>NC_080548.1:7559813-8862313 GCF_028640845.1 Ahaetulla prasina
TAAAATCATGCCTGTGCTTACATCCAAGTGTAGTTTAGACCTATTTTCCCCAGAATATTCCTGTGAGATAGGTTGGGATGAGAGCGAGGTTCTAGCTCAAGATCTCCCACCATGAATGTAACTTTCTCACCTTTCTCTCAGTACCAAGGGATCCAAATAGGTCCAAGTCTTTCTCCAAACAACTGCTGGCTCTTCCATTGGGGATGGCAGTTGAAATAGGAACATCTGGGGGAAAAGGGGGGAGGTGGTATCAACTGGCTTCTTGAGATCACCCAAGCAATTGCCTTCCCCAAATTGCTTCCCTCCAATGAGTTGAATTTCTACACCCAAAGTCAAAGGCTAAATTTAATAAGCCCAAAGATGACACTGTGAGGTCCAAATCAAGTCCAATTCTTTATCCGCTTATACCTAACAGGCGGAATCTTGCCAGACTAAAGCTGTAACCTTCAATCTAACCAAGTAGATATAGCCTGGGAGAATCTAGGCTGTGGCTACTCTGAACCTTTTCCTTCCCCCACCATCCAGTTTAGGAATATACAGTCTGTTGTCTTGGGCCTCTCTCTGGAATATGCTGCCTTCTTCCTGAGAAGTTGTGGTATCATTGCCAAGATTCCCCCGCCCCCCAATCTTTTCTCCCCTTGCACATTCCATCACAGGATGGATGTTTTGGCCTTCTATATTGGATGGTCCCCAGATATTGTGGAAATCAACATGTAGCTGCTAGGGTAGATCTGAGCAGCAGAGAAAGATCCAACTTTTCAATTTTCGGTTCTGCTTTTCTCCCCCATAGCAGGGTTTTATGTATTCTATTGCTAATAGATCACATTGATTCTCTTCAAGCTGTATAAATTGCTATGCAATTATCCTGTTTTACATTTCTTTGCTTGTGTTACTGGCATGGAGGACAAGAAGCTGTACTGAGTAGTATGAAGTAGTTTGAATTCTCCCCCTGAATTCTTATTCAGCCACAACTCCTGTTTTTGAGATTTCATCATATCTTACAAGTGTGACTTAGCAGCCATCACCATCACACCTGGCAAGCTGCTTTTGGTTTGGTGGAAAAGACAAGATTCCTGGAAAGCTACACCATTGCCAACATCGCATGTGCACGGCTGTGTCCTGATGCTTGGGTGGAATTTGCTCATTTTCAGTTTTATATGCAGAATTCAGCTCCTAAACTATAATGGACAGATTATCCCTTAGGCTTGCCCTTTTCATACTAGCTGAGCTGTTACTGGCCTTTAACGGCAATCATTCTGGTGGCCTATTTCCCCTTTTGAGCTTCAATTTTTCACCGTATTTCCTTTGCACAGGAAATACTGATTGGCTCAGCCCTCCATACGCAACTGTTAACGAGCTGCCTCCCGATGAAAGAGGAACTGAAAAGCTTTCCAGGTCATGTGGATGTTCTGCCATTGGTATGTTATGCAACTTTAGGTTAGGAAATCTGGGACTGCAATTTGCAATGTTTTTATTTTGGAAATGTTACAGTACTTCATTTTTAGTGGGCCTGGTGGCACAAAGTCGTTATAAAAAAGATTCCGTGTCTGCTTCTGGAAAGCTATCTGCTCTGTCATTTTAAACTGCAACCTTGGACTAACCTGATCCACTAACTGAAAAAACCACTGGGCCAACCCATGGCATTCTAGCTTACTGCATAGCATTCCGGGATGTTGGCAGGAGTACAGGTAGTCCTCACTTAACAACCAGTGACTTAATGACCATTCAAAGTTATAACGGACCACTCACAAGATATTTGAGACCCAATTTCAAAGTTACAATGGCCGCACACCCTCTTGGTCACATCATTGTGTTTTGGGCACTTTGCAGCCAGCTTGCCTTTATGACCATCTGCAGTGTCCATATGACCGTGTTTTTTTAAACTTTTTTTTTTTTGCCAATTTCTGGTGTTTACTTCTGATTCTGGCAAAAATCTCTCACTGGATAAAACAGATTCAGTTAACGAATGCCATGTTCACGTCATGATCATTGCAAAAAAGGTCATAAACCTAGGCACCTGTTGTGACCTGCTTAAAGACCACAACAACTTACAACCGTTAATTCCAGCTTTAATTATGGTTGTTACGCTGAGGACTACTTGTAGTTCTGGGCCTCCTTGTCCTCCTTGTCCTTCCAATACAAAATTAGGTTCAACGTTTCCCTGCATCTACCGTAACTGAAAAGATCTTACTACACAACAAACCATTATTTCTTATTAATGACCTCCGTGATAAACCTCCATGTTCAAGAAGCACAAATAACTGATTTAGCAGGAAATAGTGAAATCACAGGCAGTTTCCAGCTCTCCTCCTGATGGAAAAAGGCCTGCTTACTATTTATTCAGCAACGATGCAACAAATACTTAGAAAAGAAAGAAGCGTGCCAGCAGTGCTCTTACCAAGTCCCAGCAGGTCTATGGCTGGCTCCGGGGGTCTGGAAAGGCTTTTCGTAGTTTGAGGATCCTCTTTCTTCTGAGGCTGAAGGAAGCAGAGACCACCAAAATCCTTTGATGCATATTTCATGAGAAAAGAGCAGTTTTCTCATCTTTGTATCTTCAGAAAATGTTCCAGAAATGCTCGTGGATTTTGAAACTTATTCTAAAGCCCATCCCAATGTTTCAGCCAGCCAACTAAGACAGTTGGGCTTTGTCTCTCTAAGATAAGCATTTCTCAACCGTGGCAACTTGAAGATAGACAGACTTCAATTCCCAGAATTGCCCTGCCAGCGTATGTGGAACCAGGGAATTCTGGGAGTTAAAGTCCACCCATCTTCAGGTTGCCACAGTTGAGAAACACTGTCCCAGATTATTCTGTGGATGTTGGCAACTCATGCAGTTGACAATTGTTGGCACTGAGGGACGTAAAGTTTGTAGTATCTGCACAAACCCACCCTGAAGCTTCCTGACATCTGGATAAGAATTAGCCTCCTGATGCTCTCATTCGCCCAGTCTAGTCTCTCTGCAAAAGTCAGCAGGTGGCAAATACGTGAGGTTCTACTGTGTAATTCACAAAATCAAATCGGCTAGATAGGTAGCTGCGGAGTGCTGAGTGCCGGTAATAAGTTTTACCTGAATTTCTTCCCACCTGCCAAATGAAACGGATGCAGGAGGGGCGCATCTCATCTCAGATCAGTCGATTACTCAAGGGTGAATCTCTCACTGAAAACCTCTAGCTCCCTTCCTCCCCACAAGACACCAGAAAGAAGCCAGAAATAATCATAGCCACTTTACCATTTTGACTTTCTCAAAGATAACTGGCTCCATTTTTTCCCCAGTGGCTGCTTCCTTCTTCCATTTTTCATCTTTTTCTCTCTATGAACAAAAACACTCAAAATGGTGATAAGGCAAGCCAATTAATTCATCAGAATAATTTTCTTTCTAGGTCAAAGGGAAATTTCCCCTGCTAAACTTCATGGGACAGTCAATGCAAAACACTTCCTTTCTCCCAACCCAACAGTGTTGTTTGCACAATCCTTTTAATTTGGATTGACCCATTTTGGGGGTTCACATAGTACCTTCAACTAGCATTTCTCAAACTTGATAATTTTAAAATGCATGGCCTTTATCTCCCAAATTTTGGGAACTGAAGTCCACAGATGTTAAAGTTGCTATGGTTGAGAAACACTGCCCTAAACCTTAAATTAATCAAAAGGGCTGGTTTTTTGCAATATGCTAAATTATTCCTCCCACCAGTGATTAAAGTTAAAACCAGCCAAATCTCATGAAAAAGCATTGCCAGGCCTTTCATTAACCTGGCAGAACTATCTGTCTGTCTATCTATCTAAAGAGCTCTTTTTTGACTGCTTCTTCTCTGTACAGTAAGCAAGTCATATCTCTTTTTTCCACAGCATTCTTCTTAGAAGAAAGTGAAGATATCAGATTCAAAGAAGAGGATGACAAAACAGAGTGTCAGAGAGATATGGGTATTTTTACCTATTATGGGCTCTGCCCCATTCACTATTTCCTATATCCTCTCTCATACGACCTTGAAATGATGGGATCCTTCACAAAATAAAATTGTTCATCCCAACTTATGAAGAAGCTCCTGCCAGTCAAAATACGGGATGGAAAAAAAAGAGCAAAAACATTTATGCATTTAGAACCAACCAACCCTTAGCATGTTGACGTCGAGACTTCTGTCCATGTACTTCTTCTTTTCATATTTGTCTCTGATAAAGCTCTCCACTGCTCTGGGAGGAAGCTGGATAAGGATGAATAAACCAAGAGCAGATAGATGCTGCAATAATTCTGGAGGCATCCATCAGGCTGTAGTTAAGCTAACCAGAACTGGCCAAGGGAGGGGGGAATGTAGTTGTTTCCGCTGTGATAAATATAAAATCTGGACTGCCATTAGATTGCTGGCACAAGTTACAGAAAACTCTTAAGCACCTGCTGCCATCTACCGCTTTTTGTGGATTTGCAGCCCAGATAATGGTAAATCTGCAGTTGTGCTCCAATCCAGAGAATATGGTAGTTTTGCTTCTAATATGCAAAGCATGACATCAAATTATAGGATAGGATAGATTAGTATTGTTGATATCAATCTGTGGCCATGGGCAGATAAATTGTTCCTGTCAGATATGCTGATTTTATGAGTTACCTGCCTCCATATACAGCAGTGGCCACACTTCACTATTAAGATGTATGGACTTCAGCACCCAGAATTCTCCAGCCAGCCACCCTGACCGGGGAATTCTGGGAACTGAAGCCCACACACCTCAAAGTTGCCAAGTTTGAAAACACTGATCTAGAGCCATTCTTTTGTTCCACACAAAACTATTTTAAAAGTTATCTCCCAGCGGTGTTGACTTAACTGAGGGGGAAAAACCCCATCTTAGAGAAAGGCAACAGCAATTCCCATTCATGTTGTTGCCAGAGCATAGACTAGAGGAAGAGCACTGCATAGTGCACCTCCTAGTCAGGGTTAATCTATGAGGTTTGATTTTCTAGAACAGGGGTCTCCAACCTTGGTCCCTTTAAGACTTGTGGACTTCAACTCCCAGAGTCCCTCAGCCAGCAAAGCTGACTGAGGAACTCTGGGAGTTGAAGTCCACAGTCTTAAAGGGACCAAGGTTGGAGACCCCCTGTTCTAGAACATGCTCACTAACAGGGAAACCTCATCAAAATTCCGAAAAAGGCTGTAGATTCTAAAAGGGTTCATGCAGAAACTGATACAGAGATATCGCTTCCCCACACTCCCTCCAGTGATGCTAAGGCCTCCATCTTCCTGTGGGGACAACAGGCAGAGAAAGGATACTGCTCTGTCTGGGGTCGTCTGAAGTTCTCTGGCAGGTAACCTTCGTAAAGGCGATTTGCTTTCCCATTTCCCATTTCTTGCATGCACTGGAATACAAAACAGAAAGTCTCTGTGATGTTGTATAATTAATTAGGCTTTGCTTGCATTTGTTTCATTTGCTTGAATTACCTTCAGGAACTAAGCTTTTTTAATTTTTGAACTCTGACAACCAAAGCATCAGGGGCGAAGGGAGATTAATATTATTGTTTGCCAGAATATTTACAGAATGGTGTTTGGACATCAACCTGCAGGCATCAAGGGTTATGATGACTTGGTAGTTAAATGCATTATCAGTTTCTATCAGATCAGCAGAAAACTGCATTTAGATCTATTGGAAGGAGCAGTTATGTTCCCTCACCAATCATGGTGATTTTATTTGATAAAATGGCAGGTCTAATATAGCATTCTGAAGTGATTGTAGCTTACTCTAAATCAGCTTCTCTGAAACTTAGAGGAATGGGGAAGAAAAGGGTCTTTGTGAGCCCCGTGAATGTGTTTCCTTAGTCATTAGAAATGAGGGAAAATGTGACCCGAAATGGAGATGCCAATAAAAACTTTTCAAATAACTTACATTAAATCCAGGGGTTACTACTGGATATAAGATTACAATGATATTTTTTATTTTTAATATTTTAATGTAATAATGATTAAGGCATGGAAAATGGGAGATCATGAATTCTAGTCCCATCTTAAATACGAAGCTAGCTGGGTGACCCTGGGCTAGACATTTTCTCTCAGCCTCAGGAACAGTCTTTCTCAACCTTTCTCAAGATATATGGAGTTCAACTCCACTGGTTAGGGAATTCTGGGAATTGACATCCACACCTATTAAACCTGTCAAGGTTGAGAAATACTGACTACGAAAAACACAACGACAAAACCACTTCTTAAAAATCTTGCAAGAAAACTGCAGATACTATCCGGGCAATCTCTGAACATCGGAGACAATTTCTGAAGAATGCTAAATGTGTATACAGATTACTCCAGATTATGGGGAACGAGGAGTCTCTGAAGGCAGAAAGTATATACCATGAGTTGACAACTAGATTCTCTACAACTTGCGTTGTCTAATGGCAGGATGTTTATTTGAGGACAGAAGAGCATTCCACTAATTTTAGAATTGCACCCAAACCTCTAACTTTTCTCTATACAGACCTGTATCTGTTCTTGTGTCCATTGGTCCAGATTGACAGATTTTACTCGGGAGATATGGACTCCCAGATTCCGGTGTATTCCAGCACAGCGGATGCAAATGAAGACACCGATGTTCCACGAGGCCCATCTTGGCCCTGCAAAAGTTCAAGGGAAAGGGTCATGAGAGTGGCTGTGAACTGCTGGGCAAAATCTCTCTTCCATGAAGCTGATACAGATAGTCCTTAACTTACAACAATTCACTTAGCAACAGAGTGGATAAAAATAAATGATTTTTAAAAAATGGATTTTTAAAAATTTAAATCGGATTTTTTTGATTCTTATCAAATTTATTTTAATAAAATGCTTTTTATTTATCTAAAGATAGTTTTCTATTTAAGACACATTAATAATTTAGCTTATTTAGCATGAAATGGAGCTTAGTTATGTAACATGAGGCTGTATATTCTGCAATATCCAAGCTAAATAGGAAACCTTCATTTTGTTTGCAAATAATAATATTAAATATTTTAACTACCAGCAAGAATGAGTCCTTACATTTAAAGAGCACCTGTCATTTCAGATCCAACATGGCAGCGCCTGTTAGTGGGCACCCACTCACCTGCTGCCCGCTACATCCCTCACCTTGTTGTGTCACTGGCGCATCACCAGCCGTCCCATTAAAGGACTCACTGTTGGTGAGTCAACAGCTGGTTAGAGGAGGACCTGCTGTGGGACAGAGGTGACAGTTGCTTTTTAAACATTATGATTTAAATCGAGTTGATTTAAATCAAGCCTTTTTACTAGTGATTTAAATCATGGTTTAAATCTAATCCATCCTTCTTAGCAACATTAGAGGCTATGGTAGACATTTGCAGGGGCACTAACGACTAGGATTTGAAGTTCTCATAGCTGCTTCCGCCAGTCATATGATCACATTTTTGGTGCTTGGCAACTGGCCTAAATTTACGGCTGTTTGCAGCATCTCATGATCATGTGGCTGTAATTTATGATGTTTTTAATAAAGGTAAAGGTTCCCCTCGCACATATATGCTAGTCATTCCCAACTCTAGGGGGTGGTGCTCATCTCCGTTTCAAAGCCGAAGAGCCAACACTGTCTGAAGACGTCTTTGTGATCATGTGGCCGGCATGACTAAACGCCAAAGGCGCATGGAATGCTGTTCCCTTCCCACCAAAGGTGGTCCCTATTTTTCTACTTGCACTTTTTACGTGCTTTCGAACTGCTAGATTGGCAGAAGCTGGTACAAGTAACAGGAGCTCACCCCGTTAGCGGCACTAGGGATTCGAACCGCTGAACTGAGCCACCACATCCCTTTATGACAGGGGTGGGCAATTAATTTTTATCAGGGGCCGTATGAGAAGCCTGAATTGTGTCAGAGGGCCACCAACTTTCTTTCATTGTAAAATACTTAAATTAAATATTTTGAATAGCTGGTACTGATAATCAGAAGAATAAAGCACTCTGTAAATATGTATATTAGGTTATGTGAAACTGTGGTCTATTGGTTAAATAAGAAAAACAATTATTGAACCAGTGCAATTTATTTTTCAAAATAAAAGTTAAAAAAAAAGTTTAATTTATGGTGTTTATGATTGGCCTCACGCGGGCCGGACAGGGACGTACAAAGGGCCGGATGTGGCCCGCGGGCCTTAATTTGCCCAGGTCTGCTTTATGATGTTTTTACCTGGCATTTATTTTTGGTTTCTGGAAAAAAAATGGATTCAATAAACAACCACTTAATGAGCAGCGATGGCACATGGTTAGAATGTAGTACTGCAGGCTACTTCTGTTGGCTGCTGGCTGTTATCAGTTTGGCAGTTCGAGTTGACTCAGCCTTCCATCCTTCTGAGGTGGGTAAAATGAGGATCCAGATTGCTGGGGGGAAATATTCTGTAAACCACTTAGAAAGGGCTGTATAGCAGTGTGAAGCGGTATATAAGTCTAAGTGCTATTGCTAATGATCTCTGCAATAAAAGTTGCAAAATTGGGTGTGGTTACATGGTCACCTGCTTAATTACATATGACATACAACTATCATTCTGGGTTCAATTATGGTCTTAAGTTGAGGACCTGTACTGTATAAGTGAAAGAGGCTGGAGCTTTCAACTATGGTACAAACTGGCTTTTAAATAATCATACCAAGAAACAAACTCATAATCTTGTTGAAAAAGGATGGAGAAACAATCTACCCAGGATACAGTTCTAAAGCAGGAGGGGGCGGGGGCGGGGAATCAAGAACAGGAAAGCAGAGAGGGGAAAAAAACCTACAGTTGCTAATTGTCTTTTTTAATATTGGGTCCAAAATCTACTCATGAATAGATCATCACTATGTGTACCAATATTTATTAATCCTTTATTTAAGGCATGACCTTCAGAGCTTCAGTTTAGTTTGAACAAGAAGAGGCATCATTCAGCAAAGGCAAAATTAGAACTCTTATTGAAATGGCTGACTGTTTTAAATGTGTCAAAAGGTGGGCACAGGATGACACCCAGAAGACTATTATCCTTTTCATACTTAAGTGGAGTTTTCCCAGCTGGGTGAGAGGCTGAACGGAGTGTACCCATTGCAGACTGCAGGCAGATGAATGCTCTTTACTTACACTCTCGCACACACTCTTGTAAATCTGGTTATTTCGGGGCAGAGAGAAAGGAAAACCGGCTTTGTTATTGGTGTTCTTCCTCGCACGCCAGCAAGGAACAGCAGTGCAGATGGAAAGAAATAACTCCATGAAGCCACAAGGTGCCATCTCCTTGGCTTTGAATGCCCTTGGAACAGAACTTTCCATCGTTTGGCTTGAATTTGGGCAGCAGCCACAAGATGCAATGCAGCTCTCACAGAGGCTTTTCTGGGCTGGTTGGCAAGTTCTTGAAAGCCCAGAATCAGTTCTTCAACTCCACAGAGAACCACCATACTTGTAGGAGCGGGTGATTAAGATGCAGAGAATCCAGAATATTCTGTGCCAATCTGGGTTGTAAATGTCACTAGAGTTCTTTGCTATCTTTTCAGTTTGGAAAAACCTAGCTTAAAATTCTGGGATTTGGAGCCCACATACCCACAAAAAGTTCCAAGAAGAGGAAACTACCGTGTTTTCCCAAAAATAAGACCCTGTCTTATATTTTTTTGAACCCCGAAATAAGCGCTTGGCCTTATTTTCGGGGAGTTCTTATTATTTTGGGGCATGTGGAACAAGACGGGGCTCCTCGTGTCATCTTACCTTATTTCCAGCTCTGTCTCCCTAACCCTAACCAGAGGAAATGGCGGGGACCGGCTGCGCATGCATTTAAATATTTTCGGAGAGGGCTTATTTTCAGGGAGGGCTTATTGTTTTTTTGGGGGAGGCTTATTTTAGTACATGTGCTCAAAAACCGGATTGGCCTTATTATCAGAGGATGTCTTATTTTCGGGGAAACATGGTAGTTAAGAATATGACTCGCTCAAAGACAAGCCAGATTCAAATCAGAGACAAAAGATCTGACGGGATATTACACTTCTTGAAAACCGCTACTTCGGTGCCCTCTCCAGATGGATTAGAAACACATCTGAAGGGCAAAGGAGTTCAGTTGGGGGAAAGCTGCAATACCCAATGGCACCTAAAGGCAAATTACTGGAATTGATAAATTGTGGAATTTCCAGGCCTGACTTTGCTCTATGAACGAGAGAGTAAGGATTACATCATCTATGAAGCACAATGAATGCAAATGTCAGATGAGAAGACCTGCAGTGTAGGAGCGGTTCAGTCAGTGCAAGAGTCACTTCTGTGTTTGTAATCTTATCTCACACGCCACCATTTCGGTTTCTGCCACTTTCAAAGAGCTGCTCTTTAGGGATCATCCGACAATGTCAATCCAACTGCAGAGCAGCAGAGAGGAAGTGCCAAAAAGGAAAACCTCAAAGCAGATCCCCTTCTGAGAACTCTAATATCAGATCTGGCAGAATCAGATCTGAAAGAAACAAAGAGGAAAAGAGAAACTCAAATTTCTCAAACACTGAAGTTGTACTTCCAGCTTCAACAGCCAGCCAGGAATCATAAGGAAGATGGTATATTTCAGATTGACAATTTAAAGATTAGCAAGAGAGATTAAACTTTGACGCGGCGACTCCTGCAAGCTCTTTTAAACTATGATACCAGCATTTTCCCATGCTTAAATACCCGCCCCCCATATTTTAGCAGACTGGATTCATGACCCTTTCAGTGAGGAATTTCAGGCTGGTTGCCAATATTTTTCTCCTCGCCTCTGATATGCACATATCTTGCAGCATGATTAAATCAGCCTCACACTCCTGCAGCATGCCGTTATGCGCTTATTCTCTAAGTGCCTCTGCCCAGTTCAAGCCCTCTGAGCACTCTGCAAGGCCAGAGCAAAATTCTTGAGGGACAGTGTTAAATATGCTGGAAGGGGACGGGTGGGGGGGCTACACCTGCCACAAAGTCCCACCATGACAGGTATGGAAGATCCAGCACATCTCAAGACAGTCTTAATATGGTCCTACCAGCCCATCTTCCATTTATCTTTTTTTTTCAGGGGGGTAGACAATACAGCATAGTTCCAAAAAAATTCTGCATTGCAGCCACTCACTGCTTTTCTTTTCCACAAATGCCTGCGAGGTGTAGAGGTGACCAAGGGATATTGCTGCAGGGAAGTCAGGTTCTAGAGCAGTGTTTCTAATCCCTGACTGGGCTTAGCTTAAAGGGTGTGTGGACCGCGACTCCCAGAATTCCCCATCCAGTTTTGTTGACTGGGAAATTCTGGGAGTTGAAGTCCTCACCTCTACAAGTCCCCATGGCTGAGAAACACTGTTCAAGAGACTCATGCGTTGTCATGTAGCAGCCCTTCTGGTGTTTTGCAGAATTTTATTTTATTTTGCTGGTGAGTGCCTGGACTTCCATCTTGTTTAATTATTTTGTATTGTGTTATTGAAGTGTTTATCCTTTTCAGTATTCATTATATGCTAAATTGTAAGCTATACATAATTGTTTGGGAGTTGGGCCCCACCTATAAAATACGTACATACATGGGTGGTAAGAAACAAGAAAATGTATGATGACATGAAAAGACAAGATGGATAAAAAAATAGATATAATTTTAAAAAAATATTGGCAACCCTGTCTTTACTGAGATTTACTGTCACTAAACTAAACTCAACCAGGGCTCATACACAATGTTAAAGAAACTTCTCTTTGTCTCGGATTGATTTCTAGGGCTTTCCAACAACACCCAACTCATAATTACCGAGAAAAGTCCCTCTTGCCTGTAGATTTCTTTTTAGAACCACAAAGAAGTCTAGCTGCTTCTCTTGAAGACTTATATCTTGGTTTCCGTTATGCAAATTTTCTATGCTTTAAGAAGTCAGAGAGACCAAATGCAAAACAAAAGGAGGAAATTCCTGATGTGCTTCTCTAAAAGGAGAAGAAATGCTTGTCATGTAACTTCACTATTAAACATATACACGGAGAAAAGTTTCAATTCTGCTATAGCTGAAATGGGCCTACAAGAGATCTTCAGAGTATCTGGAATGGAAATTGGATTTGCTTAAATCACGTTATTCTCAAGAGCACAAATATCAGTACAGGTGGCCCTCAACGTATGATCACAACTAAATTTAGGTTGTTAAGTGAGTTTTGCCTCATTTTATGACATTTCTTACCATAGTTGTTAAGTGAATCACTGCAGTTGATAAATTAATAATCTGATTGTTAAATGAATCTGGCTTCCCCATTGACTTTGCTTGTCAGAAGGTTGCAAAAAAGTGATCACATGATCCCGGGACGCTGCAAGGGTCATAAGTATGAACCAGTTGCCAAGCACCTGAATTTTCATCACACAATCATGAAGATGTTGCAAAGGTTGTAATTATGAAAAGCGGTCATAAGTCACTTTTTTCATTGCACTTGTAACTTTGAATGGTCACTAAATGAACTGTTGTAAGTTGAGGACTGCCTGTATATGGCTGTAAAGCAATTACAGTGAGCTTTCTTCCTTCAACTAAAATCATAGCAGATGCCAAAATAATTTTCCTAAAGGAGGAGGAGGATGAACAAGAAATTGATCTAATAGAAGAGAATATTTGTAGCTCAGGTTTGAACTGTGGGGTCCCTGAACTCTGTTCTTTTCTTTCAGGTGTGAAATGTTGGATAATAACATCTACAAGAAAACAACCAAGTTTAGAGAGCACCAGGCATCCCACAAAAAAACCCCAGATCTTTACTGTTCTTCAAAACTGCTTTTAAGTTAACCTTAAGAATACCAAATAAGAATTGTGTTCAAATTTGCCTGAAGTTTAAAAGTATATTTTAGAATCCAAGTAGTCTTTCACTTATGTGAGAACCAGAATTTCCATTACTAAGCAAGTTGGTTGTTAAATGAGTTGTGCCTGATTTTATGACTGGTTTGCCAGTTATTAAGTGAATCACACAGTTGTTAAGCAAATGTTACTTTCCCCATTGACTTTGCTTGTCAGAAGCTGGCTGGGAAGGCCTCAAATGGCAATCATGTGACTGCAGCAGTCATAAATATATGCTGATTGCCAAGCACCCACATTTTGATCGTGTGTCTGTGGGGATGCTTCAATAATCATGAGTGCAAGGACCAGTCATTAAGTCCCTTCAAACAGGGACTATCGTAACTTCAAACAGTCACTAAACAAATGGTTATAAATTGAGGACTCTGTACTTCTGTTCAGGATGCACAGTTTCTTGAGAAAATCCTTTGATGCTAAACATGGAGGCCATTTTTTTTTAATAAGCACTGTGTATGGAAGTGGCTATTTCTTTCCATTTGCACAGCTCTTAATCATCTACTTTGCAGACCAACGTTTACTCCAGTGACATCTGTAATCAAGTATGCAAGATAATTAAATGCTTCTCCTGCTCAGTAATGTCTGGCTGGACTTATTAAAAGCAGCTAACCTGTAAAATGCTTAAGTCTCTGGGATCTGGAGAATCTGAGTTTCTGTTTCTGCTGCAAAATATTTAATTTAAATAATTATTAGGTGTATTGAATGACTTCCTAAAACATTAACATGGAACGAGCTCCCTCTGGGGCTTCGTCAACTCCCCGATCTCAGGTCCTTCCGCCGCGAGCTGAAGACGTTGCTGTTTCGAAGAGCAGGACTAGCTTGAACGTAGTTTTATATTGGGGTTTTTAAATCAGGGGTTTAAATGGGGTTTTAAATTTGTATTTAAAAGTTTTAAGGCATCAACTGAATTTAATTGTCTATTCTTTTTGCTGTTTTATATGTATTATATGTTTTCTGTTTGTTTTATTGGCTGTGAACCGCCCTGAGTCCTTCGGGAGATGGGCGGTATACAAATATAATAAATAATAATAATAAATAATAATAATAATAATAATAATAATAATAATAATAATAATAATAATAATAATAATAATAATAATAATAATAATAATAGACCAGTTAATGTAGATTACAATGCAATGCAAAAAAGAAAATGGCTACTCAAAAATATACAAGCCAGCATCATAACTTCCGGTATTAAAATGCAGGTGGTCCTTGACATATAACCGTGATATGGAATTAAAGTAATAAGTCGCTGCAGTCAGAAGTCAGTGCATCACATAACCGGACCTGATTTTTTGACACTTTTTGCAGCAGTTGTTGAAAATCTGTATACAGGAGGCACACCATCTCTGTCACAGTCGCAAAACAAAGACAACATTGCCATGACTGCTACTGGGGCTACCCAGAAGGAACAAAAGGTTAGAAACAGAATACAACTGCATTGCTACTTGATCCAGCAAGCCAGGAGTTGTGCCTCTTGTAAAGCAATTAAACAAAAAGCAGCAGCGTGCTCTGCAGTGACATCTAAAAGGCTGATTTTTAAAAATGTAGAAGGTTAGAGCTCAGAATTAGCCAATGGCTCAGAATCCATTTGGAATCACTAGAAATGTGAAAAGATCTTTGGGGCTAAAGCAGTAAAATAAAAAACAGAAACGGAATTGTCTTCAAGAAGATAAAAAAGAATGAGATAGATCTAAAGAAGCCTATTTTTCACAAGAATAATTGTGTAACAACTGAAGAATAATTTAGTAACAACTGAACTAAAATTGGAAATTCATGTGTACGAACACTGTATCTTGGAATGTAAGTGGTAGATGAAACAGTTTGGCTATTAACAGCATTATTCAAAGAAGAAAAAGCCACCCATATGATGTGCTAGTTTCACAATGCCCAGAAACATTATCTACATCAAGTTTGCTAGAATAACAAGGCAGAAAATTCAGAAAACAATTTTCTAGTGGCGTAATTCTACAATGAATAGGAGTACCAGCTACAACATATAGGTTGTAAAGACAGATTTCAGAAATGATTTTGTTAGAACTCTGACCTTTCCCTTAATAGCTTTAATTCTACCATTATCATTATTTACAATTAGAAAACCTTGCTGCCTGAATTTTAAATAACGGAGACAAGGCAGTCTAGTAACTGCTCACCTATGAGGTCTAATATTGATGTCTTAGCCCAAGCAGGGTACAAGATGTTCTCCACAGGACATTTGTTGAAACTACTTGCTCTGAAAAAATGACAATTTCTGCCAGCTAACAACCAAAAGAGAGGATGGTTCTACAAACTCTAATTTTTTTGAATATTTTAATCTTTGAAGCCAATTCTTGAGGGCAGCCTTCCTCACACTTTTTTTCTTTACTGGCTGAGGCTAAAGAGAGGATACAGCTAAGCCTTGATTTATATCAGCTCCTTTTGTCTGAAGTTACGAGGGCATTGAAAAAAAAACCCCTTGCACTCATGACCACTGCAGCTGCCCCATGGTCACATGATCAAAATTTGGACAGTCGGCAAACACATGTATTTGTGACAGATATACCATCCAGGGGTCACATGATCGCTGTTTGTGACCTTCCCAGCCAGTTTCCAACAAGAAAAGTCAAGGGGGAAAGTTGGATTCATTTAACAATTGCAGTGATTAAATGTTTTTTTATCAGGGCAACGTGGTCTCCCCACATATGGGATGGAGCATACTGCTCCCGCTTTCGCCTTTCAGCCCCAGTCCAGGAGCCTTTGCAGGCAGTCGCTTTTGCAGGAAGTTGCATTTGTGACAAACCAAGCAGTATGCAAATATGAGATGGAAGCAGTGAATGAAGTCCTGTAGCAATATTAGCCCTGGAGCTAATTAGGAGAATGGTGATAGCCGAAGGGTATGTAGAGCCAAAAGTTTCCCACGTACCATGTAGGGTTTTCTAGAGTTGGATAGAAATACACAAATATCAAATTTGTGTTAGCTTCTTCCACAGCATCACATCTGGGGAGTGGGTTAAAAATATATATATGCACATTTGGACACGGATACACACACACACACACACACACACACACACACACACACACACACACAGAGTCTGCACTTTTCCCATCATCTGACTTTTTGCAAATAATTTTCCCTAACAATATACTTTTTTAATGTATCAATTTTTATGCATTTCCCCCATTTGTATATGTTTTTGTACATTGTTTTTTGGCTATAAACTACACTGAAAATTTACAGATTAGGTGTGAATTGGGTTCCCATTCTGTATTCTTTTGGAAAGTTCAAACTGATAATTGAATCTGATTCTCTAGCTCCAATTCTAAATCATTTTCTAGGGCACCAATCAGCTCCCACTGCTGCCCTGAAGTATCTCCTCTGGAACAGGGACAGGTAGAACTGAGGACTAAAACTCCTGCTAGATCCCAAGATGGCTTTCAACAGATTGGCAAAGCATCTGAACCACAGTTGCCTAAAGAGCACAATGACTAGAAATTGAGGGCAACTCCAGAGCCAAGCCTCTTGAGGAATGTAGGAATTTAGCACCCACCCCCCTCCTAGAAGAATGAAATATTTTAGAAAATATTTAAAAGGCAGAATATATTTCCCTGGATGAGAAATGGAGAAACATGTTTTAAAGACAAAGCAACTCCCCCCACCTTTGTCAATGGGCCATTAAGGCCTGAGCCAGTCCATTGTCTACATGACAAAGATAGGATTAGCCCCTACCCATCTAGCAACAGAATCTTACCACATGGCAAGGCTCAAGCAAGCTTGAGAGACAACCTACAACATTAGCTAAGACCCCTAGACCACCTGGGAGTTTGACAACCAATTAGGATACTCTTCCTGTGCCCCAGAAAGTTCAAAGCTCAGAAAAAGCATAAAACCAGGGAGCACACAGGATCTCAGCCCTTTTCTGTTCAGGATCTCAAGCCATGTGATCCTGGCCACCATTAAACCATCTTTCCAAGCAGCCTCCATGTTTCCAGTGTCTTTGTCCCCACTTGGAACTGAACCCAGATGGATATTTCTTCCAACAGGAACAACAAGGAAGTGGCTCCGGCCTTCAATATTTCCTTCCCCAAGTATTTTTCCAGGTGCCTGGAAAAATTGTGTGGAAACTAAGAACATGCTTTAGAAGGACATTTTTGTGAGATTAATTTTCATTATTAATCACAATTTCTTGGCTGAACATGTGTCCAGTAGCACCCACCCACTCATCTGAAGCACAAAAAAATACCTGGAAGTCTGAAGACCCTTGTATCAAAGGGGCTCAAAACTTGCCCAAACGTGGCTGGAGAATTAATAATTTCATACCTTCCTGAGAAAGAACTCAGGACAAATGGCCCTGTGCTCAATCACTTATCCCCAAGGCATTTCTTGGTTGGATTACTGCGATGTGCTCTACACAGGGCTACTATTTAAGATATTTGGAAGTTACAGCTGGTACAGAATGTTGTGGCACAGACAGTTCTAGAGGCCCTTAAGGTGGTGCATGTTACATTGCTGTTATGCAAGCTGCATTGTTATGCAAGCTGCATCTCCTGGGTGTTAATTATCACCTGTAAAGCCCTTCAAGGCATGGGACCAGGCTATCTGAAGAACTTTCTTGCATCAATGGGATTGGTCCGCCCACTCACTTTGGCAGAAGGGCTTGCTAAAGACCCCGTTGGCCAAGAAATTCTGTGGCCCTCACCCTCTGGAACTCCTTGCATCTGGAAGCGAGATCTGCCTTCGCCTTTCTGGCCTTAAAACTTGGCTCTGCTGGTTGGCTAACCCAATGGGTGTGTGTTGGAGATGGCTGATTGAGAGAGACAAAAAAGCACATGCCCATACCATTCGTGCTCTTGGTTTTTCACCACTTATTCAATTTTGTTAATTCTAATGTTTTAATGCTTTTTTGTTTATGCTTTTATGCTATTATAAGCTGCCCAAAGTCATTCTGGATAGTGAAACAGGCAGCATAAACAAACAAGCAAAAAAATAAAAATAAAAATGAAGAAATGTCCTATAAGTGCATATATTACAAAGCACCAACATGGACCCAAAGCAACATAGCTCATTAAACATTTTTAGCTGTCTTCCTCAGCCTGCAAGAATCACCCTTCTTAAGTCAGGATTTGGGGAATAATTCTAGGACTTGCAGTTTATCACATCTGAAGGAGACCAGGTTCTCAGGCTATCCCACTACTCTGAATTATTAGGATGATAAAAGATAATTGAGGGACAACATTAAATGCCACAATAGAGGAATAATTAATATAAAAAAGCCATTGAGAAATCCAAGGTCTTCCTTTGGCTGCAGTCAAATGGCACAGTGTTTTGCATTTATTTCACCATCTCTCATTATAAATGGGAGAGCCTGACCTGTCAATGAGCCTGCTGAAAGCCAATTTATTTGTACCGTATTTATGAAAACCTAGCCTTGTTTCTGTCAGGAGTCCAGATTCTGTCAATTTAGTCTCTGCTAAAATCCCAGGCAGATTCTGTTCCAAGAGAAAATGGCATTCCCGCTTTAGATCGGCATGTGGGTTTCATGAAGGCGTTCTGACATCTCCCAAATGCATTTTATAAGTCAGTTACCATAGCAACCAGCAGTCGTTGCATTGTTTAAAAAAAATAAATTGAAAGTTCAGTTTTCTGTAGCAAAAAGCTGTCTTTCTTATACACAAACTGGCAGACTCTGATTTTGTAATTCAATATAGGTGCTTGTGCCATGAACCTGCCATAAAAAAGTGAAATAAATGTCATTGTCCGTTTCGAGATAATTTAAGTGTGCTGGCCTCTAGGCCCAAAAAATTAATCTTATTTATTTTTATTTAATTTATTTAATTTTTATACCGCCCTTCTCCCGAAGGACTCAGGGCGGTGTACAGGCAAGATAAAACCAACAATACAAATATACACGTTAAAATACCTTTAAAAAAACTTATTTAAAATTAGCCTGAAGTTAAAAATTACCGTCAATTAAAACCCCATTTAAAATTGCTAAAATTCACTTTTAAAATCCAATTTAAGCCAGCCCCGCGCGAATAAAAAGATGTGTCTTCAGTTCGCGATGGAATGTCCGAAGGTCAGGTATTTGACGTAAACCCGGGGGAAGCTCGTTCCAGAGTGTGGGGGCCCCCACAGAGAAGGCCCTTCCCCTGGGGGCCGCCAGCCGACATTGTTTGGCGGACGGCACCCTGAGAAGTCCCTCTCTATGGGAGCGTACGGGTCGGTGGGAGGCATGTGGTAACAGCAGGCGGTCCCGTAAGTACCCAGGTCCTAAGCCATCTTGATTAGGATATGAAATGATTTCTCATCAATACAATATTTAAAACACATGGATGCTCAGAATTAGTTGACTTCTACAATTGTTTGGAATAGTAGACAATGTTTGGAATTAGACTTCTACAATTGTTTCTAGAGTGCCAGTTTGGTTTAGTGGTTAAGCCATCAGGTTAGAAACTGGGAGACTATGAGTTCTAGTCCTGCCTTGGCATGAAGCCAGTTGAGTGACCTTGGACCAGTCACTTTCTCTCAGCCCTAGGAAAGAGGCAATGGCAAACCACTTCTGAAAAACTTTGCCAAGAAAATTACAAGGATTTGCCAAGTCTTTGAGAATCCGACTTGATTTAACAGAAGAAAAAAATCCTGTTTCTAGACACTCAGCAAATGTGGAGTTCTAGTTATTCTTACAAAATGCATTCTATATCAGGGTGGCATTGCCTGAAACTACACATGCCATGGGACTTGGATGCCTGAATGCAGGCAATGTCCGTTTGGAAGATGACATGCCTGGATACTGCCAGGGCAAAATAAGCAGGAAGCCCACAATCCAGACAGCATAATAGTCTGTCTCTCTGCAGGAAGAACCCGTAGGAAGATCTTATCATTTATACATTCAATGTCTTCTAGCTTTACTTCAGTTTGATATAGTCTACCTTTTAACTGAAATACTCAAGTTCTCAATATTTCTCAATTACCACTGTTTGCTAAGGCTACTATCAAATTCAACACTGATCTACAGAAACCTATATTTAGCCATGTTTTCCAAACTGCCATTTGAAAGTTGGATGGGAACACAGCTTGCTGCAGAAATACAAAGCTAAAGTATTGCCAGGAAATAGCGTTGCAGCCTTGGCAGCAAAATGTTCAGCTACTCTTGAGATAGAAGCTAAATAAATTGACAAATAGGATTTAGAGAAGCTTATTTATGTTCACTCCAAATATGTTTCAGCATTGGAAAAACTGTTTGTCTGACATCCCCTCAGCACTACTCAGTCTACAATATGGGATCTATTCATGAATTCTTAATTTCTGTTTTACAAACTGTAGCTTTCTAAAATAAAACAATATAGGAAGCAGGTTTGCTGTAAAGCAATGGTTTCTACAGTCACTTTTCTTGCAAAAAAACTTCTATGAATCGTTCCATTTCTACCCTTAGCAAGGAGAAATGGTAAGTGGAAAAGAGGAGAAAGTAGAGAAAATTCTTGTTTGTTTTTGGCTCCAAGTATGTTTATGTACTGTTAACTTCCTTTGTTGTTTTGTGTATTTTTGTACTGCTTGCGTGTGTTTCATCTAATATTTTTAGAGGAGCAGGATGTATACCTTATGTCTGCCTGTATTAAGGAAGGCATTTTTCGGCACATGTATGGGTGGGTTTTTTGTTTTGAAATATATTACTTGTATGGTAGCTGTTTTATTAGAATACCCATTGACACCTTCCAAAATTACAAATAGGGCCCCACCAATCCAAATGGTAATTTTATCTTGTTTGGATGAATGCATAATTTCAAATGCACAGACAATAAATCCAATTTTAAGAGCAATATTTGTCCCAAACCAAATCTTACGCAAACCAAGGTAAAGGTTTCCATTTTCATGTAATTCTCAGGGCACTTTCATATCCATCCATGACATCTCAGAAGGATCTGAGAAGGCTTTATGAAATTAATAGATACCACCTAAGGAGGAATTACACTGTGAACCATTAAACGATGGAACAGCTTGCCTCCTAGAATTGTGGGTGCTCCATCACTAGAGGTTTTCAATAAAAGATTGGACAACCATTTTTCTGGGATTGTATAAGGACTTCTGCCTTGGATAGGGGCATGGATTAGAAGACCTCGAAGGTCCCTTCCAGCCCCATGATTCTATATGCAATATCCAACCCTTTTTTTATAAACCAATAGCATACGGTATATACACAACACTGCAGACCTTTAAAAAATGTTCATTTAAAACATCCTTTTAAACAATCAGTCATGGGAGGAGACAAACTTGGAAAGGAAAATTTCTGAATTGGATATTGTTCCAATCTTGGTTTGCTTTGTCTGAATAAGAGAGCTAGTATGCTTTTCAGAATAGCATTTAAGGTGTCCCATTTGAACTGGGAAGGGCCAGGTTCAAATCCACCCTCAGCTACAGAAACTCACTAGGTATCATGGGTTGTGAGGATAAGCTTATGGAAGACCTGCAGCCAAGATAAGAAGCAGAGTAATCCCAGCTCAAAGTAGAAATGGAATTTGAGAAAGCATTTCAATTGTGACCCTCCCTAATTCTCTTTAGGATACAGGGTGATGGGGATGCAGATTCAGTTGCAAGAACCTGGTACTGTAGCCCTATAATAAAAGTAATGTTAGTATTAATGATTTTGGTGCTCACACCTGGCATTCCTTGAAGGACTAACATCAGATACTTGTGTACCAGTTGTTATCTCAATGTAATGTACCTCACAAAGTTGTTTTTAAGGGGAATAGAGAGAAAGAGATGCATGTTGCCTTCAGCTTCTGGAGGAAAGATGGGTTGTAACTCCAAGGAATTAATAAAGTTGTGCCCCTTGCTTAAGATGTCAAATCTCCTGTGCCCAATATAATAAAGAAAGAAAGAAAGAGAGAGAGAGACAATATTGGGCAGGTGCTAACTTGTAATCATTTTCTAATCTTTTTGAAAACGAAGTTCCGCTTTCTAAAAAGCCAGTTTTAACTACTGGCTTTCACGATATTCCGAGAAGCTACTTCTATGTAACTCTCCCACATGAACTGAAACCAAAGCCTTGAAATGATTAAGGAACTGTTCTTATTGTCCACAATGGAAACAAAGCCAAAACATTTCCCCTTCCAGCTGAGTCTGACCTGGAAACAAAACGTAAACATGTTACATTTTGAAAGCACGGAAAACATAAAAGTGTACAAAACAAAATAAAAATAGAAATTTAAGGTGGTAGCCTAGACCATCTGAAAACCTTTAATGTAGCTTCCAGGAGTTAAAAGGGCCATAGGAATTCTAATGGACATCACTGCACTCAACCACACTTGTATCCATACAATTGGGAACCGTTGTATCTGTAACGAGGGTTTTCTGGAACGCTGACAATGCCATGGTGGGATGAAAACCACTAAGTATGGAAAAATCTGAAGTTGACATACAGAGGTTTTGATGGTGGCTGGGCATAGCAAGAATCTAGAAACTTTTCTGGTTGGAGACAAGGTGTTTGCACTTCAAACTCTCAATCTTACTCACAGGAAGCACTTGATATTACAAAGTAATAGAAGTAAAATGTTATGATAAAGTACTAAGAATAAAGATCATAAGGTTAGTTGGTTCGAAGCAAAAACTGCTAATGCAATTATTTTTCTATCTGCTACCAAAAGAGGACCCCTTTATTTAAATTAAAAACTCAACAGATTCTCATTAAACTCCACTCAACCCCTTTTCCCTCACTTTCCCCCCTGCTATTTAACTACATCTATAGTAGTCCTACAATCTGAACCATTTCATTTTGTGTATCTCAGTGCTGAATCTTGGGGGAAGCTGTATGAAATCATGTCTCCAGCTCTGTAAGAAAGTGATTTTTCAAGCACAACTGGTCTTTTTCTAGATGCAAGGACTACCTTGACTCAGTTTTACGATGGGTTTCCTTGAAAAAACAAAGAACAAAATATGTTATCCTTTCTCCAGGTCATCACTGGACATTAATGCAACAGGATCTTTTGAATATAACAGTAAACAAAGTGTACAGTACATAATTGAGCCTGGAATTATGATTGTAAGTCATGATGGTCATTAAGGGGTTAACGTATCACCACACCTGATTTTACAAACTTTTTTTGTGGTGACCATAAGAGAGTACTATGCTTGTTAAGTAAACCTGTTTCTTTTCATGGGTGTGCTTTGTAGAAACCAGAAGTAAAGGCTGGAAACCTATAAAACATGCCAAAACTCATGGTCATGTGAATGTGGGACACTGCAAATGGTTGTAAGTGTGAGCTGGTTGCCAAAGGCCTAAAATATGATCACGTGATGTTTTTGTACAGCTTTCAGAATTCTGGACCAGATCGTAAGAAGTTCTAGGGAGGTCTGTCATAACTTCGAACAGTCACTAAGCAACCAGTTGTTAAGCAAGGAATGCCTTTGGGTGTGCTTGAAGCCAGGGAAATAGACTGGTTTTTTTTTAACCTAAACTATCTTCTCTTCCCTCTTCCCAGTCTGACATTCCCATTCAATACAACCAACAGCATAATTTAGTGTAACTGGAGTGCAACTGGAGAGAAAAGCTACCTTAATTCTCACTTCATACATATAACTGCAATTACCTGGAAAAAAATTGCCTCAGTGAATTTACTTTGCTGTAGCACCGTGTCAAGTTTCTACCATATTAAACATGTCGTTGGTTGCTAGAGAATCATTTCCATGGCGCAATCAGGCCAAGTAGGTTCTCACATAGAAGGGAGCAAACCGGCACAAGGGGCATTTCTTTTCTCAGAAAGCTGCCATCCACGGAGACATGCTGGAAAAGTTTAGCCCTGATTTACGCATTCCTATAAGCAGGTTTGGAAGATGCCTGTTTTTGATTTCTGCCTGTGGGATGATGGAAATATATACAGCAGGACGGACAATTTGTAATCCTAGACCTACTCATTTTCCCAGCTTGGTTTTTCTCAGCCTAATTGGCAGCACCCTGCAAGATATATTCAAGTCTACCTTCCTTTTTCCTGCAGCATGTTCCGGGGTGGGGTGGGGGTGGGGATATCAGAAAGAGGAAGGGAGGGAGGGAGGCGATGAGTGCAGAGAGTAAGGAAGTTGACCTTGACGGAAATATACAAGAACCATCAAAGAGGCTGAAATTGTCAGGCCTTGAAACCAAGAGTGACACATGGTATTCTTGCAAGTTGGGGTCTTTGTGGTGAAACACCTAGAGAAAAATGCTTGCCAGAAAATCTATCACTCTAGTATCTGCATCTACAAAATACAGGTAGTCCTCGAGTTATGACCACATTTGAGCCCAAATTTTATGTTGCTAAGTGAAACATTTGTTAAGTGAGTTTACCCTTCTTGCCAGAGTTCTTAAGTGAATCATTGCATTTGTTAAGTTAATCACACGGTTGTTAAGTGAATCTGGATTCCCCATTGATTTTGCTTGTCAGAAGGTTGCAAAAGCTGATCAGTAGAGACACTGGGGCATGGCAATGGTCATAAATATGAACCACTCACCAAGCATCTGAATTTTGATCACGTGACCAGGGGGATGCTGCAACGGTTCTAAGTGTGAAAAACGGTCATAAGTCGCATTTTTCAGTGTTGTAATTTTGAACAATCACTAAATGAACTGTTGTATGTCGAGGACTACCTGTATTCTAAGAACTATTGGGAACTATTATTTCTCTCACACATAATTTCTGGGCTGAGTTGCCTTTTACTCCTCTGGAATCCTCCTTCCTGGGAATCTACCTTCTCACATTTCATCACATCAACCTTGTTTTAAGTCTTGAGAAGTAGCTAGTATCGGAAGTGACTCAGGCAGATGCCTTCCTGATTCACTGGGGAGCAAAAGGGGAAGGAGGGGCAGCCCAGTGAGGACTTGCAAGATTCTGTTTTAACAGCCAATCTAAATGAAGGATGTTTTAGCCTTCCGGTGAAATTTGTTTCCTGCTCAGGTCTATGGGAGACCGACAGGAGACAGAAAAAAGTGTGTGTCCCCAGCTTTTGCTATGCCCCCCGCCCCACTCTTTGCTTCTACCTCATAGCCCAAACTGCACTATACATTATCCTCAGCTTATGACCACAATTGAGACCAGAATTTCAATTTCAGCAAGGCAGTTGTTAAGTGAGTTGTGCCCAATTCTGTGACTTTTTTTTGTCGGGGTTGTTAAGCAAATCACAGCAGTTCTTAAGTGAATCACAGAATTTTCAAGCCAATCTGGCTTCCCACACTGACTCTGTTGGAAGCCAGCTGGGAAGGTCGCAAATGGCAATTGCAGGAACCCAGATGCTTAAACACTTAAACGGTTGACAAGTGCCCAAATTTTGTTCTCAATTTTGCCTGTGGGGGGTGCTGCATTGGTCTTAGTTGCGAGAACCAATTACAAGTCACTTTTTTCAGTGCCACTGTAACTTTGAACCTTCACTAAATGAATGGCTGTAAGTCGAGGACTACCTGTATCTGGACAATTTCTACAGAGAAGGACGTCTGCTTCTGATTACAGCATCCAGCACACGTGTCACTAAATAACCTACAACACAGCAAATTAGGGCAGACAATTTTCTTTTCCTCAGACTTGAGCACTGCAAAGGACCTCATTGCTCAATAGTAGACAAAACAATCCCAGAAAAACAGCAACTTTACACACTCACTTTGCAAATCAGTGTCTGTATATGTAAGCTGGTAATTTGCTGTAAAAGACACTCTCATTTAAATATCAGGATTGTTACCTACAGGTCCTCTAAACCAGAGGTCCCCAACCTCTGGGCTGTGGCGCACTACCAGGTGTGGCCTATTTGGAATTGAGCTGCACGAGGGGCTGGCTGGACCGTGCATGTAGCTCAATTTACATGAGTGGCGGGCCGGTGGGCAATTGTGTGCATGTGCAGTGGCCTCTCGCTCCCGCAGAGCATAGTTCCCCTCTCCTCCACAGCCGGGTTGCCAAGCCACAAAGATTGTGGACTTGCTGCACTAACTAACCTTCTTCATCATCATCATCCCAATTCTGCAAGACACATTTGGCCTCACAAGGTTACTGAGGCACAATGCATTATCCCAGAGAAATTATTCACTAACCTGGAACATTTTAGATGGAAAATGCAGCCCTTCCCCAAACAAAGCAGGTCTCTTGATATACAAAAAAAGTCCTATTTTCTAAGCTAAAATGGCATATGCTTGCCAGAGAGAGAATTCTTCTTCTTACAACAATGAAAGAGTTGCTCAACTACAGAAGCAGAATATTACTTATCAAATCTCAATTTCCATAATCATCAGAGTTGATATAACTGGAAGTCTCTAGATGACACAGACCTAGTGGAGAAGGGACATCATGGCTCTTAAACTTAGCAAAGAAGCTTGTATTTTTTTAGCCAGAATATCTAGCAGCTTATAGTGATATATCTCAATTGGGAAAAAATAAAATTATCCGTTCCTTTTTTTATGGAGAAACACCTGACAGAATTGATACACAGACTCTATGAGAAAAAGCACTCAGCATCCAGCTAACTAACTAATGTCTAATATCTGAGATGTTTATATTTAGGATTTGAAGAAGCTTGTATTCTCAGCCTTCCTCAAGAGATGCATTAGGGAAGGATTGACCTGGACTCAAGTTTATCCTCTGATCAACACACACACAGACAAAACATACACACAGAATGAAGATGCAACACAAAGGGGAGAGATTTCTCAGGAAAAGATGAGTAACACAGTACAAATTTGTGGTCAAGCAAAAAAGTCTTTCCATATAAAAGTCTTTCCAGTTAACTATAAAATGAAAAAAAAAGGTTTATAACAGCTGTTATTCTGAGAATCCACACATGGAACAACGGGAAAAAAAGCATTACAGAAAAGACAATTAAAAGATACAATTGAGTAGGTATAAAAAACCAAAATAGTGAATGTAAGGGTTTGCTTTGCATCCATGGGAAGAAAGAGGAGAGAGCACCAACTCATGCCCAGATCTCTGCCATCTTGAAGAAGTGGCAGGTGTATCAGCCATGCCTCTCTAGCAACTGAGTCTCCAGAGAACCAGGGAAAACAGAGGACGTCCCACTGAGTAAACACTCATTACCAATAACATGTCTTATACTTAACTCTCCCACATGAACTGAAACAGAAATGATTGACTGATACGAGGTGAAATGGTTACTGAACTGTTATTGTCCACAACTGGGAAAAAAAGCAAAATAATTTCCCTAACAGCTGAGCCTAAACTAAACAAGCAAAATGGCCTGTTCGTTCGCCATTTGTTTAGTGACAGTTCAAAGTTACAACCAGCCCTCATACTTACAATCATCTTCATGTCCCTATGATCACATGATCAAAATTTGGGAGCTTGGCAACTGGCATTTATTTAGGGTGGTTGCAGTGTCCTGAGCTCATATGACTGCCATTTGTGACTTTCAACAAGCAAACTCAATGGAAAAAGCCAGATTTGCTTGAATAATTGGGTGAAAAACCGCCACAAAAGGGGTTGTAAAATTATGTGTCTCACTTAACAACCACTTCATTTAGTAATGGGATGCTCCAAGTCCAATTGTGGCTGTGAGCTGAAGACTACCTGTGTATTTATCAGAACAAACAAGCTTTCCAGATTCTGAAGTCATATAGGAATCCACTCTACCAAAATTTCATGAAAGATGAAAAATAAACCTTAATAGAAGGAATAAACTTTGAAACACTGAAGAGGAGTTTAAAAAGAAAGAGTACATTCAAATTAGATTAGGTAGTCCTCGACTTGCAACCATTTGTTTAGTGACCATTCAAAGTTACAACAGCCCTGAAAAAAGCGACTAAAAAAGCTGCCTTGAGGAACGCCACTCTTAACAGGAACAGGATTTGATAGAGCATTGCCAATTTTGACCACTTGTTGTCTGTTTGATAGGAAGGCATTTATCCAATTGTGAAGAGGTCCTGAAATGCCGTAGGATTTTAGTTTTTGGAAAAGTTTCTCATGTACTACTGAGTCAAAAGCTTTGCAGAAGTCTATGTAGATTGCATCTATTGCTTTGCCTTGATCAAGATTAGTAGTCCATATGTTTTTGCAGTGGAGAAGTTGTAAATTACATGATAATTTTCTTCTGAAACCAAATTGTTTATTAGAAAGTAGGTTGTTTATTTCTAGGTGGAGGGTAATGGATTGGTTGATTATAGATTCCATTACTTTGCTGGTGACGCAGCATAGAGAGATTGGTCTATAATTTTCAACTAGGTTGGGATCTCCTTTTTTGAAGATAGGGATGACTGTGGCTAGAGACCAAAGTTTGGGAAGCGAACTAGTCATGAAAGCTTTATCAAAGATTATGCTTAGGGTTCTGCTATATTAGTGGAAAGCTTTTTTAAGAAGTGTGCACATAGTCCATCAGGCCCAATAGATAAAGATGGTTTCAGTTTGTGAAGAGCTTTTTCAACATTATCTTCTGTGAAGTCTATATGTGTTAAGTCGTTGTACTCATTGTTGGTACGATTGGGGAATGTCGGATATGAGCCATCACTGTTAACAAAGATTGAGCCAAAGAATGTGTTAAAGAGGTTTGCTTTAACTGTTTCATCATTACATTCTTTGCCGTTAAGATTCTTTTAGTGGTGGGATGGATCTTGATTCTTTAAGTTTATTGTTCACAAAATTATAAAAAGCACGACTGGAATTTCTGCGCAGAAGGTCTTCTTCTTGCTTGGTGTGGTAAATGGTGCATTCAGTTTTTATTTGGTTGCAAATATTTCTGTAGCGGTTTTTGAAGTTAGCTACATAGCCCTTTTTGTTTCTTCTCCAGAGGGATTTTATTTTTGGACTGAAGCTTTTTTATTGATATGGGTAATTTGCTTTTTTTTTAATTTTGGTGCTGATTTGTGGTACATATAGTTTAATGATTCTATTGATTTCAAATAGGAAAACTTTATAGTGGTCATCGGCAGTGATACAGGTTGAGAACAGATTTTGCCAGTCAAGAGATGAGAGGTCGTTGTTTATAAGGTCATAGTTGGCTTTTTTGAAATTGTAGTTAGGAATGCTATTATTATGATGATTTATGTGAGGACGTATATTGAGACAAAAGTCTATCATGCAGTGGTCGCTGTTGAAAAAGGGTTCTTTTATTTGTAGTCCATAAATTGAGTTTCTGTTATTGCAAAAGATGAGGTCAAGGCAGTTATTGAGTCTTTTATTGTTAGTTACTAGTTGTTCAAGACCTAGGTTTGTAACAGCGTTGTATAGTGTAGTATGGATTGGTTCAGTTATACATTCATTTCTTATCCAGTTAATAAAAGGTAGATTTAGGTCACCCAGGAAGATGAGAGGATATGGTCAAGAGGTAGCCCATGTTAGCAGTTTGGTTAACATATTTGCATGAGCGATGTCGAAGTCAGGGGCTCTGTAGCATAGTAAGAATCGAAGTGTGGTGTTAAGGGACAGGTCGCATACAATAGTTTCAGGAAGAGAAAGTTTATGTGCAACTTGAATATTTTTTAGGTTCAGTGATTTTTTGTAAAAGATAGCTACTCCACCACCTCTGCGGTTTTCACGATCTGATCGAAAAACTTGATACTCTTTGTTTGAAATAATGGAGTCAGGGAGGGATGAATTCAGCCATGTTTCACAAACAAATATACCATCAAATGTACCATTGTTTAACAAGAGGATAAATTCAGGCAATTTGTTTACAATACTTCTTGCATTTATTAATTTACATTTAAGACCTGCAGTATTTGGTATTGAAGAGGTAAGGGGCGTGCATACCTAGTTTTGATTGATAATTGATTGAGGGTTATATACAACAGGTGGTTGGAGGTTGGTTGGTTGAGCAATGAGTGGTTGATCATTGGATGGTTGGAGGTTTTGTATGGGTAGTTGGAGGTTGGTTGGTTGATCGACAGTTGATTGAACGGATGGATGGATGTTTTCATTGTCGGATGGATGGATGTTTTCATTGTCGGATGGATGGATGCCTTGATTGATGGATTGTTGGATGTTTTGATTGGAGTGTGGTTGAGTGATGGCTATTTGATTATAGGATTTTCTTTTTATGCAGTCAGCACAGTAATCAATGTAAAGGTTAGTTTCACCTTCTTCTTGCTGTCGTTTGAGTTCTAAATGAAGTTCACGGGATCTAATACATTGTAGGAATGATAGGTCAGGTCTAGCTCTAAGTTTGTTGAGGCTGAGGTTGTTTCTGGCAATTGTGTTTATAGACAATAGACAATAGATGAAATTTCTTTTGCTGGTTTCATTTTTGCAGATGACTCTACAGAATTTAGGTGCCACTGAACCATCACTGTTTTTGAATTTGGGTCCATCTCTGGAGACTTCGGTTATTTCACTAGGGTTGAAGGTTGATAATTTGTAATTTGAAATGATGTTACGTATTTTATCAATATCTGGTTCATTTGTAATATCTAGTCCAAATAATATAGCATTTTGACGCTTTTGTTCTCTCTCAATGGTATCTTTTACTAGTATTGCTACATTGTTTGGTTGATTGGTAGATGTTTGTGGTTTAGTTTATGTAAAAGGCAATGTTTGTTGGATTGGGAAATGTTTTTGATCAGTTGCATTTCCGTTTATTTGTGCTGTAATTTTTTTTTCAAGATTTGTGAAACGTGTATCAAAATATGCTAGTAATCTTTTTTCTAAGTTTATTTGAATGGAGTTAATGATAGTTTTTTCTAGGTTTGTTAGAATGGAGTTAATGATAGTTTTTTTCTAAGTTAGCTTGAATGGATTCAGTGATATTTTGTTGGAATTTTATAGTTGTATCCATGGTTTGTGTACTATCAGATATGCAATTTAGGTTTTCTAATATAGGATTATTACATTTATGGCATATTTTTGAATCATTTGATTCATTTTGGTCATTGTTTGCAGTGGCATCATTTTGGTCATTATTTGCAGTGGTATCTATTGATTGAGGGTGTTTGGTATTTTTGTTGGAATTTCTGCTTGGCATGATTGATGTTCTGTTTGTATTATACAGTTAATTTGACTGTAATTAGACTAATAGTAATAGATGGTAAGGTAAGATTTTAGATTCTCTTTCTCTTTCCCACAAGATGGCAGTGTTGGGAGGATGGAGGATAGAGGATATAAGATGGAGGATGGAGGATATCTCTTTCTCTCAGTGGTAGAGAAGACAAGTAGAGTGATTGAAAGGTGGATGGAGGTGGTTGAGAGGTTAGGGCCCAAGGTGGGGCGGGGTGAAGGTTAGGAGTGAAGGTGGTTTTCGGGGAAACATGGCACAATGGAAAGCTTTTGTCTAATCTTATCCACAAGTAAGTGTGAGATATGACAAGGGAAGGTAAGTAACACTGAATCTCTACCAATAAAAAGGATATCTAAATCATGCCTGCTTCCAGGCATATCCTTCTCCAACCCAATTATCAGACATGAGATCATTTCAATGTAAAAAAAGATTCTGGCAACTGTTTTATTGATGATTACAAAGAGAACCAAGGATAGTTTAGTCAAGATAGTGCCCAAATATTTTTTCTCCAACTCTATCTGTTTCCAAAAAAATTTTCCCTCTTCCCTTCACTCATGTCTGATTCTCAGAGACTGCCTGGAAAGCCCCTGATATTTTCTTGGCAAGGTTTTTCAGAAGTGTTTTGCCATTACCTCCTTCCTAGGGCTGAGAGAGTGACTGGCCCACGGTGGGACTAGAATTCACAATTCCTGATTTCTAGCCTGATGCCTTCACCTGGTAAAATACCAAAGTGGCTCTCAAAAGTAAACACTGAAAACTATTATTAGCAAAGGGCTATATTAATGTAGCAAGAGTTTGGATTTCTGCAGCTTCCACTATAAACTAACTGATGTGGAGTGGAGGAAACATGTCATATTTTATATCCACATTATAAACTTTTTCAACTGAAGTTTAACGATTAACTCTAACCCAGATGTTTTCAAACCTCATGAAATGGACTATAAGGCTATCTTGAACAATGCAACCGTTTACAGAGTATTTGAAGTGACAAACTCTGTCTATCGGAGGTATTGGCTAAGCTGTTTGGTTTCACTATTATTGTGCAACTAGAAACAGTAGGGACGTGGTGGCTCAGGGGCTAGGACGTTGAGCTTGTTGATCGAAAGGTCGGCAGCTCAGCGGTTCGAATCCCTAGTGCTGCCGTGTAATGGGGTGAGTTCCCGTTACTTGTCCCAGCTTCTGCCAACCTAGCAGTTTCGAAAGCATGTAAAAATGCAAGTAGAAAAAATAGGGACCACCTTTGGTGGAAAGGTAACAGTGTTCCGTGCGCCTTTGGCGTTGAGTCATGCCGGCTACATGACCATGGAGACGTCTTCGGACAGCGCTGGCTCTTCGGCTTTGAAACGGAGATGAGCACTGCCCCCTAGAGTTGGCAACACCTAGCACATATGTTCAAGGGGAACCTTTACCTTTACCTTAGAAACAAACAAATCCACTTGATGGATCTTGGAACGCTCAAAACCCATTGCAAAGAATCGCCAATAAACCAACCTAAGAAATCAAAACCTCAGTGATCTCCCTCTTGTCATTCTTGATTGGTCAGAACTACCTTATTGGACTCAACATATTCTTCTTTTTATTATTTCCAATTTAATTTTAATGTGTTGTATGGCATCCAGCCACATCTGAGATGGAGTGCCATATAAATTGTTTAAATAAATGAACAAAACATATCCAAAGAAACTGCCCTGTTCTAAAGGAATTAAAAAAACAAAGCTTACAACATAAAACTCAAAACATTTACTGGAGCTTATTCTAAATTGTTACTGAAATACTACTCAGAAATCATTTTATTTGATTAAATGAATGCAGAATTTAAACAGGACAATTCATGTGCCATAAAAGGAATGGCACTAGTACTTAAATGTACGCAGATATTATCGCTAGGGAAAAATGGAATGATGTTTTGCACTGGGATATTATTCCACTACTATTTGCTAAAACAAATACAGTAACTCAAAATACATAATAACCAAGTTGGAAGGGGCCTTAGAGGACTTCTAGTCCAACCCCCTACCCAAGCAGGAGGCCCTATCCCATTCCGGACAAATACAGTTATGGAGCATCCACAACTTGTGAAGGCAAGCTGGTCCATTGATTAATTGTTCTGTGTCAGGAAATGTCTCCTTAGTTTTATGTTGGAACTTTCTGATAAATTTTCATCTGTTACTTCTGGTCTTGGGTGCTTTTTTTTTTTTATAAAGAAAACTCATTTTCTTTAAAAAAAAAAAGGTGAAAATACATCATTGTTTCATTTTTGGTGGCAATGCTGTAGAGGTCAAACATTCTGGAAGATGATTTATCATAATTTTCTTTAAATTGAATTCTCTTTCCAACCAGCTATTTTTCTATTAAATATTGCCAAACCTTATATTCCCATGAAAGAATAAGAAGGAATAAGAACTAAGCTGGCTTTTTATATGATAACCCATATAACTCATTTATATGATGACCCAGATGCTGTATGCTCACAAATACTCTCCTCTGCAGCAAAATGGCAAATTAAGTTCTAGGAATAGACACAACGTAAAAAAAGAAAAAAGGTACAATATCTGAATAGGAAATTTGATACAGAATTTAATTTTACTTGGACATTGTTCATGAATAATAATTCTGCATATGGGCTTGTACCACCTATGGGTTTGGGTTTCTCTTAACATGAGATGCTTACGCTTTTCTAAATAAGGGCAGAATTTTTAGCTTAGACTTAATTTTTATCTATATTTCACACCAGGCATACTATGATGGCTATTTATTGCATATTTACTCAATTTTAATATTGTTCTATGTTTTAAATATAGGATATTTTAATATCCAGTACTATTTTAATACTACTTTGAATTCTTTTTCCTCCAAATTCACCACTCTCCATTAAATTATTTAAGAGCATCGACCCTACCTTCAGCTTGAACATGGATAGGTAGGTACCTGCATAGTTGACTGATCTACCATTTACCATTATCTTTATTTTTATTCACTCTTCTCCTGCTGGTAAACCTTTTTAAAAAAAAATTGTTTGTTTTCCAGTGTTCCTTGATTATGCTCTTAAATATCTGCTGCAATAAAAAGTATAATTTACACACTCTGGATAGTTTGGATTTAAAATTATGATCTATTTTTATTTCTCATTTTAATAACATAGACAGTTTTACATTAATTAAAAGTGCAATTGCAGACCCACTATGGTTTTAAAATAAACTTCAGGAAACCTTTAGAAAGCATTTCTAGCTAAGCATCACAAAAGCAAGTCAAAGTTTGGCTTCTTAGGGAACCATCATAGAAATCTAGTCTAAGGAAGAGATAGAGCTGGGTTGACATGATAGCAGTTTTCCAATATTTGAGGGCCTGTCACAGACAAAAGGTCGTTGACCTATTCTCCAAAGCACCTAAGTGCAGGACAAGAAATAAGGGCTGGAAGCTTACCAAAGAGCAAGCCAACCTAGAATTAAGAAGAAATTTCCTGGCAGTTAGAACAATTAATCAGAGGAATGGCTTGCCTCCAGAAGTTGAGAGGATTCATCACTGGAGGTTTTTAAGAAGAGACCACACAGTCATTTGTCCCGAATGCTATAGGGTCTCTTGCTTGCGCAGAACACTTCCAGCTCTACTGTTCTATATTCTGTAAATATCATCCAACCTTCCAGCAGAGGAAGTCTAGAATAGTCAGCACCACAAATACACAGGAAAACATGCAAATAAAGTCAAGAAACTTTTTTCGGAAATGGAACCCTTTGATAAAAGAACAGGAGGAAGAAGAAGACGGAATGGCAAATGAGCCATTAAAAAGCCAAAACAAAGCATTCCGCAATGCTGGCATTTACAGTCTCTCTAGTACTGTAGTGCTGACCTATCCATAAAGAAATCTGCCTTTTTTTTAAAAAAAAAATTCTCCCTTCAATGAGGAAATATAAGCTTACCGCTACCAGAAACTAAAATCTGGTATTTGTTGTTCCTAATCCTGCAATTCAACTGCTAAAATTATTTGCTCGACCATTTGCCAACCTATTGTAGGAGGAAAGTCTATAGTAGCAAAAAACCAAAAGAAATCTGGGACAGCATTTTTTCTAACAAATTTTATTCAATTATTAAAAGGCTAAAGCTTCAGTGAGCCACGGCTCATCTTATCAGATGGCTAGAATATCTATGAGATATTCTATAATACACAGACACAAATACACTTACTGAATTTCTATGAACGCCTATCTCAAGCAATAGAATAGAATAGATTTTTTTTTATTGGCCAAGTGTGATTGGACACACAAGGAATTTGTCTTGGTGCATATGCTCTCAGTGTACATAAAAGAAAAGATACGTTCATCAAGGTACAACAAAGCAAGTGACTCTACATAACCGCAACCTGTTTCTACAATCCGTTTATGCATCTCATAAACGTTTTGCAGCTCAAAAAAAAAAAAGCAAAAAAAAAAAAAGCTTAGGTGGTTTAATAACATTTGCTAATTGAAACAGGAGCTACCAGATTCTTTCTGATCATTTGAAACCCAGCAACTGATACATAAGCAAATGGCCCTGAAGAGTAGGAAGTTTATTTTTTCAGTTCCGTTTCAGGACAAAAGATGAAAACAGCATCATATGGGTAGCCAAAGATATATATTGTGGAATTTAGTTAAACATTGACTCATGGTAAGACTTAAACTAATTATTTCCTGTGTACAAAAGCAGGCATTGCTTTGTAAACTGAATTCATAGAGTTTACATAGCGTTTTTAATGTGCTACTTGACTTTCAAGTAAGTTTCCTAGAATATACATTTAATTTTAGGACTTTGAACTACTGTACATCATCTATATTTTTCTTTATAGATAGAGGCAAAAGTCCCTGTATTTGGCATTCTGGGTTACAAACCTGACCATGAGTATGCACACAGAGTCACTAGCAAGGAGCAGGTGTGCCTCCAAACAGTAAATGCAAAAGCAAACCATCATCAGCCAACTCAAGCAAATAAGCCAATATATGCAAGAAGCAAAATAAACAAACCAACTAACAAACAACAACATTCCATTCCCCAAATGTTTCATTTTTTGACCCCGGGGTAGAGCAATTATGTCATAACTGAACTCTTCTGAGTATCCTCTAAAAAGTTGTTTAGGGTCAGTATCTTTAATCAGTCTTCCTGAGACACTGTTCATATACATTTTAAAAATCACAATTAGTCTGAAAACAATAAAGCCAACGCTTTTTAGGTGTAAAGTTTTCCAACTTGCCTGCAACCATGTCAACTAGAAAAGTATGGCATTTATGAAGAGGAAGCTGGAAAATTTTTTTAAAGCGAAGACCTGCTTAGGCAGATAACTATAGGGGGAAAAAAAGTTTGAAACCCAACCCTGATTTTTCTTTTTGATTTAATCAAATATTTTCTAAATTCATCTTTTCTGATGCTTCTCTACATGTGAACCAAAGATAAAGCCAAATATTCAATGCCAATTTGCTTTTTCTGGTTAGAATACCTGTAACCATGATTACTGCCAACTTTTGACAGCATTATGTAACAAACTGCAAGCAAGCATCCCCTAAATTACAAACGGGTTCCTTCCCTTCTCATGAATGCCAGCAACCTTTCTATTTCTGCGCCCACTCCAATTCTCAACCCCAACCTGCCCAGCCACAGATCTTTCACAGCAAATATTTCCAAGAAAGGAACCTGCATTGCATACTATTGCAGTAGCGGGTTGGAACAGCCCTCTACTGGGTTCAGGGAAGACAACCTGAAATGCACAACGCTTGGCGCTTGCGGCTAGAAACAACACTATGGTGCTGCTTACACAAAGCAAAAGCTTACCTGTGTGGGAGTTTGCGTTATTTCTTCCTATCGGCAAACGCTCCCCTTTCAACACAAAAAATATGCCGGCCAGTATACATGCTCAGTCACATCTATCTTCTATTCTTTCTATGGGGGAGCCCAAATTCAAGGACCATTCTGCCCCCAAAGACAGACATATACACACGCACCACACTCACATTTCCAAGCCACGCAGCTTACCTTTCGCCTGACAGTCTGCACAGTATTTGTTCTCTTCTTGCAGCAGCAGGTTGGTAAGGACAGCCTGGTATCTGTCAACATCCCGCACGGATTTCCCTGTCATTGCAGATCAAAGCTGGCTCCGTAGAAGTGCAAAGAAATAAAGGGGGGGGGAGATTTAAAGGGAGGAAGACCCTTTTCCTTCCTCAGTGCTTCAAAGAAGCCTTTCTGGCCATGCAACTCAGAGGGAGGGAGAGCCAAGCGCAGCCACCCAGGGCTTCCCTACTCCCTTCTACATAACCAGTGGCGGCTGACTTGAGAAGATAACCTCCAGGCAGGACTTCCTCTTTCGGATCTCAGCAGATACCCTGCTCCTCCTCCTCTTCCTCCTTCTTCAAGGTTGTCCCACAGCTTTGAAAGCGGCCAGAGCGTTTCTCCATTGCCTTGATGTCAATTGCCGGACACACGCTGGTTGGCACAAGGCAGGTTGGCAAAGGTTACACCTGCAAAGCCTCTGGCAGCCTCTTCCTGGATCCCAGATGGCACCGGCTTAATCCAGGCACCCTGAGGGCAACTCCAAGAGGCCAAGAGCAGCCTTGGAGCTGGAGGACAGGGATCCCCACTGGGATGTATGTGTGTCTGCAGGCTCAGGATCTCCCACCCCTCTGGGCTTCTTTTCCAGAAGAACTAGACCCCCACCCCAACCTGGCAGACACAGGCAGCGGCCCCTTTGCTCCCTCCACCACCCAGACCTCTCTCTCTGTGTGGGGGGGAACCCTGAGGAACCCCCAAATCAGTGGGGACTTTCAGCCCCCTCCCCTTAAGAGAAGCCCTCTTCTGAGACTCCCAAGTCCCAGCTTGGGACCACCGCAGCCTCTGGGAGAGACCTCACCCCAACAGGACAAAAGGAGGAAACCGACCCCCCCACACACACACACCCAGGCAACGAAGGGGCTGGGCGGCTGCCTTCGCCTACCTCCCCCAAATACTGACCTCCCCCCAGGCACCGAGCCCCCCCCTCACATCGGCCGTTCCCAACCTCCTACAGCCCTTCAGACGCCCCCGTCCCCCAGCCCCGTTTGCCTCAGCCTTGGGGGGGTGGTCTAAATAAAAGAGGAAGGGGCCTCAGAAAGGGAAAGCCCCCTCCCCCCCCACTCCTATGTGCGGGGGAAGGAAGGAAAGAGAGGAAGAAAGGAGGGAGGGGAAAGACAGTGGGAGGGAGGGAGGGAGGAGCGTGCGCGCGCCCGCCTCCCCGCCCGCGTCTCCAGGCAGCGAGCGGCTCCTCCCCCTCTCGCCGCCTGGCTCCGCCCACTGCAAGGCGCACGCGCCCTCTCTCTCTCTCTCTCTCTCTCTCTCGGTTGCGGAACGCGGGCGTGGGCGGGGAAGGGGGAGGGCGCGGCTGCCGGTTTAAGCCCCGCCTCTTTCCTTGAGGCGACAGCCAGCCAGCCAGCCAGGGAGAGCGAAGAGCCAATCCGAGGACCAGGAGGAGGGCGAGGGGCGGAGCGAAATAGGCCCGGTGTGGACAGGGCGCGAATGGAGGAAAGGATGAATGAAAGCGAGCGCGAAGCGAGGAGCGGGGCGGGAGCGGCGTAGTGAGGCTGGGAGTGGGAGAGCTGGCGGGATTCTGAGCCCCTGGCCTCTCCAGGTACGGCTGGGGAAGCGCCTGCTAGACGGTGCCTCGCAGGGTGAATTGTAAGCGGCTTATCGCTTGCCGAATCCCGGAGGCAAATGAAAATCTCATTTCTGGGAATAGAATAGAATAGAATAGAATAGAATAGAATAGAATAGAATAGAATAGAATAGAATAGAATTTTTTATTGGCCAAATGTGTTTGGACACACAAGGAATTTGTCTTGGTGCCTATGCTCTCAGTGTACATAAAAGAAAAGATACGTTCATCAAGGTACAACATTTACAACACAAATGAATAGAATAGAATAGAATTTTTTATTGGCCAAGTGTGATTGGACACACAAGGAATTTGTCTTGGTGCCTATGCTCTCAGTGTACATAAAAGAAAAGATACCTTCATCAAGGTACAACATTTACAACACAAATGAATAGAATAGAGTAGAATTTTTTATTGGCCAAGTGTGATTGGACACACAAGGAATTTGTCTTGGTGCCTATGCTCTCAGTGTACATAAAAGAAAAGATACCTTCATCAAGGTACAACATTTACAACACAAATGAATAGAATAGAGTAGAATTTTTTATTGGCCAAATGTGATTGGACACACAAGGAATTTGTCTTGGTGCCTATGCTCTCAGTGTACATAAAAGAAAAGATACCTTCATCAAGGTACAACATTTACAACACAAATGAATAGAATAGAATATAATTTTTTATTGGCCAAGTGTGATTGGACACACAAGGAATTTGTCTTGGTGCCTATGCTCTCAGTGTACATAAAAGAAAAGATACGTTCATCAAGGTACAACATTTACAACACAAATGAATAGAATAGAATAGATTTTTTTATTGGCCAAGTGTGATTGGACACACAAGGAATTTGTCTTGGTGCCTATGCTCTCAGTGTACATAAAAGAAAAGATACCTTCATCAAGGTACAACATTTACAACACAAATGAATAGAATATAATATAATTTTTTATTGGCCAAGTGTGATTGGACACACAAGGAATTTGTCTTGGTGCCTATGCTCTCAGTGTACATAAAAGAAAAGATACGTTCATCAAGGTACAACATTTACAACACAAATGAATAGAATAGAATATAATTTTTTATTGGCCAAGTGTGATTGGACACACAAGGAATTTGTCTTGGTGCCTATGCTCTCAGTGTACATAAAAGAAAAGATACCTTCATCAAGGTACAACATTTACAACACAAATGAATAGAATAGAATAGAATAGAATTTTTTTATTGGCCTAGTGTGATTGGACACACAAGGAATTTGTCTTGGTGCATATGCTCTCAGTGTACATAAAAGAAAAGATACGTTCATCAAGGTACAACATTTACAACACAATTGATGGTCAATATATCAATATAAATCATAAGGATTGCCAGCAACAAAGTTACAGTCATACAGTCATAAGTGGAAAGAGATTGGTGATGGGAACTATGAGAAAATTAATAGTAGTGCAGATTCAGTAAATAGTTTGACAGTGTTGAGAGAATTTTGTATTAGCCCGTGATGGGGAATGTGTAGCCCTTCGGAGCAGCGTTTCTCAAACCTGATAGCTATAGGATGGGGGGGGGGAAGACACGATAGGAGTGTTCCAATATTTGTCTTTTATGAAGACAAAGAGGAAAGACAACCTATTTTCCAAAGCACCAAAAGGCAAGATGAGAAACAATGGCTGGAAAGTAACCGAGGAGAGAAGCAATCTAGAATTAAGAAGAAATTTCCCAACGGTGAGAGCAATCAACCAATGGAACGACTTGCCTTCAGTGGTTGTGGGTGTTCAGTTACTGGAGGCTTTTAACCAGACAGCCATTTCTCTGAATTAGTACAGGGTCTCTTGCTCAAGCAGGGGGTTGAACTAGAAGACCTCTAAGGTCCCTTCCAACTCTATTATTTTACATTCTATGACGGATGGCCTGATTCCCACAATTCCCCCCCCCCCAGCCAGCAGATTGCAACACCATGAAGAAGCTGAGAGCAAGAAAAACCTTGCAAGCCCCAAGAATAAAATGTGCACCTTTTAAACAGAAGAATCTTAAAATGACCATGGAGTTATGTTGGGCCACACTTGCCTGATAAGAGAAACCTGTACTCCAAGATAAACCTGCAACTTCACTGCAATATATTTATATACCTGCTCTATTGGGGGTCCCATTAATTTGCCATTTATGTAACCTATTGTTATGTTGTGCAAACACTAGCACTTTCATTTTGTGGCTACAAATTGCTCTTTTCAGCAAAAGGACGTCAGCGTCCTCAGTGCCCTTCTTGTTCCCACCTGGGAGTCAAACAAAATTATTACATGATTTGCTGTGCTGTGCCTCACTGCTTAACATGCATTTAAAAAAAAAAATCTCCTCCCTTGCAGAGGGGAGAGATTGCTTGGACAAGCTACCTCTTCCTAAACTGCTTTACTTTCCCCCATTAGTTAATTAGCACTTTTGAAGGCTTGCCCTGCTGCTTAAAACTGGCACGATCCTCATCAATTTTACCCCGAAATCTATGGAGATTCTCAGACATCCAGGTCATGGTTGTCCCAAAGATGCTTTTTCAAGAGGCAACTGAACTTTCTGGTTTTTCTTTGAAGACGTTCCACTTCTCATCCAGGAAGCTTCTTCAGAGTTGAAGCGAAACCTGAAGAGAGTCCAGTTGCCTCTTGAAAAAGTACCTTTGGGTTTAATCCAAAGGTTTCCTTTTGTATCCTAAGCTGCAAGGCCAGGAGCAGGCTAAGCTTGCTGGTGCCAATAGTTTCCCCTGTTGTGTGCTCACTTACTCTCTTGTAATTCCTTCTTTTCCAATGAATGTAACTACAACATTGATTTTTCTCTTGCTAATAAGCCCAGAACAGAGATGCGGATTACAAAGGTTGGGGGAAAAGGGCTATAAGATTTATCCCTTTTTCCCCAGCTTCCTCATGAGTTCTGGAACATGGACCGTCCTGCAATTAAGGCTCACCCAGCTGATTGGGGTTGTATCCTCCTGAGATAAGAATTTAGGGAGAATGTCTTAATGAGCCTCTTTAAACTACGACAATTCGATTTACAACAGTTCATTTAGTGATGTTTGAAGTTACAACAGCACTGAAAAAGGGGCTTCAGACCAGGGGTCTCCAACCTTGGCAACTTTAAGCCTGGTGGAGTTCAACTGGGCCTGGGTACTTACGGGACCGCCTGCTGTTACCCCATGCCTCCCACCGACCCGTACGCTCAAACAGAGAGGGACTTCTCAGGGTGCCGTCCGCCAAACAATGTCGGCTGGCAGCCCCCAGGGGAAGATCCTTCTCTGTGGGGGCTCCTACTCTCTGGAACGAGCTTCCCCCTGGTTTACGCCAAATACCTGACCTTCGGACCTTTCGCCGCGAATTGAAAACACATCTGTTCATTCGCAGGGCTAACAAGGCTTTTCTTTTTAAATTGTCTAGATTTTTAAATTTTAAATTCTATTTATGTTTTAAATTGGGGTTTTTAGATTTTTAAATATTTTAATTTCTCGGCCATCTGTATAATAAGTTTCTTAATTCATTTTTAATTGTATATGGTTTATGTTTTATTTTGGCTGTACACCACCCTGAGTCCTTCGGGAGAAGGGCGGTCTAGAAATCTAATAAATAATAATAATAATAATAATAATAATAATAATAATAATAATAATAATAATAATAATAATAATAATAATAATAATAATTCCCAGAATCCCCCAGCCAGCAAAGCCATCTGGACACCAGGCTTAAAGTTGCCAAGGTTGGAGACCCCTGCTTCAGACCATTGGCAGGTATTTATGACAGATGCAATATCCTGGGGTCATGTGATCACCTTTTGACAAGTAAAATCAATGGGGAAGACAGATTCACTTAACCGTGTGACTAACTTAACTGCAGTGATTCATTTAGCAACTGTCATAAAATGGGGCAAAATTCACTTAATTGTCTTGCTTAACAATGAAAATTTGGGGCTTAATTGTGGTTGTAAGTCGATGACTACCTGCACTGTATACTCAGATGGAGTCTGCATCCTCCTGCTAGCCAGCTGTTCTTGACAGCACGGCATATGTTTCTCTGTTTAGGGAGTTAAGATTCCTGCTGCTGACACCTAGCGACACAAAGAGAGTTGGCAGCCTTTGAAATCAGATGGAGGATTAAGAATATAGTCCTCATGTAGCAATGTAACTGCCTTGTTTAGTGACTGTTTGCAGTTATAACAGTGATGAAAAGTAACCTAGCTCCCATTTCCAAATCTTCAGATTTATGATCGTCGCAGGTCTATAAAGCAAAGCAAAGCTGAAAAGATCATAATCTCAGTTTCAGTTATTATTATTATTTATTATTTATTAAATTTTTATACCGCCCTTCTCCCAAAGGACTCAGGGCAGTGTACAGCCAAAGATAAAACACGAAATATATACAATTAAAACATTTAAAACAGCAAATTACAAAAAGGCTGATAATTAAAAATTTAGTTTTAAAATTTTAGAAATATTAATAAAACCCCAAATTAAAATTTAACACTATTATTCCAGTCCTGCTTGAATAAATAGGTGTGTTTTTAGCTCACGACGGAAGGTCCGAAGATCAGGCACTTGACGTAAGCCAGGGGGAAGTTCGTTCCAGAGCGTTGATGCCCCCACAGAGAAGGCCCTACTCCTGGGGGCCGCCAGCCGACACTGTTTGGCGGATGGCACCCTGAGGAGACCCTCTCTGTGAGAGCGTACGGGTCGGTGGGAGGCATAGGGTAACAGCAGGCGGTCTCGTAAGTACCCGGGTCCTAAGCCATGGAGTGCTTTGAAGGTGGTAACCAAAATCTTGAAGCGCACCCGAAAAACCACAGGAAGCCAGTGCAGGCTACGGAGTAGTGGTGTTACGTGGGAGCCACGAGCGGCTCCCGTTACCACTCGCGCAGCCGCATTCTGGACTAACTGTAGCCTCCGGGTGCACCCCAAGGGCAGCCCCATGTAGAGAGCATTGCAGTAATCCAATCTAGATGTAACCAGAGCGTGAGTGACCGTGCATAAGGCATCCCGGTCAAGGAAGGGACACAACTGGCGGACCAAGCGAACTTGGTAAAAGGCCCTCCTGGAGACGGCTGCCAGATGTTCATCAAAGGACAGCCGTCCATCCAGGAGGACGCCCAAGTTGCGAACCACCTCCTTTGGGGCCACTAACTCACCCCCAACAGTCAGACGCGGATACAGCTGACTGTACCGGGGTGCCGGCATCCACAGCCACTCCGTCTTGGAGGGATTGAGCTTGAGTCTGTTTCTCCCCATCCAGACCCGTACAGCTTCCAGGCACCGGGACAGCACTTCGACCGCTTCGTTGGGGTGGTCCGGGGTGGAAAAGTACAGCTGAGTATCATCAGCGTACAGATGATAACTCACCCCGAAACCACTGATGACCTCACCCAGCGGCTTCATATAGATGTTGAACAGGGTAGGCGAGAGAATCGACCCCTGAGGCACCCCACAAGTGAGGCGCCTCGAGGACGACCTCTGCCCCCCCCCGTCAACACCGTCTGCGACCGGTCAGAGAGATAGGAGGAGAACCACCGATAAACGGTGCCCCCCACTCCCAATCCCTCCAACCGGCGCAGCAGGATACCATGGTCGATGGTATCAAAAGCCGCTGAGAGATCTAATAGGACCAAGGCAGAGGAGCAACCCCTGTCCCTGGCCCTCCAGAGGTCATCCACCAACACGACCAAAGCCGTCTCCGTGCTATAACCGGGTCGGAAGCCGGACTGGAACGGGTCTAGATAGACAGTTTCCTCCAGGTGCCGGGGGAGCTGCCATGCAACCACATTCTCTACAACCTTCGCCACAAAGCGAAGGTTGGAGACTGGACGATAATTTCCCAAAATAGCTGGGTCCAGGGAAGGCTTCTTGAGGAAGGGTCTCACCACCACCTCTTTCAAGGCGGTGAGGAAAACCCCTTCCACCAAAGAAGCATTTATAATCCCCTGGAGCCAGCCTCGTGTCACATCCTGAGCAGCCAGCACTAACCAGGAAGGACACGGGTCCAGTAAACATGTAGTTGCATGCAACCTCCCCAGCAACCTGTCCACGTCCTCGAGAGCCACAGAATCAAACTCATCCCAAATAACGTCAACAAGACATGTCTCTGTCATCTCGGTTGGATCATCGCAATCTTGGTCCAAACTATCCCAAAGCTGAACGATTTTATCGTATAGATAACTGTTAAACTCCTCAGCTCGTCCCTGTAAGGGGTCATCCCGTCCCTCTTGATGAAGGAGGGAACGGGTCACCCGAAATAAGGCGGCCGGGCGGTTATCTGCTGATGCAATGAGGGTGGAAACGTAAGAACGTTTCGCCTCCTTCATTGCCACTAGGTAGGTCTTAGTAAAAGACCTCACTAGTGTCCGATCAGCCTCGGAACGGCTGGACCTCCAGGTGCTCTCTAGGCGTCTTCTCTGGCATTTCATCTCTCTCAGCTCCTCAGAAAATCAGGGAGTCAATTGAGATCTACGCTGGGTCAGAGGCCGCAAAGGCACAACACGGTCCAAAGCCCCAGCCGCGGCCCGTTCCCAGGCCGCAACCAGTTCTTCAGTCGTGCCGTGGGTAAGATCCTCAGGAAACGGCCCAAGCTCTATCAGGAACCTCTCCGGGTCCATCAGGCGCCTGGGACGGAACCAACGCATTGGTTCCGTCTCCCTGCGTTGGTGGGCGGCGGTCTGAAAGTCTAGGCGAAGAAGAAAATGATTTGACCATGACACCGGTTCCTTCACTATATCTTCTAAAACCAGATCATTAACCCACTGACCAGAGATAAAAATCATGTCTAGCGCGCCTCCCCCGATGTGTGTAGGGCCATCAGTTACTTGAATCAGGTCCAAGGCCGTCATGGAGGCCTGGAACTCCTGAACCACCGTTGATGACAAGCCGGCCGATGGCAAGTTGAAATCCCCCAAGACCAGAAGTCTGGGAATCTCAACCGCTACGCCAGCAAGCACCTCTAGTAGCTCAGGTAGGGCTGCAGGCACGCAGCAAGGAGCCAGGTACGTGATCAACAGCCCCATCTGATTCCGGTGGCCCCACTTCACAAGGAGGGATTCACAACCAGCTATCTGAGGAACAGTGGACTCCCTCGGCTCCAGACTTTCTTTAATCACAACCGCCACCCCCCCACTCCTACCTTGGGCCCTCGGCTGATGAAATACCCGGAAACCCGGAGGGCACAGTTCAACCAGGGGTACACCCCCTTCTGTGCCCAACCAGTTATTGACCACTTCACTTAACAACTATGTTGCCCATTCCAATTATTGCTAAATGAGGACTAGATGTAAACCCACAAATTTCCAGTTTTGGGTGGTACTATGCATTGTGGGGCTAAGCATCTAATGTCTGCTTAAGTTGTCTTATAGGATGTTCAGATTTGAAATAGGCATTGTGCATAACTCACCCTGTGCAATCAGTTTTGCCCTGAAGTTCGTCAAGATAATGTTTATTAATCCTGTTAGGAATTAAAGATGATGCAGCTTAAAAATTTACTGCCACTATTAACTTATTTTTCAAAAGGGTGATGAGAGATTAATGATGTGTGAACACATTAATGATGTCTAATATTATTTGGTACTTCAGATATTTTTTTCAGTCAAAAGAAAAAGCCTTAAATCATGTAAGTCCCAGTTTGTGGTTAGTTGAATAAGCCATAATAGCAAATTCAGAAATAATGGCTAGTCATAAATTTTGTTTTACAAACAACAGTGTCATTGGGTGTATGCCAGTGGTGAAATGCTACTGGCTCGCACCGGTTTGGGTAAACCGGTAGTGATAAAAACTAGTAAAAAATAGCTGCCAGTTCATCTGAACTGGTATTTCCGAAGATCAGCTGTGCTGCATGATTTAAAATTGCTAGAAAGCAGGAAATCCTGCTTTCTAATGAATCTATATCACGCAGCACGGCTGATCACCCCTCACTGTTCTATTTACCTTCCCAAGCCTCCTTTCGGTGCGTACTGTGCATGCGTGTGTGCGCAGCCAGTGAACCAGTGGCAAACTGGTTTAGATGTCACCACTGGTGTACGCATAAAGCTAATATGTAAAGCATTTGCTGTGCTTACTTAATGCACTTAGCTTGCTCAGTTATAAACCTAATAGTTGCATTCACACAATACGCTATTGCACTCATTGTGCTTTTCGATTGGTTTATGTTTTGTATCTTGTGTGAATCCAGGCGGTCAATGTCTTATGAGACTCACAACTTGCTTTCTGCCAGCTGTCTACCCATGGAGACAGATCCATCACATCTGGGGAAAAAAGTTTTGAACTCAGAAGGAAGGTATGTATGTATTTATTTGTATCCCACCTTAATTATTCATGCAAATAATTCAAGGCAGCGATCATATCCAACACACCTAATGTCAACCGTCCCACTCACTCATCCAGCAAAGAAAGACTCCTGGCCATTTGTGTTTGCCAAGAGTCTTTTATTGACGCTTAAATGGTTACAGAAGTAGCATAAGTTGAATCTGAGGATTTCCCGTGCAAACACAAAGGAAAGTTCCCTCTCCCCCAGTTATCTCTAAATATCCAATTAGGTGCTTGTATATTGTTTAGGAAACAGGTTCTTGGTTCCCAGCTCTGCATACCGATGGTTGACCTTGGCTGGCTGAAGCTTCTCACAAGGCTCAGCTGGGCTTCCATCCCCCCCTTCTTCCTCCTTACATTTCAATCTTTCCCTCCCCCCTCCTAATGTCAGGCTGTCAGTTCATGAAGCTTAGAGAGGAGAGATGCAGCCATGACACCTTCCTCCTCCTATTTTGCTTACAACAATCCTGTGAGGTGAGGTGGGCTGAGAGAGAGGGGCTGGCCCATTGTCATCCAGCTGGGCTTCATGGCTAAAGCAGGACTAGAACCCAGAGTTTCCTGCTTTCTAGCCTGATGCCTGAGCCTTAAATTTGGCTCAAATAGTAATAGTATTAATAGGAATAGTAATCTGTTACAGAGAAAATTGAGTATGAATGGAATATGATAGCCATTGTATTGTCTGTAGTTATGCTCATTCAATGTATTAGCATTCCTTAACCACAGCTTGTTAAATTAAGGTATCAATGGCTAAGTTCATGCAGTACCATACACTAAATCAGGAGTCTCCAACCTTGGCAACTTTAAGAGTTGTGGACTTCAACTCCTAGAATTCCTCAGCCAGCTTTGCTGACTGAGGAATTCTGGGAGTTGAAGTCCACAACTCTTAAAGTTGCCAAGGTTGGAGATCCCTGCACTAAATGAACCACACTGAGGCTTAATTCCTTGTGTGTCCAATCACACTTGGCCAATAAAGAATTCTATTCTATTCTAATGCATTGTGTGAACTCATTCATAAAAATACCCACATTTCTTTAAATAATTGTAAATGTATGATATTTGGCGTTGCTTGTGTGATTATCCAAATGATGTAAGTTAACATCCTTTGCACAGTGCAAACACTGCCTATATGATGATGGTTGATGAAATGATGTAATGCATATCAAATACGTGTCCTTATCCTAAAGAACTAATTTAGGCTATTTGATTTAATTGGATTTTCTAACCTTCGAATATCTGTCTGGCTGTAGAAAATCTGCTGTTTCTCAGCCTCAGTTTCACCTGCTAACAGCGTCCCTCATAGGGATGGTATGGTTATAATGTTACTTTAAAGAGCCAGTTTGGTCTAGTGGTTAAGACATCAGGCTAGAAATGAGGGGGCCCTGAGTTCTATTCCTGGCCTTAGACAGAAGGCAGGCTGGATGACCTTGGGTGTTTCTCAAAACACAAAGTGTGTGCGTGAAACGAACCAGTTGTAACACCGGTTGAAAGCCACCACTGTCTCCCAGCATTGGGGCAGCAGGCAAGGGGAAACCACTTCTTAAAAAATCTTGCCAAGAAAACTGCAGATTGTTGCCAGGCAATTGCCAGGAGTCAACACTGACTTGAAGGCAGAGAAAGCGTGTAGAAGTCATGTTAAACACTACAGGAATAATTAACCTTTTAAAAAAATCTTCCAGCTTCAAATCTTTCTAGTGACAATCACTGTGACCAATTTGCCATAACTGTGGAATTTGATAGCTGGCTGCTCCACACTTTTCCATCTAGTCCTCCCCCCCCCCGCCTTCTCTGTTTCTAAATATTTGCCTGCTTCAACTCCTGTCTGCAGTCTGTGAGAAGACCTGGGTGATAGAATAGCCTCAGTCAGTGGTAAGGAAGGGCGTTTCAGTTCCAACCTTTTCCTCCCCCTTTCCCCAAATGCTGAATATTAATGTTCCCACCTCCCTTCCTGACTTTCTCAGCTCCTCTTAGCTCTTCCCATTCAAAGGCTGGCTGTGTCCTAGCTTGAAGCTTCTTGATATGGCTAGATTGCTGGATCTCTGCTTCCTTCTCCAAAGCTTTGTCTTCTCCTTAAGCCAGTTGGTAAGTTCCATTCATACATACATACATACATACATATATATATATATAATTTCTGGAAATGTATTGGGGGAGGTATAGAAGGTGTTGCTGGTGGCCTGAAAGGGAATGTTTGGGAAACAATGATCACCACTGAGGATCCAGTGTAGACAAAAGAATGGGTCAGCGTGCCTTAGAATCAGTATTGTGTAATTGGAAAGCCCTGGGGGTTTTCATACTCTGTGTTTGATTGTTTTTGGTTTGTGTTGGTGTGTGTTTCAGGGCCAGAGGAGAAAATTGTTCTTGTTTGATTTCGTATTCCTTCTGTAGATCTAGTCATTTTTGGTAGTTAGTTACTTCTAACTTAATAGGGTTGGTTTCTTTAGGTTTCATCTTTATATGTGTTTGATATGGTTTCTTTAGGTTGCAGTCTTTACGTGTGCTTGGTTGGGAATAAATCTCACTGAACTCTACCAGTTTGCTTCTAAGCGGGTGTGCAAAATCACACTGCTAGGATGAGATTTTTACTCAATTGGGTGGATAAACTATTTCTTGTTTAATAGATAAGAAGCCCCAGTAAACTCTATGGAGCATTTTTTGAGTTCCTAAAATATCTGCATAATCTTGAGCAGAATCTAGGTAGGTAAGACAGGTCTGCATCCAAAATCTGGTATACAGAACCAGACCCATCAAAGAGGCCGGATGGGTGGTGGCAGTGGTGGGAGGTAGAATTAAGATGAACTTAATTTGGAAACCGATAAAAACATCACTTTTGGAACATGATATAAACTTTCTCACCTGTTCCCAAAAGGCAGAACAGGAGGTGAGAGAACACAGATACAGTGGAAGACTACAGCATCCATGCCCCTGTCCCCAATGTTTCCTGTACTTAATCTTCTGTTATTCATCAAGAACAGGGAGTCTCTGTCCAGTGAAATAACTCTCTTCTGACTGCAGTTTAGAAGCAAGTTGGCTGTTATCTTGATAACAGCCAAGAGGCTGAACAGAGTCAAATTAAAATTGCATTTCATTTGAGTTCAAAACCAATCTTCTCCATGAGCAGCAAGGATTATGAAAGTTATTGCTTTTAAGAAGGAGAAAGTTTCTTTCAGGATATCTGTGCCCATTTATACGATGCCTTCAGTCCCTCTTCTAGAGTTGGGTGCTGCTTTCTAAAAAGAATAAAGTACTGTTCGGTAGCCTCAGAAGGACAAAGAGGACCATTCACACATCAAATACCTGCTGGAAATCTTTACTGCAAAGGTGGTATTTTAAGTTCAGTAGCCCTCGCACATGTTTCTCTTTTTTGAACTTGCAAACATTCCAGATGCAAAATATCACCCTTAAATGTATTTATTCATTTGAAATATTTATATAGCTGTCCATCTTCCAACCAACTCTGGGTAGTTCCCAATCAAAATGAAGCAAGAGTGGAAACATGAAGACCCTGGCCTCCACTTTTTGATACAACTAGGAATTGGGTGTTCCTTTGAACTGGTGGGATTTTGATTCCCCTTGAAAGTAAATGCTCTGCAATGCATTGCATTAATTAAGAGATTGAATTAAGAGTGAACCATTCTAGCTGATGAATTCACAAAGTGAAACTTGGGAGAGAACCATGTTCTTATATTTTATGACATCTTGGACTTCATTTAAGCAATTTTGCTGCCCTCCCTATCCATATATAATCATGCTTATCCTGGAAGACCTGAAGTCAATTGCTTTACAGTCTTAAATTTAAATTTTCAGATTTAATTTAACTTAAATTCAGTTGGGGTCAGAGGTAGGCACTGGCAGTGCAGCCATATAGTGGTCCACAGTAGTTCCTTGTTTGCAGCTCATTTCTGACTTAGTAACACATCTGTAGACCACATACACACAAGTATCTTTTCAAATCGAGAGTCAAGGAGAGACAATTATACCTTGTTTTGAAATGTCCAAAAACAATGGAGACTCATAACATTCCCCCACCCACTTTACTCTGCAAACAAAGGTGAAAGACATAAACCTTCCAAACAGGCTTTCAGTTTGAATACGTTTGGCGTTGTTATTTGTGAAGAAATAGATTTTGTCCACATATCTACAGAAACTCTAGAAGACTTAAAGCTGTTAATGATGGAGCAGACTAGGGATGGGAGTCTCTCTATTAGAGATATTTCTACAGAGGCTGGAGCTCCTTTGCCAGAGATTGTAAGAGCAAATCCAGCATTGAACAGAGAAGGGTCCCCACAACCTTAACATCTCTTTTTTAATCTCTGTGGAAGTAGATCCCATTGAGTCTAATGAGAGCAAGCCTGAAATGCCCAGATTGTAATAATTCTTTGAATCTTCTTTCACTCTTCCAATGGGATTTATGTGACACCATTGATTTCTTTCTTTGTCAGCCCTTCAGAGTAGGCAAGGTCAGGAAGCAGACAGAGCAAAGATTTCAGGAATGCTACTTTTTTCTGTTATGGGATCCAACTGCAAAATCTTGAAAGCCTATCAGACTATCAGTCTACCTACTCTTACACCAAACAGAATCAAAGTGGAGTTATTTTATGTTACTTTCTCATGTCTTCTCCTTTCCTGAGATTGAGTTTTCATTTAGTTTTTTGTAAATTTCTTGTATACCTTCACAGGTGTTATCACCCTACGCTCCCCCACCCCTAAAGAGTCTCTGTAAAAAATGAAACTGTTCTTACCCTTGAACTAGAAAATATTAAGTGGAAATTTACCCATCAAGAGGGCTGTTGGGTGCCCACAAACAAGGGGTTAAGGTTTAACAGTTAAATTAAAGTAAAAGTCCTGCTAATAGAAATCTGGACCGCTTCCATGTTGTGGTATTTGGAGCAGCATTTTTTCACTTGGGTGTCATCCTTCACCCTTAATATATTGGGATGCAACACTCAGAACTGCAAAATTAAGAAATAACTCTCTAAATGTAAAGAAGAAATATCTAATTGATTTGCAGAGACTTAAAAGCTGACTATTCCATACATTAAGGGTTATCTATTTTACAAGCTGCTTTACAGCTTAAAAAAAGATAGGCCCCATATTCACTTTAGCTCTTTAAAGGAATATAATATATATATATATAATTATTCATAAGTACTAATCCTATTTTAGAAAGCCATAACTTCTGTGACATGCTTAAATTCCTGTATTACTTTTTCCATGTTCTCTCCGCACCTTGTTATTAAAAATAACAAAAAAATGACAGATCTGCATGAGAAATGGGTAACTCAAGCTAACAAGTCAAGCTGCATGCTACTGGGGAAGCCACTTGTTTTTAGAACTATAACTCGGAGAAAATGTATGCCCATTTCACAAAGGTCCCAGGGTTAGTACTGTACATCCAGGATCCATTTTTTTTTAAAGAAAAGAAATGGGATTTTTCCTCCTCTGAGTGAGATACAATTCCAACCTCTGGGGGCTAAAGGGGGAGTTGCAACGCAAACTAACAATTGAAATATTACTGTCATCTTCTCTTTTCTCTTTTGCTGTTGGAAGGAATGAGTGTTTCAAAACTGAAATGTATTTTAACCTTTCAGTCAATTGGATAAAATTGTAGTGAGGCATTTTTTGGATTTGGACTGAATGCTGGTCAGGGAGTGCCCAAAAAGTCTGGTTGGGTCCGAAGATACATATTCGATTATTCATATCATAACAGCAGCGAGAATAGTATTTGCACAAAACTGGAAAGCAGAAAAAAATCCCATCAGAAGGAGAGATAATAAAGAAAATGTTAGAATGTGCAGAAATGAACAGATTAACATTAAAAATAAAAGATAAAGAGGAATCGGTGTATTTCAAGACATGGGAACATTTTTATGATTGGCTAGAAAAGGAATGTGAATAAAAGATTAGAGATTAACAAATTGGATAGGACAAAAATAAATGAGAGAAAAGACAGGAAAGGGATAGAAATCCAGATGACACCTGAGTAAGGAGAAAGAAGGGGGAAAATGGAAAAAGTGTTACTATACAAATGTACATTAAGGATGTATATGGGTAACCAGCAAAATAGAAAAAAAATGAAAGGAAAATGTATGTGAATAGAGAATTGGGATTACTTGAATACCATCTTGAAAATATATTGAATTGAAAATAATCACAACAATGGAGAGGGAATGGAGAATGAAGAAGAGGGACAGACAGGAAGAAGAGAGGAGAAGAGAGGAAAGGAGAGAGAGAGAGAACGAAGGGAAAAGGATGGGAAGAAAGGGAGAGGGGAAATAAGACTAGGAGAAAAGGTTAGAAAGGGAGGAAGAGGGGAGGAGTGGGGGAAAAGAAGGGGAAGGAGAGAAGGGGAGGAAAGGAGGAAAGAAGAAAGTGGAAAAGGATAGAAGAAGAAAAGGAAAGGAAGGGAGAAGGAGGGGAAGGGTTGTTGTGAAATAAGGGAGATATGGAATGGTAGAAGAGCAACTCCGAGTATACTTTAAATCTTTAGGATGAAGAATGAATTAATATGAAAGTCAAAAGATAATATATATGATTAATAATGGCTAAGAGATTGTACATTTATGTATGTTTATGAGAAATAAAAATAAAAACCTTTACAAAAAGTCTGGTTGGGTCCCTGGAGTCATTGTTGTCCCTTCCTGGCATCTCCCTCTGATTTTCAGTGTTAAGCAAGATTTCTCCAGTCTGTTCTCAGCCACAGCGGGTCTTGAGAGTTGGTGAACCTCAAGAGTCTCTCCTACATGATTCTCAAACATGGATAGTTCTTCCAAAGGTTCTGTTTTCCCACCGAATTCCCAGGGTGCTTCAGTTTGGATTGATTAAAGACTTGTTTTAATGATCCAACCAGGCTCCGAAGAGCTTCAGGCCTCCAGTCCTGCACCAAATATTAGCGTTATGTTGAGGTCTGAATTCAGCATGTATTTGGCCTAACAGATGGTGGTGGGGACCCTCAGGTCTGCTCTGGTTTGCAGTTTGCCCTTCGGGTCCCGATCCTTGCATAGCCCTATAGATCGGGGGGCTCCAACCTTGGCAACTTTAAGCCTGGTGGACTTCAACTCCCAGAATTCTGGGAGTTGAAGTCCGCCAGGCTTAAAATTGCCAAGGTTGGAGACCCCTGCTTTAGATTCCATCCCCTTCCAGGGAAAAAGGTCCCAGTGACTGTAATCCAAAAATCCTTTCCACCATCTACGTCTCTTTCTTTTCCTCCTGCCTTGCAATTGTGGAAGAAATGCAACCGGTTCAGTTCTTCTGTTTTCCTGGGATTCTCTTCCTCCACTAAATAACCTTTTTTTTTTGGATTTGCTTTCTTTCCTTAGCAAGGTCCGCCAGGAGAACCTGGGCCACGGGGCCCCCCAGGTCCACCCGGTGTGCCAGGAGCAGACGGCATTGATGTGAGTCCACCGCTGAGCTCAGGAGCCAAAGCAGGCAGGAAAAGCACCTCTGCGCACAATGATGGGCATTGTATCTAGAAGGAAACGCGATGCTGTGTCCCTCCAATGTGGCCTAAGGTTGCAGGAGGGGAGGAGGAAATTCTGTTGGCTCACCCCCCCCCCAAAAAAACAGGCTTCAACTGTCAAATTCTCCCAGGCCAGCATTCCCTCCCCCCATGTGGGGTTTTTGCAGGGAATTTTGCAGCAAATGTGAGAGTGGCAGAAGTTTGCAGTTGGCCCTTCGGCAGCCTTAATTCACCGGTTTTTAAGCAGAAGTATTACCTTTTTTTACCCCCAAGTGAAGGTAGAAAGGATTCTGTGACTATGGGAAATGTTCCTGCTGGTTACTTTTGGAAGATGGGATGCGGGGGGGGGGGGAGGGGGAGAGGGAGAAATGAGGTAAGGGAATAAAATTGAACCATTTTGTTAACGTGGAGATGAAATTTGCAACCTGCAGCCACCCATCTTAAAGAGGGTCAGAGTCTAATTTAATCCTTTGCTCTCTTTACTTTCTTAGTGATGGATCATTATTCATAGAGGTTTTTTATGTGTGTATATAGGTAGTCCTCAATTTATAACAGTTCATTTAGTGACCGTTGGAAGTTACATCAGCACTGAAAAAAGCGACTTATGGCCATTTTTCACACTTAAAACCGTTACAGCATCCCCATGATCACACGATCAAAATTCTTTTATTAATATTATTTATTATGCAATTTTCTTTGTTATATGTAAAATTTCCACATTCACAATAGCAGTGATGATGGATCCTAATTTGTTCTGTTTTGGAACAACACAATACTTACAGCCACTCCTCTGTGTCCCAAAGGCCCCGGAAGGCCTGGTTGACCCACACTTCCCTATATGGCAAAAAAGAGAAGGAATAAAGAAATTAGGAAAGATGCAAAGAGAACGGCAAGTACAGATAGTTCTCTACTTACAACATAATCATTTAGTGACCGTTCAGAGTTACAACTGAAAAGTGACTTATTTTTCACACTTACGACCCATGCACCATCCCCACATCACGTGATCAAAATTCTGAAGTTTGGAAACTGACTCATATTTATGACGGTCCTGGGGTCATATCCCTTTTGTGATATTCTGTCAAGCAAAGTCAATGGGGAAACCAGATTGACTTAACAACCGTGTTGCAAACTTTAACAACTGCAGTGATTCATTTAATAATCGTGGCAAGAGAGGTCGTAAAATGGGCCAAAGCTCACTTTATAACTCTCTCGCTTAGCCAAAGAAATTTTGGGTTCCAGTGTGGTCATAAGTCAAGGACTATCTGTATGGGAATTAGTATCTGGACTGAATGAGAGAAATATGGGCAGTTTGAATTTCAGTGTGATTTGAAATGCAAGTTTCTAGTCCTTATTGCTGCAGGCACATATAAACACGTAGTGATTTGAGGAAACCTATGATAGTAAAAATGAAGAAGCCAGAGGCCTCAAAGTTATTAAGGAGGTACCAGCTCTGGGGTTTTACTGACCTGGCCGTTGCTTTCATCCATCCTCCCCAATCATTTTTGGTTACCTCAATCAGGATGGTCAATTTTTCTCTCCCCAAATACTTCATTTTTGTATGATAGAAGGAGTTACTGTACAATGTGGTTCCCAAATCTGGATGGTTCCTCCAAAAATGCTCCCCCCTCCCCAAAGCTTCTGTTTTCCTGCCTTACTCTTAGGTTGTTTGAGGGCTCCCTGGTTCTCTCTGAGCCTGGTTGTTTTATTTCAGACATTTCAATACCCAAATTGGGTCACGTTATCAATGCTAGTTGATCATCAGCACTGATTAATAGAATAACAGAGTTGGAAGGGACCTAGGAGGTCTTCTAGTCCTCAGGCAAGAAATCCTACACCAGGGGTCAGTAACCTGTGGCTCTGGTGCTGCATGTGGCTCTTTCACCCCTCTGCTGCGGCTCCCTGTCACTCAAAATAACCGCCAATGTGCAACACCCGCCAGCATGCAATTTATTGAGCTTTTCAACCCCCGGTAGGCCAACCATGGATAAATCCAAGAAAAGAAAAGTTTCAGAAGAAAACAGAACATTTAATTCAACTACATATGCTAGTTTTGTGGCCGCTCAAGAAATAGTCAGGCACGGGAAGGGTTTTGTGGCTTCCGGTGCTTTCTTTTCTGTGGGACATGGGTCCAGATGGCTCTTTGAGTGTTTAAGGTTGCAGACCCCTGCCCTATACCATTCTGGACAAATAGTTGTCCAAGTCTTGTCTTAAGTGTTGGAGCACCCACAACTTCCAGAGGCAAGTTGTTCCACTGGTTAATTGTTTTCACGGTCAGGAAATTTCTCCTTAGTTCTAGGTTGTTTCTCTCCTTGATTAGTTTCCATCCATTGCTTCTTATTCTGCCTTCAGGTGCTTTCAATAAGTTGACCCTCTCTTCTTTGTGGCAGTCCCTTAAATATTGGAACACTGCTATCATGCCACCCCTAGCCCTCCTTTTCATTAAACTAGATTTACCCATTCATGCAGCCATTCTTCATATGTTTTAGCTTCCAGTCCCTTAATCGACTTTGTTGCTCTTCTCTATACTCTTTCTAGAATCTCAGTATCTTTTAGCATCATGGTAACCTTTTTTAAATCATGGTGATTATGTTACCTATCTTGGGGATGAAATGCCTGCAAGAAAACCACCAAGCTCAGAGAGCATCAAGGACAGTGGTGGGATTCAAATAATTTTAACAACCGGTTCTCTGCCCTAATGATTTCTTTCAACAACCAGTTCACCAAACTGCTCAGAAAGTTAACAACTGGTTCTCCCGAAGTGGTGCGAACTGGCTGAATCCCACCACTGATCAAGGACCCCTCATTTCAACGCTGAGCTACAACTGTTCTCCTTTATTGGTAGGGTGGTTGAGTTTGGCCTTATTAAAGACCTGCTTTATTGCTATCTGCTTAGAAGTAGGGAGAGCCTAACTGTTGGTATTAGTGTTTTCTCTGATGAAGCATCCTGAAGCTCAGGATAGCTTCCCTGGTTGCTTAGTTTCCCAGCCTCAGAAGGGTCCAGAAGTGGACTTCCCTTAGGGTTGAATGGAAGAACAAGAAGCCAGGGAAGCTGGAGACAAAATTGTGCCATGAAAAACAGGACTTTTGCCCTCCCACTCTTCATTAAGCCAGTACAAGAACATCTAACCACCAGAAAAATTTCTCCTGGATTCTTTATTTCAAAGGACATTTTGCAATCTTCGTATATCTCTGAGCTTTGAGAGTAAGATGGGAGGTGTATAAATTTGATAAATAAACAAAATATTGCTGCTCTACCAGATGCTTTGTATTTGCCTTGAAAGAATGACTTCCTAAAAGGAGGCTGAAACTTATCAAACTGAACAATAATGACTATTTTTTCTTCTCCGTAGGGCGACAAAGGTTCACCCGGTGCAGCAGGTATTCCTGTAAGTATGTTGACTTTGCAAGCCAGGATCTGTAGGTTTCTCATGCCTACACAAGGCTCAGGATCTGGGGCAGAACACCAAAGAGAGTCCTGCAGCTATTTTCAGGCTATAAGTCTTTGCTAGGTGTTGCAAAAATAGCATATTTGAAGGACGCTCTTTATGGATAACTAGTGTGTAAATAGTGCTTGACTTATGACCAGTTGCTTAGCAACCATTCAAAGTTATGATGCACCTATCTTGAGCTACTTATGACCCAATTCAGATTATCGGGATGCTTCTATAGCCATCTAACCAAACTTCAGGGATTCGACAACATAGTTGAGTTTAGGGGTATTTCCAGCATCCCACAGTCGTGACCATGTTTTCCTTCTGGGTTTCGGCAAAATCACACCCATAATAAACCATGGGTTTGCTTTATTACTATACTGTTTTTTACGACCACCGTGGTCACATAACAGCTGCTGCAAAAAGGGTTATAAAATCAGATCAGTTACATGACTGATCCATTTTACGACCGTCCCAATTTACAACTCCAACAAACAGGCTCCATTACAATCATATATCAAGGATAACCTGTACTACACAAGTTGCCCTTGGCTTGCAACCATTCATTTAGTGACAGTACAAAGTTACAGCAGCATTGGGAAAAAAAGTAACATGACCAGTTTTTGTACTTACAACTGTTGCAGCATCCCTATGGTCACATGATCAAAATTTGAGCGTTGGGCAACTGGCATGTACTTATGACAGTTGCAGTGACCTGGGGTCATGTGATCAACATTTGTAACCTTCACAGCTGGCTTCCGACAAGCAAAGTCAAAGGGGAAAACCAGATTTGCTTAATAACTGCATGGTTCACTTAGCGACTATGGTGATTTGCTTAACAGCTGTGGCAAAAGAGGTCATTAAATGGGGCACAATTGAACTTTCTTACCTAGCAGTGGAAATTTTGGGCTCAATTGTAGTCATACGTCAAGAACTGCTTGTGTTAAAATTTGAGGAATGTGGGAATTTTGAGCTTTGGACAGTCTAACTTGCCTTTCCCAGATGGGCATTCTCCAGATAAATTGGGACTACTAATTCCATCATTCTCACCCAGCATGGCTAAATTCAGGATTGGACGTCCTAACATAGCTGGAGGGCATTAAGTTGAAAAACAACAGCTTAAATCTTTCCAGAAGGGCTAGGTACGAGGCACCTGCTTCTCCTTGAATTTTTTGAAGACTCTTTTGTAATGTCCCCATCCTTTCCTTGCAACAGGGGGCCAAAGGAGCTCCAGGCCTACCAGGACCAGATGGAGCTCCAGGAAAACCCGGAATAGATGTGAGTAGTAACTCAGCCCAAAATCTGAATTGCACTTCAGCATAGCTACAAGGCTCTGGGTTCTGATTTAGAATATTATTTTGCTTCATATAAGTATGCAAATGTATGCAAACACCTGTTTCCTTTAGATGGTGTTCCATTCCCCCTCAAACCTTAATTTGACCCTAGCTGATTCCTTGATCATTCCTGGCTTACCTTCAGGGCTTCAGCCAAGCTTCTGCTTCTCTCTATAAATGCTGTTTGATACCCTCAAACTGATCCCTGTAGTTCTCTTTCTTATCCTTTCTCTTATTTCTTCTTCTTCTTTGCTTTTTGCAGGGCCTTACGGGAGCTAAAGGAGAGCCAGGCCGTGTTGGAAGACTAGGTCCCAAAGTGGGTAACTGTTTTTTCTGCCTGGGGGAGAGATTTCGATGCATGTAATGTATTGAAGTCACCAAAGCATTCTTCCTCAGCTTGTTATTTCCCATGTGTTGGGGCTGCAACTCCAGATACCCCCAACCAGCTGTGATCTCAAATGTGGGGAGGGGGCAGAGTTTAGAAAAACAGGATCCATGATTGACTCAGTGGTGAGTTGCTACTGGTTCGCACCAGATCGGGCGAACCGGTGATGGGAAGCTCCGCCCACCCGACTGGATGCGCCGCACATGTGCGGCATGAGCAAACCAGTAGTGACGGGATTTGGAACCTGCCCCTGGATTGACTTCAGTTTTTGATCCTGCTTTCTAACACCATGATTGTTATTACTACTGCTGAAGAATGAATGGGAAAGGTCCCTGAGTCTGTTAGGCATGGAAGAAGAGTTAGGTCATCACTGCTACCTGGGACAGATTGTATCTTCTTCTCTTTGCTGATGATGGCAAATGCAAAAAAATATTTTAAAAATCCAGGCCACTCAGGTGGTGGCAGATCAGGTTTTGGACCTTGAAGCTGAAGTCAGCATCTGTTCAAGAAATAAGTCATTGTCCCAAAAAGCAACAGGACTTTCTTGTTTTTCTTTGAAGACATTTCACTTCTCATTCCATCCTTCTTCAGCTCTGACTGGATGGCGGGGAATGGAAGGATTTATATTCCTTGCACACAGCTGGTTATCTGCATTCTTTTAGCGAGTTTTTGAGGCCACTTGGAGGTTTATCTATGTCCTCAGGGTCACCTGAGTGGTGCAAATGGGTGCGGAGTCTTCTTGGAACTGCTGAAAGGACTGGTTGTGGTCTGCCGGCGGCTTGAGGAGCTGGCAGCAGAGTCAGACAGTGAGGAGGCTGGGGAGGAACATGGGCCAGTCCTGGAGTCTGGGGAAGGCTTGGACGAAGGCTCTGCATCGGAGGCAGAAAGGAGGCTAGGGCCATTTGGGAGTTATGTGCAGACTCCGGAGCCTGCAGAGTTGGACATCAGCAAGGCAGAGGAACAGGGGGAGCCTGTTCCCAGTGTGTGCATGCACAGAGCTGCCAGAAAGTTAAAACAAAAGGGACTACTCGGGGGTAGGGCTTGGAGATGATTGGCCCCTCCCATAAGACATAAAGGAGGAGGAAAGGCATGTGAGCCTTTGCAGGAAGCAACATTGTTCTGTCTGGCCGGTTTAAATTCTGCAGCTCAATTTTGACTCTGTGTTCTGTGTGGCTTTGCAAAGTTAATTGCCAATTAGGTCTTGGCAGCATGTCAAGGGAGATAAAGGTGGTGCTTATTAGCCTTATCCCGAAGTACTGTGACAAACTTCTGTCAGACTCTTTACCAACTCTTTGTGACTCATCTGTGAATGAACAGAATGAGAATGAACAAGCAGTGAATGAACAGAATTCACAGTGGTTGAAATAAAAAGAGGGTTTGGGGAATTAATTGTGTGATTTTTACTGTCTCAGGAAGCCTAAATTAGAACAGGACTGTGTTGTAGTCTGGAGATAGATGATGTCATATCCCTCCCCCTCTGTTGAGAGAGGGCTGTTTTGACATAGATGGCCTTTTTGATCCCTGTTTCAAACCAGCCGTCCTCTCTGTCTAAAATGTGGACTTTGCTATCTTCAAAAGTGTGGCTTTTGTCTTTTAAATGCAGATGGACTGCTGAAGCTTGTCCTGATGGATTTGTTCTCCTATGTTCTGCCATGCATTTATGTTGCTTTTTGGTCTGTCTCATCTACAACACAGTCCTTTCAGCAGTTCCAAGAAAGCTCTATACCCATTTGCACGTCTTCCAAAAAGAGAAAGAAAGAAAGAAAGAAAGAAAGAAAGAAAGAAAGAAAGAAAGAAAGAAAGAAAATCCAGTTGTCTCTTGAAAAAAAAGCACCAACCATGACCTGGATGACCGAGAATCTCCATAGACAAATAAGTCTTTGGGGAAACCTCTGAAACTGGAAGTTGAATCAAAGTCTTGTTTTGTGGCTCCTGCTGCGTCAAAGTTCTCTCTTCTCTTGCAGGGCCAGCCTGGACTTCCTGGACCACCAGGGCTCCCAGTAAGTGTCTGCTTTTCTTTGCACGTGCTGGATGAGAAAATACCTCTGTTGTACAGAGTAATGACATATATCTTTAATGTAACAGGGGGAAATCATGGTTTTCCAAACCTGGCTTGAGTTTTGACCTGGCCAGGGCTTCTCTAGCATAAGCCAAAGCCAAGCCTTTGTTTATGATCTTAGATTGTTAATGCATCACGCAAGAATGCAAGTTTCTCTGAACCCAGAGACAATCAGAATTTTCCGATTCATTTGGGGGCGGGATCCCAGAATGGAGCACTAGAAACACCTTTGGGCCTCAGAATGTTCCAATGGAGAACCAGAATGGAACCCTAAATATCTGCATGATCCATATTTAATGCAGAGCCACTGGACCCAACTCAGATCCCACAGGTGGTCTTAAAAATAAATCATGGGTGGCTGCAGCCAGGGAATTAAATTTTCCCCTGCCATAGTTTTTTTCCCCCCATGATTGGCCATGTCCAGCAGGATGATAGTTTTGTGAGAATTTCTCTAATAAGTTCTCAAATTCTAAATGTGCACCATGGCTGAAAAAATTATAATCCCCCAATGCAGTGAATTCTGACTGGAGAAAAGCAAGATGTTTTCTAACTCTTGGAAATTTTGGTGCCAGTGCTACAGCTCTTAATTTTTCAGCAGTTGACCTGCATTCAAAAGTAACAACCTGTTGTATCTGTCTGTTTCAGGGACCTGGATTTCCAGGACCTCCTGTAAGTGTGACTTGTGACATGTTTTTATTTGTATTTATTTAGTTTGTCAAACATTTACGAGATAACAGGTATAAGTATAAACATGAATATGAACACAGGAAATGGATATGAATAAAAAGGGACAGTAGGACAAGGACGGCAGGCATGTTTGTGCGCTTATGCACGTCCCTTACAGACCTCTTAGGAATAGGGTGAGGTCAATAGTAGACAGTTTAAGGTTGAAGCTGTGGGGGTTTGGGGATGCAACAACAGGTAGAGCGTTCCAGACATTGATCACCCTGTTGCTGAAGCCGTATTTTCTGCAATCGAGTTTGGAGCTTGAGTTTGTATCTATTGCATGCTCATGTATTATTGTGGTTGAAGCTGAAGTAGTCATTGACAGGTAGGACATTGTAGCAGATAATTTTGTGTACTTTGCTTAGGTCAGATTGAAGGTGGCATAGTTCTAAGTTGTCCAAGCCCAAAATTTCAAGCCTGGTGGTATAAGGTATTCTGTTGCGAGCAGAGGCGTGGAGGACTCTTCTCGTGAAATACCTCCGGACTCGCTCAATTGTATTAATGTCTGATATACAGTGCAGATTCCAGGGCGATGAGCGGTATTTGAGAATTGGTCTTAGCAAAGGCTTTGTATGCCCTAGTTTGCAGTACAATATTACCGGAGAAGAAGCTTTGCAAGATTAGATTAACAACTCTTAATGCCTTTTTGGCAATGCTGTTACAGTGAGCTCTGGAGCTTAGATCATTTGAGATGTTGGGTTACACTGGTGGTAGGTAGTGTGCTTGATGACAATAAAGAAGAAATTTGCTTGATTCTCACTTAAATGCAAAATAATCGGATACTCCTGATGTATCTGGAGTCCATTCATTTGATGACCATTCGAAATTACAACGGTGCTAGAAAATATGGCTTATTATCAGTCCTTGACTGTCATCTGATTACATGAACTGGCAGTTGGCAACTAGCATGCATTTATGGCAGCTGCCGTGTCCCAGGGTCACTTGATCACCATTTGTGATCTTCCCAGCCAGCTTCTGAAAAGCAAAGCTAATGCAGGAAGCTGGACTTGCTTAACGACCGCACGATTCACTTAACAACTACAGTGATGTGCTTAACAATAGTGGCAAAAAAAGGTTGTAAAATCAGGCACAACTCACTTAAAACTGCCTTGGTTGGCAATGGAAATTCTGAGCCCATTTTGTAGCCATAAGTCAAGGACTATCAGTATTCAGAGCCAGAAATAGAATCAGAAAGATGTAATCCAATCAATGCAGCAAGCACAGATAATCCTCAATTGAGCCCAAAATTTCTCTTGCTAAATGTGACATTTGCTAAGTGAGTTTTCCCCAGTTTTATGACCTTTCTTGCCTCATGTGTTAAGTGAATCACTGCAATTGTTAAGCTGGTATCACGGCTGTTAAATGAATCTGGCTTCCCCACTGACTTTGCTCGTCAGAAAGTCACAAAAGAGGATCACATGACCCCGGCCAGAGGTGGGCTGCTGGGGGTTCACAGGGGTTCAGGAGAACCTCTAGCTAAGATTCTGTGCAGTTTGGAGAACCCCCAAAGCCCACTCCTGGCTGGCCCCACTCACCCCACCCCGCCCCGTCCAGGAGTCTCCACTCAGCCTGTTTTGGATGCAGGTAAGTGCAGGGTGCGTGTGGAGGCTCAGAGGGCAAAAAACGGGCCTACCGGAAGTTTGGGAAGGCTGGAAATGGCCCCGTTTCCGGCCTCCAAGGGCCTCCGGAGTCTGGGGAGGCTGTTTTTGCCCTTCTGGAGGCTCAAAGAAAGCCTTCAGAGCCCGGGGAAGGCAAAAACGCCCTTCCCGCTGTGGTGCAGGAGGCCAACTAGCCACGCCTACCATTAAAAGTTTTGAAGCCCACCCCTGACCCCGGCGCATTGCAACCATCATAAATATGCATCAATTGTAAGCATCTAAATTTTGATCGTATGACCATAGGGATGCTGCAATAATCATAAATGTGAAAAATGGTCATAAGTCATATTTTTTCCTGTGCCGTTGTAAATTTGAATGGTCATTAAGCGAACCGCTGTAAGTCTAGGACTACCTGTAGTTAAACTAATTTCATGCATGGAATCAATTTGGCGTCCTGTACGTGGGCAACCCTTCTTTTTTTCTAACTGGAATATGATTTTTTGAAATCAAAGCAAGGGAGATATGCAAAGCTGTGTGCCTTCTTTTAACAAAGAAAGAGTGGGAGGAAAAGGGCTTTCTTTTAGGCAGCTTATTAGTCACATCGACAATCTGATTCAGCGTCAGAGGATTTGGTATATGCTGCTAAATGCCCAGAACTTTGCTGACCAAGGCAGAATCCGGTGCTCTTGGCTGATGATCAGAAGCTGAAGTAGCAAACCAGGTGATCGCCCCACTCCTCCCTGTACAAAAAGAGCACACGGTGATTTTTTTAAAAGATACTTTCCAATTTTTAAAAGAAGTTAATAGGAAGTCAGCCAAACAAATCAGAAGTCTCACAGTCTTTTCTTTCCAACCATGCCTTTCGACACCACTGCAGGCAGTCCCCAACTTATGACTGTAATGGAGCCTGCCCATTCCAGTCATAAGATGTGACCGATTCAATTTCATTATCTTTGTTTGCGGTGGTCATTTGGTTGTTCAGTGAATCTGCAGTCGTTAACTGAACACCACAATCGTTTAGCAAACCCACTGTTGGGGATTTTTGCTGAAAATCTGAAGCAAACAGCAGTGTTCAGTAAAAGCATTGTAAACTGCAGTCCTGTGACTGCTGAATGCTACAAATGGCCATCAATTTCAACTTCTACCCTCAAAACGACGCTATAGGACACTGCATGTCAGAACAACTAGACCAAAGACAGTTTTTTTTTAATTGAAAAAGTTTTACAACAATTAAATTTTTCCCCTCCCCTCCCTTCCCCCCTCCCTCCAAAACCCCCCTCTCCCCCCCCCCGACTTCCCGGAGCAAACACAAGGTATAGTTCAATAAACAAACAGTCATACATTAAATTTTTAAAATCTAATACAATTATAATCCTTCTCTCTCACATAACCTGACTTCTTCCATTAAAATCAAAAACAACGTCCTTCATTCAAAGGCAATCTGAAATTTCTTAATCTGATATCTATTTTGAATATAATCAGTACAATTCTTCCATTCATTTAGATATTTTTCCTGAGTACTGTCTTTCAAGAAGGCTGAGATTTTAGCCATCTCAGCCAAATTGGAAACTTCCGGTGGCAACCAAAGACAGTTTTGTCCCCCCCGCCATTACTCTGCTAAACAACTAATTCCCACAACACTGTCTAGAAAGGCAGTATTACCATCACTATTCTCATATTCCCTATCTTCTTAATCTTCTTATGACTATAACTTTGTTGCTTGTATCTTACGATTTATACTGTTTATTTAGTATCCTAGTATGATTTATGTTGACTGCTTATTTAGTATCCATGACTATCACTAAGTGTTGTACCTAATGTTTTATGGTGGATGTATTTTTACAATGACTGTGATAATGGTCTATCACTATTGCTTGTATGTACACTGAGAGCTTATGCACCGGAAACAAATTCCTTGTGTGTCTAATCACACTTGGCCAATAAAGAATCTATTCTATTCTAAATATGGGCTGGTTGCTTAGCACCCAAAAATGCAATCATATGGGAGGGGAGAGCAGCCATCAGAAATTGAGAACCAGGCTGTAAGCACTTTTTGGCATCTTAAGTTAAGATCCATCTGTAGAATATATTCTTGGGATGGTAAATTGCTGTTTTATGACAGGCTGTACCGGTGCTGTAAACTCCCATGGATGGATATCAGCAAAGCTTATACCATGACACTGATACTCCCTGTTCTTAGAATCATAGAGCTGGATGGGCCCTCAGAGGTATTCTAGTCCAACCTTCTGCTTAAGGCAGGAGCCTTATACCATCCCAGTCAAGTGGTTGTCCAGTCTACACCCTGCAATGGTGTTAGGGCAGGATCAAGATTTGCATAATGAACTTACAACATGGCTTTTGCCATATTTCTCCCAGGGCAGCCATTGTGTGGATATATTTGTTACATACTTTGATGTGCTCCTGGCCCAAACAATTTGCTGTCCCTGTTTATAGATATGCATTATTGTAATGCAAGGTTGGTTTTGAAGTATCATTGCTGAGCAACACAGAATCTGGCTAGCATGTAGAAATTTACAGCATCAGTTCCCACCTCTCCAGGTAGGACCAAGAAAGAGATCATGCTGAAACCCTCAGGAATTTCTAGGCTAAGTGAAATGAAGCTCTTATATGATATAAGGCAGTTTTCAGTCTTCCTATCAGCCAGAAGAAGAGCCATCTAGTCTTAGTTTTGGAGAGCTTCCAAAATTTGTCTTTTATTTTTTAACCAAGCAAATCTTTTCTGCAAAGGAGGAAGTCCAGCTCAACCTGCATGGTGAAATAAATCCTCCTTAGTGTCCTTCATTCTCTTATTCTTTCATCTAGAATGCATATGGTGAAAATAAAACCCCCTCCCTCTCTCTTTTCATGTCTCAGGGCCCCCCAGGTCAAGTTGGACTTCCTGGAGAAATGGGACCTTTAGGACTTAAGGTAAGGGTTCAGTTGAGATGATATTCCTTGGGGTTACTGAGTTGTCTAAAAGTGTTCTGGAATCAGTTCCTGGGTACACATTGTAGAATGATAATATGATGAGGGTCCTTATAGGAAAAAAGAAAGATAGGGTGGATGGATGGATGGATGGATATGATATTGGATATAAGGAGAGAGAAAGAAAGGGAGGGAGGGATACAATATTGATGGATGGATGGATGAATACTGTATATTGGATGGATGGAGTGATGTATAAATGAAAGAATTGAGGGATGAATGGATATGATATTGGATGGATGGCAGCCATTCAGAGACTTCTCTGGAGCTCTTCATTGGACAGAATGTTCCAGGCAGAAAAATCAAAGTTTGCCAGAATGAGAGAACAAACAAGAAACACCACTCCTTCCAATTTTCTTTTAGCCATGAAATTTAAAGTTGGTTTCAAGGTGGACATTATCAGCCTCAATGTCTTATTCCATGGTGGATATTGCCCATGCCGGGTTATATTAAATAGAGGTAACAATAATGATGGCTAATGTACTTCATTCCAGGTCTGGAAGTAGGTTTACTTGGTTTTTATCTGTAGACAAGATATATGCATCATGAGACATGTATCAGGGTATTTGTAGAAATTGTCCAGGAAATACTATAAATAAAAAATAAGCTGACACAAAAATGTAATCTGGAGGCAACATGTCTAGAACACTAGGTTTATATATAGTTACTGCCACCATATGGCTGAGGATACTTGCATCTTTGAGACTAACTCAAAAAATAAGGAGAAAGAGAATGAAAGATTCGGAAAGAGACCCAAATTAGAAATTAAAAAATGAAAGCTGCCCAATCTCTCCCTTTCTTTTCCTAGGATCAGGACTATGCATGCTAAATGAGTTAAATTAAATTAGATAATGCAAATCCTGTGTTCAGAATAGGTTGGTTCTGCATCCTACATAATTTATATCCTCATACTAAAAATAAATATTGCACAAGTTATTCTGTTGTATTTTAAAATAAACCAGCCATTCGGCAAAACTTTGCTCCATTTTGGGCAGAAGGAGGCAAAAATAAAATAGAATTGAAGACTGGCCCCAGAAATCATTCTTTTCCCACTCCAAATTGCCTAATAATTCCATTTTTCCTTCCTTGTCTTTTTTATCCCTTCATTCTCTGCACTCCTGGTTGCTTCCTTGGCTATCTACTTCACTGTATGGCTTACATAGCTCAGGTGGCAATAGGAGAGCCATCCTAAGCAGTATGTCTCAACCTTGGCAACCTGAAGATGGGTGGACTTCAATGCTCAACCTTCATCCATGCCAAGGTTGAAAAATTATGATTCTAATAATTGTGGATATTAATCCTGATGCCCATTGTTAAAGACTGTGGATGCTCACAATGGAAGTCTTTGCTGCTGAAATGGTTTTGGGATTCTTCTTGTGTTTTTTAGGGGGAACGTGGACCAGATGGACCACAAGGGCCTCCAGGACCTCCCGGAAAGCCAGTAAGTTCTTGTCAGGCTCCAAAAACCAAGAAAGGCACAGTGAGGTTCTTCCAAGCAGATTACTTTATTATTCCTCACCCATAGACAGAATGATAAACTAAAGCATGCTAAAAGGTAAAGGTTCCCCTCGCACATACGTGCTAGTCGTTCCCGACTCTAGGGGGCGGTGCTTATCTCCGTTTCAAAGCTGAAGAGCCAGCGCTGTCCGAAGACGTCTCCGTGGTCATGTGGCTGGCATGACTCAACACCAAAGGCGCACAGAACGGTGTTACGTTCCCACCAAAGGTGGTCCCCATTTTTTCTACTTACATTTTTTACGTGTTTTCGAACTGCTAGGTTGGCAGAAGCTGGGACAAGTAACGGGAGCTCACCCCGTTACATGGCAGCACCAGGGATTCGAACCGCTGAACTGCCAACCTTTTGATCAACAAACTCAGCATCCTACCCCCTGAGCCGCTGCATGCCTTTTTAAAGCATGCTAGCGCCTCCTAAAAGCATATACTCTGGGAACTATTAGGGAGAAGCCATCTTCACCCTCTTTCACACAAGCTATCTGAACTGAGTTGCCTCTTGCTCCTTTGGAGTGCAGCCCCTCCCTCCTGGGAATCCAGACTATATTCCATCACAGCTCTGTTGCTACTGATTTGGGTGCTTTACACAGCAGTATGAGGGTGAGTCACTTATAGATTTGAGAGTAATATCTAGTGAACAACTCAAATATCAACACCTGTGCTATATAGAAGAACTGAATTCAGTTTTAACCAGGCATACTTGTTCTTATTTCTGTCAGGCTGTAAAATGGTTAATCACTGATGTGCATATCCTTCAGTTACTTCAGGGGAGGCTTTCACCGTTAAATGACTGAGTCTCAGGTGGTGGGAAAATGAAAAGTAACTCCCCCCCCCTTTTTTTTTACAAGTGAGAGAATGTTTTGCATTTTTATGCTTTTTCATGTTTTCCAAGGGCCCAATTGGTCGTATCCAAGGAGCCGAAGGCAGTGCTGATTTTGTGGTAAGAAGGACTGCGTTTAATTCCCATTTCAACACAAAGCCATCATGTCTTAGGCTAGTTGGAAAACAGTAAGATGCAAAGTAACTCTTTCTTCTGTTCCCATGGTTGGTTTTTCTTGCACTTCATGATTGTTATTTTTATTTTTATTTTTTTTAGTAAAAAAGTTTTATTTCCATTTTCCAACAACTTATTCAATATACAGTCTCTTATTCAACATTAGTCATTAACTTTCATTTGTTACTTATTCGGACCTGCCCAGCTACCACTTCCTTCCTTAACAAACCTTTCCTCCTCCCTTCTCTACTTTCTTCTACTTTCTTCATCCTTCCTCTCCTTCGCTTTTCTACATCCTCTCCTCCTTCCCTACTCTTCTCTTCCACCCTTTCTAACCCTCTCTCTTTCCCCTTTCTTCTTCCTCTTCTTTCCCCCTTTTCTACCTCTCTCTTTCCTACCTACTTTCTTCCTTCACTCTCTCCTCTCCCTTTCCATTCCTTTCTGAAATGGCAGCTGACCAGCCCCGATTTCATTTTAAATTATTTCTATTTCTTAATTACATATCTTCAATCATTCCTTTACATTGATCCTTCATCTCCCCTCTTCCCCTTCCCTCCTCCCCTCCCACCCCGAGACTTCCCAGAACAAAGTACAGGGTATAAGATTAATAATCATAAATTAAAATACAACATGTCATAATCCATAGTCACTCCTCTCTCTAAGACCTTAACTCCCCTTCCAGAAACAAAAAAGTACATTCTTCTTCTAGTCCATTATATATCAGTCCATTCCACTCCTAAAATCTTCAGAATCTTCCAATTAAATTAGTATTTCCAGTTCATCAATAAAATACATAGTTTTTAATATCCAATCTTCATCAATTAACACCAAATATATATCAATCCATTCCACTCCTGAAGTCTTCAGAATCTTATAGTTTTTAATATCCAATCTTCATCGATCAAGACCAAGACGATATTCCATCTTCCAGTATTTTTTTTTATTTTTTTTTTATTCAAAAAGTTTTACAAAATTTTTTCCCCCCCTTTCCCCCTCCCCTCCTTCGCAACCCCTCCCCCGACTTCCCGGAACGAGCACAAGGTATAGTTAAAATAAAACAAACATATGCTAAAAATTTTCGTCCCAACTTAATTATACCCCTACAATCATCAATTCCTAACTTCCCCAAAAGCAATCAAAATAATACATCATAATCATTCAAAACAGTCTGATAACTCTTAGTCTGATATCTACGTTGAATATAGTCAATCCATTTTTTCCATTCCTTTAAGTATCTTTCTTGCGTATTGTCTTTCAAAAAGGCTGATATCTTCGCCATCTCAGCCAAATTGGCAACTTTCAATATCCATTCTTCTATTGTTGGTACTTCTTTTTTCTTCCAATATTGTCCTATTAGTAATCTTGCTGCAGTTATTAGATTTAAAATCAATTTAGTCTCAATTACTGTACAATCCGTAATAATTCCCAACAAGAAAAATTGCGGCAGGAACTTTATCTTCTTTTTCAGAACATTTTGTAAAATCCACCAAATTTTTATCCAAAAGGCCTTTATGTCCTTACAAGTCCACCAAATGTGAAAATATGTAGCGTCATCACAATTACATCTCCAACATTTTGCTTGCATTTCTGGATACATACACGATAATTTTTTAGGATCTAGATGCCATCTATAAAACATTTTATAAAAGTTTTCCCTCAGATTCTGTGCCTGCGTGAATTTAACATTTCTAACCCAAATTTTTTCCCACGTTTCCAATAATATTGGCTCCTGAAAGTTTTGTGCCCACTTTATCATACAGTCCTTTACCAAGTCCCTTTCAGAATCTATTTCAAGTAACACATTATACAATCTCTTTATATGCTCCTGAGACTGATTTCTAATTTGCTTTACCAAATTTCCCTCGTTCTGCTCTATACCAATTTTCTGATCTCCCTTCCATCTAGCACGTAGTTGCTCATATTGAAACCAAGTATAATTTTTCCCTTCCTCTCTTAATACCTGCAGAGATTTTAACTGCAAATTACCTCTTTCAGTATACAAAAGATCTTTATATGTAATCATTTCCTGATTCTGTTCTATGTTTATATTTTCTACTGTATGTCTAGGACTTGCCCATATAGGAACCTTATAATTTAGTTTATAAGAGTATTTTTTCCAAACACGCAGAAGGGCATTTCTTAGCACATGATTTTTAAAAGCCTTATCCACTTTTTTGTCATAAATTAAATATGCATGCCATCCATATAGCAAATCATAACCTTCTATATTCAAAATTCTGTCCTCTGTTAAATTAAACCAATCACTTATTGCAGAGAGAACAGCTGCTTCATAATATAATTTAAAATTAGGCATTTTTAAACCTCCCCTTTCCCGAGAATCTTGAATTATTTTCATTTTAACCCTAGCTTTTTTACCTTCCCATATAAATTTGTTAATTCCCTTCTGCCATTCCTCAAGATTCTTATCTTTCTTAATTATTGGTATCATCTGAAAGAGGAATAAAAATCTAGGTAAAACATTCATTTTAATAGCAGCAATTCTCCCCAGCAATGATAATTGCAATTTTTTCCAAACAATCAACTCCTTCTGAACTTTTTGCCATAAAACCTCATAGTTATTCTTATACAATTTCACATTTGACGACGTAATATAAACCCCTAAGTACTTAACCTTCTTTACAATTTCAAATCCTGTTACTTCCTCTAGTTTTTCTTTCTGTTGTCTGGCCATATTTTTTGTTATCACTTTTGTCTTTTCCGATTTACCTTAAACCCTGAAACATTCCCATATTGATCAATTATTTCCAACAAAGATTTACTAGAATTTATAGGGTTTGTTAAAGTAATCACCAAATCATCTGCAAAAGCTCTTAACTTATATTCATACTGTCTAACTCTAATTCCTCTATCTCCTTTACTTCTCGTATTTTATCCAATAATGGTTCTAGAGTTAAAATAAACAATAATGGTGATAAAGGACATCCCTGTCTTGTTCCTTCGCAATCTTAAAAGGTTCTGTTAAGCTACCATTGATTATAATCTGTGCTGTTTGCTCTCCATAAATTGCCCTAATTATTCTTAAAAACCATCTCCAAATTGCATCTTTTCTATTAATTTAAATAAAAATCCCAATGCAATCGATCAAAAGCTTTCTCTGCATCGAGAAAATAAATGCTGCTGGAATAAAATTTTCTTTTCTAAGTACTCCAGTAAATTAACAATCTGCCTAACATTATTCCTCATCTGTCTCCCTTTATAAATCCAGATTGATCATTATGAATTCTTCGCTGCAGAATCAACATTAATCTATTAGCTATTATTTTAACAAAATCTTATAATCATTATTTAAAAGTGAGATTGGCCTATAATTCCCAGGTTTAGAACAATCCTGTTCCTCTTTGGTATCAATGAAATAAAAGAGGTTCTCCATGAGGGGAATTCTCCTAGTTGTATCTGATTAAATAATTCCTTAAGTGGACCTAACATCTCATCCTGTAAATTCCTATAATAACTAACTGTAAGCCCATCCATTACCAGGAGTTTTCCCCATTTTTAATTGTTTAATTACCAAAATAATTTCTTCCGAGGTTATAGGCCGATTCAATTCATCCGTTTGTTCTAAAGTTAAATTTTTAACCTTATATTCCTTCAAATAATTATCAATATCCCTATTCAATATATTATCTTTAAGATATAAATTTGTATAATATTCTAAAAAAGCTTTTTTAATTTTATCCTGTTGATATCTCTCTTTACCTTTGTATTCTATTTTTTCTATAGTACGTTGTTTTGTCTTTTCCTTAAAGTATATGCTAACCACCTACCAGGTCTATTTGCGTTACAAAAAGTATTATGTTTGGCATATTGTATATTTGTTGCCACCTGATCAGCCATTATCATATTAAATTGGTTCTGTAGTAACTTTATTGCATCTTTAAGTTTTTGATCATGTGGATTATGTATTAATAATTGTTGTTTCTTATAAATTTCCTCTTCTAAATACCTACGCTGTCTTTGTTGCTTATTTCTCTGTCTATTATTAAGATATATTAATACACCTCTCATAAAGGCTTTACTGGAGTCCCAAACCATTTCTATCGATGTTTCATTATTCAAATTATAATCAAAAAATTCTTTCATCTGCTTTTTACATTGATTTACATTATCCTGATATCTAAACAAATTTTCATTTAATCTCCAAGTTCTTCTACCCTCTTTTCCATATTGCAATTCCATCCAAACAGGACTATGATCAGACAAACATCTTGGAAATATCTTAGTTTTCTTCACTCTAAAAAGCAAATCATTAGAAATTAAAATAAAATCAATACGTGAGAAGGATTGATGCCTATCAGAGAAAAAAGTATAGTCTCTTTCCTCCAAATTTCGCAGTCTCCATACATCTCTTAATTCAAAATCTTCTATCATATCAAAAAAGGATTTAGGCAGCTTTGCATGTGCAGGTATCTTCTTGGAAGAAATTCTCTTGTCCTTTCGTGTATCTATTACTCCATTCCAATCTCCCAATATAATGCACGATTTATAATCCCATAGATTCAACTTATCATATAACATTCTATAAAATTTTTCTTGTTGCTGATTGGGTGCATATATACCAAGCAAGAGAGTCCTTTTTGTTTCTATTGTAAGTTCAATAGCAATATATCTTCCGTGAATATCTGCCTCTATTAACTTGGCTGGTATATCTTTTCTCAAATAAACCACTATGCCATGTTTTTCTCCAAAGCTGAAGCAACAAAATGTTTACCTAACTTTGAGTTTATTAGGTACTTTTGATCTGATAATTTAATATGCTTCTTGTAAGCAAATAACATCATTTTAAATTGTTTCAAATAATGAAATATTTTCTTCTCTTCTGAGCTGAGTTCAAACCATTGACATTCCAAGTCAAGATTTTATTTGCCATTACTGGGCTGCTGAAGCCTTTGAGCAATCAACTGAAGATCGTCCTCCCGTATCTTCGGCCGTGCTCCTCCACCGCTTCTGTAGCAGAATCCTGAACTTTACTTTGAGTTTGTTGCTCCTTTTCTTTACGCTTAAGGGCTCCCCTCGTCAGTCTTTGTTCTTGTGGTTGTTCCTCAGATGGTAACATCACTGGAATCACCTCAGCTTCCACACCCATTTGAGTCTCTTGAATTCTTTTTTCTATTATTTCTATTTCAAGTTTCAGCACTGTAGAAAGAAAATCTTTGGCCTTAAGCACTGTGTCAATACGATATCTCCTTCCCTGATAATACACTGTCAAGCCAACTGGAACCTCCCATCTAAATTGAATCTGGTATTTCTTAAGTTCTTGAGTGAAAAATGTAAAGTCCTTTCTATCCCTTAACATCTTGGGAGGAATCTCTTTCAAAACCTTCAACTCCTGTTCCCCTATTTTCAAGTTTTTCTGAAAAGCAACTTGCAAAATTTGATTCCTCACTGTTCTTTTCAAAAAATAAACCACAATGTCTCTAGGAAGTTTCTTTTGCCTAGCAATCCAAGAATTAACTCTATAAATTTTGTCAATTTGATAAGCAACCTCTTGTGGATCAAGTTCAATAAATTCAGCCAGAGCTTCTGATAAAATCTTTAAATCTTCCCCTTTGTCCTCATTCAAACCTCTAATTCTCAGAGCTCCTTCCATCATTCTATACTGCATCACCACCACTTGATCTTCATTTTTATCCAATTTGATTTGCATTCCCCCCATTCTATTTTCTATTTGTTGATTTGACTGAACAATTTCTTGCACCTCCTCCTCCACCACCTCCAGTCTTTTTGCCAAACCTTGAAAAGCCATCAAGATATCTTCTCTTATTTTTTATTATTCTCTTTATTTCTTCTCTTATTTTCTCATTATTATCCATAATCTCCTTAAACCTTTCTTCAGACACTTTCCTTGCTCTTTAATCAGATCTTCTAAAGCTGGTTCAGAACCCTTCTGCCCCCAGTCTTAGGTGGTTTAGTAGCCATTTCAGTTTTAAAATTCACAAAATATAAGTCTAGAAACTTCTTTTCCCCTTTAAGTATAGGAGAGCTCAGTTCACTTCATTAAAATCCACACATAACATTTCTTATCTTCTTAGTTGGACAGACTGTTTAAAATTCCATTCGTCACTTCACTCCCGTTCAGGCGCCATCTTTAAGAGTCAATTAGAACAAAGGAAAAAAAAATTTCTCTTTTTTAGAAGGTAGAAGTCAGGAAGTCAAAAATACTTGCAATCCAATAATTGTCCGCTGGCACTCATTCCGTCTGCTTAAAGAGATCCATAAAGATAAGACAATTAGCAGAGATGGACACTTTCTTCTTTTCCTGCTTTTGCAGGAGCGCACTGAAGTCGGAGAATGGCAGGAATATTTATGGGACCCATCAACCCTTCGAAGCTCTGCTTAATTAAAACAAAGCCTCTTGGGAGGTCTACCAACATTTCCTGCTGCTCTTATCTTTCCTCTTTCATCCAGAGAAAAAGATTAAAGCCGGCTTTTCCTGGCTTTTACGATGTTCAGTGCGGAGCCCCTTTAATTAGGGCTCAGCGAAGAGGTGGAGCCACCCGGAAGTCTTCCAGTATTCATCAGAAATTCTTTTATAATATACCTTTCTTCCTTAAACAGTCTCCCAAATATAATTCATATTTCCAGCTTAAATTCTTAAATTTTTATCCAATCTCCAAAAATAAACAATATTCTATCTTCTCATATCTTTAATATCACTTACATAAATCAAATAACATTGCTAATATTAATATTTCTTCAATTACCTTACATCTGTCAAATAACATTATTAAAATTATAACTTATATCCAAAATATATCAGTTATAACAATTAAATTCTATTTAACCAAATACCAACATTACATCCATAACTTTTTCTATCTGTCCTCCAAAAGTTAAACAATATTCCATCTTCCCATTCCTTTATACCTCACATATATCAAATAGTAACACCTTATACCCAAAATAAGTCAGTTGTAAAAATTAAACCCTATATATATACATTAAAAAAAAAATACCATCAAAATCACATCTTAAGCATTCTCCTTCCCCTTGTCTTCTATCTTACACATTTTCCACCATCTGCTCACCAATCAGCTTAACATCTAACAATAAAGAATTTACAATCTTTAATATATTGGTGTAAAAATCTCTTGTTTAAAAACTTATTAAGAAAAGATAAGCCTCCAAAAGTTCCTATAAAAAAATAATAATTCCATATTTGAAGTGAAGTTTCCAAGATTTTAGTAGTTAGTTCTGTTTGCTTAAGAGCCATTCTTAAACTGTAAAATCTACCAAAAAGAGAAAAAAAAATTCAATAAACTTTTCTTCTTAAACATTGTGATAAAGAAAAAGGTAAAAAAAAAATCATTAACAGTTCTTATTCATTCCATTTAAAAAGTAGCTTGTTATGTTCTTCTCTTCCTTTGTCCTTTTATAGTTTCACTTTCCTTTGTATATTGCAAACGCCATTTTAAATCCACTCAAGTTGAAAGTTAGTTCAAAGGAAAGCTATTTAAGAGCTGAAGTTAAGATTTATTACTTGCAAATTCTTGTTAGTCCTCCTACTTTGTTCTGTGTGTGTTGAGTTCTCTTTAAAAATAAATCTTGGCACAGAGATGGTCGCGGCTTCTCGTTCTGTATAAACAGAAGCACCCTGGGCACGGAGCTTCGTCAGACTAAAGGGGAGCTCTCACCCTTCGATCCCCTGGTTAAATTCCAGGGGCTCCCGGGGAGCTCTACCCAAACCTGACCACTCTTCCCTCCCCCTTCTCCCGGGGGAGAGAATTCCAAACCATTTGACAGCCCATTTACACTGTCAGGGATGGTTTGACGAAACCCAGGGCAGACAATCCCAAAGGAACGTCCACGAAGCCTGCGTTGCCAGCGGAAGTCCCACTTCATGATTGTTATTAAGACTTTCATTTTTCAAAGCATTACCATACGAGATGCTCAAGAAACTTCACTGAGCTTTATTTGAGGCTAGCAAATATCCTGAACCAGTCACAGGCTATAATATTTGGAATATAAATTGCATAATATACTAATGTAGCTTTCATCGGTTTGAGTTCACATTCACACTTTAATAGAAGGAAAATTAAGGTGGGGGAGGAAAAGGAGCACAATCAGACTTGCAAGTCTGTGTTATTTTAGCCATTCTCTATAAAAATCGTTTCAACCCTATAAAAATAGTTTCAAAATCATGTGGAGTTGATTTCCTGGCCTGGTCTAGCTGGTGAGGGTGAGATCAGCCTTGCTTGTTTGATTGTGCCATATCTCCTCCTCCTTGTTATATTTCTGTGAATTAGAGAGGTGCCTTTTTAAGCCTCTTTGGTATGTTTTCTGTTTATTGTAGAGCTTCAGCCCTCCTCGCTTCGGTAACAGATCTTACATATTTCCTGTTGCCTTCCTTAGCTCTACAAAATTGGTGACTAGGTCAGTTAAACTTGCAGTCTAATCCAGCTCGTGGGTGTCCTTTAGGTTCTTCTGGTCCAAGATTCTTTCCTTCTCAGTAACATAAAGCCAGTGAATTCCCCAATCACCCAGAATGATATCTATATAAGGTTCCAACATTTTCATCTTAGCTGAACATCTTAGGCAACCAAGCCATTGGTGTTTTGGAGAACTGGCTAGATTTTATTACCAGCTTCTTCCCTTCCCTTCCCTTCCCTTCCCTTCCCTTCCCTTCCCTTCCCTTCCCTCTCCCTCCTTCTCTCTCTTTCTTTCTTTCCCTCCCTCCCTCCCTCCCCTCTTCCACTATTCCTTCCTCTACTCACTCAGCCACTTTTTTTCCTCCCTCCTCTCACTTTCTTTCCTCCAAACCCTTCTGTTTCTGTTATTCCTCCCTCCCCCCCTCCCAATTTCTATAGCCATCCAACTCAACCAAGTGACTCTTGCAGTTATTGCTATCCAAATTGCTACTTGGATAAAAGAGATTCTTTTTCCCCCCCCTTTCCCTTCATGGCCTGCAGTGTCCAAGCAACTGCCCACCTGGACTCAAGGGACCTCCGGGTTTACAGGGGTTGAAGGTAAGGATTTCTCTGCTCCATGATCTGTGGAAGTTGCTTTGTTAGCGATAATAACCAGACAGACTTTAGAATCATGATGAGTTTCTCTAGGTTAAGCACCCATGGATGTCATATTGGTTAATCTTAATTAGCTTCCACCCCTAATTCTGACTCTTGGAACAGCGGGAAATATTAAACTACATTATTGAAACTGCCAGTAATATAGATTAATATTTCCTGCTGTTCAAGAGTTAGCAGAAAAACCTGGGTATATCATGCTGGAAACAAGCAAGGGACATTAGTTAATTTCATTAGTATTGTATTGTTTACGTAGATAGACAAATAGACGGACAGACAGATAATTCTTTTTTATTGAAACTTTTAAACAAGATAAAAACTAGTACAAACTAATATAACATAAGGAAGAAAATAGAAATTAAAGAAAAGGCAAAACATGCCAGAAAACAAGAAAAAAGGGAAAGAATAGGGAAAGAAGAAAAGGGAAAAATGGGGGCAAAAAGGAAAAAAAAACATTAAAATGTGGCTTCCGATATTTTTTCATAGCAGTTATAAGAAGAAATATATTTTAACCTCCCTCTCTAAAGTTACATCGTGACTCTTTTCTTTCTAAAATCTACCTTGTCTCATCTTCAAAATCATAAATCACAAGTTCATTTTTTTCACTTTTATGCAAAATGTCCATAAGAGACTTCCAGTCACCAGTAAATGTAGATAATGCTGCTCTCTAATCAAAGAAGTCAGGTTTAATTTTATTAGTATTGTATTGTTCAGGAGACGAAAATTGAGTGAGGGAACCTTTTCCTTTTCATATACTCTTTCTATTCTCTTTCACTATTACTCGCTAAAGGTCAGTTTCCATTCTGATTAAAGGGGCTCTGCCTAGCTTTATTTTTGTATTTTTATTTGTTTCTATATTTTTATTTCCTTATCTGTTTCTATATCAGATTTAGAAACTCCCAGTCTCCCACACAGAACAACTCTGGGCAGTGTGCAAGTAGGCATAAAAATAAAAGCTATATAGCAGAGGTCTTCAAACTTGGCAGCTTTAAGACTTGTGGACTTCAACTCCCAGAATTCTCCAGCCAGCTATTCTGGAAGTTGAAATCCACAAGTCTTAAAGCTGCCAAGTTTCAAGACCTCTGCTATACTGTATATAAATATTATACTAGACAGCAGTTAAAACAAGTACAGGTAATCCTCAACTTACGACCACAATTGAGTCCAAAATTGATGTTGTTAAGTGAGAAATTTGTTGAGTGAGTTTTGCCCCATTCTACCACTTTTTTGCCACGTTCGTTAAGTGAATCACTGCAATTGTTCAATTAGTAACATCGTTGCTAAGTGAATCTGGTTTCCTCACTGGCTTTGCTTGTCAGACGTTCGCAAAAAGGATCACGTGGCCCTGGGACACTGCAACCCTCATAAACATGAGTCAGTTGTCAAGCATCCGAATGTAAACCATGTAACCATGGGGGTGCTACAATGGTCATAAGTGTGAAAAATGGTCATAAATCACTTTTTTCAGTGCTGTTGTAACTTCGAATAATCACTAAATGAACTGTTGTAAATCGAGGATTACCTGTATAAAATAATTGTAAAAGAGGGGGAGGCCCAGTGGTGGGTTTCTACTGGTTCGCTCCAGTTTGTACGAACCGGTAGTGGCGGTGGCAGGAGGCTCTTCCCACCCACCCAGACGTCATCAAATATGCTCTGCGCATGCGCAGAAGCGTTGCATGCTCGCAAAATGAGCCTGTGCGCCTGCGTGTTACCAATAGCGAACCGGTAGCACTTGGATTTGAATCCCACTGCAAGCAGCTCCAAGGAAGCCTTTCTAGTCCAATCCCCTGCTTGATCAGGGAAACTTATACCATTTCAGACAAATGGTTGTCCAATCTCTTCTTAAAAGATCTCCAGTGTTGGAGCACCTACAACTTCTGGAGGCAAGCTGTACCACTGATTGATGGTTCTAATTGTCAGGAAATGTCTCCTTAATTTTAGGTTGGTTCTCTCCTTGATTAGTTTCCATCCATTGTTTCTTGTCCTGCCCTTAGGTGCTTTGGAGCAGGGGTCTCCAACCTTGGCAACTGTAAGCCTGGAGGACTGGAGGAGTTGAAGTCCTCCAGGCTTACAGTTGCCAAGGTTGGAGACCCCTGCTTTGGAGAATAGGTTGACCCCCTCTTCTTTGTGGCAGCGCCTTAGATATTGGAACACCACTAGCATGTCTCCCCTGGTCCTTCTTTTCACTAGACTAGGCATACTCAATTCCTGCACAAATAACACTGCAGAAGGAGACCAGCAGCCAGTGCAGCTTGAGCTGCAGAGGTGTTACATGCACCTCCTTTTGTCCTTGTACGATGGTGATTGCTGACCCTGATGAATTGTACAAGTCTGGATGTGCTTCCCTCCTCCTCTTATTTTCGTGAGAACTAGGGAGGGTTTTGTTTGAGTCATTTTATAATTCTGGCCCGCACTCAGATTTTTTTTTTTATCTGACTGTTGTCTTGGTTGTGTCTCTTCCTTCTGTACCTCAAGGTTATTCCTTCTTCCCATTACAAACTGTTGATTGACATTTGTTTTGAAAGTTTGATTCGCTTTCCTTTTAGGGACACAGAGGGCGATCAGGAGCCTCTGGAGAGCCTGGAAGACAAGGCCGGCTGGTGAGAATGTAGATGCTTCATCCTCCCTTCACTTTTCTCTTTCACTGATTGAACATTAGCTATTAAAGATTAAGGGGCTTTGTTCAAATCCTGTACTGTGTTCTCACAGTTCCATCCCAAAAGTATTGCCAACCAAGCCTGGTGGATGAGCATATAAGAAAGGCTCATCCAAGGCCACCAGGTTTGCCAGCTGAAGAACTCTCAATCATGTAGCCCAATGTTGCTCAACTTTGGTTAGTTTAAGATGTGTGGAGTTCAATTCCCAGAATTCCCCAGGCATCAATTCTGGGAACTGAAGTCCATACATCTGACACTGGCCAAGGTTGAGAAGCACTAATGTAGCCAACCCTGCCTGGCTGTTAAACTTTTGGGGTATGGGGTATGTTAGCTTCCCTTAAATTGGTGCCCTCTGGTACAGAGCAGCTGACACCCCCAAATTCATTGCCAACAGGATCTCTGACTCCATTTGACTGATAATGTAGAAGTGGTATAATTCTGACAATGTGTAGGGCACCAGGAAGATTTCACAACCTGGAAACCTAACTTCGTGTGATTGGAGTTGACAGTTTAAACAGGCAGTCAATCTGATGTCTAATTCTCTTGATTTAAAGCCCATCTCTAGATGTTTGTCCTTTCTACAGCTTTAATACTTGTCTCATTTTATTTCCTAGGGTCCAAGGGGTGATGTGGGGCTGCCTGGAGAACAAGGCATTCAGGGTCCTCCTGTAATGTATTTAATTATTTCTACTTCTTAATCTCATTTCCTTTGCTGCAGATATTTTATTACTCTTGTGCCATAGACCCTCCTATAGCCTTATTCCCTTTTTCCAGTCTCCCTCCAAGGCTTGAAAAGGAAAAACAAGAAACGGAACAAGCTGGAGATGTATTATTTTACTTTAGGAGCCTGACAAGCAAGCATAATTATTCAACTTTCTGACAATTTCTAAGCTTCCATATCTGATCATCTAGACATGGTCATTACTTATAACAGAGGGCATCTCTCTACATAAGTAGGTACCGAGAGCTCATAAATCCAAGTAATATAATTTTTATTATACCATATATCAGTGTTTCTCAAGATTGGTAACTTTAATATGTGGATTTCAACTCCCAGAATTCCCCAGCCAACCTGTTGATATTTTTTGATATGCCATCTCACAACAGGACAAACGGGGTCAAAGCAGGAGGGTCCACTGATGGGAAGAAGATTGGTGGAAGTCAGGATGGTGGTCATGACCAACCCATTGGAGCCCTCTCCTTTTTTATGCACATTGTACATTTTTAAATATCCCTTCAGTGACCGCTTCTGGACCATGGATGATGATGGTTTCTGTGATATGATCAGTTTGCAGATTACATAATCCTGTTTTGGTTTATCTTTCTTTTTCAGGGCCCAGAGGGTCCCAGGGGGCATCCAGGAATGGCAGGACCAAAAGGGGAGATGGTAAGTGAATTAAACACTAGGGATTTGGGGGTTGATGTTACAATAGCCCCACACTGGTACCATGCGAGTTCTAGTCCTTCTTTAGGCCTGAAATGTGGGTGACTCTGGGCTTGTTGTTCTCTCTCAGCTCAATCTACCTCATATGTTGTTGTGGGGAAAGTAGGAGGAGGAAAGAATATTAAGTATGTGTCAGGGCTCAAAAAACCCAAGAAAGACACATGATTCTTCCAAGGACATTACTTAATTGTTCCTCACCTATAGACAGAATCTTGCCAAACTAAAGCAAAGTACTATTTCCGTAAGTCATATATGCTGAGAACTATTTGGAAGGAGCTGTCTTTACTGCTGATTTCAATTGTGCACTTGTTTTAAGAATTTTCTGAATTAAAGTGCATATTTGAACTCTTAGCTTTTTTACCTGTCCACCAAAGGTGTGTTCACCTCTTCTGAATATCATGTGTTGCCAGCTAATTTAGAATTTGCAGGATGGATACCAAAACTGGAGGATTTGAGGGGCGGTCACAGGAAAGAGGGGGTCAATTTATTCTCCAAAGCACCTGAGGGCAAGACAAGAAGCAATGAGTAGAAGCTTGTCAGAGGGAAATCCAAATCTAAGGAAAAACTTCCCAACAGCAAGAACTATTAATCAGTGGAACAGCCTGCCTTCCAGAGTGGTGGGTGCTTCATCGCTGGAGGTTTTTAAGAAAAGATTGGACAATCCTTTGTCCAGGATGGTATAAGGACTCCTGTCTTGTCCAGGCGGTTGGCTTAGAAGGCCTCCAAGGTCTCTTCCAGCAGTACGATGCTATGAGAATTTTGAAAAAAAGATGCCAAGACTGAAACAAATATCATGCTGTTTGTTTAAATTGTCCTCATGTATTATTTGTAGCACCAGGGATGCCTCTTCCATTTAGAATTCAACTCACAAAGGGGTTGCTTTTATTGGGCATGTTTTATAGCCATGCCACCTCTCTTCCCTCCTCCAGCCCCAGAGCTCCCCAGTTTAAGAATCAGTAAAGGAAGGTTACAGATGAATGAAGATTAAATTTCTAGCAGACACTGGGTGCCTGCTATGACCAAAAATGGAAATAATTATCTGATTGGGGTTAAAGTTGGAAGTTCGTTATCTCACAGCTTACAAGAGGAAATAAAAAGAGGCACTACCTTGCTTAAGCAGCTTTTCTTCCAAGTCAATTAATTAAAGCTATAATTAAAAAATGCAGGTCAACCACAAGACATTCTAACATACAAAAGTTTCAGTGTACTGGTTTTCAGGCACATAGTCTCTCATATCTGGATTCTGTTTCTCGGATGTAGAGCAAAAATATCCAAGAAGATCCGCTACTAGCTAGTAGCCCTGTTGGCTCCTACTCAATTCTTGTTCAAATATAGCTGGGTCCAGTCCTGCTTTAATTTCTGAGACCTGCAAAGGCTACCTAGTGATTATCTACCGGGACACTGAGAAAACCATTTATGTAATAAATATGATGAACGAAAATGGATAAAAAAAATAAAAGGTCAGATCCCGGAGCAGTATGAGTTAAGAGGGATATCTTGAAGAGGCATTGAAAATATAACAAGGGTAAGAAGGGTTACTATATATCAGACTCTAGGGGAAATAATCCAAATAGATATGTAGTAGTAATTGCCATGTAAATCTCTTGTGAGATTGGGGCCATCATTAAACTGTTCTTTGGTCTTAGTAGTTCAGGAGCCCTGTAATGAGGGAAATAGTCGTTCAAGCCACCTGATCCCAAGTTCCTTCAAATTTCATATATTCACCACCATTAGAAGAGAATATTTGTAGCTCAGGTTTTGAACTGAGTGGTTTTTGATGCTCTCTGAGCTGGGTTGTTTTCTTGAAGACGTTTCATTACCCATCCAGGTCACATTATCAGTACTAATGCGTCTGGCATTTGTTTCCTGTTTATACTATAGACCAATGATGGCTAACCTTTTTGGCACAGAGTGCCCAAAGCAGGCGTGCGCATGCGTGCGCACACCCATAATGCAATGCACACTTGACCCCCCGTGACCCCGTTGTGCATGTGCTTGCAACCCCACCACATGTGCCCCGCCCCTGTGCATGCATATGCATCTCCCGCATGCGCCCCACCCTCCGTGCATGCGTGGCAGAGACCTGAAATCCAGCTGGCTGGCAGGAGGCATGCACACATGCGTGGTGGAGCTGTGCTGAGGCGATGGCTTGCATGCCCGCAGCAGAGCAAGCTCTGCGTGCCACGTATGCCACAGGTTTGCCATCACAGTTGTTGTAATAGTAGCTTGATCTGCCAGTGAAGGACTGACAGATGAAGCACTTATGATGTTACCTAGTTGGGTAATGGAAACTTCTGAAACAAAACAACCAAGCTCAGAGAGCACTGAGGATCCCACATCAGCCGCCATGTCTTTACCTAGTTCTGTTCTATGCAGACGGTTAGTCTAGTTATCTGAATCTCTGTAATGGAATCGTAGTCTAGTAGCATCAAAATTCGGCATGGGGCTGTCGACAAGTTTTGGGCGTTATTTTCCATCATTCCTAGACAGCTATCTGGAGTTAACAGGATTTGAAGTCCTACTCATTTTGCTAGTGATCACATTGGAGAAAGCTTTGGCTGCTCTCCTCAATAATGCCTCCCCCTGGTCTACTTGTTTCCCTCTGTATAATCCCTCGCACATTAAATCTTTTGAATCCAAATAAATTTCCACGATGGGACTTTTGTTTCCCAAGAGACAGGATTGATCTGAAGAGTAAGAATTGCAGTCTCTCCCTTCTTCCAGTTGTCCGAGCTTGGTTTTCTTTAGAAGCTTCCTGAATGATTTTGTACCCATCACTTGCTCTCAGATCCACTGAGTTCACCAGGGTAAATAGCAATAGCCCTTAGAATTGTATACCACTTCACAGTGCTTTTATAGCCCCTCTCTAAGCAGTTTACTGAGTCAGCATATTGCCCCCATCAATCTGGGTCCTCATTTTACCGACCTGGAAGGATGGAAGTCTGAGTCGTCATTGAGCCAGTGAGAATTGAACTGCCCAAACTGCTGGAAGTCAGCAGAAGTAGCTTGCAGTACTGCCATCTAACCACTGTGCCACCACAGATGTATGGAGCCGAAGGCAGTGGTGGGTTGCTCCCAGTTCTATAGAACCGGTAGTAAAACTGGTGGTAGGCTCTGCCCACCCACCCTGACGTCATCAAGGGGCTTCTGCGCATGCACGTGTGCTCCTGTTGTGAATTGGTAGTAAAGCTAAGTAGAACCCACCCTGATAGAAGGCTTTGAGCCTTGTGTGTCTCAGTAAGGCATGGTAAGATCAGGGGTGAAATGCTACAGGTTCCCATCAGTTAGGGAGAATCGGTAGTAATAAAAGTTACCGGTTCAGGTGAAATGGTAGTAAAAAAAAACTACTGGTCCATCTGAACCGGTATTTCTGATGATCAGCTGTGCTGTGCGATTTATATTCTGCTTTCTAGTGAATCTAAATAGAGCGGCACAGTTGTTCCCCCTGCTGTTCTGCTTACCTTCAAAAGGTTCCTTTTTCCGTGTGAAGCATATGTTCGGTGCGCACTGTGCATGCGCGTGTGTGCATCATGCATTTGGTGTGTACTGCACATGCACATGCAGCATGTGTTTGGTGCACACTGTGCATGCGTGGGCAGTGAACCGGTGGCAACCCATGGAGGATTTCACCACTGGGTAAGATCCAGTTCATTCATCCATCCATCCATTTAGTACATTTCTATACCACCTAAGTGACCCTGGGCAGCTAACACTTAACCAAGTCAAAAATAGAATTAAAAGGTAGGGTTATGGTATTAAAATTTAAAACAGTGGAGAGAACATTGTTACAACATCAACCTTCCCCAGGATTGCCTAACACTCTTTGATCCCCGTGCCAATTGGCAGAGCCAGAGGGTGACACTCTTTCTGAAGGTCAGAAGAATAGAGACTCACCTCACCTCTGGTGGTGATAAGGGAACAGTAACAGGCTTGGAAGGGACCTTCAAGGTTATCTAGTCCAACTCCCTGCTCTCGAAGGAGAGTTATACTATTTCTGGTAAATGGCTGTCCAGTTTCTTCTTAAAAGCTTCCAGCAATGGGGCAACTTCCAGCAACTTCCGAAGACAATTTGTTTCAATGGTTAATTGTCCTCACTATTAGGAATTTTCTCCTTAATTCTCTAGGTTGCTTCTCTCAGGATAATTTCCATCCATTGTTTCCTATCCAGCATAGAGGTGATGGGGAAGAAGACAAATTACATGAATTGCAACAGTTGTGTTTTAACTGCATAACAGTGTTGGAACCTGGCAACCTTTTGCAAGAGAGAGGGGTCAAAGAGCCAGTGAGCCTCCCTAAAATCTGGCAAGATTCCTATTTCTAGGCCAGAGGTCTTCAAAGTTGGCAGCTTTAAGACTTGTAGACTTCAACTCCCAGAATTCTTCAGCCACCATAGCTGGCTGGAGAATTCTGGGAGTTGAAGTCCACAAGTCTTAAAGCTGCCAACTTTGAAGACCTCTGCTCTAGGTGAACAGCAGTAAAGAACCTACTCTGGGCTAGCCCATTGGGCTGGTCTTTATTCCTTGAGCCTGACATCAACAATGCTAGACTAAAGCAGATAAAATTCTGAGACGCTTTTAGGGAAGATCCCTTCTGGACGGATGAGTTGCTTAGGGGTTGTCCATCCTCCCAGTTTGAAACTGATATTCAGGAAAGTGAAATTCCCCTTTTACTTTTTATTTGTTTTCTTTTTTAGGGTCCTCAAGGTTACAAAGGCATGACTGGGAGTATTGGAGCTGTTGGTCCCCTGGTAATTTCTTTCTCTTTTATCTTCATTTCTAATTTCTTCATTAATTACCCAGCCCCGTGGGGCTAGTAACGTTCAGGGAAAAAAGGCTCTGCGCATGCGCAAGATGGCGGCTTGCTAGAAGATCGGAGCCGCCGACGGGATGTTCTGCGTTGGATGGCAGCGTCCAGGCGGCAAGCCGAGCTGCTTGCGCCCCCCGGCCCGCTTTACCATCTTCTCGGCAGCCGTGGGAGAGGTCTGCGGGCCTTCTCGGACTCACGGCTGTCGAGAACGAGGCCGGGAGAGCGAGGGCGAGCGGCAGACGGCGGCCATTTTCCTGGACGCGAGGTGAGGCCGTGGCTCGTGGTTTGTCACTGACAGACGAGGCCGCAGCTTGCTCTTCTGTTTTTTCCCCCCGCATCGGAATAACTACGGTGTTTCGACCTCCCCCTGGCCTTGTTTTAGGGGCGATGGGGGTTGAGGGTTGTTTCTGGCTCCCCCACTGCCCTCCTTGTATGAGACTCTCTTTTATGACGTTTTTATCCCGCTCCTTGCCGCGTTTGGGACCTGCGGCTTTTTACATCGCACCGGCCTGCTTCAGAGGTGTCTGGCCTGGCTCTTGGGAAAGGCCTGGACCTGTGGAGTGTCCAGGCCTTTGGCCTTTGGTCAGTATTTGGATTTCTTGGAGCGAGGGGTCTGCCTGGAGAGATCTTCAGCCTTGGACCATCCTGGCGGAGGGGAGTGGTGCGGTGGGCATTGGAGGCGTCCTGGCCTATGTGGGCCTGCTTTTTCCCATAATTACCAATGTGCATTGTCATCGGCACTTTACATGGCCTTTTGGGATTCTTTGGCCATGATTGTTCCTTGGAACTGTGGTGGAAGAGGCTTGGAGACCGGTTTGGGATCTGCCGGGGGACTTATCCAGAAACAGCTGTAGACATTGTTGGCGGTGATAGAAGAACCACCTACCTCATTTTTAATGGATTTTAGGACTGAGCTACTTTTCCATCTTTTTCCATCTTTATTTTATTTGTCATCATGTGCCAGTCACCATTTGAAGAGTCATCAGATGATGGGTATCCATTTGAGGAACTATTGTATAATATTCTGCCATCCTGGGACAATATCACCTCCCGTCGACTTCTATCTTCTAGTTACGCGATATATTTTTATGATTTTTATACGATATTCGGTACAGGAACTCTTGCACCTGCGAGGTGCCCCCGCCTCGCAGGAGTGGCCCACTTTATTACCGAGGGCCGGCCTCAATGACGGGTCTTGGGACCCACAGAGGTGGCATGCGTCGAGGAAGAGCCTTTGGGGTTTTTTAGATAGGGAATTTTTAAGGGGTGGGAGGGCAAGGGAGGGTGCTGGGGTAGCCCATCAGGGGGGGGGACAGTTTCTGCGTGTGCTCGCGGCGTCCATTTAACAGGTTCGAAGTTTACGGGGGAAGATTGCGTTCCTTCTGGTGAGGGTGGTCCTATTTGTACGGTAAGTGGGAGGGGCAGATATGGCGGAAGCGAGGAATTGCATCGCTTCCCGGGGGCGCGCGCTCGATGTCTGAAGGCGATCGCGCGCCCCGATCCCTCAGACTTCTCCTGTTCCCCGGATGGTCAAGACCCTCAGAGCCTGGGCCTCCGGCTGATGTTGTGCAATGCATGGTCCGTGGTCAATAACTCTAATTCCCTCTATCTCCTTTACTTCTCGTATTTTATCCAATAATGGTTCTAGAGTTAAAATAAACAATAATGGTGATAAAGGACATCCCTGTCTTGTTCCTTTCGCAATCTTAAAAGGTTCTGTTAAGCTACCATTGATTATAATCTGTGCTGTTTGCTCTCCATAAATTGCCCTAATTATTCTTAAAAAACCATCTCCAAATTGCATCTTTTCTATTAATTTAAATAAAAAATCCCAATGCAATCGATCAAAAGCTTTCTCTGCATCGAGAAAAATAAATGCTGCTGGAATAAAATTTTTCTTTTCTAAGTACTCCAGTAAATTAACAATCTGCCTAACATTATTCCTCATCTGTCTCCCTTTTATAAATCCAGATTGATCATTATGAATTCTTAGCTGCAGAATCAACATTAATCTATTAGCTATTATTTTAACAAAATCTTATAATCATTATTTAAAAGTGAGATTGGCCTATAATTCCCAGGTTTAGAACAATCCTGTTCCTCTTTTGGTATCAATGAAATAAAGAGGTTCTCCATGAGAATTCCCCTCCTAGTTGTATCTGATTAAATAATTCCTTAAGTGGACCTAACATCTCATCCTGTAAATTCCTATAATAACTAACTGTGAGCCCATCCGTACCAGGAGTTTTCCCATTTTAATTGTTTAATTACCAAAATAATTTCTTCAGAGGTTATAGGCCGATTCAGTTCATCCGTTTGTTCTAAAGTTAAATTTTTAACCTTATATTCCTTCAAATAATTATCAATATCCTATTCAATATATTATCTTTAAGATATAAATTTGTATAATATTCTGCCATCCTGGGACAATATCATCTCGCCGACTTCTATCTTCTAGTTACGCGATATTTTTACGATTTTTATACGATATTCGTACAGGAACTCTTGCGCAAGTAGGTGCCCCACCTCGCAGGAATGGCCCGTTTTATTACCAAGGGCCGGCCTCAATGACGGGTCTTGGGACCCACAGAGGTGGCATGCGTCGAGGAAGAGCCTTTGGGGTTTTTAGATAGGGAATTTTTTAAGGTGGGAGGGCAAGGGGGGGTGTGGGGGTAGCCTGTCGGGGGCAGTTCTGCGGTGCTCGGCGCCATTTAACAGGTTCAAGGTTACGGGGAAGATTGCTCCTTCTGGTGAGGGTGGTCCCATTTGTACGGTAAGTGGAGGCAGATATGGCGGAAGCGAGGATCGCTTGCTGCGGGCCGATGTGTGAAGGCGATCGCGCGCCCCGATCCCTCAGACTTCTCCCGTTCCCCGGATGGTCAAGACCCTCAGAGCCTGGGCCTCCGGCTGATGTTGTGCAACGCACGGTCCGTGGTCAATAAGGCTCCCCTAATATATGATCTTATCCAGGGGGGTTCCGCGGACCTTATGGGCGTTACAGAAACCTGGTTGGGCACAGAAGGGGGCGTGCCCCTTGTTGAAATATGCCCACCGGGTTTCCAGGCATTCCATCAGCCGAGGGCCCAGGGTAGGGGTGGGGTGGTGGTGGTTGTGATTAAGGAGAGTCTAGAGCCGAGGGAGACCACTGTACCTCAGGTGGCCGGTTGTGAATCCCTCTTTGTGAGGTGGGGCCATAGGTGTCACATGGGCTTGTTTGTCACATACCTGGCTCCTTGCTGTGTGACAGCTGCCCTGCCCGAGCTCCTGGAGGTGCTTGCTGGAGTGGCAGTTGAGACCCCCAGACTTATTGTCATGGGGGACTTCAACTTGCCATCGACCGGCATGTCGTCGACAGCAGCTCGGGAGTTCATGGCTTCCATGACGGCCTTGGACCTGACCCAAGTAGTTGATGGCCCTACTCACATTGGGGGAGGCACGCTGGATTTGGTTTTTATCTCTGGCCAGTGGTTGAAGGATCTGGACTTGAGGGATTTAGTCACTGAATCTTTGTCATGGTCAGATCACTCTCTCCTTCGCCTGGACTTTCTGACCACCACTCAACACCGCAGGGAGACGGAACCCATACGTTGGTTCCGTCCCAGGCGCCTGATGGACCCGGAGAGGTTCTAGACGGAGCTTGGGCCGTTCCCTGAGGGTCTAGCCCACGGCACGGCTGAGGAACTAGTCGCGGCCTGGGAACAGGCCGCGGCTGGGGCTTTAGACCGTGTCTTGCCTTTGCGGCCTCTGACCCGGCGCAGATCTCAAACAGCTCCTTGGTTCTCCGAGGAGCTGAGGGAGATGAAATGCCGGAGAAGACGCCTAGAGAGTTCTTGGAGGTCCAGTCGTTCAGAGGCTGATCGGACACTAGTTAGGTCCTATAGTAGGACCTACCTAGTGGCTCTGAGGGAAGCGAGACGTTGTTACGTCTCCTCTCTCATAGCGTCGGCAGATAACCGCCCAGCTGCCCTGTTTCGGGTGACCCGCTCTCTCCTTCAACAGGGAGAGCGGGATGACCCGTTGCAGGGACGTGCCGAGGAGTTTAGTGGTTATCTATACGATAAAATCGTTCAACTTCAGGACGGTCTGGATCAAAATTGGGTGGATCCAGGTGAGATGTCGGAGGGCTGTCTTGTTGAGACTGTTTGGGATGAGTTTGACCCTGTGGCTCCTGAGGATATGGACAGGTTGCTGGGGTGGTTGAACGCCACCACATGTTTACTGGAACTGTGCCCCTCCTGGTTGGTACTGGCCACGCAGGAAGTGACACGAGGCTGGCTCCAGGGGATTACGAATGCTTCCTTGTTGGAGGGGATCCTTCCGGCCGCCTTGAAAGAGGCAGTGGTGAGACCTCCCCTCAAGAAGCCTTCCCTGGAGTATTAGGTAATTATCGTCCGGTCTCCAACCTTCGCTTTGCGGCGAAGGTTGTAGAGAGTGTGGTGGCATGTCAATTACCTCGGTACCTGGATGAAACTATCTATCTAGACCCGTTCCAGTCCGGCTTCCGGCCCGGTTACAGCACTGAGACAGCTTTGGTCGTGTTGGTTGATGATCTCTGGAGGGCCAGGGCCAGGGGTTATTCCTCTGCCTTGGTCCTATTAGACCTCTCAGCGGCTTTTGATACCATCGACCATGGTATCTTGCTGCACCGGTTGGAAGGATTGGGAGTGGGAGGCACCGTTTATCGGTGGTTCTCCTCCTATCTCTCTGATCGGTCGCAGACGGTGTTGACGGGAGGGCAGAGGTCGACCCCCAGGCGCCTCACTTGTGGGGTGCCGCAGGGGTCGATTCTCTCACCCCTCCTGTTCAACATCCATATGAAGCCGCTGAGTGAGATCATCAGTGGTTTCGGTGTGAGGTATCAACTGTACGCTGATGACACTCAGCTGTACTTTTCCACACTGGGCCACCCCAACGAAGCTATCGAAGTGCTGTCCCGCTGTCTGGAAGCCGTACGGGTCTGGATGGGGAGAAACAGGCTCAAGCTCAATCCCTCCAAGACAGAGTGGCTGTGGATGCCGGCACCCCGGTACAGTCAGCTGCAGCCGCGGCTGACTGTTGGGGGCGAGTCATTGGCCCCAATGGAGAGGGTGCGCAACTTGGGCGTGCTCCTGGATGGACGGCTGTCTTTTGAAGACCATTTGACGGCCGTCTCCAGGAGAGCTTTTTACCAGGTTCGCCTGGTCCTCCAGTTGCGCCACTTTCTAGACCGGGATGCCCTATGCACGGTCACTCATGCCCTTGTGACATCTCGCCTGGACTACTGCAATGCTCTCTACATGGGGCTCCCTTTGAAGAGCACCCGGAGGCTCCAGTTGGTCCAGAATGCGGCTGCGCGGGTGATAGAGGGAGCCCCTCGTGGCTTCCACCTGACACCTCTCCTGCGCAGACTGCACTGGCTACCTGTGGCCTTTCGGGTGCGCTTCAAGGTTTTGGTAATTATCTTTAAAGCGCTCCATGGCATTGGGCCGGGATACTTACGGGACCGTCTACTGCCACCGATTGCCTCCCACCGACCCGTACGCTCTCACAGGGAGGGACTCCTCAGGGTGCCGTCAGCCAGGCAGTGCCGGCTGGCGACGCCCAGGGGAAGGGCCTTTTCTGTGGGGGCTCCCACCCTCTGGAACGAACTTCCCCCAGGACTTCGCCAACTTCCTGACCTTCGAACCTTTCGCCGCGAGCTTAAGACACATCTTTTTATCTGCGCAGGACTGGACTAGAATTTTAAATTTTAAATTTGGTTTTAATGGGGTTTTTACTATTCTATTGGGGTTTTAATATTTGGCCGTATTTAATAAGTTTTTTAATTGGGGTTTTAACTTGTATTTATGTATATTTTTTACTTGGCTGTAAACCGCCCTGAGTCCCTTGGGAGATAGGGCGGTATACAAATATGATTAAATAAATAAATAAAAATAAATAAAATAAATAAAGCTCCCTCTCTTCTTGGGCAAAATTCTTTGGATAAGGAGGAAAAAACTAGCAAGGTGTGACATTTCCCTTGAAAGAAAGTGGTTCATGTACCACCCTGTGTTCTGCCTGGCTTGATGTAAGGAGGTTGACTGCCAGGAAGAACTTCTTTTCTGCCCTATTGTTTCCCCCCGCCCCTATATATATATATATATATATATATATATATATATATATATATATATATATATGTAAAATTGGAAGTGTCTTGGCGACGTTTCGACGAAGTCTCATTCGTCATCTTCAGGCTTCAGCTTCGTGCTTCTGGGAAAACAAATATATATATATGCTTATATATATATGCTTATACCTCCTTTCATTTCTTCATATATATGTTTATATACTATATAATTTTTGTGTGTGTGATGCTTACGTATATTGTTGTGACAAAATAAATAAATAAATAAAATAAATGGATTCACAAGGGATGCTAAAGGTAATTTTGGTAATTTGTTCAAACCTGTGATCCTTGGAAGAGGAGAGGGAAGGGAAGGAAAGAAAAGGAAAGAGGAAGAGTGGAAAAAGGAAGGAAGGAGAGGGAGGGAAGGAAGGAAGGAGGAAGGAAGGAAGAAAGGAAAGGAAAGGAAAGGAAGGAAGGAAGGAAGGAATCAATCCCTAATCCTTTCATGTTGGCATTTTGAATTTGGGGATGATTCTGATCCCAAGAATTTCCATCCTAAAAACCCTTCTGTACTCACTTATAAAACCTGATGATTAACATTCCTTACATCCTGAAAATGTGACTCTTAGAGAATATTGGATGTTTAACCAATTTTAAGATTAAGGAAAGATTGGAGCAATGGATTTCTTGATCTGCAGCTCTCAAGGTTACGGCACCCAAAATTAAGTGGCTGTGTCTCCAGCGCTACTCACGTCTTAGCCATACGTTTTCTCACACTTTCAGAATTTAAGAGTAATGGGGCTCCAGATTGCTCCCATTTTTCCTCACTTGTCAGCTTTTTCAGAGGCACTGGGATTATTCTATTGAAGACCCAGGAACCCCAGTTCCTGCATCACATGAAGCCCCAAAGAACCCCCCTGTCCTTAACATTAGCCCAGACTGGTGTGTTATGCAGAGGTACTCACTGGTTTACAATTAGCCCATTAATATGCATAGTGAGTGGCTACAGCTAAGATGGATTTGCTCAGGCTGATCCTGCTGCATAAACACTTTTACTCATTGCTTTCTCTGTAACCATGATTTAGGGTGAAGATGGTCCCAAGGGGCCCCCAGGACAAGTTGGAGAGAAGGGAGAAATTGTGAGTGATTTTATATTTCTGAAATATTGCATTAAATCTTTGAAAAGCGGAGCGTTGTACCAAAGCACTAATGGCACTCTACAGGGTGTCCTCGAATTGACCCAAACAGGCGCTTATGAGCCGGTTCTGAATTTCTGATGCTCCACATTCACATGACTGAACTTTGAGCGCTCAGCAACATGGGCTGCTGTGAGTTCGTTTACACTGTCGCACAGGCTGCATTTTAGGATCGCTTAAAAAAAAAAAACAGCACTGTTCAATTTTTGGCAAAACTATACATATAGCAAACCATTGGTTTGCTTAACAACCACTGTGTTCACTTAACAACCACTGAGGCTGCTTTATGACTACTGCATTTGCTTAACCACCAACTGCAAAAACGGTCATAAAGTCAGGTTACTCATTGTTACACTGTCATACATTGTCTGTGAAGGACTACCTGTGTATATTTAATGCATTTGTTCCTTCTCCATTTCTGGGGAAGAGCTGAATAACTTCCACCACTCTGTGTGTTAATATGCGTGGGTATTAGATGTGCCAATTCTACTTCCCTGAAAGGAGGAGGAAGTAAAATTGGTGCATCTACGGTAATACCCACACATATTAATCTACTGAATCCATCGGCTTTATTTACTTCAACAAGTTAACTCCAAAAATAAATAGAGAAAAGTTTTTCTTGCAAAAAAGTATTTCTTGAATACTCTTCTGCAAGAAATAACTTTTCCCCATTTATTTTGGAGTTTCTTATTGAAGTAAATAAAGCTGAAAAATGTGGTTAGAGTTTCAGAGCTGAAGCTTCTCTGACTTCCCAAGCTGCATCTACAGTCCTGGGATGTCTGAGTGGTCTCCCATCCAAGAATTAGCCCAGTCCAGCCTTGCTTATATGTTCTGAGGCCTTGATTCATGAAGCAACCTTTGGTTTTCTTAAAGCTCTGAACCTGGGAGGTTAATATTCAGTCGATTTCCTGGACTTAGTACTTCTCAGGTACTTGTTAGTACTTGTCAGTGGTATAAGGCAGGGGTCTGCAAACTTGGCTCTTTTAAGACTTGTGGACTTCAACTCCCAGAGTTCCTCAGCCAGCTGGCTGAGTTATTAATTATTGTTAATCCCAAAGTATTGATTATTTAAGTAAGTATAATGTAAACATATGTATTTAGCAGGAAAATTGAACATAAATAGAGAATATGCATGTCGATACAGAAGGATGTAAAAATGGCATATATGTATAGTTATGTTTCTCTTGTTTTTTACTATGTTTTTGTCCCTGGTTTTTTTTTCTGTTTTTAAAGGTAAAAAGCTTAATAAAAACTATTTTAAAAATATGGTTAGCCATCATTGGTATAAGATTTCCTGCTTGAACAGGAAGTTGGAGTAGAAGACCACCAAGGTCCCTTCCAATCTGTTATTCATAATGGTGTATTGGTACACATACCAATAACAGAGCCTTTGCCTTCTTCTTTTTGAGGGTCCTCGTGGTTTCAGGGGTGCTGAAGGTGAAATGGGCCCCAAAGGAACACGGGTGAGTACATATTATTTCGAGCCCAGTGAGATTTTGGGAATAATCACGTAGGGAAGCTGGCTTAATTTTTCCATTAGAGGTCAGAAATAATGCCCCATTCTTTCCCCTCACCCCCTTCTAGGGTCTTCCTGGGATTGATGGCAAAGATGGATTTCCTGGAGTTCCTGGGGTGAAGGTAAGAAGAGGCCCTCAAGAAGTGCAACATTTGGCTATTTATGATTGATCTCAAAAAGTGAGTAGAATCCACAGCAGCACATCTGGATGGAGAACCACCATGACCATGTTGGTATGGGTGCTGTCTTGACTTTTTTGACCAATCCTTCCATCAGCCCACCTTCACCTAGGGCAGGGGTCTCCAACCTTGTCAACTTTAAGACTTGTGGACTTCAACTCACAGATTTTTTTCAGCCAGCAAAGCTGTTGAAGTCCACAAGTCTTAAAAGTTGACAAGGTTGGAGACCCCTGACGTAGGGGGAAAAATATCCAGAGATGAAATGAGGGAAGTCATTTTTTATAGGGCCACCAGAACTGGGGTTGCAAGCTAAGAGTCCGGAACATATTTTCTTGTGTTCCCCTAAGCAGGAGCCAGTTCCTGACCTGGGAAACACAGTTGTTCCCCTACCATACATCCTTGGAGATGAATAAGTCATTCTCTGGTCCAGTTTGATTCCTGATGACTTCAGGGAGATGGTTCACCTATGATGTTTTTTTGGAAATGATCCTGAAGAGGGTTGCCACACCATTCTCCTAAGATGCTTTACAACTTCCCATTATACTCCTGTAATCCTACATAGAAATGTGACACTGCTAAGCTTTTTGAAATCAATCAAGAAATGCCAGATGTCAAGAAATGTCACAGTCATGTTGCCATGACTGTGACATGTTTTAAATGTCTTAAGACCCAAGGCAATGTAACTGCTAATTTAATGGAACTAACACAACCATAACTATTAAAATTAATATTTTTATGTAATTGTTAGTAGGGCTGAATACTGTAGGTGGCAAGAGAAGATGGGGTGGGGTGGAAGAAACATAATTCAGGGCCAACATTTGTCTCGGGGTGCAGTTTAGCCTTTCTTTTCACTTGGTCAATATTTCTGTTAACACCTTGGTTGATGAGGTGGGTGGATTGTTTATTGATCTGCAGAGGAGATATGTTTGGTGGATTTAGATTATACCTTAGACGCTAGAAATGGAATTTGATTCAAAACAGTGTTGATAGATGAACGAAATGGGCTGTAAAGCACAGAATGAAGTCATGCAGTTAGGAAACAGAAATCCAATGTATAGGCAGTAGGGGAAAAAAATTGGAATAGTGGTTGATAACAAAACTGGATTTGAGCCAGCAAGATGTGCTGTCCCACTCACTCACACATACATGTATGTGTGGTTTAGAGCAGGGGTCTCCAACCTTGGTCCCTTTAAGACTTGTGGACTTCAACTCCCAGAGTTCCTCAGCCAGCTTTAAGACTTTCCACAAGTCTTAAAGTTGCCAAGGTTGGAGACCCCTGCTTTAGAGAGTTTATTGATGTTCCCCAGCAGTTTCCTTCACCCAGCCTCAGAAATGCCCCAAATAAATCCAGCCACAAGCAGGCCAAGGTTAATCGACAAGGCAATGGCCAATAGTCTATAAAGCAATGGAAAGGTGCTCCAACAAATAAGTCCACTAAACAAACTTAAATCCACCACGCCAAACTGTAATACACCCCAAGAAGTTCAGAGTCTCCAAGGCGCAAAGTCAAGCAGGAAGCACCAGAAACAAACACACACAGTCATAAATCAAACATGTAATAAAACATGCAATGGCTCCCTCTGCCTGCCCATGATAAATAGCTTTCCGGTGCAGCTCATTGAGACGGGAGGGGCCTTCTCCCAAATAATCTGGCAGATCTCCGTTGCTCTTGTCTTTTCTCTGCCCTGCGCGCTCTTGGATCCACCATGGAAGGCAGCTCCTCCTCCCCTCTTCACTGACCATCCGCTCCTACAAGCTGTCCCCAGCCAAAGCCCCCTAGAAATCTCTTTGGCTGGCTGTCCAGAGTCATTGATTAACCTTGATGTGCCGGGAATGAGCTCATCCTCCCTTGAGCCGACCTCTAAGAAGAATCTGAGTCATCATCCAAGGGAGTCATCACACAAGACAATGTGAGGGCAAAGAAGTGAAATGGAGTTTTTAGCCTGCATCAACTGAATATAATGTTCAAATCATGGAAGGAATCTATCCACTTGACAGGTATTCCTCGACTTACGACCACAATTGGGACTGGAGCTTCTGTCACTAAGCAATGCAGTCCTTAAGTGAGTTACCACTTGATTGCACCCAGTTTTACAATCTTTTCCAATGCAGTCGTTAAAACGAATCTGGCTTCCGGCATTGACTTTGCTTGTTAGAAGTCCCATGGGAAAGTTGCAGATGGGGATCACATGACCCTGGGACGCTGCAATCGATGTAAATGCATGCCGGTTTCCATGGGCCCAAATGATGATCATGTGACTGTGACGACGCTGTAATGGTTGTAAGTGCGAGGAACAATTGTGTCGTGTCCCACTCCTCCGCTGACGGCCGGGTCAGGGAAATCCGAATCAGGCGTGCCTCTGCAGCTCTGCCAAAGTCCTAGCAAAGTCCTCAGGGCAGGCAGGAGACCAGAAAGTGACTTCAGCAAGATAAGTTCGACTTTGCCTGACTCAGAGACTGCCAGAAAGCAGATCCTTTATATAGGCCATGGGGTGTGGCTCCATGACTCAGCACTTATCCAGGCCTGCCCCTCCCTTCCTTCTGACGCCGCCGCCTATCAATTCTTCTGAAGCGAGAGTCACTCCAGTTGGCAGCTGTTGGTAATAAACCTCCCTCAGGCTCACATGCTGTGGGGGAGGGGGAGGGGTCTAGTTGCTCCGTTTGCCTGGGCATGGAGCCAGGGCTGGGGCCGGGAGGTGCTCCCTCCTCCTCAGCCTGTCTGGGCATGGAGCCAGGGCTGGGGCCGGGAGGCATACTAGGACATTCTTCAGCGTTCGGAAGCAGATAAGAAGACCCCGGCTGCGGTGAGAGCGGGCAAGACACAACAAATTGTAAATCATTTTTTTCAGCGCCATCGTATCTTTGAATGGTCACTCAACAAATGGTCGTACATTGAGGACTACCTGTGTTCTGCTTAAGTCAGACTGGGATATTCCATTTCAAATTTAGTTTCATTAAGTTCTTTCTGTTTTAAAGAAAGGAAATAAAGCATCCCATCCATCTGGTAGCTAATACAGGGAGTCCTTGACTTACGCCCACAACTGAACCATCACAAATATGAATCAGTTGTCAAGCGTCCGAATTTTGATCACGTGATGTGGGGATGGTGCACCAGTCGTAAGTGTGAAAAATAAATCACTTTTCAGTTGTAACTCTGAACGGTCACTAAATGATTATGTTGTAAGTAGAGAACTACCTGTACTTGCCGTTCTCTTTGCATCTTTCCTAATTTCCTTATTCCTTCTCTTTTTTGCCATATAGGGAAGTGTGGGTCAACCAGGCCTTCCAGGGCCTTTGGGACACAGAGGAGTGGCTGTAAGTATTGTGTTGTTCCAAAACAGAACAAATTAGGTTCCATCATCACCCAAAACTAAACTTGAATTCTACCAACGTTTAAAATGGAACACCTGCTGCTTGGTTTTCCTCCAAGCCACAAAAACACCCCAGCCCAAATGCCCAACAACCCTGAAGCCTTCTTTGAAAGGAAGTCACCAGGTTTTTTGTTAAAAATGGGCTGGTACCTGCCCAAATTGTAATTACTGTAAATTGGAACTCTAATGGGAAATTATGTATTATGGACAGGTTCAGGAAACCTTTTCCCAAAAGTGAAAAGGACAGGAATTGCTACAGAAATGGGTTCCTTCCAAAAGAACAAGAGAGTCTTCAGAGAAATAATTGCCTCTGTAATTATTGCTGAATTTAAAAACATTGCTTATTTTCCTAGGCTAGCAGAGCTTCTAAAACGATGCCAGGGCATTGTGAGAGGACAGTTGGTGGAATAATTAAAGACACTGGAATAATAAAAAAAAAAACCTTCTGCCTTAGACATGGAAACCACACAGATGACCTTCGGCCACTTCCTCTCTCTCACCCCTGGCAGAGAAAAAGACTTTCTGAAAATGTTGCCAAGAAAACAACAGGACTTTGTTCTTGTAGACTAAGGGTGTCCTACCTTGGCAACTTAAAGACTTAGGGACTTCAACTTCCAGAATTCCCCAGGTAGCCAGGGGAAAATCTGGGACTTGAAGTCCATAAGTCTTAAAGTTGCCATGGTTGGACACCCCAATATAGACACCAAAAGTCAAGATTGACTTGAAGGCAATGACAGCCAGTTTGGTGTAGTGATGGTGAGCCTGGATTAGAACCCAGAAGACCATAAGGTCTTCTGCCTTAGGCACAAAACCAGTTGGATGGCCTCAAGCCAATCACCCTCTCACTCCTAGAAAGGAAATAATGGCAACTGCTTTGAAAATCTTGCCAATAAAACTTTAGGGACTTGTCCAGGTAGTTACCAGGAGTCAAGTCTGGCTTGAAGTGAGCTTCCCATCTAATGCCATTTTACAACAGGGCCCCACTCTCAAAGAAAATGATTCCGGAGCTTCTCTGGTGTCTTCTCTGCAACCAGATCATTGAAGACTTGGTGTAGACCAAATAAATTGGATTTTTCCAAATTATGAAGGACATAATTAAGGGGGGACATGATAGTTGTATTCCAGTATTTGAGAAGTTGCCACAAAGAGGAGGGGGTTAATTTATTCTCCAAAGCACCAGAGGGCAGGACAAAATACAATGGTTGGAAAATAATCAAAAAGAGAAGCAACCTGGAATTAAGGAGAAACTTCCTAATAGTGAGGACAATTAACCAGTGGAACAGCTTGTTGTGGGTGCTTCATCCTTGGAGGTTTTTAAGGAGAGATTGGACAGTCACTTGTCTGAAATGGTATAGAATCTCCTGCTTGAGCAGGGGGCTCGACTAGAAGACCTCCAAGGTCCCTTCCAACTCTATTCTAATTCTGATATATTCTTGTCTCCTCAAAGGGTTTGCCAGGCACTCCTGGGAGCAAAGGTGGTCCTGGAGACAAGGTATGGACTTGAGCCTCTTCCTGTTCTTGTTACTTGAATTATTATCTTAGTTTACCTCTTCCAAGCACTTCTGATGAATTGGGAATGGATTATATGAATTTTCTTCTTAATGCCTTCCTAGGGTGAACCAGGAACACGTGGCCCGTCAGGCTTACCTGGGCCATCTGGAAAAATTGTAAGTAAAAGAGGGTTTCCATCTCTTTCTCTCTTCTATCAACCGCAGTTTTGAGAGCATTGAAAAAAAATGTTCTTTTCATCACCTTCCTTGTTTCGTGTATCTTCCCCTCCTTTTTTTTTTTGCATTATTCATCTTTTTTTTTTTTAAAAAACAAGATGATTCCCAAAACAATTCACTTCTATTTAGTTGAGCCTCCATCTCACTGTTTCCAGGTTTCAGCTTATGGTCATGAAAGCCAAGACTGTGTCTGTTGGTGCAGTGGTAGCTCAGAGGCCCCTGCAGAAGGAGAAGTGGGCCCCAACCCCAAATCTCGTGCTTCCTGCATTTGCAGAGGGCATCGCCCACATCTGCCATAAGGCTTTGGGGAAGCCAGAGGGCTTTGGTGTTCTGAACCCCTTGAAGTGATCAAAATCATGTCCCCACAGGAGGAAATTGAAGCTTGCTGCTACTTAGATGGATCTGCAAGGCAAAGGCATTCTGCTTTTTTTTCTCTTCTCATATTGCAAATAATTTTGTCTAAGTAGGGGAACAGTAAAGTCGAAAAAAGAAAAAAAACCAGAAGTTTAAACTGGCTGGCTAAGAGGGTCTAAAGCAGAAAGTCTCTTTAGTAATAAGGATAAGTGATCTGCCATTACTTTCGTTCAAGCTTTTAAAAAAAATCCTAATACAGGTAGTCTTTGACTTGCGCCCCCAATTGAGCCTAAAATTTCTGTTTCTAAGTGAGATAGTTGTTAAATTAATTTTTCCCCATTTTACGACCTTTCTTGACATCGTTGTTAAGTGAATCCCTGCAGTCGTTCAATCAGTTGTAAGTGAATCCGGCTTCCCCATTGACTTTGTTTGTCAGACGGTCACAAAAACTGATCACGTGACCCCCGGGAGGCAGCAACCGTCATAAATAGGAACCGGTTGCCCAGCATCTGAATTTTGATCACGTGACTAGAGGGATCCTGCTGTGTTGTAAGTGTGAAAAACGGACATAAGTCACTTTTTTCATTGCCATTGTAACTTCAAACAGTCACCAAATGAACTGTTGTTCAGTCAAGGGCTACTTGTATATTATGATTTTATTATAATACAATACAGTGTTATTATTGATAATAATATATTATGATTGTCACAAAGCCAGATGTTTAGACTGGATTTGACTTTTTTATCCACTTGTCTACCGCTTAGAGAGGGCTGTAAAGCACGGTGAAGCGGTATATAAGTTTCAGTAGAATTGCTATTATTGAGTCTTTCGGGAGGAGGAAGAGGAGGAGGAGGAGGGGGAAGGGGAAGAGGAGGAGGGGGCAGGAGGAGGAGGAGGGAGGGGTAGAAGGATTTTAATACAGCTTCCTTTTCCAGTGGATTCAGCAACCTGGTGATGTCTCCTTAAGAACTATCCAGATCATTTAGAATAGAATAGAATAGAATAGAATTTTTTATTGGCCAAGTGTGATTGGACACACAAGGAATTTGTCTTGGTGCATATGCTCTCAGTGTACATAAAAGAAAAGATACGTTCATCAAGGTACAACATTTACAACACAATTGATGGTCAATATATCAATATAAATCATAAGGATTGCCAGCAACAAGTTATAGTCATTCAGTCATAAGTGGAAAGAGATTGGTGATGGGAACCAAGCCAGCTAAATATTTACTTTCCAAAGACATCTTCATGTCATCTTTCTTGCCTATAAGCATAGAAATAAAGGAATTCAAGACAGGAATTCTTGGAGTTTGGACAATTCCCTGGCTGGGGAGAAAGTCCCAGGCTCCACCTGGCATTTTGCTGGTTGTTTCAAATTCCCCCCAAAGGATAGTTGTGATGCCTGCACTCCCAGTCGCTGCCAGAAGGGGGAAGCATTGCCCTATGAAATAATACAAGCAAGCCAGCAAAGGCCACCAGCTGTGCTGAGCTGAACAAATCATATGTAAATAACTTTGACTTACTTTCATAGCATGCATGTTTTTCTTTGATTCAGTATTTATTTCTCTTGCCACAGGTTTTTGAAGCAAAATGCTACATATTTTTTTCTTTTATTTATTTATTCATATTTTATTTATTTATATTTTATTCATATTTATATTTTAAATATATTCATATATATATATTCAAATATTCATATTTTGTTCTTCATTGCCTCTTTTAGGGAGAGCCGGGTCCACCAGGAGCAGTGGGTCCTCAAGGCATCGCTGGGGTGAAAGTGAGTCTGCAAAGAAATTAGGCTTACAGTACTTACAACTCTAATATTCTAATATTCCAAAATTTCCCCTGTGAGGTGAAGACTTTCTTCCATCTTGTGGGCGATAGAGAGTGGATTTCAGTTGTCCATTTAATTTTTCAGAACAGAGATCTCCAACCTTGGTCACTTTAAGACTTGTGGACTTCAACTCCCAGAATTCCTCAGCCAGCTTTGCTGAGAATTCTGGGAGTTGAAGTCCAAAAGTCTTAAAGTGACCAAGGTTGGAGACCCCTGTTCCAGAAATGTCTGATTTTTTCTAAGACTTTTGTGAGGTGTTCCATCCTCTCCTCTTAAGATACAATGTTCTTTTTGGAAATCCTGATCTTCTATTCAGGCTGGAGTTACTGTGAGTTACAATGGTCCTTCAAAGACGGAATGGCAACTTTTGGCCTCTCTCATCATGGCTCATGTTGGCTGGGGCTTCTGGAAGGTATAGTTCCACCCTTTTGGGGGAAATTGGAATCCTGAACCCCTGTTTTATGTGGAAAACTGAGAGTGAATGGCGAATTGGACCTCCTGATTCATGACTTCCTAGTTGATGTAGACTCAACTAGGAAGTCATGCCTGTTAATAACTAATTTTATTATCAATTATAGAAAGATCCTTGCAAGAAGTGGTGAAATCCATTTTTTTACTACCAGGTCTGTGGCTGTGGCTCGATGGGCGTGGCTCGATGGGCGTGGCAGGGGAAGGATACTGCAAAATCCCCATTCCCTCCCCACTCCTGGGGGAAGGACATTGCAAAATCTCCATTCCCAGCCCACTCTGGGGCCAGCCAGAGGTGGCATTTGCTGGTTCTCCGAACTGCTCAAAATTTCCGCTACTGGTTCTCCAGAACCTGTCAGAACCTGCTGGATTTCAGCTCTGCCTGCAAGGCTGAATATGGTTCCCCCTCTGTCTTTGAGAACAAAGGAGTGGCTTGTCTGAGTCACTTATCTAGATTTCAGTTCTTGCCAATATTCAGATTTTTCCTTTGTGGCTGTTGCCTTGGTTGCAGCTCTTCCTCCTGTTCCTCAAGGTTATTCCTTCTGCCCATGACCACCTGATCTTCCATCCTCTCTTTTGCAGGGAGATCGGGGTGAGAGGGGGCCTACGGGACCTTCAGGTCCACAGGGAAAAGTGGTGAGTATGAACCCTTGGATCCAAACAGCTCCCCTTTGCTTCCTGCCAAGAAGGAAATAGAGATCCTTGGAAAGCCCAACTCCTTAAGCAATTGAATGGACATTCTTTCTTTGCCTTTCTTTTTACCATGGATAAAATATTTTTGTAAATATCATCAGGTGGATACAGCCTTTGTCAATCATCTGTGCCAAATTGCCTGATAATAAGGTAAAGATAAATGTTCCCCTGCACATGCATGCTAGTCATTTCTGGCTGTAGGGGATGGTACACATCTCCGTTCCTAAGCCGAAGAGCCAGCACTGTCCGAAGATGTCTCCATGGTCAAGGCGCACAGAGCACAGTTACCTTCCCACCAAAGGTGGTCCCTATATTTCTACTTGCATTTTTTACATGCTGGGATATGTAACGGGAGCTCACTCTGTTATGCGCCACTAGGGATTCGAACCACTGAACTGCTGACCTTCTGATCAACAGTATTGCCTGATAGTAGGGCCAGCTATACTTAAGGCAAGAATACTTAGCTTGCTAATTGTTTAGCTTCCTCTAACCCTATGAAAAGGGTCTGTTTTGTGTAGTGGTGAAGACATCAGGTCAGAATAGAATAGAATAGAATAGAATAGAATAGAATAGAATAGAATAGAATAGAATAGAATTTTTATTGGCCACGTGTGATTGGACACACAAGGAATTTGTCTTGGTGCGGATGCTCTCAGTGTACATGAAAGAAAAGATACCTTCATCAAGGTACAACATTTACAACACAAATGACGGTCATAGGGTACAATTTAACACTTGGTGATACAACACTTAATGATAAGCATTAAAAACTAAAAATAAATGAATAAATAAATAATAAATAAATAATAATAAATAAATAAATAATAAAATAATAAGCATAGAAACTGGGAGTCTGTGAGTTTTAGTTCCACCTTAGGCACATACAGTATCTAGCTGGTTGACCTTGGACATGCCACTCACTTCCTCTCAGCCCTAAGAAGAAGGCAATGGCAAACCAATTCTGAAAGTCCTTGCCAAGAAAACTATGGAAAGTTGTCCAATCTCCCCAAAACTGGACACAACTGAATGGAACAAAAATTTACAAAAATCATCTTAGTCTTAGAGGACACCCTTATATTTGGAAAAAATGAAACCAGCCATTATCAGTGGTTAATGCAAAGATTCATATTGAATTTAATGAATTTAATCTAATGAATTTAGATCCTTTAGTTCATTCAAAATGCAAAGCAGAGGGGCTATTGGCCACATAAGACTTTAGAGCTATCTCCCCCACCCTCAATTTATGGCTTTAGCGTGTATTCACCAGGCAGGGTAGAAGTTATTGCTGTTTAATTAACAACACTTTGCTTTTATGAATTGTATATCTTTCAGACAGCCTGTGAAAGTAGCTAAGCTATGTCACATAAAATCTTTGCCAGCTATTTTTTCGTGGCCGGCAGATACAGTAAAACTTTGATTTAATGGCCCAACTGGGAGGAAAGGATGCATTAAATCCAAATACACACAATCTACAGACATTATCTGGACTGATTCACCAAAAGTTGTTCTTTGGCAAATTCAATTTTGTCCCTTCCATCCTATTCCATCCCCTCAAAACCTATTGAGGGGTCCCTTGGGACTCTCTGAGCTTAGTTATCTCCTTGCAGAAGTTTCTTACCAAACTAGGTAAGATCATCAGTTCTGGAAGGGAGTGGGGTTTGCTCTCTATATACAAGTGCACTGATAATGTTACCTAGTTGGGTAATGAAACATCTGCAAGAAAACAAGCAAGCTCAGAGAGCACCAAGGACTCCTCGTTTCAACCCTGAGCTACAAATATTCTCCTTTATTGATTAAAACCCATTGAGTGAAAAATTCAGGCTTTATTGTAGGAGCAAGAGACTGTTTTTTATTTATCAAACTTGATAAATAAAGTTTGAGTATGTGTGTCTGTCTTTGTTCTTGTCTTCTTTTTTTCTGCCTCCCATTTTTCTTCCCTTTTTTCTCTTCTCTTTCAGGGTCCTAAAGGAGACCAGGGGCCCCCTGGAATTCCAGGGCCACAGGGGCTCCCAGGAGTTAAAGGCAGCAAGGTAATATTTTGATCTTCCTGACTTGAAGTCAAAATTCTGTGATCAGCAATGGTCAATTTGAAAGTTCTGATTTAAAAACAACAACAACACTCTGCAAGATTTTTGTCTTTGCAATCCCCATTTTTCCTGCAGTGTTCCATGATTTAATGTAGCATTGGTACGTACCTAGAAGTGTAAAATGTTAACCGATTCACAAAAACAGGAAAAAAGGGAGATTTGATAATAGCTCATATGACCTCATAGAACAGATCAGACACGGCAATGTAATGAGATTTTGGCAACTTTAAGTATTTAATTAAAATGTTTTGATTGTGAAGATCTTTGAGTGCCATTCAGTACAATTATTGTGGTCATAAGCACTCCTATGTGTTACATTACTGATCTCAGAATATAGGTGCCACCCCAAAAGGTTGTGTGTGTATGTGTGTGTGTGTGGGGGAGAGGGTAGGAGAGGGGAGAGAGAGAGAGAGAGAGAGAGAGAGAGAATAAATTGTGACCTTGCCCACTTCTAATGGTATGTCGGAATGACTTTGGCAGACAGAGGGGAGGAGATGCTGCTTAGAGAACATATTTTTTTCCCTTTTAACAACCCTGTAATCCCTTGCATCAGGCAACTGGGGCAACTGAATGGAGCTCAAGACTTTACTGGCCAGATGCCCTTCCTGGCGCCTATGTGGAGTTTACAACACACAATTACTCATTGCATCCAAAGAGAGAAATATCTGCCGCTACCTAGGATCAAACTCGCAGCCTCCTGATTGTGAGGCGAGAGCTCCACCTCTAAGCCACCATGCTGCTCTGCCTAGAGAACAGATAAGAGAGGGAATAACCAACGCTGCATAATGGGTGGAGAAAGAGGGTCAGAAAGAGGAGCCTCCCTAAATTCTCAGGCTCTAAAGGTGATTTGTACTTGCAACATTCTGTTTATGCAGCTTTACAGATTAGCTCATCTGTAGAATTACAGAGGAGCTCATCTGGTTGTGGTTGAGGGTTCGTTCTCCAAGCTTGTGGGTTGGTTTCTGAACATTTCATTACCAGGCTAGGTAACATCTTCAGCGGAATTTAGGGGGTGTCATTGTTCTTCTGTTTCTAAGGGCTTCAGGAGTGGGTGTGTCAAGTGAGGATCTTGTGGTGAGTCATCAGTGAGTCTTGTGATGGGTCTTGGGGTGGGGAGGTTACAGCAGGTCAGTGTCGTTGGGAGGTGAACTGGTGGTGGGGGTTGCATGGGTTGGCTGAGGGTTGGTGCTGTCGCTGCTTGGCTGTGTGGTTGATTTGGATTCTGAGCGGTTCGTAGGCTGGTTGTAGGTCAATGTGACCTGATGTAATCTCCTTATCACAAGACCCATCACAAGACTCACTGATGACTCACAGCTCACCCGTCACAAGACCCTCACTTGACAGACCCCCACCTGAAGCCCTTATAAACAGAAGAACACAGACACCCCCTAACCTCCATTGAAGATATAACCCAGTCTGGTAACAAAACATTCGGAAACCAACCCACAAGCTCAGAGAACCCACCCTCATCCTACACCTGGGTTACAGATGTTTGTCATCTGGCTGTTTCTTCTTACCTGGTCTAACTGGGAAGGCTTACATTTTTTGTTATGCAGCTGCAGATTATGCCCTCTCTTATCTAACCAGATAGGCAGCATCTCTTACCTCCAAGGTCATTCTCATATAGCATTATATCACTTTGGGCTGTAGCTCTGCTCACTCCTTTATTCAGCCCTACCACCTTCGGCCTACGAGGCAGTCCTTAACGCTCTTAGTCCTCACTGAGACCCTGAATGAGCCAAAAAGTGGCTTGTCCTGATCTGGATAACATTGAAGTTGATGGCCCAGAATAGAGACTTGGATTGTTAATTAGGTTGCTGCCAGTAAGAACAATATAAGAACCTTGTGGGATCAGAATTATTTGGTTTTGTGTAGTAGCCAACCTGGTATCCATTGAAATCCCGTAACTGGCATAGTCTAGTAACAGATTAACAGAGTTGGAAAGGGACCTTGCAGGTCATCTAGTCCAACCCTCTGCCCAAGCAGGAGACCCTACATCTGCCTCTACCTAGGATCGAACTCACAACCTCTTGATTGTTAGGCAAGAGCTCCACTCTAGGCCACCTCTAGTCATTCCCAAAAGATATTGGTCATGATTAGACTATCTAGTTTTCCTGGATATTCAATTTGGGAATTGTGTAGTCCCAAACTATCTGGAATAAACCTGTTAAAAACCTTCTCAGAGAGCTAGATTCCACTTCTTCAAAATTTCATATTTCCCCCTTTTTCTTCTCTGTAGGGCTTCCCGGGAAAAAGTGGCTCCAAAGGCGGCATTGTAAGTACATCTGTTGCATTTTTCCCCCTTTTAATCATTGTTACTACACAGCTACCCTAGTGAAGCAACCAGCAATTTATTCCCTGTTCTTTTGATCATATTTTCTTTAAGTTTTCTTTAAGTTTTGTTCTGGTGATGCCTTCAGCATAAAATATTCCCTAGACAGCTAACAAAACATACAAAGAGTTGTACAATTAATCCATAGAAATCAATGGTGAAACAGCAGCAGATGCAGCCTAGTCAATAACTATGAAATAAATAAGGAAAAACAGAAAGATTTTCGTTAGCTCAGAGAGTCTCGGCACATGTGGGCAAGTGGAAAGATTAAATGGCCTGGGATAATGGAGAAAAACAGGCATCGAACTCTCACAACTGCAGCACATGTTCATAGAAGCAAGATTCACACGGACTTCCTTTAAGGAGATTTAAGACCAACAATTCGGGGTTAGAATACAGAATTTTGAGACGTGAGATAAGAACCCTCCAGCTTTCTTTTATTAGTGCATTTATTAAGGCAGGATTTCTCTGAAGCTTTTAAATGTCTTTTTCCCAAGCAATCTGCATGATGAGCTAAGAATCTGTTTTTGCAAAAAACCAGCAACACTTTCTCTCTGATTGGCTGATTATTTGAGTCAACTGCAGCTCAAATGGGCTTCCACGATATGGACTAGGTGGGCTTCTTGCAGCCCACCCAGCATGCCGTTGCTGCCTCCACCCGACCCCACCCCCACCCCAGGATCCTGAAATTACACTGCTGTTTTACAATAAAATGGCTGAATTTCGGAGGTTGCAGTTGAGCCCTCTTCAGATGGGGTGGAAATGAAGCAGGAGGGAGCACCCTTCTACCTAGTCAGCCCCCGCCCCCAAAAAGTGGGCTGAAAGGGCTTGACCCTATCAATTCCACCAACAGATCTAAAGACTGACATGTATACAAGGGGCACAATCAATCATTGCAATGCCCACAGTGCTATTTTCATTCTGTTGACTTGAAGCATCAGATCCTGTGGATGTCTCTGTCCAGAGGTCAAGCTATCTCCAAACTTAAAAGTTAAGAAGCATCTTCTCTCTGCTCCAGTAGCTAGAAAACCTCTCTTCATCTAGGACCTTCCAGATCAGACCTGGGCATTTTACGGTCCCCGGTTCACATCTGGCCCTCTTACTGGCCCGCATCTGGTCTGTGTGAGGTCAATTGAAATAAAAAATAAATAAGTGAGCTGCAGGTCGATAGAGGGTGAAGAGAGAAAACACTTTTCTGTACCTGCGCAGTGCTGCCCCCTTGCCTGGAGCAGCCTGGCGAGGCAGTGGCAGTGGTCATTGCATGAAAGGACAGAGTTTGCAGCAGTCCATCCAGCACACAAATAAAGAATTCAGCAGGATTCATGTATAAAGAAACTTCTTTATATACAGTAATATAAAGCATGATGTATGTATACAATACCCATGCAGCAGAAGCCAGAACCAGAACTCAGAATCCATAGGTACAGAATCTATATAATCACAGAAGCAATAATGCAAGGACAAACCAATTTGTTTACACATAACAGTCAAGCTAAGCTACGCCCAGGTTCCAAACTGTCTGAGTCACCAAACAGTCCCCATTGGCTGACCTGTTGCCATGTCTATTTCAGTTCATGAACTCTTATACACTGACAGACTGTTATTATAGCTTATTCTTCTTTTCTCATAGGGGAATCCTGGTGTTGAAGGCCTTTCTGGAGGAAAGGGGCAGAAGGTGAGATGATCTACAGCAAAGTTTCTTAATCTCAGCCCTCTTAACAGGGGTGGACTTCAACATCCAGAATTCTCCAGCCAGCAGGCGGAAGTTGAAGTCCATCCCTCTTAATTATTAATGAGCAATTTCCAGAAGTGATTAAGAAAGGAAATAGGTGACTCCAGTATCCTTTCAAAGGGGCTGACTGTCGTTTGAGTGAAGATGGCTATTCCCTTGGCTCCCAGAGCTCTGAACCTGCTGGAGACCATGTCTTACAGTCTCCTGATGGAGAGCTGCTGTCTGGAGTGAATGTGGCTGATCCTGTGTCTTCTCCCGGTCCAGAAAGGAATTCTGAGAAGCTGGTTAATTTGCCAGCTCCTTGATAGAGTAACAGAATAACAGAGTTGGAAGAGACCTTGGAGGTCTTCTAGTCCAGCCTCCTCAAGCAGGAAGCCCTATACCATTCCAGACAAGTGACTGTCCAGTCTCTTCTTAAAAGCCTCCAGTGATGGAGCGCCCATGATTTCTGGAGGCAAGCTGTTCCACTGGTTAATTGTTCTTCCCCAGAAGTTTCAAAACCTCTTTCCTATTTGGAGCCTCAGCTAAACGTTTCTCTTTGTTCTTTATTTTTAGGGGGAATTGGGGGAACCTGGATCAAAGGGGGAGGTAATTATTTGCTATTATATCTTATTTTGAACAGTCTTGGGTATCCATATATATAAATATGGAAACATATATATATAATAACTTTTATGATTGGGGATGAGAAATAATTGTTCTTATGGGAAAAAAAGGCTTGAGTAATGGGTTATTTATGCTAAGAACAAAATGATAATTTTGGTGGATCTGTAACTTTATACAAAAAATAGTTTTTACCTCTCTGTAGCTTATCCCTTGCATATACTATATAATTATACTGTTTTACATTTTGAACACCTTCAAATAGCAAGGAATAAAAAATTGATAATAAATGCTAAGGCAAACATCAGGCAATTTTCTTTAACATAATACAAAATCACGCTTGTTACTCACTGGAAGATTTTTGCATATTTTTAAAATAGCTCGATCTTTTTTGTTACTTTCCTCTCAGGACACCTTCTCACTTTTCAAAATTGTTGGAGGATCCCAAAAGAGTTTTTGTTTATATGAGTTATATTTTTTGATATTTACCATATTAAAAATGAAAATGGATGCATCTGTTTCTACTTCTGCTTCTCGCCGTTTGGTGGGATTTTAATACAGGCGGTGCTCAGTTAATGACTGTAATTGGGCCCAGCAACTCACTTGTTAAGTGACACGGTTGTAAAGTGAAAAATTCCATGACTATGTCAACTTACAATGACACTTCCAGCAGTTCCACTTCCGATTGTTAATTGAATCATGGGTTCAATTCCCGCTGGGGAATTCTGGGAGTTGAAGTCCACACATCTTAAAAGTGGCTGAGGTTAAGAAACTCTGTTCTTGTCCTTTCACAGCCAGGCATTTGTGGGGAGCCTGGTTTTCCTGGACCTCCTGGAGACATCGGAGCACCTGGAATCAGAGGTTTCCCGGGACCTCCTGGCCCTCGAGGACCTAATGGGGAACGTGGTATACCTGGAATGCCTGGGTTGCGAGGTACCCCAGTAAGTAAATGTCATAAAAGTTCCATGTCATGGTGGGATGCAGTTAGGTGGCTTAATGGCTAAGACACTGAGCTTGTCAATCAGAAAGGTCAGCAGTTCAGCGGTTCGAATCCCTAGTACAGCTCTCCTGCATGAGCAGGGGGTTGGACTATATGACCTCCAAGGTCCCTTCCAATTCTTTATACTGTTACTATAAAATGTACAGACTTCAACTTCAAAATCCTTGTGTTACCATTAAGGAGAATTTTAGGGGTTCATTTCCACATCCTCTGAAGGATGGTGTCAACCTGGTATATACCTCACTACAGAAGAGGTGATCTTAGAGAAAAAAGATCTCTAAGGTCTTTTTTTTTCTCTTGAGATCTACTGAGGAGGTTTCATTATGGGTCTGTACATGCGAGTTCTGACTTCTAATTAAGTATCATCTTAGGCAGAATTTTTGTGGCATGGAATTCTGTCAAAAGGGGGAGTACTGACGTTACTTGGGATTCTTGTTAAAGATTAGCGTGGTACTGCTCTGACTTGGCCTTCCAACTGCATGGTGCCTCTTTCATTGGGTCACTCAACCATTCCCCCTTCAGAGGTTCAGTCTTAGAGGAGGCTGCCCGCTCCAACTTGGAACGAGTCCCCTGAAATGAGTCTGCTTTTGAAGAACTTTGATCCTTGACGTTTGAGAGCCATTTCATTGTTGTGACAAACAGACGGTTTGGCCGGTCTCTTCTGAGGTGCCTCTGCACACGTCTCTTCTCACTGAGACAATCTGCTACATGCAGAAACGCTCCTTCAGACTGCCACCATTTAAATGCAATTTCACTTTCATGAAAGACATTCTGGTGAAGCCCTGGGACTACAGTGGTGTAAGTGAAGGACCTTCAGGAGTAGGAAAATATGGTTCTTAGAATTCCTCTTGAAACCATGTAAGCTGACGTCAAGGACCTTCAGGTTAGATGGTTGCAAGAGGAATGCTAAGAACCATAACTTCCTGCTCCTGATTATTTTTGGAATGTTTTAATTAAACTATAGCAATATCTCTCTGTCTTTCTCTCTCCCTTCCTATCTCTGTCTCTCTCCCTGTCTCAGTCATCTCTGTCTCTGCCTATTCATACAGTATATACTGATACTGATACAGATACAGATACAGATACATATAAATATACTTATACATGTAACCTTTGAGATGGTGTTGACTCCTGGAATCTGGCCCCTGCTGTTTCTTAGCAAGAGTTTGGAAGCATTTTCCTATTGCTTCCTTTCCACGGCTGAGAGAGAGAGAGAATGGTCCAAGACCAAACAGTTGGCTTCAGTGCCTAAAGCAGGACTAGAATTCACAATCTCCAGCCTGGTGCCTTCACCACTCTTCTTCACTCTGCTGGTCTTGATATTGGCAGGAGCATCCAATACCAGTCCATTCTCTTTCCAACCAACTGATAGGAAAGGGCAGAACGGGTTGTTCAGCCACTGCCTTGTTCCCTACAGGGGAAGATATTCCCTACAGCAGTGATTCTCAACTTTTATAGTGCTGCGACCCTTTTAATACAATTCCCCACACTGTGGTGACCCCGTTAATACAATTCCCCATGATGTGGCGACCCCAACTGTAAAATTATTTTCGTTTTGAATTTATCGCGCCTGAAGCCGTATTGGCTAGCGATCTGAACTGCTTGCGATTGCCTTGAGGACGGAGGCATTAAAGCGGAGACTCCTCCCCTATTAAGTTTATCACGCCTGAAGCCAGATTAGGCTAGCGATTGGGAGTGATTGCAGCTGGCTCGAGAGGGAGACAACAGAGCAAAGATTTCTCTCTTTTTTAATTCATTGTGCCTGAAGCCGAATTCGGCTAGCGATTTGAAGAGTCTGCACTGGCTTGTGGAGTCAACCATTGGAGCGTGATTCTTCGACTCGCAAGTATACTTCCCATATTTCCGATGGTCTTAGGCGACCCCTGGCAAATCGTCATTCGACCCCCAACGGGGTCCCGACCCACAGGTTGAGAACCGCTGCCCTACAGAAGGGAGGAAAATTAAATAAATAAATGCCTTCCTTCTTGTTTTAATAGATGCTGTACACATTTCTCCAGGCATTATCTATCCAGCATATAAATTTCCACTAAAAAGCATCTGTGGCTGAAGATTTCTGTGTGTGCACGCGCATGGTGGGTGGGTGGGTGGGGTGGGGTGGGTGAAAGGAATGACAGGAATGACGAGCCCAGATGCTGGTAGGCAATTGAAGACTAAAGCAGACTAGTTTTTTACAGACACTGCTTGAGTATAATAAACTTGAAGCCTCCCTGCGGGGATCTCAGGTCCTGACAAACTGATTTAAGAGTGTTGTGGTTGCTGGCATTGTGATGTAGGAGAAGATCACAATCCACGGCTTCTCTTCCACTCCCCAGGGCAGGGACACCGGAGATCAGCATATTGTTGATGTCGTGATCAAGATGCTACAAGGTCAGTGTATCAAAAGGCCACCGCTGGCCAAACCACATGCTAAGCAATGTGATGACCCAGGGCCAAATGGAAATTAAAGCTCATGAATCAAACACCACAAACTTGGCAGTGATTTATCCCTCTGGGCCTGGCACTCGTCTGGAGACATATTTGGGGGCTGCAGCTGGGTTTCTTGATTGACGTTGTGTGACATCCCTCGAAATGTGTGTCTTTTCTAGTATGTTTCATTGAAATGGGCTTGTGTGAACACCCATCCTCCTGCTTAAAATCCATCCCCAACTCCAGCCTGAATTTTGCCCCATTGAAATTCTGCTGGCCAGTTTTTACTACAGGGAGTCCTGGACTTATGACCACAATTGAGCCCAAAATGGATGTTGCTAAGTGAGACATTTGTTAAATGGGTTTTGCCCCATTTTACGACTTTTCTGGCCACAGTTCTTAAGTGAATTACTGCAGTTGTTAAGTTAGTAACCCGATTGTTAAATGAATCCGGCTTCCCCATTGACTTCGCTTGTCAGAAGGTCACAAAAGTTGAACACATGACCCTGGGACACAACAATGGTCATAAGTATGAACTAGTTGCCAAGCATCTGAATTTTGATCACATGACCGTGGGGATGCTGCAATGGTTGCAAATGTGAAAAACGGCGATAAGTCACTTTTTTCAGTATCATCACTTTGAACGGTCAGTAAACAAATTGTTGTAAGTTGAGGACTATCTGTAGTGTGATGTGGGGTGATCGGAGATGCAAACAAAATGCAGATGGCCTGTGGGTGATCTGACTTGCAAGTTCCATTTATCCTTAATTAATGGCCATTCATTAACCCATGTTCAGTAAAACCATCTAAGTCAGAGGTCTTCAAACTTGGCAGCTTTAAGACTTCTGGATTTCAGTTCCCAAAATTCTCCAGCCAGCATAGCTTCTGGAGTATAGAGAATTCTGGAAGTTGAAGTCCACAAGTCTTAAAGCTGCCAAGTTTGAAGACTTCTGATCTAAGTCAGGGCAAGGAACAATGGCCCCTTTATGTCTTGTGGACTTCAACTCCCAGAATTCCTGAGCCAGCCATTTTAATATGTAAAGCTCAGGATCTAAGGCAGGGGAGGGGAATGATGGCCCTTTTATGATTTGTGGACTTCAACTCCCAGAATTCCTGAACCAGCATGATTGGCTCAGGAATTCTGGGAGTTGAAGTCCAGAAGTCATAAAAGCACCATCATTCCCCACCCATGATCTAAGCAGAGGCAATCCCTCGTCAATATTGCCCAGGCTCAGAAGCTAAGCAGAATCAAGGCTGATCAATTCCTGAAGGAAGAACCATCAAGGAATTCCAAAGCTGTAGGCTAAATTGGGAGGTTGAAAAAAAGATATGTACGTTCCATGTTCATATCTTCAAAGTTCCCAAGAATCAAGCAGCAGTTACCGAATACGTTTTACTTGGTTATGATTTAATCCATTTTCTGAATGTCTACTTCAGTAACTTGAATCATAAGCTAACAAACTAGCCGGGTTCATATAAAACATTAATCTAGAAACCGTTCAACCAAATGAAAACTAATCCAGCTCATCATGTTGTGCAAATACAGCTGCTAGGATGGTAATTAACGCAGTTGTGTAAACACAGCTGTTGAGGAGCAAAGTACATTTGTGGAGAAACATGTTTTCACTGTCAACCTCCTGCATTTGGGAAGGATGGCGGAGGACACCTGGGAGATGGAGCTTTTCTTTTCATCTTTGCCTTCCAGAACAACTGGCCGAGTTAGCTGTGAGTGCGAAAAGAGAAACTTTGGGTGGAAGTGGCATGATGGGACCACCTGGCCCTCCAGGGCCTCCTGGACCACCTGGCTCCCAAGGCCCCCATGGACATCCTGGTTCCCGTGGCCTTCCAGGAATCTTAGGAGCTGTTGGACAGATAGGCAACACTGGACCCAAAGGTAGGAAAAGATCTTTGCATGGAAACTTCATGTAAGGTTTTGTTATCTGTGAGGGTTTAGAAGACGTGAATGCAAAGACCTGCAAATTTATTCCTGATCAACCTGAAGGACTTTATCCTTGAAGTTCCCAGAGAAGCATTAGAAAGAAATTACAAAATACTCCATCCTAATTCTTTAGGAAACATGTGGGTTCTAAATGGGGAATTCTTCCTTTGCCAAACCTTTCAACAAATCTTGCTAAAGAAAATTTAATTCATACTGGGAAAAGAATTACTCTCCGCTGGAGTCAACTGTCCAAAAGCTAGATACCTCATCTCTACTTATTGGATATTAACAACATCTGGAATTAATTGCCTGGAGAATCTTGCCAGGAACATCTGTTCAATCCCCTAATATTTTGGATGGCACCTTTATCTTGGTGCCACTGAAAATTCATCCTGAACTGAATTCAGCCTTTACCACTTAGGACTCCACAGTGGATCCTCCTGTTCTCCCTTTTCATTCTCATACACTATGAAAGTTTTCTTTTGTTTTTCCATTATAAATCTGTTATTGGAAGTTGTCATTCCAGTATAATTGCAGGATATCAGAAAAGGTTCCTGAAGTATTTTCTTGATAGAATCTGCATAATCCATCCAAGCACCAGGAACAGCTAAGGATTTCTATGGATTATGTTTTATAGGTCAGTTACTTAGAGATAAGGGCCCTCCAAGGTGGCTCTGATCAGACTCCATATTTTGGAATTATATTGATAAAGGCTATAATAACAGATTCTTAGAGATTCAGTTTGGTGTAATGGTTAAGGAACCAGGCTAGAAACGGAAGGTTGTGAGTTATAGTTCTGCATTAGGCACAATTCCAACTGGATGATCTTGAGCCAGTCATTCTCTCTTAGCCCTAGGAAGGATGCAATGATAAACCACTTCTAAAACCATTGCCAAGAAAACTTGTCCAGGCAATCATCAGGAGTCAGCACAGAATCTTAAAAGCCTGATTATTTTTCTCCTTTTCCCCCTGTTACACTCCAGTGAATTAGCGTGGAGCCAATCTGAGTTTCTTCCAAGTGTGTCCTGAATTTTTGCTTTTGGAACCCCTGTGGCTGTCTTTAATCGGGAAGAACTGGGAAGAAGGTCCAGTCAAACAGCAGATCTACAAAATGGGACTCTAATTAACGTTAACGTTTGTGGTTTCCTTATCCCACAGGAAAGAGGGGTGAGAAAGGAGACCATGGAGAACCTGGCCATGGACATCAAGGGATGCCAGGGCCTCCAGGCATACCAGGTGAGAGGATCTGTTCAGTTACCTTGAGAGAAACAGACCTGTAAGTTTGGCTTCCACCTCCAAGTGTGGAATAACGTCTAGAATTCCCAGACATTCTAGCTAATCACTACACAGGAGATCTTTGGAGGACATTCAGAGCCACTCAGAGTCACCTTTTAGGGGAGATGAGTGGCATAAAATTAATAAATAAAATAAAATAAATAGTTGTGGAAAAGTTCCATCTCCAGACACTGCACAAAATAAACCACAGGTGAATCTTTTGAGGTTTTAGAGAAAGTGCTGATATGTTTACAGCTATGGATTTGAGGTAATAAAATCAGTGCAGTGTAACTCTCTTTAGAGTATAGCTGTCTCCCTTGAGAAAGATTTTGTTTTCTCTTTACTGGGAAGGAGAAAAGGAATTGTTCAATCATTTTTCATGGTGGGAGGGATGAAGGAGTTGCTGTCACAAGAGGTCTGGAGGAGATGACTTTGGGGGATATTATACATCTTCATTTAGTTATGGATACAATAGATTTTGTACTTGCAAGAAAGAAATGAAAGATCTATATCTGGAGAAGTAGAAGAAGCAATGGCAGAAGAGACCTTGGGCTATAGAGACTCTTTGGTGATGTCTAGCTTCACCACGATGTCTTCTGCCCACCACTGCTTTCTAAACCAGGGGTCTCCAACCTTGACAACTTTACGACTTGTGGACTTCAACTCCCAGCTTTGCTGGCTGAGGAACTCTGGGAGTTGAAATCCACAAGTCTTAATGTTGCCAAGGTCGGAGACCCCTGTTCTAAACAATTGATATCAAGAGCTCTTAGGTCTAGTTCTTGTAGAAACTGTTGGCGCTCTCAAGGGACGTCAGTGTACAGTCTGCATAGTCTCTTTTCCTATGGTGTTCCTTCTTTACCAGATCTGAAGCATTGGCCATTAGGAGCTAGCTGGCCTCCAGTTCACATCAGCTTGGGTGTTAGATTTTGTTTGTTGCATGTCCAAGTCTTGTTGTTCAGGCCTTCTTTCCTGCAAGGTGATGTCAGTAAGTACGTGGCTAAGAGAACATGAATTCTGAGACTTCACCCAAGTCTTTTTAGTGCTGATGGTGTTTTTAGAAATTTGAGAAGTAATAGTGGTTATGGAAGGGGGTATGGTACGCAATTATAAACTGTACATTGTTTCATTTTTCTAGGTCCCCCTGGTCAACCTGGTCAAGCTCTCAATGGCAAACATGGAGAGCGAGGTGTTCCAGGTGCTCCAGGAGAAGCAGGACGTCCTGGTTTACCTGGGCCTTCTGGCCTTCCTGGGTTTTGCGAGGCAGTTGTCTGCCTTGGGGCTTCTGCTTCAGCTCAGCTAACTGAAGTAGGTTCTGTCAAAGGACCTTCATACTGAATGCTGTCAAGTGAAAGGGCTCCATGGTTGACATTGCTGATTCATCAGAAGCTTCACTACTTCATTAAGCAATGAACACACCAGGCTTGGGCCCAAAGAAATGTGAAAGCCACCAATCCAAAACCTCTTGATTGATGAGAAACCTTTGCTTGGATCTCAGCATCCATGCATATCTAGTCACACTTGGACATTCTGAGTGGCGCCAAATAGAGACTCACATATATGCAAAAATTGCTGGCATCTTGGATCAAGCTTGAGTTTCTCATTGAAGGATTGCTTCTTTTTTTATTGATAAGAAATCACAGAATCCCCCTTCCCCCAAAAAATGTATATGCTATTTTGAGGCAATGAGGGAAAATTCTCATTTTGGGCCCCAATAATTTTTTTGAGGTAGTGTTCCACACAGTAGGTTTTTTTTAATGTTTATGGGGTCATTGGTGCTCCCTGAGCTTGGTTGTTTTCTTGCAGATGTTTCATGACCCATCTAGGTAACACCATCAGTTCTAGAAGGGAGTGGGGCAAACCCCACTCTCTTCTAGCACCGAAGATGTTACGAAGTTTGGTAATGAAACATCCTTAAGAAAACAACCAAACCCAAAGAGCACCAAGGAACCCACAGTTCAGCCTTGAGCAATAGATAGCCTCTTCTGTTAAGATATTTATATGATCTATGTGGGAGAAATTCAAAATTCAAACAGAAAAAAAAAATCCTTCAAAAATGGTATCATTCTTGTTATTTCTGTGAGGTTTACTTCTTACAAACACCTCATCATAGTAAAATATGTTACAAAATGTCTTTTTCTCAAGCAAAATCTCATGAGTGAATTGAGATAATTCTTGATTTACGGCCTCCCCCCCATACTCCCATCATTTCAGCTGCTTTTGTACCGAATGTCTAATTTCTTAAATTTTGGTCAATTATATATTATTATATCAAGTTGGTTGATGGGATTGATCTGTCCAAATTAATTGCATTTTTAATTACAAAATTAACCTTTTTGATCTCCTTTTTTATTATAGTTATTATTTAATGGTATACAATACTCAGTCTGAGTCATCTTCCCAAAGTTGTAAATCTTTGTAAAATAAGGGTTTTTAAAGTAAATACTAATTAAAAAAATTTTTTCTCCACCAAAGAAAACAAACATGAAGAATGAATATCAATGAACTTAACAGTTGTGTCCGATTCTCTTGATTTAACAGGCTTGTAAAACAGTTATTCTTCACTAATTATTCTTGTTAAGTTAATTAATCATCTTCATGAAAAAAATGGATCTTGATATTATTCTAGATGTCTGCTTGGATTACTCTGGAGGAACCCTTTAGTTTGGTCACTACACTGTAAAATATGTTCAGACTCTAGAAAGAGTGCAGAGAACCAAGATGATTAGGGGAATGGAGGCTAAAACATAGGAAGAACGGTTGCAGGAACTAGGCATGGCTAGTCTAGTGAAGAGAAGGACCAGGGGAGACATGAGAGCCATCTTCCAATATTTGAGGGATTGCCACAGAGAGGAGGGGCTGAAGCTGTTTTCCAAGTCACCTGAAGGCCAGACAAGGAATAATGGATGGAAATTGAACAAGGAGAGATTCAATCTAAAAATAAGGAGAAATTTTCTGACAGTGAGAACAATCAACCCATGGAACAGAAGTTGCTTTCAGAAGTTGTGGGAGCTTCATTGCTGGAGGCTTCCAAGAAGAGACTGAACTGCCATCTGTCAGAAATGGTGTAGGGTCTCCTGCTTGGGTGGGTGTTTGGACTGGATGACCTACAAGTCCCTTCCAACTTTGTTATTCTTAAATTCTGTGAAAGTTAAGTGATGAAGAGAAGTCACGATGCCTAGGGTGTAAGGAAGAAAATGGGAACTTTTAAGCAAAACTTGAAATAACTGCTAGTTTCCTAACTCCAATTTTATAACCCATTTGTGGAAGAAGTCGTGTTTCTCATAACTCAGTGCTACAGCTGTGGCCCTCCATACATTGGAAAGCCCTGTGTTCACACAGCCCCTGTAATGTGCTAACTGAGGTCTGAATTAGTTAAGTCCATGTCAGAGTTTCTTGCAAAAATCAAATCCAGAAGCACCCACAGATAACTAGATTCATTAACTCCATTAACTTCTTTATATACATAATAACAGATGACGTATTTACAACAGAGGTAGCATTCAGCAGATTCTGACAGTTCTGGAAAACCAGTAGTGGAAATTTTGAGTAGGTCAGAGAACCGGCAAATACCACCTCTGACTGGCCCCGCCCCCATCTATTCTCTGCCTCCCAAGTCCCATCTGATCGGGAGGAAATGGGGATTTTGCAGTAGCCTTCCCTTGGAGCGGTGTGAGAATGGAGATTTTACTTCCCCTGCCATGCCTACCAAGCCACGCCCACAGAACCAGTAGTAAAAAAATTTGAATCCCACCACTGATTTACTATACCAATATAGATTCTTCAATGTAGTAGCAGTTACAACACAAGGCAGGAGAGAACAGTTTCATTTCAGCAGAGCAGACAGCATGCACAGGGCCGTGGTAGCTCAGGCTGTAGAAGCCTGTTATTAAAACACAGCAGCCTGCAATTACTGCAGGTTCAAGCCCGGCCCAAGGTTGACTCAGCCTTCCATCCTTTATAAGGTAGGTAAAATGAGGACCCAGATTGTTGGGGGGGCAATAAGTTGACTTTGTGAAAAATATACAAATAGAATGAGACTATTGCCTTACACACTGTAAGCCGCCCTGAGTCTTCGGAGAAGGGCGGGATATAAATGTAAATTAAAAAAAAATGCACAGACTGCTTCGTTTCAGTTCCAAAGCTGAACACAGAGCTTAATAGAAAGAGATCCTCCTCTATACAGGGCAGTTAAGCTTCTGCACAAGCCACGCCCAGACTTCTAGCTTCAGTTTCTGTTTCAAAACAACCTTCATTGGCTGAGCCTGTTACCATGCCTATTCATTGGCTGATCTATTCCACTCCATGAATATTCATACTCTGACAGTCCATCACTGCACATCAGGGAACCTAGGCGTCATTGTTCAGAGGTGGTTGCATTTATACATCTATGAATGTTCACTCTGGCTAGGGGGTGCTCAGACAGCAAAAAGCAGAACAGGAAGCTGAGTCAACCAATCAGAATGCAGGATTTATACCTCCCTACAACGCAGAGTTGGGATTCAGGAAGTGTTTGCATTGCCCCATCTTCAGCCCTCTGAAACCCCCGTTTACCCATCAACCCCTCTGCAACGTAGTTATGCGGCGATAATTGTGGCAAGGCAACTCTAAATCGGCTTATAGTTACCAAACTGACATAGGACTTCTAACATAGTTTAGTGTTACCTAAACTTGAAAGTTTGCTCACAAACTCTGGATGTCTATTCTATTTTGATTTGCAAATGTAGTGTTTGCTTTACAAAATTGGAACCATTACATAAAGAAAACACTTTATTAAACACAGGTCAGGAGCCAATAATATAGAAATGCCTCTGTAGCTCTTTACTTGCTAGCTCTCCTTCCTTTGTGGCTATTCTATGGTGCCCATTGACTGTCATAGATCTGTTAATTGGCCTCCAGCAAATTTTTTTAAAAAACCATCATCATGACACCCCCCCACGCCCCCCTTTTTCAGGAAAACAGTGTCCATTCTTCCTTATCTCACCTTTCTCTCCTCCCTATCTTGGCTAAAAAGGCAGGACTTAATTTCCAAATTTATATCAGTAAAATGAAATTTAATCAAGAAATTAAGCCACTTGAATACTAACAAATCTTGATGTATCTGACAAATGGAAAATACAGAACAACCCCCCCCCTTCCTTTTTTCTTTCCCTCCCTTGCGTGCTCCCCATCTTCTTCATTAAGGACATTCATAAATATTCATTGAATAAATAGAAGATAGGATGCTATTAAAGCGACAGGGGAGAGAGATTGAGCGGGGAGCAGTTCTGCAGGAATGAAAGGCCAGCCCATCTTTCCAACGTCTGCCTGAATAGCAATAAATCACAGAGACAAGCGAGCTGAGAAACAGCCCTGTCATAGCTGCGTCATCACAGCCTTCAGGGGAAATCAAAATAAAGTGCAATAAAACTCCTTCCTTCCTTCCTTCCTTCCTTCCTTCCTTCCTTCCTTCCTTCCTTCCTTCCTTCCTTCCTCCCTCCCTCCCTCCCTCCCTCCCTCTTCTTCCTTCTTCCTCTTCCTCTCCTTCCTTCCCTCCTCTTCTTCCTCCCTCCATCCCTTATTCCAGACAAACAGGTAGGTAGTGATTGAGTTGTATGAAAAGAATTGAGTGGGTATCCAGAAATTGGCAGCGGTTATGTCCCTTAATAATTGGAATAATTTAACTGGAAGTGCTGAAAATAGATTTTTGTATTGTTTTTCATGCATATCACATGCCATGCCAGCAAGCAAGATGTTTCTCTCCCCTCTGCTTAGGCCTTGCCAATCTTGTAGGTCAGAAGGTAGGATCACAGTGATCAACTGGAGGTGGGTTAAAGGCTGTCCAAACTGACCTCAGCTGGATGAGGAATTAATGGAGGTGGAGATAGGAAGGATTAAAGAAATTGTTATTCTTGACCCAGCCATACTTCATAGATAAAAGCCAACGATGACTGACTTGCCTTCTGCTCTTTTCCAAGTGCCTCATGGGAAACTGCTTTGGAGTTCTGCTCCTGAAATGGAATCCCAACTAAATTAAAAAGCCTTCAAAAGTCAGTTTTCCAAGCTATTACTCATCAAAAATAATTTCCAATCTTTATTCCGCTCACGAGGGCCTTTAACATGATGTGAGGGTTTTTTTAAATCACAAACAGGATAAAGTTCAGATTCAGATTCAAGCAACAATCAGTCAAAACTCCAGTGGAAGGATGCGGCTTTTATTGTTTGTGTAAACTTTTTGTTGTGTCCCACTCCTCCTCTGACGGCCGGGTCTGTAAAGTCTGTCTCAAGCGTGGGCACGAAGCCTCTGCAGCTTTGCCAAAGTCCTGTCAGAGTTCTCGGGGCAGGCAGGAAGGTGTGACTTCAGCAACCAGATTAGACTTTGCCTGACTCAAGGAATGCTGAAAGCAGATCCTTTATATAGGCCATGGGGTGTGGCTCCATGACTCAGCACTTATCCAGGCCTGCCCCTCCCTTCCTTTTGCTGACATCGCCTCTCCATTCTCTGGAAACGGGGATCTGTCCACCCTCCAGCTGCCGGCAATTCTAGCTCGTGACTGGCTTCATACTCACACGCTCTGGGGGGGTGAGGTTTATTTGCTCAGTCTGTCTGGGCATGGTGCCAAGACTGGGGGCTGGAGGCATGCCAGGCCATTCGTCTTGCTCAGTCTGTCCGGACATGGTGCCAAGACAGGGGGCTGGAGGCATGCCAGACCATTTGTCTGCACTATCAGTCTCTGGCTGAGATAGAGGAGATGAGAGGGGCCCGGCTGCGGAGAGGGGGGCGGGCGAGGCACAACACTTTTATTAGAACTGTAGAGCAGCTGCTGTCCATCCCTGTTTTGCTGTGATTGCCCTTCAGCCACCGAAGTTCCTTGCTCTGCATGAAGTTCCTCTTCTCCTTAGAATGACCAAACAGCCATTGGTCGTTCTGTGAAACAATAAAAATGAACACAGGTAATCCTAGACTTACGACCAAAACTGAGCCCAACATTTCTGCTGATATGCGAGACGGTTGTTAAGTGAGTTTTGTCCTTTATTGCCACAGTTGTTAAGTGAATCATTGCAGCTGTTAAGTTAGTAATACAGTTGTTAACCTGAATCTGGCTTCCCCATTGACTGCTTGTCAGTAGGTCACAAAAGGGGATTGCATGACCCCCAAGATGCAGGAACAGTCATAAATACGAGTCAGTTGCCAAATATCTGAATTTTGATGATGTGACCGTGGGGAGGCTGCAATGGTCAGAAGTGTGAAAATGGCCATAAGTCGCTCTTTTCAGTGCCATTGCAGCTTTGAATGGTCACTAAATGAACTGTTGTAAATTGAGGACAGTTGTATTAGTTCCTGATGAGCTGGGCTTGATTTTGCATGACTGCGTGGACCTGTCAATACCTTGACTTCACTATAGGAATGATTTATAGGTAGAGGTAAAGGTTCCCCTCACACATACGTGCTAGTCATTCCCGACTCTAGGGGGCGCTGCTCATCTCCGTTTCAAAGCCGAGGAGCCAGCACTGTCCGAAGACGTCTCCGTGATCATGTGGCCAGCATGACTAAAAGCTGAAGGCGCACGGAACGCTGTTACTTTCCCACCAAAGGTGGTCCCTATTTTTCTACTTGCATTTTTTACCTGCTTTTGAACTGCTAGGTTGGCAGAAGCTGGGACAAGTAACAGGAGTTCTGTCAGGCTACCTCCGATTATAACTAGGAAAGAATTCACCTTGACTTCATTTGGAATAAAGAAAAGTACTTTTACTCGTTATAGTCTTGATGGCAGCTTAGTAAAGTTGGATCTGAGACAAAATATGGCTAACATATCATATCCCCCCAATTGTCCCTCCTCTTCCAGGAGGTCAGGCTGGTCTGGTCCAATGCCAGCTCCTTCTCGGCCCCTCGTGGTAATCTTCTTCCACAGGTCTCTAGTTGTCAGTCATCTTAGGAATGCAGTTTCTGTTGGAAAAGCCCGCGCTGTTAACACTCAGCCGTTAATCACCCCTCCCACACTGTTATGTCAGCCGACACTCTTAAGAGGCTCCTTTCCCTTACCCTGTACGGTGGTATGATACATCTCAGTTCCTTAATTGTTTTATACTACAGAAATAAACATTTAACATTCTATCTACTGATATAAATTATTCAAAAGTATACGAAGATTGGAGTGGAGGCTGACATTCGGCCCTCCTGCAACAAGGACGTCAGTCCTGGAAAGAAAATAGAGAGTTAGGGTTTGTCAGGATATTTTTTATAGAATTGTGCTATCTTTTCCGAAGCATGAACATCTTCTTTGTTCACCCATTCAGCTTGGGATAAAGGGAAGTGTTTCCAAGCAATGAGATATTGAATTTTATTTCTATGTTTTCTTGAATCTAATATTTCTTTTATTTCAAAATGTTGTTCGCCCTCTATGAGAATTGGTATAGGAGGGGGTGTATGAGTAGTACGGAAAGTAGATGTGTGTTCAGGTTTCAGCAAGCTCACATGGAAAACGGGGTGAATTCTCCTAAGTGTTTTCGGTAAGTCTAGTTGTACTGTCATGGGGTTGATGATTTTTACTATGGGGAAAGGTCCCACATATTTGGGTCCAAGTTTCTTAGAATTTTGAGTGGTTTGAAGATATTTGGTGGAAAGATAAACTTTATCGCCCACTTGATATTTGTTCTCAGGGGACCTTTTTTTATCTGCTTGTTTTTTATGCGCACGGTGAGCGTCGTCGATCGCCTTGCGAGTCATTTTCCATGTGCTTGGTATTTGATCTATCCATTCTGACAAAGAGGAAACAGTAGTTTCTTCCTTAGGAAGTTCAGAGATAGGAACAAAATCTTGACCTGAAGCTATTTTAAAGGGAGTAAATCCCGTGCTACTATGAATTGAGTTGTTGTAGGCAACTTCAGCAAAAGGTAGGAGGTCTGCCCAATTGTCTTGCTGGTTTCACTGGTTCCTTTTCACCATCAGAGGTCGTGTTTGGTATCAACTTAAACCGACAGTCGGCTGCTCGGTGGCCTTCTTTCCCACATCTGTAGCACGCAGACGAACGTGGTCTTCCACCCTCCGATCTAGGGACGTCCCTATAGGTGCCTCCTGGAGAACGGCCAGGGTATGGCCCTCCAGTGCGTTGTCTTCTGCCACGGTCCTTCACTAATTCGATTTCCATCTCTGCTGCCAGGGTGTACCAGCCGTACAACGTAGTTGGAGAGGCTTGTGCTCGACACAGTTCATAGAGATCTCCATTCAGACCATCTTTGTAAATGTCCACCAGGGTCACCTCCGACCACCCTCTCATCAAGGGAACTAAATCACTGAACTCCTGGTTATAATCAGCCACCGGTCTCCTCCCTTGCCTGATGGTTTTCATTCGACCTTTGGCCTTCTGCTCTGCCAGGGGGTCCTCAAACCTCCTCCTCAGTGCAGTAATAAAATGCTCGTAGTTTTGCAGTAAGGGGGAGTGGTTGGTATATAGTGACACAAACCATGCAGCTCCTCTTCCGGTCAAATTGTGGGTCACAGCTCTAACTTGTGCTGCCTGTGACCAATAATCTTCCCCCCAGTCTATCATGTGGTCATTCACTATCGCCAGGAACAGTTCCAGCTCCTTCGCATTTCCATCAAATTTCTCTGATATGGGGGGAATTTTCGGCTTTTTCCTTCCCCTGCGCAGCCTCGCTTGGTCAGCAGGTGGCATGCGTTCTCTATCCAATTCAGCTGCCTCTGGGAAAGGGTTTTTTAGCTTTGGGCCTTCTGAAATCTCTCCGCCTTGGGAAACCCCTCCATTGGGCCCCTTGGTAATTTCTTCCTCCTCTTCTCCACCCCACCTGGAGGACTGAACAGGGGATTCATACCTTTGGCGAGCAGCTTGCCTTACTTTCACTTCACGAAATAGCCGTAGTGCCTCTTCCAACTGGAGGCTGTCTCTGACTTTCTGCTCCTCAGTCCACTCGGAAAAAGTGCGTAGTTTCTCCTTTCTTCTTGTAGTTACTCCAGAGGGAGGTTCCTTGAAGTCGGGTAGCCTCCTCTCTTCTCCCAACTGCATTATCTCCAGTTCAGGGTTAAAACCGACAGAAGAAATACCTCCGGTCATCTCCCCCAATTCAGCAGCTGGCATGCTTTCCCCCAAGTGTTTTCTGTCAACACCCTCGGTATTTAGGTTAAATTCCTGGTTTGTCGACATGCTGGGTGAGATCCAACTTAATGTCAGGCTACCTCCGATTATAACTAGGAAAGAATTCACCTTGACTTCATTTGGAATAAAGAAAAGTACTTTTACTCGTTATAGTCTTGATGGCAGCTTAGTAAAGTTGGATCTGAGACAAAATATGGCTAACATATCATATCCCCCCAATTGTCCCTCCTCCTTCAGGAGGTCAGGCTGGTCTGGTCCAATGCCAGCTCCTTCTCGGCCCCTCGTGGTAATCTTCTTCCACAGGTCTCTAGTTGTCAGTCATCTTAGGAATGCAGTTTCTGTTGGAAAAGCCCGCGCTGTTAACACTCAGCCGTTAATCACCCCTCCCACACTGTTATGTCAGCCGACACTCTTAAGAGGCTCCTTTCCCTTACCCTGTACGGTGGTATGATACATCTCAGTTCCTTAATTGTTTTATACTACAGAAATAAACATTTAACATTCTATCTACTGATATAAATTATTCAAAAGTATACGAAGATTGGAGTGGAGGCTGACAAGTTCATTCTGTTACATGGCAGCACTAGGGATTCAAACCGCTGAACTGCCGACCTTTCGATTGACAAGCTCAGCGTCTTAGCCACTGAGCCACCACGTCCCTGGCAATTTATAATAATTTATAGCTGCTCTAATAAATCCTAGGTTACAATTTCAGCTTAAAAATTTCACTTCTTATTTATTCCTCTTCTTGAATGCTATGGCCTTGAAAGTCATTTCCCTGCCTTTCTGCAGCCAGAGGGCTTCCATGAAAAACGTCTACCTTGACTTTCACATTAAGGTACAAAGCATCGAAATGGCTTTTTTGCTCCTTCTCATACTTCAGACCCAGAAGGTGTGCTCTCTTCCACTTCTACCACCAGGGAGCACTGTTTGCTTTCCAAAGACTGCTTTAAGAAATTTCACAAATGGGAGAAGCACTTCAGCTGGTATGCTGTCCAAAAAAAAGAAGCATCCGAATGAATTGGTACACGGAGCAGATGTGAAATGGAGAACAAATTGGCATATGCTGGTGTGTACTGTACTCTTATGCATGTCTGCTATTTGTGTGTGTCCTGGGAAGGCTTTTCTTGATAGTCTCCATTTAAAAAAATATAATTGCTCATTTTAATTGTGGATTTTGCTCGAGAGTTTCAAAAGTTCTAATTTCTGGTTTCAATCGATAACTAGGAAATTAGGACCAAAATAACAGAATGCAAGTTAACACAGATGTACATAATATCCTATGTTTGTTTTTTAAAAAATCCCCGAGCGGCACAGGGACTCGGTGGTTAAGACGCTGGACATTGGCTGGAAAGCTGGCAGCCCAGGTTCGAGACTCGAGTGCCACGCGAAGGGATGAGCACCCATCCTCACTACAGCTCATGCCAAATTCAAATCATGGAACTGATAGGTGCACTCTATCTGTATAGATACTCCTTGGCTTACAACAGCTCATTTTGTGATTGTTCAAAGTTACAACAGTACTGAGAAAAGTGACTTTTGTCCAGTTTTCACACTTGTGACCTTTGTAGGAACCCCCCGGATCCTGTGATCAAAATTCGAAGGTCCAATCCCCACCTCCAAAAGGGATTCACCAGCAAACAAGTTATACAAATCTTTGATGAGTTTTGGTTGATGTTCCCCAATCTCAACTAGTGGAAAGCAACAAGCTGATATTTAGAGGGTCCCAAGTGGCATGGCTATGGCACCACCCACCCCACGGAATATTCTCTCCGTTCCACTCCCAAATTAAATTAATTGCAACCTTCTTGATGTTCTAGAAAGCCCTCAACACCTGGTTAAATCATCAGGTCTGGAAATCCTCAGGCACTTGAAGTATGCTTAGATGACTCTTATTCATTCTCTCTCTGCCTGGGGTTTGAATATATTTTATTTAACATTGAATTTTTAATGTTGTCTTTTTTTCTACTTTTTCTATTTCTAATGCTCATTTTTATATAGGCATTGTTCTTTAATTATAGCATGCCACCAGCATCACTTCATGTGAGATGGGCAGCTATATAAATTTGGTTAATGAATGAATGAATAAATAAAAAAAACCAAGGATGAAGCAATTAAAAATAAACTACCTTTTCAAGGCAACAGCAGCTGAAGAGAATTGCAAGAGCAAATTGAAAATTGTTTTAAAATAGCTGTTCAGATCGCAGTGTCTCTTTTTCCTTTCTATGGCTCAAACCACAATTCAGCATTGTGAGATTTTTCTTGAACTCGGGGGAAATAACCTCCCGTTCAATTTAACTGCCTACTTCTTTGTAAATTCTAAAAGGCCTGATTTGCAAAGGTTGCTTGTTTGTGAGGTCTACACTTTTATCCTTCCAGACAAGGGAAGAACAAGAAGCAATGGGTGGAAACTAATCAAGGAGAGAAGCAACCTAGAACTAAGGAGAAATTTCCTGAAAGTTAGAACAATTAATCAGTGGAACAACTTGCCTGCAGAAGTTGTAAATGCTCCAACACTGGAAATTTTTAAGAAAATAGCCATTTGTCTGAAATGGTGTAGGGTTTCCTGCCTGGGCAGGGGGTTGGACTAGAAGATCTGCAAGGTCCCTTCCAACTCTGATATTATTATTATTATTATTATAAGATTTCGAAGGGCTTTTTCTCATCAGTTGCCTCAACACATTAACACCAGAAAGAATGACTAATAAGGATAGGAAGAAACCACATTTAGTTTATATTTAAAAGTAAACTTCTCAACTTTCAAACGTTTCAACCAATATATAAAATCAAGACTTTAGAGTTTTTGGTCCTCTCTGAGCTTGGTTGTTTTCTTGCAGACGTTTCATGACCCAACTAAGTAACATCTTCAATGTAGTGAAGATGTTACCTAGTTGGATAATGAAATGTCTGAACGAAAACAACCAGCTCAGAGGGCATCAAGGACTCCACAGTTCAACCCTGTGCTATAAATATTCTATTGGAGTGCAAACTTGAAATGCTGTTCATCAATTAAAGTTCATTTGGGGAATGTCTTTGAAAATACATTCATGGAAATAATTAATAAACATATATTATATGACCAGAAACTGTTTGCATAACATGCATTTGATGAATTGTAAAGAAAATTATTTTTTTAAAAAAATGTGCATCAGAATGCAGACCGTCCCAAAGGTGCTTTTTCAAGAGGCAATTGGACTTTCTTATTTTTCTTATTTTTTTTTCATAAAAAAGTTTTATTTTTACAATCATATCCAACAGCTCATCCAATGTACAGTTATATACAATTAGTCGGGCTTGCCCAGTCACCACCACCCTTTTTAACACTCTTCCCTCTTCTACCTTCTTCTACTTTCCAGACCTTCGTCTCCTTCTCTTATCTACATTCTCTCCTCCCTCCACCCTCCACCTTCCTTCTCCCTCTTCTACCCCTCTTCCTTCCTCTTCTCCTCTTTCCTACCTCCTACTCTCTCCTCTTTTCTCCCTCCCCACCGTTCTAAAATGGTAACTGGGCAGACCCGACCCTTATTTTTCTTTGAAGACATTTTGCTTCTCATCCAAGAAGCTTCTTCATCTCTACTTATATATAATAAGTATACATCCTTCCATTCCCTACCATCTAGTCAGAGCTGAAGAAGCTTCCTGGATGAGAAGCGGAACGTCTTTAAAGAAAAACCAGAAAGTCCAGTTGCCTCTTGAAAAAGCACCTTTGGGACAACCATGACCTGGATGACTGAGAATCTCCATGGACATCAAAATGCAGATAAACTTCAGCACATCTTTTTTAATTACCAGAAAATGAGAATAACCAAAATCCACCAATTCTCCAAAATGAGTGACTGTTTTGGTGGAAAAACTTGCCTCCAAATCACAAACGATTGAAGATGACCCTAAACACAGAACCATTTTATCAGTTCCAAAGCCAACAAGTTATGGTGAGTCGTTATAGTGAGTCCTTGGTTTCTTGCACTAGAAGAGTCAAAAGCAAGAGCTCAAGATGACATAGATCCTAAAAAGAACATTGATCAAAGCCTATTTGAGCAATATAAACTCTAGCAGAAGGCACTCCAGTACAGAAATAATTGCTTTACACTTGATAATGACACCAGATAACTACCAAGGGAGATGATGGGAGAACGGATTACAGACATATTCCTAGTACATTTGATGTGTGAATTGAGTCAAGACTCTGATTGTTATTCTAATGGACTGACATGCATTTACAGCAGGAGAGGGAGGAGATAAAAGAACCATGGCAGCATAACCTTGAAACACGCCACTTTCCTAAATTCTATAATCAGCTAGACAGCCTGTGACTCTTTGGGTCATCATCATTTCAGATATATTTCATTACCTAAACAGAGGGCAAAAAAATAGTAGAAGTAAGAGCGACCTCTTGACTTCCTGCTGGTTTTTCCATTGACTTTCCTTGTAGGAAGCTGCCAGGGAGCATTGGAATTGACAATCACATGATTGAGGCTGGCTGTGGCAGCACAGCAGTGTAGCAGCACTTGAAGCAACCACAACTTTGGTAATTTCAATCCCACAGGAGTCCCAGCTTTTGGATGCATTCTATTAGTTAGGCCATTTGATTAAAAAATTCTTGCCTTATGATGGACTGCTTTGTCCGACAGCAGACAGACAGAGTTTTAGAAGTATATAGATTATTAGTCACTACATATTAGCCCAATAGTAACATTCTTAGGTTTTCATTCTTAGGTTTGCTACATGACAGATACAAGAAAGGATCTCTATCCCCCTGGAAACATACACGAAACGCTATGCTTATAGTTACCCTGTTGATTCAATTAAATTCTTTCTCAGCTTTCCACACTGAATAAGAAACAAACTAATATACTTGCAAAAACAAGAAATTGAAAGCATCAAAACTCACACAAATGAGAAAAGAAGTCAATCTGACATGGATAGTCTTGTTTCTTCCTAAATGCTAACTGTAAAGCTGTGTACTCTCAGAGTTAAATCTATGGCACCCATTCCTACTTTCTCCTTACATACACCACCCCCCTCCATATTATTCTTTCTCCCAATGCTGCAGAACAGGTCTCCTTCCAGGTGTCAACTCTGAAGCTGACCTGACTGAGACCACCTTGGAGGCTTCAGTGTTGCCACAAGGATGCTGAGGGATAGGGAGGGGGGAATAGAGAGAGCTGAGATTTTGTAGCCAAAACAAAATAGATTCCCCTGAGGACCAGGGACATTCCCACAGGAGGCTGAAGAGAGGAAGAGTGAAGTTTCCAAGCAACTGGACAGCACCTTGATTTGACCATGTGACTGATTGTTTGGGAAAGGGGGAAAAACTTTAGGTGAAAATCGTGGGAACCTTTAGAATCGGTTTTCACTAGTTCGTGCCAATATGATATATCCAATAAAACTGTTCTTTGAGGAATTTACCTGCCTCAGAGTTCTATTTGCTATGGGTATATTACTTGGAACCCTGATACCAGGTTTTTCCTCCCTTGCCGCAAGTACAGGTAGTCCTTTGAGTTGCGACCACAATGGAGCCCAAAATTTATGTTGTTAAGTGAAATATTTGATAAGTGAGTTTGCCCCATTTTATGACTTTTCTTGCCACTGTTATTAAATGAATCATTGCATTTGTTAAGTTAGCAACGTGGTGGTGAAGTCTATCTGGGTTCTCCATTGACTTTGCTTGTCAGAAGGTCACAAAGCTGATCATGTATGATCTTGGGAGACTGCAGCCATCATAAATATGAACCAGTTGCCGACCATCTGAATTGTGATCACGTGACCATGGGGATACTGCAACAGTCTTAAATGTGAAAAACGGTCATAAGTCACTTTTTTCAGTGCTGTTGTAGCTTTGAACAGTCACTAAATGAACTGTTGTAAGTCGAGGACTACCTATAGTTAGTGTTGTGTCCCACTCCTCCGCTGACGGCCGGGTCAGGGAAATCCGAATCAGGCTTGCCTCTGCAGCTCTGCCCAAAGTCCTAGCAAAGTCCTCAGAGCAGGCAGGAGACCAGTAAGTGACTTCAGCAAGATAAGTTCGACTTTTGCCTGACTCAGAGACTGCCAGAAAGCAGATCCTTTATATAGGCCATGGGGTGTGGCTCCATGACTCAGCACTCATTAAGGCCTGCCCCTCCCTTCCTTCTGTTGCCTCCGCCTATCCAATCTTCTGATGCAAGGGTCACTCCAATCAGCTGTTGGAAGTAAACTTTCCTCAGGCTCACATGCTGTGGAGGAGGGGGAGGGGTCTAGCTGCTCCGTTTGCCTGGGCATGGAGCCAGGGCTGGGGCCGGGGGATGCCCCCTCCTCTGCAGCTTGTCTGGGCATGGAGCCAGGATTGGGGCCGGGAGGCATACATTCCTCCGTGTTTGGGAGCAGATAAGCAGACCCCGGCTGCGGTGAGAGCGGACAAGACACAACTCACTGACACCAGCAGTTTGAAAGCATGCAAATGCAAGTAGATAAGTAGGTACCACTTTGATGGGAAAGTAACAGCGCTCTGTGACGCCATACTGGTCACATGACTGCAAAAATGTCTATGGACAGGGCTGGCTCAATGGCTTTGAAAGGGAGATGAGCATTGCCCTCTAAAGTTGGCAATGACTAGCGGAGTAAAATCCGCAGGGATTCACTCCTTTTACTAAACAACATCATTAGTGCCCTGGCATACCCATAGCTGTTAATGAAACATTGAAAGGAAAACAACCAAACTGAAAAAACACAGAGAATCCAATCAATATTATGTCCCAAGTGATGCAAAGGGATAAAGGAAAGTTTTATCTCTTTCATTCATAATTCTGTTTGCCATTCAATTGATGTGCGTCTATAGGTTTGTTTGCTGCAGTTCCAGCAGAGGCAAAGCTGTGATGGGGGCTGTGATTACAATGGCAACAAAGAGTTCTGCTTCTGTTTGCATCTGGATTGTTGCCTCACAGATCTGATAGCTGTCATAATGCAATTGATTTCAGCAGAGTATGTCTGCTTCCAGCTAAGGTTAGCATACCAGCTTCAGGTAGATCTAAGTATAGTTACATTCCCTTTGGACTTTTCTAAAACAATCTGCACACTTCATAAGGTCATTGAAAGATGTAGCAGGTTCTTTTGTAAAACACGCTAAGCTTAGTTACTGCTAATCCTGCTTAAATTTGGCTTAGTCTATTGCACGGACCCCATCTATTGTTGTTAGTTGATGGCTCAATAAGTTATACAAACACAAAACAAGAATTCATTGCATAGCTGGGTTGTGCAAATAAGCCTATATTGGATTGTCATTTGCTGGAAGATCTCAAAAACATCAACCTGCCCTGAGTGCTGCATTCAAACTATTGACCTGTTCAAGGGAAATTGACTCTCCTTTGGCATAACTATTTTAAACTAGCTGGAGGTCTGTTTCCAGGAACAAAGCTCTGTGCAGGATTTTTTTTTTTGGGTGGTGGTGGTAAAAAAAATATCTTAACATAACATAACATAACATCAGAGTTATGTCTTTACCATGAAAGACATCTCTATGTCTTTACCATGAAAACAAAATAGATTTAAGTGTCTCTTGATCTCATCACTGTCAGAAACATGCCTGGTTGACAGGTACAATAGAACTTCTTCAATGGTGCTTCCCACATTCGAGAATTCCCTACACCAAAAGAGTATAGGAAACTGAAGATGTTACCTAGTTGGGTAATAAAATATAGGCAAGAAAATAGCCAAGCTCAGAGAGCACCAAGGACTCCAAAATTCCTCTTTGTTGTTTGCTATCGAGAAGCAAAATCTGCTGAAGGTAAGAGACATGTAAATTCACACATATAGAATAGAATAAAATAACAGAGCTGGAAGGGACCTTGGAGGTCTTCTAGTCCAACCCCTTGCTTAGGCAGGAAACCGTACACCACTTCAGACAAATGGTTATCCAACACCTTCTTAAAAACTTCCAGTATTGAAGCATCCACAACTTCTGGAGGCAAGTTGTTCCACTGATTAATTGTTGTCACTGTCAGGAAATTTCTCCTTAGTTCTAAGTTGCTTCTCTCCTTGATTAGTTTCCACCCATTGCTTCTTGTCCTGCCCTCAGGTGCTTTGGAGAATAGCTTGACTCCCTCTTCTTTGTGGCAGCCCCTGAGATATTGGAACACTGCTATCATGTCTCCCCTAGTCCTTCTTTTTATTAAACTAGACATACCCAGTTTCAGCAACCATTCTTCATATGTTTTAGCCTACAGCAGAGGTCAATCAATCAATCAATCAGAATAGAGCTGGAAGGGACCTTGGAGGTCTTCTAGTCCAGCCCCCTGCTCAAGCAGGAGACTCTATATTATTTCAGACAAGTCCAGTCTCTTCTTAAAAACCTCCAGTGATGGAGCACCCACAACTTCTGAAGGCAAAGCTGTTCCACTGGTTAATTGTCCTCATTGTTAGGAAGTTTCTCCTCAATTCCAGGTTGCTTCTCTTCTTGATTAGTTCCAACCATTGTTTCTTATCCTGCCTACAGGTCCATTGGTAAATAAATTGACCCCTTCCCTTTGGTGGCAGCCTCTCAAATACTAGAATACTTTAATTTAATTTAATGGAAGGAGTTTTCTAATATTGAGAGTTATTCAGCTTTAAAAAGTAAAGGTGAAGGTTCCTCTTGCTAGTCATTCCTGACTCTAGGGGGCGGTGCTCATCTCTGTTTGACTACCACTGGCCTACAGTCTCCTCATCACCTTTGTTGCTCTTCTCTGCACTCTTTCTGGAGTCTCCACATCTTTTTTACATCGTGACGACCAAAACTGAATGCAGTATTCCAAGTGTGGCCTTACCAAGGCTTTATAAAGCGGTATTAACACGTGATCTTGATTCTACCCCTCTGTTTATGCAGCCTAGAACTGTGCTGGCTTTTTTGGCAGCTGCTGCACACTGCTGGCTCATATGTATGCATATGGACACACAATAACTTACATGAAAAATGCAGAATCAGCCTAGCTCTGAATGGCTTCCTTGGCATAAGATCCTCAGTCCTAGGAATGTATCTTGCATTCCATTCCACTCCTGGGTCTTCATATCTACAAAGTTATTGTCTATTAGAAGGTCATGATGTTATTGTGCAAACAAAATGAATTGGCACACACATTACGTAATTCCTGCCATTGGTGTGATGATGCATATTATGTCAATGCAATGTGCGTTTGTTCCTTTGGGACACTTGCCCTTGCCTGCTGTGATTAGGGAGTGAGTAACAGAAGATCCATAATCCACAGCTGCCTTTTTATGGAATGCATTTTCCTTTTGACTGCAACTCCTGTATTTTGCCATTTTATTTATATTCTTGATTGTATCTTTACTTATTTGGTTGTCTTTATGCTGTGAGCTGCCCAGAAGTTGGATGGTGCTAGAGATAGATAGATAGATAGATAGATAGATAGATAGATAGATAGATAGATAGATAGGAAGGAAGGAAGGAAGGAAGGAAGGAAGGAAGGAAGGAAGGAAGGAAGGAAGGAAGGAAGGAAGGTTAGAATGTGAAAGCAATCTAGGAAGGATACCTTCCTGCATTTGACTCAAAACTCCAGTGACATTTACAAGGAAATCTCAATTTACAACCATTCGTTTAGCAACCATTCAAAGTTACAGTGGCACTGGAAAAAGAGACCCACAATGGCTCCTCACACTTGCAACCATTGCACCAATCCCATGGTTCAATTTGTGTGCTGGGCAACCATATATAGTTAGAAGGGTGGTAGCGTTGCGGCTGCGGGTCATGTAATCACCATTTGAGACCTTCCCAGCTGGCTTCTGACAAGCAAAGTCACTTAAGGGAAGCCAGATTGGCTTAAACAACCATATGATTCACTTAACAACTGCAGTGATTCACTTAACAACCATGGCAAAATAAGTAATAAAATCAGGCATGGCTCTCTTAAGCTTGCTTAGCCAATGGAAATTCTGGTCCCAGTTGTGATTGTAAATTGATAATTGCCATAACCATTGGGCGATACTTTCAACTGAAAACTGCCCAATTGAGGCTTCTATGCAGATCCAGGTGCTGTTAATGAACTCCATGCACAAAAGACTGAAAACACTAAAAAAACACCTACAGTTCTTAGATGCTTTATTTTGATTCTGGCCCATCCTTCCAATAATTTTCTTTTATTAAGCACCACGTGCTGCCCTTTTAAAATTTAAATGACCATTAGCCGAATTTATCGCTGATAGCGTGGGATTGCCTTCACATCATATTGCCTGTTCCATTCAATTTAGACTTGTCTTTTCTTTTCTCTCCCCCCTCCATTTCTGTAATGAGAAAAGTAATGAGGAGGGGGGGGGAGAGAGAGAGGGAGGGAGAAAAGACTGTCATCTCTCCAATTGCAAATGTGTTTTTTAAATGCTCTGCCCCCAGTTCATTGTCTGCCTCTTCCATTATTCTGATCCAATAGCCACCAGAGTTTATTTTTCAAACCAGCAGAGACGAAGGTCTCAGGAGCTCCACCCCAAGTGCTATATAGCTCAGGATGTCGTTCTGACTGCCCATCCAAGGGTAAATTTCATTTACCCAATCCAAGCAACTAGAGAATGCCTAATAAATGCACTGATGCCTCAGTGGCTAAGACGCTGAGCTTGTTGATCGAAAGGTCGCAGTTCAGTGGTTCGAACCCCTAGTGACACATAATGGGGTAAGCTCCTGTTACTTGTCGCAGCTTCTGCCAACCTAGCAGTTCGAAAGCATGTAAAAATGCAAGTAGAAAAATAGGGACCACCTTTGGTGGGAAGGTAACAGCGCTCCATGCGCCTTTGGCATTGAGTCATGCCGGCCACATGACCACGGAGACATCTTTGGACAGTGCTGGCTCTTTGGCTATGAAACAGAGATGAGCACCGCCCCCTAGAGTTGAGAACAACTAGCACATATGTGTGAGAGAAATCTTTATCTTTACCTAATAAAAGTCCCTACCAGTGGAAGACCTCCAAGGTCCCTTCCAGCCCTAGCATTCTATGATCTGACGTTCATGCTCCATTCAGCCCTTCATCTGACAGTGGTCCCCCATTCCTTTCCATCCAGCTGGATGAACATCCTCCCTCTGTTTTCCCAGATCCTGCCCATAGGACCACAAAGCTTCCCTAATTCCTTCAGCCGTTATCTAGATAAGCAGGAATTAAAATCAGACATCCAGTCAAGCGAAAAAGATTACCCTGGGAAATACAAAGGAGAAAACCAACACTGCATGGCAAGCTGTTGTATATAAATAGGGAGCAAACCCCACTCCATTGGCACTGATAATGTTACTTTGTCAGATAATGAAAGGTTTGCAAGCAAACAACCAAGGATCCCACAGTACAGTCTTTTATTCTTTATTCTTCAAGAATTTATTCTCTTCTATTTGAGGAATAAATCACATTCTGCAGCCGTTCTTGCATTCAGCTTTATATTGGCTATGCTGTTGGTGAAAAAGGATATATTTTTGTGTTTATTAACCAATTAACCAACATTAATTGGGACAGTGGTTGCTTTTGATTCAGAGGATGGCTTTAGAACTTATTTTTTTTTTGTGGGGGAAAGGATATCAGCTTCAGAAGTCCTGTGGTTTAAAAAAAAGCCCTATCTAATTTATTTTTTAGTATTTCATATTTCATAAAAGATTTTTGTTTTTCTCCCCCAAATGCCTTTCTTAACTTTCTGCCTCATGGTTCTCTTATTTATGCTACCCTTTCATTTTTTAAAAAAATATCATAAAATTATTTGCATATAATTATTTCTTTTTCCATTTATGGCTCCAACAAACAAACAATTTTTGAGGCTGAAATAATGATTTTTTTCAGATGGCTTCAAAGTTAAGTACCGGTAAGTATAATTTATTCTTCAAGAAAATTGTTTCATTGTATGTCTGCTTCCAGAATTACCATTTCAGGGTCTTCCATAGTAGCCTCGTTCTGTCATTCGTAGAACTATACACTCATAGGGCTGGAAGGGACCTTGGAGATCTTCTAGTCCAACCCTCTGTCTAAGGCAAGAGACTTTACACCATCCTGGACAAATGACTGTCCAATCTTTTCTTGGAAACCTTTAGTGATAGAGTACCCAAAACTCTGTGAGGCAAGCTCTTTCATTGATTGTTCTTACTGTCAGGAAATTCATCCAGGTTGAAGCTCCTTCTCATGAGCTTCCACCCACTGCTTCTTGTCCTGCCATTGAGTCCTATGGAGAACAAACCCAGGTCCTCTTCCTTGTGACACTCCTTCAAGTATTGGAAGACTGCTATCATGCCTCTCCTAAGTATTCTCTTTGCTAAGATAAACTTACCTGGTTCCTTTAGCCATTCTTCATAGTATTTATCTTCCAAAGTAGGGGTCTCCAACCTTGGCAGCTTTAAGCCTGGAGAACTTCAATTCCCAGAAAGCTGGCTGGGGAATTCTGGAGTTGAAGTCCTTAAAGCTGCCAAGGTTGGAGACTCCTGTTCCAAACCCTTATTATCTTTGTGGCTCTTCTCTGCACTATTTCTAGAGTCTCAACATCTTCCTTGTATCATGACGAGCAGAACTGAATGCAGTATTCTAAGTGTGCCTTACTAATGTAGAATAAAGCATGATTGGTTTTAGCTGTTAGTGTTTACTGGTCTACCTTATGTTAAAGACCAGAAATAAAGGGAAATTTCAAGTGTGAAGTGTTTCTAAGAAATATACAAAACGAATTCAGAACCATGTCTATTTACAGCTTGACAACAATAGGGACCTCTTTAGCCTATACATCTCCATTTAAGTGTAGAAAAATGAAATGTTTATGAGACATTATAAATTCACCATTTTCATATATAATTTATGGATCATTTAGTAAGCTTGAACCAAGTTAATATGCATCCCCAAACAGTTCTCCAGCAGAGGTTTGTGTGCCCAGATCTTTAAATTGTACCCATACTTCAGTAATGAGTTAAAATTCTTTTTCAGCACATTTTACCTCGCTGTTGTTTTTAACTCCCAGCAGAATGCAATATGCTAGCAATTTTTCAGTGCCCGATGAACTTTTTGACCGCCAGTCTGGTTTAAAAAAAATGCCACATCCAAAATTTAGGATTATAGTTCAGTAAAAGGACATATTATATGTGAGGTAAAATTGGAACCCTCCGAGCGAATGGGTTTAATTTAAAGACTGTCTCACATAATGTTTGCCTACTATCTTATGTCAATGTCTTCCTGCTACCTTATAATTCCTAAAATGGGCTGTTAGTCTTTTCCTCAGTCCCTAACATAACCTGACTAGCCCTTTCTGCTGGAACAATCCTGAAGCCCAGATCTAAGCCTGCTGACAGAATGATGACCAACATTTGTCTCTAATGGAGACACTGTTTTCCACTGTGGCTTCCAACGTTCTATTCAAGTCCAGGAAAGGGAAGAAAAAGGATGAGAGAGAGAGAGAGAGAGAGAGAAATCAAAACTGTTTATTAAGAACAACGGAGGTCTTGGGAAAACAAAGCAAGTTTAAGAACCTGGGCAGTTTCACTGGCCCTAAAGCTTTTGAATCAAAGTAGGCTTGTAAAGCATCCCTAGATGCATTGGCATGGTGGTGGATTCAATGAGAGATATTTGTCATCAGGTCCCGTCAGCCATTTCAGTATAAATATATGGCAGTCCACAGATATCTGTGGAGATTCTTAGTCATCCAGGTCATGATTGTCAAAAAGCTGCTTCCACTCTGACCGGATGGTGACTGAATCCTTCCATTCCCCACCATCCAGTCAGAGCTAAGAAGCTTCTTGGATGAGAAGCAAAACGTCTTCAAAGAAAAACCAGAAAATCCAGTCGCCTCTTGAAAAAACACACCTTTGGGACAGTCTACAGATACTGCTAAAAATGGTTTCCAGCATTCTAAAGTCTGATCAAAGCGTATAGAGGTGAATGTCATGGAATAGGAGCAGGAAGACCCAAGTTCAGTTCTACCCTCAGCCATGCAAACTCCCTGGGGGACTATGGGTCAATCAGCCCAACCTACTTCACAGGATTGTTGTTGTGCTGGTAAAAATGGAAGGAGAGAGCACATGCCGCTTGGAGTTTCTAAAAAAAAAAAACAACCCATGGGATATAAAACGAACAAATAATTAAATTACAACGCGCCGGTGATCACTTCAAAATATGGTTTTCCTCCTTGTGAGAACATGTGGGCTGCATTGATGCAAATACAGGATTAGGATAGAAAAGATCCAGGTTCAAGTCTCCTTCAGCTGGGAAATTTTCAGGGTGAATTTGGGACAGCGGTGGGAGGGAGGGAGGGATGGAAAGTGTGGGGGGGAGGGAGGGAGGAAAGGAAGAGGGAGAAAGGGAGAGGAAGGGGAGAGAGAGGGTGGGAAAGAAGAAAGGGAGGAGGAGGGGGAGGGAGGGAGGAATGAAATCCTGCTGTACTTTCTGTGATTTTGATTCTAAATGCAAAACTGTTTTACATTCATCATTATTCAACTTATCATTTTGAATCTTTGCAGCCTTCTTGATTAAGTTCTTTCTTTTTTTCCTTTTACAAAGTAAGTTGTTTCCACACAATCTCCCAATTCCCTTCTCCCATACAATTTCCCCCCTCCCCTTAAGAATCTTTTCACAAAAGCATGACTATTTTTTCCTTTCGGGATGCTGCTGACGGTTTAGGTAGGATCGTTCCTAGCACTATATACAATATTTCTTACCATTTGGCCAGAAAACCTTAGAGAAAGTGCATCGTTTAGGGGGAACTTTAGCTCGAAGGGGTTCTTTTTCACAGAACGTGTGAAACTTTTCACAAAAAAAATAGGCAGTCCAATATTACCTGCACATTTCTTCCAATCCTGCCAAGAAATGAAACAATCAGCGGTTTCTTTTTATTATTATTATTATTTTAAATCCAGTGTGAAAAGCTCCTTAGTACAAAGTTACCTGAACCCTTTGCGTGACATTTTCCATTTTCTATTCCCTCCTGGAGCACTAGCATTTTGACAAAAAAAAAAAGTTACAGAACTGCCCTTTGAACTAAACAAGTAACTGCAGTAACAGTTGGACATTTCCAAATCATTAAATCCAAGTTCACAGCAAATCTTGTGCTTTTGCACTGTTTTAGTATTGAAAAGAAATGCCCAAGCATCTTTCATTTATATTTACAGACAAGTCAAGAAACTTTATGGAGTCAATGACCGCTCCATAAAACACGTTGCATAGATGGAGCTAACATTGGTTAGCCAATTAGGTAACTGAACAATCAAACCACTGTGCATCTAACCTATTGCTTGACAAAATTGGGCCATACTTAAGAATATAGAACAATTTAAATTTAAAAGAAAAAGATTTAAATAAAACTAATCAGAGCAAAACCAGGATATTTAATTAAGTATGTGAATACAGAGATCAAGACAAGCTTTGGCTCAAAATGAACCGTTCAATTTTTATCTGTTTAGCAACCATTTGAAGTTACAGTGGCATTGAAGAAAGTGACTTACAACCAATCCTCAAACCTGGGAAGTGGCTCAGGCTGCTAATGCAGCCTGTTATTAACACACAGCTGCCTGCAATTACAATTACTGCAGGCTTGAGTCCCACCAGGCCCAAGGTTGACTCAGCCTTCCATCCTTTATAAGGTAGGTAAAATGAGGACCCGGATTGTTGGGGGGGCAATAAGTTGACTTTGTATATAAATATACAAATAGGATGAGACTATTGCCTTACACAATGTAAGCTGCCCTGAGTCTTCGGAGAAGGGCGGGATATAAATTCAAATAAAAAAAACAAAAAACCTATGACTGTGTCAGTGTTTCTGTGGTCACATGATCAGCATTTAGGCAATCAGCAAATGGCATGTATTTATGATGATCGCAGTGTCCCAAGGTCACAGGTTCACCATCTGCAAACTTCCCAGCCAGCTTTAGATATGCAAAACCAATGAGGGAAGCAGGATTTGCTTAATTCAGTTAACAACCACGGCAAAAAGGTTATGAGATTGGGTGTGACTCAGTTAACAACCAACCTGCTTAGCAACAGTAATTCTGAGGACTTGTTGTTCGTCCAGCGTATTTGAAGAGGACCTTGATGTCTAACAGGTTGTGGGCTGTCCACAATATGTCCGCAGGTGGCTGGTAAGGCCTATATGGGCATGAAATGTTTTGCCACATTTCTCGCAGACATGTGTGGGCACCATTGTTGCAGCATTTGTAGCTCTGGCTTTGCAGAGTACTCACTTCTCTTGTGCTATGGTTGTTCTGTTCTCACAGGTCTGGCAGCCTTGGTGGATCAGCGTGCACCACATCGATTGATCTTGTGCCAGGGTTTCCCAGGAGGTGGTATCGATATCCAGGGACTTGAAGGAGCCTTTCAACATGTCTTTGTATCGCTTGGTCTGGCATCCTTGCAACATGGCCTGCCCACTGGGTCTGGCTTTCATCAACAGAGTGTGAACTGATGGCAGGCCTGCTCTGGAGAGGACTTCTGTGTCTGGAATCTTGTTCTGCCACCAGATCCTCAAAATTCTACAGAGGCAGATCATGTGGAAGTGGTTCAATTGCCTAGCGTGCCCCCAGTATACAGTCCAAGTCTCACTGGCATACACCAGGGTAGTTAGCACTATTGGTCGGTAGACTTTGAGCTTTGTAGCAAGTCTTATTCCATGGCAGTCCCATACATTGGTCAATAGTCTGCCAAATGCAGAGCTTGCCTTGGCCATTAATGTCAATTGTCATTGCATGGGAGAGGGTGCTGCCAAGGTATGTGAATTGGCCCACTGCTTGCAGCTTTTGTCCCTTCACTGTGATGGTGGGCTCTTGGTGTTGGGCTTTCTGAGCTGGCTGATGCATCACTTTGGTCTTCTTTATATTGATGAGGAGGCTGAAGTTGTTGCATGATGCTGCAAATTTGTCCATACTGGCTTGCATTTCCTGCTCTGAACCAGCATTCTCAGCAATTTTGAGGACTATCTGTAATAGTACAAACTAAGTGGTTTCAATGGCTTCTTTGCCGTATGGGCAAAATTGGAACACTTATATTTTGGCTACAGGATTTGGGCTGCAAAGCTTTTGATGACTGTTGGATAGCCCAGGTTTTTTGCAGCCCATACGTTCCTAATTTATAGTTAGAATAGAGCTGGAAGGGACCTTGGAGGTTTTCTAGTTCGGCCCCCTGCTCAAGCAGGAGATTCTATAGAATCTCTGTCCAGTCTCTTCTTAAAAACTTCCAGTGAGGAAGCACCCACAACTTCTGACTGTTCATTGGTTAATTGTCCTCATTGTTAGAAAGTTTCTCCTTAATTCCAGATTGCTTCTCTTCTTGATTAGTTTCCATCCATTGTTTCTTCTCCTGCCTTCTGGTGCTTTGGAAAACAAGTTGACCCTCCCCTCTTCTTTGTGGCAGCCCTCAAATACTGGAATACTGCTATCATGTCCCGCCAATTCTTCTTTTTTCTAAACTAGCCAGACCCAAAACCTGCAGCCATTCTTCATGTTTTAGTCTCCAGGCCTTTAATCATCTTAGTTGCTCTTCTTTGCACTTTTCCAAAGTCTCAACATCTTTTTTGTAATGTATTTATATATATTTTTTGTAATTTCTAATGTATCTATATAGTATACAGGTAGTCCTTAATTAGTGACCATGATTGGGAGGGGCAACTCTGTCGCTAAGCAAAGCGTGATGGACTTATGGCATAACTTCCTATTCAGTCATTAAGAGACATTACATAGCAGCCACTTAGTTCACCTCCACATTCTCTGTTAACTCTGCTTCTCTCTTGCCAGTTGCAAAGGACCCAAATAGTGATTGTGTGATTGCCAAATGTTGCAACAGCCATAAATGTGAGAACTAGTTCCAAAGCTATATTTTTTTTCCACACAGTTCTAATTTTGGATGGTTCTTAAACTAGACTGTCAGTAACTGAGAACTACATGTATTCTCTTTCATCTTGTGACTAAGAGGGTCTCTAAAGTTTAAATATATTTGCCTTAAATACATTATAACTTCCAGTCACTGCTGAAATGAACTTCTCAAATAAAAGAGCTACCCTGATAGCAGTTCTGACTTTAGGGCATCCCAAAAGAATTGAGAGAATTGATAATTCATCACTGAAACCATCTTGGATTCTGTCTTTCTATGTATAAAATATTTCATAGATTCTGTTTAAGTTAAAGCTAAGTTAAAGTAGTTGAAGGCAGCTTAAGAAAAATATATGAAAATGCCCACAAATATGTTGGGGTTTTTTCTGGAATAGACCAGCAGAGCTATTTCAATGAGAGCAATAGAATTTTTTCTTATTAAAAGCTTTTTTTCAGCATTGAAGTAAACAATTAAAGCCACAGTTGAGGTTATCTTAAGCACCACAAAGTCTGTTTGTTTCTGCCCAAAGACAAAACCCCTTGATTGGGATTTGATTAGAATTAAAACCACCTGCTGAAGCTGGTCAATGTTTTCACATCAACATTAGTGAGATTGGATAGTGATCATTATGAATGATTGGATCCTTTCTAGATTTCTGAAATATCAAAAGAAAGGGCTCACAAGCAAGATTTGGTATGAAATTTCTGGAATCTAACTTGAGCTTCCTTGCCTTTTACTTCAAGAAGTAGGTGTGCACCACTATCAAAATGTTTGAGATCTTATACCATAGTAGATATGAAACTGCGGGCACAAAACTTCCGTAATGAATTGTTTAAGCACTATAAATGATCAACTCCCATTCATTCATTCATTCATTCTGATATACTATCCCTCAGCCAGGGTGATGACACATTGGTTGGGATTTTTAGAGAAGACACCACATGTAGCAGTTGGGTGACTTGAGTCAGAAGTCTTCATTTTCACATTCACCAACATTGCTTCTTCTCTGGTGGAATTTACTGTTAATCAGTTTCTCTTTGAATCCATGCTCCGTTTTTTAGTGAAATGCAATGTTCAGTAATTTCCACTTACTCACTTAAGCTCCTTCCCATTTCTCACTGTCTTAGAATGATCGATCTTCTTTTGATGCAAATTGGTATCTACCTTCCCATGGTCACAAATGGTATCTTGGGTCATTTGTAACAGACCTTGGCAGAACTTTCTGCATTGTCAATGCAGTGTAGCTTGACTAAGCTCAACTGTACTCAGCTTAAGTCTGTCACATTACAGTATAACTAAAAAATAATCTTTACTGCATATTGCATGTTAGAAAGAAACCACTGAAGTGTTTTTTTTCTTTCTTTTTGTCAACATGAAAGTGCAAATCCTTTTTTTACGCCACTTTAGTTTAATTCTCATACTTCTTTCTCTTACATCTCCCATTGTTTAATGAACCCATGGTGAATATACCCTAGATGTGAAACTTGGAAACCATTGGTTATTGACACAATTGACAGCTCTGTCCTGACCAGCCTTAGGACTCAGCTAACTCTTGCAGAACCTTAAACTCAACCAGAGAATCAAAAGATCTGGTTCCATCATTCTTAGGCAGTGAAAGGGAGGGCAATTGATCAAGTGCCAAGCTGAAAAGTAGTACTCCCTTCAGGTGCTCTGAATCATGTGTATATAATCCTGATATTTTCTTTTAATGACACCATACTTCCTTGCATCAGGTAGGGTAACAGAAGGGAGTGCTTACTAGCCAGATGCCCTTCCTGATGCCTATGTGGAGTTTGCAGCAGACAATTACTCATTGTGCCCAAAAAAATATCTGCTGCTACCTAGGATCAAACTCAGCAGCCTCCTGATTGTGAGATGAGAGCTCCACTTCTAGGCCACAGCACCACTCTGTATATAACCCTTGAATAAATGGAAGAAATAGCATACTTTACTCACTTCAATAGTGTAGCTTTGATCTCTTAACGTTTTCAAAAATTAAAATGTTTCATTGCTATTTGAGATAAGACAAATAAAACCAGGTCTGATAAACAGAGAGAGACAGTTTGGTTTGGTGCTTAAGGCACCAAGTTTAGAAATCAGGAGTCAGGGAATTGTAGTCCCACCTTAAACACAAAAAACAGCTGGATAACTTTGGGCCATCACTCTCCGACAGCTCAACCTACCTCATAGGGCAGTTGTTGTGAAGAAAATAGGAGGAGGAAAGAGCATTAGGTATGTTCACTGCCTTCACTGCCTTCAGTTATTTATAAAAACAATACTGTATAAGCGGGATAAAAATAAATAAGCAAGCAATACACTAGATTTTGCCTAATAATTTTCTCCAGAGCAGGTAAGAGCAAAATCAGTTCATTTTTAGCTGATGATTTCTGTTCATAAGAATTATTGTGAGATCAACAGACATTTAGAGCTATAAAACAGCTATTTGGCATTTGTTCAGTGACAAATAATTTGCAGGGTATCCATTCTCTTGGATTTGAGGGCATTGAACCAAGTCAGAACTTAATATTCATTTGTTTTCTTTTACACTTACTATTCATTCACTTGCTTTAACAAAATAATTCATTTATTACATGCCTGAGGCTGCCCAACTCCACGATGACTTTGATCGTTGTGCAATAATAAAATCATTACAAATACTTATTAAAAAAAAGATACAAATGGCAAACCACTGAGATTCAGAAGGATATAGACGCTTCATTTGAAAAACAACACAACGCACAGCAACCACCAATGGATCTAACCCAAATTTAGGGGAAGAGTCAAGTTTTCAGGGTTTTTCTAAACCCAGACAGGTGGGGCCAGGCCGACCCCCGGGAGAAATAGGGTTTCAAATGTCAGGCCTTGTAATACCGAAGGGACGTTTCCTAGATCCCATTTGATGATACTGCTTAATGGATGGAACTTGATGCCAGCTCTGAACAATTGTACAGTAATGATAATGCAGTGGTGTTCTGGGTCTCATAAGAAGGAAGAACAGCTTAATAAAGGAGTAGAATTATTATTATTTTTTGTTAAAGCTAAAGGCAGAATTCATCCAGGGAAAAATGTTTCAGAAGCAGCAGAAAGGGCAGCAAGCAGACCCAGCACTTAGTCTCTGTCTGTATTTATTTCTTGTTATTTATGGATTCTCCTGACACTATCTGAAGAATAGAGATAATGGTTCTCCTCTTAATGTTTTGAAATGTGAGCCTCAGGTAGCATTTATGTCCTCAGGTGCAAAGAAAAGCTGAAGTTCTGGGCACATCTTAGCAGTATTGATCTTAAAGTCTCGTTTTGATTTTAGTTGCATCAATTTTATTGGTACACTTAATACTTATTTTTCATTGTAAACGGTTTTATAGGTTGGTGTCAACAGAAAGGAACAAAATCAATCTATTAATAAGAAGCAGTCATATTTAAAAGAATACCAAACAGAATTTTAGCAGGAGCAAAAAAAAAAAAAAAAAAAAAACCCAACTGGAAAAATCCAACAATATAGATAAACATGTGAACAGCTGCTGCTCTTGTCTGGGCCCTCAGAATAGTCCATCAGTCCACTACTACTTTCGGATCCAGTTCTCCTTTCCTTTCCAGCCAGTTGGGAAGATTGTCTTGTGGGCTGATGTAGTAGCAATGAGAAAGGCCATCGTTATCCCTGGGAATTTAATGACGTTGTCGTGTCCCACTCCTCCGCTGACGGCCAGGTCAGGGAAATCCGAATCAGGCTTGCCTCTGCAGCTCTGCCCAAAGTCCTAGCAAAGTCCTCAGAGCAGGCAGGAGACCAGTAAGTGACTTCAGCAAGATAAGTTCGACTTTGCCTGACTCAGAGACTGCCAGAAAGCAGATCCTTTATATAGGCCATGGGGTGTGGCTCCATGACTCAGCACTCATTAAGGCCTGCCCCTCCCTTCCTTCTGTTGCCTCCACCTATCCAATCTTCTGATGCGAGGGTCACTCCAATCAGCTGTTGGTAATAAACCCTCCTCAGGCTCACATGCTGTGGAGGAGGGGGAGGGGTCTAACTGCTCCGTTTGCCTGGGCATGGAGTCAGGGCTGGGGCCGGGAGGTGCTCCTTCTTCTGCAGTTTGTCTGGGCATGGAGCCAGGACTGGGGCCGGGAGGCATATATTCCTCCGTGTTCGGGAGCAGATAAGAAGGCCCCGGCTGCTCTGAGGGTGGGCAAGACACAACAGACGTACTTTGATTTCTCCTTCCTATGAAGAAAAGTCCAGAGGTTTAAGGGGTCATTCTGAGCTAACCTGCTTGATTTTGATTTACTCTTGTTTATGCATAATGGAGAAGATGTGTGTGTGTGTCTCCATGTAGATTCAAAGCTTTGCCCCCTGTGAAAGTTTCAGCTGATTCATTCTTATCTCAGAGTCATGTGCTGGTCAGTCAAGATCAGGTTTTGCATTCTTCTGACCATAGCAAAGTCATAAAGTCATGGTGCCAGTTTTCACAAAAACCTTGGGATTGTTGTTTGTTTGGAGCTTCTGCACAGAACCTTGCATTGGGTTCCGTAGAAACTGTCCACCCTTGGTTATCTCTGTTATCATTACTGGAAAGCTCCTGGCAGCTTTTAAGAGATCTTGCTTGGTGTCTAGAAATTTTATGGTTTTGACTTTATTGGCTTGAACAAATAATACAAGATTCCTTATTTACTGGATTATTCATTGTCTCTGGAACCAAAAGAACCAACTGCCTGAGCACTTGATTATTGCTCTGACACTTGACAAAACAGCCATCTAGTATGGAACCAAATATCCACTCAAGGCCCCTCCTATGGGCCTTTTGTCTCATGAATGTCCTTTAGATAGATGAACCATCATGGAACTCTAAGGAAGCCGTAGGGTTGAATTAATGATAATAATAATACTTGGGAAGTACTTATATAAATGAGTGAATGTAAGGGGAATAATAATTTGAAAGTTTTCCCCTTTATTCTTTCCAACATTGGAAGTAAATCATAGAAAAAGGCCTGCCCAATTCTCCCAAAAAGAACCAAATAGGACCAGATTTGGAGCAATGGAGAAGCTGATAAAAGAAAGATCAGGTTGAAAAAATATATCTGACTGAGGGTTGTAGACAAAAATGTTGTGTAAAAATGCTTCCTAGCGGAGAGACAAATGAGCAACAGCTTAGAACATTGTAGACGGCTCCATTCTGTTCTCTCCACCTGGTCATGTGACCGACAGTAAAATATATACAGCTTATCCTGCCTCTATGGTCCACATATACACTAACATGCACAGATGCAGCCCAGCAAGAAAAAAGAAATATACAATACAAACTAAACACACTAATTTCAGGGGTGCTATTCAGCAGATTCTGACCAGTTTTGGAGAACTGGTAGTTGAAATTTTGAGTACTTCAGAGAACTGGCAAATGCCACCTCTGACTGATCCCACATCTATTCTCTGCCTCCCGAGTCCCAGCTGATCAGGAGGAAATGGGGATTTTGCAGTAGCCTTCCCCTGGAGTGGGGAGGGAATGGGGATTTTGTAATATTCTTCCCCTGGAGTGGGGTGGGAATGGGGATTTTGCAATATTCTTCCCCTGCCACGCCCACCAAGCTGCACCCACAGAACCAGTAGTAAAAAAAATTGAATTCCACCACTGTCTAATTTCTTACATGGACGATTAAAAAGCCTCTTTGGGCCACTGCTATTGGAAAATGGCCCAAGGAAAGACTTTGTTTTGCAGGCTTACCCTAAATGATTATACTTTTGAATCCTGCAGCATATAGGAAAGAAATTCTGTAGAGGGGCTCACCCTGTCTATCTGCCAGTCTGTACATGTATTGGATAGGTCTCCCAAAAGAAAAGTAAACGGGAACAATTTTTATATGGCAGGGCAGCAAAAGCCAGCCAAGATAAGATGGCATTGAAAAAAATATTGCTTACTTGCTGTTCTACTTTACTTACTATTTTATACTGCACTGGTAAGGCCATACTTGGAACACTTGATCCAATTCTGAACATTACAATACAAAAAAAAAAAAAGTTGAGATTCTAGAAAGAATGCAGTGAAGAGCAACAAAGATGACTAGAGACTAAACTGTACGATGAACAGTTGTGGGAACTGGGAATGTCTAGTCTAATGAAGAGGAGAATTAGGAGTGATATGATAGCAGTCTTCCAATATTTGAGGGGCTGTCACAAAGAAGAGGCGGTCAAGCTATTCTCCAAAGCAGGACAAGAAGTAATAAGTGGAAAATCATTAAAGAGAGATCCAATATAGAACTAAGGAGAAATTTCCTGACAATGGGAACAATCAATCAGTGGAACGACTTGCCTCTGAAAGTTGAGGGTGTTCCATCACTGGAGGTTTACAAGGAGAGACCAGACAGCCATTTGTCCAGAATGATACAAACTCTCCTGCCTTGAGCAGAAGGTTGAACTAGAAGACCTCCAAAGTCCCTTCCAACCCTATTATTCTATCTTCTAAGTTCAAAATGGGACTGATCTGGCTGGGGGATGCTGAGAAAAATAACCCAAGAAAATAAACTCCCCCACAGGAGAGGCAATTGGGCAGTAGCTCAGAAAGTTGCCAGCTCCTCCTTTCTAAGCTGCCTTCTGGTCTTGTGGCCCAGTGAAGCCCATTCTTATGATTTATATTGATATACTGACCATCAATTGTGTTGTAAATGTTGTACCTTGATGAAGGTATCTTTTCTTTTATGTACACTGAGAGCATATGCACCAAGACAAATTCCTTGTGTGTCCAATCACACTTGGCCAATAAAATTCTATTCTATTCTATTCTATTCTATTCTATTCTATTCTATTCTATTCTATTCTATTCTATTCTATTCTATTCTATTCTATTCTATTCTATTCAGACTGCTTTGTGCATCACCAGATTAGGAAGATGTTATGTGAGCTTCCCCCACCCAGCCAGCCTTCTTTGAGCTCAAAAATCCCTTCCCTCATGATTGCTTAGCTTTCCTTACCAACCTCTACAAGCTGATCTTTTATTTGTTTATAATTAATGCCTACTTTGGAGACAGAGTGGCTTTTTCTTCCATTAGTGGAATTTAATAAGAATTTGTTTGTACTAATTTGAAGGCATCCAAGACCTTGGGCATTTTACTGGTACAATGAACCCACAATTTATCGAAGCACAAAAAAAAAAAAAAAGCAGACTAAAATGCAAAGTCGGCCTCTGATTAAGCAGCAATTGAAAGAGATAAAATGCTGGATGGCCTCCAACCTCTTCACTTCATTTACCTAACCTGGTTAAATATGTGATGCAAACGCAGTTAAAGGTTAGTTGCTACCACCTTATTTATTCTCCACCAAAGGTTTTCTCCCACTGACACAAGTCAGTCGATTAGGTTGCTTTGTTGTGTAACTTATTAGCAAAGAGATGGCAAGAATATTAGAATGTTTTACATTATAATCGTATAAATGCTATTTTTACTGTTACTGTTACTATATCTTATCAAATATGTTACCTTATAGCTTACCAAGGAGAGAACTGACCTAGAACTAAGGAGAAATTTCCTGACAGCGAGAGAAATTAATGGAATGACTATCCTCCAGAAGTCACGGGTGCTCCAACACTGGAGGTTTTTAAGAAAGGACTGGACAACCATTTGTCTAGAATGGTATGGGTCTTCTGCTTGAGCAGGGAGTTAGACTAGAAGACCTCCAAGGTCCCTTCCAACTCTGTTCTGAATTCTGTATTCAGAATTCTGGACTCGCTTAAATCTTAAATTTTAAATTATCAAATTGATTTTATGGGTTTTAAATTTTTTGTAAATTTTAGAGGGTAATATTTTATCTATAAGTAGCCATATCAAATAGGTTTTTTAAGGGTTGTTTTTAGTTTTGTATTGTTGTTTTCTTTCTGTATTTTAGTCTTGGCTATATACCGCCCTGAGTCCTTCGGGAGAAGGGCGGTCTATAAATAAAAATATTCTATTCTATTCTATTCTATTCTATTCTATTCTATTCTATTCTATTCTATTCTATTCTATTCTATTCTGTATGTTATATATAGATATATGTGTAATCATGAAGGTTGTTAGCTTTGGCTTGTTAATTTTGTTAGTACAACCAGCATGGCTAACATGATGAAAAGTGGCTATACTCAGATGCTTAACTAGGTTAAGTAAAAGATCATCCAGATATGTCTGTACCACATATCAAGTTTAGCTTGTAGAGAAGATGAATTGAGCTCTGGCTTTGAGAAAGAGTTGCTTAGAGGAGAAATGGTTGCTTAGCCCTAGGAAAGTAGAAAGTACAGGAAAGAGATGCAGAATAGTCCAGCGGTGAAATCCCCCCAGTTCTATCCGTCTTGCTGAACTGGTAGTGCCAGGAGGCTCCGCCCACCCACCAGGACATCATTAAACATTTTTTAAACATTTTTTAAACATCTGTGAGGTTCTGCACATGCGCAGAAGAGGCGTGTGTGCATGTAGTGCACCCAAACTGGTAGCGAAAGTAGTGAAAGTAACCCACCACTGGAACAGACCCACCTTAACTTTGATGTCCTTAAAAAGTGGGGACTAGGATAGCTTTCAAAAGTCTGTTCATAAACACCCACCCTCCAAACAATAACCCTCCAAAAGCATCTCTGCAGTTTTTTGAACTCCCCTACCTTGAACAGCTGACAAGTATTAACCTTAATTAGGTCTGTTTGTGACCTAACATCCTGCCCAAATCCACCCTAGTAGTTAGTTAGAATTGATCATCAATTGTGTTGTAAATGTTGTACCTTGTTGTACCTTGATGTTGTACCTTGTTGTACCTTGATGAACGTATCTTTTCTTTTATGTACACTGAGAGCATATGCACCAAGACAAATTCCTTGTGTGTCCAATCACACTTGGCCAATAAAATTCTATTCTATTCTATTCTATTCTAGTTAATGGTTCAATATATGTTATGAGCAAACACAATGGTTCAAATCATCCAGGTTATATATGCTATGAGAAAGCAGTCAACACATCTGGAGAATACCTTTTTAGGCAAGGCTACCTTAGAATGAAATATGCGTATGTGAATGTTTTTCACCTCAGTGCTTCTCTTTCAATAGGAAAGCCAGCCTATGGGCTTTGAAATCTTCAAGAGGCAGCTGCTGATAGACGTCCATCTTGATGGGAATTGACACCACTTGTTCTCAGGCCTTGAGTTAAACATGACAGCCAGTCAAGGTGCCATCCCTTAGAGGAATGGCAGTTATTTCTCCTTTAAGAGGAGATGTCACTTCTGTGGAATTGGCTGCAGAGAAGAAGACAGGATCCTCCTTAGTTTATGAGGGGACATCAGTGGAGGTCATGGCAAGGTTGCTCTGCTTACTTTTGGCTTGTGAAAAATGTCTTATTCCAGAAGGTGGATGCTTTTGGCTGGCTGCTAGATGGCTAAATTGATCTGATCTGAGCACCATTTTTCTGAATTTCTAAAAACCCTCCTTAATCATACCGAAGGTCAGAAAGTGAAAACTATAAAAGGCAGAGGTTGGTAGTTATTTTAAGGCTGGGGAATATGGAATGATTTTCTTTAAATTATGAAATATCTATTCTGGGTCGACAATGCTTTGTCTTCTCTCTCAAAATGGCAGGAAACTACATTCTGTTTGTAGAAATGGTGACTTAAGTGGGGTATGAAAGCAACCATGGGATGCCTTAGTTCAGGGGTGTCAAACTCGAGTCATCACAGCATTGTCACATGACATAGTGTGACTTTTCCCCTCTTCGCTAAACTGAGCATGGGTGTGGCCAGAAAGTGACACTTCCAGCCTGCAGGTGGTGAGTTTGACACTCCTGCTTAGATAGTGCTGGAGAAAGAGATTGTGCCCTATTCCAGTCTATGCCTACATCATTGAATACCAATGTATGACATTGTTTCTCTGGAGCATTCAAATGTGGATGGTACTTTCTAGAGAACTAACTGTTCTATTTCAGTCCCAAAGCAGGAATTTAAGCAGGAAAATTTTCCAATCAACTGTAGGTTTGCTTTATTTATTATTTATTTATTTATTTAGTTTTTTATACCGCCCTTCTCCCGAAGGACTCAGGGCGGTGTACAGCCAAATTTATAAAACAGTACAATATACAATTAAAACAAAGACTTAAAATAAACATATTCCATAAATGGCCGAAATTTAAAACCATCAAATTTAAAACCCATAAAATTCATAAATAATAACCCCAATTAAAATTATTTAGGATTTAAAAGATTTAGGCCAGTCCCGCTTGAATAAATAAATGCGTTTTCAATTCACGGCAAAAGGTCCGAAGATCAGGTAATTGACGCAAGCCAGGGGGAAGTTTGTTCCAGAGGGTAGGAGCTCCAAGAGAGAAGGCCCTTCCCCTGGGGGCCGCCAGCCGACATTGCTTGGCGGATGGCACCCTGAGAAGACCCTCTCTGTGTGAGCGTACGGGTCGGTGGGAGGCGTAAGGTAACAGCAGGCAGTCCCATAAGTACCCGGGCCCTAAGCCATGGAGCGCTTTAAAGGTGGTAACCAAAACCTTAAAGCGCACCCGAAAGACCACAGGTAGCCAGTGCAGTCTGCGCAGGAGCGGTGTTACATGGGAGCAACGTGTGGCTCCCTCAATCACCCACGCAGCTGCATTCTGAACTAACTGAAGCCTCCAGGTGCACTTTCAGTGCAACATTATTAAATAAAGCCTTTACTCTGCAAATATAGATGTGAGGTCGAACGACTAGCCTTGTGGTGCGACCGAAACAATCTGGAACTGAACACACTCAAAACTGTAGAAATGGTGGTAGACTTTAGGAAAAACCCTTCCATTCTTCCACCTCTCACAATACTAGACAACACAGTATCAACAGTAGAAACCTTCAAATTTCTAGGTTCTATCATATCGCAAGATCTAAAATGGACAGTTAACATCAAAAACATCATAAAAAAGGACAACAAAGACTGTTCTTTCTGCGCCAACTCAGAAAGCTCAAACTGCCCAAGGAGCTACTGATCCAGTTCTACAGAGGAATTATTGAGTCTGTTATTTGCACCTCTATAACTGTCTGGTTTGATTTTGCAACCTAACAAGACAGACACACACTTCAGAGGATAATTAGAACTGCAGAAAAAATAATTGCTACCAACCTGCCTTCCATTGAGGACCTGTATACTGCACGAATCAAGAAGAGGGCCGTGAAAATATTTACAGATCCCTCACATCCAGGACATAAACTGTTTCAACTCCTACCCTCAAAACGATGCTATAGAGCACTGCACACCAGAACAACTAGACAAAAGAACAGTTTTTTCCCGGAGGCCATCACTCTGCTAAACAAATAATTCCCTCAACACTGTCAAACTATTTACTAAATCTGCACTACTATTAATCTTCTCATTGTTTCCATCACCAATCTCTTTCCACTTATGACTGTATGACTGTAACTTTTTGTTGCTATCATTAAGGGTTAAATTGTACCCCTATGACCATCATTTTTGTTGTAAATGTTGTACCTGGATGAAGGTATTTTTTTCTTTTTCTTTTATGTACACTGAGAGCATATGCACCAAAACAAATTCCTTGTGTGTCCAATCACACTTGGCCAATAAATTCTATTCTAATTCTAATTCTAGTCTGTGCCTTTAGATATTCTTTTTTTTTATTTAATTTTGTCACAACAGTATACATAAACATTGTCATAGTAAAAAAAAGAAAAACATATCATGAAATATATATATATATTTATATAAATTTTATATAAATATTTTATATATATTTATATAAATATACATATACATATATATATATAGGTCTTTAGTTGTTGGGTTTTCTCCGTGTAAAATTGGAAGTGTCTTGGTGACGTTTGACGAAGTCTCATTCGTCATCTTCAGGCTTCAACCGTGCTTCTGGGAGCAATGTGATCGCATTGCTCCCAGAAGCACCTGAAGCCTGAAGATGACGAATGAGACTTCGCCGAAACGCCGCCAAGACACTTCCAATTTTACACGGAGAAAACCCAACAACCAAAGACCTATATACACACTCCCGTGAAACCCACAGAAAACATATATATATATATATATATATATATATATATATATATATATATATATATATATGTATATGTATATGTATATGTATATGTATATGTATATGTATATGTATATGTATATGTATATGTATATGTATATGTATATGTATATGTATGTATGTAAAGGATATGCATAGCTATATTAATTAGATATAATAAAGAGAACAATAGGACAGGAACGGTAGGCACTTTTGTGCTCTTATGCACGCCCCTTATAGTCCTCTTAGGATTCTCTTGAGAACGTTCTAAAAAAACTTGAACCAGCAAACCTACAAACAGGAGGAGGAACCTAGCTTCCTGCCTCTATCTGGCAGTTGTCCTTGTTATTCTCATATGTGCTGTGTATCCTGTCCTAAAAACTGAGCAACCTATCTGCAGGTGACACCTTAAGCCCAGATGAAAAAGGCACAGATTTGGACTTTGGCAGGAGAAGGTATCAGGACCTGGGACAGTAACCTGTAAGACATTGACTCTCTGGAGCTGTAATTCCAGTAGCTGCTGCTCGAGGGAAGCTATAAAAGGGGGTCACTTGGTTTTGTGTATTACTGATCCTTAAGTTGGGGGCCACATAATTCTTTCTGAAGTTTATGTCTGGGCTTTAAGAGTAGAATTGTTCATTATGGTGTGGTTTTTGCTAGAAAATGGAAGTAAACGTGAAAAACATCGTAAATTGTGGCTACAAGACCGTGGGGTGCTGCAAATGGTCATAAATGGTACTGAGTGTACAAAATGCAGTAATGTGACTTGGAGAGTGGTGGTAGACATCAGAACTTCAAATCTGGGTCATAAATCCTGTTTTCGGGGTCTATCCTAACCTTAAGCCATTGCTAGGCGACCAGTTATAAGTCACGGGCTACCTGTGGTTCAGATTGTTTAATTTAACAAAATTTTAAAAAAATAACATCACCATTTAAGTACCTATTTCCTGCATTAGAAGCAGACATCCAAACTCAGGTGGCTTTTTATTTCAACATAAAGAGACAATAGAAGATAAGTGACATGAGCAGAACAAAGATTCTTCAGTTCTATTGCACAGATTCAAATGTAATGATCAATCATCACCATCACCATCAATCATCATCACCATCATCTCAGATTACAGATCAATATATAATTGTACAAGACTGAGTCCAAATTTATTCATGTTTAGGTACCCCATTAAAATAAATAGGCTATAAATACTGGATTTAATAATGGGGGAGCAACTGATAGGACTGGCCTATATGGATTTTGACAGCTGTTTGGACCTTTGAGGAAATCAGTGCATAGCCTAAAAGTTGAACAGTTCTCACATGTTTAAAAAGTTTATGCAGGGAACCAGACGTAACACACTGTCTTTGTTGTAATAAACAAGAATGGAAGGAAGGAGATAGTGTGTTCATTATTGACGTAATGTGGCAGATCAAATAAAGGAGCAGAATAAGATACATCTCTATCCAGTTTGCTATTTCCCTAAGCAGGTCTGGAAGATTAATTCCACTCAGCACCAAACTGTGTATCCTGGCCACGGTTTTTTAAAAAATCCACAAGAGGATTTTATTGGGATTAAATGCTATTGTCCATGAAGAGATTGTTCATTAGCGAGAGACAGGCATCTTGATGGGGGCTTAGAAAGTTAGCTTTTGTGTAAACCTGTGGGAAAGTCAGCCACATGGAGTGCTCACTTATTATTATTGAGTGCTCACAATCTGATGCTGTATTGAGTGAAGGTTGTCATCTTTCAACTCTATTGATGGTTTTTACTGTTATGTCTCCAAGAATAGCAGGATAATCTCTTCCCTTCCCTTCCCTTCCCTTCCCTTCCCTTCCCTCCCCTTCCCTCCCTCCCTTCCAATCCTGGGGGAGATGTCAGAAATGGGCTCATATTCAGTGCTTACAGGGACTCCTACAAATGGATGCATGGAGAAATTTCTTCAAAATGGATTGTGTGACATCCTTGCCATGCTTTATTGACAAGGTGGCTAAGAATTGGATGTGAGTATCATTCTATTTCACTGTTTATGAGCTTCTCCCTTGGCCTCCCTGATTTCTCACATTTTCATATAATCCCAAGGAAAACCTCAAAGGGCAATTCTTGCCACAGAGCTTCTTGAGACCAGGAAGGATGGGCAGCCAGGAAGGCTACACAACACTGGACCATAACCCCAACATTAATGTGAACTCAGTAAGAATCCAAGAGATTCCTGAACTCTTGAAAAGAGATATTCAAGTGCTACGAAAGTGTAAGAAAAAGACAGAGGCTTCTTTTGTAGGGGAAGAAAACAGTGGTAACTATATGTCATTCATCCAGGTCATGGTTGTTCCAAAGATTTCCATGGAACCTTCTTGGGACTATTGAAAGGACTGTGATGTAAACAGGGGATAGGTGGTCTCACATCCATTCACACTCTGATTCAAGTGACTCCGAAGATACAGATAAACCCCAAGTGGCTTCAATGACTCCCAGAGAGCTAACAACCAACCCTAAGAGTGCTAATGACCAGATGACTGCAAAGAATATAAATTCTTCCATTACCAGCCAATCAGGTGAAACTGAAGAAGCTTCTTGAATGAGACATGAAAAGTTTTCAAAGAAAAAGCCAAAAGAATCCACTTGCCTTTTGGAAAAGCACCTTTGGGATGAGTGTAATTATAATAATTAAATGGAGTCCTTCCAGTTTGTGTAAGCTGAGCATAAGCTATGCATCCACCATTCCCACATAGTTCACCTATGTGGTGGGAAGGCTGAGAAAATGGATGTTGTAGTCTACCTGCAGCCTCCAGGTTTAAGAAAGCTGTCTTAAGTCCCAGGTGTCCTTGAATTTGGTTGCATTTTGTCACTGAAAAAAGAATGTGAATGCATTTCATGAACAGGCAAATTGTCTCCGTCCCTTTGGTGGTTTTATTCAGTTCAGTTCAGGTTTCCTCCATGGGCTGAGACAAGAGAGAAGTTTTAAAAAAAACAGAAAGGAAAAGGAAGGGTCGTCAATCTTCATTTTTATAGCCACTTATCATTTTAATAACTTATCTAGCACATTAAGTAAAAATGCCTTTTTCACTAAATGATCCCGAGAATGTAAGAGAGCAGAGCTGTTAGGAGGGGAGGGAGGGAGGGAGGGAGGGAGAGGGAGAGAGAGAGAGAGAAACTTGGGGCTATAGAAAAGGAGGAAGAAGAAAATGGCTGAGATGGACATTTATTTTGAGAGCCCTTTTACTTGATTTATTTATTTCATTTATTTCTTGCCACCTACTTAGTAATTAAAAAAAAAGAAAAACTCAAGGGAACTAGCCACAGCTAAAGGCCATAAAATCCAATCAATTAATTTTCTTTGGGGGGAAACAGTAAATCTTTCTTCCTTCTTTTGCCACCATCCATATACACATACACAAAAACCTGTACTGCCATCTCCAAGACATGATCAGAAGAGGCTTCCAGCTTTGGCTTTGCAAAAGACTGATGCTTTCGGACAGGGGTGCCCAAACTTGGCAACTTTTAAGACTTGTAGACTTCAACTCCCAGAAGTCCTCAGTCAGACAACTGAGACCTTGTGTCATGGTAGCCCTTTTTTTTTATTATTTGCATTTATATCCCGCCCTTCTCCGAAGACTCAGGGCGGCTTACACTATGTTAGCAATAGTCTTCATCCTATTTGTATATTATATACAAAGTCAACTTTTATTGCCCCCAACAATCTGGGTCCTCATTTTACCTACCTTATAAAGGATGGAAGGTTGAGTCAACCTTGGGCCTGGTGGGACTTGAACCTGCAGTAATTGCAAGCAGCTGTGTTAATAACAGACTGTCTTACCAGTCTGAGCCACAGAGGCCCTTGTAAGGTGCTAAAGATCAGGTTGTTATTTCAGGCCATGAGGACAGGCAGCGAGTCGTATTGATGGGTTGGCTATCAATTGAAAGATAGAAGGATTTATTTGGACTTTTGGCATATGATTGTTGTTATAATTCCCTTTTAATTATTTTGGATTGTTGGCTCCTTTTCAGTTTTTAATTTATTTTTTGTTACTCAGAGTCATGTTAGCTAGATGGGTGGCCACATAAATGGTATGTATGGATGTACGGATGAGTACATGGGCGTGATGGCTCAGCAGTTAAAGACCCTGAGTTTGTCAGCTGGAGAGCTGACAGCTCAGGTTCAAGACCTCAGCGCCATGCAATGGGATGAGCTCCCGTTCCTGTTCCAGGTCCTGCCCACCTAGCAGTTTGAAAGCTTGCAAATGCAAGCATATAAATAGGTACCACTTTGGTGGGGAGGTAACTGCATTCCGTGTGCCTTTGGTGTATAGTCATGCTGGCCACATGACCACGGAAATTATCTTCGGTCAGCGCTGGCTCCCTCGGCCAAGAAACAGAGCAGACCACCATGCCCTACAATCAGACACATCTAACAGGGAAACCTTTATGTTTCTTTATGTATCAATCCATCCATTAATCCAGTATAAACCAATCAATCACTCTTGCAACCTTCTATGAAACAAAATGTTAAAAAGTTATGATACTAATGTAGTTACTTACCAAGCACACCTAAATTTTATTAAAGTAATCAAAATATATTTACAAACTCTAAGGCATGTTACAACTTTGAGCACCCATAATGTTTAGAAATTGAAAGTTAAAAAAATTGACATGCCCTAAGTCTGGAATATTCAACGTTTGGGTTTTGAGAGAATGCTGTATCATCATAGGGTTGAAGGAAAAACTACAGAACTTCAGTCATAGCCACCTGTGTTCTTGTTCCATGCCTTGATTTGAAGGAATGTGTGAATAGGACTTTTATTTTCTGGGATGTTTTACAATTTGCAGAAAGGGATGCCTTCTGTCAATGATAGGAACCTCCAGGATTCTTGCACAGTTTGAAGGATATCAGCCAGGGTTGGCTGGCTTCGAAGATGTTTGCTCAGCTGGAGGTTCGGAGATATTGTTTTGTAATTATCCTACCTGGCTGAAATCTCATCAGTTTTTATGTTTTTATTATAGTTGATAAATCAGAAATAGGAATTATACAAAATACCAACACCTCGTACACACACACACACACACACACACACACACACACACACACACACACACACATCTCATACTTGTATATAAATAAAGTGTTATACAACAGTGTCAATAAAGGATAAACACTTTTCATTCATTCATTCATCCATACATAACCTACCTACATCTGAATGCTGCTGGTTTATAAGTCCCAAGGTTTAAAATTCACTCAATAATTGAAGCTATAAATCTAGCAATCCAATGTTGATAGATAAGTCTGCTTGCAACAAGAAGGTTACGGAGAATCTATTTTTGTTGTCCAGTCATCAATTTCCATGTAAAGGTATATAGTTCAAAGGATTATGGACAATCCAAAATATTGAAAACTACAAAATTCTATTTACAGAAAGAAAAATTGGAGCTGGCTAGGAGGAGAAAGCATAAAGCAAGATTTTATTAGCATAGGCTCACAACATGAATGCCCAGCCTTTTGGCTATCCTGGGATGCATTGAGTGAAGAGAAATGGTCTCTATAAAATATATAGAGTGTTTCCCTGAAAATAAGACATCCCGTGATAATAAGCCCAATTGGGCTTTTGAGCACATGTGCTAAAATAAGCCCCCCAAAAATAAGCCCTCCCCAAAAATATTTAAACGCATGTGCAGCTGGTCCACACCATTTCCTCTGGTTAGGGTCAGGGAGACAGATCTGGAAATAAGGTAAGATGACAAGAGGAGCCCCGTCTTGATCCATGCACCCCAAAATAATAAGATCTCCCCGAAAATAAGGCCAAGCACTTATTTCGGGGTTCAAAAAAATATAAGACAGGTTCTTATTTTCGGGGAAATACTGGTTTTATAGTTAATGTATACAAGTGTCAGCCTCCACTCCAAACTTCGTAACTCTTTGTACTCCTTATATTCAGTTGTTAGATAGCATGGAATTGTATTTCTAATGTAAATAGCTATTGGATTCAAGTTAAGTAGAGAGGGGCCTTTAAGAGTGTCGGTCTGACATAATTAAGGTGGGAGGGGAGATTAATGTTTTGAATTCAACAGGAATGTTTGAGCGCGAACTCTAACGGACATTGCATTCCCGATATGATTGACAACCAGAGATCTGCGGAAGAAGATTACCACGGGACCCTGGGAAGGAGCTGGCATTGGACCAGACCTGATGACCTTTTGGGAAAGAGGAGGGAGGAATGGGGTGATACAGATTGTTAGCCATATTTTGTCTCAGATTCAACTTAGCACTGCTGCTATCCAGATGTAACTAGTAAAAGTACTTTTCTTTATTTGCAAATGAAGTCAAGGTGTATTCTTTCCTGGTTATAATCAGAGGCAGCCTGACACAAGTCATATAAAAATGTTAAAAGTTTACGATCTATCTAGGAAGGTTGATATCAATTTTGTAAATCTGAAAGTACAAATCTCCCACCATCTCTTTTACTACTTGATAACTTAGGGAAGTTCCTTTCTGAGTTTCTTTCTCTGCTCATTTTGCAGCCGCAGATTATGTCTCAATTTATCTGTTCAGTCCCTAGGCAACAACTCTTCCCACTGTCTCCAAAGGTCATTCCCACAGATGCTTTCCCTATCGTTGTAGTGTGTGAGAAAGATTGGGTATTTGATGCTGCCTTTCCAATGATTGAAAAAGTAAAATCATCATCATCATCATCATCATCATCATCATCATCATCATCATCATCAAGTTCTATAGACCTCCTGGCCTTGAAGTGTTATAATGCGTAGCTAAAGATTTAATCCTCCAATATATAGATCTATCTCATAAGAAATAAACCAAATCAAACTCCTCCTCTAAAAAAAGAAAAGATAAACCATAAAAACACACTTTACATTTGAAATATCCAAATGCAAACATTCATCAGTAATTAGACAGCTGATTAGGTTATGGAAAAATAACACCTTGATATTTTTTTAAAAAAAAGAAAAAGTAGAAAACAAAATGAATTCCCCCAGTAAGTCACAAGATGCTGCTGGGTTATAAATGAACATTCTACCAGACTTAGAAGAAGATTCAGGGAAGGATTTCCAATTGCCATGACCCAGGACTCAGAAGCTGCTTTACCCGAACCCATGGAATGTCAGCTTCATGAGACACCAAGCCAAACACAGGCAGTATCAAGACAGGTGGAGCAGTCAGATAATGACATCTCACTTCCAAGCCCAAGTACTTGGAAAGTAGAGTGGAGAGCAGAGGAAAGATGCTCAATAAAGCTCCTTGCCAAGCATGGAAGTAACTATCTTAATTAAAGACAGCTACCTACAGCTTGATATCAGAGACAAATCTGACATATATTATTCTGTTGGAAACAACCATCTGATCTCTTGCTCTGGAATGTTTCTCCTGTGGTTCTTGCTTGTGAACCTCAGAACTTTGGACTGGATTTGACTGCTTTTCTGCATGCTTCGGCTGAAAGCAAAATCATTCAGTCAGGCTTTCTTTCCAAGAGTCTATGTTGATTTATATTCTTTTCCTTGTCTTTTGTTATCTACTCAGCCTTGAGTAAATTGTTTTCATCGTCTACATCAGAGGTCTTCAAACTTGGCAGCTTTAAGACTTGTGGACTTCAACTCCCAGAATTCTCCAGCCATGCTACATAGAAGTTCCTAAGAGGTACATAAATGAGGAGACTCAGGAAGAACCACATTAAAACAGAAGTTAACCCTAACACAGCCTTTTGAATAGACTGTTATTTGTTATGCAGGAATGGCAATTTTCTGAAACATATTTTCTGCTGGCTATTACCTGGCTATTACATATTACCTGGCTATTCTCTAGATTCCTGGACATTCCAGCCGCTTCTGCCCTTTGATTTCTTTTTCTTTTTAGTCAAGGAAAAGGTTGGACAATCCCTTTTGCATATGTGATAGGCAGGGGTGGGCTTCAAAAATTTTAGCAAGGGGTTCTCTGTCTGGTTGCTTGGTGGGCGTGGCCATGGTGGGTGTGGAATAGTCGGCCTCCTGCACCAGAGTGGGTGGGGGGCATTTTTGCCCTTCCTGGGCTCCGGAGGTTTTTTCTTGAGCCTCCTGGAGGGTGAACATGGCCTCCCTAGGCTCCAGAGGCCCTCTGGACCTCCCAAACTTCCAATAGGCCCATTTTTCACCCTCCCTGAGCCTCCACACACACCCTGCACTTACTTGCATCCAAAACGGGCCGTGTGAGGACTCCTGGGAGGGGCAGGGATGTCTAATTACTACAGTTTTAATGGAAGTGTTAAAATGTTAAAATTCTATTTGATGATGATGAAGACGATACATTGAAAAACTGGATTTTTTTTTAAAAAAAAGATGCTTCTAGTCCTCATCACATTCTTAGTACAGTTCAAAATCAAATCTATTGGAACAAAGGAGAAAAGTAGAGCATTATGTTTTTCATTTCCTTCCTCTGTTGTTAACAATGGCACCTGAAGGCCGGGAAGTTTGGATTCATTGTCTTCTGAAGAACGAAAAGTAAGACCCCCATTTGCTTCCCCACCATTCCTTCATGCCTTTTCTCTATTGTATTCCAATTCAGTTAAATCTTATTTACCACAATTTCTCAGCTAGCAAAGCTGCTGAGCAGTCAACTGAAAAAAATGCATAAAAAAATCGTTGCATAATTCTAGGAAGAGAAAGGAGGATCAGGGGGAAACAATTATTACTATGGTAGCAAGCACACACACCAACGAACCCAAAGCACAACAATAGCCTTAAAAAAGAACCAAGCTAATATATACTCAGGAAGCATCTGAATGGAGTCAGAGTCAAAGAAGGAGCAGAACTTCCCCATCCCAGATTCCTTTGGGGAGGGGGCTAGTTTCTTTCAGCAGAGGGGGACCTGCTCCTCAGTAAAGCCACTTATTTGTGAGATGGGTGCTTGTATAAATTTAATGGATAAATAAATAAAGGAAGGAAGGAAGCAGCAGGATACTATTGTGGTCTGAAAAATGAATATTACAATTCCTTTTCTCAGTTGCAAAGACCAGAGGAAATCCAGGGTTTGTATACCCTGACATCTTCCTTTATATCTTTCATTACAGTCCCTTTATTCTTCTCTTTCCTTTCCTTCAAAATGCAGATTATAACTTTTTCAGAGCAGAACCTATCTGTGGTTTTTGGTTTGTTTGTCTTTCTTAACACTGAAAAGCACTCATAGCTGCATCTTTCTTGGAACAAAGGGCTCCCTAGAGCACTTTACCTTCAATGTTCAAAGCATAATGTGTAACACAAATGATATGATCCAAGAAATAAAAGCTGAGATTCACTCAATTTCCAGTGTAAATGCCACTGCGCCTAAAATCAACACAGTACTACCCGTGCACAAGAGGAAGTCTGAGAGAAAGGCAAGATTTTCAGAAGGAGGAAAATCAAGTGGAGGAAAAACACCTTAGAGGATTCCCCCATTCCACTGATTAATTCAACTCAGTGGCCATGAAATATTTGACATTGTCTAATGGTGAAATTGCAACTTCAGCACAGAACGATAATGGAATAGGGCAATGTTGTCAACCTTGGCAACTTGACCATGTGTGAACTTCATCTCCCAGAATTCCCCAACCAGCAGAACTGGCTGGGAAATTCTGGGAGTTGAACTCCACACATCTTCAAGTCGGCACGGTTGAGAAACACTGGAATAGAGTATTCTTAGGTTGGCTAGCACGCTGCATATTGCAAGTCTGCAAGACACACAGCTAGTTTCCACAGGCAGGAAATATAAGCTGCAGCAAGTATTCAACCACAGAAAACTCTGCTACTGTAGCAGAATGTGGTTGGCAGCCATTTACCCCAATTGTCCACTTCTTGAGTCAAAATAAAGCTGGAAGAAGCAGACGTTCTTTGGAAGATCTCAAGTGTGTGATCATGATTAAAGAGACTGGGGAAAAATAAGATGTGCTAGATCAGGGATCTCCAACCTTGGTCCCTTTAAGACTTGTGGACTTCAACTCCCAGAGTCACTCAGCTAGCAAAGCTGAGACCCCTGTGTTAGATTATCACTCACATCATGCCCAGCTTGAGTGTTTGTGTGTCAAATGATATGTTGGCTAGAAATGATGAGGCTGGTATCTGTGGAGATTCTCCATCATCCAGGTCATGGTTGTCCCAAAGGTGCTTTTTTTCAAAAGATAACTGGATTTTGTTTTTCTGTGAAGATGTATCACTTCTCATCCAAGAAACTTTTTCATTTCTCATCATCTCTGGCCAAAGCACCTTTGGGGCAGGAGGCTAGTAAGTCTATCTGACAGCCAATGTAGTATAGTAGTTAAGAAGTTGGACTTAAATCAAAGAGATACAAGTTAAAGACTTCACTCAACCATATGGGTGAATTTAATCTGGTCTTTCTTTTTTGCCTTAATCTGACAGTTGTGAAAATTAAATTGGTAGGGCTCCTTTCTCCCAAATAAACCATCTTGAACTCTCATCGTAAAAGTCTCAGAACCTAATTCCATTAATCATTTAGTTAGCCAGTAGGTCAGTTAACTAACTCATCATACTGATGGTGGAATGATGGATGAATAATTTTGCGGCATAGCTTCATGCATGAATACTGTAAGCAAATTGTCCTTTCAGCAATTTAGATTTTTTTAAAGAACCTTTTTGTATTGAGCTTAAAGCTGCAGAACCCTCAGCTGAAATTTTCAAATTAAGATTGGATTAATGTTCTCTTAATAATTAGACAAGTAACATTCTGCAGTTTCTAGCTATTTATCATCCTTTTTCTGGCTTTTGCTTGAAAGCAGGAGGTTTTGAAGTGAGCAGAGATGGTCTCAGTGCTCAGTCAGGAGAATTATGTTCACTTTCAATTGAATGTAACCTCTCCAACCCTCTGAAAGAATATGTGAAGCTTCAAAAGAAAACATGGTAGCACTGAACATGTGACCTCATCCTCCACCAGCTTTCAAGTCTTCGCATGTTCGCCTGAAGGCCCAAACTTAATTTTCCAACCAAACTGAAGCAGATGCAGGTTACTGTAACCCAAAGTGGGTTTAACTCAAGCATTTGCTCATTTCTTATTTCTGTTTAATGGTCCAATGAGCAGAGATGGCAAGGAAATTCATCTGAAAAGTTTTTCTGTCTACTTTTTTCCATTCCACTTACCAAATCTAAATACCAAATGAACCAGAACTGTGCATGAAAAATCCTTCTTTTCAGACCTCTGTCATGCTAAAGGTAGCTTAAAAATGAACCCTAGAATACATTTATTAAAGTGAACCCTAGAATACATTTATTAAAGTGAAATGTACATATAAACATGTTGATTCAATGTACAAAACATACAAAATATTTTAAAGGCAATGTTAAGAGTACAGCTTGATTCTTTCCTATCTAAAAGGAAGATTCCCTCTTCTTTGGTAGGAGAAGATTCTCAAACTTAGAATGTTCTTCCATAGAGTTTACATATAATATTTAGGGGGCTTACTTATTTGCTGAAAGGAAGAAATCTTTATTTTAATATTGATTTTTAGGAATGCCAGCTTTGGATGAGCACCCTAAACTACAGATCCTAAAGTATACCACAATGAGCTGTATATCAAAGTTGTGCAGAGCATTAGAAGGCGACATTTCATACTATGTATTAGTATGAGGAAAACTCTTCTTCTCAAAGAGTAAACCAACTACATCCATCAGAAAGAGTGTGCTTTTCTGGTTTTTTGCATAGCTACTGTGCTTCAGATGATTCCAGAGCATGGAAACTTTCTCCACATGGAAACAGCCAGGGCAGCCTGTTAAAATGAAAATTGATGAGATTACCAACAGGAAATTGCTGTAACTACATAAAGATCATTCAGTGATATTATTTCTATAATACAGGTAGCCCCCGAGTTATGACCACTTTTTCAGTGACTGTTTGAAGTTGAGTTTCAGTTGCATCAAACGTGTGAAGGACCCTGATGGTTGAAACTTTACTTTGTTCCTACCAGTGTGCTTTAAGAAGTGGCTCTTTTGAATGTATTGCACAGCACCACTACTAGATCACAGATACACAGGGCCTCTGGTGGCTCAACAGACTAAGTCTGTCTGTTATTAACACAGCTGCTTGCAATTACTGCAAGTTCAAGTCCCACCAGGCCCAAGGTTGACTCAGCCTTCCATCCTTTATAAGGTAGGTAAAATGAGGACCCAGATTGTTGGGGGCAATAAAGTTGACTCTGTATATAATATACAAATGGATGAAGACTATTGCTTAACACAGTGTAAGCCGCCCTGAGTCTTCGGAGAAGGGCGGGATATAAATTCAAATTAAAAAAAAAATACACCAACAGTCTAGACTTCCAGATTACCTCCCACAGTGGTTTGCAACAACAAACTTCAAAATATATCTAGTGAAGAGTAAAGCAGACATTGGCAATGGCTTCCTCACAAGCATAATCCATCATGCAAAGATCTAAGTCATGCGTGTTCAACCCATGGTCCCTGGCTGCATGCAACCATGGACAGTTAATAATGTGGCCCCACCAGATTGTAAACTTTTAAAATTATTATGTGATTTCTACACATTAACTAAATTATATATTTTATATGTGGGCCAAGAAAATTCCTCTTCACTCAATGTGGCCCAGGCAAGCCAAAAGGTTAGATACCTATCATGTAAATTTTCCCTTTAAAAAAACTTTACACCCCACTAGTAGGATGTACAGATGCTTCCATCATTTGGGGTGGAATGTAGTCTGGATTCCCAAGAGGGAGGGGCTGTATTCCAGAGGGCGAAATGACAGCAGAGCTTGGAAAGTTTGGTTGGCAGGGAGAGAGTTAAAACAGTTCCTAGAACATATCTGTAGTTATGCAAAGAATTGCTTTAGTCTGACAAGATTTTTGTCAGGCCCCAAGAACAACACATGTTCTTAAAAGTGGTGGCACAGTGGTTAGAATGCAGTACTTGCAGGCTAAATCACTGCTCACTCCAGGAGTTTGATTCTGCATGGCTTTCCATGTTTCAGCTTTCAAGCTGGTAAAATAAGGACCCAGATTGTGGGGGCAATGTGTAAGCCACTCTGTAAACCATTTTTAGAGGGCTGTAAAGCACTGTGAAGCGGTATATACTGTAAGTCTAAGTGCGATTGCTATTTCTGAGTAGTTTCCTTTATTCTTCTTCACCTATTGATAGAAATTTTGCTGGATTAAAGTGATTATTTGCATAACTGAGAAAAGCTATGGAGGATCTGTGTTAACCATGTTCTGACAACCAAACTTTCCAAGCTCTGCAGTCTCTTTGCCCTCTGGAATGAAGCTCCTCCCTCCTGGGAATCCAGACTACATTCTACCCCACCATTGGATGAAAAGGTCTGCTGAGACTACCCCACAATACTTTTTCTGGTGGATGAAAGTCCTACTAATATGTATGAAAGGTGAGGAATCAAGCCAGACTTTCATATCAACTGACAGGGAGTGTCATGGCTACAGGGCATCTGGATAACAAAAAGAGCTTGGAAGCATCTGAGGATTTTTCTGAGGTGTTAATTTGCATTCAGCAGTTCCTTAAAGACCACCCATTTCCCTTCTTGTGCCTTCTTGCCCTTGGCTAGAAGTTGTACTTGGACAGCTCTCTCCCTCACTTAAATTAGTTCACTTTTGAAATTGGCTGTTGTATCATAATAACAAAAGAGATTGCAAGACCTGCCATGATAATGGAACTTGAATTTCTTCACTCTTTCAATGTCACACCATATTCTCTTGGAGTAAATTTTCTCCTCTGGCATATTTTGTATTTAAGAGAAGAAAGCATCAATCTAAAATAAGATATTAACTTTAATATCAAGAAATGATGCAGCAAGAAAGTCGGATACTGAATTTCGAGTGTCTCAAACCACTTCCTTTGATCTGTATTCTCTCTTTCTCTTTCCTGGGGGATAAGAGAGATCCAGAAAGTGGGAGCAGCTTTTGCACTCTGTTCCATTGAGGCAATCCTCTAAAAGCTATAATTCCTAGGAGGGTTGCCCCAAAGGTGGTTTTTCAAGAGGCAACTGGACTTCCTTTTTTTTCTTTGAGGATGTTTCACTTTTCATCCCAGATGCTTCTTTAGCTCTGACTGGATGGTGGGGAATGGAAGGATTTATATTCCTTGCAGACAGCTCTCTCCTTTTAGAAAGTCATTGAGAGTCACCTGAGTAGTGCAAATGGGGGTGGAGCCTTCTTGGAATTGCTGAAAGGATTGAGTTGTGGAGCTGTGCTTTCTGCAGGATGTTTTCTGCCCTGTGTCCTTTCACTGTTGAAGACAGGCGCAGGCTGTTGGGGATGATTCTGTGCTGTCTGCATCTCAAACTGAAGCACAATTGGTTCCTATAGTCTGCAATTTCTCTGGAAATCCATTCATACTCCCACACCATTCAAAGGGGGCTGATCCCAAAATGTATAGGTAAATGTCTATGGAGAAATGTTTTGCTTCTTGGATGAGAAGTGGAATGTCTTCAAAGAAAAACAAAGAAAGTCCAGTTGCCACGTGAAAAAACACCTTTGGGACGACCATGACCTGGATGACTGAGAATCTCCACAGACTCCCAGGAGGGTTCAGATCTTCATGCCAGGAGATCAGGCCCATAAATGGTATGTGGGAATTGCCTGGACAATTGGCATGCAAAAGGCATCTCAGTCCACAGAAGGCAGGGAGGCATGGGAAGTGCTTCAGAAGTTACTCTTCAAAAAGGACCCTTTTTATTTTTCTGGAAAGTAAAAGGAAAGGAAGGGAGAAATACTCTCATTCTAGTAAGAGTCTGTTAATGAATCTTACAATAAAGCTAGAGCTACTGGTAGTAGTCCTTGGGTTTGGGAGTTTCTTGTCTGGGGATTCTTATCTGGACTACAGGTACTCCTTGACTTATGACCGATCACTTAGCTTACATTCAAAATTAATATGGACCCAGTTCCAAAGTTTAATGGCTGCCCTCCCAGTCATGTGACTGCATTTCAGGTGCTTGGCAACCAGCCACTATTTATAACCATTTGCCGAGTCCTGTAGTCACGTGACTACAATTTATGATATTTTTGCTGAAAACCAGCATTTATTTTTGAGTTTTGGCAAAGATGCCCCATAACAACAAACAACCACCACAAAAAAGGTAGTAAAATAGGGTCAGTCATGTGGATGGCCTGCTTTACAACTTACAGTCATGATGGGTGGGCTCTATTAGGATCATAAGTTGAAACCCACCTCTACCTGATCTCACCATTAGACAGGCCTGGTCTCAATATTAAACAGAAGAAAGCATCCAATCCAACAGGCAGACTGAAACAGAGCTGGCCTCCCAAATCATCACCTGGGGCACTGATCATCCCAGGTAGGATTCTCAACTTTTCCAGTAGCAGGATCCTTTGAAATGATTCATAAAAAGAATGGATACAATGATTGATTTCATTGGAGTAAAGGATGGGTGAAATAAATAACTCTTTGCTTTTAATAATTAATTTGTAATTTATATATGATGGAAGGGAGAGCAGTCAGACTTATAGAATCACAACTGCCAACTGGGAGTTGTGCAGGCAAAATAAGGAACACAGAATGGAGCAAGTGTTCTCATTAAAAAGGGAAAGAAGGAAGAAGGAAGGAAAGAAGGAAAGAAGGAAGGTTTGAAAACAATAAAATTACAACCCCTATCTCTTTATGCTGCTCATGACTTCTAGGATACCATGTAGCAATATGAGAAATCTGGTTTACAGTGAAGCATTATGGGATGTCTACATTGGCCATCTGAAGAGCTACTGTCATGGCCAACTCACAATGCCCTTTGAGGGGAATATTGTGGATGGCTAACCATCAACCATGCAGACCATATTAGTGGGGTGAGGGATGGCGCCACTATTCTTACAAACCACTCTACCATTGAAGCCCTACCCTTTTTAAAAATGTGATTGCATGTGTGACATATATAAGAAGAGTGTAGATTTCAAACATAGAATCACACTCATCAGAATTTTTGCCCGGCCCCCAGCCCGGCATCTACTTTAGTTGGCATATCCATCTGCAAGAATTTCAGGGAGGAGGACTTGAAGTATCTCTCGCATCAGGCTTTGGAGAGTGATGTGAGAAGAAATAAAAATAGACCTAATCTAAAGGACCCTAAGAATTGTCTTCCGGTGAGAAACTGCCAATCAGGCAAGGAGGTGGGATCAAGCAGGGAGTGAGCCTTAAGTCATTGCTCAGCCCCAAAAAACCTAGCATTGTCTCCCTTTTAAGCTCATTTGGACCCGATCTGTTTGTTCCCAAGGCAAGGTGAACAGTTGGGGAGATTCTTGTACTATAGGCAGAACACAATAAAGTAGTCAACTTGGACTTTTCATGTGTGGATCTGATTGCTTTGCCTGACAGCTTCATCGTTTGGGGGAGTTTCCACATACCTGCCAATTAAGAGCAGAACTTAATAATGGAATGATCAAGAAAAAAGATTTGGCAGCTGCTGCCTTGCTGGTTTACATCAATTATCTGCAGGAGATTTTCATGCCAGCAAGTAGAGTCAAACACAACCTTCTGCTTTTGATCAAATCAGAAGTAGAATAAAAGATTTTTTTAAAAAGACCTTGAGATGCCTGGAGTCAAAATATTCATTTGAATTTATTGCCTATACACTCTTTCTTCCCAGTTGCATTACAGTCCATCTCCTGTTTTTTTTCCCCTTCATGTTCTTTTGTTCATTGATATCAGCAGCTCGGAAAATGGGAAAGTATAGGAAATCCCAAATATTACAACTACAACTACAAAAAGGTACTGTTTTGACTGGAAAGTACTTATTTCTCTGATCTCTTCCAATAGCAAACCCCACTTTGGTTGACCCCCTCCCCTCATACTGACAGCTCAAGGCAATTGCCCTTCTCTAAAAGAAGTCTGGGATTGAAATCTTTTACTGCCATGTAGAAAATTCTTTGTTCAATATCTAACACCTTCAGGCAGGGAAAACATTTGTTAGTGATTCTTAGGAGCCACTGTCAGGCAGAACATTCAGAACATGTGAATCATATTAGCCTAACTTAACATGCTCTTTAGAATTTGATATTTGGGAGAATAGAGGATGTCAAAGAGATAATTACGTGGGTTTCACCAACCCATTCGTCTATGAGAAATAATTCTCCAACTGCACTTAGTGCCTGCACAGCACTGTGGGCAACAGTTTTGAAGGATTTTTAATCAATAGCTGATTTATATTGTTTCTGTAGGGAAAAAAAGGCTTAGGCTGCAGCTGTAATCTCCAATGTACAAACAAACCTCAGGAATATCTCCTTGTCATCGTCCCATTCATGGGAGAGGCCACCGGCTGCTTTATTAAAAAGAAAACAGCCGTAAAATGTTCTCAGCAAAGGTTTCGTAACTAAAAGCCTTTTACTTGGTTTTATTTGAAGAACTGGTTCCAGGTGTCTTTTCAAGGTAATATCTTCATTTAGAACTGGAGAGGTTTCAAGAAAAGGAAACCAACATGATTACAGTAACAATCCTAGGAAACACTACAAGGATTTATTCTTTTTTTAGTTTGGAGTCAATTAATGGGAAACCCAAGAGAGAATTATAAATGATTTTTGTGGTGGAAAATGTGGACTGAGAGACACATCTTTTTTTTTTTATGGTCAACTTCTGCAGTACTGGAACTTGAGGTCATGTTATTAAATATGGTATGAAGAAATTCATGATTCAAGGGCCTCTGGTGGCTCAGACTGGTAAGACAGTCTGTTATTAATAGCAGCTGCTTGCAATTACTGCAGGTTCAAGTCCCACCAGGCCCAAGGTTGACTCAGCCTTCCATCCTTTATTTATTTATTTATTGATCAAATTTATATACCGCCCTATCTCCCGAAGGACTCAGGGCGGTGTACAGGCATTTAAAAACACATAAATACAATATAAAGAATATAAAAACAATTAAAAAACTTATTCTAAAAGCCTGTTAATTTAAAATTAAAAATATAGAATAATAGCCAATTTAAAAGCCAGTAATTAAAAATTTAGCTCAGCCCTGCACAATTAAATAAATATGTTTTAAGCCCGCGGCGGAAGGTCCGGAGGTCCGAAAGCTGACGAAGACCGGGGGGTAGTTCATTCCAGAGGGTGGGGGCCCCCACAGAGAAGGCCCTTCCCCTGGGCGTCGCCAGACGACATTGCCGCGCTGACGGCACCCTGAGGAGACCCTCTCTGTGAGAGCGCACGGGTCGGTGAGAGATATTCGATAGCAGTAGGCGGTCCCGTAAGTAACCCGGCCCGATGCCATGGAGCGCTTTAAAGGTGGTCACCAACACCTTGAAGCGCACCCGGAAAGCCACAGGTAGCCAGTGCAGCCTGCGCAGGATGGGTGTTATCACGGAGCCACGGGGCTCCATCTATCACCAGCAGCCGCATTCTGGACTAACTGCAGCCTCGGATGCCCTTCAAGGGAGCCCCATGTAGAGAGCATTGCAGTAATCCAGGCGAGGCGTCACGAGTGCGTGAGTGACGTGCATAGGGCATCCCGGTCCAGAAAGGCGCAACTGGCGTACCAGGCGAACCTGGTGAACGCTCTCCTGGAGACGGCCGTCAAATGATCTTCTAGAGACAGCCGTTCATCCAGGAGGGCGCCTAAGTTGCGGACCCTTTCCATCGGGGCCAATGACTCGCCACCGATGGTCAGCCGCGGATTTAGCTGACTGTACCGGGATGCCGGCATCCACAGCCACTCTGTCTTGGAGGATTGAGCTTGAGCCTATTTCTCCCATCCAGACCCGTCGGCCTCCAGGCACCGGGACAGCACTGAAGCTTCGTTGGGGTGGTCCGTGTAGAAAAGTACAGCTGGGTGTCATCCGCATACAGCTGGTACTTCACACGAAACCACTGATGATCTCCCCCAGCGGCTTCATGTAGATGTTAAACAGAAGGGGCGAGAGAATCGACCCCCCCGGCACCCCACAAGTGGGGCGCCTGGGGCCGACCTCTGCCCCCGTCAACACCGACTGCGGCCGGTCGGAGAGATAGGAGGAGAACCACCGATAAACGGTGCCTCCCACTCCCAATCCCTCCAACCGGCGCAGCAGGATACCATGGTCGATGGTATCAAAAGCCGCTGAGAGGTCTAATAGGACCAGGGCAGAGGAGCAACCCCTATCCCTGGCCCTCCAGAGATCATCCACCAACGCGACCAAAGCCGTCTCCGTGCTGTAACCGGGCCGAAAACCGGACTGGAACGGGTCTAGATAGACAGTTTCATCCAGGTGCAAGGGAAATTGATATGCCACCATATTCTCTACAACCTTCGCCACGAAGCGAAGGTTGGAGACCGGACGATAATTACCTAAAACAGCCGGGTCCAGGGGCAGCTTCTTAAGGAGGGGCCTCACCACCGCCTCTTTCAAGGCAGGCGGGAAGACACCCTCCACCAAAGAAGCGGTCGTAATCGCCTGGAGCCAGCCTCGTGTCACCTCTCGAGTGGCCAGCACCAGCCAAGAGGGGCACGGGTCCAGTGAACACGTGGTGGCATTCAACCTACCCAACAACCTGTCCATGTCCTCGGGAGCCACAGGGTCAAACTCATCCCAAACAATGTCACCAAGACCGCCCTCGAGCATCTCACCCGCATCACCGCAATCTTGGTCCAAACCATCCCGAAGCTGAACGATTTTATCGTATAGATAACCGTTAAACTCCTCAGCACGTCCCTGCAACGGGTCGTCCCGCTCCCCCTGGTGTAGGAGGGAGCGAGTCACCCGAAACAGGGCGGCTGGGCGGTTATCTGCCGATGCAATGAGGGAGGAGGCGTAGCTATATAATTTATAAGGTAGGTAAAATGAGGACCCAGATTGTTGGGGGCAATAAAGTTGACTTTGTATATAATATACAAATGGATGAAGACTATTGCTTGACACAGTGTAAGCTGTCCTGAGTCTTCGGAGAAGGGCGGGATATAAATGCAAATAAAAAAAGAAAGAAAGAAAGAAAGAAATTCATGATGGATTTGCTGCCTCTTTAAGGCAGGCTAGGAAGTTTTTTTTTTTTGTTGAAATTTGTTTTTAATTTTTTTTTTTTTATTCAAAAGGTTTTACAAAAAAATTTTTTTCCCCCTTTCCCCCCCTCCTCCCCCCTCCCTTCGCAACCCCCCTCCCCCCCCGACTTCCCGGAACGAGCACAAGGTATAGTTAAAAATAAAACAAACATGCTAAAAAATTTTCATCCCAACTTAATTGTACCCTACAATCATCAATTCCTAACTTCCCCAAAAGCAATCAAAATAATACATCATAATCATTCAAAACAGTCTGATAACTCTTAGTCTGATATCTCGTTGAATATAGTCAATCCATTTTTCCATTCCTTTAAGTATCTTTCTTGTATTGTCTTTCAAAAAGGCTGATATCTTCGCCATCTCAGCCAAATTGGCAACTTTCAATATCCATTCTTCTATTGTTGGTACTTCTTTTTTCTTCCAATATTGTCCTATTAGTAATCTTGCTGCAGTTATTAGATTTAAAATCAATTTAGTCTCAATTACTGTACAATCCGTAATAATTCCCAACAAGAAAAATTGCGGCAGGAACTTTATCTTCTTTTTCAGAACATTTTGTAAAATCCACCAAATTTTTATCCAAAAGGCCTTTATGTCCTTACAAGTCCACCAAATGTGAAAATATGTAGCGTCATCACAATTACATCTCCAACATTTTGCTTGCATTTCTGGATACATACACGATAATTTTTTAGGATCTAGATGCCATCTATAAAACATTTTATAAAAATTTTCCCTCAGATTCTGTGCCTGCGTGAATTTAACATTTCTAACCCAAATTTTTTCCCACGTTTCCAATAATATTGGCTCCTGAAAATTTTGTGCCCACTTTATCATACAGTCCTTTACCAAGTCCCTTTCAGAATCTATTTCAAGTAACACATTATACAATCTCTTTATATGCTCCTGAGACTGATTTCTAATTTGCTTTACCAAATTTCCCTCGTTCTGCTCTATACCAATTTTCTGATCTCCCTTCCATCTAGCACGTAGTTGCTCATATTGAAACCAAGTATAATTTTTCCCTTCCTCTCTTAATACTTGCAGAGATTTTAACTGCAAATTACCTCTTTCAGTATACAAAAGATCTTTATATGTAATCATTTCCTGATTCTGTTCTATGTTTATATTTTCTACTGTATGTCTAGGACTTGCCCATATAGGAACCTTATAATTTAATTTATAAGAGTATTTTTTCCAAACACATGAAGGGCATTTCTTAGCACATGATTTTTAAAGGCCTTATCCACTTTTTTGTCATAAATTAAATATGCATGCCATCCATATAGCAAATCATAACCTTCTATATTCAAAATTCTGTCCTCTGTTAAATTAAATCAATCACTTATTGCAGAGAGCAGCTGCTTCATAATATAATTTAAAATTAGGCATTTTAAACCTCCCTTTCCGAGAATCTTGAATTATTTTCATTTTAACCCTAGCTTTTTACCTTCCCATATAAATTTGTTAATTCCCTTCTGCCATTCCTCAAGATTCTTATCTTTCTTAATTATTGGTATCATCTGAAAGAGGAATAAAAATCTAGGTAAAACATTCATTTTAATAGCAGCAATTCTCCCCAACAAAGATAATTGCAATTTTTTCCAAACAATCAACTCCTTCTGAACTTTTTGCCATAAAACCTCATAGTTATTCTTATACAATTTCACATTTGCCCACGTAATATAAACCCCTAAGTACTTAACCTTCTTTACAATTTCAAATCCTGTTACTTCCTCTAGTTTTTCTTTCTGTTGTCTGGCCATATTTTTATTATCACTTTTTGTCTTTTCTGATTTACCTTAAACCCTGAGACATTCCCATATTGATCAATTATTTCCAACAAAGATTTACTAGAATTTATAGGGTTTGTTAAAGTAATCACCAAATCATCTGCAAAAGCTCTTAACTTATATTCATACTGTCTAACTCTAATTCCTCTATCTCCTTTACTTCGTATTTTATCCAATAATGGTTCTAGAGTTAAAATAAACAATAATGGTGATAAAGGACATCCCTGTCTTGTTCCTTTCGCAATCTTAAAAGGTTCTGTTAAGCTACCATTGATTATAATCTGTGCTGTTTGCTCTCCATAAATTGCCTTAATTATTCTTAAAAAACCATCTCCAAATTGCATCTTTTCTATTAATTTAAATAAAAAATCCCAATGCAATCGATCAAAAGCTTTCTCTGCATCTAGAAAAATAAATGCTGCTGGAATAAAATTTTTCTTTTCTAAGTACTCCAGTAAATTAACAATCTGCCTAACATTATTCCTCATCTGTCTCCCTTTTATAAATCCAGATTGATCATTATGAATTCTTCGCTGCAGAATCAACATTAATCTATTAGCTATTATTTTAACAAAAATCTTATAATCATTATTTAAAAGTGAGATTGGCCTATAATTCCCAGGTTTAGAACAATCCTGTTCCTCTTTTGGTATCAATGAAATAAAAGAGGTTCTCCATGAGGGGGGAATTCCCCCTCCTAATTGTATCTGATTAAATAATTCCTTAAGTGGACCTAACATCTCATCCTGTAAATTCCTATAATAACTAACTGTGAACCCATCCGTACCAGGAGTTTCCCCCATTTTTAATTGTTTAATTACCAAAATAATTTCTTCCGAAGTTATAGGCCGATTCAGTTCATCCGTTTGTTCTAAAGTTAAATTTTTAACCTTATATTCCTTCAAATAATTATCAATATCCCTATTCAATATATTATCTTTAAGATATAAATTTGTATAATATTCTAAAAAAGCTTTTTTAATTTTATCCTGTTGATATCTCTCTTTACCTTTATATTCTATTTTTTCTATAGTACGTTGTTTTTGTCTTTTCCTTAAAGTATATGCTAACCACCTACCAGGCCTATTTGCATTACAAAAAGTATTATGTTTGGCATATTGTATATTTGTTGCCACCTGATCAGCCATTATCATATTAAATTGATTCTGTAGTAACTTTATTGCATCTTTAAGTTTTTGATCATGTGGATTATGTATTAATAATTGTTGTTTCTTATAAATTTCCTCTTCTAAATACCTATGCTGTCTTTGTTGCTTATTTCTCTGTCTATTATTAAGATATATTAACACACCTCTCATAAAAGCTTTACTGGAGTCCCAAACCATTTCTATCGATGTTTCATTATTCAAATTATAATCAAAAAATTCTTTCATCTGCTTTTTACATTGATTTACATTATCCTGATATCTAAACAAATTTTCATTTAATCTCCAAGTTCTTCTACCCTCTTTTCCATATTGCAATTCCATCCAAACAGGACTATGATCAGACAAACATCTTGGAAATATCTTAGTTTTCTTCACCCTAAAAAGCAAATCATTAGAAATTAAAATAAAATCAATACGTGAGAAGGATTGATGCCTATCAGAAAAAAAAGTATAGTCTCTTTCCTCCAAATTCTGCAGTCTCCATACATCTCTTAACTCAAAATCTTCTATCATATCAAAAAAGGATTTAGGCAGCTTTGCATGTGCAGGTATCTTCTTGGAAGAAATTCTCTTGTCCTTTCGTGTATCTATTACTCCATTCCAATCTCCCAATATAATGCACGATTTATAATCCCATAGATTCAACTTATCATATAACATTCTATAAAAATTTTCTTGTTGCTGATTGGGTGCATATATACCAAGCAAGAGAGTCCTTTTTGTTTCTATTGTAAGTTCAATAGCAATATATCTTCCGTGAATATCTGCCTCTATTAACTTGGCTGGTATATCTTTTCTCAAATAAACCACTATGCCATGTTTTTTCTCCAAAGCTGAAGCAACAAAATGTTTACCTAACTTTGAGTTTATTAGGTACTTTTGATCTGATAATTTAATATGCGTTTCTTGTAAGCAAATAACATCATTTTTAAATTGTTTCAAATAATGAAATATTTTTCTTCTCTTCTGAGCTGAGTTCAAACCATTGACATTCCAAGTCAAGATTTTATTTGCCATTACTGGGCTGCTGAAGCCTTTGAGCAATCAACTGAAGATCGTCCTCCCGTATCTTCGGCCGTGCTCCTCCACCGCTTCTGTAGCAGAATCCTGAACTTTACTTTGAGTTTGTTGCTCCTTTTCTTTACGCTTAAGGGCTCCCCTCGTCAGTCTTTGTTCTTGTGGTTGTTCCTCTGATGGTAACATCACTGGAATCACCTCAGCTTCCACACCCATTTGAGTCTCTTGAATTCTTTTTTCTATTATTTCTATTTCAAATTTCAACACTGTAGAAAGAAAATCTTTGGCCTTAAGCACTGTGTCAATACGATGTCTCCTTCCTTGATAATACACTGTCAAGCCAACTGGAACCTCCCATCTAAATTGAATCTGGTATTTCTTAAGTTCTTGAGTGAAAAATGTAAAGTCCTTTCTATCCCTTAACATCTTGGGAGGAATCTCTTTCAAAACCTTCAACTCCTGTTCCCCTATTTTCAAGTTTTTCTGAAAAGCAACTTGCAAAATTTGATTCCTCACTGTTCTTTTCAAAAAATAAACCACAATGTCTCTAGGAAGTTTCTTTTGCCTAGCAATCCAAGAATTAACTCTATAAATTTTGTCAATTTGATAAGCAACCTCTTGTGGATCAAGTTCAATAAATTCAGCCAGAGCTTCTGATAAATTTTTTTTTAAATCTTCCCCTTTTTCCTCATTCAAACCTCTAATTCTCAGAGCTCCTTCCATCATTCTATACTGCATCACCACCACTTGATCTTCATTTTTATCCAATTTGATTTGCATTCCCCCCATTCTATTTTCTATTTGTTGATTTGACTGAACAATTTCTTGCACCTCCTCCTCCACCTCCTCCAGTCTTTTGCCAAACCTTGAAAAGCCATCAAGATATCTTCTTATATTTTATTATTCTCTTTTATTTCTTCTCTTATTTTCTCATTATTATCCATAATCTCCTTAAACCTTTCTTCAGACACTTTCCCTTGCTCTTTAATCAGATCTTCTAAAGCTGGTTCAGAACCCCTTCTGCCCCCAGTCTTAGGTGGTTTAGTAGCCATTTCAGTTTTAAAATTCACAAAATATAAGTCTAGAAACTTCTCTTTTCCCCTTTAAGTATAGGAGAGCTCAGTTCATTAAAATCCACACATAACATTTCTTATCTTCTTAGTTGCACAGACTGTTTAAAATTCCATTCGTCACTTTCACTCCCGTTCAGGCGCCATCTTTAAGAGTCAATTAAAACAAAGGAAAAATTTTTTATCTTCTTTAGAAGGTAGAAGTCAGGAAATCAAAAATACTTGCAATCCAATAATTGTCCGCTGGCACTCATTCTGCCTGCTTAAAGAGATCCATAAAGATAAGACAATTAGCAGAGATGGACACTTTCTTCTTTTCCTGCTTTTGCAGGAGCGCACTGAAGTCGGAGCTTATGGCAGGAATATTTATGGGACCCGTCGACCCTTCGAAGCTCTGCTTAATTAAAACAAAGCCTCTGGGGAGGTCTACCAACATTTCCTGTTGCTCTTATCTTCCCCTTTCATCCAGGGAAAAAGATTAAAGCCGGCTTTTCCTGGCTTTACGATGTTCAGTGCGGAGCCCCTTTAATTAGGGCTCAGCGAAGAGGTGGAGCCACCCGGAAGTCACTTAATGACCACTCAATGTCTGTGGCATAAAATGAGGCACTACCCTCTTAATAACCTCACATAGCAATAGATGTTTTAGTCTCAATAGTGGCCATAAGTCGAGGCCTACCTGTATGCCCATATGGCTCTACAGCAGGGGTGTGAAACTCAATTTTATTGAGGGCCAGATCAGTATTGTGGTTGTCCTCTCCAGGCTGAGTGGTTGCAACCGACTGGGCACGGCCAGCTTGACGTCGCTTGTGTGCGTGGTGTCTGTGGGTTTGGGCAGGGTTGGGGAGGGAATCCAGGGGTCTCCAATGAGTGGGAGGGTGAGCAGGAGGCTCGTCCCACAGGATGAGGTGAAGTGAGGCAGGGGGCGGGCAGCTGCAGCCAGAACCCCATCGGCCACCGTGTGCTCACCACCCTTTGTGTGTGGGCGGAATGGTTTACGGTTGTAGACGCAGCCTGCCAGCCCCTCAGCTGGTGCACGCTGCCAGCACCGGGATGGCCGTCCAAGCAGCAAGCGGAGGTAGTGGGAAGGAACATGATGCAGACCTCTGGACGTGCTTACTCCATCTGTTTTGGCTTCTGATGGAGAGCAGGTCACCGCTGGTCTTCTTCTTGTCAGCCCCCATCATGCGCCTCCCCACCGCACTCTGCCTGCTGCCAGTGCTGCCAGTGCCATGCCTGTTTCTTGGAGGGCCAGCTGCGGAGTCCTTGCTGCTGGACACCCACCTCCCCTCGCGTGCACACGTACACACCTAAAAGAATAGAATAGAATAGAATAGAATTTTATTGGCCAAGTGTGATTGGACACAGAAGGAATTTGTCTTGTAGGCAAGTAAAGGCTGGTAAAGGCAGCTGTCCTGGAAATGGTAATGGGTCAGTCAGTGTCACTTCAGTCCTGCCCATCCTGGCGGGCGCACATGTCGCTTCAGCCTGGTTCATGGTATCCCGGCATGCACACATGCGCACAGGAGGCAGCAGGCGCATGCATGCACAGATCCGGTCCACGCCATCCTGGCGTGCGGGCCTGTACCCACCTCCTGTGCTTACGCATGCCCGCTGGGATGGGATGGGAAGGGCTGAAGTGACATGAGCCAGGCCCTTAACTGTTTCCAGGACAGCTATGCAGGCCAGATCCAACCACATCGTGGGTCAGGGCCGGCCTGCAGGCCTTGAGTTTGACACCCCTGCTCTACAGGTTGTAAGGAGAACTTGAAAAATAGGGTCAAACTGAGCAAGACAGGAGAAAGAAATATATTTCAAATAGAATATCCTTAAATTTAGCTTAGGACAATTTTTCTGTTTCTTAAAATATTTGTTCACTCTTTAGCCATCTGATCAATCTAAGGCTCAGATTCTCTATTCCCAGAAAGTTTCCATCTAGCTGAAATATGTGAAAAACCCCAGTTACTCTCTTTTTTTTGCCAACAGTTTCTTTCTTAAAATTTACTAGCTTAAACTGACATATGCAGATTATTCTAGGCACTTGAATATCAAACTTCCCTTTTTTAAACGTATTTATTGACAAGCAAAGAACCTGAATGTACTTTTAACCTTAAATAGTATTATAATGTGAGCCAGTTTGGTGTAGTGATGAAGGGACCAGGTTAGAAACTGGGACACTGTGTGTTCTTGTCCCATATTAGGCGCAAAGCCAACTGGGTGACCTTGGGCCGTCCTTCTCTCTCAGCCCTGGAAAGGAAGCAATGGCAAACCACTTCCAAAAAGCCTTGCCAAGAAAACTGCAGAGACTTATCTAGGCACGCTTTGGGAATTGGACATGGCTAAATGGAAGAAAAAAATATTATAGTCTTTATCTCTTTCTGCTTATTTATGGGTATTATTCCAGATTTTTTTCTTTAGATAGCATCCAAAGCAGTCTGTTCATTAATTCTGGCATGAATTATCCAGAATTCTTTACAAAATCGCTTTGTCTCTTTGGTCAATTTCTCATGCATGATTTATAGCGTCTTCTTACATCACACAGTCATTGCTATGCCAATATCGAAGCCTTTCTCTATGACTGTTATCTTGGCAAAATGAAGGTCGGATGTCAGTATCAAACAACATAAATCCCTAACACCGAAATATCCTTTGTGTATCTTCCCTTTAATACCAACATAAACAATGGCTCTGTTTACTAATTTACAGTGCCAAATGCTTAAATATTTGCAGTTGTTCTTCATTTAGCATTTCATAATAAAAAAAAAGATCCTATATTGCTTTGGGCAAAGCAAATGAGCAGTTTTGCAATAGTGTTTGTAGAATATTCAATGAAGTTAAAGCTTAGAATTTGTGGCAGTTTGTCACACATTCCAGGCAACATTTATTCAGCCCTCAAAAAAAAAAAAAAATCTATACCATAGAAGTGAGCAACTTTTTAAAGGTTTTAACACTTCCTTAAAAAACATCCCTTCCAAAACTTTAAGAAGTGACTTCAAGGAGAGACGACTTCCGGTGTCCAGCGGCAACGGACGTCTGGAAGGCTTCTCCTGCCTCCAGCGCCCGAATCCGGCCGCCGCCGAGGCCCTCAGGGGCCAGGTGTTCCGAAAAGGACACCTGCCGCACGGACGGCTCGCCAGGGGTCTCCCAGCCGACATACAGGACTGTGGGGACCGATGCTGGCGCGTCCTAGGCTTGGCGGGGTTTGGAGGCCACAGGCCGCGGCCATTATTTTGGTCGTCGCCTGGGCCGCTGTGCCCGGTGACACCGGGGCTTTGGATTTATAACTGCAGCAGCCTGGTGGTGAACAGGGAACGGAGAAGAATTGAGGAGGAGAAGGGAAGGGAATATCGGTTAACGTGAGTGGAGTGCTCCGGAGTGCGGGGGGTTTTCCCCTGCGGTTGGAAGGAGCACGAGTTACTCTGGAGAGAGGAGAACTTAAAATAAGAAGATTACCGGTTTTGTGGAGCTCTGGAGAGAAGAGGAGATGGAGAAATTTAGGAGGGAAGGTTTGAGGCCCCCCCTCCTTCTGGGGAACAGTGGTGGCGTCCAGCTTCCGCCTTCACTATGAGAATTTTGATGACATCACTTCCTTGACTTCCTGGTTGACTAACTGTACTCTGGACTCGTTGCTCCTGTGAGTGCCCCTGGTGGATCCGGAGGAAATTACAAGGATACTGTGCCTGCCTGAGGATTTTGTATTTTTTTTTTCCTTAATGGCAAAGGTCAGAGACCAACTGCTGGAGAGATGGAGAATTTTGGAAAAGTTATCTAATATGGACAAGAAATTGGATGAAATAAGAGCAGAAATTGTGACTATCCAAAAGGATTTAAAGGATACTCAACAAGTTTCAGCAGAAAACAAGCAGAAAGTGGAAGGTTTGGAGGGTGAGATGCGGGCAGTGCAGAAAAGAGAGGAGACGACAGGCAATGCTGTGCTTGGACTACAGATGGATAAAATGTCTTATTTCCTTAGGTTTCAAAATTTGGAAGAAGTGGACCAAGAAGACTTGAGAGATGTTGTGACTAAATTGTTGGGAGAATTTCTTGGGAGAGGTGTTGATTTCATGAATTGGGATGTGGATAGAGTTTATAGAGTTAATTCGCAATATGCACGCACGCATGCAGTTCCCAGAGAGGTTCATGTCAAATTTGTGAGAAGAGAGACGAGATGAAATTCTTAGAAAACATAGGAGTGGGGCACTGATTTACAGGGGCAGGAGATAGCCATTCTGAGGCAGATTCCCAGACAGGTACGTGAAAAAGAAAGAAATATTATTTTTGTCAAGCAAATTGTACCAGAAGGAGTGGGCTTCAGATGGCTGATGCCAGAGGATTGATGATTTTCCGGGAGGGCATTACGAAAAAATCAGTACAATTGCGGAGGCTACGGCCTATGTGGAGGAACACAAAGCCCTCCTGGAATCAGATGACCCAGGAATTGAAGAAGGGGAGGTTATAGATCATGGGGCGGAAGCGGCTGCCGCTGTTGCGGCCCTGGAGTTGGGTCAGGCTGAACCCAGAGTTCTGAGATCCAAAACTAGGAAGTGATAAAGATATTTGGGATTGTGTTGGTTTTCCTTATTCTCTTTAGTACGATATTCTGTTTATTCTTGACCCTTCTTTATTACGTATTTAAAATTTGTAAACTTAGCTACTTCGTGTTACCTGCTTGCCATATGGCTGTTGTATGTGTTAAAAAATTTGAGTAAAATTCTTATTTTAGATAAGAAAAATGAAAATTTACCATACCTGATATGTATTTGTATAAACCTTTTTTTTGACTAATAAAAACTTTTTGAATAAAAAAAAAAAAAAAAGAAGTGACTTCAAGGGTTTTTTTTTAATATATGCATCTGTTTTGACAGTTGATTGTTTATAAATTGTTTATAGGACTCACATGCTTATTTTGCTTATTTAATTAAAAGAAGAAAAAGAGTACGTATTCTAATGCAGTCAGGAAGGTATTAGATTTGAGGTGGAGAGTTTCCCTTCGGCCCCAGAAGTTCAGTGGGCCAATTTGGGACCAGTTGAAATTGCCCCACATTTATTTAAAAGAATATCAGAGTTGAAAGGGGCCTTGGAGGTCTTCTAGTCCAACCCCCTACTTAGGCAGGAGACCCTATGCCATTTTAGACAAATAGGTTTTTTTTTAAATTTACATTTATATCCCACCCTTCTCCGAAGACTCCGGGCGGCTTACAGTGTATAAGGCAATAGTCTCATTCTATTTGTATATTTACAAAGTCAACTTATTGCCCCCCCAACAATCTGGGTCCTCATTTTACCTACCTTATAAAGGATGGAAGGCTGAGTCAACCTTGGGCCGGGCTTGAACCTGCAGTAATTGCAGGCTACTGTGTTCTAATAACAGGCTCCTTACAGCCTGAGCTATTACGGCCCCTAAGAAGAGTTGTCCAATCTCTTCTTAAAAACCTCCCCGATGGAGCACCCACAACTTCTTTTATTTTAATATTATTTATTGTTTTATCATAGAAAATAAAATACAAAACAATGAAACAAACTAACAAGATGAAACAAAACAAAAGCGTACATTCAACCCTAACAACAACAGAAAAGGAAAAAAAATAGTGTACGAAAAAAAAAGGAAAAAATGATCAATTAAAATAGCTTTCTGTTTTGCACAAGGATCAATCAATTATTCCCATGTCAAAGTACAGCCTGAGAGCTGTTGCCTTCAGAGAATATTTTCTAGAATACTTTCCTGGAGTTTGGCGAGAACATTTAGGAACATCCTTAAATTAAGCCCAACTGTACCATCAAGCTGTACTTGCAAAAAAGGCCAGCTAGAAAATTCTTTAGGATGAAAGAAGCTTTAGAATCTATGTTGACTTCTATAACTCATTTTACAGTCTGGACACCATAGAATAAATCTGTCTTTTCTTTGCAAACTGGACTGGCTTCATTCTGCATATACTTTGGGTGTTTAATATCTTTGTTTTTAGTGTGCTTTGAATCCTTTCTGAAGACTCCATATTCCTTTACCAACAGAGATCAGTTAAGATGTCAGAGGAATCTAGCAGTGTGAGTTGCGAATAAAGAACCCTTCCCCCTGGTTGGTAAGTGTGTTATTTACATCATTGAGTGCCTGTTGTGACCCAGGCCCAAGTAGGTAGTAGGAAACTCAGTCAGTGAAAAAACGAACAAACTTTATTAGAACAGCTGAGAATTACTTCATTCTCAGCGTAGTTCAACTAAATTAAAGCAAATTCCTCCCAACACAAATTCCAAAAGCCTTTCTTGGCAAACGTTCAGAAGTCACTGAAACAAAAATAAATGCAAGACGTAGACAAAGAAGAAGACGAAGCGACCAACGTTGTTTTCCGGCAAAGCCCAAATGCCATTGGTGGTCTTTTTTAAGTCTTATGGGAGGGGCCAATCATCTCTTGGCCTTACTCCCGAGTTGTCCTCTTTGCTTGAGCTGCTCTTGCCTTCTGGCAGCTCTTCTCATGTGTGCATTAGGAACAGGCTCCTCCTGTTCCTCTGCCTCACTACTATCAGTCTCTGGAGGGAGACTCTGGAGTCCGCATCTCACTCCCCAATGGCCCTGGCTCCATCTCTGCCTCATCGCTGTCTGACTCAGTTGCCACCTCCGCAGGCTGCTGGCGGACCACAACAGTGCCATCTGCTTCAAAACATATACCAGAATTTTTAAAATTGCGTGCAGAAATACATATAGATGGGAAAGTTACATACAAAAATGTTCAAGGAAAAAAAAGGAAAATGTTATAGACAAAATACACATCGTATGGATAAGTTGCAAAGCAAAAAGCAAAGAATGATTGCCTTTTAAGAAAAAAATGTATTTTTGTTTTGGAACTTTGGTAAAACACACTAAGAAAGGAATGCATATTTTGGTGATAGGACATGCTCTGTACACTCAAGCTATATTGTTTTGAAATTACTGATATCAAAGGAGCTTGAATTGTAAGAAGCATTTCTTTTTTTCATCTTTCCCCATATTGCTGACTTTTGTTCTCCTTAAACCCAGCGCTCACTCCAAGGTTCGTAGTACCGTACACATCCTTCTGATGCTATTTCCCCCCATTTCTGATGCTTTACAGCACATCCAGTTATTTATATCCACTTAAACGCTTTCTCCCTTCTCCTGCTAAACCCAGCAAAAAGTGATACGAGCCATTTTCCAAAAGTGGGATTATTTGTGCAAATATGCATTGTGATGCAACAAATACTAATCCGTACAATCTCCTTCCCGTGTTGTTGCTTCTCAAACGTCACTCTGTTCTCTTATAATTGGGATTTTTAAAAAGAAAAGAAAAGAAAGAAGGCTATTTTAAACATCAAATTAACTTACAAATGTAAAAAAAAAAAGGGGGGGGAAGAAGCACCTAATGTCTTTGCTCGAGTGACATAAATACTGAGGGTGAGAAAAAAATGGAATGATGCATTAATGCTAATTGAAACAGCGAGTGCTTCATTTATGCCAACTGAATATGCATCAGGTGAACTAAGAATTAATAGAACCTTCCCTTTCATACAAATGCTGCTTTCTGCTCCCATCACCACTACCGAGGTAGCTTTTTTCCAGCCACTGGCAAAATGTTTAATTTACGGAATAAGTGCCTGAGTTTGAAAATGAAAATTAACCTCTGAGTCACCCGATTGCATTATAATTAGCAGCTTCATATGTTCAGGCCACAATTGTGTACAGATGGACAGAAAATGGCCACTTCTTCACATCTCATTTTCATAAACTGCCCATTTTCTAAGCAAGCATTGTCTGGTGTATTAGAATGGCAGGAGCTCAAAATAGGTTCAATCCAATTGTTGGATGATTAATATTCTTTCGATTGGTGCCCTCCAGATGCACGTGATTTCAACTCCAGTAATTTCTAATGGGGAATCATGAAAATTGCAGTTAAGTCTTTGCTCCTTTCATGGAAATATTGGAGGCATTTTCCTTTCCCTATGGATGTCAGAATTTAGGAGAAAAGCAGGCGGAGCTGGGAAGTGAAGTTAAGTCTGTCATCAGCTTAGAGTCATTGCATTCCCAAAAAGCGTTCAAAGTCCAATCCATCCTGAATTCCATTGACAATTGAACAGTTGCAGGAATTAGGTATCAATAAATAAGAATATTTGTAGCTCAGAGTTGAAAGGAGGGGTCCTTGGTGCTCTCTGAGCTTGGATGTTTTCTTGCAGACATTTCATTACCAAACTAGGTAACATCATCAGTGTTAGTCACTAGCATTGGCAGCCCAGCTGGCTTTCATGCCTAAAATGGGACTAGAACTCACAATTTCCTAGTTTCTAGCCTGGTGCCTTAAACACTAGACTAGTCTGTCATGTGATCTTCCAATGCAAGATGGTTAAACTTGAATTTAGTTTTGCTAGAGAAAGGGACTTACATAGATTCCATTCAGTGGTGTAGGCTTTGCTGAGTTCCTTTTTGGCAATTGTTCTACATTTTTACACCCCTGTACTTAATTCAGCACACTTTCAACCAGCTCCTGTCTCCCTGAGTTTTACTCTGATGGGAGCTGTAGCAAATGAACTGATTATAATTATCTTCCCGGTGCAAGAAATACACAATTTGAGGCATAGCAGAAACAACTGATGAAAAAAAAATTGCCCAGTTGTGCAGTTTGGTTTCAGATTTGCTTTGCAGCATTGCAAATATATTTGTTTGCATGTCTCCATATAATCCTTTATTTTGTGTATATATCAAAGCTCTTAAGAACCCATCTCCCTCAGAGAAGAGCTCTGGGCGGTGTACAATTTAATCAATATAATAAAACATTAAAAACTGAATAATTTAAGATTTTTTTTAAAAAAAATGTAAAACAACATTATAAAAGAGCAAAAGATGTAGAGTTCCAAGATGGGAAGACTTGTTGTTTTTGTTGTTAATTACGAAGTCGTGTCCGACCCATCACGACCCCATGGACAACGTTCCTCCAGGCCTTCCTGTCCTCTACCATCCCCTGGAGTCCATTTAAACTCATGTCTACTGCTTCAGTGACTCCATCCAGCCACCTCGTTCTCTGTCGTCCCCTTCTTCTTTTGCCCTCAATTTTTCCCAGCATTAGGGTCTTCTCCAGTGAGTCCTTCTTTCTCATTTAGGTGGCCAAAGTATTTGAGTTTCATCTTCAGGATCTGGCCTTCTAAAGAGCAGTCAGCTTTGATCTCCTCTAGGACTGACTTGTTTGTTCGCCTTGCAGTCCAAGGGACTCGCAGTAGTCTTCTCCGGCACCAGAGTTCAAAGGCCTCGATTTTTTGGCACTCAGCCTTTCTTATGGTCCAGCCTTCACAGCCATACTAGAAGACTAGGAGCTGTTAATCCAGGTTGGGGAGAGCATTCTCTTAGCCCCCTGACTGTGTGGGCCTGTGTCCCCTGTATGCAAGGCTACACAGCCAAGTGTTTATCCCTTTGTGGAAAGCCAAAAGATTGAAGGTTTTCCTTACCTCCAAAGACAAAATGTTCCACAAAGCAGAGGCAGCGGCAGAAAAGAACCCTTCCTAGGCTCCATCAGTCTTTTTTTTTTATTGTTGGGGTCTGTAAAATGCCTTCCCTGCTGAATGAGTGGGATGGGCTGAGGTGATAGGGCAAAGCTAGTTCCGTAGGTAGCCCGACCCTCTTCCATGTAGGTGTCACTGGGGTGACTCTTGGTAGGATAGAAATGTGAGAGGATCTACACTGCCAATAAAGGAGAATATTTGTAGCTCAGAGTTGAAATGAGAGGTCCTTGGTGCTCACTGAGCTTGGTTGTTTTCTTGCAAATGTTTCATTACCCAAACTAGGTAACATCATCATCAGGCACTGATGGGTAATGAAACATTTCACAAATGAAGGCAAATATATGTGTCTCAGGATAATGTTGCAGGATCCAGCATGGGTCAGTCACTGGGACCAGAGGTTCAATCTTCTGAGCTTTGAGACTTGTGCTGGAGCCCATCCACAGTGAACGTCTCTCTCACCTGAATGTGAGAATATTCTGACATTCTAGTGAGAACGACGTTACCTGAGGATGGGCTCCAGCACAAGTCCAAAAGCTCAGAAGATTGAACCTCTGGTTCCAATAACTGATCCAGATTGGATCCTAAAACATCTGCAATAAATACAATCAAGGACCCCTGATCTACACTGCATCATTCTTCTCAAAATTTGCAATGGTAATTTGGAAATAAAAGTTGGCTTTCCGATTTGAAATGCCAACCTATGCGCCAATACTCATGCCTGCACCTCTTTCTTCCAGAGGAAGAGAACAGAATGCCACAGACAGAGCATGCCAACCTGTCATGTCAAAGTCAAGATCTTATTTTGCTTTCCTGCTATATAGTGTGCAATCTCCATTTAAAAGCCTGCAAAGCCTCAATGGGAGTATTATTTGTGGGATCATCGGGCTGCTCTTAAGTGGTCCTGAGCTTTGACCATTCAATTAAAAAAAAAGGCCAAATAAATTGCCTTCCCTGCTAAAGGAGACAAGAGCGTTGCATTTTAGAGCATCAGATGGCAGGGTTCAAATGGCCTCCTTAACAGTTGCTGAAACGCTTGTCAAGTGTTGGAGTGCAGGTCATAAATAAGATTTAAGCACCTTTGTGGGGTAGGAGAACCTGATGTTTTGAATCATGAATGATGCGGGGAGAAGAAAAGTGGCAACAAAAAGCTCTAATTAAATTAAAGGGTCAGTTGGAGCAACTTTAATCGTGATATATTTTCATGCCCAAAGGAACAACAAAATTTTTTTTTGGCATCTGTATTCTTTTGCTTTGTAGTGACTGCCTTTCAAGCAATTCTAGTGAGATGTTTGATTTGCATTGGCCAATAATTCTTTAAATCTCATAAAACCAGAGTTTGATGACACATTCAGAGAAATCAGAAAATCAGAGAAATGACAGATTTTGCTCTTAGCGAAAGACAGATTTTTCTCTTAGCCCATATTTTTCTTCTTGAAATGCTGACATTTTTGAACTGCAGGTAATCTTTGACTTATGACCACAATTGAGACCAGAATAGGGCCATGGTGGCTCAGGCTGTAAGATAGCCTGTTATTAAAACACAGCAGCCTGCAATTACTGCAGGCTCGAATCCCACCAGGCCCAAGGTTGACTCAGCCTTCCATCCTTTATAAGGTAGGTAAAATGAGGACCCAGATTGTTGGGGGGGCAATAAGTTGACTTTGTAAATATACAAATAGAATGAGACTATTGCCTTATACACTGTAAGCCGCCCTGAGTCTTCGGAGAAGGGCGGGATATAAATTTTAAAAAGAAAAAAAGAAAAAGAAGAAAATTTCTGTCGTAAAGTAAGGCACCTGATTTTAAGACCTTTTTCTGCCACGGTTCTTAAACAAATCACTGCAGTTGTTAAGTGAATCACACAGTCATGAAACAAATCTGGCTCCCCCCTTTGACTTTGCTTATCAGAAGGCAGCTGGGAAAGTTACAAATGGTGAGCATGTGACCTGCAAGATGCTGCAACCATTGTAAATATATTTACTCAGCCAGTTACTGAGTGTACAAATTGTGATTATGTGACTGTGGGGATGCTGTAGCAGTAGTAACCTGTGTTTCCCCGAAAATAAGACTAGGTTTTATTTTCTTTTGGGCCTCAAAATAAACACTAGGGCTTATTTTTGAGGGGTGTCTTATTTTTTTTCATGTACGGGAGGCCCACTTCTTCTGCTTGCTTGTGACGGGGCAGGAGGCTGCATGGTGTGCCAGTGCTGCTGCTGTGAGGTGGGGGGGGGAGTGGAGCTGCCCCATGTGCCCCGCATCAGCTTACCTCAGGGCCCCTGCAGCCAGGCCATCCACACCCTGATATTTGCCTTGCCTTGCCTTGCGGCGGCACTGTGGCCTCCTGCTCCATTGTGACCACGAGCAAACAGAAATGGGCCAGCAGCCACATGGGCTCCTGCTGCACATGGTTGGTGGTGCCACTGCTGTGAGGCAGGTCTTGGGGCATTGATGGCCTGGCTGCAGGGGCCCTGAGGTAAGCCATTGCAGGGCGTGTTGGGCAGCTTCATCCCACCGCCTCGCCTCATGTTGGCATCCCCGCCAGCAACCAGACAGAATGGCCAGCTCCACAGGCTCTTAAATAGGTCTTATTTTGGGGATACAGTTTATATTAGACGCATGCGTAAAGAACATGCTAGGCCTTATTTTTGGGATTGGTGTCGTGTCCCACTCCTCCGCTGACGGCCGGGTCAGGGAAATCCGAATCAGGCTTGCCTCTGCAGCTCTGCCCAAAGTCCTAGCAAAGTCCTCAGAGCAGGCAGGAGACCAGTAAGTGACTTCAGCAAGATAAGTTCGACTTTGCCTGACTCAGAGACTGCCAGAAAGCAGATCCTTTATATAGGCCATGGGGTGTGGCTCCATGACTCAGCACTCATTAAGGCCTGCCCCTCCCTTCCTTCTGTTGCCTCCGCCTATCCAATCTTCTGATGCGAGGGTCACTCCAATCAGCTGTTGTTGGAAGTAAACTTTCCTCAGGCTCACATGCTGTGGAGGAGGGGGAGGGGTCTAGCTGCTCCGTTTGCCTGGGCATGGAGCCAGGGCTGGGGCCGGGGGATGCTCCCTCCTCTGCAGCCTGCTTGGGCATGGAGCCAGGGCTGGGACCGGGAGGTGCCCCCTCCTCTGCAGCTTATCTGGGCATGGAGCCAGAACTGGGGCCGGGAGGCATACATTCCTCCGTGTTCGGGAGCAGATAAGCAGACCCCGGCTGCGGTGAGAGCGGACAAGACACAACAATTGGTCTTATTTTCAGGGAAACAGGGGTAATTGTGGGGACCAGTTGTAAGTCATTTTTTTTTCAATGTCATTGTCAGTTCAAATAGTCACTAAATGGAAGTCTAAAAAGAGCCACTTTCAGGTTGTTCTTAAGTTTTTTGGATGATCATGGGTCATACAAACATTGGAAGCAGCTTTTTAGTGTCTGGGTAAACATGGTGCACTAAATTCAAATATGACACATTTTATTTTATATATTACATTTTATTTTGAACACGACTATTGTGGCTGAACCTTTAAAAAATGGATCTACTGCAAAGAATGAATCCAGCAAATGAACAACATTGCTTGATTCACTTCGGTAATGTCCATTGCAAGCCAGGTTTAGAGCAGAACTTGCTAATCTATTAGAAACCCTTTCTAAAGTTTCCATCAGTTGACTGACAATTAATATCTGGCCTGTGGGAAAGAGATCACCACAGTGGGAAAGTTTCCCCTTCTTCCATTTCTGCAGCATTTGGTGATTGACATTCTCTATGGACCAACTCTTGTATTTTAGAAATACACAGTATTGTAGCTACGGAGATGTTCCTCACAGAGAACCTGTGTGTACAATAGCACAGGTTTTGGATTAGGAGCATGTCATGGAGCTGCCTAGAGCAGGGGTCTCCAACCTTGGCAACTTTAAGACTTGTGGACTTCAACTCCCAGAGATCCTCAGCCAACTCTGGGAGTTGAAGTCCACAAGTCTTAAAGTTGCCAAGGTTGGAGACCCCTGGCCTAGAGGACTTTCACCCAGTCCCTTTCTCTCAGCCCAAAAGCCGGGTTGGTCCAGTGGTGAAGATGTTGGATTGGAGATCCAAATTCTAGTCTATCTTCAGGTGTGGATTTTCGGTGAATGACTTTGGGCCAGTCCTTCTTTCTCAACTCAACTGACTTCACGAGATTGTAGTGGTGGAACAAGTGAAGATGAGGGAACGCTACCTATGCTAGCTTTCTGTTGAAAACAAAGGCAGAATCTAACACAATACATCATTTCTGTTCTATCCCTCCCCTGAGAGTTTCAACAAGTCCATTTATCTTCTGGATTAACTTGTAACATGTCTAAAATTAATTTTGAAAGCAGCTCATTCTTGCTTCACTGGGGTTGTCAGTTTGCCGTTTCCCTGTTCAAAGGTTAATGAAGTGAAATGCTACAAGAGTGGCTGGACAGGGAGGGTTGGAGGAAAGACCTAAACATGATGACAGCTGGGTGAAACTGTCAGGACAAATTGCTCTATATAAACAAGGTGCAAACCCCGCACTCATTTGCACAGATGGCATTATCTAGCAGGGTAATGAAATGTCTGCAAGCAAAGAACCAAACACAGAGAGCACCACAAAAATGATTTTGCATGCAAAGAGACCAAGAGTCCTAAAGCTGTGTGGGTTAAGGCGTCATCTGTGTGGCTATTCGCACTGACAAATAGACTTTTGGTTCTGGGGAAACGCCATCATGATATGTTGCCAGGCTTACAAATTTCTGTGAGCAACTCATGTGCTACCAATATGTCCTGGGAACACCAGAGTAGGAAACCTCGATCCAGAACTATTCATATAGTGGATTAACCAGATATTTTTTTTTACCAGTAATGAATATATATTTATGATGAAGATAGTTGTAGGTGGTGATAGAGCCTCCAAAATCCATGCATCTCACTCACTTGGGCATTAACTGTTCAGTTTCCTGTTCATCGCCTCCCTTTTTCAGAAATAATGAAGGTGGGGTGAGTCTGTTTTCACTCTCTTATTTGTTATACGTTCGCTTACTAATATTTCCAAGCCAACATGCTATTCTTCTGTATGCATACATACCTGCCATGTATGTACCTGCCATACCTCCATGGCCTAGGGCCGGGATATTTACGGGACTGCCTACTGCCACCATTAGCCTCTCACCGACCAGTGCGCTCTCACAGAGAAGGCCTCCTTCGGATACCGTCAGCTAAACAATGTCGGCTGGCGACCTCCAGGGGGAGGGCCTTCTCTGTGGGGGCTCCTACCCTCTGGAACGAGCTCCCTCTGGGGCTTCGTCAACTCCCCGACCTCAGGTCCTTCCGCCGCGAGCTGAAGACGTTGCTATTTCGAAGAGCAGGACTAGCGTGAACGTAGTTTTAAATTGGGGTTTTAAATCAGGGGTTTTAAATTTGTATTTAAAAGTTTTAGGCCATCAATTGAATTAATTTTCTATTCTTTTTTGCTTTTTTATATGTATTATATGTTTTCTGTTGTTTTATTGGCTGTGAACCGCCCTGAGTCCTTCGGGAGATGGGCGGTATACAAATATAATAAATAATAATAAATAATAATGTGAGTTGTGGTGTATAATTTATCTCCATATGGGTACTTTTCAAATTTCTCTCTGAAATGTTCAAATGGTTTTTGTTTTCAATTGCCTAGCACTTCAGTGGGAAGGTAACAGTTTTCCATGCATCTTTGGCATATAGTCATGCCGGCCACATGACCACAGAAGCCTCTTCCGACAATACAGGTAGTCCTCGACTTACGACTGCAACTGAGCCCCAAAATTTTTGCTGTTAAGTAAGACATTTGTTATGTGAGTTTTGCCCCATTTTATGACTTTTCTTTCCACAGTGGTTAAGTGAACCACTGCGGTTGATAAGTTAGTAACCCGGTTGTTAAGTGAATCTGGCTCCCTCACTGATTTTACTTTTGTGAAAAGGTCGCAAAAGGGGATTACAACGGTCATAAATGTGAACCAGTTGCCAATCATCTGAATTTTGATACACATGATGCTGCATTCATAAGTCACATTTTTCAGTGCTGTTGTAACTTTGAACGGTCACTAAACAAATTGTTGTAAGTCGGAAACTACCTGTACTGGCTCTTCGGCTGTAAATCAGGGATGAGCTTCACCTCTTATTTATTTATTTAATCGTATTTATCGTATTTATCGTATTTATCAAATCGTATTTGACTCTTAGAGTCAAACATGACTGGCAGGGGAAACCCTGAGCATTTTTCTTAGCAGAAGTCTAACCGAGAAAGGCAAGATGCAGATGGCTGTCACCTAATGCATTCTTTAGCCTAGGTGTATCATAGCATAGCAGTTAGACTTATATACCGCTTTGCAGTGCTTTACCCCAGTGGAGAAACCCAATTTCTTTTACTACTGGTTCTTTGGGCATGGCTTGGTGGGCGTAGTGTGGCTTGGTAGGCATGGTTTGGTGGGCGGGGCAGGAGGAAGATACTGCAAAAATCTCCATTCCCTCCCCACTCCTGGGGGAAGGCTACTGCAAAATCTCCATTCCCTCCCCATTCCGGGGGGAAGGCTACTGCAAAATCTCCATTCCCTCCCCACTCCTGGGGGAAGGCTACTGCAAAATTTTCATTCCCTCCCCACTCCGGGGGGGAAGGCTACTGCAAAATCTCCATTCCCTCCCCATTCCGGGGGGAAGGCTACTGCAAAATCTCCATTCCCTCCCTACTCCGGGGGGGAAGGCTACTGCAAAATCTCCATTCCCTCCCCACTACTGGGGGAAGGCTACTGCAAAATCTCCATTCCCACTCCACTCTGGGGCTAGCCAGGGGTGGTATTTGCCAGTTCTCTGAACTACACAAAATTTCCACTATCGGTTCTCCAGAACTTGTCAGAACCTGTTGGATTTCACCCCTGCATTACTCTGTAAGCAGTCTGCAGAGTCAGCCTCTTGCCCCCAACAATCTGGGTCCTCATTTTACCCACCTCAGAAGGATGGAAGGTTGAGTCATACTTGAGCCTGTTGAGATTCAGTCTGCTGGCAGCAAGTGACCAGCAGAAGTAGCCTGCAGTACTGCATTCTAACCACTGCACCACCACGGCTCTTAACAGCATTCCCAGTAGTTGATCTGTTCAATCACTTCCATGAGAATCTTTTTAACTTGAAAACCAATGCATGTCTACTTTGTTTTTCCTTATCTTTCTGCCCATACACTAAATAAGTACATTCTGCCCAAATATGTTTTTTTTTAAAAACTTCCTTTTATCCATTCATTTCTTTCATGGCTCTAAATTGTCTCTTGCTTTTCTGTTTTCTATATCCAAGCTGTCATCTTCTCACTGACATTAATCAGTTCTTAATCAAGATCAGTTCTTAATCAAGATAATCAAGCTTATCTTGGCCGATGACCATAATCATTGTGAGAGGTGGATAAAATTTCCAAGCATCAGAGCAATCAAGGAAAGTGGAACAGGTGAGCATCATGTTTACATCATGCCAGTTTGAACACTATAGGTAATCCTCAACTTACAGCCACTTGTTTAACAAAGGTCTGAAGTTATAAATAAGGTAAGATAGTCTTTATTGTCGTTTTTTACTGTGGGCACACTGGTACACATTAAAAATTAAATACTGTTGCCTGCTCTCAAAACTACACATACCTAAGACACATATAGACCTGATACATACAGATCAGGGGTGCTATTCAGCAGGTTGTGACAGGTTCTGGAGAACCAGTAGTGGAAATTTTGAGTAGTTTGGAGAACTGGCAAATATCACCTCTGGCTGGCCCCAGAGTGAGGTAGGAATGGAGATTTTGCAATATCCTTCCCTTGGAGTGGGGTGGGAATGGAGATTTTGCAGTATCCTTCCCCTGCCCTGCCTACCAACCATGCCCACCAAGCCACACCCACAGAACTGGTAGTAAAAAAAATTGAATTCCACCACTGATTTAGATACCAACTTCCTAACATATAAATATATATAAATGTTATATGTCCATCTTGAATACATAGCAGAAAGAGGAAGCTTGACAGGTTCATAAGGTTGATACTGTATTGGAGCAAAACTGTGACTGAATCTGGATGTTCTACATAAATACGTATGCCTTGAATAATATTTGCATTAGAAAAGCATATATAGAATTTGTTACGTTCGGGCAGTAACGAGGCTGGAGACCAGGGTAGTGACAACAGCTCTTTAATATATGGTGAACCCAGCAGCCCGGCTGGGGAAAAACCTCTCCTTATATACAGTTTAGCCGGCAGCTTCAACCAATCAGCAACGTGCTTGTTTCCCGCCAAAACATTTAAAGATACATTACACTCCTTCCCTCCCAGAAAACCCTTTACCAATATTTACATGATATTTACATATTATTTTTCAACGTAATCACGCAAATAGACTGGGCGTCTCCTGACTCTTTCGGACCTGCGCAGTTCATTCCCTGGGAGTGGGTTGAGCTGACCGGAGGGGCTGTTTGCTCCTCTCAGCTCCTCCTCTAGGCCATCCGGCCCTGGATTATTTGCAGAGTCGTCCCTGCTGTTTTCTAATGGACCCTGTTGGCGTCGCTGGACCTCCAGGAACTCAGATAAGTCCTGCGATTTTCCCGGGCTTGAGACAGCTGTGGATTCAAACATTGTATAGTCAGGGCCTGTTTCGTCTAATTCGGATTGTTCGGCTATGCGTTTTCTTATTTGGTCTATGTGGCGCCTCCATACCCGGCCGTCCTTTATCTCCACCAAGTATGATTTTGGACCTGTTATGTTTAGGATTTTTCCTGCTACCCAGGTCGGGCCTTCACCATAGTTGTGTGCCCACACTCGGTCGCCTATGTCCATCCCTCTTGTTTTTTCGAGTCCCCCCTTGTAACCCTCCGGTGTATAGTTTGGATTTAAACGGTCTAGTGGGCACCTGAGCTTTCGGCCCATTAATAATTCTGCTGGGCTTCTGCCGGTTGTGACACAGGGGGTTCTGTGTTGGACGGCCAGGAAAACATCGATTTTTGTTTGCCAGTCGCCTGGCTTGAGTCTGGACAATGCCTCTTTTGCGCTCCGGACGAAACGCTCTGCAAGGCCATTCGTCGCAGGGTGGAAAGGCGCCGAGAGGGCATGCCGGATGCCCTCTTCTGCCAAGTACTCCTCAAACTGGGTTGCCGTGAATTGCGGGCCGTTATCGGATACTAACATGTCGGGCAACCCATGGGTTACAAATAGGTGCCGTAGGACTGAGATCACGGCCTCGGCTGTCATGGATCTCATGAGAATGATTTCCAGCCATTTGGAGTAGGCGTCGACTACTACCAGGAAGGTTTGGCCGTGGAAGGGGCCGGCAAAATCAATGTGGATTCTCGACCAGGGCCCTTGGGGTCTCTCCCATTCCCTAACCGGGGCTGTTGGGGGTAGCGGTCTGGACTCCTGGCAGGCCTGGCATTTCCCTACCCTTTCAGCAATTTCCGAGTCCATTAAGGGCCACCACACATAGCTTCTCGCTAGACCCTTCATCCTTACGATCCCTGGGTGACCCTCGTGGAGTAGATCCAACACCCTTTTCCTCAATTTCTCTGGGATCACCACTCGATCCCCCCATAGCAGGCACCCCCCTTGAGCCGAAAGTTCCCCACGTTTCTTTACAAACTCTTTAAAACGCTCGCTCGCAGCGGGCCACCCTCTTGTATCCAACCAAGTACAGTTCTCAAAATAATGTCCCGGTATGACGCCCGAGCCACCTCCTTAGGCGTGACTGGTCCAGAGTCCAGAGAGTCAATTAACAGTATGGGCGTCCCGGTGGGGTCTCGATCGCCCTGGTAGTGGGCATCTGCTTAATGCGTCCGCATGCCCCAACTCTTTTCCTGGCCGATGCCGCAGTTTATAGGAGTAGGCGGCTAAAAAGATAGTCCATCGGGTCAATCGGGGCGAAAGTGCCACAGGCGTTGGACGGTCGCCAGCCAGTAACCCTAACAGTGGTCTATGGTCTGTAACAATTTCAAAGTCTCTATTCGTGAAACTTTTTTACCCCTGAAACTATAGCTAGAGCTTCCTTATCCAACTGACTATAGTTCCTCTCTGTCGAGGACATCGTTCTGGAGTAGAAGGCTATTGGGGCTTCTGTGCCATTTGGAAGCCTGTGGCTGAGCACAGCACCCACCCGTAAGGGAAGCATCGCAAACTAATACCAATGGCATTGTGCTATGATACTGGATCAGTAAGCTATCGCTCGAGAGTAGGTTTTTTACTGCCTCGAAAGCCCTAGCTTCCGTCTTTCCCCAAGACCAAACAGTATTCTTTCCCAGTAACTTATGTAGCAGCTCAGCAACGGTTGCCTTATTTTTCAAAAAGACCGCGTAAAAGTTCACTAGACCCAGGAATGCCTGTAGCTCTGTTTTGTTTTTGGGCGCTGGAGCCTTTCTTATTGCCTTGACCTTGCTCTCAGTGGGGTGGATTCCTTTCTTGTCTATTCTGTAGCCCAAGAACTCTACGGATTCTACCCCTATTTGGCATTTGTTCACTTTAACCTTTAGACCGGCTGACCGGAAAATGCCCAAAACTTTTCTCAAACGCTCCCCCAATTCTTCTAAATTTTCGGCTGACACCAATACATCATCAAAATAGGGAACTACCCCCGGGAGCCCTTGCAGAAGTCGCTCCATTAAATTTTGGAATAGACCAGGTGCCACACTCACCCCAAACTGTAACCGGGTACACTTGAAAGCACCTCTGTGAGTCACAATTGTCTGGGCTTCGGCTGTGTTGGCGTCTACAGGCAGTTGTTGATAGGCTTGGGCCAAATCTAATTTGGCAAAAACGTGCCCTTGCCCCAGCGAGTGCAGCAAGTGTTGCACCACGGGACCGGTAAGCGCTTTTTTGCAAGGCTTTGTTTAACGTTGCCTTGTAGTCAGCGCAGATTCTAACTGACCCATCTGGTTTCACTGGGGTGACGATTGGCGTCTCCCACTTTGCGTGATCGACTGGCACCAGTATCCCCTGACTGATGAGCTTGTCTATCTCCCTGTCAATCTTGGGTTTAAGGGCAAAAGGGACCCTCCTTGCTTTTAACCGTATGGGGGCTACCTGGGGGTCTAAATTGAAGGAAATAGGGGTCCCCTTGTACTTGCCCAGGCAGTCCTTGAAAACATCTTCGAATTCGTCCATGAGTGTGTCTTTTAGGTTAAAGTCATTTCTGTAGATGCCAGTCACTCCCATGCCCAACGCACGGAACCAGTCTAGTCCCAACAAACTTTGCAGGGTCCCTTCGACTATCGTGATGGGCAGGGTCTTCTTGTGTGGTCCGTACTCGACGCGGACGGAGGTGGTCCCTCGAACAGGGATGCGATTCCCTTGGTAGTCTTGAACTCTTAGCCGCTGTGTTTGCAGTTTGCGTTTGGCGATTCTCGGCAAAGCTTTCGCAAAAGTGTCCCAGGACATGATTGTGATCGCTGACCCTGTGTCCACTTCTAGTCGGCACGGCACTCCTTCGATTTTCGGTTTTGTGAAGATTTTCTTCTCTACGCGGGTTGCCGCACGACCTACTATCACGGTCGTTTGATTTGCATTCGCGCCCTTTTTGTTTTGACCAATCACGGGTCGCCTAGCCGATCCCGCGCTCTGATTGGTTGGTTTGAATTTTCGGCGGGAAGGTTGGGGTGCTCGACAGACTTGAGCCAGGTGCCCCTTCTTCTCGCACCGCTGACATGTAGCGTCCTTGAACTTGCATTGTTGACGCTGGTGTTGCCCTCCGCAACTTCCGCATTCATCCCGGTCTTCTTTGCCCCTTCTCCGGTTGTGGCAAACTCCTTCCTCATCCTCGCCGTCTGATTCGGTCTGGATTTCTTCGTTGTGGACCGGGGTTGATTTCGTGCTCGCCGTTGGCGTGAGCGGCTTTTGTAGGGTTTCCGCCGCTTGGGTGGACATCTCATGAGCTCTGGCTTCGTCCAGAGCGTTTGCCAGCGTTAGATTGCTTTTTGATAGCAGCCGCCTCCGCAAACGAATGTCCCTGACCCCACGGATGAGTTGCTCTAACAGCTCCTCATCCAAGTCTCGGTACCCACAATCCTTGGAGGCTTTCCTCAGGGCGGCCATGTAATCGCTGATGGATTCACCCTCTTGCTGTCTGCGCTCTCCAAATTCAAAACGCCGTACATATTTGGATGGTGTTGGCGCGAAATGGTTCTTCAATAGATTTTGCAGAGTTTGCCATGATACCGATTGTACCGGCGTTGGCTCTGCCAGGGCTTCCGCGATGTCGATGACCTCGGGACCGCAGTGGCTCAGGAAATACGCCCTTTTGCGGTTGTCTGGAACTCCTTGCAGTTCGTTTGCCTCGAGGAAGCTCTCGAAACGGGTCATGTACGTTCCCCATTTCTCCCTGGATGGGTCAAACGGCGCGGGCGGAGTGTAGCTGGCCATCGCTGCGTTTCCGCCCTGAGTTTGCTGGGTTCGGTTCTTCCGTGCGTTCAGCTCGTTCCTGGTGCTCTTAGCCTCGATATCCCACCTTCGTCGCCAGTGTTACGTTCGGGCAGTAACGAGGCTGGAGACCAGGGTAGTGACAACAGCTCTTTAATATATGGTGAACCCAGCAGCCCGGCTGGGGAAAAACCTCTCCTTATATACAGTTTAGCCGGCGGCTTCAACCAATCAGCAACGTGCTTGTTTCCCGCCAAAACATTTAAAGATACATTACAGAATTTTAATTATTTTGTTGTATAACATATCACAGTATGTTTTTTGGTTGTATTTTTTTTCTCTTTTCTGTTATAGCACTTTTTATGTGTTCTGGTTTTCCTCTTTGCATATATCACTATCATGTATATGTATATATCACTATCATGGCCTGCCTCCATTCAAAACTTAAGAAAGAAAACCCCCAACTCCATTGATTTAGAGAAGAGATACTTTTACTAAGTTTGAATTGCAGTGGTGGGTTTCAAAAATTTTTGCTACTGGTTCTGTGGGTATGGTTTGGCAGGCATGGCATGGCTTGGTGGGCGTGGCTTGGTGGTCATAGCAGGGTAAGGATACTGTGAAATCCCCATTCCCTTCCCAATCCAGGGGAGGGAATCTGCAAAATCCCTATTTCCCCCCATCAGCTGAGACTCGGGAGGCAGAGAATAGATGGGGGCGGGGCCAGTCAGAGGTGGTATTTACTGGTATTTACAGCTCCACTGCAGGTACTTCTTGCATATGGTCTCTCAGGACAATTGACTTTGAAGAAGTATAAACAACTCCACTCAGCAGCTCCAATTTCATGAGTGCAAAACTCCCTGCCAGGTTCTCATGGGACTACTTCACACCAGCTTACTTCCCCAACCCAAATGCCCATGCTTCCCTACCCGTTTCTAAGGCAGCCGAGAGCAAGCAAGCTTCAGAAAACCAGGCTGGAGATCTGACGGACAATAAGTATTTTATGTTTGTTCTTTCTTTTTTATTCATTAACAAGAAATAAAAATTAAGAATGAAAAAAAGAGTTTGAAATTTTGATAGCACTGAAAAAAAGTGAAGACCACTCCTCGAAGTTATGACCAGCGGTGAAATGCAGTTACCTTCACTACTCAGAAATCTGAGTGCATGTGCCTCTTTTGTACATGCGCAGAAGATAAAAAATGGGATGTAATGATGTCCTGGTGGGTGGGCGGAGTTCATGCGAGTCAGACAGATCCGGCTGGATTTCACTGCTGATGATAACCATCCCTGTAGCCACATGATCGCCATTTGGGTGCTTGGCAACCGGCTCACATTTATTACATTTGCAGCATCCTGTAGTTACAAGATTGGAGTCTGCAACCTTCCCAGCCGACTACTGATAGGCAGAGAAAATAGGGAAACCAGCAAGGAAAGTTGCAAATCAGGACTCATAATATCTTGCTTAAGAACTGCAGCAAATAAAGGTTGTAGAATCAGGTGCAGTCACATGATGTCTCACTTAATGACCACATTGCTTAACGAGGAATTTTGTGGTACCAGTTGTGGTTGTAAATTGAGGACCATTAGACTTCCTTAAAGGAAAATGTTCCCCTCGCACATATGTGCTAGTTGTTCCTGACTCTAGGGAGCGGTGCTCATCTCCATTTCAAAGCCAAAGAGCCAAAGACATCTCCATGGTCATGTGGTCGGCATGACTAAACACCAAAGGTGCACAGAGTGCTGTTACCTTCCCATCAAACGTGGACCCTATTTTTTCTACTTGCATTTTTTATGTGCTTTTGAACTGCTACGTTGGCAGAAGCTGGGACAAGTAACAGGAGCTCACCTTGTTACATACCGCTGAACTGCTGACCTTTCGATCGACAAGCTCAGTGTCTTAGCCACTAAGCCACTGCATCCCTTCTTAGACTTCCTTAGGAAGATTAAATTATGGATGTGGCGATGTGTCTGTTTTTCTTTCCTCCAATGCCATGATTGGTATAAGGCACTTCCTGTTGTGCCTCCTGTCTTTTATTTTCTTGTTTCTATGAAACAGGCACACTTTGCAAGGCACCTTAGGGGGAAAAAAAAACACATTTCTCTCCAAATCCTTCTCTGCTCCTTCATCCCCATCCAGGAGCTGCATAACCAGGGGCTTCTGAAAGAAGCAAGTGTGGAGAATTCAAGGCGGTGGGGTAGGAAACTAAGGAAAGAGACAAAGGAAACTCATTTAGAATAGTCTCTGCATCACTAATGATGCTAATCCATTAGGAGTTAGCCTAAGCCGGGTTGGTGCTGCAGAATTTTAATCACATGACATGACAAAGATTTTGATTTATTTTTCAAAGAGGGCAGCTCCCCCTCCCGGAACCCGTGTGCGGAATAGGAAATAAAGGCGAGATTTATTCAACGAGAGGATAGTTGAAATACACCCCGATAATGAGTCTCCTTCCAGGAACATCCCCTGGGGTCCATCTGAAAGGTCAACGCTGTGACCCCTGCAAGAATTTGTCTAAGCCAGACAGGAAATGTATCTGTACGAGAATTTGCAATTTTTTTTTTGCTAGTAATTTTTTTATATGTGCAATTTTTATCAGATATTTTTCCTGAGTTTTAAAACATTCTGGTGCATACTTTTTCCTTGTGCATGCAGTTTCCCAAGTGCATTTGTTTCATATAGAGTTCGGTCTAGTGGTTAAGGCACCAGGCTAGAAAATGAGAGATCATGAGTTCAAGTCCTGCCTTAGCCATGAAAGCCAGCTGGGTGAAAGCTATTTAGAATAGAATAGAGCTGGAAGGGACCTTAGAGGTCTTCTAGTCCAGCCCTCTGCACAAGCAGGAGAACCTTTCCCATTTCAGACAAGTGACTGTCTAGTCTCTTCTTAAAAACCTCCAGTGACAATTTCTGATGGCAAGCTGGTTTCACTGGTTAATTGTCCTCACTATTAGGAAGTTTCTCCTTAATTCCAGGTTGCTTCTCTCTTTGATTAGTTTCCAATCATTGTTTTTTGTCCTGCCCTCTGGTGCTTTGGAGAATGAGTTGATTCCCTCTTCTTTGTAGCAGTCCCTCAAAGACTGGAATACTGCTATCATGTCACCCCCTAATTCTTCTTTTCTCTAGACTGGCCATACCCAAATTGTAAATCCGTTCTTCCTATGTTTTAGTCTCCAGACCTTTGATCATCTTAGTTGCTCTTCTCTGAACCTTTTCCAAAGTCTCAACATCTTTTTTGTAGTATGGTGACTAAAATTGGTTGCAGTATTCCAGGTGCGATCTTCCTAGGGTTTTATAAAGCAGCACTAATATTTCATGTGATCACTATTATTCTATATCTATATCTATATCTATATCTATATCTATATCTATATCTATATCTATCTATATCTATATCTATATCTATCTATCTATCTATCTATCTATCTATCTATCTATCTATCTATCTATCTATCTATCTATCTATCTATCTATCTATCATCTATCTATATCTAGTTCCACCTTTGGCATGAAAGCTGGCTGAGTGACTTCAGGCCAGTCATTTTCTCTTAGCCCAATCCACCTCACAGGGTTGTTGTGGGAAAAATAGGAGGAGGAAGGTGTATTGGATATGTTTGCTACTTTGAATTATTTGTAAAAGTAATAAAGGCAGAATACAAATCCATCGTCTATCTATCTATATAAAAAGGACGTATGTATGTATGTATGTATGTATGTATTTATAAAGGATCCAGCATAACTCTGGAACGGCTCAAGCAATTTCAACCAAACTTGGTACACAGATGACTTACTCTCTGGAAACAAATTCTGTGAGGGTAACACACCCATAACACCACTCAGGGTGTGTGGGTGAGTGGGTGTTTGTGGGTGTTCCAGCATAACTCTGGAACAGCTCCAGGAATTTCAACCAAACTTGGTACATAGATGACTTACTCTCTGGAAAAAATATTTGAAAAAGTTTTGAAAAAAAATTGAGACTTGCATTTTCAATCCTGATCAATAAGTCACAGGGTCAGTCTATTAAATACTGTGGAGTGGATTTGAGATCACCATGTTTCTCCCATAGATAACTTTATTATGTTTGCTCAAGGGGGGTTCACCATGGAATTTATTTATTCTTGCTCCTGGAGTTGAAACTAAAAATGTTGTTTATAATCACGTTTTGTCCTAAATTAATATTATTCTTAATTTGAATATTTTACTTTATAATTTGTATACTGTACTTATACTTTTAAAACCCTATGAATAAAATTGCTTTGATTTGACACTAAAGATATAATTCATTTTTTTCCCTGTCTAATAGAAGATTGGGATAAATAAATACCCGGGCAATGCCGAGTAATCATCATTAGCTAGTAAATAAATAAAACACCTGTTTCAGTTGGTATTTTTTAGGTTACAATGTCCTCAGCCTCTGAAAGGGGCAGATTTGCTGTATAAAACCCTTTCTCTTCATTTGGCATGTAGATTCTGCCAATGTGATTTAGCAATCCAAACATTCGAATGGAATAAACATCTATGCCATTGCTGGGATTGCCTCAATTGCCTTCCTGAACCAACTCTAAAGAGACGGAAGTTTGAGAAAAGATGGCATAAGGAAGTGCTTGAATGTAAGTGGACATATTTGGAATATGCAGTCATTTCAGTTCTATATAAACATAGGTTATTATTGATATATGGCATTACTTTTGTTGAAAAAGGCAATGTCCAATTCCTTCCTTTGATCAAGGGGCAGTTCTTCACTTTATTCTACATTGAAGGAAGACAAGAAAAGAGAGAGAGGAGAGAGAGAGAAACAGAAGAGATCCTTGACCCATAGTCAGAAGTTCGAATTTTTATCCAAGAACTGCTGGGTTTTTTTGCAATGATGTTTTTTTTCTGCGTTATGTGTCTGAAGTGGATCTCAGAGTGCTTACTGAGGAAAAAAATAACTAATTTAGACTTTTCAGTGTATAGCCAAAACACTGAAGCAAGAGGATCATAACCAGGTAAAGAGTGGTAAAAGGCACTGTTATATCTTCTAATTCCATATCTGTTATGGAGGCTCAGATCCACAAGACCATGGGAATGTACCAGACACCAATGCTGAAGAATTGGGCATCTTGAATCCATTCTGCATCAGAACCTGGGCTGTATAGGGGCCCTCTCAGCTCAGACTGATAGATTGCAGTCTTGAGCAAACCAGAGCTATAGAAGAGCTATATTTATATAAAGGGCTGTGGTGGTAATCAGAATGCAGTCTTGCAGGCTAACTCTGCATTCCATTGTCAGAAGTTTGATCCTAACCAGTTGACTCAGCTTTCATCCTTCTGTGGTTGATAAAATGAGGACGCAGATTATTGGGGGCAATATGCTAACTCTGTAAACTGCTTAGAGAGTGCTGTATATAAGTGTAAGTGCTATGGCTATGGCTATTGCTATAGATTGAAGGTTGAGAAGTATTAACAAGGCACATACAGTATCGGTAGTTCTCGACTTACGATAAAAAACGGGACTGGAATTTCTATCATAAGTCAATGCAGTCATAAAATAAATTATCATGTGACCAGATCTGATTTTATAGCTATTTTTATCATGGTCATTAAGTGAATCATGCGGTCATTAAATGAATTGTGTGGTTGTTAAGCAAATCTCCCCCCCCCCCATTAATTTTGCTTCTGGGAAGCTGGATAGGATTGTTTCAAATTGTGATTATGTGATCGCAAGAGAGTGCAATTTTCATAAATGTGAGCCAGTTGCGAAACACTCAAACTGCAATTATGTGTACTGTGGGGGTTGTATGACAAGTGAAGGACAGGTTGTAAATCTCTTTTTCCAAGGCCTTCATAACTTCAAACCATCATTAAACGAATTGTCTTAAACTGAGAACTACTTAAACACTTACAAATCATACTTTATGAACAGATTATTTATGAACTATTCACCATTGTCTGCTATTAGGTTGACTCAGCCTTCCATCCTTCCGAGGTCAGTAAACTGAGGACCCAGATTGTTGGGGGCAATATATAACCCACTCTGTAAGCCACTTAGAGAGGGTGTAAAGCACTGTAAAGTGGTATATAAGTCTAAGTACTATTGCTATTAAGTTGAGAGATAACAAAGCTGTAACCATGTATGAATTGAAACCAGTACATCTTCCCAACCTCTGTACCTAGTTCTTTTTCTTTCAATGATTCTGTAATCCCTTTTATCAAGGTAGAGTCGGAGGTGACTGAATGGAGCTGAGCGTTTACTGGCCGGATGCCCTTCCTGACACATAAGTGGAGCTCACAGCAGATATTTTCCCTTTGTGCCCAGAGAGAAAAATGTCTGTCGCTACCTAAGATCAAACTCACAGCCTTCTGATTGTAAGGCAAGCACTCCACCTCTAGGCCACTATGCTGCTCACCTTATGTATTTGTTTAATCTTTGGAAAAATAATATGCATGAGATGTCCTCTATCTCTGAGGTAGAAAAGTCTTAGGAGGTTTCAGGGAGGAATGCATGACTGAACCAAACTAATATTATGTATGACTGAACCAAACCAAATTAATATTACATGGAGCCATCTAAGCTGTCCCTGAAATTATATCTCTTAGCAAATCCTTTCAAATGACACAAAAGGAACGCCACTCATATTTGAATACTGGCATTTAGTAAGTGTGTGTGATAGAGATAGTCCCAAGTGAACTGTTGATTTGGTTTGGACTTCAGAGTTAATTTGATTTGGTGTGCATGTTACACATGGAAAAAACAAGCATTTACATATTTGCAAAAGTCATCAGAATCACTCATTGATTTGGAAGCATCTAACAAATTGAAGTGATTTGCTGAGTCAACTCGGAGGAGAAAAAAAAACATGTTTCAGTTTGGATATTTGAATAACCTCTGAACTGAATCTCCAAATGGAATATTTGTACACCCTTAGTATTTAAAATCTGGCAGGGATAACTGGCATACTTTGGCACACAGTACACCATTGCTTGTCAAATGATTGCCAAAACAATTAAGCACCAAGTCCAAAAACACTTGAATTGGGAAACAAACAGCAGCATATTCCTTTCAACCAGCTCTGAAACATCTCTTGGAGATAGAATCCAAAATGCTACACAGCCCTAAAATCATTTTTTTTATTTTTTTTTATTTTTAAATCTGCACTACTATTAATCTTCTCATCGTTCCCATCACCAATCTCTTTCCACTTATGACCGTATGACTGTAACTTTGTTGCTGGCAATCCTTATGATTTATATTGATATATTGACCATCAATTGTGTTGTAAATGTTGTACCTTGATGAACGTATCTTTTCTTTTATGTACACTGAGAGCATATGCACCAAGACAAATTCCTTGTGTGTCCAATCAGACTTGGCCAATAAAAATTCTATTCTATTCTATTCTATTCTATTCTATTCTATTCTATTCTATTCTATTCTATTCTATTCTATTCTATTCTATTCTATTTTTATTTATGGTCCAAGAGGAAACACAGAAAGAAGGACTACTAAGAAAGAAAGAACACTAAGGAGCTGCCACTCACAGATCATTGTTATTTTTTTTTAAAAAATACAAATTTTATTAAAAGGTTGACAAAGAACATAAAAGCTAAGACAAATTAATGAAACTAATGAAAAGTAAGAGGGAAGCAAAGAAGAAAAGAAAGAAGGGAGGGAGGGAGGAGAAGGGAAGGAAAGAAGGAAAGAAGGAGAAGGAGAAGGAGAAGGAAAGGAAAGGAAAGAAAGGAAAGGACTTCCAATTTCTTTTTTGGCAATTATAAATACAGTTACAAAATTATCTCTTACTCTATAATTACAAAGAAGAAACTTTCACTTTTTTCTGTGATCCACTCCCTCCCCCACAATCATCAAAACCACATAAGTGCTTTATTTCCATTTCATGCAAAAAGTCTATCAGGGGTTTCCAGTCAACCATAAATATAGATATTGTCTTTTCTCTGATCAAAGAAGTTAATTTAGCTAATTAATCACATCTTCCATCATCTTCATCAACCATTCCACCATTGTGGGTAGTGTCAAACCTTCCCACTCGTAGCCAATTGTTGATTTGCGGACTTCAGTCAAAGGGGTAAAACCTGGCCCTGAAAGACAAGGGAGGGAAGTTAAGGGTATGAACGGGAGTGGGAAGCTTCCTTGAGATAGGTATCTTCACCTTCATTCTTAAAATGATTCCAAACCAGGGAGAAGAAGGCTGCAACTGTGCTGCCCAGATCTGGCTGTTCTGCTAAATGTTGATAGCAAGGGTTCAGAAGTCTGTAGGCCACCCACTAATAGCATACAACCGTTTTGAACAGAAGACAAAAAGGAAGAAAAAAATACACCCAGGAATTTTGAAACCCTTTGGCCCAGGCATTTAGAGAGGATTGAGGAGGATTTATTGGAGAAGAAAGAGCAAGCGAGAGCTACTTTTGAACTCAACTCCATCATTGCCAGGGGCAGCTGTACTATCCCCTGGGTTTCTCTTGCTGGGTGATGAGAGCCTGCTGATTTATTTCTGGTTCTGCTGGTGGAGGGGTTTTTGCAGAAACAAATGTGTCCATTTTTTCCTTCAGAATGCAGCTGATGCCCTAGATCAGGGGTGTCAAACTCAAGGCCTGGGGGCCAGATCCGGCCTGCGAGGTGCTTAGATCCGTGGGCTGCCCTGGAAAGAATGAAGGATCAGCCCGTGGTGCCTCTGCCAGAAAAAACGGGCTCCCAATCTCCATTTTCAGCTGGGACAATCTCCTGCAACCCTTTGCCAGTGAAGATGGCGCTCAGGAGGGCCGCATGCTCCATTTTCGGTGGTAGAGGGCTGCAGGAGGATGATCCAGCTGAAAATGGAGCTCAGGAACCTGTTTTCACTGGCAGAGCACTCGGGCCGCCATAGGCGCCCCTGACATGAGTGACATGGAGCTGGCCATGTCCACCCTGGCCACACACACCCCGCCCCCCCAAGGTCAATCACAACCCTGATGCGGCCCTCAAAGAATTCGAATTTGACACCCCTGCCCTAGATGGTGTTCATCTCATTTTTATTTTCAGTTGATGTATCAGCAACATACTAGCTTAAGGTAAAGTTGAGTGTGTTATTGGAAATGACATGAACTGGGCCACCATATGAAGTCCATAATATGCGGTGTGTGTTTGCGTACTGCCTATTATAAAAACAACTCAAATGATACAGGTAGTCCTCGACTTACGACCACAATTAAGTCCAAACTTTTAGTCATTAAGTGAGACATTTGTTAAGCGAGTTTTGCCCCATTTTATGACCTCTCTTGCCAGAATTGTTAAGTAAATCACTGCAGTTGCTTAATTAGTGACAGTTGTTAAGTGAATCTGGTTTTCCCACTGACTTTGCTTGTCAGAAGGTTGCAAAAGTGGATCACATGACCCCAGGACACTACAATGGTCAAAAATGTGAGTCAGTTCCCAAGCATCTGAATTTTGATCACGTGACCATGGGGATGCTGCAACAGTTATAAGAGTGAAAAACAGTCATAAGTCACTTTTTCAGTGCCATTGAAAAAACGTCACTAAATGAGCTGTTATAAGTTGTGGTCTATCTGTATTTTGATAACTGGGGCTTAAGGTTCAACGTGTTCTATGCAGCTACTTCTTGCTTAACAAACATTGGTTCCGTAACTGTTCAAAACTGTGACAGCATAGAACGAAAGGACTTATGACTGACACCTGGAGTTCACATGTTCACAAGATTGCAAACTCCTGTTACTTATCTGGTTCCTGGTGGTTGGCTGTTCTGTTCTGACCCAGCCTGATCAGAAGCAAGAAACAGACTTCTTGTCATAAAAAACCCCTCTTTATTTACCTCTTGTGAATTAATTGCATTCACCCACAGAAAAGTTCAGGCACTAGTCCTTCAAGGAGTTAACTGCAGTACAGACCTTATCAGTTCATTGTGATAATTGCAAGGCTGTGAGCTCCCAGCCAAAAGGCTGCAAATTAAGTGCTGGCAAGAAGTTTTTGTGGTACTAAATACCATGAGCAAAATATTCAGAAATATGAAGTGTTGCCTCCTACAACAACCACTTCCCTTTCCTTCCTTTATTCCTGATTTATTACTGATGTGGTGGGATTCAATTTTTTTTACTACTAGTTCTGTGGGTGTGCCATGGCTTGGTGGGTGTGGCTTGGTGGGCATGGCAGGGGAAGGATACTATAAAATCTCCATTCCCGCCCCATTCCAGGGGAAGGTTACCGCAAAATCCCCATTTCCTCCCTAGCAGCTGGGACTCAGGAGGCAGAGAATAGATGAGGGCGGGGCCAGTCAGAAGTGGTATTTACCGGTTCTCCAAACTACTCAAAATTTCCACTACCGGTTCTCCAGAACTGGTCAGAACTTGCTGAATACCACCTCTGATCCACGTGTGCTTTGCTTCCCGAGTCGAATCCTTGTCCTCTGTTGCTCACCTCTTCTAATTGCTCTGCACATACATGCATCTGGAACAGGCCCCAGCTGTTCTTCCTCCTAACCCAGCCTCCAAAGGCAGCTGCCTCTCTGGTGGCTGGGAAATGTCGGATGGCCCTGGCTCTAGCTCTGTGTCTGACGCAGAGCAGCCATCAGAGCCTTCCCCAGACTCCAGCACTGGCCCAAGTTCCTCCCCAACCTCATCATCATCTGAGTCTGCTGCCAGCTCTGCTGGCGGGCCACAACCCTGGCTGAAAAACGTCTGTCAGGACCCCTCTTGGGATGGACCCTTTTTCAAGCAGCTTTTTGAGAGCAGAAGGGCTGCCTGTCAGATTGATTTCGCCCTGCGTGGGGGCAGAGTCCCTCAGCCAAGCAGCCTGTCACTCCAAAATATGCTGGTTGGATAAAGCCTTTCTGTCCTTCAAAAACAGCATGTTTGCTGATTTTCTGGACAGAAAGCTAGTGAACAGAACATTTCTGAAGGATAGAAAGGGTTTATCCAGCCTTTCTCTACTTCAGAAAGATTCCGTTTGCTAGCTTTCCGGTTGAAAGGGCCAGGATTGCAGTCGTTGAATGAGACAGTCATGGGGGCAATTGACTTAACAACCACAATGACTTATGTCCAAAATTCTAGGTCTAATTATAGTTGTAAATTGGGGACTACCTGTAATCTCAATTGCTCACTTTCACATCCTTTTTATTACATACACACACACACAAATGTTCAGTATAACATTCACAAAGATGCTCTTTATTCTTAAAGTGCAAGTTATCTAAACTGGAATTACATGAGGCAGAGTGGAATGACACCCTCACCCTTCCCAGTTTTGTAATAACACACCAGGATTTGGGAGGGGGGAAATCCCTACCTACCTCACATGCCTGAAATCTTGGTTTCAAAGTGGTTGAGATGTAACAACCATTTCAGAGCACAGAATGCATCTGAGCTCTGCACCTTTATTGAAAGAGAAATGGGGGATAAACTGAGAAGAAAGCTTCCAGTAATAGGCTGCATACAGAGCAGCACTTGGTAAGACTTTGTCAGTGGTCCAAATAATTATAATAGGTCACTTCCCCCAATATACTACATGGCTGGCTTGGGAATTCTGAGAGTTGAAGTCCACAACATCTTCAGATTGCCAAAACTAAGAAACACCGTATGTCAGAGTACTACTAACTGCTATGTTTACAAGGGGATCAGGCCAGGGATGAAATCCAGCAGGTTCGGACAGGTTCTGGAGAACCGGTAGCAGAAATTTTGAGTAGTTTGGAGAACCGGCAAATAACACTTCTGGCTGGCCCCAGAGTGGGGTGGGAATGGAGATTTTTCAATATCCTTCTCCCAGAAGTAGGGTGGGAATGGAGATTTTGCAGTATCCTTCCCCTGCCACGCCCACCAAGCCACACCACACCACACCCACCAAGCCATGCCTACAGAACCAGTAGTACAAAAAATTTGAATTTCACCACTGGATCAGGCCTGATGCTGTGACAACACCAGACAAGCAGTAACTGGATTATCATCTCCTTAAACGCATCCAGTGACTTGAGATGCAGCAATAAAAGTTTTATGGAGTGTCGAAGTGTGGGGAGTGAGGATTTTCCTCCCCGGGGAAACGTTTAGTTACAGATTCCCTTTAGGGCACAGACTTGAAGCGCGTGATTCTCCTGGGAAACTGGACTTCAGGTTGCTCAATCATTTTATGCCAGTAAGATGCAGAGAGAGAGAGAAGGAGAGGGAGGGAGGGAGGGAGGGAGAGAGATTCACCATCCTCTGAGAAGGGTCATCAATACTGCAGGAGTAATATAACCTTCAATTTTCTCTAAGCCTCCAGTCAATCAGCTGTCAGAGGAACCCAAATAGGGTGCTGAATAGAGGAGCATTTAAAAGTTTCAGAAAGTCACTTATATCTTCCTAGGTCCTCTTTGCTCTGGCTTTTTGTCATTCCTCTTTCTCTTTGAGGATAGTTTGGCTCTATTATTTTCTTATTGCAGGTGGTCACCCCTGTAGGTCTTCAGTTCCTTTCCATCAGTGGAGAGTTTCTCATTGCATTCCTCTAGGCAAAACCTTCTTTGATGGCAATTTCTCTAAGGGGATTCCTCTTGATCTCTGAACAGTCTGACCTTTGTCTGCTAGATCAGCCTTCACTGGGAACTTTTGGGAAAAAAAGAGGAGAAAAATGCAATTTCTATCTAGATTTCTTTGCATCATACTGACCGTTTTTAAATTAGGAGTATTTCCAACTAAATACAATACAGATAATTATGTCCAGAATACTGGCAGGGTTTTTGCATTTCGTCCCCTTGACCACATCTCCAGTATGCTGTGGCAAAGGTCCTGCCCAAGCTTCTTGGCTTGCTGAGTTGCAACTCAATTGTCCTTTGCTGTAAGGGCCAAGATTGCACAACCACAAAGTCTGAAAAGTTTGTCCAAGTTTGATGGTGCTGGGGGACTTCAGTCCACCTTCTCTGAGCCCAGGGTTGTAGATAGCCCAGTAGTTTATGGCAAACATCATAGCCATAGTCCTGATTCAGATTTTTGATGGCCCAACATATTGACAATTGGGTCTTACATTGGACCTGCTGTTTGTCTTGGGGCAGTGGCAAAGTATTCTGGGCTGTGGAACATTAATATCAGTCCATGGACAGATCACTCCCTCTTTGGTCTAGGTTTCTTTGTAGATGACCCCACCGTGGGGATGTTTGGTCTCTTCAATCATTCCACACCAATAGATTGATGGACCCGGTAGAGTTTCAAAGGGTTCTAGGGATTATTCCCAAGGATCTGGTTTCACCTAATCACAGCTTGGAACTAGCACATGATAAAGGGATTGGATCACACTGCACAGACTTTCTATCATTATGGATCCCATAGGATTCCCTGGTTTACAGAGCTGGTCAGGGAGAGGTAATGACACAAGAGATGGGCGATGAAGGTAAACACCAACTGCACACAAGTAAGATCCTGTTTAGAGGTAAGCATATTAAGACTTACCCCAGTAATAAGAATGGCACAGTGTTCTTACTTCTCTGCTCTTAATGTATCTGTAGATAGCCAGGCAGCCGTTCTGTTTTGGGGGATCAGAGACATCCTGGAGAACCCAGCTTACTCATTGACTTTGCTTGTTGGAAGCTGGCTGGGAAGGTCTCAAATGGCAATCATGTGACCCAAGCATTCTTCACCCAGTGTAAATATGGTACATGCTGGTTGCCAAGTGCCCAAATTTTGATCATGTGACCATGGGGATGTTGCAACAGTTGTAAGTGAGGATTGGTCATAAATAACTTTTTTCAGTGTTGTAACTTTGGTTATAAACGAATGTCTGTAATTCAAGGACAACTTGTAGTGTGAATTGCCAGCTGATTGGCAGATTTATTTATTTATTTATTCCTTTCATTCAATCATGTCTGATTGTCAGAGATTTCCTGGACAAATCCCTGCAGTTTTCTTGGCAAGGTTTTTTAGAAGTGCCTTGCCCTTGTCTCCTTCTCTGAGCTGAGAGAGAGTGACTGGCTTAAGGTCACCCAGCTGGCTTTGTGCCTAAGGCAGGATTAGAACTCACGGTCTCCCAATTTGTAGCCTGATGTTTGCTATACCAAACTGGCTCTTTTAATTTTTAAATTAATCAAGACCAATTGCTCAGCACTTTCCCCAGCTTTCTGCCTTCTAGTTACACTGGATCTTCGGTTCAAAGGTTCAAGTATTTTGCAATTTTTAATATACCTTCTGACATTCTGAGGACTTCAGTCCCCAGACTTCAAAAGCATATCATGTTGAGGAAAGCAGGACCAGATGGGCATTTAACAGGATAGAAACTTTCAGCTCTGTGCTAGAACTTCCTGCGTTTTCTGTCATTCTAGTTTTGTTGAAGCTCTGCAGTGACCCTACAGGTCAACCACATCCGGCCCCTGTTCCCAGTTGCCAAATATTTCCATTCCATATTGCAAGTCATCAATCCTTACCACTTCTCCATTCTCTCCCACTCTTTAAAAAATCCCTTTGATATGTCAAAGCTGCAAGCTATTTATAATAAACTAATCTGTAGGATTTTAAAGTTTTCATGAGGGATCAGGCAAGAGTCATCCATCACTTGAATTGTCTCATGGCCAAGTGGAGATCAAGGAAGGTCCTGTTTTTGTTGCATTAGCTGATTTGCATAGCCCTCTTTGGATGACGTGGCAGGAAGGTGGCTTTTCCATGGCCCTTCTCACAAGTGGTTGAATGAGTACTTGAGAGGCAGCCAATCTTCCGTTGTGCCAACTACTACCTTTAGAAAGGAATGGCGGCTTTTCAGATACTTATTAAAATGAGCTCAGAGCTTCATGGCTTTGAATGCAATAAAGAACTGAAGTATGGAAATGCCTCACTTCATTAAAAAGCAAAAACCGAAGGCTTTGGATAGATGGACTCTGAACTGAGACCAATTAGATATGCAAAAGTGCCCAGAGACCTTGGCATTTTTGGCTATCAAACAGTTGCAGGTCAAGGATGTATTGATTTTCTTCCTTCATCCCTCATTTTTTTGAGGAAGGGAGGGAGGGAAGGAAGGAAAAGAGAGAGAGAGAGTGAGAGAGAAGCTGGAAATAAAAGTTAGCCTGTCCTCCAAAACACCGATGCTTTGGTTGCCTAAGGAGGAGAGAAATGGAGGGAGGGAAGGATTTCCATTTAAGAAATAATTCTCTTGGAAGGTAAATTTGGACTGGAACAGGAGTGAGCAACCTGAGGGCCCCCAGTCTGGATTCTATCCCATTGACACAATCTGCATGGCCAAGAGATTTGGGGCACAGGAGATTTAAGGAGGGCACCAGGAAGTTGATAAGAAAACTGTCTAGTAGATTTAGCACAGAATGTATTCTGGTAGGGAAGCCTGTTCAATATATGCACTGATTATTTTAAAGGCTGGCTTTTCTCATTTGAGTAATATTATGATTGTTCCCTTAGTGAAGAAATAAATATAATGTAACTTGAGAAATTCCTGTTTCAAGCCCCCACCCCTCCCGTGTTTCAAATTTACCCAGAACAAGGAATTAAATTCTTCATCTGTAGTCTGCAATGCCACTTGCCACTTGCTTTTCCACTCTTAGGCCAAAGCAGGCAGGGATAAGATACAGTGAAATCTTATCATCCACCTAGCCCATAGAACTTGCCTGTCAGCTGCCATAACTCATCTGGCTTTTGCAAAGAGGAGAATGTCAAACAGGGACAATTGATTTGTTGCTCTGGCAAGTCAGAGATAGTACTGCAGAGAGACAAGAGTTGGATGAAAGCTTTCTGATGAAGATTATTATTTTAAAGAAAAGGTTAGGAAAAAGGAATTCCATAAGTATCATCCCTGGGTTCCATCTTTTTCTCTTTTCAGCCTTCAAACTTTCTTTATCTGCATTTGCAAAGTGTGTAAACCCAGGCTGGTTTCTAGGGAAGTGGATGATGATGCCCCAGTTCAGAACATGCCTAGTTGATAAGGATTGCACTTTCTAACAGGCAAGAGAACTACTTTGCTGTAGCGTGCAAGGAAAACAGTCACCAAATGGGCTCCGTAGCATGAATGAGTCTGGTTTCACTGGGCAGTTTGGAGATTCTGCTTATCTCTTAGACTGGGCTCGGTGTCCCCATTTCCCTAACCCATGTGGGCATCTCACAAGTTAAAATCCTGTAAAAGAGGAATGCACACAGAAAGACATCAAAGCATGAATAGCTGTCAGGTACAAGGAACCAGAGCGATGCTGCGAACTGATCAGAGAAGTTTCTTTATTGCTACTCACCTATTTGCAAGAATCTCACCAGATTAATAGCACTTTCTTGAGAACAACCAGGTAAACACTCCAGGGATTTGGTGGGTGGGGGAGGGGTGGTATCAGGTCTGCATTGTTTCACCTCCTGAATGGATTTCAGGCTAGCCAGTTGCTTAACTCATCCCCACACTTCAGCTGTAGATTTCAGCACATCAACGCAGAGGAGGGATGGGCAAAGACTGTGAGAGATGTAGCTGCCATGGGGGTTATTTGTGCAAGTTTGGGATCTGAATCTTAAGGGTCACATAGATTTACTTGTTAATGATCAGAGAGGAGGTGGTGTGTCCCATCCCCCACCATTCCCAAAGCACACCATTGATCACACTCGAACAGATCCCAAACTAGACCCAAGTATTAAGCCTGCTACCTAAATTGAAGTTATGATGGGACAATGCCATTCTAAGAAGATAAGGCAACTTTAACAACACTACTGATTGTTTATATACTGTCACATCATTGTCAACTCTTAATGACCACATGGATAGATAGATCAGTATACAGCGTTATACTCAGCAATGAATTAAGACTGATTTCCTCTGGGTTGAGAATGAGATGATGTCAAAACTGGGTTCATCATAAGGGTGACACATTGAGCTAGCATTGGAGACCAGTCCTGCAATTAACTATGATTGACTAATTGCCATCTAGTTGGTGTTGATTTGAAGCAACTACATATATTTTCTCCGGAATGGTGTGTCTTCCACTTGGCTCTTTCAGTCTTTCAGTGGCACATTCATTGCATTTATAATCGAATCCATCCACCTTTGGGTGGCCTCTTCTCTTTCCTTCAACCTTTTCCAGCATTACAGTCTATAAGTAGTCCTCGGTTTACAACAGCTCACATAATGACCATTCAAAGTGACAACGGCACTGAAAAAAGTGACATGATCATTTTTCACATTTATGACCGTTGCAACATCCCCATGGTCACGTGATTTACATTTGGATGCTTGACAACTGACTCATATTTATGACAGTTGTGTCCTGTGGTCACGTGATCCCCTTTTGCAACCTTCTAACAAGCAAAGCCCATGGGGAAACTGGATTCACTTAACAACCATGTTACTAATTGAACAATTGCAGTGATTCACTTAACAAACATGGCAAGAAAAGTCATAAAATGGAGCAAAACTCACTTGACAAATTTCTCACTTAGCAAGATAAATTTTGGGTTCAGTTGTGGTCATAAGTTAAGGACTATCTGTACTTAAAAAGTTGGGTGTACAGATAACTTCCCACACTTCCAAATGATACCTAGAACAGAACTGGGAGGGTGAACGACATCCCAATCAAACAACTAAAAAGCCACATGCAACCAGGCACCACTTAAAGACTACACATAAAAGGTAAAGGTAAAGGTTCCCCTCGCACTTATGTACTAGTCATTCCTGACTCTAGGGGGCGGTGCTCATCTCCATTTCAAAGCCGAAGAGCCAGCGCTATCCGAAAACGTCTCCATGGCCATATGGCCAGCATGTCTAAATGCCAAAGGCGCACGGAACACTGTTACCTTCCCACCAAAGATGGTCCCTAGTTTTGTACTTGCATTTTTTATGTGCTTTCGAACTGCTAGGTTGGCAGAAGCTGGGACAAGTAACGGGAGTTCACCCCGTTATACAGCACTAGGGATCCGAACCGCTGAACTGCCGACTTTTTGATCGAAAAGCTCAGCATCTTATTCTATTCTACAGATAGAATAGCCCAAAGTACACATTCTGCTAGAGAGAAGTTCCCTGAGGATGGGCTCCAGCATGAGTCCAAAAGCTTGGAAGAGTAAATCTCTGGTCCTAGTGACCGACCCAGACTGGATTCTGCACAGTGGAACAATCAACAGCTCTGAATTTCTCATTTCAGTTCCTATGACTGGATTTTTGTTAAATATTTTTTCTTGAGAGCAGCTATATTTGCATGCCTTCCCATTTTCCCATAAAAGAAAAGCAAGTGAGGTCATGCTTGCACGCTTCCTGCCAATCTTCTCTTGGCAGAAGAGAAGAAAATGGGTTTTGGGGGAAGGAGATGGACCTTAACAGGTTGCATTCCATTTTTTTATCTCACAACTCCAAATACGAATTTTACTTATTTTGCTTATGACACCAGTGAAGAAATATTACTATCCCAGGCAAGGAAGTTATTTACAGACTTGATTCAATTAATTTCTTTCTCACTTCCTGGTCAGAAGGTGTGTTAAAATACCTTCCTTTGACACTTTAAAATGGGGTCTTGACAAATATAATGGCTATGAAAGAGACTGTAGCTTGCTTCAGCAGTCATAGATACGCACACACGCACCGAGAGAGAAAGCGAGGAATATAAAAACCGACAATGAATAAAAAATGAAATAACTCCCAAGGCAAAATGGGAGAACTTCTTTGAGTTTGGGGCCATATATCTTAAGAGGTGACTTCTTCGAATGAAGACCCTTGAAAGGAAAGGAAACTTCCCTGTAGTTCAACTGAAATGCTGAGAAATCTTTTTATCCTTGACACCAGGGGTGGGTTCTAATTTTTTTTACTACCGGTTCTGTGGGCGTGGCTTATTTTGTGGGCATGGCTTGATGGTCATATGATTGGGTAGGCGTGGCCAACTCAATGTCTCTCATGTCAAGGGGTACCTCGCATGGCCCCTCCCCTCCCAGCCATTCCTTGTCACACCCAGCCTCAACATATCTATAGTTCTGCAAAAATGTTCACCTTTTTTCAACTTTATTATCTACATACTATAAATCAGGGGTCTCCAAACTTGGCCACTTTAAGACTTGTGGACCAACTCCCAGAATTCCTCAGACAGCTTTGCTGTTTTAAAGTGGCCAAGGTTAGAGACCTCTGCTATAGATGCACTTTCATGGACCACTGAAAGGAGGAAATGGCTCACATGCTTTGCCCAGGAGTGTGATAGGCAACAGGCTTTTAAGGGGCTGCTAGAAATAAGGGGGGGAAGTATTTTCCAAAGCACCAGAAGGCAAAACAAGAAGCAATGGATGGAAACGCAACAAAGAGAGAAGCAACCTAAAACTAAGGACAAACTTCCTGACAGTGTGAACCTATATAGGTTTCAGTCATAATTTCACATATAAAATAGCCATTCATGTAATACAACCTGCATATTGTTCAAAACAGTCATTAGTATTATGGCTGATGTTTGACAGCAAGCCTAAAATCCCTATTCCCTCCCCAGTCCAGGGGAAGGTTACTTCAAAATCCCCATTTCCTCCCCACCCCACTAATCTGTTCTGTGAAGGAATCAAACTCCCCAAATAAAATATCCCAGATAATTAAGGAATAATCAAGCTGCTAGCAAGGAACCTGCCTGGAATTCCACATTGCTGCCAGCTGCATAAAGGAAATTTTGTAAGCAGAAAACAGCTAGAGATCACAGAAAGTGGAAGCCGGAAGTTCGGCTCCATTTACAAGCAGGCAGAAAACTCATTCAAGACAGGATACTTCACAATGGAAATCGCCCAAACCTTTTTAGAAACACAAAGCCCATGTTGCACAAACCCCAAAACTTCAAAAACATTGAACCATATAAGAATTCCTCCTCTTATCCAATTTGTTGTTCAGCTGACCCAGGAAGGAGCTTCTAGCCACTCTGTCAATTTAAAATGACAGCGTTTCCACCCCCCCTTCTTCTTTGCCAAGCGATCTCCTGGCTGAGAAGCGAGCCGATCAGTTGGGAGGCTTCTTGGCCTCTCAATTTAAAGGGACGGTGTCTTGTTTTTTTTTCCTCTTCTTCGACAAGTGAGTCTTGATTTTTTCCTTTTAGCCAATCAGCTGGGAGTCGGGAGGCAGCAATAGATTGTGGGTGGGGTCAGGCAGAATTTTTACTACCGGTTCTCCGAACTACTCAAAATGTTTACTACCGGTTCTTGCGAACTGGAGAGAACCGGTAGCAACCCACTACTGCTTGACACCAGGGGTGAAATCCAGCAGGTTCTGACAGGTTCTGGAGAACCGGTAGCGGAAAATTTGAGTAGTTTGGAGTACCGGCAAATACCACCTCTGGCTGGTCCCAGAGTGGGGTGGGAATGGAGATCTTGCAATGTCCTTCCCCTGGAATGGGGTGGGAATGGAGATCTTGCAGTATCCTTCCCCTGGAGTAAGGTGGAAATGTAAATTTTGTAGTATCCTTCCCCTGGAGTGGGGAAGGAATGGAGATTTTGCAGTATATTTCCCCTGCCACTCCCACCAAGCCATGCCCATCAAGCAATGTCCACAAAACCGATAGTAAAATTTTTTGAATTTCACCATTGCTTGACACGGGGGTATTTCAAGGGCAGAAGAGCCTGAATTTGAGACAATTGCCTCCAGAAAAAGGAAGATTGACCAGCAAAAACTCATCTCCATCCATTTAAGACAGGGTCCCCAAACCTGGCAGCTTTAAGACTTGTGGACTTTAACTCCCAGAATTCTCCAGCCAGCATAGCTGTCTGGAGAATTCTGGAAGTTGAAGTCCACAAGTCTTGAAGACCTCAGATTTAAGACATCTCTTTGGTTTTAAAGGGTAAATTATGCCATGAGAAAACTCTTCTTCCTTTCAGGTAAATATGTCAAGTTTTAAAATACAGCAATACATTCCTCATTCGAAAACTGGGTTTATCTCAATCTTGCAGTGGCTAATTTCACACAGCATGATGAACCCACTGTTCTTTTAACCTGATTTATTTAATGAAGCATAATTGGTTAGGGTTTGCATAGCATTTTGGCATGCAGACTAAATAAAGCACATTATTTTTCGATTCACTCAACAGGTTTAGAAGCAAATTAACTTGATTTGCTTGATTTGCACAAATCCTTTCAATTCAGTTGAACTGCTGGGAACTTTATGGACCTATTCATGGGGTGGGGTGAGGTGTTGGCAGTATGGAATGGCTGCCATTGCCTTTGCAGACATATTTCAACTTTCCCAGCATGTCTAGAGTCCTGGAATCTCCTGGTGGTCTCCCATCCTTGTATTAGTTAATCCAGTTTCTGACTTTCACCTCTCACTCTACAATAATTCTAGATTTGCTTTAAACATGATGTGTTGAACCATTATTCAGATAAGCAGGGTAATATAACCCTTTTAGGCAATTCCCATGTATGTATGTATGTTTCTCACAAGACAGTGCCAAAATGCTGAAACAGTTATTCCGGGTGATTTACAGAACAAAAACTCCAAATGCAAAACACAATAACACCCTCCCCCACCCCTGGTGACAAAGATCAAACCAACCATTTGATGGTATCCATATCAATAGTGGGTTTCAAAACCCATTGCTACTGGTTCGTTCATGGGCGCTCAATCCTCTCACGTGCTTGCACGTGTGACACTTCTGTGCATGTGTAAAAGCATCTGGGCGGGTGGGCAGAGCCTCCCACCACCACGGCTACCGGTTTGCCCGATCCAGGGCGAACTGGTAGCAACCCACCACTGATCCATATCACCCTGGGATTCCCATTGGCAAAACAATGAGTTGAAAGAATATCATATATCTGTGGGCATGATGTCCCACAGGGAGGGAACCACCCAGAAGAAGACCTTTCTTTTGGTCCTACTAGATTTCTTGGTCTTTCTCCTTAACACCACCTGCCTCCCTGCTTTGGTGGGCTGGGTAGGTATAACTGGGAAAAGACAGCCCTTCAAATAACCCATCCCCAAGAAACAGCACAAACTCCAGGCTTCTCTACCTGTGTCATGATATTGCATGCAAGTATGTAAGGGGTAGACATTGCTATACATATTTCTTTACTTGATCTGGCTTGACCTCTTCATCCACAAATTCCTAAGACAAATTCTAATATGGTTTTCCTTCTTTGCATTTGATCTTGTGCATCAGAATGCCTTGCACTCTGCCACAACCAGTGAACTAGTATCGATTCTTGGTTTGGCATTATGATTGACTGCATTAGAACAACACATACATGATTGATTTCCTCACCAACATTTCCCTATTTTGCAAATCTGAAAGCAAACAAATATCATTATGGCTCAGCATCACACGTGAATTCAACTTTTTTCAGTCACCCTTTCTCTAAGAACTGAACTACTTTGCAAGATTGTTGTAAAGCTCCCCGGAATAAAGCATACAGGGTGGGCCTCTAGGTTAGTGTTTCTCAGTCATGGGGACATGAAAATATATGGACTTTAACTCAGACTTGCTGAGGAATTCTGGGAGCTGAAATTCACACATGTTCAATTTGCTAAGATGGAGAATCATTGTTCTAGGCTGTTCCTTGATTTATGACCGTAATTGGGACCAAAATTTCCATTGCTAAGCAAGGAGTGAGTAAAGTGAACCACGTCTGATTTTATGACCTTTTTGCCATGGATGTTAAATAAATCACTACAGTTACGTGAATCATGTAGTTATCAAGGAAATCTGGCTTCCCCTTTGACTTTGCTTGTTGCAAAAATGGTGGTCATCTGACCCTGGGACTTTGCAACAGTCATAAATATATGCCAGAAGAAGCAGCACACCACCAACACTGATATTCCCTAAATTCCACTGAAGATGTTACATAGCCTGGTAATGAAACTCTTGGAAACCAGCCCACAAGTTTGGAGAACGAACTCCGCTCTCCTGTATGCCAATTGCCAATTGCCCAAATTTTGATCATGACACTGGGAGGATCCTGCGGTGGTTGTAAGTGCGAGGTCATAAGTCACTTTTGTGAAGTGCAGTTCTAATTTTGTGGTTGCAAGTCGAGGACTATCTCTATTTCAGATTTAGAACCTGGGTCTGAATGGAAAAAGGGCCCTCAATTTTTATGCAAATATGTTTCTTCTCCTCCTGAACTACACGAAGGAAACGAATGCTTCCACAAAGCTGTCTTTTTGGGGTTAACTTTTGCAGTTAATGTTCTCGCGGCTCCTTCAGTGCCAACCATTACGCATCCATATCTGTATTTTGGAAGCCGATGTATTTTGCATAATGTGTATTTTTGTAGCAATTGTTTCCTTTTGAACGGGAATATGTTGAATGCTGCTTTGCGTGGTGCTTGACAGGGCCTTACCGACGGAACACGATGTATTGCCAAGGAAAAAGCATTGGGTTTGCTTTAGTGCAGCTAATCTCATCTCTTCCTAGCTCTTCATTCGCCACGGGGGAGACAATTTATTCTGAGGGAAAGATTTCTCTCCTGTGGGCCTTTTTCTTTTGCTTATTTCTCCACCTTTAGCAAATTCTCAGGGATAACAAACTATTGTTTCTATTTAATAGGCCAATGGGAGCAGCTGCAAGGTTACTTGTTCATAGTCTTAAATGGACTCAGCTCTGTGTCAGCTTCCCCAGTGTCCAGTCAACTGCGGCATGACAAAGGGGATGTCTGAGGTTTTTTTGGGGGGTGGGGGGCGGGCGGGTGGAGAAGACATTGAATGGTTTAATGGTCAAAAGACTGATGGAGACCATAGGTAGGAAAGCTGAATATCACTGGATCTCTTTAGCCTTGACCCTTATTGTCAGGCCTGCCTCCATTCAAACCCCGACTCCATTGAAGTAGAGAAGAGGTACTTTTACTGAAATGATAGCAGTGAAAGAAAAGCAAAATCTGAGCCAAAAGTGTGCAAGTTATTGAAAGTTTCCCCAAATCCCTCCCCCCAGGGACCCAGGCTGAATGTCTAATCCACATCCCGCATAGTGTCATGTGGAGCACATCTTCAAGTGTTTTCGTCCATCTGGAGTTCCAGGATTGTTGGCCTTGACTGGATGTAAACAACACCATTCAGCAGCACAGTAATTCTTGAGAGCAAACCTTTTCGTTCCCATGGGCCTCCTTCACAGCAGCTCACTTCCCAAACCCCAATGCCATTCTCCCCCCAACCCCGTTACTATGGCAGCTGATAGCAAGGAAGCATCAAAGAGAAAACCCATGCTGGAGATCCGGCTGACACCTACTTTGTCCCAAGAAATCTAAAATTACATTTGAGATCTTTACAAAATCGTAACATGGGCCCTGAAAGGTTGATTGTTAGGCCTAAGTCCTCCTCTATTTGGAGTCCATTCTATTGACTGAAGATACCAGCTGAAGAAGAAGTTTAGCAACATTCAAGGTGGTTTCAAAAGCTACTGATATTCTTTGGATCAATATACTGAATGTTATTGGACTTTGTTCTCCACTGTAGCTCTGCATCCCCCCCCCCCCCGCTGATGCACAGAGAACCCAGGGTGGACAATGCTTGAATGTACATTCATACAGAGAAACCCTAAGTGTGGATACCTCTAATACTTCCTGGACCTTCTAAGAGCAAATATGGCTTGCGCAAGAGGAGAAGTAAAAAGTATGTGTGCTGTCCTCACTCCCATCCAAGTCTTTTCATCACGGTCTTCATGGAGACGTTGGTGGTTTGCAGGAAGGGAATGCACCAAGAGACTCCAAAAACAAATGAATCTGGATTGCAGAAAAGTGTCATCTACAATTTTTAATTGTACGTTTTTGAAGATCCAAAATGGACTTCTGTTGAGGAGCAGAAGCAGCTGCCTTATGTAGGACTGGCTACACTATACTGCCTGGCAGCAGATTTGTCTCTATCTCTAAATACAAGTTTGTTTAACTGAAGATGCCTGGATTGCATTCAAGATTTTTGTATTAGTCCAACTCAGTGGTGGGTTGCCCCCGGTTTGGTCCGGTTCATGCGAACTGGTAGTAAAACTGGCAAGAGGCTCCACCCACCCGCTCGGATGTCACTATGGATGAGTTGCGCATGTGCAGAAGCTTCTATGTGTGCGCTCTCATTGTGAACTAGTAGTAAAGGTAAGTAGAACCCACCCCTGGTCCAACTGCTGAGCTTTAGTGCCTCCCACCCAACAACACCTTCTTGAACTACAGTTCCTTGTTTTGCAATAGTGGCAAATATCTGTATCTCAGGTGTAGGGTGAGGGTGAGGGTTCATTTGTGGGTTGTCTTCCAAACATTTCATTACCAGGCTAGGTAACATCTTCAGCAGAGTTTAGAAGATGTCAGTTTTCTTCTAAGGGCTTCAGGTGTGGGTTGTCAAGTGAGGGCAATACATTGTGATGGACCAGCTGTGAATCATCAGTGGGTCTTGTGATGGGTCTTGTGATAAGGGCATTGCATCAGGTCAGGGTCATTGGGAGGTGAAGTGCTGGTATGTGTGTGTGTGTGTGTGTGTTGCATGGTTTAGTTGAGGGTCCATGCTGTCTCTGGTCAGCTGTGCCGTTTATTTGGATTCTGAGAAATTTGTAGCAGGGGTGAAATCTAAAAATTTTCCCTACTGGTCCTGTGGGCGTGGCTTAATTGGTGGGTGTGGCTTGGTGGTCAGGTGACCCAGTGGGTGTGGCTTGGTGGTCAGGTGACTGAATGGGCATGGCCAATAATAATAAATAATAAAAATAATAAAGTATACAAAACTTGGGAGCGTGCCAGTCTACCTTCTTTAAAAATACAGGCACTGGTCTACTAGCGCTGATCAGCTGTAGTGCAGCCCTTTGAAATGCCGTGGCAGTCATTTAAGGCCGTTTGCAGCTATATCACCACCGAGCGCTTCAGGGACAGAGAAGAGGAACAGCGAGGCCTGGGCAGGGGGGGGGGGGGAAGGATTTTTGCTACTGGTTCTCCAAACTATCTGCTCCCATCGCTACCGGGTCACGCAACAACAACAACAACAACAACAACAACAACAACAATAATAATAATAATAACAACAACAACAACAACAACAATAACAATAACAATAATAACAACAACAACAACAACAACAACAACAAAAACAACAACAACAATAATAATAATAATAATAATAATAATAATAATAATAATAATTATTATTATTATTATTATTTAATTTTTATACCGCCCTTCTCCCGAAGGACTCAGGGCGGTTAACAGCCAGATAAAATACAATACAGTACAATATAATAAAACCCAATTAAAAAACTTATTCTATGTGGCTAATAATTTAAAATTATAAAATACATAGTATAAAACCCCATTTAAAATCCAATTTAAAAACCCATTTTAAAAACCCATTTTATGCCAGTCCTGTTTGAAAGAATAAATAAGTCTTCAGCTCGCGGCGAAAGGCCCGGAGGTCAGGAAGTTGACGGAGTCCAGGGGGAAGCTCATTCCAGAGGGTAGGTGCCCCCACAGAGAAGGCTCTCCCCCAGGGGGTCGCCAGCCGACATTGTTTGGCTGATGGCACCCTGAGGAGACCCTCTCTATGGGAGCGCACCAGTCGGTGGGAGGCATATGGTAACAGAAGGCGGTCCCAAAGATATCCGGGTCCTATGCCATGGAGCACTTTAAAGGTGATAACCAGCACCTTGAAGTGCACCCGGAAGACCACAGGCAGCCAGTGCAGCTTGCGCAGGAGAGGTGTTATATGAGAGCCACGAGTGGCTCCCTCTATCACCCACGCAGCTGCATTCTGGACCAACTGGAGCCTCCAGGTGCTCCTCAAGGGAAGCCCCATGTAGAGAGCATTGCAGTAGTCCAGGCGAGAAGTGACGAGGGTATGAGTGACCGTGCATAGGGAATACCGGTCTAGAAAGGGGCGCAACTGGCGAACCAGGCGTACCTGGTGAAAAGCTCTCCTGGAGACGGTCGCCAAATGATCTTCGAAAGACAACCGTCCATCCAGGAAAACGCCTAGATTGCGCACCCTTTCCATTGGGGCCAATGATTCGCCCCCAACAGTCAGCAGCGGTTGCAGCTGACTGTACCGGGATGCCGGCATCCACAGCCACTCAGTCTTGGAGAGGTTGAGCTTGAGCCTGTTTCTCCCCATCCAGACCCACACGGCCTCCAGACACTGAGACAACACTTCGACAGCTTCATTGGGGTGGTCAGGGGTGGAAATGTACAGCTGGGTGTCATCAGCGTACAGTTGATAACTCACCCCAAAACCACTGATGACCTCACCCAGCGGCTTCATATAGATGTTGAACAGGAGAGGCGAGAGAACCGACCCCTGTGGCACCCCACACAGGAGGCGCCTTGCGGTTGATCTCTGCCCCCCTGCCAACACTGTCTGCGATCGGTTGGAGAGATAGGACGAGAATCACTGAAAAACGGTGCCTCCCACTCCTAAATTCCACAACCGTCGCAGCAGGATACCATGGTCGATGGTATCAAAAGCCGCTGAGAGATCTAGGAGGACCAGGGCAGAGGAATAACCCCTGTCCCGAGCCCTCCAGAGGTCATCCACCAACGCGACCAAAGCCGTCTCTGTGCTGTACCCGGGTCAGAAACCGGACTGGAATGGGTCTAGATAGACAGATTCATCCAGGTACTGGGGTAACTGATGTGCCACCACACTCTCGACAACTTTCACCACAAAGCGAAGGTTGGAGACTGGATGGTAATTTCCCAAAACAGCTGGGTCCAGGGAGGGCTTCTTGAGGAAGGGCCTCACCACCGCCTCTTTCAAGGCATTGGGAACAACACCCTCCCTCAAGGAAGCGTTAACAATTCCCTGAAGCCAGCCTCGTGTAACCTCCTGAATGGCCAGCACCAACCAGGAGGGACACAGGTCCAATAAACATGTGGTGGCATTCAGCCGCCCCAGCAACCTGTCCATGTCCTCAGGAGCCACAGGATCAAACTCCTACCAGATGGTCTCAACAAGACTGGCCTCCATCACCTCGCCTGAAACTACCCAATTTTAGTCCAAACCATCCCGGAGCTGAGCGATTTTATCGTACAGATACTTACTAAAATCATCAGCACAATCCTGTAAGAGATCATCGTGCACCTCCTGATGAAGGAGAGAGCGAGTCACCCTAAACAGGGAGGCCGGGCGGTTATCTGCCGACACAATGAGGGTAGAAACATAGGCATGCTTGGCCTCCCTCAATGCCACTAGGTAGGTCTGAATATAAGACCTAACTAGTGTTCGGTCAGCTTCGGAATGGCTGGCCCTCCAAACACTCTCTAGGCGTCTTTGAAATCCAGCAGGTTCTAATAGGTTCTGGAGGACTGGTAGTGGAAATTCTGAGTAGTTTGGAGAACCAGTAGCGGAAATTTTGAGTAGTTCAGAGAACCAGCAAATACCACCTCTGACTGGGTGGAAATGGAGATTTTGCAGTATCCTTCCCCTGCCATGCCCACCAAGCCACGCCCACCAAGCCACACCATGCCCATCAAGCTACACCCACACAACCGGTAGTAAACAAATGTGAATTTCACCACTGGTTTGTAGGCTGATTGTAGGTCAATGTGTCTGTTGATGGAATTGCTTGTTGAATGCCAGACTTCGATGAACTACAAGTGTGGCAGGTGTTAACATGGCCAATGATTTTTGTGTTGCTCCAATTGAACTGGTGCTATTGGTGTCAGTGTGAGTAGAGATTAAGGATTTAGGGTCATGACATTTGACTGTTCATGAATCCTGGTTTTTAATTGATGTGATGTATTGTCCCACATAGAATTGGTTGCAATGGTTACAGTTGATTTTGCAAATTATACTGTTTCTTTCATTGTTCTGTATTTTGTCTTTGGTTCTGGATAATTCCTGGTGGAGTGTGGCTGTGAGTTTGTGGGCTACTGTTATTCCTAGGGGTTGGAGGATTCTGGCTGTCATTTCGGACACCCCTTTTCTGTACAGTTCCTTGTTTAATACCCCAAGCATACTCTTCCATTCTAAAGAAGGTGAAGGGGAAGTTAGGAAGAGAAAAATTGCTTTAGAAGGGGATGGAGTAGGGTCACATGTAGCCAATGTGGGTTTTGTATGTGCCATCTTTCATTTTACTATTATTTCTCCAGCAATTTGCAGCTTCCTTGACTTCTCACAGTTCCATTAAAAAGCAAAGGAACAAAGGAACAGCTCTTGAAAGATATGTTTCCAGAAGATGTCCAAGACTAATGCAACTGTTACTGTTAAGAGGGAATCCTGCCCTTGAGAAATTGTTGGAGAATTTCTTCTTCCCTTGGAGAAATTGAGAGAAATTGTCCATCCAACTTCTCTGCTCACACATTTGGTGGAGAATTTCCAAGGGCCATTTCTGACTATTGTTAATGCTGACATAGAGATAAATTGCAGTTCCTCATTTCTTCTTTCCTTTATTTTCAAAGTGAGCCTGCCCCATCCTGGCTCTCTTCAGAAGTTTTGGACTATAACTCCAAACAGCTTTAGGCAGCAGGGAGCTTGGATGGGGGATAAAGATAATTGTTGTCCAAAACATTTGGCAGAAGAAACAATTCTAAATAGCTTGTAGCATCCTGGATACAGAAGGAATATGAATAATATGAAATTGGGAAGGCAATATCTAATGCCGAGAGTCTTGGAAAATATGGTAGGCTCTGATTGCTGGCAGAATGTTCTTTCCTTCAAATTTCTTTCCTTTGATGTTTTAATCATCCCTATAAGTTAGATGCCTCTGAGCACTGATTGTTACAATAAATAGTCTGGAAGCCCACCAAATATTAGCCATTAAAACAACCTGAGAATCTGTTGCTCCTTTCTACCTTGGCCAATAAATGTAATTGATTGTGATCGTTCTGCATCAGGATATTATTTTGTTCTGGCTTGGAGATGTTGCTTGCTGTTTCACAGAACTAAAAGGAGCAAAAATAATGCCAGACCATATGTGGGAGAAATATCCCATTTGGAAGATATTGAGTTTTGCTGTTGCTGACTACCTCCTCCATGCTTCCTAAATGAGGTAGATCGAGTGGGAAGTGGCTGGTGTGTGTGAGTGTGAAATTAAGCCTCCTTCCTATAAAATCCATTCGGAAAACACAAAGGAGCAACTTATGATTTAATTCTGCTTCAGCCCAGATTGCGGGAGAGAAAATAATTTGAAAATTATTATTATTTAATTGACTAATTCATTGGAAATGGCTGTGTTATGACTTTTCATGGGATGCAGTATGGGCTATAAACAGGTAATACTCAGCCTTAAAATTATATTACGGATGTAGAAAGGCAATTAGATTTGCTGGCCTTCCTAGGTATGATTTTCAGTAGTCAGTCTCTGCTGTTTTACACTACTAATATATTTAAACCAAATACCTATCTCTAAATTTAAGACAACACTAACCCTAGAACATTTAAATGGACTGGGAACAGCCATCCTGGAAGAGATATTGAGGGGGAAAAAACTTTACTCTTTAAAGCTGGGTCTTTGTGATGAAAGGCAATTTATATTATGATTGGTGTACTGCTGATTTGCCCATTTTATTAAAATGCATGGTTATGTTTTATATCCCACTCATTAATTACATTTAAGGGCTATTTGGATTTGTTTTGGGTTGTTAGCCAGCATTGAGTTTCTTTGAATGTGGCCAAGTTTTGTTTTATTGTTTGTAAAATCCTCTGCAGTCGTGATGGCGCAGTGGTTAAAAGGCAGTATTGCAGGCTAACTCTGGCCACAAGCTGGAGTTTGATCTTGAACGGCTCAAGGTTGACTCAGCCTTCTGCCCTTCTGAGGTCAATAAAATGTGGACCCAGATTGTTGGGGGCATTGTATGCTGGTTCTGTAACCTTCTTAGCACGGGCTGTAAAGCACTATCAAGCAGGATATAAATCTAAATGCTGTTGCTACCAATTTTATTGATTATTTTTAGGTTTTATTTATTTTCATTTTTGTTTATTTAGAATCTTTAATTTTTACCTTTTTAAGGGGGAATTCTGGTCATTGACTATTATTTGTCAAAATTCTGACTATCTTATTTGACAAACACAAAAATGGTGCAATTATACAGTATAAACCAGTGGTGAAATCCAAATTTTTTACTACTGGTTCTGTGGGTGTGGCTTGGTGGAGGTGGGGTGGCTTGGCAGGCATGGCTTGGTGGGGTGGCAGGGGAAGGATACTGCAAAATCCCCATTCTCTCCCCACTCCTGGGGGAAGGATATTGCAAAATCTCAATTCCCATCATATTCTGGGGCCAGCCAGAGTTGGTATTTGCCGGTTCTCTGAACTACTCAAAATTTCCACTACTGGTTCTTCAGAACCTGTCAGAATCTGCTGGATTTCACCCCTTGTATAAACCAGGAAAACAAAATGGGCCATTAGCATTAATGACAGTCTTTCAAAGCTGGGAACCTTCTTCCAAAGACATTTAATTAAGAAGACCAACTGTACTTGACCCAGCAATCCCAGCCGAGCAGCAACTTTCATTGACATTTTGATAGATTAATCCACCAGTAGAAAATAGATAACATCCATTTGGGGTCAATCCATGCATTTAGTGAGGAGGAGGAGGAGGCAATATTAAATCAAAGTCCCCAAAATGGTACAAGGGGCAATCCAGTAAAGTGCCTTGATGGTTCTGTCCAAGCAGAGACATGAGCATGGTAAGTATGGAATGTTATTAGATCAATTCATACAGAGATACAATGCTCAGTATCTTTAAAATTGGTAATTCTTTCATGTTACTGACTTGGCGGTAATCGAATGATCAGGTCTCATGCTGCCCGGGGAATTCTGGGAATTGAAGTCCGGATGTCTTAAAGTTGCTAAGGTTGAAAAACACTCAGAAGTACAACAACTTCTTGGGAGCCTGGATTATACTCCTGCATTTTGGGAATAAAGAAATTATCTTATTGTGCCTGGTACAGAGATGCAGCTCAAATCTAATTAGATGCTAACTGGAAGGTTAAAGCCACAGATACAGATAGTCTTTGACTTACAACCATTTGTTTAGTCTCCATTCAAAGTTACAGCAGCACTGAAAAAAGTGACTTATGATTGATCCTCTCATTTATGACTGTTGCAGCATCTCCATGGTCACGTGATCAAAAATCAGATGCTTGGCAACCAGTATGTATTTATGATGGCTGCAGCATCCTGGGGTCATGTGATCACTAACTGCAACCTTCCCAGCTGACTTCTGACAAGCGAAGTCAATGGGAGGAGCCAGGTTCGCTTAACATTTAGCAGTGGCAATTCTGGTCCCAATTTTGGTTATAAATTGAGGCCTATCTGTCATTTAGACATTTAACACCGTCCTTTGGGATGCCTGGGCTATTTATGGTTCACCAAAACCTCCAATTACTTTTGTTATTCAAGCATAATAAGAAAGTATTTACATGTAGTTTGCTGAGGGTTACCAGATTAACAGCAAAAATTCAATGCAAAAGTCAAAAGTTTGCAAGTTCCTGATGATAAGATATTGAAATAGTTCCATTGGGTTTAGTCATTCTCAGGACAAGAAAAGGGCTTAGTCAATTTCAGGACAGGACAAATTTTCCTTGGCTGTTCATTCCAGTGTTTACATATAATTTTCCTTTCCTGAAGGCCAACTCTATCAAATACACCTTCACCATTCGTGGTAAGTGCTAAGCAGAATCATATAATATAGTATACTTTATTGATTAGTTGAGCATATCAAAGCTAAGAGCAAGCACACTAAAGTCAGAGTCAGGGAGTTGAGTGAACCCAACCAACTAAGCTAACTACCTAAAATTTAATTGAAATGTTCTCTCCCATTGAACTCAACTTCTTATGACTCTAGGAACACATCCATGTCCATTCTGGAAACCGAATGGAAGTGTTCTGTTGCTGTTGCTGCTGCTGTTGTTTAAATTTCCCATCTGAGTCACACTCCTGGAATTGCATGGTGTCTCAGCCAGGATGCCAGCAAGATGCTGCAATTTGCTGAAGAGCTAAATAAACCCTAGTTTAACTAACCAAAGGTATCAGTATTGTTCCAACTTGTTTATAAGTTTATGAGAATATAAAATACAGAAATGTGAAGAAAAATGAAAATAATGGTAAAGTAAGGAAGGAAAGGGGGAAGATAGAAAAGCATAGAATAAAGTGGAAATAGAAAAAAAAAAGAATTGACTTCTGATTCTTTTTGGTGCAGTAGAATAAGGTAATAACACAAAACCCCAACTTTTTAATATATACTAGCCATTTCTATAACAACAAACCTATCTAATCAGCAAAAACCAATGTCAAAATTTCATTTTTTTTCCACCTCAAGCATAAAGTCCAAAAGTGGTTTCCAAGTCCAAGGGTGACCAAATTGTGTGAATGTGATCATTATGAGCTGGTAGGTGCAAGCTGCGTGGATCAACTGCAGTTCACCTGCAAGTGAGTGGATAGACAGAGAAATAGAAAAATGGAGGTTTGTGTGAGGTACAGCTTTTAAAAAAACCCTTCAGCAGAGATGGAAAAAGAAGATGACTTTGGAAGGTCCCATCTCTGCCCATCTTGAATTCCCCTGCAATCATTTTAAATCAGGTATAAACTCATGATGGTGTCTAGAAAGGGATTTGTCTGGATGGACAAAACCACATGGGCTGATGAGACCAACAGTATTGGGGAAAGCAGTATTGTCCTTTCCCCTGGCAGCTTTAAGATGTGGGTGTCAGGCTGCCTCTGATTATAACTAGGAAAGAATACACCTTGACTTCATTTGAAAATAAAGAAAAGTACTTTTACTAATTACATCTGGATAGCAGCAGGGTTTAAGTTGAATCTGAGACAGAATATGGCTGACAATCTGTATCACCCTATTCCTCCCTCCTCTTTCCCAAAAGGTCATCAGGTCTGGTCCAATGCCAGCTCCTTCCCGTGGTCCCGTGGTAATCTTCTTCCGCAGGTCTCTGGTTGTCAATCAAATCAGGAATGCAATGTCCGTTAGCGTTCGCGCTCAAACATTCCTGTAAAATTCAAACATTAATCTCTCCTCCCACCTTAATTATGTCAGACCGACACTCTTAAAGGCCCCTCTGTTCTTAACTTGAATCCAATAGCTATTTACATTAGAAATACAATCCCATTCTATCTAACAACTGAAATACAATCCCATTCTATCTAACAACTGAAATACAATCCCATTCTATCTAACAACTGAATATAAGGAGTACAAAGAGATACGAAGTTTGGAGTGGAGGCTGACAGTGGGACCATTTTAAAGTTCCCAAGGTTGAGAAACATTGGGCTAAAGCTCGGTCTTCCTGGGACCAAACAAAACAAACAGGACAATTGAAAAGGCTAAGCGAGTATTTTCCTAAAATAAACAGACAATCACAGCAATGCAGAAGTATTCTGGAAGTAAGTCTTTTTAGAGCCAGGAATGAAGAGTTAAAAAGAAAAAAAAAATCAGCAAAACAGTCCAAATGCAAGCCAGTCTCTTTCCTCCCAATCAGCTGATATACGATTATGCTTTTTCTACAATTGCAATCAATAAAGTGGGCAACGGGGCAGGATGAAAAGCTCACACCACAAGGGATCTCATTAGTTTTAATGGCAGCGATAATTCACCCTGTAGAGCTCGCTTTGCTTCAAAAAACCCAACCCAAAACCAAGACGGTTTGTCTCCATGACAATCCTCTCGCCCTTCAATATTTGTAGACTCTCATTTGCAGATAAGAGGTGGGGCTTCCATGTTGATGTTCTCAATAAAGATTTAAGCTGTCTGGAATACTGAAGAGCAGGGAGAACTTTGGCGCCAAAATGGGCAAATCTGGAAGCACTGGGATGAATTAATGCTTACTAGCACTGTCTGATCAAGGAGAATTTGCTTTGGAAAATATTGCAAAACAGGAACTCCTTTCCAGTATTATGAGGAAACTCAGAGTCCTGAAAACTAAGCTCCTGATCTTAAGCTCAAGCATTTTTGATTTATGAAAGCCCAAATCATCCATCCATCCATCCATCCATCCATCATCCAATAATTCATATCAATCCAGGGCTGGATTAAATCCATACATGTTCTATGTATATGGGTCTACCCTTAAGAGTATTTGTAAACTACAGCTGGCACAAAATGCAGCTGCAGGCATAGTTTTTGGGGCTTGTAGGATGGCCCATGCAATGCTGGCTACCCTACAGCTCATGATCATGTATGAGCTGTACCGATTGTCAGTTTGCTTTTGGGTCCAATTTAAGATGTTGGTTATTATGTATAAAGCCCTTTATGGCATGGGACCAGGTTATCTGAGGAACTGTCTTGCTCCAATGGGATTGGTCCACCCTAATGGCAACAGCAGAAGGGGCATGCTACAGACCATATTGGCCAAGGAATTTTGGCTGGTGGGATCAAGAAGAGTCATTTGTGCCATGGTACCCAGCCCTCTGGAACATCATGCCCCCTCCCCTTTCTGAGGAGAGATCTGCCCCCACACTTTAGGTCTTCCCATACAGACTTTAAAACCTGGCTATGCAGTTGGCCTGGGGCTCAAATGGTGGCGTGCCATCCTGGAGATAGATACTGAATTAAAAAATCCCACTCCACTCTGTAAGATATTCCCTGCCATTTTAGCTATGTCTTTGTTAATTACAGTATATTTGTTATCTTACTGTTTTAATCTTTTGTAATATTATTTTACTGTAAGCTACCCAGAGTCACAGGAACAAGATGGATGGCAAATACGTGTACTAAATAAGTAAATAAATACTTGTACTATTGGTGTATATTTTTAATGAGTCCTTAATGTTTCTATATTTTGTGGTACTGTAAGCTTCCCAGAGTCTCCTTGAAAAGAGAGATGGGTGGCATATAAATTTAATAAATAAATAAATGGATAGATTCCCAAAGCCCAGCCCTTCAGTGGTGGCCCTCAGCCCTTGCATTGCCTAGCTGACAAGACATTAACATTCAAGTGTTGAAAACTAACACTGAGGCAGTGAAAGAGTTAAAGATGTACTGGAGCATGGGTGTCAAACTTGTCGGATCACGTTGTCATCACGTGATGTTTTCCCCATTTGTGAAGCTAAGGTGGGCATGGCCTGCACGTGACACATCTGGCCCACAGATCACCAGTTTGACACCCCTGTAATAGAAGACAATACTCTGTGATACTTCCCTTCTGTTGTTATCCTTTTTCTGCTGAATCCAGGGTTCAGTCAGTCACTCAGTCAATCCTATCTATCTATCTATCTATCTATCTATCTATCTATCTATCTATCTATCTATCTATCTATCTATCTATCTATCTATCTATCTATCTATCTATCTATCTATCTATCTATCTATCTATCTATCTATCTATCTATCTATCTATCTATCTATCATCTTCTATAACTGGTTTCTGCAAGCAGACACTGCACCTAATTATCATTGTTAAGCAAATTTGGAATAGATGTGCTGTTCCTTTAGTGGGAGTGGTGTTTGATTGCCCATTGGATTCGGGTGACAATATTCAAGTGATGAAGTCAGCTGGTCCTTTTTGGGATGGCATATATAGGATTCCCATTTTTCTCTTCCTGGCTGCTAGAAGTCTAGGCCATTGGAGAACCTCTGGTGGAACAGCAGGAAGACAACTCAGCATAAAGAGGAGCTAGGCATGAGTTACACATCTGTGAAACTCTTGACAGATTGGCTTTGGGCAAGCCTGTGTGTGGTGGAGCCTGTTCCTTCTGCAGTGCCTCCCATTTTGGCGATGTCTTCATTGGCAAGGCCCTTGATGCACAACTTCCTGAATTTTGGTTTAAGCTCAGCCCGGTAACAAAATGTACTATTCAACAAACAATATTTCTGCATAATGGCTGGGGAATGCTGGTAGTTGAAATCTACACATCTTCAAATTCCCAAGGTTGAGAAACACTGGGTTTATTAAATGTTATCCTGCCTTTATTATTTTTAAAAACAACAGAAGGTGCCAAACATGCTTAATACTCCTTCCTCTTCCTATTCACTCCACAACAATGACTCTATGAGGTGCGTTGGGCTGAGAGAGCTAGAGAGAGAAATTGGCCTAAACTCAGTTGGCTTTTATGCTTAAAGTGGAATTAGAACTCAGTCTCCTGATTTCTAGCTTGATGCCTTAACCCACTAGAACCAAATAAAGTGTTCAGCTAACATTCTATTGTTGGGATGGGTTTCTCACAACAAGCTTATAACACCTGTAACCCCAGTTCTTGCTTAGCATCATATGAATTTAGACAGAATATGAACTTTCTGAATTCAGGCTCTGAATATCTGTTGCTTTACCTGGGAAAAATGAATTAATTCTCTGTTAAGAGGATCACCATATTAAAGATTTTAGGCTATAATTAACTCATTTCTGTTTCCTTCCCTAAAGGTGTTTAACAATCTTTTTTAAAAAATGCTTGCTTGATTTTTTATAAAAGATCTCAGACAATGTAAAGCCTAATTTGACATTTCAAGAATATTGGGGGTGGGGGAAGGGCTTTATGTTATTTTATGCTATTTTCCTTGTGGTCTTTGGAAAATTTTGAAATGTTTGTTTTCTTTTGTGCTACTTTTGCTATCACCTGCTTTAGTGTAGAAGAGCAGGCAGAGATGAGGGACAGAGTTAAATGTGTCATCAGCTTAGAGTCCATACATTGCCACAAATAATCCAAGTCTAGCCCTCCCCCCCTTGAATTCTGTTGGCCCACAGAATAGAACAGAACACAGTACAGCACAGCACAGCACAGCAGAACCATGGAGGTCTTCTAGTCCAAGCTCAAGCAGGAGAACCTATACCATTTCAGAGAAGTGGCAGTCCAATGTTTTCTTAAAAACCTCCAGTGATGAAGCACCCACAACTTCTAGAGGCAAGCTGTTCCACTGATTAATTGTCCTCACTGTTAGGAAATTTCTCCTTAATTCCAGGTTGCTTCTCTCTTTGATTAGTTTCCAACCATTGTTTTTTGTCCTCCCCTCAGGTGCTTTGGAGAATAATTTGACCCCCTCTTCTTTGTGGCAGCCCCTCAAATACTGAAATACTGCTATCATGTCACCCCTAATCCTAATTCTTCTTTTCCTTAGACTAGGCTAAACCCAAATCCTGCAGCCGTTCTTCATATGTTTTATTCTCCAGGCCTTTGATCATCTTAATTGCTCTTCAGTTCAGAAATGAACTTTAGTTGACTAGATTTTTGTGCATAGGCTTGAAATAGTAAAATCTCCTGGGCTGCAACTTGACATACAGTCTCGATTCCCTGAGCCTGACGTTTGGACTCAAATGGACAAAAAAAGATATATAAGCATTATGAATGTGTAAGAAAAGTGGTGCATGAACCATAAGGAAGGAATTAAACCATATTTGCATATTATCTCCTTTCTACTTTGGGGGATGGGTGGGTTAAAGTGAACTTGATGGTCAAATGGTCAAATACTGAAGTACCATTTCTTTTACAAATGTGTGTGGTGGCATAAAGGGAAAAAAATAGGCTTTTAGTTTAACTGGGGCACAGATTAGCATATTCCTGTTCATATATTGATGATTTTGTTTTAATCCAGGTTTTCATTACTGCATGAGGTAATTACAAAAATCCTGATGGCTTTAAAAATTGTTTCGCTTGGGGAAAAAAAGTCAAATCCTTTAAAAGATGACAAGTTTTAAACCATAAACCCCTTAAAACTCTGAGACATGAAGCTATAGTAACAAAGAGGCACAGAAAGTACTTACACCATCATTTCACCTCCAAACCCCAGTGAAGAAAGTGGGAAAGGGTTTTTCTTGTAGAAGAAGGCTTACCCAATAGAATAGAATAGAATAGAATAGAATAGAATAGAATAGAATAGAATAGAATAGAATAGAATAGTTTATTGGCCAAGTGTGATTGGACACACAAGGAATTTGTCTTGGTGCATATGCTCTCAGTATACATAAAGAAAAGATACGTTCATCAAGGTACAACATTTACAACACAAATGATGGTCAATATATCAATATAAATCATAAGGATTGCCAGCAACAAAGTTACAGTCATACAGTCATAAATGGAAAGAGATGGGTGATGGGAACGATGAGAAGATTAATAGTAGTGCAGATTTAGTAAATAGTCTGACAGTGTTGAGGGAATTATTTGTTTAGCAGAGTGATGGCCTTCGGGAAAAAACTGTTCTTGTGCCTAGTTGTTCTGGTGTGCAGTGCTCTATAGCGTCGTTTTGAGGGTAGGAGTTGAAATAGTTTATGTCCTAGATGTGAGGATGTGAGGATAATAAGGATACCCAAGAAGGGAGGTGATCCCCTTCCTCTTAAATTGTGGGGTCCTGTTCTGCTTATATTGTTGCAGAACCTGGCCTGTGCAACAGCATCATCCATCTGAGCCTTGTGGCTCCCACCTTGATACAGGTAATCTCTGATTTACAATTATAATTGAGATGGAAATTCCATTGCTAAATGAGGTGGTTGGTAGGTGAATCATGCCCAATTTTATGACCTTTCTTGCCCTGGTTGTTAAGCATCATCCTGGCTTTTAAGTTTTTTTTAACTTACATGGTCATTAAGTAAATCCAGATTCTCCCACTGACTTTGCTTGTTGGAAGCCAATTGGGCAGATCAGGGTAATCATGTGACCTCGGGATAATGCAACTTTCATAAACGCATGCTGGCTGCCAGGTGCCCAAATTTTGATCACATGATTGTGGGGATGGCACAACAGTTGTAAATGGGAGGACTGATTGTACGTCACTTTTTTTAGTTCCATCATAATTTTGAACCATTGCTAAATGAATAGTTGTAAGTCTAGGACTATCTATAATAAGAGATCCTTGAAAATCTGGCTCTGTATTGCTGATCTCCTGTTGTTTTGATCTGCATATCCATGTTTTTTTCTGGACACTGATCAATTAGGTTTAATTGTATAATTTTGCATACAATTTTGTATTTACAATTGTAATCTGCCTACAATTACCCTGTGGGAACAAGGATGGCCAATAAGTTTTATAAATACCAGTAAACAAATAAAATGTGCCATCAAATTATTGTCAACACTTAGCAGCTACATAGATGGATTTTCTCCCTAATAATCTGTCCGTACCTGGTCTTTCAGATTTTCCAATGTTGCATACATTGCTAAAGTAACATCCCAGGGTCACATGATCGCCATTTGCAAACCTAAGCGGCTTCTGACAAGCAACGTCTATGGGGGAAGCTAGATTTGCTTAATGACCATTGCAGAAAAGGTTATAAAATCAGATGTGATGACTCACTTAATGATGCATTGCTTGCGAATGGAGGTTCCAGTCTCAACTGAAATTATAAATCAAGGACAGTCTGTATTGAGCAAGTTCCTCCTTTTCTCTACATGTTGCATGTTAATGGGAAAGTATAGGATAAGTCCCATATGTGGCACCTTGAATTGAGTGACTAGACAGAAAGGGGGCTTAGAAAGAAACAATTACTAACTTTCTAAGCAAAGTTACAGAATATCAGAGTTGGAAGGAACCTTGGAGGTCTTCTAGTCAAACCCCCTGCTCAATCAGGAAACCTATACCATTTCAGACAAATGATTGTCCAATCACTTCTTAAAAACTTCCAGTGTTGGAGTGCCCACAACTTCTGGAGGCAAGTTGTTCTACTGATTAATTGTTCTGTCAGGAGAATTCTCCTTAGTTCTAAGTTGCTTCTCTCCTTGATTAGTTTCCACCCATTGCTTCTTGTCCTGCCCTCAGGTGCTTTGGAGAATAGCATGACTCCCTCTTCTTTGTGGCAGCCCCTGAGATATTGGAACACTGCTATCATGTCACCCACTAGTCCTTCTTTTCATTAAACTTGACATACCCAATTCCGGCAACCGTTCTTTATATGTTTTAGCCTCCAATCCCCTAATCATCTTTGTTGCTTTTCTCTGCACTCTTTCTAGAACAGGGCTGTCAAACTCCCTGCCCGGTGGCCAGATGCATCATATGCCCATGCCTGGTTTAGCAGAGGGAGAAAAAGTCCTGATACGTCATATGATGCCACGTTGATGACATGAATTTGACACCCCTGTTTTGGAGTCTCAACACTTTTTTACCTTGTGGTGACCAAAACTGGAGGCAGTATCCAAAGTGTGGCCTTACCAAAACATTATAATTTTGTATTAACACTTCACATGATCTTGATTCTAATCTTCTGCCTCCCACATACAATTTCATTGGTGTTCATTGGTGTTTGTTTGTTTGTTTCCTCCAGCCTGTGGCATGATCCAGCCCAGGTTTGATCTCCAGTGATTTTGGGATTTTTGCAAGCTTCTTCACCTATTACCAACTTCATTCCCCTTCTGTTCAGAGAGCCACCATCTCTCTGAACAGAAGAGAGTTCTGTTCAGAGAGAATCAAGATCCTTTTGCAGAATGCATTTCTGTCTTCCAATTTTTTCTATTAGTTTATTAAAAACTAATATAAAATACCAAAACATACCAAAAAAAGAAAATAATGGGAAAACAGGGGAGGAAAAAGGGGAAGGGAGAAAAGTGTGGGGTAAAGGGGGAAAAGAAAGAAAAAAAGTGTTGATTTCCATCTCGTTTTGGTACACTAGAATAAGGAAATAGCATACTACCTTAATGTTTTACTTTTATATAATAATATATACTAGCCATTTCTATCACAACAAATGTATCTAATCAGCAAAACCCAAAATCAAAGTTTCATTTTTTTTCCATCTCAAGCACAAAGTCCAAAAGTGGTTTCCAGATAGAAACAAATCAATTTGTATTCTTTTCTTTGATAAAAGCAGTCAATTTAGCAATCTCTGCTAACTCCATCAGCTTTTGCCAGAATTCATTTCTGCATTCTGCTCGGAGGGAAGAGAAGAAACCCACTCTTCCAAAAATTGGCAGCCCCAAATCATGCCGTGAAAACTATGCTTGGCTGAAGCCCCACCCAATCCTATTGGGATGTCCAAAAGAGGAAGGACTTGGAATGAAGCCATGCCACTATTCTGGTGAAAGGGCTGGTATAAGGAAAGGAAACAGAAAGGGAATTACCGTATTTTTCAGAGTATAAGACGCACCTTAGTTTTTGGGGAGGAAAATAAGAAAAAAGCTGATTGGGATGGATCGACTTCCTGGAATACCTCCAATCACCTGATCCCAGAGGTGAATTTTAGCAACAGGTTCATTGTTTCTGAGCTCTGCGCCTTGCTTTTTTTTCAGCCTCTGAAACCTCCCTTTAAGAGGCTTTTTTTTCAGCCTCTGAAACCTCCCTTTTTTTCCTGTATCTGAAACTTCTGAAACTCTGTTTCAGAAAAACTTTTTTTTTCTGCCTCTGAAAGCCTCAGAAACAGAGCTTCAGAAAAAAAGCCTCTGAAACGCCTCAGAGGCTTTTTTTCTGAAGCTCTGTTTTGGAGGCTTTTTTTTTCATGAGGCTTCATTTCTGAGGCTTTTTTTTTCTGAAGCGCCATTTCAGAGGCTTTTTTCAGCCTCTGAAACCTCAGTTTGAGAGGCTGGGCAGAGCTACCTTCGAAGTATAAGACACACTCAGATTTTCACCCTCTTTTTTGGGGAAAAAGGTGTATCTTATACTCCGAAAAATATGGTAAGTGGCATTAAGTTTGTACCCAGTCTGTAGCATTGGGTGCCATGGGCTGGGATGATGCATGCGTGAATCGGAATGTGGCACTTCTCTACTTAAATGGTGACATCCCAACCCAGGGGTCCTGCAGTCTCCAAATATTGCTGCGACTGACAGTATCCAAGACTGTTGCTTCCCCCCCCCTTCATCAGCTTCTTATCTCTGAGCAAATGGGATGAGTCACTCAAGCACAGATAAACTCATAAATTTCCTCTGCTCCAGCATTCCTGTAATACTTCTGAGATCTTTAAAAGGAATAGGTATTGAATTGATCCCGTTTTATTATAATATTTCTTGCTCTCTCATGTTAAAAAGACAAATCGGAATTCTGCCCTGGACAAAAGCTGGGTGCACATATTTAAAAATAAATGAATAAGGTACCGTTTTTAATTAGTTTGCAGGAATGTCACCTGCTGTTGTCTTGAGGCTTGAACAGATTGCAGACTTAGCTAAATGCTTTGTTCTCTCACAGAAATATTTATTCCCCCCACACTCATTTTATAATTGCATGGAGTCTAAGGGAAAAAAACTCGACATAACTCATTATTTCGCTACCCGTGTGCGTATTTTGCGGCTCTTGAAATGTTCAATTTTTCTGCTCATCTAAGTAGTTTTATCATTTAGCCCATCTTTTCAATTTATAATTGAGTCCGTTAAGGATTAACTCATTTATTCCACTCTATCTTTGTGCTGCCTGGAAATGTGAAACTCTGGCACTCATCTGGCACAAGCAAAGCTTGTTAACCAAGCTGGGGATAACAGAATATAACAGAATAAAAGAGTTGCAAGGAATATTGGAGGCCTTCTAGTCCAACCCACTGCTCAAGCAGGAGACTTTATTCCATTTCAGAGAAGTGGCTGTCCAATCTTTTCTTAAAAACCTCTAGTGTTGGAGCACCTAAAACTTCTGGAGACAAGTTGTTCCACTGGTTAATTGGAGATTAACTGTCAGGAGAATTCTCCTTAGTTCTAGGTTGCTTCTCTCCTTGATTAGTTTCTACCAGTGGTGAAATCTGAACTGGTCTGCTACCAGTTTGCCAGCCGCGCATGCGTCCCACGCGCCAAGTGCGTGCTGTGCACCCACATGTGCAGTTTGCACCAAATGCATGCTGTGCACACATGCTCAGTACATATTAAAAGGAGGCTTGGGAAGGTAAGTAGAACAGCGGGGGTGGGGGGGGGCGGAATCAGCTGTGGCACACAATCTTGAGAACCTTTTTAAAAACATTTTAAATCAGAGGTCTCCAACCTTGGCAACTTTAAGACTTGTGGACTTCAGCAAAGCTGGCTGAGGAATTCTGGGAGTTGAAGTCTACAAGTTTTAAAGTTGCCAAGGTTGGAAACCCTTGTTTTAAAGCATTTTTTTATTATTGGTTTGGGTGAATAGGTAGTAAAAAATGCTTAAAAAGTAAAAAAAAAAAAAGAAGTTCCAATGATCAGCTGAACATCGGAACTTTTTTTAAAAATATTTTTTTACTACCGAGTTGGGTGAACTTGCCCGAACAGTAGCATTTCACCCCTAGTTTCCACCCATTGGTTCTTCCCTTGCATTCTGGTGCTTTGGAAACTAGGCTGACCCCTTTTTCTTTACGACAGCCCCTCAAATATTGGAACACATCTATCACATCACCCCTAGTCAGCGGTGAAACACACTTACCTTTGCTACCAGTTTGAGAATGTGAGCGCAGGTGCCTCTTCTGCGCATACGTAGAGCCTTCTGCGCATGTGCAGAGGGTCAAAAATGGGATGTAATAATGTCCCAGCAGGTGGGCGGAGCTTCCCTCCAGCAGTGCTACCGATTCGCTCAAGCCGGATAGATCCGGCTGGATTTAAAACATACTTATTTAATTGCGCAGGACTGAGCTAGATTTTAATTTACGGTTTTTAAATTGGGTTTTATTTTCATATTTTTAATTTAGGCTTTTAGAATAAGTTTTTTAACTGTTTTTAGATTGTATTTACCTGTTTTTTAAATGCCTGTAAACCGCCCTGAGTCCTTTGGGAGATAGGGCGGTATATAAATTTAAACAATAAATAAATAAATAAATAATTTCACCGTCCCTAGTTCTTCTTTTCACTAGACTAGACATATACAATTCCTGCAGCCATTCTTCATATGAGTGCATGTTGCTCTTCTCTGCACTTTTTCCAAAGTCTCAGCATTTTTTTTATAGTGTGGTGACCAAAGCTGGATGCAATATTCCAAATGTTGTCTTTAAAAGCGATACTAATACTTCACATGATCTTGATTCTATCCCTCTATTCATGCAGTCTAGGATTGCATTGGCTTTTTTGGCCACAAGGATAATGGGAGTCCTTATCCTGTCCCTTTGAAGGGTTCATGAAGAAGAAAATTGTTATCAAGGAAAGATAGGAAAGAGTGTTGATAGTTGTGCTCTTTAAGGACAAATGTGGGACTTCTGGCTTAGTCATTCCAAATGCAGAACATATATTCTATACATCACTGGAGGCAGTTTTTTTCTGAAAATAATGTTATTCATTTCATAAAAGTTATTTCCAAATTACTCTAAACGGGATATATGTTTTTTTTTCCTATATACCATCTTGGCAATGACCCTGTAAGGTAGATTAAAAAGACCAAGCAAATGGTGCATGGTTGTTAGTGTGGCATTGCTGAGGTGGGTTTAGAAGACAATTTTCAAAAAGTTTCAGCCTTTTTTGTAATAGTTAAGAGTGAACGGGATGAGCTTAAGGTATAATGCTAGAACCAGGAAGACCCATGTTTAGCATCACATTGGAAGTTCCCTGGGTGATTTAGTGCTCTCTCTTGGCTCAGCCTACCTCACAAGGTTGTCAGGGAGAAACCTAAAAAGGAACTTGGTGCATGTTGGCTTCAGCTCTTGAATAGCAGGCTGGATATTAATCACATCAATCACATCTGATATCACCATCAAGATTCCTACAATGTTTTTCAGTATTTCTGCATGCTTGCTGGGGAATTCTGGGAACTGAAGTCCACACAAATGCCAAGTTTGAAAATCGCTGCTACAGATCCTGATTGGTGGAAAATGACTAAAGCTGAAGGGTTAAAAAGGCACTCAATTCCAGCACAAAAATTCCCCATTGCAATTGGATCAATTCCAGTATTTACTACAGGTAGTCTTTGACTTACAATCATTCACTTAGAAATCATTCCAAGTTATGGAAAAGTGAAAAAAAGTGACTGGTCCTCACACTTGCAACCTATGTGGCCTCCCTTTGGTCACATGATTGGGATCTGGGTGCTTGGCTGCCCGTTCTCATTTGTGACGGAGTCCTGTGGTGATACGATAGCCAATTGTGACCATTCCACTGGTTTTTGACAAGCAAAGTCAATGGAAAAGCTAGCAGAAAATGTCGCAAATCACAGTTGTGTGTTGTTTCATTTAACAACCATAGGGATTCATTTAATCAGAAAAGGCAGAAAAGGTTATAAAATTGAAAGTGGTCACCTTGTGCCTCACTTAACAACCACACTGCTTAATGATGAATTTTCCAGTCTCGATTGTCATAAATGGAGGACTACCTATGGCGGCCATCATGGAGATGGAAGGAATAAGTTTTAGGGGTGCACAAAGCATAGAAAAAAAAATAGCATGTTGAAGGGACTCCTGAAAAGACCAAAGAGAATTAACACTTGCATATTGATTGCTGAGAACTGATTTATGCAACTTTGGCCATTACCGGAATTAGTCAATTGCTTTGAAGTCTTGAATTCAGTTAAAATGTGTTCCCAGCAATAATGGATGTACTTCAGGTGTCAAATGGCATAATGCTGCATAATCCTCCTCCCAATAAATTAGTGTTCCCCAAAACGGGGGTCTCCAGCCCCTGGTCCATGGACCAGCACTGCTCTGAAGCATGCCAGCAACTGGGCCACGCAAACAAGCAAAGTCCCATCCATGGGATGCAAGCAGCACATAAAACCACAGTCTCTCTGGAAAAACCTCTCTCCATGGAGAAACCTCTCTCCACAGAACCGCTCCCAGGGGCCCAAAAAGGTTGGGGGCTGCTGTTCTAAAGCACCCAATAAATCCCTGATATCGATATAGGGTTGCAAAAAAAGAAAAAAAAATCTACTTGAATGTGAATCATCTAATTTCAGATTTTCAAACCCAGACCAGAAGTTTGTTATCCTTCAGTCTCCAAACTCTACAAAGCAGCTCACCAAATCTTTGCCTAAAAAAAATTCTAAATAAGGTCTGTAGCAAAAAAAAAACAAAAAAGTTCATGAATATACATAGAGATATTTGCCCTTTCTAAGTTGCAAGGACAATTTAACTTCCAGGTTTTCAACCCATTGCACCTTTTTAGGTAATGATAATTCACATTTGTCATGTTTCCATTTTATGTTTCTAGATAGTTTGCCTCCAGGGTCCTCTGTTGTGTACATATTTGAATATTATTTTCCTTCATTTTGGTTCAGCTACTTTGCCAATTAGGCTGTGTGTGACATGATTGGGGTTAATTTTTACTTTTAAATTTGGCGTCAATGTTACTGCCCTGCTACAGAATCTGGAAATCATCTTGTGTTTTACTGGAATTGAAGTGGCTCCTAATAATAATCTTGGAAATGTTTTTGCTGATGTGAAGAGAAATCTTGCCATGTATCTAATGCTATTCCTGCAAAAAGAGACTAAAGGGGGCAGAGCTGAAAGGATTCTGGGAAGCTCCCAGCTGGAATTAGATGCAAGACAGATGCTAAATTGGAGCTCTAAACAGTCTGGCCCAAATAAGAAATCAGAAAGCTGATTTCTGTTCACAGGTTTATAGCCTTTACAAACCAGAATCTTCATTGTTATATCAAATTAGTAATACCATTTGCACTTAGACTATATATCCTATATAGAAGCACTCACTCGATTTGTCTATTATCTATTCCCCTCTGAATTGGGCAAAATCCCTCTTCCTTTTAAATGTTTCTTACATTTAAAGAATGTAAGAGTAACAGAGTAAATAAACTGGTACCATAAAAGTAAGGAAACCTGGTGTTTGAAATATCATTGTTGTGCTGCAGAGCTGGCAGCAGAGTCGGACAGTGAGGAGGCTGGGGAGGAACATGGGCCAATCCTGGAGTCTGGGGAAGGCTTGGATGAGGGCTCTGCATCAGAGGCAGAGATGGGGCCAGGGCCATCTGTGAGTTATGTGCGAACTCCAGAGCCTCCAGAGTATGACATCAGTGAGGCAGAGGAACAGGAAGAGCCTGTTCCCAGTGCGCACATGCACAGAGCTGCCAGAAGGCAAGAACAGTTAAGACAAAAGGGGTGACTCAGGAATAAGGCTTGGAGATGATTGGCCCCTCCCATAAGACATAAAGGACAAGCAAAGGCACATGAGCCTTTGCAGGAAGTAACTTTGTTCATTCTGTTCGGTTTAAATTCTGAAGCTCCATTTTGACTCTGTGCTCCATATGGCCTTGCAAAGCTAATTGCCAGTTAGGTCTTTGGCAGCGTGTCAAGGGAGATAAAGGTGGGTGCTTATCAGCCTTATCCCAAAGGATTGTGGCAGACTTCTGTCGGACTCTTTACAAACTATTTGTGACTCATCACGGGCTGTGAATGAACAGAATTCGCAGCCATTGAAATAAAAAGAGGGTTTTGGGGCCTAATTGTGTGTTTTTTACTGTCTCAGGAAGCCTAGGTCGGAACAAACTTATTTTTTTCCTCTTCAAGTCAGTATTGCTAGTGAGTATAACGTATGTCCCCAATTGAGCCCAAAATTTCTGTTGCTAAGTGAAACAGTTGTTAAGTGAATTTTGTCCCATTTTACAACTTTTATTGCTGCAGTTGTTAAGTGAATCACTGCAATTGTTAAATTAGTAACAGGGTTGTTAAAGGATTCTAAGTTTCCCATTGACTTTGCTTTTCAAAAGATCACAAAAAATGACTACATGACCCTGGGACACTACAATCATCATAAATATGAACCATTTGCCCAGTATCCAAATTTTGATCACGTGATCATGGGGATGCTGCAATGGTCATAAGTGTGAAAAATGGTTATAAGTCACTTTTTTCAGTGATGTTGTAACTTTGAATGGTCACTAAGTGAATTGATGTAAGTCAAGGACTATCTGTACCTGGAGAAGTCCCTGCAGTTTTCTTGGTAAAGTTTTTCAGAAGTGGCTTCCCATTGCCTCCTTCCTAGGGTTGAGAGAGAATGACTGGCCCAAGGTCACCCAGCTAGCTTTGGGACTAAAGTAGGAGTAGAACTCAGTTTGCTTTGACTCCTGCTTTAACCACTACACTAAACTGCCTCCCATCATGGGCAGTAGTTTTTCAATATATCATGGTTATGAAACACATTCAAACACTTTAAAAAAAAAAAAAAAGAAAGAAAAATTAAGAATTTTTGATAAACTTTAAAACAAAACTATTTAGTTAACACAATGTCAGTGACTGACTAAAATTATAAGCTATAATAAATTAGATTAATGCTAGATGTCCGGCTTCTCATAAAATTGAAACACAAGCTCTAAACATACATTAACCCAAATTTGGGATGTGGTCCAAATGCATGTAGTAAGATTTAATTCAGAAATAGTAAAATTCTTTTACATCAGATTGACTTTTAAAACATGAGGCAATTTTGGACAGCAAGGCATACTCCTGTTGGAAGAAATATCCATCTGGTTCAGTTCCAAGCTGGGAGAAAGACACTGGAAACATGGAGGCTGATTGGAAAGATGGTTTATTGATGAAGCAGAACCACATGTGATTGTGGGCAGCTGACAAAATGGAGTTGAGACTGGGTGGATTTTTATACCTTCTTTGGGCTTTGTATTTGAGCTTCCTGTTCCTGTGCAAGAACATGTCCTTTAATATTCTATTGGCTTTTGTCAGATTCCTATAGGGTCATGTAGGGGTTATGTAGGGGTCATAGGTGGCTCTATAGGCAAAAGCGGAAATGCAAATCCTAGGTGCTTGTCTAATCTGGTCAACCTCTGGTTTGTTGTTTATCTGAGTTCCCTGGTGAAGTTTGGACTGCTCTGGGATGATACAATGAAGGGCCTTGTATTCTGAAAGGATGTTGGGCAATTCCTATTGTGGCTTAATGGCTTTCGGTTTGGGTGAAGGGCTGCTTCTAATCCCACCATTCTGCCTTTGTTTCAAAGGATCCTGTCTTGAAGGGATTACGAAATCTGCATTTCTAAAAGCTGGCCTCCTCAGTTTCTGCTTGGGGCAGGGAAACCTGGGCTGGTTTCTGAATAAGCTGGCCCAATCTTTCTTAATGGGCACAAAATGTCTGTTGGGGGCTTTTAAGAAAGACGGAATCTGCTTTCTGTCTTTAAGAGGATGTTTCTCCATTTCTCGTTTAGGGAAATATAATATTCTGTCTTTTTAAATATTTCCCAAAATACTTCACTCTTCTGGGGTGGAGGGGCTTCTGACACTCCTCTAATCTATTTGAAGAATCTTGCTGTTGAAAAATGCTTAGTGAATTTCTCCTTTTCAAGGAAATTGGAGAAATAAATGCCCACTTTCTCTGCTTGCATCAGACTCAGCCAAGAATCTCTTCCAAGTCTAGATGTGGGGAACAGTTTACCAAAGAAGTTTACCACCCCCACAAAAGAATCATAAAAGGCTTACAAGCAAAGTCCAAAAACACCAGGGAATTCCTAGAAGCCTCATATGCAGACAGATCAGCCATCAGCAGGCACATAGAAATAACCAACATTTACATACCAAAGGAAAAGTTTATGAAAAAGCTAAATGGAAATAAAAAGACCAAAACATCTCCTCACCAGAAATTGGTACTCCATGAAACAGGGATTAACACCAGGATTAATACCAGACCAACAATCAAAAATCATCTGCTACAATGTCCTTCCTGTCAAAGATTACTTCAGCTTCAATCGCAGCAATAACAAGCATACAAAAGATTTAAACTTAATGTGAACCGCTCCAATCTTGATTGTAGAAAATATAACTTCAGTAACAGTTAATGCCTGGAATGCACTACCTGACTCTGTGGTCTCTTCCCAAAATCCCCAAAACTTTATCCAAAGACTATCTACTATTGACCTCACCCCATTCCTAAGAGGTCTGTAAGGGGCATGCATAAGAGCACCAGCGTGCCTACCGTTCCTGTCCTACCGTGTCCCTTGCTTATATCCAATTTGTATGGTTATTTCATGCTTATACTTATATATACTGTTGTGTTTGACAAAATAAATAAATAAATAAAATCCATTACCAACCGAGACAAACAATCAAACTGTAAACAACAACCTAATCAAGGAACAACCTCATCAAAGAACACTCCCACTAGTGTGACAGGGCAAGCCGCTTATATATAAAAAGAGAGCAAGCCTCATTTCCTTCCAGCACTGATGAAGTTACCTAGTCAGGTAGTGAAATCTCTGCAAGAAAGCAACCAAACTCAGAGCATGAAGTACTCCACAAGATGTACTCTGATGAGTAGAAGAATTAACCCCAGCACAACAATTTCAATGGGTGGTGGGGACACGATGGGACCTCTCCCCCCAACTCCCAGTTTCCACCCATGTTGCAGCTGATCTTTGGATGTGAAAGACAATGAGCAGGAGAGAAAGGGGGGGGGGTGATTGTGTGACAATTTGGATAGGTACCACAATTTCCTAGACAGTTTGATTAGATGATTACAAACTACCTGCAAAAAAACCATAACCCAGCCCACTACACATTTTGTAGCTGTTTGTATGAATGTTTCCAGTGTATTAATTTGTTTATGATAACCATCAACAGCACTTCCGGGCAAATTGCACAATAAAAAGCATGAAAAAAACCAGTAATGATTAGATAAAATTGCCAGGTTTCATTGCTTGTTTTGCACAGCAGAATTTGGCTCTTCTAGAAGTATCTGTGCAGATTTGTGGAAGACCTGTGTCGAGATGTGCTTGAGGATTTACAGTAGGTATAGTACAGTTTATATATATTTGAACAGTAGAATATGCTTTTGATGGGTAGCCTACAGTCTCCAGACTCCTGGGATAGATGAAATTCAGTGGCACACAATATGGATTTGGCCACTGCAGAAACTTGCCCTTTGGAATTGCAGCTGACACTGATGATGACCTGGAAGGCTTGAAAAAGCTGGCTGTTTCCACAAAGTTTCCGTAATGTGTTTGGGGAATGTGTTCTTGTAAATTTATATAGTGGGTTTTGCCTACATCTATCTAGTCTTTACTGTTCATTGTTGTTGTTGTTTCTCTTTCAAAGAGTAAGAGGGGCTCTTTTGAGTTGGATAATCTTTACATTATTATGGTTGGTCACAATCAGCCAGATGTTTAGACTGGATTTGGCATTTTTATCCACCTATCAAGTCTTTCCCAAGGACCTGGAATAGGCAAATGTTTGATGGTAGTAAAGGTGTTAAGGGTTGCAGGATGTCAGCTGTTCCAAGTAAAACTGCCTTTTGCAATTGACTGATGGTGATTTAGTCAATGCCGATGGTATTCAAGTGGTGCTGTTTGGGGATTGCACCTGAGGCTTCTATTATTACTGATCTCATCTTCGCTTTCTTTTGCTACACTTATCTTTGTGTTTTGTAATTTTCTCCAGCTCTTTTTCTTCTCTTCTGCTGTCTCAATGTCCACTATCCAGATGGGGTGAAATTAAAAAATTTCCCCTACCGGTTCGGTGGGTGTGGCTTGGTGGGCGTGGCTTGGCAGGAGGTGTCATGTGACTGGGTAGGCATGGCCTGCTCGACATCACTTACATCGAGGGGACGCCTCACCCAGCCCCTTCCCACCCAGCCACTCCTTGTCGTGAATGGCAGGAAAATGGGGAGGGGAATTTTCTGCCTACCATCCCTCAGTCTGTGCTGAACTTGAGGAATGGATGACAGGCAGGAAAATCCCCTTCCCCATTTTCCTGCCTTTCACGAAAAGGCAGGAAAGGCTCCATTCCAAGCCTTCAGCATTGCAATTCTGGGATACGCTGAAGATTCGGAATGGAGACTTTTTCACAAAAGGCAGGAAAATGGGGAAGGGGATTTTTCTGCCTCTCATCCATTCCTCAAGCTCAGCACAGATTGAGGGAAGAATGATAGGAAAATCCCCCTCCCCATTTTCCTGCCGTTCGTGAAAAAAGCTCCATTCCGAACCTTCAGCATTGCAATCCTGGGATTCACTGAAGATTTGGAATGCCTCTGCTTACATAGAATGATTTTGCCCGTCTCTTTCTGGGTGTGGCACTTCTGCCTGTTGGGCCACTTCCCGAAGCTGTCAGCTCTGCAGCCAGCCACTTTGCTTTTTCCCTCTTTTTCCTCATGGGAGGCTTGCGTGGTGGCACCAGCAGAAAATGGAGGTAGAGGCATGGGGAAGGCAGAGGCAATACACATGCACCAGCCCCTTTTTCCCAATGTCTCTTGACTTGCCTGCAGCTGCACTGAACAAGCACCAGCACGGGGCATCTAGACTGCCTGCCTCTCTCATGCTGGTGTCGCTGCGCAAGATTCCCGCAAGCCTCCCAAACAGAGAGAAAAAGCAAACCAGCTGGCTGCGGAGCTGCTGGCTTTGGGGAAGTGGGCCAACAAGCAGAAGCGCTGTGCCTAGAAAGAGAAGGACAAAAGTGGTATTTGAGCTGCCCCAAGGGGCCAGCGGGCTGCAGAGGCGAAGGTGAGCTCTAGGGCAGCAGTGGTACTCCAGGAGGGATGGTGGATGTCCCAGGGCTTCACATGCACACCGCATGTGCAGCCCCGGGATATCCGCCTGCCCTCCCAGAGTGCCACCGCCCTTCTCAGCCCCAGTGCAGCAGTTGGATTTCCTCCAAGGGCCAGCTGCCTACCTGCCCACCTGCTGGCTAGCCCAGCCAGGAAGTGGCACGTCTGCTGTCATCGGCTAGATGTGGGACTGGACCCTGGAAGGCAAGCAAGTATGGGGGACCGCTGGGAAGGCCACGTGGAAGGCAGGCATGCATGGCAGGGCCATGGGGAAGGGAATAGGCTGCTAGTGTCAGCTTTGGAAGCCATACTAGGCCGAAGGCTTCCACACGCTGCCACTTTCTCCGGTGTGGGAAAGTGGGGGGGGGGTGAGAGTACAAGGGGCTATTAGACATAACAACATTTTTCCTGCTGGTCAAGGTCAGGCTGGGCTCACATCTGGAGAAGGAGTGGCTGGAGTGATGCTTCGACATGGGACGGTTGGAGATTGTAACATGTGACCGGCAGAGGGGTCATGGGGTGGAGATTTTGGAGTTTGTTTTACTGAGGAAGGAACCCGGATCCCGAGATTTGGATTTCATCCAACTGTGCCAGTTTACCTATGCTAGTAAAAGAACTTTGAAAGATGTTGGCTTTGGAGTCTTTTTTGTAGGAGGGGTTTCCTGGAACGCTGATAACTAGCTGCCTTCCCCACGGCCGGGAGGCCCTGACATGCTTGCTTGCCTGCCTTCCACGCAGCTTTCTCAGCGGTCCCTGTGGCCCGCTTGCAAAGGCAGGCAAGCACCCGGGAGAGCAGGTGGGTGGGGGGTGGAGCCAACCAGGGGTGGTTTTTACTGGTTCAGCGAACCATTTACAATCACCACTACTGGTACGTGCGATCCAGTCCGATCCGATCCAGTTGAATTCCACCCTTGTATCCAGATTTTGTCTTTCTTAATGTCAGTTGTTAAGTCTGGGGTGTTGTCAGGTCCCTGTCAGGATGCTACCATTTCGAAGGGGAGGGGGGTTGTTTCACAGACTTGGATGCTTTGAATAGTTTTGCTTTTGCAGTAACCACATGGGAATTAGGGAGGGGGAAATGAGTCGATGAGATGAACCTCCTCCCAGGCTCTTCCAGGCTATTACCAAGGTCACAGTGTCCTGAGGACGACCCATTATCATCTTCCCACCTCAGAGTTCCCATAACACCTTCACAACATTGTATTGGCTATTGGTGGACTGGGGAATTGGGGTGGGGGTTGCATGAGAGACAATTAGCTTAACACTTCGTGCAGGAATTTTCAGACTCCGACTGATTTCTCTAGATTCACTTCTCTCAGTAAAAGTTCCTTTTGAAACCATTTGTTTCAAGAGTCATGCTTTCCTGAAAAGATAGCTGAGGAAGGTCCTTACAGGTGTGATGTGGAAGATGCTTGTCTATTAGATCTGATCCTGCTTAATATTTTGAGCTTTCAGGAAAAGAGAGCTGGATGCAGGAAAGGAAAGCTGGATACTATCGTGGAATGGGAACATAATGATCTGTCTGTCCATTACTGGTTCTACATATTCCAGGTTGGTTTGTAAGGGGTAGCTGTTGAGTTTTCATTTTGTCATTTGACCGTATTGTTTTCCAAAACCCAGAGAAAAGTGACAGGTGCATTTCCAAACAAACAAAGCCAAGATGTGCATGCTTCCTCATTTGAATGATTTCATGACTGTTTAATGTGGTAAACAGATTAAGCCACCTACATTTAAATATTTGCTGTTCTGCACCACATGCCGTGCCTTTAACACCTCTGTATTTTAGCACTGTAAGTATTATTTTGCTCTGTGGTAATAACAGACTCCTTCTCCAGGTGCAGAGGGAGTCAAAATAGCTTCATTTACGTGCCAGGAGATGAAGGCAAAATTTAGAGAACTTTAAGATTTGCAGAAGTCAGTCCAACCTTGCAAAATAAACACACAGAGGCAGAAAATGAGGTAACATTTATAGAAGGAAGCAGCAGCAAAGGACTAAAACTCATATGGAGGGAGTCAAAGTAGCTTCACTGACTAATCATACCTAACTTTGCAAAATGCCCACACATGCCCACAGACACAATCACACACACACACAACATAAAGGGGGGACTTTTTTAGAAGGAAGCAGCAGCAAATGACCACAAAACTCAAATAGCATAGTAGAGATTCAGACTTCCATTCATTCTAAGAACATTTTATTGAAGCTTCTTGTTGAATGTGGTAATCATGTAATTATGCCTAAAATAAACCCACCAGCTTCAATAAAGACTAAAATATAGATGAAAATAAAGAAGTGATGTGGTGGGTTATTTGATCTGATTTGGTCTCACTGTTAATTCAGTATTTGGGGGGGATTCAGAATGGCAGGGCTCAGAGGTTTGTCTAAGGAACTTATTCTAAATACAGAAAATGTGGGCAATTGCTTTGCCAAGAGAAGTGGGTGTTCTGCATCAAAGCCAGTCTGAGTTAGACTCTTTAAACATTTTGCCAACCAAAAGAGCTGTGGTGGCGCAGTAGTTAGAATGCAGTATTGCAGGCAAACTCTACCCACTACCAGGAGTTCGATCCTGACCAGCTCAAGGTTGACTCAGCCTTCTATCCTTCTGAAGTCAGTTAAATGAGGACCCAGATTGTTGGGGGCAAGATGCTAACTCTATAAATTGATTAGAGAGGGCTGTAAAGTACTGTGGGCTGGTATGTAAATCTAAGTGCTATTGCTATAGCTATTGCCAGTTCTTGCCCCCTGGATCCCTGGAGGAATCATATCAACAGGGTTGAGGGTTGTCAAAGTCAAGGTAATGACCACAATTGAAGCCACACACTCTTTACCTGTATATAATGACACGCATGCCCAAAGGATGGCTCTGATCACAGAGTTCTGGTTACCAACTTGAATTTTTTGATCCTTTGCAGATGTTCCTGAAAATCCTGTGCTTGTGGCTAATAGCTCAGCCAATGGTCATACTGGAAAACAGTTCCACATTGTGGACAAATCATTTAGCTCCATTTTACCCATTTGTTTGTGCAGCCTGCTAAGGAAATGGGTGACTCATGGCCTTTGGAGTGCAAGACTACCTGTGTTTATTTGCTGGTTTATGTATGGTTAAATATAAAGTATGAACTCAGTGCTTGCAACTTAGAATTAAGCATTAGGAGACTCTGGATCAGCCTAGCACTGAATACAGTTTCCAAATAGATCTTTCTGCACTGTCAGATTGGTGTAGAAACCTCAGATCCAGCAATGTGACAAGGTGGTCTGATCTGATTTGCTTTCTGCTTGTATCTACTTATGCTTTTCTCTGTCCACATAGCCAAATCCTGGTTGAAAACAGTGCAAATATGGGTGCTTGGTCTCTGGCATAACTTTTCCAGCTTTCCCACTTGAGTATAACTGAAAACCCATCGACATTTGCAAACTCCAAGTGTGTTCTAATACCTGAGCATGGGATCTCTGCTAATAAAAGCAGATTTCTGCAACGAATAGACTTTCCTCCTTTTCCTGTCTTCCAACTGCCTTTCTGGCTGAGCCAGCTAGACTCTTTCTCAGTACACTTGATTTTCATGGGAATAATAGGATTCTTCTGAACTACAGGCTGGGTTCTGACAAGCTCATATATATCCATTGGCTAAGAAAACGAGAAACAATTAAGGCAGTAGCTAGAGGTCACCCCAGGATTTCCTTAACCCTGGCACCAATTTGTTTCCATTACTTTGGCTACACAGCAATTTGTTCAGAGATGCTAAAGCTCCTGCTTGCCTACTGCCTTTCTCCATTAGAGGGAGACCCCCTCCCAAATAATTATTTCCTCCCTCCCTTAACAATGAAGTAGCATTTGAGTGTCACTCAGCTCGCCAAGGGAGATGCTCTGATGAGTAATGGAGAGAAAGGCATTTATCAGGCTCAAGAAACCAGGAAACAAGATAGAATTCAAAGGCAATTCAAATTCAAATTCCAGGTTACCTAGACACAAGAATAGTGTATAGGTGTATAGTGCCTCCTGAAAAAGCGCCTTTGGGATATACACAAGAATCTGATTTACTAATGGTCAATGCAAATTGGCACCAGATAAGAGTCAATGGACTTCAAGGGTGGGGATGGACTTAGGTCCTTTTCAAAAGTGTAGGGACTCCAAACTGATGGTGCATTTGACCCTGCCCATTTCCTACAGCACCTGCTTTCATTGTAAGCATCTTGATGTCTTTCCTAGTGTTGACTTTTTTGGGTATCCAACATGCAATTGCACTAGCTGGCAGGACCATGCCATAATTCATGAGCTCCTATCAACCATAGTTTACTTTTTTGCTGTTTTGAGTTACTTGTAAAGTAATAAAGGCAGGATAAAACTCTAATAAAGAACTAAATAAAGAAACTCTCATTTTTGGTGGTGGAAATATCTGGAACAGGGACTCTCTCCTTCAGTGCTTAAGACCAGATGGGCAAGATTTTACTTGGGGAAGTGGTCCTTGGACCGTGCCCAGTGGTGATAACCAATATTTTGAATGTCTATAGAGATTTTTATTCATCCAGGTCATGGTTATCCCAAAGGTGCTGTTTCAAGAGACATCTGGACTTTCTTTGTTTATCCTTGAAGATGAAGAAGCTTCTTGGATGAGAGGCAAACCACTTTCAAGGAGAAACAAAGTCCAGTTGCTTCTTGAAAAAGACTTTGAATCCTTTGAATATAGATGATATTAAATCTACCTTTGGCTGAAAATATTTACCCTTGTGGGTCTAGGGGGGTGGAAATTACAGAACAGATTCTTCTTTGTTGATCTACTTTTGAACTAGATTCTACCTACTGTATCTTTGATTAAGAAAGATCCTGGTTGCTCAGATTCAGCCTATGCTGAAATGTTGCTCATATACAAAATGCCTTTTCCTACAGTGACTGAACCTGGGATTTGTGCAGGAGCACGGAAAACCAGAATAGGGTCAAATTATTTTCCAAAGCACCTGAGGATAACAAGAAGATTTGCTTAATGGCTTAATTTGCTTAAGACTTCCGGTTTGGCACCGTAGGTGATGGCGGTGATCTTTACGATCACCAACCTCTGGATTTTGTGGAATCGCTAGGACAGCTTAAATCTGCTGTCCAGCGGTTCGAAAAACCCTCTCTTCGGGAGAAGAGGAGGGGGTGAGCTGAGGGCAGAGGTTGAATTTCCCTAAAGCCCCTGAGAAAAAAGGGGTTTGAAGGGTTAAGTTCCCTCCAGCAACCCGAAGAGCTCCAGATCCGAGGATTCTTCTGCTTGGGCGGAACCAATCACCACGACCAAACGCCGAGATTTATTTTGGACAATAAAGGATTATACCGGACAGAACGAAAGTGGGAGAACTTTATGCAAGTAGCCAAGCCGATTCCCCGATACTTTGTAACAAGTTTGAAAACAGCAAGAAAATGGAGGCGAATTGTTAACAAGTTAACGAGTGGAAAGCGAAAGTGATACTTTCAGCGTTTGTCTGCAGTTGGTAATTTGCATGTTACTTGCTGCTTTAACTCTTTAACTCTTTGCTGCCTAGAATCTAGAGAGATTTTTTTTATAAATATTGCTTTAAAAAAGCTTTAAAGGACTGTGTTTCCCAGAGGTTAAGAAGATTTAAACTGAATATTAAGTTGGAAATAAATAAATAATTTTATAGAAGATGGCAGCCAAACAATTAAAGTCTACTGTAACAAAGGGCTCTGGAATCTCCTCAGCTGGTGCCTCTCCAGCTCATACAGTGGAGACTAGAACATTGAACTTAGAGGCGGTACAAGAGAATTTAAAAGACTTTATGCAAGAAAATGTAAAGTAATAACTGAGGAGATGTTGGAAATGAAAGAGCAGATATCAGAAATTCAAGTGGGAAATAAAGAAGTTAAGGAAGGATTTGTAATTGCAGTACAAAGTTTGGCAAATAATGTGATTTTATTGGAAGAGGAGGTTGAAGAAATTAAGCAACATAATTCAAAATTAGATAATAAAATGGCTGAATTTCAAAGTAAATTGGAAAAACAGATGATGAAATAGTTTTGATACAATACAGAAATATGGAATTTGCTCTAAGAATTCGTGGTCTGAAAGAGAATAAAGAAGAGGATTTAAGGAAATTTTTCTGAAGTATTTGCTGAGATATTAGCAGCTCGTCCAGCAGATGTGGCTTATCAAATTGATAAAATATATCGTGTGAATTCTTGGATAGCAAGGCAAAAAAGTTGCCAAGGGATGTTGTTATTTATTTTACAAATAGAACAGTGAGAAATCAGATTTTGCAAGCCTCATATAAGGGGAGAAGATTCAGATTGCTGGTCAGGATATTTTAATATTAAAGGAAATTCCACCAAAATGTTAAGGGCTAGAAAGGAATTTGCCTTCCTGGTGAATGAACTTAAAAAACGTCAGATTGAATATAGATGGGATATTCCAACTGGTATAATAGTATATTATGCAGGGAAAGTACATCGTCTCAATACAGTTGGAAAAGCGAGAGAATTTTATGTTGAGGCATTAAAGTTGGAAGTCTTTCTCCACTGGATGCTAGAAGAAAGGAGACTGAAGTGAAGGAAAGAGAAGTGAAGCAGGTTCAAGAACAGATTGCGATGGAAGAAGATTTATTACAAGTGTTGGAAATACCTATGACGGGTCCAGATTCAAAAGAACAAAGGCTGACAAGAGCTGCTGCTAAACGCAAGGAACAAGAGATGAAGGCACAACAACAACTGGCAACTACTACAACGGAAACAGTGGGAGGAGCAAGGCCTAAAGCAAAATGTGATTTGCGGCTAGTGTTCCAAAAGTTTCCTTTGGCCGATAATGGCAATTAAACTATTATCTTGGAATGTTAATGGTTTGAATTCACCGCAGAAGAGAAGGAAAGTATTTCATTATTTGAAACAATTTAAAAATGACATTACTTGTTTACAAGAAACACATATTAGATCTTTAGACCAGAAATATTTGATAAATTCAAAACTGGGAGTACATTTTGTTGCCTCCTCTTTGGAGAAAAAAAATGGTTTAGTTATATATATAAAGAAGGATATATCAGCAAAATTAATTGAGGTGGATAAGCAAGGAAGATACATTGCTATTGAACTCTTGTTGGAGGAAAGAAGACATTATTAATAGGAGTTTATGCTCGAATCAACAACAAGAAAATTTTTCAAGTTTTTACATAAAAGAATAGTATTTTGGGATTATAAATCATATATATTAATGGGTGATTGGAATGGTGTGTTGGATACTCAAAAGACAAAAAAGCTTAAGGAAGATATCAAGCGGGCGAAATTACCAAAGGCTTTTTGAAATGATGGAGGACTTGGAATTAAGAGATATTTGGAGAGAACATAATACAGAAGAGAGGGATTTTACCTTCTTTTCTGATAGGCACCAATCATTTTCGAGGATTGATTTTATTTTGATTACTAATGACTTGTATTCTAGAGTGAAGAAGACGAAGATTTGTTCAAGAACTTTATCTGATCATAGTCCAGTTTGGATTGAATTTGATCGGGAAAAGGAGGCTAGGAGATCATGGAGGTTGAATGAGAATTTGTTTAAATATGAACAAAATGTAAATGAATGTAAAAAACAAATGAAAGAATTTTTATTATGAATATGAAAAAGAGACATCTATAGAGATGATTTGGGACTCAGTAAGGCTTATATGAGAGGAAATCTTATACAAATGAATATTAAATACAAAAATAAATTGCAGAAAAGAAAAGGAACTGGAAGAGGAAATTAAAAGAAAGAACAATTATTGATAAATAGCCCAGGAAATAGTAAAATAAAAGAATCAATAAATATATTGAGAGGTCAGTTTAATATGTTGATGGCAGATCAAGTAGCAATTAATTTACAATATGTAAAACATAATACGTTTAATAATGCCAATAAGCCAGGAAGATGGCTTGCCTATTTAATAAGGAAAAACAGAAATCACGAACGATTGATAAATAGAATATAGGGGTAAGGAAGTTTATCAAAAGAACTTGATTAAAAAGCATTTTAGAGTATTATAGTAAGTTATATTCTAGGGATATGGTTGATGATACAGAGATAGAAAGATATTTACAACAACAAAATATTTGTGAGCTTACAGAAAATCAAAGAGAAGAATTGAATCAATTAATTACTTCAGAGGAAATTTTCTTAGCAATTAAACAACTTAAAATCGGTAAAGCACCAGGAACAGATGGTTTAACAGCTGTTTATTATAAAATTTACAAAATGAGATGGTTGAACCACTTAAAGAGTTATTTAATAAAATTCAAATGGGAGGAGATGTTCCCCCTTCATGGAGGACAGCCTTTATTTCGTTAATACCGAAGGAAGATCGAGATGGTATTAAAGCAGAGAATTATAGGCCTATATCACTTTTAAATACTGATTACAAGATATTTACCAAGATATTGGCTAATAGATTAATGCCAGTGATGAATCAAATAATTCATAATGATCAGTCAGGATTTATTAAGGGTAGGCAGATGAGATATAATGTGAGGCAAATCGTAAATTTACTTGAATATTTGGAACGAAACAACCAAGTATCAGCGGCATTCCCTTTTGGATGCTGAAAAGCTTTTGATAGATTGGATTGGCAGTTTTTGTTTAAAGTAATAGAAAAAATGCAATTTGGGGATTATTTTATTCGTGCAATTAAAGCAATATATCAGAAGCAAACAGCACAAATAATAGTAAATGGTGGGTTAACAGAAACTTTTAAAATTGAGAAAGGGACGAGACAGGGATGTCCCTTGTCCCCATTACTTTTTATTTTAACTTTAGAAATTCTTCTGAATAACATACGTGGTTCCGATCGAATAAAGGGAATTAGAGTTAAACATCAAGATTATAGATTAAGAGCTTTTGCAGATGACCTGGTTGTTACTGTATCTCAACCAATATACTCAGTAACTGGTTTAAAAGATATAATTGGTCAGTATGGTAAAGTATCTGGATTTAAGGTGAATCAGCAAAAGACAAAGATGATAACTAAAAATATGAATATACAACAAAAAGAAGAGTTAGAAAGAACTTCAGGTTTTGAAATCGTTAAAAAGGTTAAATATTTAGGAATATATATTACAGCTTCAAATGTTAAATTATACAAAAATAATTATGAGGTATTGTGGCAGAAGGTATGGAAAGAAATGGAGAGTTGGAAGAAGTTACAACTATCTTTGCTGGGAAGAATAGCGGCTATAAAATGAATGTTTTGCCCAGGTTTTGTTTTTGTTTCAAATGATACCGGTGTTTAAGAATGATATTAAATTACAGGAATGGCAAAAGGGGATTAGTAAATTTGTATGGATGGGCAAAAAACCAAGAATAAAATTAAAAGTAATGCAGGATATAAGGGAAAGGGGGGGTCTTAAAATGCCTAATTTAAAATTGTATTATGAAGCAGTTGTTTTATCATTAATTACTGATTGGATTAATTTAACTGAGGAAAGAGTTCTGAATATAGAAGGTTATGGTTTGTTATATGGGTGGCATGCCTATTTATTATATGATAAGAAAGTTGATAAAATATTTAAAAATAATATAATTAGAAATGCATTATTGAGGGTTTGGAGGAAATATCAATACAAATTAGATGGAAAGATTCCAATATGGGCAAACCCGAGACACATGATAGAAAATATAAATATATATCAAAAGATGGAGGTAGTTACTTATAAAGAACTTCTTTGTATGGAAAAGGGGGAGTTACAATTAAAATCTAGAGAAAAGATGGGGGAAGAAGGGAAAAATTATACATGGTTCCAATATGGACAACTACAAGCTAGATGGAAATTAGATCAAAAAATAGGTGTTAAGCAATTGAGGATAATTTGTTAAAACAAATGAGAGATCAAGGTCAACAGCATATTAAGAGGTTGTATAATGTATTAGTAGAAATAGATTCAGAGACTGATTTGGTTAAGGATTGTATGATTAAGTGGGCACAAAATTTTCAGCAACCAATAATGTTGGAAACTTGGGAAAGAATTTGGGTGAGGAATGTTAAATTTACACAAGCGCAAAATATGAGAGAGAGATTTTATAAGATGTTTTATAGATGGCATTTAGACCCCCAAAAATTGTCATGTATGTATCCTAATGTACAGGCTAAATGCTGGAGATGTGATTGTGAAGATGCTACTTATTATCATATATGGTGGACTTGCAAAAAAGTTAAAGCATTTTGGATTAAAGTATGGTGGATCATGCAGAATATTTTGAAAAGAAGATTAAGTTTACCCCGCAGTTCTTTTTACTAGGAATAATTATGGATTGTACAGCTATAGAGACTAAATTGATTCTGAACTTAATAACAGCCGCAAGACTTTTGATTGCTCAATATTGGAAGAAAGAAGAATTACCTACAATTGAAGAATGGACTCTTAAAGTATCAAATCTGGCAGAAATGGCAAAAATCTCTGCTTACTTGAAAGACTATACACAAGAAAAATATATTTTAGAATGGAAAATGTGGATTGATTATATTCAAAATAAGTATCAGATAAAAAAATATCAAATAGCATATGAGTAAATTTAGGAAATAATTTGTATTAGATATATTTTTGAAGGAGAGGGGAATTGAGAGTGTGAATAAGCGTGGAGAGACTAGAGATTATAATTTAGGAATTATTTTAGATTATGATTGTTAGTTTTGATACCCTGCATTTTGTTCTGGGAAGTCGGGTGGGGGTGGGGGTAAGGGAAGGGAATTGGGGGGTTGAGGTTAGTGATGGAGTGATGGTTAATGTACAGGGATTATTGAAGATGTATAAATATAATTAATGTAGGGTCGGGTCTGACCAGTTGCCATTTTAGAACGGTGGGGAGGGAAAAAAGAGAGAGTAGGAGGTAGGAAAGAGGAGAAGAGGAAGGAAGAGGGGTAGAAGAGGGAGAAGAGTGTAGGGTGGAGGGAGGAGAGGAGGTAGATAAGAGAAGGAGAGGAAGGTTTGGAAAGTAAAAGAAGGTAGAAGAGGGAAGAAGGTTAAAAAGGGGGGTGGTGACTGGGCAGGCCCGACTAATTGTATATAACTGTACATTGGATGAATTATTTGATAAGATTGTAAAAATAAAACTTTTTTATAAAAAAAAAAAAAAAGATTTGCTTAATGGCCGCATGATTCACTTAACTGCAATGATTCGCTCATGGCAAAAGGGGTGTTAAAAAACCAGGCATGACTCCCTTAACAACCAACTTGCTAAGCAATGGAAATTCTAGTGCCAAATGTGATTGTAAATTGAGGACTATCTGTAGCCTAGAATATTGTTTCTCAACCTTGGTAACTTTAAGTTGTGTGGATTTCAACTCCTAGAATTCTCTAGCCAGCAAATGCTAACAAATGCTGGCTGGGGAAATCTGGGAGTTGAAGTCCACACAACTTAAATTTGTCAAAATTGAGAATCGCAGAAGGCGGGATCACTTTTAAAAGCCTGAAAGAGTTGCCATGTTGCAGACTACAGTTCAAAAAATACAATTCCTCTGATTTTTGAACAGGTTTCATGAGTTCCTAGCATATAGTCTTAATTGCTGTTCCAGATGTTTGGAGCCTATTGCAAACCAAGGCTGAAAAATGTCTTTAATAATACAATGGTTTGCAATAAGAAGAAGGGAGCTGTGGTTTACATGGGCTCGCCTGCAAGGCAGGGCGTTCTACTTTAATCTAACTGGAGTTATTAAATCACCTGCTCTTTTGAAATTTATTTCTCAGTAAAATGGCAGAGGATAAGAGGCACAGGGTAGACCTTGGAGAATCTAAGCTACAGATGTAATTGATGGCTGAGCTGCCACTTGGTATGTTCAGTTGCTCTTTCTTCTCTATCCAAAAGACTCCACTAAACCACCTGAGAATCAAACTAAATTTATTTAATACAACCCTGAGGCAGCTACAAACAAAATATTGAATAAAAAAGTATTGCATCCTCAAAATTCCCTTCATGCCTCTATGGGTGGTATATGTCTTCTCAATCTTGGGTCCTCTATCAGACACCTGGGAGTCTGAGGGTTCTCTGCAAGGATATTTTAGCTGTTCCTAACACTACACTCTTCTGGACAGAGATCTCTGAGGTTGTTCCAGGGATCTGTTGGAGCTACTCGCTTAGCTTTGGAATCACAGCCCCAGGTGATTCTACCATCACTTTGGCCCTTATCCGAAAGGACCTTTTTCAAGAGGCAATTGGACTTTATGTTTTTTCTTTGAAGATGTTTCATGTCTTCAAAGAAAAATCAGAAAATCCATTTGCCTCTTGAAAAAGCACCTTTGGGACAACCATGACCTGGATGACTGAAAATCTTCATAGACACTTTGGCCCTTACTTTCCACATCCTGTCCAGTTCCTCCTTCAGATGATGGTACTTCTCCAGCTTCTCATACTTCTTCATGATGCTGTTGTCTCTTGACACCACTACATCTTGTTTGTTCCTTGTCTGCTACCATTACGTCTGTTTGACTGGCAAGTACCCACCTGTCTATTTGGATCTTGAAGATCCATAGGATCTTAAATATGCCTGTGTATATGTCTATATAAGGAAGAAACAGTTTGTTTATTTATTTATTCAATTTTTTTATACCACCCTTCTCCTGAAGGACTCAGGGCAGGGCAGTTAACAGCCAAAATAAAAACAACATAGACATAAACAAAACTAAAAACATATTAAGAAACTGATTCTAAAATTTGGCCCAATATGATTAAAACTATCCTAAACCGTCATAAAACCCCATAAAAAATTTCGTTAGGCTAGCCCCGCACGGTGGAATAAAAAGGTCTTGAGCTCGCGTTTGAGAGTCCGGAGGTCGGGGAGTTGACGCAACCCCGGAGGCAGCTCATTCCAAAGGGCAGGAGCCCCCACAGAGAAGGCCCTCCCCCTGGGGGCCGCCAGTCGGCATTGTTTGACTGACAGCACCCTGAGGAGGCACAGGTCGATGGGAGGCTATTGGTGGCAGTAGGCGGTCCCATAAGTAACCTGGTCCTGTGCCATGGAGCACTTTAAAGGTGATAACCAGCACCTTGAATTGCACCTGGAAGACCACCGGTAATCAGTGCAGGCTGCGCAGGAGAGGTATTACATGGGAGCATCGTGGTGCCCCCTCTATTACCCGCGCAGCCACATTCTGGACCAGTTAATTATAATAGAGTGTAAAGATAATAAAGCCAACTGAAAAATAATTTGTCTAGTTCAATGGCAGGTAGCAGAAAGCCACCTTTGTGGAAAACATAAGCATAATTGGAATCCCTGAACCAAAAGGGGAAGGTAGTTGGCTTGGTGAATAGAACCCATTACTTACTCAGGTTCTTGAGAAATAATTGTCCATGAGAAGTTTGGGGTGGACTACCAAATTTTCCCATAAGAATGGTCCTTGCCACCCTTGGATCTACAATTTAGTCCTACTTTAGACATCTTTATGTGGGATCCTTGGTGCTCACTGAGCTTAGTTGTTTCCGGCTTGGTTGTTTCTAGCTGCTAGCATTGATCAAATTATCTACTCGAATAACGAAACATCTGAAAACCCCCCCCCCCAAAAAAAAAAACCCCAACCAAACTCTAGAGAGCAACAAGGACCCCACATTTCAACCTTGAGCTACAAATATTATCTTCTATTGGTATCATCTTGATGTGTCCATGGAATAAAATCTCCTGAGCAAGCAACACTTGTGTAAAGACTACCGAGACTTGTGTAAAGCCCCCTCTAGAAGAAGAGAGCTTGCATGAATGAAGGCGAATGTACATTTCCCAGGATAATGTTGCAGGATCCAATCTGGGTCGGTTACTGGGACCAGAGGTTTTGTCTTCTAAGTTTTCAGACTCGTGCTGGAGTCCATTTTCAGGGAACTTCTCTTTAGCTTTCTACAGTCTAGAATTCTTCTGTTTGGACTGAGATTTGCATATAGTCATTCAACTTTCTCTCACTGAGTATAAAGGGTTCCTAGCTCCAAATGTCCTGTTTCATAATTTTGCCCGGTAGCAATTTTCTCCATTGCAGTTAATAATAAGGAGAGAGAAAGCTCTTACAGGGCAGTATCAAAGCTGGGGAAGCCTTCCTAGGGCACTCTGCAACAGAAGGACCTGTATTTCTTTAATTTTCCTCCCAGGACATCTTTTATCCATCCTTGCAAAGGTTGAGGAAGTATCTTTTCTCTATTAATTTGAATGTAGGGGAGGGAAAGAAGCTCTTTACAGTCTCCCAGGTGGGGAAATTTCCCCCCCAAACCTTTCGGCTGAGAAATTACCAAGATTTTCCCCCATTTCTTTTTTATCCTAGCATTAATTCCAAGCATACGTGTGGTTAAGCGAGTTTATTAATGTTCCCCAGCAATTCCCTTCACCCAGCCTCAAAATTGTCCCAAATAAATAAATAAATAAATAAATAAATAAATAAATAAATAAATAAATAAATAAATAAATAAATAAAAATGGACAGCTAACATCAAAAACATCATCAAAAAAGGACAACAAAGAATGTTCTTTCTGCACCAACTCAGTAAGCTCAAACTGCCCAAGGAGCTGCTGATTCAGTTCTAAAGAGTAATTATTGAGTCTGTCATTTGCACCTCTATAACTGTCTGGTTCGGTTCTGCAACCCAACAAGAAAGACACAGACTTCAGAGGATAATTAGAACTGCAGAAAAATTAATTGCTACCAACCTGCCTTCCATTGAGGACCTGTATACTGCACGAATCAAGAAGACGGCTGTGAAAATATTTACAGATCCCTCACATCCTGGACATAAACTATTTCAACTCCTACCCTCAAAACGATGCTATAGAGCACTGCATACCAGAACAACTAGACACAAGAACAGTTTTTTCCCGGAGGCCATCACTCTGCTAAACAAATAATTCCCTCAACACTGTCAGACTATTTACTAAATCTGCACTACTATTAATCTTCTCATTGTTCCCATCACCAATCTCTTTCCACTTATGACTGTATGACTGCAACTTAGTTGCTGGTAATCCTTATGATTTATATTGATATATTGACCATCATTTGTGTTGTAAATGTTGTACCTTGATGAAGGTATCTTTTCTTTTATGTACACTGAGAGCATATGCATCAAGACAAATTCCTTGTGTGTCCAATCACACTTGGCCAATAAAAAAATTCTATTCTATTCTATTCTATTCTATTCTATTCTATTCTATTCTATTCTATTCTATTCTATTCTATTCTATTCTATTCTAATATGGTGGTACTAGTACCTCACGTGATCTTGATTCTCTCCCATCTGTTAATGCAATTTAGGATTGAGAGAGCAGATCTAGGCTTTTCTTCTCCCATCTGAATGGCCCAAAGAGGACAGCAGTTTGGTGACCCTCAGGTTGCAGAAGAGAGGCCCGAGAAGATAGAGGAAGGTCTACATCACTGTCATTACACTACCCCATGTATTGATCAAAAGGAAAGAGGCCAGCACAGGGCCAGATTATCTGTGGGACTGCTTCTCCTAAGAATACCTGCCTGATCCAGAGTAGGCTCTAATCTAGGTCCCTTCCTTCACATGTTGCTGTAAAGGTTGACAGTTGCCTTTTAATGGGACACAGGAAGTGTGTCCTTTCCATACCAGCTCCTGCCCTATGGAATACCCTTCCCCTTGAGATCTGGCAAGCCCCCACCCTCTTAAATTTCCAGAAAGCCATTAAGAGCTGGCTTTTCCTCCAGGCACTGATATTGCAAGGTTGAAGCCTGGAGAATACATAATTGGGTAGATATTGTTGATTGGGAACTAGTTTTTTCTTGTTGGTTGGTTGGGTTGTTTTATTGTTGTGTTTGTATTATTGATGTTAACCACCTACAGTTGAGTCTCACAAGAAGGGCAACCGTATTTATTTTTAAAATAAAAATATGTGTGTTGGAGGCATGTATCCACATACCTGATTTTTATGGATGACTCCCTAGGTAAAAAATGATTTCACACCAGCAAAGGCCGCTTAAATAAGAGTAATGGATTTGATACAAACATTTATCCTATAGAGAAGCAGGTTACCAAACCACTGTTCATCTGAGATTCCAAGTAAAAGAACAAGCCTGTGTAGAGGAGAAAACAACTAATTCATGACCAACTGGATAATTTGCATCCCAAGCCAGGAGATTAAAAAAATTCAGAAACATCATTATTCTGGGCAACAATTGTGCTGCCTGGTGGATTAAGCACTGTGCAAATTATTACAGCAGAAACATAATGCTTTTAACAGCTCGGCAAGTTGGATGGGCAGGCAAAAGATCACGTCTTTCTGACAGATCAGAGCCATTCTGTGCTTGTCAAAAATGGACTATCTGGCTACCCACTGCTTTCCAGCAGGAAACACCCTAAAATTGCCGTGCAAATCATAGAAGAGTCTTAAAGCATCTTTAAAATATATTCTCAGCAAACAGAATTTGTTGTTCAACCCTGAAGGGTGTTTTTTCTTTTTTTTAGAACCAGCTACCTTCCCTCTTCAGTGGAAAAGACCCATTCCTGTGAAGTACTGTGAGGTCATGTGCCAACCTCAACCCTCAGATGGATGACCCTCACTCTGTCAAGGACCTAGGAGTACTCATCTCACAATCTAAGCCCCCAAGCTCACTGTAGCAACATTGCCAAAAAGGCATTAAGAGTTGTTAACCTAATTTTGCGAAGCTTTTTCTCCAGTAACATTGAATTGTTAACTAGGGCATACAAAACCTTTGCCAGACCAATTCTCGAATACAACTCGTGTTGTGACCCAGGCCCAAATAGGTAGTAGTAAACTCAGTCAGTTTAAAAACAAACAAACTTTATTAGAACAGTTGAGAATTAACTCATTCTCAGTGTAGTCCAAACTAAATCGAAGCAAATTCTTCCCAACACAATTCCTCAGTCTTATCACCAACCTTGGTCTTAATTAGGCAAACTGCCAAAGGCCTTTCTTGGCAAAAGTTAAAAAGCAGAAGACGCTGATAAGAAACAAAGGCAGCAAGACAAAGCTACCAATGTTGTTTTCCGGCAAAGAGCCCAAATGCCATTGCTGATCTTTTAAGCCTTATGGGAGGGGCCAATCATCTCTTGGCCTTACTCCCCAGTCGTCCTCTTTGCTTTAGCGGGTCTTGCCTTCTGGCAGCTCTTCTCATGCGTGCATTAGGAACAGGTTTCCCCTGTTCCTCTGCCTTGCTGATGTCAGCCTCTGGAGGCTCCGGAGTCTGCACATCACTCCCCAATGGCCCTGGCCCCACCTCTGCCTCCAACACAGAGCCCTCATCTGGGCTTTCCCCAGCCTCCAGGACTGGCCCATGTTCTTCCTCAGCCTCATCACTGTCTGACTCCATTGCCAGCTCCGCAGGCTGCTGGCAGACCACAACAGCTCGTCTGCCTGAAATCTACACTGTATATTGGACATTAATACAATTGAGCAAGTCCAGAGATATTTCACGAGAAGAGTCCTCCACTCCTCTGCTCATAACAGAATACTTTATGTCACCAGGCTCGAAATTTTGGGCTTGGACAACCTAGAACTACACCGCCTATGGTCTGACCTAAGCGTAGTACACAAATTGTCTGCTGCGATGTCCTACCTGTCAATGACTACTTCAGCTTCAACCGCAATAATACACGGGCAAATAATAGTTACAAACTCAAGGTAAACCACTCCAAACTCAATTACAGAAAATACAACTTCAGCAACAGAGTAGTCAATGCCTGGAATACACTCCCTGACTGTTGTTACATCCTCAAACCCCAAAAACTTTAATCTTAAACTGTCTACCATGGACCTCACCCCATTCCTAAGAAGTCTGTAAGGGGGCGTGCATAAGCGCACTAGCGTACCTACCTGTCCTACTGTCTCCATTTATTCATACTCATTTTCTGTGTTCATGTCCATGTTTATACTTCTACCTGTATTCTCATACATGTTTGACAAACTTAATAAAATAAAAATAAAATAAAAAGGGACCCTGTCAAAACTGAAAGGGCAGTCAGAAATAAATCAAAGTTAGGTATCATATATCAGATCCAATGCAGCAACAACGAGAAGAGCTATGTCAGCCAAACAGGAAGAAAACTATCAACCAAACTGCACGAGCACTTCCTGGCCATCAAAAGATATGATCCTCTAGCCCTCATGTCCATCCATGAAGACTCAAAAGGACACAAATTCCATCTAACCGAGACCACAGTTGTAACTCAGGCAAAGTCAAGGAGAGAATGGGAATTCCTGCAAGCCTGGTTTTCCACCAATAAATCAATAAACAGACACATTGGCATAGACCCAATCTACCAACCACTTAGAACGAAAGAACAACATCAACCACAATCCCAAAGGCATCATTTAAAAACCAGCGAACAGCCATGCTGCAAACAAAGTTATAACTCAACAGATCACAAGAAATTGGACCACATCACAGGCAGTGAATCAAATCAACCTGAAACCAGACCATGACATCATCAGAAGACATCCGAACAACAACAGTAGCATTAATTTACATCATACAAATGGTACTTAAAACCAAGGACTTTGACTCAGCAACTACAGCCATCCAATCACACAACACAAAATCAGACCAGGACTCAGAAAGGTTTTACCTTTTAAACACTCCCCCAGACAAGCACAACCCAAAGCACACTGAAGATGTCTCCTTGAATGGGGACAAAACATTTGCAACCAAATCACCAAGCTTGGAGCTCAAACCAACAACGTAACTACCAACCCAATATGAATCTAGTATTTGAATACTAATATTCAAATGCATTTCAACAAAGCATTCCCTCTGCAAGTGTAAATCCTAGATGGCCAGCCTTGTGCCTCCAGCCTAGCGACCCACACAACAGTGACCAACCCTGTTTTTCCTCCCCTCAAGTTCAAGGTCACATCATAAATCTGACATCAGTCTCTCAGTTTCCAAAGATAGCAGGGCATCCTGTGGCATTGCTAGCTATGGGAAAATGGGTTTTTACCCCCACGCTGTAGCTGCAGCAGATTAAAATGTGCATTCTAGTCTATGTGTAAGATAGAGGAGGAATTGATTTATTTTTTATTTACTTTTACAGTCTTCTCTGTCAGATCTATCCTCAGAAATTACCTTTGCAGACTTGTAGAAGCCTGCCTGAAACATTTCCTGATAGCTTTTTCCATAATGCAGGATCCTATCTAGGTTGGTTATCAGGGCCAGAGGTTTGGTCTTCCGAACTTTCAGATTCGTGCTCAGGGAGCTTCTCTCTCACTGGAATTCCCACCCCAATATTGGATTTATCACAGAGCGGGATTGCTCACGGCATTCTGGAGGATCCTATTTATCCCTTGTTATGGCATTGCTGAGCACCAGGAACTGTATAAAGCTAAAGCTTTCAATAGATTGGATGGATGGATGGATGGAAGGAAGGAAGGAAGGAAGGAAGGAAGGAAGGAAGGAAGGAAAGAGACAGACAATAGATTAGATAGATGAGAGAGAGGTGGAGGGAGAGAGAGGGAGAGATTTCATTCCACTTAAGCACAAAGGTACGGGAGTTCAATTCCTGGTAAAGGATTTGTACCCTACAGAACAACATCTGTTTACCCACCTTTGGTGAATCCCAAAGAGGATGAAACCAGTCACCTGGTTTCCTGCCTCCTGGTGCCAATGTAACTGAAAATAGCACAACACTGGAGAAGAGGTGCTAAGCCTCCCTCGAAAACCATCTCAGCCCTCCCACTTTCTGATTCAACCATCATTTTAAGCATGATAAGACACATTTCTTACGCAGGAGAACAATTCTAGGCTGCCATAGGTAATGCATGCATTTCTCTCCTTTTCAGTTTCTAAATTTTCACTTAATGGTATGTCACCCAAAGCAGCTCCTAATTGCTCTTATTAAGTAATTGGCACTTTAGCTTCTCCAGTACGAAGTGGGTATATTTCATTTCGTTGTTTCAAGAAACATCTAAGTACAAAGAGCTGCCCCCCCCCCCAAAAAAAATGCTTTTGGCTTGGAATACGTACCACTTAAATTCATTTCCTTAATGACTGCCTATTCCTAAGGTCCCCAGAAAGCTAAAAGGTAATTGGGAAAGACATACTACACGAAAGTGTGTGATGGGTGTAACCTGCGTGTGGAACTAAAGAAAAGTCAATACGGCTTAGTCTGCCACCTGATGATGCTAAAAGCTGCTAGCATAAATTACTTCTCCAAATGAGCCAATAAAAGCCACAGCCCTCAGCCAACAAAAGGAGTAGAGTCTGTAAATTATAGGACTTTGAATCACTTAATTAATCAGTTAAATCTGCCGTCCAGTTTCTGAAGATCCTTTTCTCTTTTTTCTTTTTTCTTTTTAAAAACATCCTTTTTCAAAAAACAACCAGCCACGTAGTATGTAGTGTGTACGTAGTATGGTATGTATAGCATCCTCAAATGTGATTAATTGGAATGATGCTCTCAGGAACTCTAGGATTACAGCCTAAACTTGTTCCAACTTTTTTTTTCTAAACCACTTTGCAATTTAAAAAAAAAGGCTGCTCCTAAAACCATATTTGATATTTTCTGTATTTCTTCTCAAATTGCATTTTTGTGCTTTTTTTCCACAATGTGTCATTTTGGCGAGCAATTTTCCCAAACAAAACACATTTTTGTGTGCACCTTTCCCTAACATTCAAATAAGCCTATTCGGTGTGCAGCCATCAGTGTCTCAGCTTCACCTGGTAAAAATGAAATATTTGCCACCCTAAGCGCACAATCAATCTCTCCTTAAGCGGTGTGATGGTGTACACCTGCATTAGCTTTATCTGTACATTTTTAGATTGCCAAACTGTGTTTTAAAATTGAAAAAATGCACAAATGCTAACAATTAATCCCTGACTTTCAGTTGACATACAGATGGAAGAAGTGAGCAATGAAATGGAAAGTGAATGCATAGAGGAAGATCTCAAAGGGCAGATCCTAATGGGAATAGAGCCTCTCAACTGAATGCATTTTGCATCAATGACTAATATTTCACCCTCTCTAACCTTCTGTCCGCACATATCTCTTCCTCTTGGCCAAGCCCTTTGCTTCTTTTCTGCTCTCTACAATACATAGAACATAGACTATCAGAGTTAGAAGGTACCTTAGAGGCAGTGGTGGGTTTCAAATTTTTTTACTACTGGTTCTGTGGGTGTGGCTTGGTGGGTGTGGCAGGGGAAAGATACTGTAAAATCTCCATTCTCACCCCACTCCAGGGGAAGGTTACTGCAAAATCCCCATTTCCTCCCAATCAGCTGGGACTCTAGAGGCAGAGAATAGATAGGGCCAGGGCCAGTCAGAATTTTTACTACTGGTTCTCCAAACTACTCAAAATTTCCGCTACCGGTTCTCCAGAACTGGTCAGATCCTGCTGAAAGCCATCTCTGCTTAGAGGTCATCTAGTCCAACCACTTGCACAAACAGGAGACCTTATACCATTCCAGGCAAGTGGCTGTCCAGGCTCTTCTTGAAAGCCTCCAGTTTTGGAGCATCCACAACTTCTGGAGGCAAGTTGTTCCACTGGGTAATTATTCTCACTGTCAGGTAATTTCTCCTTAGTTTTAGGTTGGATCTCTCTTCTATTAGCTTCCATTGGTTGTTTCTTGTCTTGCCTTCAGGTGCTTTGGAAAATAAGTTGACTGCCTCTTTTTTGTGGCAGCCCTTCAAATATTGGAAGTGCTATCATGTCTCCCCTGGTCCTTCTTTTTACTAGTTTACCCATGTCCCATTCCTGCAACTGTTCATCATATGTTTTAATCTCCAGGTCCCTAATCATCTTTGTTGCTCTTCTCTGCACTTTTTCCAAAGTCTCAATGTCTTTTTTATAGTGTGGTGACTAAAACTGGATGCGGTATTTTAGGTGTGGTCTTACTCGGGTTTTGCAAAAGGTTACTAATACTTTTCATGACCTTGATTCTCTCCCTCTATTGATGCATCCTAGGATTGGATTGGCTTTTTTGGCTGCTGTCACACACTGCTGGCTCATATTTAAATGATTGTCCAAGATTCCTCTCACAGTGAGCCAGGTTTCACCTAATTTCTAACTTCTGTTTGGATGGTCCCCATCTGTTGTACAGGTAGTCCTTAACATACGACCAGTTGTTAATAACCAAAGTTATGATTCACCTCTCCAGAGCTACTTATAACCTGTTTTCAAAGTTATGAGGACTGCACAAACCCTGAGTCATATCATTGCATTTGGGATGTTTGGCACCTGGCCCGTCTTTATGTGTTGTGTGTGTATAAAGTATGAAAGTTGGTTTTTGGGCTTTTTGTGGCTGTGTGAGGTTCCTGCTTGTTGCAGGGGCCATTTTGGGTGAAGTGCAGCTGCTTTTACATTGTGTCTGAGTCAGTTGTGTTGTGTTGTGTTGTGTGTGTGTAAAGTGTGAAAGTTGGTTGTTGGTACCTTTTATTGTTTTATGTACTTTATTATTTTTATTATTTATTGTTATTGGCCACACCCATCCGGTCATCTGACCACCAAGCCACACCCACCAATTAAGCCAAGCCCACAGAACCAGTAGGGAAAATTTTTAGATTTCACCCCTGCATGGAAGGCTTTGCACATGTGGAGATGGTCCAAAATTGCACATATGTGTGCACACGAGCAGAGTGAGCACGCATGGAGCACGCACTTCTGAACTGGTAGGGAAAGTAAGTAGATTTCACCCCTGCTTTCAACTGTAATTCAGGTATGTTTCAGGTCATAAATCTAGAACTCTCTGTAACAAGACTGAGGGATTTGTTCTAAGCAAGAGACTTCTTTTGGGATTCAGTACCTTGGAACATGAGACCTGTGTGATGTCTCCCTTGAATGACTTCTCAGATTCTTCCTTGGAGGTCAGCTCCAGGGAGGATGAGCTCATTCCTGGCACATCAGGAACTGAGTTAATTAATGATTTTGAATGGCCATCTGAAAGAGATTTACAGGGGGCTTCAGCTGGGGACCGCTTGGAGAGGAGGAGGAGCTGCCTTCCATGGTGGATCTGAGGGGCAGAGAAAAGACAAGAGCATCTGCTGGATTTTTTGGGAGGAGACCCCACCCAGCTTGATGGGCTGCATGGGAAAGCTATTTATCACGGCAGGTAGAGAGAGGCATTGTTGAGAAGATTTAGTAAATAGTTTGACAGTGTTGAGGGAATTATTTGTTTAGCAGAGTGATGGCCTTCATAAGGCCACCCTAGAACACTGCATCCAGTTTTGGTTACCATGCTATAAAAAAAGATGTTGAGACTTTAGAAAGAGTGCAGAGAAGAGAAACAAAGATGGTTAAAGGCTGGAAGCCAAAACATATGAAGAATGGTTGCAAGAACTGGGCATGGCTAGTCTAGTGAAGAGAAGCAGTGATAGCAGTGTTGCAATATTTGAAGGGCTGTCACAGAGAAGAAAGGGACAACTTATTTTCCAAGGCACCCAAAAGCCAGACAAGGAACAATGGTAGAAACTGATCAAGGAGAGAAGCAACTTGGAACTAAGGAGAAATTTCTTGACAGTGAGAACAATCAATCAATGGAACAGAAGTTGCCTTCAGAAGCTGTGAGTGCTTCATCACTGGAGGCTTTCAAGAAGAGACTGGACAGCCATTTGTCAGAGATGGTATAGGGTCTTCTGCTTGAGCAGGAGATAGGACTAGATGACCTACAAGTTCCTTTCCAACCCTGTTATTCTGTTCTGTTAAACCCTTCTTTTGTCATGGACCACTGAATCCCTGGCCATTAACTGGGACCGCCAAGTTCAATACTTCTGTTCATTTTCACCTTTAAGAATAGGGAAGTTAGTCATTTGGGGCAAAAATGATAGTAATGATGGTTGCATTTGTGATGCTTTGACATCTCTTCTCTTTTAAAAGGTTTTCTAAACAAAATTTGGGGAATCCAAATTTTGAATTTTTTTAATTTTCTGAAAAAGGAATCGAGGGTTCTGGTTGGGCCAGTTGATGGGCAATAAACACAGGGAGGCAGAAGCCTGTAGTTATGAACAGGCTCTGGCTGGTAATTGTGGAGAAGCTATAATTGATACTTTGATGAATCTTTGTGACCCAGTGTGAGATCACTAGATTTCTACCTTACAAAGTTCTAATTGGTGCTCTGATTTGGCAGACCTTCTTTTCCAGTGCAAATGCTCAAAAGAACCGAAACATCTGGGAAAGATTCATCTGCATTATACAATCAACTGTTTTACAGGCAACAATAAAAATGATCTTGAATCAAGACTGACTTCTTTTGACTCCATGTCCACCAGATTTTCTTGGCAACGTAATGGTTAATGGTTTTCTATAGCTTCCTACTGGACTGTTGCTTTGACTTCCCACTGTAGCCTATAGCCTTTGGATTTTCTGGTTGTCTCTTGATCTTGCTTAAGTTAGACAAGGTTGGGCTGGTGTATAAACGAACAGAATTTCTTGCTGATTGCTGATAAAAATAAGTTTGGATCACCTCACTACTCAAACACTTTAGTAGATGAATATATTTGCTCTGTGGGTTAATTCTTCTTGAGGTCTTTTTTTGGTATTTGTGTGGCTTCTATTGTCTCCTTCCAAACCCTCATTTGTTCAGAAGGATGCTCTCTGGAAATTTGTTGCCTTTCCCATGGCTTTCTACCATGGTTGGGGTGGCTGAATCCTGGCAATATGGTGCCTTCATATGCCATTAGTGACTAATCTAAGCCAATAGAGAACACTGAGAAAACCTATTGCCAAATACTGGCATGACAGTTTTTTAGAGCCAGTTTGATGTATGGCTTCACACATTCTGCAAGCCTATCTAATTGTGGCTGAATCAGCGAATTGTTGAATAAACAAACTGTGGGTAGCACAACGAATGGAGTAAGACATCTGACTCAACCTTGTGTTTTCATCCATTGCAGTCTTTTATCTCATCTGTCTATGACAGCATCCTCTATCTCTGAGCAGCATGAACTTTGCCTGACAATCTGGGGTCTAGAGTGATTTTTAAAGAACAGACAAAATATGTTCCGTTGCTCTTCTCTTTGTTGCCCCAGAAGGCTTCAGCATAAAAGATGCTGTGGAATTGAACCTTCATAAGATGAACGAGGCAGGAAAGAAACCATGAATCCATAATTGTCTGAAGGTGTCCCTAAGTTATATGGATCATCCCAATGCCAGTTAAATCCCAGCCCTGAAATACAGCTTAGTTTTGTCTGGAGGTTTTGCCTGTTTGCACAAGCTCAGCTTGAATATTTGTAAATAGAAATACAGAAAACGCCTATTTCTCCAGTAGGTGTCGTATTCATACAACATTTAGAACTTACTCCTTTCTGCTGTCTCCCATTGATAGCCTATAACATTTCCCCCCATTATTATCTGTATTTCTTTCACTTCAACTGATACTAATCTATTCATTTTCTGTGGAAGCGATGCTACAAATTGCTGGTAGTGTGAGTTATATTGCACAACTAAATCAATGTTATGTTATGAATTATGTACAATTGAGTCAATACCGACTGTGCATAAGAAGCATCCCACTGGGCTGAAAACACTGTGCCATCCAAAGCAATGTTCAGGATTGTAGTTGCCAATTGTCATTTTCACCCAGTTGCCAGTGTGGAAGGCAGAGTAATAATTATGCAAGCTTTTGGATGTAAATTGTATATAAGCCACAGTATTCTGCATGTATATATCATCTTCCCTTTACAAAGGAGTAAATGTTCAAAGAATGTTATAGATTTATGAGGTATAAATTGGATGATCATATTTCTGGAGATGCACTCAATTGAGAGTCTATGGCATGTGGAATTTAATTGAACTGCCAAGTGTGCAGGAAACACATCAGAAGTAATAGTGGACTGACATCAACTGGGAAACAACTGGGCAGCATATGGGAAATTGAATAGGTTTATGGCATGCCTAACTGACAATTTTGTCACCCAAAAGGTGGAGATGGGAACTAGAGGGTCAGATATACTTAATCTTAAGGGATGAAAGTTAAAGGACTAGAAGTTGTAGGAACTTTGGTGAAGAGTGACCATTTCATACTAGAATTCACCACAAGATAGGCACAGGTAACCGAACTAAGCCAGACTAGTGTTTTAGACTTTAAAAGATCTGACTTCAACAAATTAAGAGATTAGGAAGCTTTCTATGGATACAAATCAGGGAGCAGCAGGGAGAAAGTGGAGCTGCTTAATTCTTCTTTGCAACTGTCTCTACATAAAAGAAAAAAAAATGCCCAATCTATTCAAAGAAGTACAATGGGAGACAGAACAAGAACACAGTTCAAATTAGGTAAGAAATTAGTAAAAAAAAAAAAAAAAGGAAAAGTACCTATCCACTTCAGTTGAATTCAAATCTCTGGGACCAGATGGTTTATATCCCAGGGTACTAAAAGAGCTGGCAGATGTGAACACCTGGAGCAATGGGGGAACTGCCAGAAAACTGGAAAAGAGCTGATTGATTCTAATCTTCAAGAAGGGGAAAAGGTGGATCCAGGAAACTACAGACCAAACAGCTTGACATCAATTTTATTTATTTATTTATTTGTCAAGAACGTATTAGGTAATATGATTAGGGGACTGGAGGCTAAAACATATGAAGAACGGTTGCAGGAACTCGGTATGTCTACTTTAATAAAAAGAAGGAGTAGGGGTGACATAATAGCAGTGTTCCAATATCTCAGGGGTTGCCACAAAGAAGAGGGAGTCAAACTATTCTCCAAAGCACCTGAGGATAGAACAAGAAGCAATGGGTGGAAACTAATCAAGGAGAGAAGCAATTTAGAACTAAGGAGAAATTTCCTGACAGTTAGAACAATTAACCAATGAAACAACTTGCCTGCAGAAGTTGTGAATGCTCCAACACTGGAAATTTTTAAGAAAATGTTAGATAACCATTTGTCTGAAATGGTGTAAGGTTTCCTGCCTGGGCAGGGGGTTGGACTAGAAGACCTCCAAGGTCCCTTCCAACTCTTCTGTTGTTGTTGTTGTTATTATTATTATTATATATAAATATAAGCATGGATTGGATACATAAAATAGATATAAATAGAGGAAACATTAGGACAGGGACGGAAGGCACAATTGTGCTCTTATGCATACCCCTTACAGACCTCTTGGGAATGGAGTGAGGTCAACAACAGACAGTCTTAGGTTAAAATTTGTGGGGGGTTGGGATGAAACTACAGAGTCAGGTAGTACATTCCAGGCATTGACTACTCGGTTGCTGGAGTCATATTTTCTGCAATTGAGTTTGGAGAGGTTCACTTTAAGTTTGTATCTATTGTGTGCTCATGTATTGTTGTGGTTGAAGCTGAAGAAGTCATTGACAGGTAGGACATTGTAGCAGATCATTTTATGAGTTATGCTTAGGTCATAACGAAGGCGGCGTAGTTCTAAATTTTCTAAGCCCAGAATTTCAAGTCTGGTAGCATAAGATATTTTGTTGCGAGCAGAGGAGTGGAGGACCCTTCTTGTGAAATATTTCTGGACACGTTCAATTGTATTAATGTCTGATATGCAGTGTGGGTTCCAGATAGATGAGCTGTACTCGAGAATTGGTCTAACAAATGTTTTGTATGCTCTGGTTAATAGTGTGATATTACCGGAGAAAAAGCTACGCAAGATTAGGTTTACAGCTATTAATGCTTTTTTGGCAATGTTGTTACAGTGGCTTTGGCACTTAGATCATTAGATATGAATACTCCAAGGTCCTTAACAGAGTGAGGGTCATCTACAAGGTTGTGTCCACTCAACTTGTATTTTGTGTTGTAGTTCTTTTTGCTAATGTGTAAGAAAGAACATTTGTGAAAATCCTAGAAAAGATAAAAGCAGCAAATTTATGAATGGACATGGATATGGACAAAGCGATCACTAGAAGCCAGCATGGGTTTGTTAAAAACAGATCACGCTAGACAAAACTTATTGCCTTTTTTGATAAAATGACTGATTAGTGGATCAGGAAAATGTTGAGGATATTGTTCACTTGTACTTCAGTAATGCATTTGACAAAGTAGACTACAACCTGTTTCCTGGTAAGATAAAAAGAATATGGATAGTACCACTATCAGATGCATTCACAGTTGGCTGCCAAACCACACTCAGTACGTAATCCTTAATGGAGCTACATGTACATGGAGAGAAGCATGCAGTGGGGCACCTCAAGATTCTGTCTCAGCCCAAGTGCTCTTCAACAACTTCACAAATGATCTAGATGAGGGTATAGAAGGGGAAGTCATTAAATTTACACATGACAACAAACTGGGGGGGAACTCAAGATTCAGAAGGATCTTCACATACTTGAGCATTGCCCCCTATCCAACAAGATGCAGTTCAGTCATGAGAAAAGCAAGATCCTGCACTTAGGCAGCAAAAACCAAATGCAGAGGTAGAGGATAAGTGGTACCTGGCTCAACAGTAGTAACTGTGAGAAGGATCTTGGTGTCCTGGTAGACAATATCTTAAGTTTGAGCCAGCAATGTGCTTCAGTTTACAAAGAAACCAATGCAATCCTAGGCTGCATCAACAGAGGGATAGCATCAAAGTTCACAAGAAGTGATAGTATTGCTCTATACTGCACTAGTGAGGCCCCATTTAGAATACTGAATCTAGTTCTGGTTGCCTTGATACAAAAAAAAAAGATGCTGAGATCCTAGAAGGAGTGCAGAGAAGAGGTCTGATCAAAGATGATCAGAGGTCTGGAGGCTAAACAGTATGATGAGCAGTTAAGGGAACTAGGTATGTTTAGCCTAATGAAGAGAAGGATTAGGGCTGACACGATAGCTATCTTGATATTTGAGGGATTGTCACAGGGAGGAGGAGGTTGACTTATCCTCCGAAGCACCTGAAGGTAGGATAAGAAGTAATGGTGGGAGCCCATTAAAGACAGATCCAATCTGGAACTAAAGAGAAATTTTCTAATATTAAGCAATGGTGCAGTTTGCTTCCCAGAGTTCTGGGTGCTCCATCAATAGAGGTTTTCCAGAAAACATTAACCATTTGTCCAGGATGGTATAAGGACTCCTGTCTTGGGCAGGGGGCTGGACTAGAAGACTTCCAAGGTCCCTTCCAACTCTATGATTCTATGGGTTGGAGTTTGGCAAAAAAATATATCTTATTATAGGATTGTGGTTTCTAGAATATCTACATCTCTTATACAAACTAATTAAATTGCTTTTTTCTCCTGTCTCCTTTTTATATGCCCCCACTTTTATTTCTTATAAGACAAGGAAGAATCCTTATTGCTCTTCAATCAATTTATTTTATAATTTACTATTCTCCTCTATGAATCAAAATCTTCTCTAAGGCCTGAATGGTACATACAGTTTTGATTGTATTCTCTTTTTCATTTGATGCAAAACTTGTATTGTTTTTCTAGTTTGGAACAATTACTAAGCTAGTGTAGGGCAAATCCAATCACTTTGATTTTTGCAATTATTAAGATAAATTAGCAGAAGGAAGGTTTTTTCTTCTTCTCAGATGTGCCTAGAATCCAATCAAAGGAACTGAGCGAAGAAAATGTTTTTTTTTAATGAAACCACTGATGGATTTTTGGTCCAGCTGTTTCCCAAAACTGCAGTGATGCAAAATATACACCTGCTTGGCATCAAATTGCAGATGGGAGAACATTTGTGTGATAGTATGAGAGCAATTTCAAACATCACAAAAAGTGATTTCATTTCAGCAGAATTGCTATAAGGTAATATTGATTAAGAACCTGTTTGGTGTAGTAGTTAAGGCATCAGGCTAGAAACCAGGACATTTGTGAGTTCTAGTCCCTCCTTGGGCATGAAAGCCAGCTGGGTGACTTTGGGCCAATCACCAGGAGATGGTGAGTTCTAGTTCTGCCTTAGACAAAGCTAGCTGGGTGACACTGAACCAATTAGCATGAGACTATTAGCTCTTGTCTTGCCTTAGGCACAAAACCTGGCTGGGTGTCTTTGAGCCAATCACCAGGAGACGGTGAGTTCTAGCCCACCTTAGCCATGAAAGCCAGCTGGGTGACTTTGGATCAGTCACAGACTCACCCTAGGAAGGTGGAATTGGCAAATCACTTCTTAAATCTTGTCAAGAAAACTGCAGGGACTCGTACAGTAAGTTGGAAAATTAGACGCTGTCTAATTTTGATTGACCCCTTTCAGATACTAGCAGACTGGTGCAAATTTAGCTTTTTAAAAGATGTGACAAAACAGTCTTATCAAAATATCACTGATTTCATTAGAAGCCAATATGCCAGACAAAATAAATTGGTGGCTCAGATGTTACAGAATAACAGCAGAGAAAGAAGCTGATTTAGAGAAGATAGATCAACCCTAGACCTTTATAGTGTCCTTGAACATTTAGCTGAGAAATATGCTACCTGTCCTTGGGGAAAACTATATGTCGCCTTCATGAATCAGAAGGTAGCATTCAGTTTGATTTCTGGAGACAAATAAGGAGAAAAATGATTTGCTTCTTTTGTTGACCAATGACTCCTTGCTTTAAAAGTGGAATTTCATAAAAATTAATTCAGTGCAGGTTGAATTGGCTTGCAAAGGTGTCTCATGGCTCCTGACCCCTTCTGGAGGGAAGATGGACAATCACAATGAAAACAAAGTAACTGCTCTCAAGAAGTTCTCAAAACGAACCTTCCCTCCTGGCAAATAGAGAGCATAAGTATCAGTTAGCCTTATTTCTTTATGTTCCTTGAAGGTTCCTTCTCTGTTTCATCCTCTAGAACAGGGGTCTCCAACCTTGGTCCCTTTAAGACTTGTGGACTTCAACTCCCAGAGTCCCTCAGCCAGCAAAGCTGGCTGAGAAACTCTAGGAGTTGAAGTCCACAAGTCTTAAAGGGACCAAGGTTGGAGACCCCTACTCTAGAAAGGAGATATAAGAAGTCTATGAAGGCTCCAAGTCTGCCATTTGTGTTCTATGACTTTTAATGATAATAAACCTGTCCAGTTTATGAACACCTACAGAGCAAAGATCCAGAGCAGTTAGGAAAGGGAAACAGCTTTTTGTGGAATCAGAATATTCACTTCTAGGAAAACTAGGAATTATGCTTTACTTCTCTGTAGTTAAAGGGTTTTTTTAAACAGGACAGAACAGAATAGAATAATAGAATTGGAAAAGACCTTGTAGGTCATTTAGTCCAACCCCCGCCCAAGCAGGAGACCCTCTACCATTTCTGACAGATGGCAGTCCAGTCTCTTCTTGAAAGCTTCCAGTGATGAAGCTCCCACAACGTCTGAAGGCACCTTCTGTTCCATTGGTTGAGTGTTCTCACTGTCAGAAAATTTCTTCTTATTTCTAGGTTTTGTAACTAGAATTCTAATAAATGTTGTTAAGTGTGGGAGTTGAAAGAAGAGGCAGGACTCCAGCAAGTGACTTCAGCTCTTTATTTGCGGCTTGGAAAAACTTCTGCTAGGCTAACCACTGACATTGCTTTTAATTTCCCGTTGCTTGAACGGACCAATGAGCAGTGGGTATGCTACTGTTTGGCTAAACTCAGACCTGAGGGAAGCCTTTGCTCCCAGCTATTTACATATTTAACAAATATATTGTATTTCAAATGCTGTGCTACACTGAGATTTTCTTTCCTGATGGACTCCCAGATGTTTCAGAGAAATGGCTGGGAATTCTAGTTATAAATACATTTGGAGACACCTCCTGGGAAAGTCTGCCTGAAAGCAAGGTAAGACCCAGAAGATCCCTTTCCAGTTGTGGCTGGAGTGAGCACATCTGAACATTTATCAGCAAGATGGATTCTACTCATTTACAGCTCAGTGGAGACCTAAGCTTTCTCCTTTGTGAGACCAAGCTTTTCTTCCCTGTGTATGAAATTAGTCCAGCCTGTTTTTCATGCTAAGAGCAATAGCTGTAATAATTAATGATAGAGACTGGTTTTGCATTAGAATATCATAGAATGTTCTCAAGAAGGAAGGGGCTATAATTCACTGGAAAAGCTGAAGGTCCCTCTCTAGTTTGCATGTCAGGTTCCTAGAATTTCCCAGTTCTAAGAAATGTAGACCACACATCTGGAAAGTATCCAGGTTAGGGAAGGCTAATCTATTCAGAGCCATCAATGATGGATCCGTAGCACGTTTCACGGGGCACATCCACCAACATGCTTGAGCTTGTAATGACATCCACTTCATGATATTCATAGTACATTGTACCATACAACTAGCCAGATGGACTGGGATGATGCAGTGTGCATTAAATTAACAATCAAGGATAAAAACTAGCAGGCTTAACATCTTGTGGGATTGAAACTGCTAAATTAGTAATTGACCTGATAAAGTATATTTATTTATTTATTTATTTATTCATATTTTTATACCGTCCTTCTCCGAAGACTCAGGGCGGTGTACAGCAAATAAAACAACAAAAATCCAAAACAAATTAAAATACTATAACAAGTTTAAAAATCTAATTCGACCGCTGTATACTTAAAATATTAGCTAAAATTTTTCAAAAGGTAAAACCCTGTTAAAAAACCCGCTAAAACCCCCCATATTAAAATCAATCAGGCCAGCCCCGCTTGGTGAAAAAAGAAAGTCTTGAGCTCGCGTTTAAAGGTCCGGAGATCAGGGAGGAGATGGAGTCCCACCGGCAGCTCATTCCATAGAGCCGGGGCCCCCACAGAGAACGCTCTTCCCCTGGGGGCCGCCAGCCGACATTGGCTAGGCGACGGCACCCTAAGAAGGCCCTCCCTGTGAGAGCGCACTGGACGTACCGGACAATGGGAGGTAACTGGCGGCAGCAGGTGGTCCCATAAATATCCCGGTCCAATGCCATGGAGCGCTTTAAAGGTGATAACCAACACCTTGAAGCGCACCCGGAAGACCACCAGCAACCAATGCAGCCTGTGCAGGAGAGGTGTTACATGGGAGCTACGGGGAGCTCCCTCAATCCCCTGCGTGGCCGCATTCTGTACCAGTTGGAGCTTCTGGGTGCTCCTCAATGGGAGCCCCATGTAGAGAGCATTGCAGTAATCCAGACGGGAAGTGACGAGGGCATGAGTGACCGTGCATAACGAGTCCCGGTCCAGAAAAGGGCGCAATTGGCGAATCAGGCGGACCTGATAAAAAGTTCCCCTGGCGACGGCCATCAAATGGTCTTCTAAAGACAGCTGTGCATCCAGGAGAACGCCTAAATTGCGATTCGCCGACCACAGTCAGCAATGGGATAAGCTGACTGTGCCGGGACGCCAGCATCCACAGCCACTCCATCTTGCATGGGTTGAGTCGGAGCCTGTTCGTCCCCATCCAGACCCGAACGGCCTCAAGACACCGAGTCATCACATCGACGGCTTTGTTGGGGTGGTTCGGGGTGGAGATGTACAGTTGAGTATCATCAGCATACAGCTGACAGCTCACCCCGAAACCACGGATGATCTCTCCCAGCGGCTTCATATAAATGTTGAACAGGAGGGGTGAGAGAATCGACCCCTGCGGCACCCCACAAGTGAGTTGCCTAGGGGTCAGTCTCTGCCCCCCTGTCAACACCATCTGCGAGCGGTCGGAGAGATAGGAGGAGAACCACCGTAAAATGGTGCCTCCCACTCCCAGGCCCCTTATGTATAGCTAACATAAGTCAACCTACTGGTTATGTTCTTACAACACATTAAACTAGGTTGGTTACAAACCCAGGGGTTGCATTTGATCAACACTCCAACTTTGGTTCTTCGTGGCTCAAGACATTCTACTGATCCTGACTGTTTAGAATATAATAAAAGGATGAATCTAGTATCCAGGATAAGCATGTTATATGAACACTATTAATATATTTCTATTTAAACCTGAATATATTTGATCCATGTTTAGAGGAAGAGTCTAGGAAAGACAATGTTCTGTAGGTTTCAGGTTGAGTCCTTCATTGTTTCTATGCCCCAATTAGAAGGAACTATCACTGAAGTTAGAAATGCTCCTGCCTATACAGAATGGCAGTATTTCACTGGCATCACACTAGATCATGGCTTGTTCTATAAGCCACTGTTCTAAATTGCACTTTATAGTTTGTAGATAACACTGCTGACAGAGTAAAGAAACTGGGTTTTTTTGCCTAATGTGATGTGCGAACTGAAACAGTAGACTTCTTTGGGGCAATGCTTGTACACTTACAACTCTGCTTTTAATTTTCAGACTGTCTATCTGGAGGGTTTATGCTGAAAATCGGCTAATAGTTTTAGTCTGTGTTGAATTTATTGCGATCAACTTTACCTGTTTATTCTTTGGTAGTTAACTACCTTAACTTCTTTGGTAGTTTAAAAAAACCATGTAATGGATGGTAATCCATTTCACATTTCTGATTATTTCTAAGTAGAATCTCAAGATGAAGGAAACAAACAAACAAAAAGTCTAGCATTTGCTTTGTCCTGTTCAAGCTTGCTTTTCCTTTTAAGTTTGGATCGCACCCCATTGCCCAGCTTGTAAATGTCTCTGACACGATCAATGAAAACAGAGGCCACCCAAGTGGTATTTTTAACTGCTTCTCTTCCTTCCTTAGAAAAGGAGCTAAGGAAAAGAAAAAGTTAAAAACTTTGGGCTGTAAATCTCTAAACAAATTGGACGGTTGAGCCAGAAATCCTAGGGACCGAGGAAAATATTAGCACGTGGGAAAATCGGAATGATAAACTACCCACCACTAGAAAGCTGCATCCCCCCCTTTTCCCTCCCCCAAAAGGCAGCTGTTGGAAATCGGAGGCTGGCTCTGGTCTGGCGCTTGACCCTCTCCAGGTGAATTCCTTCGAGGAGTTCATCTTTTTTTGCTTGGCATCTAATAGCCTTCACCAAGGATTTAATGATGATAAATGGCCAGCGGCAACTTGACTGTCCCTTCGGCAGCTGTGCAGAGACCAGAACCAAGAGAGGAAGGGAAGGAGAAAATGGCCACAGGGCCATTGCCCTTGAAAATTCCTCCAGGGAGGATGGCTGAAAAAAACCAGTTTCTGTTCCAGTTTTGGGCCTTTCTGGTGCTCAGGGAAAGAAACCCAAAGTTTGCAGGTAAAAAGAAAAAAGAACTATATTGTGCAAAGATGGGCAGATGCTTTTTAGAATCTGCTTCTGTTCATCCCGAAACATTTCTTGGCTTGAAATAACATGTCTATTTAGGGAATTTATGCCTTGTTTTAAAAAAATAATTAAGAAGTTGTATATAAAGCTTTTGGAAAATGTGCATAGACGTTTGCAACGGGAATGTGGTATGGAGAAACACAGTTAGTCCACAACTTACAATCATTCCTTGAGTGACCTTTCAAAATTACAATGGTGTTGAAAAAAGCAGTTTAAATTCCAGTCCCCACAATTACAACCATTGCAGCAACACCCTGCTGGTCATATAATCAATATTTGAGTGCTTGGCAACTGACAAGTATTTACAATGATTGCAGGATCCCCAGGTCATGTGATCACCATCTGCAACCTTCGCGGCCAGCTCCCGACAAGCAAAGTCAAAGAAGGAAGCCAGATTACCTTAAAACCTGCATGCTTCACTTAACAGCTGCATTGATTCACTTAACAACTGGGTCATAAATTTGTCACAACTCATTTAATAACTACCTTGTTTAGCAATGGCAATTCTAGTCCCAACTGTGAACGTAAGCGAAAGTGTCAAGAGTAGATTGCTCTTTCACCTAGTTACTTCTTTGCTCTCTGCTTGACAACAGTCGGAAGGGGGGTGGTTGGAACATCTGGGGGGAGGAATGAAATGCCAAGACTCCGTCTGCAGATTGCCAGTCCCAAGGTCATGACATGCAAGTGTTTGAATGGGGCAGGCCATTCCCAAAACAAGAGGAGCTTATTCAACTGGACAACACAATGAACTGAGGGCGTTGGCCAATGTGGAAAATCAAGTTTAAATATGTGGGTTTTCGCGCAGGAATTTTAGAGTGGTTTCGCTTCTACTGTGCCAATATAATGTCTTCAATAAAGTTTACTTTTTGGGACGAACAATGGCCCAAGAGTTCCTGATTTGGATATGCTAGCTGGACAGCTAACACAAGGACTGCCTGTATGGGTGCTGTGGATTTTTTTTTTTTAATTTACATTTATATCCCGCCCTTCTCCGAAGACTCAGGGCGGCTTACAGTGTGTAAGGCAATAGTCTCATTCTATTTGTATTTTACAAAGTCAACTTATTGCCCCCCCCAACAATCTGGGTCCTCATTTTACCTACCTTATAAAGGATGGAAGGCTGAGTCAACCTTGGACCTGGTGGGACTAGAACCTGCAGTAATTGCAGGCAGCTGTGTTTTAATAACAGGCTTCTTACAGCCTGAGCCACACCGCGATTTATTTCTTTGCTTCCCAATAAAAAATCTGTGGAAGTGATTGTCAAAGATCAGTGCAACTAAGTTCATACTAATAGAAGTGGATCAGAGTTTGATTCGTTAAATCACCCTACACATTTCTTTACCATTGAAACAAATGAAGTTTACATTTGGCTTGATTGGACCCACATTTCAAAGGAGGCAAATGATCTCAGTGCTAAATATCCCCATTATTCCCTTTATGCAGCTAGCTAGTTCCGGCAACAGTTCTCATTCAGATGTTCATCTTTTAGAGTCCTCAGGAAAGATTTCAAGGTGGTGCAGACTCTGCTTATTGCAAAGTTTCATTGGCATAAATATCGGGGCAGATGGTCTGTGACGCCAGAGAGAAATGGGAAGACACCATTGGAGCCAAAACTCGGCTCAGTTAGTTCAGCCCAATGTAGTTGCAGATACAACATAAATTTATTAAGCATGCAAACAACAACAATGGTGTACGTCAGAGGTGGGAAGCTCGGGCCCCTTTATGACCTATAGACTTCAACTCCCACAATTCCTGAGCCGTGCTGGCTCAAGTCCACAAGTAATGAAGGGACCCTACATGCCCACTCTTGATGTAGCCGAAAGTCCCTGCAAAGCATCGGCAGCTTGCTAAGCAGCCCTGAATGAGAACTGACCCCACAGCTTATATATCTGTGGCATGTTACATTTCAAAAAAGAAAAAATAAATATAAGAAAAAGGCAGTCACACTGAAAATTACAGCATGATGTTGGAATGTTTTTGATGACTCCATCTTTTTTTTTTTTTAATTTGCATTTATATCCCGCCCTTCTCCGAAGACTCAGGGCAGCTTACACTGTGTTAAGCAATAGTCTTCATCCATTTGTATATTATATACAAAGTCAACTTTTACTGCCCCCAACAATCTGGGTCCTCATTTTACCTACCTTATAAAGAATGGAAGGCTGAGTCAACCTTGGGCCTGGTGGGGCTTGAACCTGCAGTAATTGCAAGCAGCTGTGTTAATAACAGACTGTCTTACCAGTTTGAGCCACAGAGGCCCTAGTGACATTGTTATTATTGATCCTTCCTATACTTGATCAGCCATACTAGCTATAGAATCGTTGAGAAATAGTCAGGAAATATAAAAAAAATTGCTTTACTGGGCCATAGGTTCGGATTCATTCTCCTCCCTGCTGCCATTTAGGGAAAATTCAACTTGCTGTGAATGTTTTATTACAGGAAGTCCTCTACTTACAACTGGCTGCTTAATGACTGATCGAAGTTATGACGAACCTCCCCAGAGCTACCAATAAACTAATTTCAAAGTTCCAATGGCCCATTATGGAACTTTGGCTCCACTTGTCTTACGAAGCTTAACAAGATCAAGATTTTCCAAGGTTTATAAAAACTGGCTTCAGTTTATATCTCTGGAGGTTTCTTGAGCAGGAACCTACCCACCCTGTGAGATCCCTCAGGAAACAATGGTTACGTTGGCAGGAGTGATGCAGCCCCTCAACGTCTGGAAGAGAACAGCTTGGTGGAAAATACCTAAGAGGCTGAAAGGGACAATGTTACATAGGTGTCGTGTCCCACTCCCACTCCGATGAACGACTCAAGGAAGTCTGTAACAAACTTGGCAACGAAGCCTCTCCAGCTTGCCAAGTTCCTTCGAGGTTTATCAGGGCAGGCAGGAGGCCAAGTTGTGACTTCAGCGATAGGGTCCGGTATCAGCAAACTAGATAAGACTTTGCTTGGAATTGGAAGGTTGGAATGCCAAAAGCAGGTCCTTTATATAGGCGGTGGGGTGTGGCTCCATGACTCAGCATTTATCCAGGCCTGCCCCACCCTTCCTTCTGCTGGCATCGCCTCTCAGATCTCCGGAAGCGAGGGTCCTCCCACTCTAAATTGTCTTCAGCTGGATCTGCTGTCAGCGTCTGGGAAAGGGAGGGGTCAGAGGGAGCAGGTCCGGGTAATTCTATCACCTGGCTGGCTTCCTACTCTGAAGGCTGAGTCAAAGGAACACACGCTGTATGAGTGAGGTTTATTGGGCTTCTCCTTTTACTCCTTGAATCCTCTCCGGGCATGGGGCCAGGGCCGGGGGCTGGAGTCATGACAGGCCGTTCATCTTCATTATCAGACTCAGAGTCTGATAAAAGGCCCGGCTGGAGACGAGAGGGACCCAGCTGAGGAGAGGAAGGAGGACGAGTCACAACAATAGGAAATATTTGTTGCAATACATGTTCTAAGAATAAGCGACTCTCTCAAATTTTTCTTTTCTTTTCATTGTTTTGCCACTTGATAGCGATTTTCTTACCTGATAGCAACTTTGCCTCCTTCCCCCTCCCTTTGCACTAAGACTTGTGTCCAAGGTTAATAAACATTTTCCCCTTCTGTTTAGCCTAAGGCACAGAAAATAACTGCCTCTAATAATGCATACATTATTTTTATGAAAATCCACATTTTTGTACAATCTTATATAACATTTTTAAACATACATATACTGGAATTAGAGGTAGTCCTCCACTTACAGTGATTCATTTGCTGACCATTTGAAGTTATGATGGCACCAAAAAAAGTAAATTATTTTTCACACTCAAGACCGTTGCAGCATCTCCTTGCTCACGTGATCAAAATTCATGGTAACTGTCTCATATTTATGACTGGGGGTGGGGGTGGGGATGGGGGTGGGCGTGGGGGTGGTGTCATGTGATCCCTTTTTGCAACTTCTGACAAGCAAAGTCAATGGGGAAACTAACAACAGAGAAGCCAAATTCACTTAAGACTTTCATCTGTACCTCTATAACTGTCTGGTTCGGTTCTGCAACCCAACAAGACAGACACAGACTTCAGAGGATCATTAGAACTTCAGAAAAAACAATGGCTACCAACCTGCCTTCCACTGAGGACCTGTATACTGCACGAATCAAAAAGAGGGCTGTGAAAATATTTATAGACCCCTCACATCCTGGACATAAACTGTTTCAACTCCTACCCTCAAAAGGACGCTATAGAGCACTGCACACCAGAACAACTAGACACAAAAACAGTTTTTTCCCCAACGCTATCACTCTGCTAAACAAATAATTCCCTCAACACTGTCAAACTATTTACTAAGTCTGCACTACTATTAATCTTCTCATCGTTCCTATCACCCATCTCCTCCCACTTATGACTGTATGATTGTAACCTTGTTGCTGGTATCCTTACGATTTATATTGACTGTTTCCTAGTATGATTTGATTGCTTATTTGTTCCCTATGACTATCATTAAGTGTTGTACCTTATGATTCTTGATGAATGTATCTTTTCTTTTATGTACACTGAGAGCATATGCACCAAGACAAATTCTCAATCACACTTGGCCAATAAAATTCTATTCTATTGACTTAACAACCATGCTACTAACTTAACTGCAGCGATTCACTTAGGAGCCCTAGTGGCACACTGGTTAGAATGCAGTGCAAAATACTCCTCGAAGTACAACAGTTTAGTGCAGTGGTGGGTTTCAAATTTTTTTTACTACCGATTCTGGGGATGTGGCTTGGTGGGCATGGCATGGCTTGGTGGGCGTGCCCTGATGGGTGTGGCAGGGGAAGGATACTGTAAAATCTCCATTCCCACACCAATCCAGGGGAAGGATACTGTAAAATCTCCATTCCCTCCCCACTCCAGGGGAAGGTTATTGCAAAATCCCCATTTCCTCCTGATCAGTTGGGACTTGGGAGGCAGAGAATAGATGGGGGCAGGGCCAGTCAGAATTTTTACTACCAGTTCTCCAGAACTGGTCAGAACCTGCTGAAACCCACCTCTGGTTTAGTGACCGTTTGAAGTTACAATAGCACTGAAAAAAGTGACTTATGACCATATTTCACACTTATGACCATTGCAGCAATTCTATGGTCTTGTAATTTACATTTAGATGCTTGACAACTGACTCACATGTATGACAGTTGCAATATCCTGGGGTCATGTGATCACCTTTTGCAACCTTCTAAGAAGCAAAGTCAATAGGCTAACCAGATTTACTTAACAAACGTGGTAAGAAAAGTCATAAAATGGGGTAAAACTCACTTAACAGATTTCTCACTTAGCAACATAAATTTTGGGATCAATTGTGGTCGTAAGTTGAGGACAACCTCTATTGCTGGCTAACTCTGCCCACAGCCTGAAGTTTGATCCTGACCGGCTCAAGGTTGACTCAGCCGTCAATCCTTCCAAGGTCAGTAAAATGAAGACCCAGATTGTTGGGAGTAAAATGCTGACTCTGTAAACTGCTTAGACAGTGCTGAAAATCATTGTGAAGTGGTATTTAAGTCTAAGTCCTATTGCTCTTAAGAATTGTGGCAAGAAAGTTCCTAAAATGGAGCAAAACTAACTTAGCAATCGTTTTGTTTTGCTTAGCAATGGAAATTTTGGGCTGAATTGTAAGTCAAGAACCACCTGCATTGCATATTAAATAAGTTTCTGTTTCTGCCACACCACCCTCCCCCCCCCCGCCCCAAGTTCTCTGCTTCAGGAGAGATGATTGCTTGTTGCTGAACCACCTTGCAAACCTGTTGCCACCTTTTAGATTTACAGCCCAGCAGTTCCATCCTTCATAGACCTGGGTTTATGTAGCTATAAATGTAAGCCTACACCCAGGACAGCAACCCAGAATTTATGGCACAAACAGATACAAAACTGGCAGGGGAGCAAAATAAGGAAGAAGGAGGCAGCCCAGTTTACGTCCCTTTCACTACCAAGGCTACTTCGTCCCTCCAGGACTCCAGAAGACTTGGCAGAGGCTGTTGATGATTCCCCAGTGAACCTCGCTCAGCGTTTCCTGGTAGTTCAGCAATTTCTCATTGTCACTTGAGCTTAAGTAAATCTGCGTCGGGAGGATACCATTGTAACCCATTAAAGGACTGAAAGTTTAATTAATTCTCCCTCCCTCCCTCCCGACATGCTGCCTCCTTTCCTAGAGATCCCATTAAACTGATGAGGGAGCTGCTGCTGAGGGTTTGGGGGGGTTGTTTTTTGGTCTTTTCATGGGCATTTTATTTATTTCTGTAGCTTTTGTTAAAAGCTAACATCTGGTTTTTCCAGCTGATAATTTCTGCATAGTTTGTGCTCCCAAAGGTGCTTTTTCAAGGGGTAACTGGACTTCCTTGTTTTTCTTTGAAGACATTTTGCTTCTTGTCTAAGAAGCTTCTTCAACTCTGACTGGATGGTGGGGAACAGAAAGATTTATACTCTTTGCAGACAGTTGGTCATTTGCATCCTTTTAGTGGGTCATTTATCTCAACAGAGGGGGAGGGATATGACATCATCTATCTTCAGTCTTAGCACAACCTTTTTAACAGTTCCAAGAAGGCTCCACACCCATTTGCACCACTTAGGCGACTCTGATGACACAAATAAATCTCCAAGTGGCGTTAATTCACTAAAAGAATGCAAATGACCAGCTGTCTGCAAGAAGTATAAACCAGGGGTGAAATCTAAAATATTTTGCTACCTACCTTAGTTCTAAGTTGCTTCTCTCCTTGATCAATTTCCACCCATTGCTTCTTGTCCTGCCCTCAGGTGCTTTGGAGAACAGCTTGACTCTCTCTTCTTTGGGGCAGCCCCTGAGGTTTCCTATTCTCTCAATGGAAGCAGCCCAGCCATAAAGTGATATTGTCTAAGTTGTAACCCAAATTAGAGTTATTTTGGTAGTAGCTCAGGTACCAAGCTAGAAAACAGTGTCTATGGAGATGCTCAATCATTAATGTTATGGTTGTCCCAAAGGTGTTTTTCAAAAGGTAACTAAACTTTCTTGGTCTTTGTTTTCCCTGAAAATGTTTTGCTTCTCATTCAGGAAGCTTCTTCTGAATTGAAGATGAGTTAATGATGATGAGTCTCCTTCAGAACAGGAGACTGTGAATTCCCAACCCATGTTAGTCACAAAATGAGTTGGGCCAAGGTCGCCAGGTGGGCCTGTTCCTCTCTTTCAGTCCTAGGAAGAAGGCGGCAATGGCAAACCACTTCTAAAAGATCTTCTAAATCTGGTATTTGGAATCAGGTAGCAAACCACTTCTAAAACCTCTTCTAAGAAAAGTAGAGGGACTCATTCACACAATCGCCAGGAGTTGAGACTAGCTGAGAGGGACAGCCTTGACACATTCCCTGTTTCCCTGAAAATAAGACATCCCCTGATAATAAGCTCAATTGGGCTTTTGAGCGCACGTGCTAAAATAAGCCCTCCCCAAAAATATTTAAATGCAGAGCTGGAAATCAGGTAAGAGGGCAAGAGGAGCCCTGTCTTGCTCCACACACCCCAAAATAATAAGACCTCTCCGAAAACAAGGCCAAGTGCTTACTTCGGGGTTCAAAAAAAAATATAAGACAGGGTCTTATTTTGGGAGAAACACGGCAGTGGTGAAATCTAAATTTCTTTCCTACCGGTTCTGTGGGCGTGGCTTGATGGGCATGGCTTGGTGGGTCATGTGACTGGGTGGGCGTGGCTATGTGACTGGGGGATCAAAAGACAGAAACTCACTAACAATGTCCTGCTGGAACAGGGTTGGACTAGATGACCTCCAGGTCCCTTCCAGCCCTGGATTATCCTCTGAAGCTGCGTCTAGTGCCAGGTTTGTAGTCCTTCCTTCTTCTCCTTTTTCCTCCCTCCCTCCCTCCCTCCTTCCTTCCTTCCTTCCTTCCTTCCTTCCTTCCTTCCTTCTTTCCTTCCTTCCCCCCTCTCTCTAACAAACCCCCACTCCCCCCATTTTTTGCCTATACCCCCCATTTTCTGCCTAGCAGGCTTCAGCTTTTTTACCTTTTAAAAAATGCTTTTAAAAGTATAAAAAAGCCTCTGATGATCAGGCACCCAGCTGGGATTGTCAGACCCTGGTTTTAACTCTTTAAAAGCATTTTTTTTTACAACCTCTTCACCCGAAGAGGTTGTTAAAAAAATGCTTTTAAAAGTAAAAAAAAAAGGCTCTGACGATCGCGTGGCTCAGCTAGGAATGGGGAGGGGGGCAGGGATTTTTGCTACCGGTTCTCCGAACCACCAGCCATCATTGCTACTGGATTGGCCGATCTGGGTCAAACCGGGAGCATTTCACCCCTGAAACATGGTATATATCCAAGTAAGCTAGCTTAAAATACAGTTTGAAATTGGTTACTGACAACCTGTCTAATTCTCCCAACACTTCTAAAATTTTGACTAATTCTCAAACCATCTAATGGACCATGTATGGTTAGTTATATGTCATTTGTTTAATCTCATGTCTTCAATTCTTATTGGAATCATTTGAAATAGGAAATGTCCCTGTTGACACCAGTTCTCCAGGTTTGCATCTTGCTCATTAAATTCTGCACAGCCCTTTCCCCTTCTTCAACTATTGCCTATTGTCAAAAAGCTATCAATATTTTTCATTGTAGTTCTTGGGGGTGGGGGTTGGAGGTTGCGCTACTTTCCCCCCGTGCTGCTTGCTCTCCTCCCCAAAATGCTGATCCAAAGATGAAATATTTGAAGGACATGTGTATTTAATCGCCCAGTGTTTTGTGAATAATTTAATTTTGCCATTGCAGTGGCATTCTCCAGGTCCAGCCTTAATTTTGCTATTAGGAGATAACAAGCACAGGGCTGTGGCAGCATACATGATTAAGGCTGGAAGTACAGGTGGAGAATATGTACATGGCTCCAAGAGAAGGATGGGGTGACAGAGACAGACAGGCATGACAAACAGGGAAAGGATAAGAATTTGGTAGCAAAGAATGAAGTACAAATGGACACTGGAGACCCTAAAGGGTCAAAAGCCATAAAGCTTAAGAAAATCTGCTCCCTTGAAACCTCTTTTTGTGATCAGCAATTCCCCTTCTGCCAAACTAGCAAGAAGGCAGTGGTGTGATGACCTAACCTTTCAAGAAAAAAGCACAATCAATTGTACAAATCAATTGTAATTCTGCATTGCTTAGACTACACTCAAAAGTCCAATTCTAAGCATTACATCTCAAGGAAGTTTCAGAGAAGTTGAAACAAGGGCAAAAAAGGATGATTAAAGGACTGGAAACTCAGTCATACAAAGCAAGACCAAGGCCATTTCTTCAGTTTCTATGTCTTTCAGGGCCACCCAGCCATTGTTGAGTTAAGTGAGTGAGCAAATATTTTTATTTCATGTCACTGACCAGTGTAATGTAATATTCAAGGACAAATTGCAGCTATCACTGTGATAATAGTCTAATCTATAGATGATGTAAACCGTCAGTGCTGTTTTATCAGGAAAATGATGGTTGAGAACTTTACAAATTATTATAAGATTACTAATGAAAAGCCTTCCTTAAAGAATTCATATCTTTAAGCCTGAAAAAGGATAACTAAGAAAGATGTGATTGCTCTTTTCAAAGCTTGAAGGAATATCATCCTAAAAAGAAATAGAAAATGTTTACCACATTGATCATAAATCCAAAGCAAAGCTGGCTGAGGAATTCTGGGAGTTGAAGTCCACAAGTCTTAAAGTTGCCAAAGTTGGAGACCCCTGTTTCATGGTGCACCCATTTCTGCTCTAGTTGAATCTATCCATGCTATTTCTGGGCCTTTTCTTTCTTCTTCCACTTTCCCAAGGTATATCTTTGTCTAGAGGATACATAAGCTTGACCCCTTGTGTAGAGATCTTCACATAATTTTTCCAAAACACGATAATTTCTGCTTGGTTATTTGTACCTCAGATGAAAACTCTGGATTCATTTGCCTGATATTATCTCAGAATTCAGAATCTTAATTTATAGGAATAGCAATACAAGTGCTTAGACTTACATACTGTTTCACAGTGCTTTTACAGTCCTCTCTAAATGGTTTTATGGAGTCAACCTATTGCCCCCAACAATCTGGGTCCTCATTTTACTGACCTTGGAAGGATGGAAGGCTGAGTCAACTCCTGGAGTGAACGGCGGGTTAGCCTGCAATACTGCATTCTAACCACTGGGCCACTGCGGAATGTAGAGTGAACATTAGAAGAAGCTTCTGAAGTATTAGAACAATAAAACCGATGGCCACAAAGAATAAGCTCCCTTTAATTATATGTATTCAAATGGAGACAGGACTGTAATCTATTAGAGATTACCATATTTTTCAGAATATAAAACACACCAGAGTATAAGATGCATTTTAGTTTTTGGGGAGGAAAATAGGAAAAAGAAAATCTGCCTACTAGCTTCATCTAGCTAGTGTCCTTAGTCTGGTCAGCTTCAGCACATTATTTTGCTGTTTTTTATCCCCTATTTCGGGATAAAAAACAGCTTCTGAAGCACAACTGATCTTTGGAGAGAGAAACAATGAGAAAGCAAACCACAAAGATTGCTTTACTCGCTAGTGCCTCGTTAGGGCTGAAAAAAAGCTTTGAAAAAGCTACATTCAGAGTATAATAGGCAGCCAAATTTTCAGCCTCTTTTAGGAGGGAAAAAAGTGCCTCTTATACTCTGAAAAATACAGTATCTGAGGAGGAGCTGGCCATGATGGCTTCTTCAAACTCTTGGAGTCTAGTTAAAGATCAGAGTCTTAAAGTTGCCTATACAGGGATTAGCTGAATAGCTCAGATGTCACCTAAGAATACTGTTATCATTTTCTGAACTTTGGCAAATATATAGAGAAGCAGGGAAAGGAGATTTCCAAATGTAGTGACAATGCAGAAAACAATTGTTATTTAGAGGGGTTTAAATGACATATTTTGATTTCTCCTTCATATTAAGGAAACTCCAGAGGTTTAGATGTTTTTCTCAGGTAACTTGCTTTTTTAAAACTCTTCTTGACTGAATAAAGGAGAAGGGAGGGGGATTTTCATGTAATTTCAAAGCTTTTCTTGTTGTCAAAGTCTCAGGCTTTCATTTCTCATCCCAGAGTCTTGAGCCACCCAGTCAAGAGGTCTTCCTGTCTCCTGACCATAGCAGGGCCGTGAAGTCCTGGTGCCAGGTTTTGATAAAAAGTTGGGGATGGTTCAGGGGTGAAATGATACCGATATGGGCTGGTTCCCCTGAACTGGTAGTAAAAAAATGCTTAAAAAGTAAAAAAAAGTTCCAACGATCAGCTATGTGACAATCAGCTGTGTCATGCAATTGTGAAAACTTGTTTTTACTTTTGTAAGCACTTTTTTTTACTACCGATCAGCTGTGAGACAATCAGCTGCGCCTGATTGTCTGTGAGGTTTCTGCTTGTTACAGCGGGCATTTTGTGTTAAGTCCAGCTGCTTTTACATTGTGTGTGAGTCAGCTGTGCAGCTTTTGTGTTATTTTTGTGTAAAGTGTGATAGTTTGTTTTTGAGCTCTCTGTGACTCTGTGAGGTTCCTGCTTGTTGCAGGGGGCATTTTGTGTGAAGTCCAGCTGTTTTTACATTGTGTGTTAGTCAGTTGTGCAGCCACACCTGCCTGGTCACATGACCACACAAGCGGCTCCTGCCTGATCAGATGACCAACCAAGCCACACCCACCAAGCTATGCCTACAGAACCGGTAGGGAAAATTTCTGAATTTCACCACTGGAGTGGTTGTTGCTTGGTGAGAGCGTAGCTGTAATATTGACAAATTGGCCACACAATGGCTGCTGTTGTTATTAAGGAGCTCCTGGCAGCTTGTAAGAAATTTGAGTATCATGCTGTTTGCTGTGTATGCTTTTTATTCTAGGCTTTTAACTATAGTTTATGAGCTAATAATAAAAGCTTAAATTCCCTCTATTTTAGAGTCTGTTGGGCAGGTGGGCAGAATATAAATTTAAGAAATAAATAAATATATACTGGTTATGCCTACTATCTCTGGACCAAAATACTCTTAATGGCCTGGGCAATTGATCACTGCCCTGACACTTGGCAGAATGCCAACCTCCATATTTTTTAAAAAAAGAAGGAGGAAAATGTTTTACTTGTGGGATCTATGATAGGAGGCGAACATGTTTAGTCACAAAAGTTGCCCATTTATTTTGTGAAAAAGAGCCTACTTCCATTAGCAACTGTTTCAACTAGCAATAATGATAGATGTCTGCTATTGGATGGGAAATATCCTGATTTATTTGTAAGACTTTCTTTAGTAGTAGATGATTTCAGACTCATTATTCCTAGAGCACGCATACATTGAGAACGCTTGGATTTCTCCTAATGTTTTAATGGACTGTGTGGTGCCCATTATGTGAACCTTGTTCTCCATTAGCTCTGTCAAATTTCAGGACTAGAGATCACCATGTAGACTTCTAAGTGTTAGGTAATACAATTTAAAGAAACAAAGTGGAAGGAAGAAAAATCGATATATGTGCATCTAATTTGTAATTGAATACAAATTAGAATCACATGTACGCCATGCCATTTGTAGGTTACAAATTCTGGTTTTTGAAAATCCAGACTGGCGGACATTCTTCATCTGGATGATTCAGTAATCCGAAGACTTGGTTAGATAGATCATGAACTGATTAGTCTTATGACCATGTCATTCGTAAATCAATAAATTAATAAATATTAAAATACAGGACCTAATGCCGGGGTAAAATAGATAAAATACAATAATAAAAAAGTGGTAATTACAAAGAATCACAATTCAGATAAATGCATCACCTTTACAGAACATCCCTATCTGTTCAATATAACAGGTTCTTAGCTCAACGACAGCTCAGCTGTCATAAGTATCTGTTCATGAGATACAGGTAGTCCTCAACTTACAACAGTTCATTTAGTGGTCATTCAAAGTTACATCACTGAAAAAATGACTTATGACCATTATTCACACTTACGACCATTGCAGCATCCCCACGGTCACCTGATCAAAATTCAACTGGTTCATATTTGTGATGGTCACAGTGTCCGAGGGTCACCTTTTGCAATCTTCTGACAACCAAAGTCTATGGGGAAGCTAGATTCACTGAACATCCATGTTACTACAGTAGCCGCAACAGAAATTTTGGGCTCAGTGGTGGCCATATGTTGAGGACTACCTGTAGAGATTGGAGCCCAGCAGGAAAAAGGACAATCAGAGATGGATAGCCTGGTGAGCTGTTCTTTCAAGTAGGAATATTAAGTATTTAAGCCTAAGAAAGGCACATAGTTGACAATAAAAAAAAAACATTCTGTCTTCACTGTCTATGGAGATTCTCAGTCATCCAGGTCATGGTGTCTTCACTGGATGGAACATGTCCACTCATGATATGGCAGGGAATGGAAATGCTCATATTCAGCCATGGAATCTAACAAATCTTGCTCTAGAAGAGGCCCTTCATTGACAGATACTTTTCAAATTGCAAAATACTTTTGTTCTCTGCCAATCAACTTAAAGATCTCTTTTTGCCAATAGCTCCATGTCCGTTTGAGCATCGATCTCTAGGAATCTGTTTTTAAAAATTCCCTTGCCTGAGGATTTGGTTAAAGAACTGCTCGTTAGAGTGATGGAAGATCCAGCAAGCATCTTATATGCATGTTACATGAGTGCAGCCTCTATGAAAAATTCTTGCAGCTGCCTCTCCTCTCACCTAGCAATGTCTTCACCATCTCTGCTGCTTCCAAATCTTGACTCTTTTCTGCCTTGGAGATAGGGGATGGGTTGCCTTCATTTGGGGTCACAGAAGTTTAATTCAGAGAGCTCTTTATCAGACTCTTATTCTTACCAATGTGCTGTCTTGATTTTCTGTAATAATCAAGGCACACATCTGTTCTTTTCCGTTGCCTTGCTCCATTTCGTGATTTCTTTAGGTGTCAGCACAAATTAATCCTAATAATGCAAAGGAGCGGTAAGGAAGCTACAGCAGATCTGACAGCATTAATTACCTTTTTCTTCCTCTATGTAAGGGACCAGATGGACACCGGTGGCACATGCTGTCAGTTGCTATATTGCTCCAGGAATGTTGTTGTCATCTTGGGCAGTTTCTTGGAAGACATCTCCTGGGTGGTACTGTTATTTTTGATTTGCATGATGCCGGTTTCCTTTGAGAAGCAAAGAGACATGCTTGATGAGAAGACTATATCCGGGACAGGGGAGAGGCAGGGTGATGCTGAAGAATGGAGAGCAATGGCGCCTTTAATTCTTCAAGTAACAATAGAAAAGAATATTTGTAGGACAGAGTTAAACAGTGGGGTCCTTGGTGCTCTCTGAGCTTTCCTTTCAGATGTTTCATTACCAAACTAGGTAATGCACGATGATGTTACCTAGTTTGGTAGTGAAACATTGGCAAGAAAACCACCAAGATCAGAGAGCTCCAAGGATCCCACAATTCCTCAAGAGTTTGCATAGAGGTTGGCCAGACTAATAGGAAAACAACTCAGACTCCACAATTCCTTACCATTGGTCTGATTGTCTCATGCATTACAACTTCGGATACCACCAGTTGCTTCAATGTAGATCAATTTGTTAGCCCACTTTTCCTTCTGAAAATGCACAGATTCAAATAATTTTGCCCCAATTGAATAAGATTCCTTGGAAAATCAGTCTTATTTTTCTACTGACATTCTTTCCTTTAACTCTTTGGCCAGTCGCCACATAATCCTCAATCCAGTCTAATCAATTTCACCATCCTTGTTAGTCAGTTTCACAGTGCAGGTAGAAAACTCATGGTTTGATTTTTTTCCCCTACGTTCTATAAATGAATGTTCTTTATAACCCCAGTCTTCCACCCATCAGCTGTGCCTCCCTCAGAGCTGAACAGCTGATGGAAATTAGAATGCTGGCCAAAGGACCAGTAAGCCACTGGGAGCACTTCCTGGGAGCGCATGGAACACCAACCACTGAAGCCGTGCTGCTCCCGCTGCTAAGGGTAATCTGGGTTCACAACCAAGGTTGTGGACTGTTGAGCAGAGTACCCTACACATGAAAATGACTGAGACTGGTTGTATACAATAACAGTCACTTGCAGACAAACTGGGGTTTGATATTCCTTTACTTTTAGGGAAAAGGCAAAGACATAGTCCAAAAACAATCCAGGTCATACACATATAAAGCCAGTCAGGGTTGTTACAAATATCAAGTCTTCTTACCAAACGTAGACTTGCACAACAAACAAGGTCTTCTTTCAGTTCGGCAAAACACAGTTCAATCACAACAGTCAGTATCTTGAGGAATCAGTAACTAGCTATGATCAAGCAACGATCATAAAGCTCAAATATACAGTTGCAGCATGTCATTAGGTTACAATACTGTAGCATCCCTGTAGATTCCCCACAAGCCATAATTTAGTAGTCCTTTTATAGATTGGTTACAGAGCTCAGCCAATCAGGATGCTTGCATGATGCAGCACAGCCTTAAAACAATATCATGCCTTTCTACAAACATACATAGTTAGTTTATATATTGCCTGGCCAACTAGTTAGGCAAATAACAATTTCTTGACACTTACGTTCTATAAATGAATGTTCTTTATAACCCCAGTCTTCCACCCATCAGCTGTGCCTTCCTCAGAGCTGATGGAAATGAGAATGCTGGCCAAAGGAGCAGGAAGCCATGGGGAGCACTTCCCGGGAGTGCATAGAACACCAACCACTGAAGCCGTGCTGCTCCTGCAGCCATCCATGGAGCAGTTCCCCCATCCTCCCAGATATGGCAAGCCAGTGCTTGACAGGATATAGTGATGGATTTCATTGTAGAACTATCAGAGAGCAATGGTCATAGCTAGGGGTAAAATCCAGCAGGTTCTGGAGAACCAGTGGCAGAAATTTTGAGCAGTTCAGAGAACTGGCAAATAACACCTCTGGCTGGCCCCAGAGTGGGATGGGAATGGAGATTTTGCAGTATCCTTCCCCCAGGAGTGGGGTGGGAATGGAGACTTTGCAGTATCCTTACCCTGCCACGCCTACCAAGCCATGTCCACAAAACTGGTAGTAAAAAACTTTGGATTTTACCACTGGTCATACTGTCATAAGGACGGTGATCAATCTCTTTTCTAAACAGGTCCAGGTTCAAAAGGCAACTGCGCGTTCTTGTTTTTTTTTCCCTTGAAAATATTTTGCTTCTCATCCAAGAAAATATTTCCTTCTCATCCAGTTCTTCAGAAGTCTTGCTGCCTTTTCAAAAGCACCTTTGGGACCACCATGACTTGGAAGATTGAGCATCTCCATAGACATTCATGTTCTTCATAGTACCTCACAGATAGGACTTATACCAACATATGGCAACATGTAAAAGTTGCAGTTGATATAGAGCTATTTTTAGAGAAGGTGGTTTTTTTAATAGGAAAAAAACCACAGATTTTCAAGAGAAAACAGCATCAGTGATTGAGATGTAGGGTGTAATTCTGTAAGTGAGCTAGTTGTCACACTGATGATGTAGCAGCTGTATAGATCTGACTCACTTTTCTTTGTGAGTTATCAGTGCTGGCTCCTGGCTTGAAACTATATCATCAGCTAGTACAAGAGACAAATATGAATTGTAACCACTAACAATACTGATCCCCAAAATAAAATGAATACTTTTTTACATCCAGTATTCTCAAGCTTAAAAGGAAACTTCACCCTCCTTCCATCCTTAATCTTCCTGACTTGCATCAAAGGCAGCAAAACCGGAACAAGGGTTTACCTCCCGTGGCTGCTATCGATGGTTGATGTAGAATAGCAGGCAGAGTTGTGGGTAGAGTTAAGCAAGCCATCAGCCTAGAATCATTATGTTCCAACAAATGGTCTAAGTCCAACCCCTATTGAATTCTTTTAACTTTTATGTAGCACCAATTTAGTGTTGAAAGTTAGTTGACTAGATTCGTGTATATAGGTTGAGCAATAAACCTTAATTGCAATTTATTGTATAGTCCTGACTCTTTGCATCTGACTAATGCCATGCAAAACATTCTATTAGATATTTCCCTCCCAGTTTGCAATCAACTGGATAAAACATAACTTGGCTTAAAAAATTTAGTCCCAGGGAAAATAAATCTTTTTATATTTGAATTTGATGTCTGTGCACTTAGTCACAAGGAAGAAAGGGATGAGGGTGTGAATGTCCCCAAGCATAAATTGCCATTTATCCAGCAGTTTGCACATTCCTGGTCCCATCCTTCATTTACATCCTAAGAGAAGATTCCAGGACAGAAGTCTTTCCACTGGGGTGTTTTAGGCGCCCCAGCATTCAGTATTCAGAACAGGCCTGAGCAGGGAGTGTCCTCTCCAGCAAGGTATTTAAGCAATCAATAAATTAAGAGAAAAAAAAGGAGCACACAGAGTCATTTCTCAGTAACTCTATCTCCTAAGAGATGGGGAGGGGAAAAAAACCCTCTTGTATGTTTCTCTTTTCAGTTCTCCCTTAAATTTGTTAAAAAATAGAATTTGGTAGGGGTCAGTGTTTCTCAAAGTTGGCAACTTTAAGATGTTTAGACTTCAGCTCCCAGAATTCCCCAGCCAGCATGCATAATTTTCATTAGAACTAGCCAACTGTCAGCCCCATTACACTGGAAGTTTACAACTACATTTTATTGGAGCTGGCAATCATGTCGGAATGTTGCAAGTCTGTGTCAGCTGCCTACCTTCACTTTCTTTGAAGCTCACTAGCAACTGCCATAGCCAGGGAGGAGGGGGCATTTGGGAGGGGAAGTCATGTGAAGGAATGCTATGGGAAATCGGAGAGTATGGGCACTGACAGGAACCAGAGGTGCCAAACCGAGCCGTCTTCCTGCCTTCAAGGATGCTGTCCCTGGGAAAGGAATTTATAGAACAGGATCTGATTGGACTTATTCTCCCAAAGGGGAGGGTTTGGGACATTGGGGGTTGCTTTCAATATATGATTTTCATGCCGTTTTTCTTCAGAGCTTGCCGTGCTCACCTGCACTCAGCATCTTTGGTAAAAGCAAGGGTGAGCTTCAACATTTTGAGCAAGGGGTTCTCTGCCCAGTTGCTGAGTGGGTGGGGCCATGATGGGCGTGGCCTAGTCAACCTCCTGAACCATGGTGGGGGGAGGGTATTGCCCTTCCTGGGCTCCGGAGGCTTTCCTCAAGCCTCCAGGAGGGCAAAAACAGCCTCTCCAGGCTCCGGAAAAGGCCCGTTTTTCACCCTCCTCAAGCCTCTGCGCGTGCCTTGCATCCAAAATGAGCCATGTGGGGACTCCTGGGAGGGCAGTGTGGGATGGCTGGGGCCAGCCAGGAGTGGGATTTGGGGGTTCTCTGAACTGCACAGAATCTTAGCTAGAGGTTCTCCCGAACCCCTGCAAACCCCAGCAGCCCACCCCTGAGTAAAAGTACCTTTTCTCTAACACCTACAGAGTTAAGTTAACTTAATTCTACGTAGCTTCTTTTCCAAAAGCACCACACTACTGACCAGAGCATATAAAACATTTGCTAGGCCAATTCTTGATTACTGCTCGCCTGTCTGGAACCCATACCATATATCTGATATCAATACAGTTGAGCGTGTCCAAAGGTATTTTACGAGAAGAGTTCTCCACTCCTCCGTATCCAATAAAATACCTTATTCCACCAGAATTGATATCCTGGGTTTAGAAAACTTGGAACTCAGTCGCCTTCGACAGGACCTGGGTTTAGCTCATAGAATCATCCGGTGTAATGTCCTTCCTGCCAATGACTACTTCAGTTTCAACTACAATAACACAAGAGCTACCAACAGATTCAAACTTAACGTCAACCGCTCCAGTTTAGATTGCAGAAAACACGATTTCTGTAACAGAATTATCTATGCTTGGAATGCATTACCTGACTTTGTGGTCTCTTCCCATAACCCCAAAAGCTTTATTCAAAATCGGTGCCTACTGTTCCTGTCCTATTGTCCTATGCTTATACTACCTTGTTTTCTCCTCATTAATATGTTTATATATTATATAATCCTTTGTGTTATGCTTGTGTATATTGTTATGACAAAATTAATTAATTAATTAATTAATTAATTAAATAAATTAAGGGTTTTTCTTTCCGAGGGAATTGTGGCCAGCCTGATAGGCTGATTGTGCTATGCTTCCTTTCCTTCTTATATCCCAGTGAATCAGGGAGATGTTTGCTTGAGCTGCTTCTGTGTATTATTTTATTCTCTAGGATTTAAAGAATGTGGAGTACCTGATGCCTCTGTGCTTGGTGGTTTCCTCACAGAAGTCTCATGATCTAAATGATAGTGGGAGCAAACTTCAGACCCCCCCACTAGCACTGATGATGATACCTAGTCAGGCAATGAAACATCTGTAAGCCAACAAACCAAGCTCAGAAAGCAATTTTGACTCTGCAATTCAACCCTGGACTACAGACACGCTCTTAAAGTATGTTTCAGAGCCTTTGCCTAAGGAAGAGTTCTTGCATAGTTCCATCAAGGTCACCTCCCTTTTTTTCTAGACCAACTATGCAAGTATGGGTTAGTTTGATATATGACAGGGGGACAAGGCTACATTAGGGTTGTGGACTATATTGGGCTTCTCCTAGCATGTGTCGGCTTGGTTGGAGTTCAGTAGGGGAGGGGTTTTATGGAGTTTTAAGGCATGAAAAGAATGCATTAATCTTCAAGGCTTAAGATTGGTTTTGCCTGTCAGGGGCCCCTTTTCTGTGTTCCCCACAAAGCAAAGAGTTATTTTTTGCAACCTCTAGGTCATAATTTTTGCGTTGCTGAACTACTGGATGTATTTTGTAAAATCTGAGGGTGGAGGGGGTATCTCATGGAAGTTGGGAGCTGTGGCTCTAAAGCAGTGATGGCTAACCTTTTCTGGACTGAGTACTCAAAGCATGCCCGAACCCCCAAGATGCAATGTGCCCCACCCCTGTGCATGTGCCCCACCCCCTGCTTAGGTGCGTGTGCCCCGTGCATGCATGAGCCCCCCACATGAGTGCAGGCCCCCCACATGTCCCCCCTGTGCATATGTGCACAGCCTCCTGCATGTGCCCCACCCCCATCCATGTGTGCGTGGCCCCCCGCATGTGCCCCATTCCCCGTGCACTCCCCCGACCTGAAGACCAGCTGGAGGTAGCAGAGCTGAAATGGGGCAATGGCTTGCCTGCCCACAGAAAGGGGGCTGTGTGCCACCTCTGTCACGTGTGCCATAGGTTCACCATCATGGCTCTAAAGCATAGGTAAGCAACCTTGGCCACTTTCAGACCTATGGACTTCAATTGATGGCTGGAGAATTTTGGGAGTTGAAGTCCACAGGTTTGAAAGTGGACCCTTGCTCTAAAAGTACCTACCTTTAGTAGAAATCTGTCCCATCTGCCTTTTGAACATGACAGAAATGTTTTATGTTTTAATTAATATTATTGTTCAAAATCAGAGGAGTGTAAGAATGATCACTGCAATGATCATAAGTTAAAAAAGACAGATGTTTCGGTTTGGACTGAAGTGGGGTAGGGTGGAATAATGCAGCGTTGACCCATTTTGACAGTCACAGAATTAACAAAGAAGAACAGGTTCAGACTTTTTGCAGGTGAGAAATTTAGGAAGCTAATTTAGAACCAAACTAAAGCAGGTTTTTTTATATATATAATTGGAGCAATTAACAAGAAACGCTTCCCTTGCATAAATGTTAAATTTTTGTAGAACTGCAGGAGCAGGGAGGGCTGGATGTATAAGATATCCTGGGACTTAATGGGTAATTTACAAAGTGCTAGTATATAAATTGTTGTTAATTAGTTTAGTAAATGCTTGCTGTGGGCTGCTAAATTAGAACCTGCTCAAGCAGATGTGATCGGCAGTCAGAAAGGAGATGCTTCCTCTCCAGACTGCATACATTTTTATATGCTGAACATCAAGTATATAAATAAATAACTTGGAACCCACATTTATCATTGGAGACAGAGAACGGCTGTTTCAGGAGTTGGCGAGAAGTGGATCCGTTTCAGAACCTTGCATAGATGTGGGTCCCTCTGCTTTGTGATCAACTGTGTTTGTTTTGTCTCTACTTCATATAATTGACCAATAATCTCCAGGTATCAGATTCAACAGGTGGATGCCATTTAGGTCCAAAGTCAATACAGGTAGGCTTTTGTGCCTAGGGTGGGGCTAGAACTCACCATTACCTTGATCCAAAGTGATCCAGCCAGCTTTCATGCCTGAGAAAGGACTAGGCTTCTTGGTTTCTAGGTTAGCACTTTCACCACCACATTAAACTGGTATTATTTGTGTTTATCACATGTTTATTTTAGTTTACTTTGTATTTGTTTATGGTTGCTTTATTCCAACCTGCCTTTTGTGCCATCTGGCTGGCTTGTGGGTCAATCTAGATAGATACAGATTAACAGAGTTAGAAGGGATCTTGTAGGTCATCTAGTCTAACCCCCCCCCGCCCCTGCCCAAGCAGGAGACCCTATACCATTTCTGAAGGATGGCAGTCCAGTCTCTTCTTGAAAGCTTCCCGTGATGAAGCTCCCACAACTGTTGAAGGCAAGCTGTTCCATTGATTGATTGCTCTCACTGTCAGAAAATTTCTCATTTCCAGGTTGAATTTCTCCTTGCTCAGTTTCCATTATTCCTTGTTTGGCTTTTGGGTGCCTTGGAATATAGCTTGATCCCCTCCTCTCTGTGGCAGCCCCTCAAATATTGGAATACTACTGTCATGACTCCCCTGGTCCTTCTCTTCAGTAGACTAGCCACACCCAGTTCGTGTAACCATTCATCGTATGTTTTAGCCTCCAGTCCCATAATCATTTTGGTTATTCTTCTCTGCACTCTTTCTAGAGTCTCAACATATTTTTTTATAGTGTGGTGACCAAAACTGGATGCAGTACTCTAGGTGTGGTCTTACTAAGGCTTTATAGAGTGATATTAGTACCTCACTTGATCTTGATTGTATCCCTCTGTTAATGCAATTTAGGATTGTATTGGTTTTTTTGGCTGCCGCTGCACACTGCTGGCTCATATTTAGTTGGTTGTCCACTCATATTTAGTTGGTTGTCCACTAAGACTCCAAGATTCCTCTCACAGTCACTGCTATTAAGCCTGGTTTCCCCCAGTTTATATGTGTCCTTTTGGTTTTTCTTTCCTAAATGTAAGACTTTACTTTTCTCTACATTGAATTTCATTTTGATAGATAGGGCCCAGTCTGTCAAGATCCATCAAGATCTTGAGACTATCATTTAGGTGTTTTTTTTTGTCTTGGGTTTCATTTTCCTTTTATATTTGCTTTCTGTGGTCATATGTTGTTTTACACTCTTCCAATTTCACTATTACTTAGCATGACTTTTGTTTTCTTTTTTGTTGTTGCATGATGCCCAGAATCCTTTGGGATTGGGCTGAGTTTTATGTACTCTAATATTATAAAACAAACTAAGAAAATAGTTGTGAAATTATCCAGGAGGAGAAGTTGGAGCTTATATATTTTATAAAGCTTTAGTAAGGCCACATCTGGAGTATTGCATCCAATTTTGATCTCCACATTACAAAAAAGTTGTCAAGACTTCAGAAAAAAGAAGAGCAACTAAGATGATCAAAGGCCTGGAGACAAAAACGTATGAAGAACAGTTGCAGGAACTGGGGATGTCGAGAGAGAAAAAGGACTAGGGGGAACATGATAGCAGTATTCCAGTATCTGAGAGGTTGCCACAAAAAGAGGGAGTCAACTTATTTTCCAAATCACCAGAAAACCAAACAAGAAACAACCAATGGAAATTAATCAAGGAGAGAAGCAACCTGAAATTAAGGAAAAACTTTCTAACAGCAAGGACAATTAACTAGTGAAATAGATTGTCATCAGAAGTTTTGGGTGCTTCATCACTGGAGGTTTTTAAGAAGAGACTGGACAGTCACTTGTCTGAAATTGTATAGCTTTCCTGCTTGTATATGGTGATGGACTAGAAGATCTCCAAGTTCCTTTCCAGTTCTATTCTGATTAATTGAAATCTGATTCTAGTCATGTAATTAAGAAAAGGGTTTTGTGGCATCAACAAGGCATCAACAAATTCATTGAACAAAGAAACTTTGGGGAATTGCTGTTGGATATATGGAGGGTGATTTCGGGAAGACTTTAGTGATAAAAAAGTCTCTATTTCCACAGCAGACTTCCCCAAGAAAGTTACAAATCTAATGCATTTGCACAACTAACTAAGCGTGGATAGTCTTAACTTTATTTATTTATTTATTTAGTCACACAATATATATAAGCGTAAGCATGAAATAACTATACAATATATTATTTATTTATTTATTCAATTTTTATACCGCCCTTCTCCCGAAGGACTCAGGGCGGTATACAGCCAAATAAAAAGCGCAATATATAAATTAAAACAAGACTAAAACAAACATATTACAAAATGGCCAAAAATGTAAAAAAATTTAAAACATTTAAAATAGTTTAAAAAACCCTAAAAATATAAAAAACCCCAGATTAAAATTTAATTAGGCCAGTCCCGCTTGAATAAATAGATGTGTTTTCAGCTTATAAGCATATATATGAGTATGAGTATGTAATAACTATATTAATTGGATATAATGAAAGGAAACAATAGGACAGGAACGGTAGGCACGCTTGTGCTCTTATGCGCGCCCCTTATAGTCCTCTTAGGAATGGGGTGAGGTCAATAGTAGACAGTTTTTGGTTGAAGCTTTGGGGATTTTGGGAAGAGACCACAGAGTCAGGTAGTGCATTCCAGGCAGTAACAACTCTGTTACTGAAGTCATATTTTCTGAAATCAAGATTGGAGCGGTTAACATTAAGCTTAAATCTATTATGTGCATGTTTATTGTTGTAATTGAAGCTGAAATAGTCTTTGACAGGAAGGACATTGTAATAGATGATTCTATGAGTTAAACTCAGGTCATGTCGAAAGCGGCGTAGTTCTAAATTTTCTAAACCCAGGATTTCAAGTCTGGTGGCATAAGGTATTTTGTTGTATTCAGAGAAGTGGAGAATTCTTCTTGTAAAATATTTCTGGACAAGTTCAATTGTATTCGTGTCAGAAATGTGGTATGGGCTCTTACTTACACAAGGAAACTTAGCTCTGTTTCCTTGTGGATAAACTATACTGTATACTTACTTACACTAGGAAACGTAGCTCTGTTTCCTTGTGGATATACTATACTGTATAGTATATAGAATAGAATAGAATAGAATAGAATAGAATAGAATAGAATAGAATAGAATAGAATAGAATAGAATAGAATAGAATAGAATAGAATTTTTTTATTGGCCAAGTGTGATTGGACACACAAGGAATTTGTCTTGGTGCATATGCTCTCAGTGTACATAAAAGAAAAGATACGTTCATCAAGGTACAACATTTACAACACAATTGATGGTCAATATATCAATATAAATCGTAAGGATTGCCAGCAACAAGTTATAATCATACAGTCATAAGTGGAAAGAGATGGATGATGGGAACTATGAGAAGATTAATAGTAGTGCAGATTTAGTAAGTAGTTTGACATTGTTGAGGGAATTATTTGTTTAGCAGAGTGATGGCCTCTGGGAAAAAACTGTTCTTGTGTCTAGTTGTTCTGGTGTGCAGTGCTCTATAGCGTCGTTTTGAGGGTAGGAGTTGAAACAGTTTATGTCCAGGATGCGAGGGGTCTGTAAATATTTTCACGGCCCTCTTCATGATTCGTGCAGTATACAGGTCCTCAATGGAAGGCAGGTTGGTAGCAATTATTTTTTCTGCAGTTCTAATTATCCTCTGAAGTCTGTGTTTTTCTTGTTGGGTTGCAGAACCGAACCAGACAGTTATAGAGGTGCAAATGACAGACTCAATAATTCCTCTGTAGAACTGAATCAGCAGCTCCTTGGGCAGTTTGAGCTTACTGAGTTGGTGCAGAAAGAACATTCTTTGTTGTCCTTTTTTAATGATGTTTTTGATATATATTTGATATACTATATTTGATTGGTTTAAGCTTCAGTGCATCATGCAAATCTAGAAAATGGATTAATTCCATAAACCATTTTAAGTGTGTCATGTGAACTCAAGCAGGCTTTCCTGCATTCAACAGCAAGTTAACATGTGAATTTGATTAATCTCCCCCCCACAAAAATTGGGATTACATTTTCTCTTGAATTCTCCTCTTGTCTTTTCTCACTGAAAGTGATCTTTCTAATTAAACCATGATGATCCCCACTTAGGATTATTAATGCAAACCAATGAGATCGGGAGATAAAAGTAACTCAGGGCTGGAATAAATCAGCCAGGCTTAAGGCAGTTTATATATTGTGAAGGTTTGGCCATGACTTCATTATTCTGTGACTTGTGGAAGCCCAGGGGGTTCCAAAGTTCAGAAATCTGGCTGCTTTTGGTCACTCTTCTAGCATATGAATAAAAACTGTGGGAGGGCAAAGGTCATCTTTGGCTTTGTGCTCGTTCAAGAAGCTGAACTGGAGACTTCTTCCAGCAGGCATAAGTGATATGAATATAAAAATAGACCATTTATGTCCTAGGAACAGCAGTATATTTGGAAATGCTTTTTGTCTTGCTAGTTATGTATTTGTGCCAATATGTATTTTTTAATGTTGCCTTCAACATTACACTACAGGAACAGACCAGTTTGTAATAATCTGACAATTTATACAGCCTGAATTCCTCCAGAGCTTTTGGACAATAGTACCCGTTTGGGTTGGTACAAGAAGGTTGCATCCGTGCAACAGCAGTGCAATTGTCCTTGTCCCAAAGTAGAACAGTTGGCTGTGGGTGAGTGAGAAGGCCAAAGAGAGATCAAGCTGTGATTGCCTGCCTCCACTGCTTGGCCTCTCAAAGAGCTTGTTTATTAGGACCTAACCAACTTTCTGGATGGGCAAGTTAATCAGCTCTGTGCTAGTCAATGGATAGATTTGGGTGATCTCCTAAGGTGTATTTGATCACGTGATGACTTTTGCATCCACTGTTGTTTTTTAGTTCAGGCTTTGGGAGTGGCTCTAGGACAACTTGCTGCAGCCAATGTGCTACGGCCAACTCACCCCAGCCAACTCTCTGTGACCAACTCACCATGGGACAACTCACTATGGCCAACTCACTGCAAGACAAGTTGCTGTGGGAAAACTCAGTGCTGTATTAATCATTTCATTCAGTTACTTTTATTATATATTGGTGACCACATTTTTGTCTAAATTATTGTAACTCTTGTGTTTCTGGATTGACTTTCTTATTTATTATTGACCATGGTTCTGTTGAAATTAATTTAACTTTTGCATATGTTGAATTGTTCTGTGACAAGTTGACCATGGCAACTCATTCCCACTCCATTTGGGATATTTCACTTGGACATCTTATTCATTTGCCAAGCTAATCTTGATCTGGGTGTAGGATTGGACCTCCTGATAACTAGCATTAACAATAGCATTATGGAAGTTGTAATCATGATGTAACTGGAACATAATGAGTGAAAGTTCTTTTGTTTGCTCTGAAAGCTTTCAATCAGCAGGGTTTCCTTTTTTGTTATTGCTTTAACTGATTCCTCCACAGTATGATTTACACAAACATGAACTCTACCTTATTGGACAATCCATAGGCCAAATATAGTGAAGCAAGTTGCCTCTAGTCTAGGCCTTAGCCAAACTCACACAGTCCTTAGTTCGTTTCTGAACCTTTTCATAGGATATCCCCTGCTTTAGTAAGAGATGAAGTTCTTCACAGTCTACTGCATGAATTAAAAAAGGGTATCAGAAAGTAAGAAGGAGGGAATGGGGTATCAAAGAATTGGTGTTACTGCTACTTTTGCCGTGTAAGATTGGAAGTATTTGGGCAATGTTTCGATGAGATCTCACTCATCATCTTCAGGCTTTGGCTTTGTTCTTAAGTGAGCAAATATGCTCACATAAGAACAAAGCCAAAGCCTGAAGATGATGAGTGAGATCTCATTGAAACGTTGCCCAAATACTTCCAATCTTACACGAGAAAAGACCCGAACATACCAAAACCTGTATATATATACATTTACTGACCAGATGCCCTTCCTGATGCCTATGTGGAATTCACAGCAGATTTTTTTTTTTTGTGACCCAATAGAGAAACATCTGTCACTGCCTAGGATTCAACTCTCAACTGTCTGAATGGAAGGCATGTGTTTCCACCTCTAGACTGGTATGCCATTCTGGCTGCTCCCCACACATCATTCCTACCAATAGGAACCTTAGCAGTAAGAAACTTTCACAAGAATCCCAGATGCTGTGTGGCCCACTAAAATCCATCAGTGATCAACCTGCTAATAGCAATTTGCTATGACTTTGGAAGCCCAGCATGATGTGCTACCTTGCCAGTTAACCTCCCTTGCTGGCGTTAAGATTACGTGTCTCACTGACATTTTTGAGACTGGTGATACCCTAGGTGGGTCATTCTGTGATAGTGAAGGACATCCCATCCTAATGGCAGCTTTACTGTCTGTAGTGGGCCATCAGAATACCTGGTCTTCTCATCAGCTCAACTATTGGGGATCCCTGCTTTAACCTGGGTCCAATCTTCTTTTCTAAAATAAGCCTGTGCAGACAAAAGAGAGTTCTTTAGAAAACCATAGAAGAACCAGAATGAAAAGACCACTTTCATTCTGAGAGAATAAGAAAATCAATGAAAGAATAAGAATAAAATCAATGCAAAAATTTATATTTTATTTTAATTCAAAAATTTAAAATAGCTCTCAAATTCAGTAAAGTATGCAGACACAAAGGAGAAGCCTCATATACAGAAATGGATAACTTAAAATGTTATATATCGCAGACAAGCCAGCTTATGTGTAGAATACATATTTACAATAGATTTTTTTCCTCCTTTTTATTTATTTTTTTAAATGGAAACAATATTTATACATTTTATTACATTTACAAAAAAAGCTGAATCTTCCACTACTGTTTACTACAATAATGAAAAAAAGAAATTTACATTGTGTCTTTTCCCCCACTGTACAAACCTTTATTTCATAAAAATATATCTCTGTACAAAAGAAGTTTTTTGTCTTTTTTTTGTCTTTATTTTTTTGTTAAACTGTAACTCAAGTCCAATGGGTACTGAAAATGATTTCTTGTCCAGCTTTCAAATTTTCATTAAAATTCTCTTTGTCCTCCAGCCTCAAGTTAGTAAAGGAAAACAAGTTTTGTTTTGTTTTATTTTTTAAAAAGAGTGAAGCTTCTGAATGGGGAACTCATAAATTGCAGGGTTCACCTTGCCCAAAATTGTAGCATTTCAATTTTACACCAGATACCTTTGCAGGATAATAGTTTTCATATTTTCTACCTCGAACAAGTAGTATTTTCGTGGTAGCTGGAATAAGTATTCTTCCCCAAGAAGAGTGAAAATGATTTTTAGAGGTTTTTTTTAATTGACATTGTGCCTAAGAAAACATGAAACAGAGCGAAAAGAAAAAAGAAAAAAAATCTGGGATCTGCTCTTCTGAGAAGGCTACACCCCAATTTGAAATGACCATGTGCAAACAGTTTGAGAAACCTGACGCTGTTGCTTGGTTTATGTAGAGTTAAAGATGTATCAGTAGAACTGCAGAGTAAAATCTCAGCTCCTGTGGAACACTTAGATCAGCGGTCTTCAAACATGGCAGCTTTAAGACTTGTGGACTTCAACTCCCAGAATTCTCCAGGCAGTATGGCTGGAGAATTCTGGGAGCTGAAGTCCACAAGTCTTAAAGCTGGCAAGTTTGAAGATCTCTGCTATGTAACCATTCAAGGCTGGTGAGATATTTTTTAAAGTAGCTTTTTGATTGACAGACTTTGAGTTACCTGCGTGTGGAAACTAGGCATTATCAAACATGTTAATTTTGAAGTCTAGATATTCAGTGCTGGATGGCTTTGGAAAAGCTCAGTCTTTTAAGTGTAAGTAGCCTTCTGTTACCCAGAACTGTTGTTGATTTTGATCTCAGCAACAGAAACAGATTCTAGCCATGAGCTGGTTTCCAATAAGCAACAGGACAGAGTCTGAAAGATAGGATGAGTATTCCTCTCACTCAAACACTTTATGCAGCCTCCTTTACTTTTAAGAGCAAACAGAGAGACCCAATTTCCATCCAGGGAAAAACAGCTGGTGAAAAGAAGTGCATTTGTCTGTGACTTCCTGTTTGACACAATATCTTTTGTCTACAAATAGGCAGGTTGTTCTTTTGGAGAAGTAAAATGATTTTTTTACATTTTTCCCTTGCCATGATTAAGTAAAGGAGCATGACAGGTGCAAAGTAAACACCTTAGCTATTTCTTCAGAGGACCCTTCGCTCTTCTGAATGGACCCTAGAATGCACTTTAGAACGGGGATGCTATGCTAATTGAGGAACATGTATTTGTGGAAAGTATAATTTGGCCAATGCTCTAATTGCATGGAGTAGTGTAAGCTCAAAATGATCTAGGAGGAAAATACATTTTGCAATTCCTGTTCCAGAATTGATATTTGAATATTTATGCTGACATCTGAGATATGAAAGAGGGAGTCAGAAACACGCAGATAGATTGGAAAGACGAGGAAAAGGAGGAGAAAGAGGCATGTTTGCAATTTTTTCTCATGGCCCTTCTTGGAGCATCTAGTTGTATATTAAGATACTACATAGTAGTCACTTCCTTTGTCCTATTCAAAAATCAACCATCGCTGAAAATCACAAACAAGATCAATTGATATCTTCTGCCTCAAGCATCTTCCCAGAGTTTTAAGAGGAAACTGTACCAATCAAAAAAGAATGTCAAAGAGTTCATCTATTTAGTGAGGCTTGCAAAAATGCACACAGCCTATGTGGTTTTAAAAGCATCTGTGTGCCCCCATTTGTACATGTATTGTATGCATGTAAATGCATGTGTATGTATTCAGAAAGGTAAAACTTTGCTTTTAGTTTCCATCTCAAATGTGAAAACTGTGTCTGAGTGCAATTTCTCACTCCATTGGGTTTGCCATCTTTCTTTTTGGGGCAAGTACCAACAGGGCATGATCGTATTTTGGTTTAAATTTTACAATTTAAATATTACAAATGTAAATTAAAAAAGAAAACTATTTTCTGAATAGTTTAAAGTTTGGCATTTTAAAATCTAGATCAGTCTTTCTCAACTTTGTCAGCATTAAGTTGTGTGGAATTATTAGACCTCTAGATTAAGTAATGGGAAATTACCTGTGCAAATTTCTTTAAAATTCATTTCTCCTTTGAATTACCTAAACTAGTGTTGATTTTTTTTTTTTACAAACTTGGCAACTTTAAGATATGTGGACTTGAATTCTCAAATTTCCCTAGCCATCATTAATGTTGGCTGGGGAATTGTGGGTGTCTATACAGTTTAAAGTCTATACAGTTTAAAGCTGCTGCCAAGGTTGGGAAGTACCGATTTACAGAATGAATTTCCAAAATCTGGCATGCTTCTATTTTTGGGATAATAGTAACATTAGAACCTTTGTGAGGAGAGGGAAATTGTATGTTGTGTTCATGCTGGCATAACTGCCAGTATTTGTGCCAGTGAAACCTTTTGCAATGGCCTGTTGAGAGGGGGACTAACCATAGCCAAAGAGGATTTAGTAAATGAAATGAAGGAATGAATATTTGTGAGTTTGCTGGCTGGACAGTTAGGCAGCCATGCGGGAATTGCCATCTTGCACTTTATTACAGTTTAAGTTCTAGAACAGGGATGGGCAATTATGGCCTCTTTATGACCTGTGGATTTCAACTCCTAGAATTCCTAAGCCAGCTCAGGTCACAAAGGGGCCATAGTTGTGTCCTAGAACATAGTGTACTTGCAAAATAGCAAATTGATATTTACAATTTACAAAGCTGAGAATTTACAAAGCTGATCCTGTATTCTCCTTTTAGAAAGCACCTCTGGATCCAATGGTTGGCAATGCAAAAAGACTGTGCTGAAAATTCAAAATTAATTAAGTGTAATAAAAATGGAAGCAGTGGGAAGTAATTGGAGAAAAAGAATGACTTTCTTGTAAGTATGAACATTACTTCATTAAATATTGGGCAATCAAATACAGAGGTTCTTTAGATTATTCACATTGGTGCCTGGTGTTTTCAAAAATGAATATACACTTTTCTATTCGGGTAGAATTCAAAAATTTCCAATCCAGCTGTGTGTTGGAAAGAAATTGTGGAAAAGTGTGGGGACTGTAGTCATCTGTCTGTCCATGTTCAGAAGAACTTTTCCAAAGTAGAAATGTATGTAGGGGTTGGGCAGCCAAATAATGCAAATACATATAGTCCTCAACTTACAACATTTCATTTAGTGACCATTCAAAGTTACAATGGCACTTATTATCATTTTTTCACACTTATGACCATTGCAGCATCCTCATGGTCATGTGATTTACATGCGGATGCTTGACAACTGGTTCACATTTATTATGGTTGAAGTGTTCCGGAATCATGTGATGCCCTTTTGCAACCTTCTGACAAACAAAGTCAAGCCAGATTCACTTAACAAATGTGGCAAGAAAAGTCATAAAATGGAGCAAAAGTCTCTTAACAAATTTCTCAACTAAGCAACCTAAATTTTGGGCTCAGTTGTGGTCGTAAATCAAGGACTACCTGTAAGTACATGGAGAGAAAAGGTGACAAAAGAAAACTGGAGCTTCCAAATGAACTAGGCCAGGGGTCTGCAAACTTGGCTCTTTTAAGACTTGTGGACTTCAATTCCCAGAATTCCTCAGCCAGCTTTGCTCTGGAGGAACTCTGGGAGTTGAAGTCCACAAGTCTTAAAAGAGCCAAGTTTGCAGACCCCTGATCTAGAGTATGAAGGGAGGCTCTGAAAAAAAAATAATACTCTCAAATTTTGTTTTTGTATCCCTCTGGAAGAAGTGGCTGGGCAGTGGTCCACTGAAATGCCATTGATTGTTCCATTTCTCATGCCCTATGCTATGCCATGACCTAGAACGGGGCAGATACACCACTCTGTGTTTCCCACTGCACACATATACAGCATCATAGAGGCAATACAGAATGGAAACCCACATGTGATTCAGATATGAATGTGAATTCAGTACACCAAAACAAATGGAGACACATTCCTTATGGCAGCTGCTGGTAAAAGGGTTGGAAAGAATTTGAGAAGCCCAGTTCTGAATGCTTTCCCTGTCTTTTTGAATCAGGATGCTGGATGAGATAAGCTGTTCTCGGAATATCAAAAATTATATACACTATTGCATTCCCCCAAGAAAGATTCCTGCTAGCTCCATCTGTAGCTATGTTGAAAATCCATCCATTTACATCTGTCTCATCCTCAGTCTAATGCCCTCCAGTTGCATGGAAGGTTGGTCTAAACCCTTAGCATGAATGTTGCAAATTTGTTTATAAAGGCCTGGAAAATTCAGCAGGATCAAGATGGGATTTTTAAGGTCAAATGGGTAATTATTAATATAATTTTGCCAATAAAGGAGAATATTTGTAGCTCAGAGGTCCTTGGTGCTCTTGAACCTTGGTTGTTTTCTTGCAGATGTTTGTTATGCAAACTAGATAACTGATTGAGTTTGGGTAATGAAACCTGCAAAAAACCAACCAAGCTCAGAAAGCACCAAGGACCTCTGAGCTAAGTACTTGCTCTATCCATTCTATTTATGCAGTGTGTTATTATGGCCAGGTTTTGTCAAATTGTTTTACTAAGAAGCAAAAGTGGCAAAGAAATCTAACATCTTCCACCTTTTGTGCAAGACACTTCGTTCAACAAGACAGCTCAGACCTGCTGCTGGAAAAGGCTGGGATGAACAGATGTTCCAAGATTATAAGGTAGGAGAAGAAGGAAAATCCAGCTTTTTCCTTACAGGGAGACGTTAACCTTGTTAATCTTGAAAACAATTGCCTCCCCCTTACTCTTGCCTTTTTATGTGAACAGAACTGGTCAACTAATGAGGAAAAAACAGCTCCCACAGTTGCCTTAAGCTGGCCTTCAAACTCTCCAGGAAGATGTTCCAAAGCACATCATCGGCTTCTGTGTTGCTCTTCTTTCTTTTTTTGGGTATTGGCAATTCCTCATCTTTCCATACACACACAGAATGAATGAGTAAATAGTTGATCAGAGAAAAAAGAATATGGGATAGAAGTAAGAAAGATGAAACAAAAAAGTGAAATGAAATCCTATGATTTTTAGCACTGAGTTTCTAGAATGCATTTTCTCCAGATCCTTTTGAAGATTAGCTTCAACAACCTTTCCTAATTTGTGTCCTGCAATTGTTGGGCTTATAACTCCCAACCAACTTAGAGGACACAAGTTTGGGGAAGCCTGAGCTTGTCAACCTGCGTGATGCTAGGTTCTTAGCTTGTACTCACTCCATGGAAGTTGCTGGTTTTCTCAGCCACAGAATGAGCCAGCTAGATGACAAAAGGGTATTCTTCAAACTGTTCTCTCAGAGCTATCATTCTTGTATGGTAATGATGGAGGAGCATGGGGAAAGGGCCTGGGCCAGGATGCTCACTCCATTTCCATTTGCTGAAATTATGGCACGTAGAAGCCATTTCCAGGTTGCCCTAATCTTGACTCTTTTATTCACTGCTGTAGTTAACCTGGCTGGGTCTGCAGAAGATATATTTAAAATTGCAGCTACAAACTCAATAGGTTGGGCAAGAAAGAGTTCTTCTCCTCCGCTTTCCCTCAATTCATTTCAGTTGTACCATGGGTGTCAGTCCATGGAGGTTCTCAACCATTCAGGTCATGGTTGTCCCAAAGGTGCTTTTTTCCAAAAGGCAATTGGAATTTCTCAGGGTTTTTTTTTTAATGTTTCACTTCTCATCTGATAGAACTGAAGAAGCTTCTTGGATGAGAAATGAAATGTTCAAAAAAAAGTTCAAAGAACACACCTCCCCCAGAAAGTCCATTTGCCTTTTGGGAAAAGCACCTTTGGGACATAGGTGTCAGTCTTAAACGTGTCCTGGGTTCCTTCATATTCTATAGAGACTGAAAGCTTGACTAGATGGTAGAAGCGACATGAGGCCACTGCTTCTCCGTAGTCCTGGCTCCCTGTTCTTTGAAATGCGTGAGTTAATGCTACTCTTGATCCCATTATGCTGTGCTGTCCCTTTCTCCGCAGCATGGGCTGTTGTGGTAGGAAGGACTTGGGGCAATGATGTCATGGCATAGATTGTGCTCACCTTTGCAATAGGATGGGATGGAAGTCAAGAGTCATGGGTTGGCAGCCTTGTTGACTGTATTTGAAAACTCTTAGGTAAACTGAGATGAGACTTTCTTTTAGGCTATTGGGGAAAGCTCATAAGACTTCACTTTGTGTGCAAAATTTCTTAGACTTCATCCTTGGCATCTTGAAGAACATGGAATGGTGGTCAACGCCTGACAGTGAACCACCTGCAGCTGGTTGGCCACAGGCAGTCCCGGCCCCTTTCTGTTGCCACTAGTGTAGATAATGCTGCAGTAGATGAGTGAATTGATATAAGGCAGCCTCATGAGGAGAACCAGGCAGAGAAAAATCCCTGGATGTCAGGCCTAGATTAACCAGGACAGTAGTGCAAGATCCTCATAACAATAGATGGGGATAGCTGAATGAGGTCTTTTTCTAACAGGTGAGTTGTCTGTTTAGCCCTGCAGTAGGTTTATATAGCCAAGGATAAAGCAGAACAGGTAAATTGAAAGTATGTGATAATGCAGTAGGGAAAATTATTTACCATTTTATTTCAAAAACTAGAACATCAAATGAATGAACCTTCCACGATGGTATTTGACTTCCTAGAAATATAGAAATATATATAAATCAGAAAAATAAATTAGTCACATCAGGTATTTGTGATATCACAGACACAGAATAATAGGTGTCCGTGATCCTCATGCTGCTAAGGTCCAAAGAGCATTGCACAAAGCAATGAAAAGACCTGGCTGGGATGCTACTTTTTTTCCCCCTGAAAGAAAATATTGCTGCTGACAAACTCCAAGGAATGCACAAGCTGGGACTGAGATAGCAATAATTGGATTCTCCAAATTCTGTAAAGGAGAAGGTCCACTTTTTATGCCAAGAACTGTATCACTTAGGAAATTCTGTATTTTCTCTGGATGACCCCAAGGCTAGCAGCAACCAAGCAAAGGCAATCATTTAGTTTAAAAGAAGTGGTTCTGAGTTGATCTAATCATAGGAACTGGAGATGGGAAGATTGCCAATTTTAGAAAACATAAGAATCAAATGCTCTAAAAATGCAAATTGGAGGGTAGGAATGGAGGCCTTCTCAGAGGATTGCAAGGGGGGGTCAGAAACATGATATTCTTGCACTAGAATATTAATATGAAATAAATATATAAGGGTGAGGAAGGGAGAGGAGGAGAACCAACATATATATAAGGAACATTTCTCCAGATGCTAAACTTGCTGTATGAGTTTGATACACTGGATATGTTTAGCCCAAGTTCTCTGCATCCACAACTCTCCTCAACCCGCCTGTGCTTCCTTCCTCTTGTGTAGCTTCTTCTGGCAGCCAGGGTGGGTTGATTTTCATAGATTGCCATGAAGTGTCCCCCAGAAAGGTGATTATCGACCACAGGCAAATAGTGGGACAATCAATGGTCTTTGAGCAGCAGTCAGCCAGTCCAAAGGTTGGCCAGGAACTGATAGAAAAAAGCTCAAGGATGGGGATGAGCATCTCTGGAGGAGAGGGAGGAGGATAGATTTCCACATCTTGTGCTCTTGGCACAAGAGCTGGGGTGGATGCTTTGGTAGATCTGATTATCAGTTGCAGGAGGGCAGGATTATGGGCAATGAAGATGCGGAGCAGTGATAAACAGCAAGGCAGTCTCTCTCTCTCTCTCTCTCTCTCTGGATCAGCTCAAAGGCACCATATCAACTCCGCAGCCCCAACATTTCTGGGTGAGAAGATCATGGGCGAAGATGAACCAGGAGGATCATTGGGCACTGGTGAGATTCCCATCTGTGGAGAAGGCTGCACAGAGAAGAGAACAGACACACATACATACACACAGAGGGGGTGAGGGAGAAAGGGGTTTCTATGACAAGAAGCTTTCTGTTTCTGTTAACTTAAATTTTTATATTGTATTTTTTTATTTTTTAAAAGATGGATGGATGGATGGATGGATGGATGGATGGATGGATGGATGGATACATGATCAGTTTAATTGGGAAGGAGGACTGGAGTCTATATCCCTTCCGCCCGCTGTGTACCTTTTTTGACATTCTCGTTAGCATAATGCTTTGTATTAAAGTATCTTTAAGTACCTGTTCCATATTTATTTATTTATTTATTTATTTATTTATTAATCGTATTTATATACCGCCCTATCTCCCGAAGGACTCAGGGCGGTTCACAGGCATTTAAAAACATATAAATATAAATACAGAATAAAAACAATTAAGAAACTTATTTGAAAGCCCGTTAATTAAAATATACAAATAAAACCCAATTAAAACCCATGAATTTAAAACCTAGCTCAGTCCTTTAACACTTTAAACCCTGCAAATATGGTTCCTGATTCTGCACCATGACACCATCACATTACCAACATCAAACTCCAAGACCATAAATAAATAAAACATTTGATAACCCCTCTGGCCAGAAATAGTTTACCTATCCCTGCATCCAAAAAGACATCCTAGGGCAGGGGTCTCCAACCTTGGCAATTTTAAGACTTGTGGACTTCAACTCCCAGAATACTTTGCTGGCTGCTTTGCTGGCTGAGGAATTCTGAGAGTTGGAGTCCGCAAGTCTTAAAGTTGCCAAAGTTGGAGACCCCTGCCCTAGGATATTTTTTTTAAAAAAGAAGATTATGCCCAAATAGTTCTCAAAGGACTAGTAACATTAATGGATCAACAAATCCCTGAAAGCACACAGAAAAGTTAACAGGACGTTATTGCGGCATTGCCAGCATATTTTGACCGAATGAAATGATGGCTGATGCACAGAACAAACTCCCTTTGTAGATAAGACTTATTGGAGCAAGTATGCGGGCAGTTCAATTCTTCATCACCCTTAATTTGGTTATTGATTTAAACCATCTTCTGGGTGTGTAGAACATACTAAATCATAAGCTAATCAAATAGGTAGGATCTGCAAAACATGCTAAGCCCTGCAGAAACTAATCAGGGTCAGCATTGCCTCAGTTTGCAAGTTGTTACAAATTGAATCGTTGATTGACACAGAATGATGAATGTGGTTATTTTTAACCTTGGTTTGTTTTTTTTGTTCCTTAAAATATCATTTGATTGATTTATGGCTTAAGTGTATTGCCTAGACCAGGGGTGTCAATCCGGCGGCCCACACGCTGGATGCGTCACGTGCAGGCCACACCCACCTCAGCTCTGCAAATGGGAAAAACATCACGAAACATCACATGATGGCAACATGACATGGCAAGTTTGACATTTATAGCCTACACAGATGTGTTAACTTAGTAATTTAAACAAGTTGTGGGAACATAGCCTATGACTTGCATATGGATCATAATCAGGGGTGAAATCCAGCAGGTTCTGACAGGTTCTGGTAGTGGAAATTTTGAGTAGTTCAGAGAACCGGCAAATACCACCTCTGGCTGGCCCCAGACTGGGGTGGGAATGGAGATTTTACAGTATCTTTCCCCTGCCATGCCCACCAAACCACACCACACCCACCAAGCCATGGCCACAGAACCAGTAGTAAAAATATTTGAATTTCACCACTGATCATAATTAGGAAGAACAATAAAGTGTTCTGTAGCAAGATATATTTCCTATTTATTTTATTTATTCGCATTTTTATACCGCCCTATCTTCTGAGGGACTCCTAACCAAAACTCCTTAGGTTATCTGGGAAAAGAAAGGACTTTTTTGAGTATGTGAAAAAGTCTCACAGTTGAGCTTGGAAGATGTCCAAATGGAAAACTTCAGAGAATAAAGAGAGATGGCCAATCCAAAATAGATGGCTGGATGGCTGGATGGCTAGATGGATGGATGGAAGGGTGGGTGGGTGAATGAAAGACAGGTGGATAGGTAGATGGATGGACAATATATAGTATATTATTTTTTTAAGCTGCCCTTTCTTACAAAATGTTGTTGCTGGTAATTAAAAAAATATCTCCAAAGCTTGGATCTGAATAACATTTCTACTTTCTTATGGCCAAAAATCATCACTGCAGCTGTGACAGTCATTTTCTCTTACTAAGATGTGAATAATAGTGATTATTATTACCCAACCCTTTTCAAATTATAATGCTAGGCTAATGATAATTTGATGGGTCCCGGCAGTAGCTGAAAAGCATATGCGGGAAATTTGTATACGAGTGTGATACTTACTGCACACAGAATTGTAAGTGCTATACTGCAGTACACACAGTGCTGACGGTAAACTCGGCCTCATTGGCCATGATGTCTGTTGGCTGCAAATTGCGGTCATACATTGGGTTTTCAAATGTTCCTTGGACATTGGTGTTTTCATGGCCGGCATAGCCATTGAACGGCACCTTCGGTCTCCTTCTGTTTCAGAGAGGACAAAAAGGTCATAGGGGGAGGGGCTCTGCAGGACAGGTATATTTGCAAACTACAATGCATTAAACACTTTAAACGTTCTATTTGTCTCTTCTCCCTCCCTCATTCAAATTAATTGAAAAGAAGCACCCCAAAGTGTAGTTGAACTGTGGCGCCAGCCTAGCTCTGCTGAACAGTATATTCATCTACTAGCTAACAGTTGGAAGGAGGTCATCTAGTCCAATCCCCTGCTTGATCAGGAGATCCAGTGGTGGGATTCAGCCAGTTCGCACCACTTCGGGAGAACCGGTTGTTAACTTTCTCAGCAGTTTGGCAAACTGGTTGTTGGAAGAAATCATTAGGGCAGAGAACCGGTTGTTAAATTACTTGAATCCCACCACTGAGGAGATCCCTATACCATTTCAGACAAGTAGATGTCCAGTCCCTTCTTAAAATCCCCCAGCACTGGGGCACCCACAATTTCTAAAGCAGGGGTCTCCAACCTTGGTCCCTTGAAGACTTGTGGACTTCAACTCCCAGAGTCCCTCAGCCAGCAAAGCTGGCTGAGGAACTCTGGGAGTTGAAGTCCACAAATCTTCAAGGGACCAAGATTGGAGACCCCTGTTCTAAAGACAAGCTGTTCTACTGGTTAATTGTTCTCACTGATAGGAAAATTCTCCTTAGTTCTAGGGAATTTCTAGTTGGAGAGGTACAAATGCAGTTGGCTCCTAGAAAGAATGAAAAAAATGGATACTATTTCCATGGCATTGGATGGCAGCTTTAAGCACTAATGTAGTGAATAAAGAGGATGGCCTTGAAGGACAGAAGGAAGGCCCGCAACCAATTAAACTCAGTGCAGGCATTTGCAAAAACTAGAATAAGAAAATAACAGATTTGGAAGGGATATTGGAGATCTTCTAGCCTACCCAAGCAGGAATCCTATGCCATTTCAGACAAAAGGTTGTCCAATCTTTTCTTAAAAACCTCCAGTATTGGAATACTCGTGACTTCTGGAGGCAAGTCTTTCCATTGATTAATTTGTTCTGTCAGGAAATTTATCCTTATTTCTAGGTTGGTTCTCTCCTTGGTTACTTTCCACCCATTGCTTCTTGACCTGCCCTCAAGTGCTTTGGAGAATAGCTTGACTCCCTCTTCTTTGTGGCAGCCCCTGAGATATTGGAACACTGCTATCATGTCATGCCCTAGTCCTTCTTTTCCTTAAACTAGATATACCCAATTCCTGCAACGGTTCTTCATACGTTTTGGCCTCCAGTCCCCTAATCATCTTTGTTGCTCTTCTTTGCACTCTTTCCAGAGTTCTCAACATCTTTTTTTATATCATGGTGACCAAAACTAGATGCAATATTCCAAGTCTCCCATCCTTCCAAGTGGAAGGAAAGGTAGCACCTTCAGACTTGCAAGATTCTGTTACTATAGAGTTTTTAAGTATAGGTAGCTGAGATCTGCACAAGGTCTGTTTCTTAGTCTGGTCTACCTGATAAGGCTAACAACATGGGGATCATGAGAAATGTGGTTTAATCCGGAGGACACTGGACCAGAAAACCCATGATTATTTTTACAATCCTTGTTATGAAGCCCTAAGAGACTATTTCCTGCCTTTTTGACTTGGAACTTCTCACCTGTGCTTGTAGAGATAGAGCACAAACCCTGCAATCATCAGGGCAATGAAAGGCACGAGGATCGCAGCTGCAACTGAGCTGCTGTTGGATGCAAATGGATGTCCTATTGATTCAGAATCCCGTTCAATGATGCTGTTATCTGGAAAAAGAAACACCATTAAATTACTGGTACTGAGTACAATTGGGAAGGGGAGGCCAGGGGCTGTCCTCGCACGTCTGCTGCATATAAATGTAACAAAATACTTAAATCTCAGATTTAATCCCTGGCACCTCTAATTAAATAACCTCTGATGGGGTTAATGAGAACAGTAGTTGAATTAAACTCATGAGAGCGAGTAGGCTTGATAGAGTGCTGGTAGACTTATCCATTAATTCAGAGTCATGTTCTCATTGTTCAATGAGAAAGATGTTGTTTTTTATGAGACAAAGCAAAACATAAAGTTAGCCTTCTATGGTTTTTTTTCCAAGATGAATAGCCAGGTGTTCCTTTTATCTGTTTGATTTGAAGCCCAAGACCCCAAAACAGTGTTCACACTTTACATTATGCACACAATAAATAGTTTCAAAACTACGTTACAAATACCATTGACAAAATGACTATGTTAAGTGCTGAACAGTGATGGTGAGGGGATAGAATTTGGCAAAATTCTGGAAATGAATTTATTAAAATAACACTTGAAATTCAGTTTCACAGTATAACAAAAATTATAAATAAAAAGGCAGGAAAAAAAATCAATTCAATGAAAAATAACTATATATAATAGCTGATACCCACTGAAACGTAAATGAAAAAGCTCACAATTGTCATATTGCTAATATAAATTACTTAAAGTTCTTGTTTTGGGTCAATTTCGGTCTGAAAGTTAGTTAGCTTACCTAGTCTTTGGAGGCCGAATTGTCCAAAACCTTTGCCATGGACAAACCCTTGGTAGACAAATGTTCCACTTGAAGCTTCTGGGGTGACCTGTATTTGGAACAGGAAATGAAAAGATACTGCAAAATCCAAATGCAAAGTGGGGAAAAAAATCAATCATAAGAATAGGGTGATTGTAGTTTTAAGGACGATTTGTCCAGAAATTATCAGATTTATTTAAAATTGTGCTATAATTTGATAAAAACACATATTTGGTTTCACAGAAAAAAAATCTATTGCTGAGGAACAGAATAAATTGCCACAAGTCATGATGATAATGAAGGAAGTACCTTGACCAGAACAATAAAACCCATAAATAATGGTAGCTTAGAGATATTGAATGACTTATCCTATTTTAGATGCTCAACTGTATAACCATTTATGGAATTTTTTAAAAAAATATAAACCAGAAAGTCAAACCTAGTCTTCATGCTAATAATTGTTCAAAATATGGCTCAAATATGGTGCAATCTTTTTTTAAAAAAAATATTAAATTTCCAAAAATTAAAATACACAATACAAAAAAATAATAATACACAAAAAATATAAAACAAACAAAGACAAATGCATCGAAATTACAGCTTTTTCTAAATTGGTATCTCTATCCTATTTAACCTCTATATACAGATTCTGCTTCTAAGTACTGTATCTCTATCTTAAACTTACATCCTTGTTTAAATTATCTTAACCTCTATTCAGAATTCAATCTCATAGCAAAAATCTCCCTTAAGTTTTATGTTTGCTCTCCAATCTTTCTAAAAAGAAATGGAAGGTATGACAAGACAAGCTATGTATAGGATCTTGGAGCCAAATTATCTTTAGCCCTCAATTTATAACCATTCATTTAGTGACTGTTCAAAGTTACAACAGCACTGAAAAAAGGAACTTACAGCCAAACCTTGCACTTATGACCATCGTAGTATCCCCATGGTCACATATGATTGAAATTTGGGCACTTGGCCTTTTTTTAAACAATGGTTGCAGGATCTTGGGGTCATGTGATCACCATATTATGACCTTCCCAGCCAGCTTCTGATAAGCAAAGTCAATGGGGGACGTCACAATTGTTTAATGACCAAGTGAGTCACTTAATAGCTATCACAAAAAAAAGGCATAAAAGTGGGCCTGTCTCATTTTTTTTTTTTTTTACATTTATATCCCGCCCTTCTCCGAAGATTCAGGGCGGCTTACAGTGTATAAGGCAATAGTCTCATTCTATTTGTATATTTACAAAGTCAACTTATTGCCCCCCCAACAATCTGGGTCCTCATTTTACCTACCTTATAAAGGATGGAAGGCTGAGTCAACCTCGGGCCGGGCTTGAACCTGCAGTAATTGCAGGCTACTGTGTTCTAATAACACGCTTTACCAGCCAGAGCTATTACGGCTAAGCAAGGTAGTTTAACAACTACCTTGCTTAGTCATGGAAATTCTGACCCCAACTGTGGTTGTAAGTTGAGGACTACCTGTAGGAGGGATAGTTTTGTGGGGATACAGTTGGTAGAGCTGTCTAGAGAAAGACAGGGTATCCTGGGATAAGCCTTCCCGGAGGAATTCCTGTCTGAAGTATCTTCTGGCTTTTTTGGGTCAATTTTGATTGAAACATGCTTGAAGATTGGGGTTTATTTTGGCCTTAGACTGTTAAATGTAAAAATGTCTAGAAGGGTGTTCCTGGGTGCTGGGTCAGTAGATATATCCCAACATAAAATCTGTATGAGTAGAAGATAGATTCCTGCATGCCTAGAACCTTGGCGCTAGTTCAACTCTTTAACCATACTTTCCGTCTCCTCAAATCTGCTAAAGAGAAAACATTTGTTTTTGTACATCAGTTCATTCAAACTCTTTCCATCCAAATCTTCACTTGAAAGGCTGAGGGGCAAAAGGTCTGGTCAAATAAGAATGTAAACAACAAAGAACTGAAGGAACTGCATCATCAACTGCATCATCTTAGAAAAAATATTGCCCTGTTTCATATAATGAATTTTTCAAACTGTTTTCTGGCTTTTAAACAGTTTTTAAATATTTAACATTTTGTTTGCAATTCTAATTTTCCTGTTAGGCATTCAAATTTGTATGAGATTGTTTCATCAATGAAAAGTGTGCCTAAATGTCTCTAAATGTCTCTAACTCATCTTTTTTTTCTTTTATTAATCATTTAAAAAGAGAGAATGAAGAGAGAGAGAGAGAGATTTTTCTTTAGTTTCTCTGATACATAAGATGACAGTTTGCCAGCCTTCCTTGTACCCTCAAAATTTTAATAATAATAATAATAATAATAATAATAATAATAATAATAATAATAATAATAATAATAATAATAATAATAATAATTATTATTATTTAATTTTTATATCGCCCTTCTCCCGAAGGACTCAGGGTGGTTAACAGCCAGATAAAAATACAATACAATATACAATAAAACCTATTTAAAAAACTTATTCAACCTTGGCCAAATTAAAACTATAAAAGACATGATATAAGACCCCGTTTAAAATCCAATTTAAAACCCATATTATGCCAGTCCTGCTCGGAAGAATAAATACATCTTCAGCTCGCAGCGAAAGGTCCGGAGGTTAGGAAGTTGACGGAGTCCAGGAGGAAGCTCATTCCAGAGGGTAGGTGCCCCCACAGAGAAGGCTCTCCCCTTGGGGGTCGCCAGCCGGCATTGTTTGGCTGACGGCACCCTGAGGAGACCCTCTCTATGGGAGCGCACCGGTTGGTGGGAGGCATTTGGTAACAGAAGGCGGTCCCGTAGATATCCGGGTCCTATGCCATGGAGTGCTTTAAAGGTAGTAACCAGCACCTTGAAGTGCACCCGGAAGACCACAGGTAGCCAGTGCAGCTTGCGCAGGAGAGATGTTATATGGGAGCCACGAGAGGCTCCCTCTATCACCCACGCAGCTGCATTCTGGACCAACTGGAGCCTCCGGGTGCTCTTCAAGGGGAGCCCCATGTAGAGAGCATTGCAGTAGTCTAGGCGAGAGGTGACGAGGGCATGAGTGACCGTGCATAGGGAATCCCGATCTAGAAAGGGGCGCAACTGGCGAACCAGGTGTACCTGATAGAAGGCTCTCCTGGAGACGGTCGCCAAATGCTCTTCAAAAGACAACCGTCAATCCAAGAGAACGCCTAGATTGCGCACCCTCTCCATTGGGGCCAATGATTCGCCCCCAACAGTCAGCAGCGGTTGCAGCTGACTGTACCGGGATGCCGGCATCCACAGCCACTCAGTCTTGGAGGGGTTGAGCTTGAGCCTGTTTCTCCCCATCCAGAATGAGAACTTCATGAAATCATACAAACTGAGAAGTCTGAGAGTCACCGACCCAACGTACCCCAAGGCCATCAGGTTGGGGAATATTAATCTTAGATTTTGCTGCTCCTAACCATCATTGCAAAAGCTCTCGCATTCCCCCAATGTTATGTTCCCAATTCCTCTGCACGTCTGTCATTGAAATGTTTCAGGCAAAGACTTACGTGTCCATCCAATGCCCACTTATCATTCTTGAATTTGTTCATGAAGATCTCCAGTGGCCCTGTAATTTGGTGTACCTGGAGGAGAAGATGGACATCTTCTCTTTTGTAAATACCTGGAAAGAGAAGATAAGAGAGCCGGGCAGTCAAGATTGATTGTTTTTCTTGTAACGCAAGCAGGGTAAGGAAGCCCCTGAGAGAACTGGGGGAGGGGGAGGGGGGAGGTTTCATTGCAATTTGAGAAGACAAGATCTCAGTGTTCTTGAATGCTCTGTGAAGTTAGAGCAGGGTTGCATCCAACTCTGGAAAAATCATACTGGAAGCTCATCTGTATTACATGCATTTAGTTGTTTCCAAAGCCTGCAGGTAGCATTAAATTATTCAGGAAAATGAAAATGCAGGAAAGATAGCTAAGGCCTTCAAAGAGTTGTCTCCAATTGGGAAGATGGTTAAAATTGCAGATTAAAAACATGCACACACACACACACACACACACACACACACACACGTAAGTGGATGAGGCCCAAGATTCAGAGATTCTAACAATCCAGACAGGGATTGTGAAAGCCAGAAAGCTCAGAGGTCTTCTACTCAACCCCCTGCTCAAGAAGTCTTATACCATCTCAGTCAAATGGATGTCCACTCTATTTTTGAAAACCTCCAGTGATGGATCACCCACAACCCCAGGAGTCAAGCTATTGCATTAATTAATTGTTCTCATTATCAGAAAATTTCTCCTTCCTTCTATGTCGTATCTCTCTTTGGCAATTACAGTATCTCTTCCACCCATTACTTTGTATTCTGCCTCTAATGCCCTAGAGAGTAACTCAATTCACTCTTCTTTGTGACAGCCCTTCAAGTACTGGAAGAGACTCATCATGTCCCCCCCTAATCCTTCTCTTCAGTAGGCTAGATGTACCTGGTTTCCTCAACTGTTCATCACACAATTTAGCCTCCAGTTCCTTTATCTTCTCTGCACACTTTCCTGGGTCTCAACATCTTTTCCTCTATCATTATTTTTGGGTCATTTGGGTTTTGTATACCATCAAAACTCAGGTGTGAGCCACAGTTTGTGGTATATACAACCCATCACAGTAAACTATACCATAGCTTATTTGTTTGGTTATGCTACTATGTTAGCCTTAGTAGGTGGTATAATATGAATGCAGCCACAGAATTTCAGCTGGAGAATGATTACCCCCAGGGTTTTTAATCATTAATTTGCTTTGTACATTAGACAAATGTTTCAGATTGATTATCCAGGCAGATAAGGGTGAAGAGAGTAAAACCAAAAACATTATATTAGCAGTATTAATATGTTGTGAAGATAAGGTTGGATGGGCATCATTTTCCCTTCTATGTTGTTATGGGATGAACATCTCTCTTCTCACACCAGGAATGCCAAAAGACCCCAGCTGGCTGCCTTACCAGAGACTTGGAGCTCCACACCACTGTGGTCTATCAGGGTGGCATTCACTTTACTGGTGACTGGATCAAAGCTGGTGACAGAAAGCATGGCTGGCTGCTTTTTACCCATGTATTCATAAGAGCCTTTCCAGAAGGAATTTTTGGCAAAGACATCAGCAGGAACTAGAAATAACCCAAAGCAGAACAAGACAAGGAGAAGATTTTAGAACAAGTGCAGATGCCAAACAGGCCCGCCATAGTTTAGAATAGTGTTTCTCCACCTTAGCAACCGTAAGAGGAATGGACTTCAATTCCCAGAATTCCCCAGAATCATTATTTGTTCAATACTTTTTAAAATCAAGTTTTGTTACTTCAAAACAATAAAAAGAAATGCCATTAAGAGTCCATTTGAAATACTGAAAATCCATTTTAAAAAATGAATCATTTGAGTTTTTCATCTTTTAAGAAAATTGATAGTGTATCCAGCTTTTTACAGACCCAAATAATTTGCTATGCTGTTTCATTTTTAATGTATTTTTATTGATTTGATAGTTAGGAAAAAGAGATACCTGAGACTTTTGGAAGATGCTGATCTTTTGCAGCACCTACAGGTCGCCTGCTGGGTCGGACATCCGCTTAAAAGGACAATCAAAGCAAGAGTTCATATCTTAATAAGGTGACATAAACATCTTTAATAACAGATGAATATAAAGAAAGATCTTATACGGCCAGTGTGATCCCTTGCTCTCTTCAACTTGGTTCTGAGTTAACCTACTTTCCGGAAGAATAGATGGAACCATGAATTAATTTGCAAAATAAGCAAATCAAACTTAGAATGTTGTGTGAATGCACTACCTTTAGCATTAGAATTAGAATTTAGAATAGAATTTATTGGCCAAGTGTGATTGGACACACAAGGAATTTGTTTTGGTGCATATGCTCTCAGTGTACATAAAAGAAAAAGAAAAAAGAAAAGAAAAAAATACATCAAAGGTACAACATTTACAACACAAATGATGGTCATAGGTTGCAATTAAACCCTTAATGATAGCAAAAAAAAGTTACAGTCATACAGTCATAAGTGGAAAGAGATTGGTGATGAAAACGATGAGAAGATTAATAGTAGTGTAGATTTAGTAAATAGTTTGACAGAACTATTTACTAAAACTTTGGAACTGCCCCCATTTTAAATTGTTTTTTAGCTCTTTGTTATTTTTATAAATAACTCAAGGCAATGAGCATACCTTCCACCTCCTATGTTGAATATATCTGAAACCCGACCAGCTTTCATGCCTAAAGTGAGACTGATACTAGTCAGTCTCCTGGTTTCTATCTTGATGCCTTAACCATTAGATCAAACTTCCAAATATTTAATATTTTTAACATAGTTAAACATGTGAGTCAGAAAAAAAAATGCTACCAGATGGATTTGTTTGCTTCTCTAGCCTAGGAAGACTCTCTTCCTATGAGGTCTATAATTATGGATGATATGAGAGACTAGACAAAAGGGGACTCCCCACTTTTTGTTTTGCTATTTGAACTGGCAAAAGTGGTCAGCCCAAAATTTTAAAATTCATAATGTGCAAACAAAAAGCAAACAAAAAAAAAGTTTACTCCAGCTGTAAGGTCTGTTGGGGCAATCTGATATAAAGATTGCCTACCTGAAAACCTGAAAACCTGAAAACCTTTCCTACCTGAAAACCATCACGAATCCGCTTTTAGACCCCTTGCAATTTGCATACCGAGCAAATAGATCAACAGATGATGCTGTTAATATGGCTCTGCACTACATCCTACAACATCTTGAGTCTCCAAAGACCTATGCAAGGGTCCTCTTTGTAGACTTTAGTTCAGCATTCAATACCATCATTCCAGACATTCTTCTAACTAAGCTAAACCAGCTACAGGTACCGGAACAGACTTGTAAGTGGATCACAAGCTTCGTAACAAACAGGAAGCAGCAGGTGAAGCTGAGCAAGATCACATAAATATCTGTACAATTAGCACAGGGGGGCCCCAAGGCTGTGTGCTCTCCCCACTTCTCTTTTCTCTGTATACCAATGACTGCATCTCCAACGATACATCTCTTAAGCTATTGAAGTTCGCAGATGACATAACAGTGATTGGTCTCATTCGAGACAATGATGAATCCGCATATAGGCGAGAGGTGACGACTAGCCTTGTGGTGCAACCAAAACAATCTGGAACTGAACACACTCAAAACCGTAGAAATGGTGGTAGACTTTAGGAAAAACCCTTCCATACTTCCACCTCTCACAATACTTGACAACACAGTATCAACAGTAGAAACCTTCAAATTTCTGGGTTCTATCATATCGCAAGATCTCAAATGGACAGCTAACATCAAAACATCATTAAAAAGGACAACAAAGAATGTTCTTTCTGCCAACTCAGTAAGCTCAAACTGCCCAAGGAGCTGCTGATCCAGTTCTACAGAGGAATTATTGAGTCTGTCATTTGCACCTCTATAACTGTCTGGTTCGGTTCTGCAACCCAACAAGAAAAACACAGACTTCAGAGGATAATTAGAACTGCAGAAAAATAATTGCTACCAACTTGCCTTCCATTGAGGACCTGTATACTGCACGAATCAAGAAGAGAGCCGTGAAAATATTTGCAGATCCCTCGCATCCTGGACATAAACTGTTTCAACTCCTACCCTCAAAGCGCGCTATAGAGCACTGCACACCAGAACAACTAGACACAAGAACAGTTTTTCCCGAAGGCCATCACTCTGCTAAACAAATAATTCCCTCAACACTGTCAGACTATTTACTGAATCTGCACTACTATTAATCGTTTCATAGTTCCCATCACCAATCTCTTTCCACTTATGACTGTATGACTATAACTTGTTGCTGGCAATCCTTATGATTTATATTGATATATTGATCATCAATTGTATTGTAAATGTTGTACCTTGATGAACGTATCTTTTCTTTTATGTACACTGAGAGCATATGCACCAAGACAAATTCCTTGTGTGTCCAATCACATTTGGCCAATAAAATTCTATTCTATTCTATTCTATTCTATTCTATTCTAAAGGTTTAACATTGATAGAGGAAGATTTATGTGATATGAACATTGTTGAGATCCTCCAGAGTGAGGGGGCAACTCTATCCCTGAGCACCAGAAGTGAAAAAAGAATCACATAGAATTCTAATGTTCTGGCTTCCATGGTGGGAAATGGTCAGCAAAAAATCGGCTTTTGGGTCTGATCTAACAAGGCAATTTTTAATCCTCTATGTCTGGAGAACAGGGGACAGAAATAGAATGATTTGTCCATGGAACACATGGCTGAAATGCAAGAGATGAATTTCAAGTGGAAAGAATAAGATGTTTTGTAGACATAGAGCTCTCTTTCCATTGGCAGCTTTTCTTACCCAGGCAAATGGGAGGCTTCCCTGTCCAGCTGCCATCAGCCTTACAAGTCCGATGCTCTGATCCTCCAGTGAGATAAAAGCCACTCTGGCACGAATAGATCAAGGTGTATCCCAGCGAAGGCAGGTCCAGAGCACCCACATTGGCATGGGCTGGGGTATCTGGTTCCTTGCAGTTGTGTGCTACAAAGACATGGAGGAAATCATCTTATAGACCCACCATTACCAGGCCTAAGAAAGGGCAGAAGATGGCTTTCCCTGGTATCCTCCAGTTCTGTTTGGACTACATCCCCCAGGACTCCCGGGAGATTGCTGATGTTATTTGGAAATGTCAGGTATTTCACCTGAAGAGCACCAAGTTGGGAAAGGCTGCTGGTTGGGTAAAGATTGAAGCCTGTCTATAGCCAAGAGCTGGCCTGACTCAGAAGGAGGCATCTTCTGAAACAATGCCTTCAAACACCTCATTCATCCTTGCTTTCTGGGATTCATCTGTGAAGGCTGGTTTACATTTTCTCCTTTCCACATTATCTATCCAGGCAGCAGAAATGAAGAATATATGCCATCTGAGTATATACTGCAAACCTGGATTCTTAGGACAGAGCAGTGCTCAGCCACAGCCACTTGAAAACGTATGGCCTACAACTCCCAGAATACCCCAGACAGCCATGCCAGCTGAGGGATTATGGGAGTTGAAGTCCACACATCTTCAAGTGGCTGAGGTTGCGGTTCGATGGCATCAACTGTTCTGCCAACACCGAGGAAGCTAAGACTTACGGATGCAGTTTGGTTGAATTCCACTCCATGTCAGATTTGGAAGGCAGGTTCTGGTGGTGGACCCTTGCAGCAGATATCCTTTATGACACTTGAAGAAGATGACACTTCCAACCTATTGCAATGAGAAACAATGCAAATTTAGCATGTTGTGTGAATATAGCATGAGTGAATATAGCCACTCATCTAGTTAAAGCAACTGATCTAGTTAAAGATGGGTAATTCAATCTCACATACTGTATTACCCAATAGACTGTCCTTGAAAAACTGATCAAGCCAGGTCTGAACTTGATTTAGCTTACAGTGGCCAGTGTGATGAAGCTCCTTTTGCTCTTGAGTGATTCAGACTCGAAAGAAAAGTTTGTGGTTCAGACAAAAAACTAGTGGAACATGTAACAAAATGTTGCCATGTGGAATAATTTGGGTTCATGATTCTAGTCACACAGTGAGTTCCTCACACATAACATTGTATTTTGAAAAGTTCTTTTTTATGATGTGATTGAATCTCATGACATTCCAGCAGCCTCTTGAAGAGGAGACAGTTAACATATTTCATAAACTCACAAATGTTTGGCCATTTTAATTTTCAGTTTGGAGAAAGGGAGGGAGACTCCCCATCATGTGAGACTAGGCAGTGGTGCTAACAACTTGAAAAGAGTGTTGATCTTTTTCATAAAACGATTGTCCTCTCATATGCAGATGTGGAGTTCTCCTGGGTTTATATCCACTTTGTGTGAGTTGGTCATGGGCCATCAAGTCAGTGTTGACTTTTACTGGCCATACAGATAGTCCTTGACTTATGAGTGGTTGCTAAGCAATTGTTCAAAATTATGATGGACTCCAAAAGTTATTTACGATCCAAATTCAAAGTTCCTATATCTGGGCCCATCACCTATGTCACATGACCACATTTTTGTTTCTCAGCAACAGTCCCAAATTTATGGCCATTTGCAGCATCCCACATGACTTCAATTGATGAAGGAAATGGGTGTTTCCTTCTTGTCTCTGGCAACAACTTTCCTATAGAAAACAATGGGTTCACTTAATGAATGTGGTATTCACTTAATGATCACAGAATTCATTTTATACAACCACTTAATGAGTGCCTCAAAAATGGTCACAAAATCAGATCTGGTCATATTCACTTTATGGCCGCTCTGATTTACAATTCAAATTGTGGGTTCAATCACAGTTGCAAGTCGAGGACTCCCTGCATAGATTTCCTCCAGCTTGAGATGCCTTGTTATTTACTAAGAGAGGCAAGTCTATTTGATTCTGTCTCCATTAGAAGCACAAGCATCATCAAGGACCACCTCTGAATCTAATCAAAGGTCCCTCTGGCAAAATCCTCCTATTGTCTCCCTCACAAAACAGCTTAATCAAGAGATAACAACTCTCCAAAGAGAAATCATCACTGTTTGTGTTTTGCATAAATGGAGAATGAATACATCCAATCCCTGGATTAAGGATGACAAATTAGCAGTTTCAGCTATATTATACAGATAAAGAAGATTGTTCAGGGTGAAGGAGAGAAGAAAAGAAAGGAGGGAGGGAGGGAGGGGAGATGATCATATTACCTGATAACCTTGGGAATTGTTTTGAATTCCAAAAAGAGGCACACCTGGATCCATGCAGGTTGTAACACTTGCGTCTGAAAAGAAGAACAAACAAATGTTAAGTGCTTAATTCATTTGTGTGTGTGGGTGTGTGTTTCTGTGTGAAAGAGAGAGAGAGAGAGAGAGAGAGAGAGAGAGAGGGAGGGAGGGAGGGAGGGAGAGAAAGAGAGAGAACTCTGCTCTGCCTCAGTGAGACACTTCATGGCACAAAGGTAAAGGTACTTCATGTAGATTCCAGCTCTTCTGGGGTCTACTTCTGGTTCTAGGGCAGTGATGGTGAACCTCTGGCACACATGCGGTGGCATGCAGAGATATCTCTCTGGGCAGCCCGTTACTCTTCAAGGTTCCGGAGTGTAAATGCACATGTGTGCAGGAGTGCCGGAAACCAGAAGAGCAGCTCCTTGGCATGCATGTGCGCGCCGGGAAGCTGAGCTTCTGGTTTCTGAGGCACACATGCGCATCGGCCAGCTGATCTTAGTGCACACATGCATGCCAGAAACTGGAAGACCAGGTGACCGGCATGCATGCACACAATGGAAACTGGAAGCTCAGTTTTCTGGCGTGCACATGTGTGCCAGGGAGTTGCTCTTCCAGTTTCCGGCACTCCCCCACTCATGCACGCACTCCCGTTTTGGCACTCGCTACCACTCGCTATTATTGTTTTAATTTTGTTTCGGCCAAATTGAATTAGATTTTTAAAATGTTCTTAAATTTTATGTAATCTGTTTTTATCTGGCTGTAAACCACCCTGAGTCCTTTGGGAGAAGGGTGGTATATAAATTAATTAAATAAATAAATAAATAAATAAATAAATAAATAAATAAATAAATAAATAAATAAATAAATAAATAAATAAATAAATAAATAAATAAATAAATAAATAAATACCAAAAAGGTTCACCAACAGTGTTCTAGGGAATTGCTGGGTGGGTCTTCAGAAGGAAAGTAGAGAAAGAAAAAAAACCCAATGAAGATTTGTAAAAAAAAAAAATTGATAAGGGGCCACCAAGATTTGTCAGCACTTAGGGCACCAGTGAGCCTTAATCTGCCATTCAGTGAGCAGACACAACCTTGAAATGAGTTCACACAAACCATGGCAGAAGGAAAAAACCCACTCAAAGGTTCCCAACCTACTACTTATTCCAATTTGCTGCACATCTGTGAGCATAACTTTTTTAGATAGGGCATTTTTAAGGGGTGGGAGGGTTAGGGCGGGTGTTGGGGGTAGCCCGTCGGGAGGGAAACCAGTCCCTGCGCGCGCTCGTGGCGATTATTTAGTGGGTTCGGAGGTTATGGGGGAATGTGTTCCTTTTGTGAGGTGGTTCCATTTGCACGGTAAGTGGGAGGGGCAGATATGGCGGAAGGGGGATCGTATCGGTCTAGGGGTCACGCGTTCGATGTCTGCAAGCGATCGCGTGCCCGATCCTCTGACTTTTCCGTTCCCGGATGGTCAAGACCCTCAGAGCCTGGGCCTTCGTCTTATGTTATGCAACGCACGGTCCGTGGCCAATAAGGCCCCCTAATACGATCTTATCCAGGGGCGCGGATCTTATAGGCGTTACGGAGACCTGGTTGGGCACTGAAGGGGCGTGCCCTGGTGAAATGTGCCCACGGGTTTCCGTGCATTCCATCAGCCGAGGGCCCAGGGTAGGGGTGGGGGTGGCGGTTGCTATTAAAGAGAGTCTAGAGCCGAGGAGACCACTGTACCTCAGATTGCGGTGTGAATCCCTCTTTGTGAGATGGGGTCATAGGTGTCAGATGGGCTTGCTGGTCACGTACCTGGCTCCTTGCTGCGTGACAGCTGCCCTGCCTGAGCTCCTGGAGGTGCTTGCGGGGTGGCAGTGGAGACCCCAGACTTTTAGTCATGGGGACTTTAACTTGCCATCTGCCGGCTCGTCATCGACAGTGGCTCGGGAGTTCATGGCTTCCATGACAGCCTTGGACCTGACTCAAGTAGTGGATGGCCCCACTCACATCGGGGGTGGCACTCTGGATCTTATTTTTATCTCTGGTCAGTGGTTGAAGGATCTGGATTTGAGAAATGTAGTCATAGAACCTTTGTCATGGTCAGATCACTCTCTCCTTCGCCTGGACTTTCTGACCGCCACTCAACACCGCGGGAGGCGGAACCTAGCGTTGGTTCCGTCCCAGGCGCCTGATGGACCCGGAGAGGTTCCGGACGGAGCTTGGGCCACTTCCTGAGGTCTGGCTCACGGCACGGCAGAGGAACTAGCCGCAGCCTGGCAGCGGGCTGCGGCTGGGGCTTTAGACCGTGTCGTGCCTCTGCGACCTCTGACCCGGCGCAGATCCCAACCGGCTCCTTGGTTCTCCGAGGAGCTGAGGGGATGAAACGCCGGAGAAGACGCCTAGAGAGCTCCTGGAGGTCTAGCCGTTTAGAAGCTGATCGGACACTAGTTGGGTCCTATACTAGGACCTACCTAGTGGCACTGAGGAAGCGGCGTTGCTCGCCTCCTCCCTCATTGCGTCGGCAGATAACCGCCCAGCCGCCCTGTTTGGGTGACCCGTTCCCTCCTTCACCAGGGGCGGGATGACCCGTGCAGGGGCGTGCTGAGGAGTTTAACGGTTATCTATACGATAAAATCGTTCAGCTCGAGGCGGTCTAGACCAAAATTGCGGCGATTCAGATGAGGCGTCTGAGGGTGGTCTTGGTGACATTTGTTGGGATGAGTTTGACCCTGTGGCTCTCGAGGACATGGACAGGTTGTTGGGTAGGCTGAATGCCACCACGTGTTTACTGGACCCGTGCCCCTCCTGGCTGGTGCTGGCCACTCAGGAGGTGACACGAGGCTGGCTCAGGCGATTCTGAGTGCCTCCTTGTTGGAGGAGTCTTTCCGGCCGCCTTGAAAGAGGCGGTGGTGAAACCCCTCCTCAAGAAGCCCTCCTGGACCCGGCTGTCTTAGGTAATTATCGTCCGGTCTCCAACCTTCGCCGCGAAGGTTGTAGAAATATGGTGGCATATCAGTTTCCTCTGCACCTGGATGAAACTGTCTATCTAGACCTGCTCCAGTCCGGTTTCCGGCCCGGTTACAGCACGGAGACGGCTTTGGTCGCGTTGGTGGATGATCTCTGGAGGGCCAGGGATAGGGGTTGCTCCTCTGCCCTGGTCCTATTAGACCTCTCAGCGGCTTTCGATACCATCGACCATGGTATCTTGCTGCGCGGTTGGGGATTGGGAGTGGGAGGCACCGTTTATCGGTGGTTCTCCTCCTATCTCTCCGACCGTCGCAGCCGGTGTTGCCAGGGGGCAGAGGCCGGCCCCGAGGCCCCTCACTTGTGGGGTGCCGCAGGGGTCGATTCTCTCGCCCCTTCTGTTCAACATCTATATGAAGCCGCTGGGTGAGATCATCAGTGGCTTCGGTGTGAGGTACCAGCTGTACGCTGATGACACCCAGCTGTACTTTTCCACACCGGCCACCCCAATGAAGCTATCAAGTGCTGTCCCGGTGGTTGAAGGATCTGGATTTGAGAGATGTAGTCATAGAACCTTTGTCATGGTCAGATCACTCTCTCCTTCGCCTGGACTTTCTGACCGCCACTCAACACCGCGGGAGGCGGAACCTAGCGTTGGTTCCGTCCCAGGCGCCTGATGGACCCGGAGAGGTTCGGACGGAGCTTGGGCCACTTCCTGAGGTCTGGCTCACGGCACGGCAGAGGAACTAGCCGCAGCCTGGCAGCGGGCTGCGGCTGGGGCTTTAGACCGTGTCGTGCCTCTGCGACCTCTGACCCGGCGCAGATCCCAACCGGCTCCTTGGTTCTCCGAGGAGCTGAGGGGATGAAACGCCGGAGAAGACGCCTAGAGAGCTCCTGGAGGTCTAGCCGTTTAGAAGCTGATCGGACACTAGTTGGGTCCTATACTAGGACCTACCTGGTAACACTGAGAAGCGAGGCGTTGCTCGCCTCCTCCCTCATTGCGTCGGCAGATAACCGCCCAGCCGCCCTTTTCGGGTGACCCGTTCCCTCCTTCACCAGGGGCGGGATGACCCGTTGCAGGGGCGTGCTGAGGAGTTTAACGGTTATCTATCGATAAAATCGTTCAGCTCGAGGCGGTCTAGACCAAAATTGCGGCGATTCAGATGAGGCGTCTGAGGTGGTCTTGGTGACATTTGTTGGGATGAGTTTGACCCTGTGGCTCCGAGGACATGGACAGGTTGTTGGGTAGGCTGAATGCCACCACGTGTTTACTGGACCCGTGCCCCTCCTGGCTGGTGCTGGCCACTCAGGAGGTGACACGAGGCTGGCTCAGGCGATTCTGAGTGCCTCCTTGTTGGAGGAGTCTTTCCGGCCGCCTTGAAAGAGGCGGTGGTGAAACCCCTCCTCAAGAAGCCCTCCTGGACCCGGCTGTCTTAGGTAATTATCGTCCGGTCTCAACCTTCGCGCGAAGGTTGTAGAAATATGGTGGCATATCAGTTTCCTCTGCACCTGGATGAAACTGTCTATCTAGACCCGTTCAGTCCGGTTTCCGGCCCGGTTACAGCACGGAGACGGCTTTGGTCGCGTTGGTGGATGATCTCTGGAGGGCCAGGGATAGGGGTTGTTCCTCTGCCCTGGTCCTATTAGACCTCTCAGCGGCTTTCGATACCATCGACCATGGTATCTTGCTGCGCGGTTGGGGATTGGGAGTGGGAGGCACCGTTTATCGGTGGTTCTCCTCCTATCTCTCCGACCGTCGCAGACGGTGTTGACAGGGGCAGAGGTCGGCCCGGCGCCTCACTTGTGGGGTGCCGCGGGGTCGATTCTCTCGCCCTTCTGTTCAACATCTATATGAAGCCGCTGGGTGAGATCATCAGTGGCTTCGTGTGAGGTACCAGCTGTCGCTGATGACACCCAGCTGTACTTTTCCACACGGGCCACCCCAATGAAGCTATCAAGTGCTGTCCCGGTGTTTGGAGGCCGACGGGTCTGGATGGGGAGAAACAGGCTCAAGCTCAATCCTCCAAGACTGAGTGGCTGTGGATGCGGCATCCCGGTACAGTCAGCTGAGTCCTCGGCTGACTGTTGGGGCGAGTCATTGGCCCCGATGGAGAGGGTGCGCAATCTGGGCGTTCTCCTGGATGAGCGGCTGTCTTTTGAAGACCATTTGACGGCCGTCTCCAGGAGAGCTTTCACCAGGTTCGCCTGGTGCGCCAGTTGCGCCTTTCTAGACCGGGATGCCTTATGCACGGTCACTCACGCCCTCGTGACGTCTCGCCTGGATTACTGCAATGCTCTCTACATGGGGCTCCCTTGAGGGGCATCCGGAGGCTTCAGTTGGTCCAGAATGCGGCTGCTGCGGGTGATAGAGGAGCCTCGGGGCTCCGTGTTACCTATCCTGCGCAGACTGCACTGGCTACCTGTGGCCTTCGGGTGCGCTTCAAGGTGTTGGTGACAATCTTTAAAGCGCTCCATGGCATAGGGCCGGGCTATTTACGGGACCGCCTACTGCTTCCAAATACCTCTCACCGACCCGTGCGCTCCCACAGAGGGACTCCTCAGGGTGCCGTCAGCTAGGCAGTGCCGTCTGGCGACACCAGGGAAGGGCCTTCTCTGTGGGGCTCCCACCTCTGGAGCGAACTCCCCAGGACTTCGTCAACTTCGGACCTCCGAACCTTTAGTCATGAGCTTAAAGCACTTATTCATCTGCGGGACTGGATTAGATTTTAAAGTTATTGGTTTTAAGGGGTTTTTTATTATTTATATTGTTTTTAAATTAGGCAATAGAATAAGTTTTTTAATTGTTGTTTTTTAATTTGTATTTATATGTATTTTAACTGCCTGTGAACCGCCCTGAGTCCTTAGGGAGATAGGGCGGTATATAAATTTGAAAAAATAAATAAATAAATAAATAAATAATAACTGAGATTTAACTTTGGGCTCATTTATGCTGTTCTGGCTCATCTAAAGCAACCAAATCTATAATGGGATCTAAAAGTAATTAAGAACAGATATAATAAAATAAAACAACTGTATAGGAAGTTTCAGGCTTAAGGGTGTAGTATATTGTACAGGTGGTAGCACCAGACTGGGAGTTTTGTTTGTAAGGTCAGTTTCTGAAGGATGGCTTCTAGTTTTTACTATAACAAATAATTATTGTTTTCATTTGGGAATGCAGAGTCACTAAAACGACTCACTTTATGGTGCATGATTTGAAACCTGTGAAGATTTATACACATCTTTCATTGCTGCAGAGTAATTCTAACAGAAATTAAAACGATTAATGCAGTTCACCTGTTTTCATCTTTGATATATAAATGCCCCCAAAGCAGGCTTTTTAAAATGCAAATTTCCCTGGTCTAAACTGAAAAAAACAACAACCCAAAAACAAAAACCCAGAATTAAACTTTGGACCCAACTTTTTGTGATACAGCTTTCTTACAAACATAGATAACCGGTACAAAATGGTTGTATCAAATGCCGGTTTCCTAGAAGTGATAGCACTACTCAGATACTTTTTAAATTCTGTATGGCTGTAGAGTCTGAGGAATGCCCAAATTTGCTTTTAGTGGAATTAGGGAATTACAGGTAGTCCTTGACTTAACAACCATTTGTTTAGTGACCATTTAAAGCTTCAACGGCGTTGAAAAAAGAAACCTACAATCGGTCTCACGGTCATGTAAATGAAATTTGGGCACTTGGGAACTGGCATATATTTTACAATGGTTGCATTTGATTATTGTTTGTATAAGAGGGTGAGAGTCAGGTACCTTGTTTCATATATTAAACAAATGACCCACTGGGAACCCCATATTAAAACAACATACCTTATGTGTGGACAGAATGTGAAAACAACATTTAATACAGCACAGTACTTGAGTAAAATTGTTCAGCTAAGATCGGCACAGGTGGGACTGATTGAGGTAGATACTGAAATATAATTTTATCTCATTTTATTTATCTATATATATCAAGTTATTGTATTTTATTCCAATTTCATTTTAAATTGTTTTTATAGGATTTTATTCATAATTTGTACTTGGAATTCTGTATTTTGATATGGCCCTACCAGCTAATCAATTATCTAAACCAGGGGTCTCCAACCTTGGCAAGTTTAAGCCTGGTCGACTTCAACTCCCAGAATTCCACAGAAGCTTTGCTGGCTGGGGAAATCTGGGAGTTGAAATTCTCCAGGCTTAAAGTTGCCAAGGTTGGAGACCCCTATCTAAACTAACTAACTAACTAACTAACTAACAATGGTTGCAGCATCCCAGGATCAAGTGAAATCTGTTTGTGATCTTCCCAGCTGGTTTCCAACAAACAAAGCAAAGGGGAGACAGGTTTGTTTAATGACCATAAGATTCACTTAATAATTGCTGTGATTCCATTAAAAACTATGGCAAAATGGTTGTAAAATTGGGATGAGTCACTTAACAACTTTGTTAAGTGACAAAAGTTCTGGTTCCAGTTGTGTAAATGGAAGGCTACCTGTATTCAGCAGGTAGTGACCACACCTTGCTTGGGAATTAAATAGAATTGGACCAGATTAGTATTTTGGCAGGAGTTTTCAATATTAAGATATAAAAGTTGGAAAACTTTCTGGAGTAGAGCAATGGGAAACTACTTCCTTAACACTGCCAAGAAAAGGCAGAAGCATTTTTATTATTATGTTCCCCAATAAAGTTCCATCTTGTTACCGATGCAGCTTGGCTGGGTCCCACTCCATGATCCATCGGCCTGGCAGAACCTCCGAGCTGATCCCACCAGCACTAATGGGGGCAGACAGGAATAAGAGACAGAGGAGCGGAAAGTAAAACCTCGATCTTCACGTCGCCCGTCTGCTGGGATTCCTGGATCGTCACAAAAGACAGCTGCAAAAAGAATGGTCAAAGGACTTCAATGAGAGACATTTCACTGGGATAAGATCTCTAACCACACCAACCTCTTGTAATATCCTACGTCTGGTGCACACAGCCAGTGAGCCAAGATCCCTAACTCTTTTGGACCAGTAGGGAAATATAACATATTGAACTTGTTTTGGGTATGCAGATGAAGAAGTAAGACAAAAACCCGAACCATGACCTCTAAATTACCAAGGCTCCTGAACTCAAATAAACTTCCTGAATTGCTAGCTTTTGTAGCTTCTGGGTCATAAGTTATCTTAAATCAGCACCAGGGATCAAATGCTCTGAAGTCTACTACCGGTTTTCACTTCGCTGCTGGTTCGCTTTGTGAGCGAATGCTTGCTGCATGCCAAATGCACGCTTCATGCGCAGGCGTACCGCAAGCGCCACCGTGCAGCACTGAAAAAGGAGGATTAAGAAGCCTGTTCTGTTCTGTAAGTAGAACAGCGTAGGGAGGGGGAAACAGCTGTGCCACGTGGTTTAGATTCGCTAGAAAGCAGAATTTCCTGCTTTCTAATGAATATAAATCGCACGGCACAGCTGATTATTGGAAATACCAGTTCGCCCGAACCAGTAGCATTTTTTAAAACTAGCGGTTCGTCTGAATCAGTAGCATTTTTTTACTACCAGTTCAAACAAACCGTTCCGAACTGGTAGCATTTCACCCCGATCAGCTCTGATATTTTCAGATGGGAACAAGGATGTAACTAGCCACAAAACGAACTAGTGCCAATCTCCATTTTATTCTTATTATTTCACCAAAAGCAGAAAATTATTGGTCAGCATTTATTATACAATTATAAAAAGGTTGCTTGTATCCTACTTCAGTGGGCAGAACCTGGTGGTCTGTTCCCAGTCTTGCTCAAATAAGCTTGACTGAAGCAGATTGTGTGGTTTCCACTCAAATCATGGGGAATTTTTCCTTTACAAGGAAAATGATAACTATGAACTGTCACAATGGGGGGTGTATAATCACAAAATTCCAATATTTTGGAATGCAAACTGTAAGTTTATGTCTCAATTTGCTTTTGTTTTTTTAGATACCGGTACATAAAGAAAATGAAGAACCATCATTATGATCTTCTAAGAATACCTATGATGTTTATATAGAATCCAAGGTCAGTTTTGGAAATAAAGGTGAATCTGGAGTTCACACTTACATTTTGTTTAAAATTAGAATAATAACAAGTTAGAAAAGTAAAAATGGACCCTGACTGGCACCTAGAAAAATATCCATGGCACTCTGACACCTTCATGTGTTATCTGGGGTGAAATCTACTTACCTTCCCAACCGGTTTGGAAGTGCACGCACTGTGCCATGTCATGTGTCACATGCGTGCTTAAACCCTCTGCGCATGCACAAACCCTTCTGTGCATGCGCGGAGGGTAAAAAACAGGTTACTTCCTGGTTAAAACCTGGAAGTAATGACGAACGGGCAGGTGGGCGGGACCTCGCACCGCCATCGCTACCAGTTCTCTGAACTACCGGCCAACATCACTACTGGTTCGGCTGAACAGGTCCAAACTGGGAGCATTTCAGTCCTGATGTGTTATGTTGGGGACTCTCAATTTAGAGCAGGGGTCAACAACCTTGGCAAATTTACAACCTGGTGGACTTCAACTTCCAGAATTCCCCAGCCAGCTTTCCTCCAGGCTTAAGGTTGCCAAGGTTGGAGACCCCTGGTTTAGAGGACATTTGTAACCTGGCTAGCAGAAGAGAGTGGCCAGCTTCTCTCTGCACGCTGTGTTTCATTGTCAGTGAATGTTTAATCTATTTCCACCTTCCTACTCTCTCCTGGCAGGCCGGCTGAGAGAGAACAGAAGGCTAGCTTCAATTTCCTTGCTTGCTTTTGCTTGAATTCAAAAACAGATCTTCCGTTGTATAAAGGCAAAACACCATGTGGCCCTATATTGAACAGGAAAGTCTGTTTCTTCTGCAGCAGGTGGAACAAGAAATGCCAGACAAAAACTCATGTTCTTCCAAATGTCTGGGTGGGAGGGAAAGCACAAAAATTCTACACAATTGCAGGCTAGCTTCCCTTCTGATAAAATTCTGGACACTTTTCTTTCATTGCACACCTTTGCTTTCAGACTTCTCCTCCAAAGAGGTTTGATAGCATCTTCTAATACTTCTTGGATACCGAAGCCAAATTTTCCAGCAGAATTTAGCTCTTCTGCTCAGTTTGAAAATGGGCCCATTTTGCTTGGTTCAAGAAGAGAGTGGGAAAAAGGACTTTGGAAGTGTTTTAGTTAAACTTTGCTGGTGGAGGCCTTTAACAATCAAAGTGATGCGGGAATAGGGTGAGCATTTTAGTAGAATATGATCCAACTGCCTTGTGCAACTGAAAGAGGTTTGTGTAAAATGGAATAAATAAACTAGAAAAATTTTCACCTAAGTGTTTTTCCCTGGCCCCCAGGGAGCAGCTAATCCTTCTCATGATTCTTCTGGTTCACAGCAACATTCAGACAAGCAGCATGGTGACCCCCTCTCTCTGTTGTTCTTTTTTAACTTTCGTTTTAGCTATAATGGCCAAGCAGCTTTTTTGATCGGTTCTCACTAAAGACTGGATTCTGGCTTTTGACTAGTCAGATAACAAGAGTTTGTGATGGATATGTCTTTATAATGTAAGAAGCCTCAGCTACTCCACTTCTGACTTCATGCCTTGTCCAGCTGGAACAGTCTACTTACGAAAGCACTGTGGGATTTCTCCACTCCATGATCCATTTCCTTCACAGGTCAAAACAGCAGCTAGGGAGAGCTGGTAGCCTTCCAGACAGGTATAACTGATACTTGAGCCCCAACTGAAATCTGAGCCCATGACTCTTCCATTGGAAACAATTTGTGGAGATTTGCAGATGATAGCTAGGGAGAAAAAGTCACACTGAACTCAACACGAGACCCAGAAGGTTAGAATTCATGTTCTAGGGTTTCTATCATTTTCATGTGAGTGTGCTCTAGATATTGAAGGAACTTGTCATAGCTGCAAAGCTCCTTCAAAGGGCTAGAATTCACAGCTGTTACCCTGTTCTTTCTATTTGGTCAAATAAATAAATAAAGGTTGCCGAAATACAGATGGTAATTAAATAAGGCCACAGCATGCAAGTAACCGTATAGCAAATTGGCCATCTGTAGCACCTAGGCATAAAGTAGGTGAAATTTTAAACATGCTTGTCTGGCCCATCAGAAATCCTGGCATGAAGGACATTAACACTATGCACATCACTAGACAGGATGATCTTCTTTAGAATCATGTGCTTCTATGTGCAACCAAGATTAATTTATATATGGCTTCTGAATCCACCTCTAACCCCAATTTTTTTTCAAAAGGTCTCAGATTATTCTTGAAACCAGTCCTTCCTGGCTTTCCATTGACCACAGGGATTCAAAATAATGTGAGCCATGAACAGAAATGGGCATTAAAAAGGTCTCTTTAGGATTCTTTTAAAAAACCCTTGTGGTTAAAGAAAATGGTGGGTAGTTTTTACCAGATTTTTTAAGGGGAAGAAAAATTTCTACAATTTCTTAAGAACAAAACTCTCTCACCCTTCCAGGAGTAATATAATGGATGAATTCTCTTGAGATCTTGAACAGAAGCATAAAAAGTTGTACTGGAGCAATTGCACAAAAGTGAAAGACAGACTACACATATACAACACTTTCTTTGATCACCTAGTGCAGGTATGCATATTCTGCCTATGAGATATTCTCCAAGCTGTTCTTTTTAAGGCTAATTCTCTTCAAATAAATTGAAGAAGTGAGGGAGTAAGTGGGGGAAAGAATTTCTCTATCTGGATTTTGTGGCTTCTACTCTATCCTATCCTTATCCTATCTGGAGATTATCTGGCTAGGAAAGATTCCTCTAGACAAGGGATGGGCAACTATGCCCCCTTTGTGACTTTTGGACTTCAACTCCCTGAATCCCTGAGCCAGCCATGCTGGTTCTGGAATTTTGGGAGTTGAAGTCCACAGGTTGTAAAGGCCCACAGTTGCCACCCGTGCTCTAGTCTAGACCATGGGTGTCAAACTCTCCCTGTCATGTTGCCATCATGTGATGTATCATGACATTTTTTCCCTTCACAGAGCTGGGGTGGACGTAGCCTGCAGGTGACGCATCCAGCTCATGGACCGCCAGTTTAACACTCCTGCTTCTATCTAGAGCAATGTTTCTCAACCTTGGTGGATTGAAGATGTGTGAACTTCAACTTCCAGAATTCCCCAGCCACACTTCTTCATGTCACCAAGGTTGAGAAACCTATAGGTGTAAATTATAGGGAAATCCCACATGTGCTCTAATGTGCGATTAAATTGGCCTTACCTTTGCAGACAGGTTTTGTCCCATTCCAGGTCCGGTCCTTAGTGCAAGTTAAAGTAGAAGCTCTTTCTGACTCCATCATGTAACCTGGCATGCACTGAAATGTGACAGTCTTATTATAGGTGAAGTCATTGCCCATTCGGATGCCATTGGCTGGTACTCCAGGGTCCCCACAGTTTATCACTTGGAAAAGGAGAAAAAGAAGGTCAGCTGCAGATCTCAAAGGCAAGGTTGATGAAATAGTTGTTAATAATGAAAACAACAGTATTATTTTGAAAGCAAATTCTTACAACAGCCCTCAAGTTCAAGACATAGTCTCCCATGGTGAAACTTAATGACAGCAGGGAGTAACAAGCAATCTAATTCCTAAATAGTGTGATGGCTGGTCTGTACCGGGTCCCTTTCCAAATGGAAATACTGCAAGTCTTTTTATTACCTGCAAAATTGTGGGAAGGGCTTCCTGATTTCAACTGTGATTTACAGGAGTTAAAAAACACAGAAATTTGCTCATAATTCTGATCTGTGAGTGGTTATTATCTCCTCCTTGCAAAAATTCCATTTTGGTTAAAAGGGGAAAATAGATTATCTTGTTAATCATAGACCTATTAGCCCTCTTAACGCAGTCAGCAAGCTTGATGCAGGACATCTACAATGGAAATTTTAGGATTCCCTGGAACAAGAAAACTTGCTGACAAAAGAGTAGGCTAGTTGATCCATTATTGATTAGTGCCTTACATCTGAGCATCGCATTGGAGAAATACTTCTCCTGTAACAGAATCTCTCTCTCTTTTTTTTGCTTTTAGAGGTTTCAAAGCAGAATTTGATGCTATCTTCTAAGTTAAACTACGGGAGAAGTTAGAAGCTTCCTTGACCAACCAGCATTGACTTTATCTAATATCTATGCTACATGAAGGCATGTTACTCAAAAAAAAGTTGTAGCCACCAAAGCCATCTTACCCAATATTACTGAAACCAAGAAAAGTGTTAAGCAGAGCTGCATATTAGTTTCACTCCTATTTACTTAATACATTAATTTCATAATGGGGCCTCTCCACTAAGTGAACTCTCTCCCCCTGAAGAGATTTCTGTTGTATTCTATGCAGATGATCCAATAATGTTTGTTGGTCTTGAAAATCACCTAGCATAGTTTTTCCAGGAATACCAACCAGAACACAATTATCAGAAAGCTAACATCATGGGATACGCCAAAAGCCTCAAGAACCTTTTTGTGGAACATATATAGCCACAGGAATAAAATAATTGAGGATTGTTCATAATTCTACTGTCAATTGGAAGCTCCATGGGACCTACATTGCTGAAAATGCACAGAGGAATTCGTCTGACATCGTTAAATACTTTAAGGCAAGAAATGGCTATTATACACCTATAGTTCTCAAATTATTTGAAGCCACAACATTAGCACAGCTTCTCTGTTATGTCTGACTGGGTCCCTTTTCCAGTTTCACACCACTAGAATGCTTACAATCCAAACTTCAAAGATATGTCCTTCAAGTGTCTTTACTGACACTTTGTGCTTCAGATAGGCTTCATGAAAATGGAGACTAGAGTGTGGTTGGCCATGCTCAACTGTTGGCTCAAACTATTTTCCTTTATTCCTTGTCCTTGTCCCACTAACCATGAGCAAATTTGTCTGGAAGCAAGGTAAGGGCAATTAAAATCTTATCCTTGGTCCTTTCACCAGATGTTCTACTCAGCATGAGTTATGATGGGCCAGAGCATTTCTTAAAACAGTGTACAACAGATAGTGAGTGCCATTCCGATCTAAACACACCCAGACATTATTAACAGTGAATCCATCAGACATTTTGTTTCCTCCATGACATACTTAATTAAGCAGGAGATTCTTAAGCACTGAAAGGTTTTGCTCTGGCATGATACCACAGCTTTCCTTCACTGTACTTAGAGATTGATTGACTGTCAGCTCTTTGAAGGACGGGCAGACTTAACATTTCTATATCAAAAGCACCATTTTTGAAGAATTTGGGATATGCCAATTCAGGGATGCACCTTATTTAGTTAATAACTTTACGTTCCACCACTGGGAACAAACTTAGGCAGCAATTTAAAAGTTCTAAGCAGCAATAACAGGATAAAGATGTAGATATAACAAATAAAAGAAAAAAAATAAAGAACTCAGTGATTTTGGAGTAGAGCATAAACAAACAAGCAAACAAGCAAACAAATAAATAAGAATACTAATGAAAAATAAACTAAAATTAAACAGCAAGGTAGCATTTCAGCATTCACTATTATCATGCCCTGCAGTTCTTGTAAGTCTTAGCTGTTGGTCCAAGTACATCTAGAAAGCATCAAGTTGTAGAAATGAGCTTCATCATTGCTAACATCTTCCTTTGACCAACTCACCTGTGCATTCTGGGGTACTCCCGGTCCAGGTCCCATTGACAGTACAATGCCTGCTGAGCACACCTGTGGAATAATAGCCATCGCGACACTTGTATATGATGGAGCTGGAGAACACCAGGCCGTCATTGAATAATACCCTTGAGTTGCTGGGTGTCCCAGGGTTCCCACATGATATCACTGCAACCAATGAGTAACAAATGAAGCTTCAGTCAAAAGAGTGCAACAATATCCTTGGCTATGAAGCATTTGCATTAACGTGCAGATTCAGAGTTAGAGAAATCTGATGGGGCTCTCTGTTGGGACTTGCAACATTTATCCGAGATGTTGGGCAGAGAAAGATCACACCCCTGATTCTACTTCCCTAAAACTTAAGGCTGAAGATAGAACCCTTAAGGGTAAAGCAAGAGCTCTGCACCAAATCATAGCGGTGAACCTCGTTGAGCAGCTGTCTACATATACTTGAACTGACAGAAAATTATACCAGCATGTCATTAACTATTGCCACTGCCAACCTTCTTCCTATTGGAATGCCTTTGTTTCAAGTCACTGCAATCTTCTAATTTCTCATCATGGTAATGGGTTTATTACCCTTGAACATTGTAACAATTCAGGTATGCACATGTGTGTTGGAGAAGAACATGACTTTAACTCTGGTACAGCTAAGAATGACTTAATTCTAATTCAGGTAAAGACAACGTCATGGAAAGATTACGCAGGGAAAAAAGCTTGCTAGGACAATTCAGTACCATAGCTAAAAGCAAATGGAGAAAGGCCTCAGAGTACATTTCCTTTTAGAACACATCTGGAAGTCCTTTACAGGTAGTCTTCAATTTACAACCACAACTGAGCCCCAAATTTCTGTTGTTAAGTGAGGCATTTGTTAAGTGAGTTTTGTCCCATTTTACGACCTTCCTTGCCATAGTTGTTAAATGAATCATTGCAGTTGATAAGTTAGTCACCTGGTTGTTGAGTGAATCTGGCTTCCCCATTGACTTTGCTTGTTTAAAAGGTTGCAAAAGATGATCACATGACCTTGGGGCATAGCAAGGGTCATAAGTATGAACTAGCTGCCAAGCATCTGAATTTTGATCTCATGATCATGGGGATGCTACCAAGGTTTTAACTATGAAAAATGGTCATAAGTCACTTTTCAGTGTCCTTGCAACTTTGAACAGTCACTAAATGAACTGTTGTAAGTCGTGGACTACCTGTACTGGGTGAGAATTCTGGATGTTGCTGTTCTAGGGTATCTGAAGAGTCCCAGGATGGAGAAGACTGAAAATGCTCCCTTGGTTATGAGGGTTGAATCAGCCAAATGATAAAGTTGGATCAGCCAAATGATAAAGCCATCATTTGGAGTGTGATGGAGATCTGAAGAGGATTGAGCTATGGGACACATTTAAACCATCTAACCATATGGTAGAATGTGCATTTTAACAAGCCCTGGAAAATAAACAAATCAAATTCCACACTTATCTCCTATCGAATATTGCATTCTGTATTCCTCAACTGTTTCTTCTTCCTTTGCGTATGCTATAAAACAAGGGTCTCCAACCTTGGTCCCTTTAAGACTTTAAGACAAGTCTTAAAGGGACCAAGGTTGGTGACCCCTGCTATAAAACATCGTGAAAGATTTGTACAAAAATGCAAGTTGGTATTTTGCATGGATGTGTTTTTATTCCATAAACTTGACACAATTCCTTTAAGTTAGGCATCAGGATTAGATTCTCTGTTACAGTCAACAGAGTTTTTAGGGTGATCTCTCCCTATGAAGCCTGCATTTTCCTCAACAGAACAGATCATTCAAACAACCACCTTTTACTGCCACCATGTACAAATTTAAAAGTCTCCCCCAAAGGAAAAAAAAAAAATCCACAGCCTCTCCAGAACATGTGGCTTTTCAAATGCCCTCGATCTTAAACAGGTAACACCATATAAAAGAAATTTATATCTATATAAATGTGCATAGATGAATTTGCTGTTATCTCCTCAATTAAATAGATGTACTAAAACAGCCGTTTCCCTTGGAGATTCATTTGCCTAAGATCCAACCTGTTATTCTGACACCTCTTCTGAATTAATGGTCTGAATGCTCCCTGCAGCGTTTTCTTTGCCATTCAATCAATAGCTCAAGAGTCTTTCCTTTAAAAGATTACAATGTCTTTGCTGAAATCCAGCTTTGGAACAAGATGCAGTGGAATGTCTTTTCAAGTCCTTGTTTGTGAGCTGACAATTCCACATCATTCTGAACAGCCAGTCACAGTTTGCTTGGAAAGCAAGAGAAATGGTGGGATGATGGAACGGATAAGGGTAACATTCAAGGAATGGAATGGGAATGGTCACCCAGATCTTATGATAGACAGAATATGGGGCATTTAACAACCAAGGAATTATCCTGCTAGTCTTGATATAGCCCATTTGTGTCCCATTCAAATGGTTTAGTGCTAAATAAACAAATTCTTTATAGAATGCTTGGTGTTCTCTACACTTGTTTGTTTGCAGAAGTTTCATTATCCAAGTAAGCAACATCATCAATGCTAATGAGTATTGGGTTTGCTCACACTCATTGCAAAGTCTATACGCTTACCCCCCACTCTGTACACTGGGCAGTCATCCCACCACTGACCAGCACTGATGATGTTATCTAGTTGGGTAATAAAATGTCTGCAAGAAAACAAACAAGGTCAGAGAGCACCAAGGATTCTGAGCTACAGATGCCATCTTCTATTGAAAAAAAAAACCTATTTATAAATACAATCAGAGGTAACGAAACATCATGGAAAGCTGGCCATGAACAGAGAACCCTCGGCCATCACAAACTTATTTTTACAAAGTCTTGGGTCGGGCCTTCACTCTTCATTCCAGCCCTTTGGTGCCAAGAGGAGGATGGGAAAAACTTTCCTCTGGTTTCTCTGTGTATGTTCACTTGTTTTTGTTTTAATGCCAATTTTCATTTTAAATCTCGCTGGAAATTAAAGCTAAATGAAGCCTGACTCTTCAGTCTGGTAAGGGGATCCTGGTTACAAGGCAGCTTATGTCGCATAAAACAGAAACGCTAACACAGCACAGCTCTAATGAAATGCGATTAATTAGCTTGCTTCATTCCAAACCATTTGTGGCCTTTGAAATATTGATTGGGGTTCTTTGGGGGAAAAAAATTCCCTTTGAATTTTTATGATTATAGGGCGGAGGGAAAAAAAAAGACTTAAAATTAACAGTCCCTCTGGAGAATAAACACTGCTGTTTTTGCTGCCAAATGAGCCAGAGTGGGCTGAAGCATATGCCTGCTACCTCTCGGTCTCTGGGGCAGAGGTGAGCCAGAGAAATGTGTGGACAGCTGGGGATTACACTCGGGAAAGAGGGTTCCTCAGAGTCCAGCTAAAGGTTACGCTTTGTACACAAATCTCTGAAGCAGAGAGCTCGATATGTAACTATTCCAAGCCTGGGGAGTGAAACAGCAGCCTTTAAAAAGTCAGTGGATACCATGCTCCTTGGAAAGTTCTTTGCGGGTTTTTGGGATGACTTTCATCATATGGAGCAAATCCTGGTTCTGGCACTTCAACCACTGAAAACAGGCATTGAATAAATTGCTGGAGGCTGGGCTGATGGTAAACTCACACATTTCTTTCTAGGGTTCCAGAATGTAAAATAGGTCACAGAGCCAGATTATTTATGGGACTGAGGCTCTCTAAGGACATATATCTGTCCTACCAGATCATACAGGATGGACATGCTACTAGTTCTTTCCCTTAAAGATTGCCATCTGATGGGATCTAGGAAGTGTGCCTTTTCCATGACAACCTCTGTCCTATGGAACACCCCTCCCCTTGAGATTCAGCAGGCCTCTACTCTTCCAGCCATCCCAAAAGCATTTGAGACCCGGCTTTTCCCCCCAAGCACTGGGATACACCAATGTGGATGAGAGGATTTAATGAGGGACAGCAGGTGAAAACTCTACTTTTGTGCTGGGTTTTTTTAATGTTTATGGTTTTAATAAATATACAGTATGTATTATTTTGTTTTATTATTGATATTGTTCTAATTGTTGTTTGGGAACCATGCAGACTTTGATATAAGATTGGCAGCTGTATAAATGCTTAAATAAAGTAAATTTAATTGTTAAAAACCACTGAAGCAAGACACTGGAGCAGAAGCAACTTCTGACTTCCCACCGGTTTCCCCATTGAATTGTTAAGTGCAAAGCTGCAGGGAGCATTGGAAATCTTTCTTCCCTTCCCTTCCTTTCCTTTTCCTTCCCTTCCCTTCCCTTCCCTTCCCTTCCGTCTTGTCCCCTCCCCTCCTTTCTCCTAACTCAATTCTCCTTACAGCATTGGTCTACAAAACCAAAGTATGCAGCGTAATTGAGACTCATTTAGTTCTTGAATGGTATACTAGAAGGACCACATTTCAAAATGTAAGTGGATCCAGTACAAAAAAAACTTAATTAAAATTCAGTTCATTTGATGTAATAATTTTCCCCATCTGCCACACTGACAGTTACAATTTGCTGCCAATTTTGGAGGAAGTCTGGAGGCTTCACGCAGTGTTTCAAGGAACAGCGTGCAGCTTTGAGACCTCAGGTTCTCCACCTTTAAGCATACAAGGAGAAAATTGCCTCAGGAAACAAATATTGAGAAGTATGGTGATGCAGTCTTTTGGGAGAAGAAAATTATATGCATTGGAAGCCTCCTCTGAACCACCTTGAGGTTGCCTTCTGCAGGAGAGAATACGACCTCATGACCAGGGATGGGCCAGTCAACTTCATGGCTCAGAAAAGATATGTGGCATCTCATCTTCATTTCAAGCTGAAAACTATATTGGTTACTCTTGTCATTCCTTTTTTTTAAAAAAAATTATTTTATTTTATAGACAAACAAACATACAATACATAATCATTCAGTGTATCATCTGTGTACAACTTTTGTGTCTTCTTCTTCTTCTTCCTCCTCCTATATTCATCACTTCTTGGTATTATCTGTTCATTTGTTGTAGCATTCTCCCCACATTGTTCATTTGTTGTAACATCCCTTATTTCATTGCAACATTATCCCCCCCTCTCTCTCTCTGTAAGTTCGCCGCGAACTTAAAACTTATTTATTCCGTATGGCTGGACTAGCCTGATTCTTATTTTTATTGGATGGGTTTTTAAAATTCTGTGATTTTATGGGGAAGTACGTTTTTTAATATTTTGGGCATTTAAATTAGTTTTTTAAGGGATGTTTTTAATTATTGTATGTATGTATATTTTATCTGCCTGTTCACCGCCCTGAGTCCTTCGGGAGAAGGGCGGTATACAAATTAAAATATTATTATTATTATTATTATTCTGTATATTCGGGTTTTCTCCCACGTAAAATTGGAAGTATTTTGGCGACGTTTCGACGAATGGGATTTGAGCTGGTGAGCTGCACTGCTGCTGTTTGGCTTCGTGTTCATGGTCGTGCTACATCTTCATAGTGGGTGTCAGTCTGCTGCATGTATGGATTGGAGGGGTTTGAAATGGCTAATGTTGCAGCTGCGGTCTGGCTTCTGGTCCTTGGTCATGCTTCCTGATCAGTGTGGAATATGACTGTGGGTTTGGGTCTGCTTTCTGGGTGGATGTGCGGTGGTGACATCCTGTATGGACCTCGTGAGTGTGGGTCTAGTGTCATTCCTCGTGTTAGGGACTCGTTTGTCAGTAAGGGCGGGTTTCCAAATGGCTGGTAGGCGGGAGGTGTCATCTCGTTTGTTCATGCTGTGTGGACGTTTTTCTATCTCAATGGCTTCTCTGATTATTCTGTTGTTAAAGTGTTCAATTTTGGCGATAGTTCACCACCGCACATCCACCCAGAAAGCAGACCCAAACCCACACTGATCATGAAGCACGACCAAGGACCAGAAGCCAGACCGCAGCTGCAACATTAGCCATTTCAAACCCCTCCAATCCATACATGCAGCAGACTGACACCCACTATGAAGATGTAGCACGACCACAAAGCCAAAAAACAGCTATGCAGCTCACCAGCTCAAATCCTCCTGCAACACAGACTAAACTGAGCACAAACAAGCCCCCACCAACACAGGACACACCCCCATCCAATCAGAGCACAAAACCACCCCCATCCAATCAGAGCACAGCCAAGCTCCCACCCAATCAGTTCAAACCCCCACTAGCAGTTAAAAGGAAGAAACAGCTGCGATCACACATTGCTCCCAGAAGCACGAAGCTGAAGCCTGAAGATGACGAATGAGACTTCGTCGAAACGTCGCCAAGACACTTCCAATTTTACACGGGAGAAAACCTGAACAACCAAAGACCTATATACAAACACCCGTGAAAACCTCAGAAAACATATATATATATATATATATATATATATATAATCTTCCCTAACCAATGGTAAAATTGTCCCCATACCTTAAAATATTCTGATTCCTCTCTTTCTTTAATTATCAAAGTCAATCTATTCATTTCTGCACAATCCAATATTTTCTTAATTACTTCCCTCTCTGAAGGGATTTTCTCTGCTTTCCATCTTTGCACAAATACTATTCTCGCTGCAGTTATTTCTCGTCATTTCTTATATTCTCTTCCAAGAGCATCATGCCATAATTGAGCTTTAGTGTTTCAGCACCTTTGTTCCAAATCTTTTCTTCCCATCCCTTGGTCTTGGATACAAATCTTAGAAATCCTAGATTTCAGTTGTAAATGACTTTCTGTCCCTAACACCAAACATTTCCCATGCAGATTTATAATCTTGTGATTAAAACGTTTTGTCTGGGATCCATGTTCCTGGCTCTTTCTGTACTACATAAAATTATTTATTTTGGAATTGATATACATGACCCATCCCTTTTGCATCAATAAAATGAAGATATTTGAAGTAGTGACAGAGGAACTATTGGGCATCAGAACAATAATAGGTTATGACATTTCTTCAGTCATTGACTGCATCAGAATATATTTCCAGCAAATTTACAAAGCTTGGCTTCTGAATAACCAGAGAGAAGTTCATATTCTTTGGGTGTCTCTATGTGCTTTTCTCCTGTCTTTCCTGGCATTGATTTTAAATACAGAAGTATTTAAAGTATAGAAGTAACAATAATCCACCTGAAAAGACAGCTGAGCTTTATTACACTGGACTACCTGGTGTCTTTTTCTATTCTGTTTTCTCTGTAAAAGTTATCTGAATATGTATGTTTATTAGGCTTGTTAAGGGAACATAAGGGATGTTAAATGTAACTTTATCTAGCATGAGATGGCTTAATGGAGTAGTGTTTTTTTTTTAAGAAAAGAAAAATGTCACCATTTATTGTTTATATTTACCATGACAATATTTACCATGACAACAGACTTCTCTGCTGATCATCCTTAGATGAAAGCATGGTAAGGGAAGCTTGGAAATTTTAATGTGAGTCCTTGCTCTCAACAATCAAAAGATGATGGTCACTTAGACCACCATCAAAAGAGAGATTTTTGGGGATTCCAAGTGGCGCCTCCAGAATTAAGGTAGAGGACTCTAGGGATTAGTTGTTGGGCACAGGCATCTAATAATCCACATTTAGGAGAAGTATTTTTGTTAGCTACCAAAGCAAGATGTGAGACTCTAAGGCAGGGGTGTTTAAGACTTGTGGACTACAACTCCCAGAATTCCCCAATCAGCAGGACTAAGATATAAAACAGACTGGGATTGAATTTTCCATTTCTTTCTCCCCCCCCCCCCAATGTTATTATTTGAAGTATAATCTTTCAAAAGGAGGAATACTCCCTCCAACATTTTCTTAGGTGGCATCTTGTCATTTGGAAGGTGTTTAAAGTTCTCCTTCCTTAAATTGGATAAGAACTTGCATTTTTTTTGCCTGGTGCCAGGTGTTTTTTTTTTGCTGCAAAGTTTTAACAAGCACAATCTCAAAGGGTGCAAAAGAATTGCAAAGGGGGAAATATAGAAGCTGTATTCAACCATGCTCACTTTCACCTTTTAAATTTGTTTGTGACTTTCCCAGAGATTCAGGCTAACCAAAATGGTGAGGTAGATAGTTGCCTGAAGAGTATAGCAAAATTCTTTGTTTAAGCAGATGTAGTACAAATATCTTAAATCTCTGGAGAAATTTGCTGTACTATACAGCCATTAGCAAACAACAGTAATTGCATGAATCCAGTCTGGTCAGTATAACCTCTAAAAAGAATCTAAAATTTGCTTAAAAATACTAAGCCATATGCTATGGTAGTATATATAACATAACATAACATAACATCAGAGTTGGAAGGGACCTTGGAGGCCTTCTAGTCCAACCCCCTGCCCAGGCAGGAAACCCTACACCATCTCAGTCAGATGGTTATCCAACATTTTCTTAAAAATTTCCAGTGTTGGAGCATTCACAACTTCTGAAGGCAAGTCGTTCCACTTATTAATTGTTCTAACTGTCAGGAAATTTCTCCTTAGTTCTAAGTTGCTTCTTTCTTTGATCAGTTTCCACCCATTGCTTCTTGTTCTACCCTCAGGTGCTTTGGTGAACAGCCTGACTCCCTCTTCTTTGTGGCAGCCCCTGAGATATTGGAACACAGCTATCATGTCTCCCCTAGTCCTTCTTTTCGTTAAACTAGACATACCCAGTTCCTGCAACCGTTCTTCATATGTTTTATCCTCCAGTCCCCTAATCATCTTTGTTGCTCTTCTCTGCACTCTTTCTAGAGTCTCAACATCTTTTTTACATCGTGGCGACCAAAACTGGATGCAATATTCCAAGTGTGGCCTTACCAAGGCATTATAAAGTGGCACTAACACTTCACGTGATCTTGATTCTATCCCTCTGTTTATGCAGCCCAGAACTGTGTTGGCTTTTTTAACAGCTGCTGCACATTGCTGGCTCATATCTAAATGGTTACCCACTAGGACTCCAAGATCCCTCTCACAGGTACTACTATTGAGCAAGGTAATATATGCTAGGCATGTGTGGGCATGTGTCCCAAGCGCATCAACTCAGATCTGGGAACAGCTTTATGGCAAGAACAAATATTCTTGAGGGTACACAAGAACAAAATTGAATTAAAAGATGGAGGAAAGAGACCATTGAGCAAGGAATAACATTAAAGGAGGATATGGCTGAAGGATTGTATACTACCTGGAGGACTCTAAATAAGTTGAGAGTTGCCTAAATGTAGAACCAATATGCTCACATAGAGGCTCTTTGCAGATAACAACATACTATGTGAATGTGAAGAGAAGGTGTCTTCATTCTACAAATTTAAAGTTTGATATAGACATTGGGGAGGGGAGGAGGAGGATGACGACAAAGATAGTCTTCTGGAACTTTTTTGCCCTTCAGAAAGAATGTATGTTAGCTCTTATAATGCCAGGTTGTGAACTATACATATTGCATCCAATACTTCTGGGAAGCCCAGGCTGATGAAAGTGAGGAGGTGGAGAGCTAGAAGTCTCTGAAAGAATTATAATCTCACTATATACTATTGTTACCATTAATTCACCATACGTGGACCCATCTTTCCAGATTCTGTGCAAACAGCATAAATATTTACATTAAAGATTAAGAAGACAAAGAATATTACGTTTTGGTATGGTTTTTAAATGTTATAAGTCCCCCAGAGTCGCTGCTGTGAGATGGCAGCCACATAAATCCAATCAATAAATAAACAAATGTGGACATATATTGGTGAAAGGGGAAAAAAAGAACCCAGAAGGTATAAAACACCCTAAATCATCTAACTTGCCCCATATACTGTAGGTGCTTGCAGGCTGAGCAAGTGACCAGACCCACCTTCGCATTCTGGCTGAGTGCCACTCCATGATCCGTTGGCTTGACACATTCTCTGCAGTGAGCCCCGGAGCGTGTAACCCGGCTCACAGCTAAACCAGACCGTGCTGTTCACACTTAATTCGTTTTCACCATGCCGGATACCATGGGAAGGGATTCCTGGGTCACCACAAAGTCCCCGGATGCTTCCTGCCAAAGGAAAGCAGAGGTTCTGTCATTGGAGCAAGCAATGCTAGCCCTCATTTCTCCTCTACTGCACTGCAGTAAACGGGACTGACCTAGAGTGCAATTTACCATTTGCTCGGATAGAGAAATTGATGGAAGACTGAAAGGAACTGGAGTCAAAGAAACCAGAAAAATACAATTTTGGGGATTGAGAAGAAGGAAAACGGGTTTTCAGATGTTGGAAGAATAGGGAGAAGCACAGCAATCAAGACACCCACATCAGGAAAAGGGGCTCATCTGGGGCTTTTAAAAATAGAGAGGTTTTACATTTCTGGAGAGTGATTGCTCAGGCAGGCATCTGCATATTCTTTTAAAAAAGTAAAAGTTCCCCTCACACATATGTGCTAGTTGTTCCCAACTCTAGGGGGCAGTGCTCATCTCTGTTTCAAAGCCAAAGAGCCAGCGCTGTCCAAAGACATCTCTGTGGTCATGTGGCCGGCATGACTCAACATCAAAGGCGCATGGAATGCTGTTACCTTCCCACCAAAGGTGGTCCCTATTTTTCTATTTGCATTTTTTTTTACGTGCTTTCGAACTGCTAGGTTGGCCGAAGCTGGGACAAGTAACGGGAGCTCACCCGTTTACGCGGTACTAGGGATTCGAACAGTGGTGGGATTCAAATTTTTTTACTACTGGTTCTGTGGGCGTGGCATGGCTTGGTGGGCATGGCTTGGTGGGCATGGCAGGGGAAGGATACTGTAAAATCTCCATTCCCTCCCAATCAGCTGGGACTCAGGAGGCAGAGAATAGATGGGGATGGGGCCAGTTAGAGGTGGTCTTTACCGGTTCTCCAAACTACCCCAAATTTCCGCTACCAGTTCTCCAGAACTGGTCAGAACCTGCTGAATACCACCTCTGGGTTCAAGCCGCTGAACTGCTGAACTTTTGATCGATAAGCTCAACCTCTTAGCCACCGAACCACCATGTACCTTCATATTCTTTATTCATATTCATATTCTGCATATTCTTTAGTGTAACAAAATATGGGTAGTCCTCCATGTACAACCATTGGTTAGTGACCATTGGAAATTATGACAATATTGAAAAGTGTGACTTATGAGCAGTCATTGCATTTGTGACTGTTGCAGCCTCCCAATAGTCACATGATCAAAATTTGGTTACTCAGCAACTGGCATGTATTTTATGGCAGTTGCAGTATCCTGGGATCACCATTTGCGACTTCCCAGGGGGGCTTCCGATATGCCAAGTCAAAGAGGAAGCTGGATTTACTGAATGACCATTACAAAAATGGTCGTAAAATTGGATGTGATTGATCACATCGCTTAATGATTGAGGTTTCAATCCCAACTGTGGTCATATTTATTTATTTTATTTATTTATTTATTGTTTATATTTATATACCGCCCTATCTCCCAAAGGACTCAGGGCGGTTTACAGGCATTTAAAAAACAAAAAATACAATAAATACAATTCTAAAAACAATTAAAAAACTTATTCAAAAGCTTTAATTAAAAATATAAAAATTAAAACCCAAGATAAAACCCACAAACTAAAATCTAACTCAGTCCTGCGCAATTAAATAGATATGTTTTAAGCTCATCGGAAGGTCCAAGGTCCGAAGGTCCAGCTGGCGAAGTCCTGGGGCAGTTCATTCCAGAGGTGGGAGCCCCACAGAGAAGGCTTCGCCTGGGCGTGCCAGGCGACATTGCCTCGCTGACGGCACCCTGAGGAGTCCCTCTCTGTGAGAGCGCACGGTCGGTGAGAGGTATTCGGTAGCAGCAGGCGGTCCCGTAGATAACCCGGCCCTATGCCATGGGCGCTTTAAAGGTGGTCACCAAAACCTTGAAGCGCACCCGGAAGGCCACAGGCAGCCAGTGCAGTCTGCGCAGGATGGGTGTTATACGGGAGCCACGAGGGGCTCCATCTATCACCCGCGCAGCCGCATTCTGGACTAACTGCAGCCTCCGGATGCCCTTCAAGGGGAGCCCCATGTAGAGCATTGCAGTAATCCAGGCGAGACGTCACGAGTGCGTGGGTGACCGTGCATAGGGCATCCCGGTCCAGAAAGGCGCAACTGGCGTACCAGGCGAACCTGGTAGCTCTCCTGGAGCGGCCGTCAAATGATCTTCTAGAGACAGCCGTTCATCCAGGAGGGCGCCTAAGTTGCGAACCCTCTCCATCGGGGCCACTGACTCGCCACCGATGGTCAGCAGCGGTTAGCTGACTGTGCGGGATGCGGCATCCACAGCCACTCTGTCTTGGCGGGATTGAGCTTGAGCCTGTTTCTCCCCATCCAGACCCGTCGGCCTCCAGACACCGGGACAGCACTTGATAACCGTTGGGGTGGTCCGGTGTAGTACAGCTGGGTGTCATCCGCATACAGCTGGTACTTCACACGAAACCACTGATGATCTCACCCAGCGGCTTCATGTAGATGTTAAACAGAAGGCGAGAGGATCGACCCTGCGGCACCCCACAAGTGAGGCGCCTCGGGCCGACCTCTGCCCCTGTCAACACCGACTGCGACCGGTCGGAGAGATAGGAGGAGAACCACCGATAAACGGTGCCTCCCACTCCCAATCCTCCAACCGCGCAGCAGGATACCATGGTCGATGGTATCGAAAGCCGCTGAGAGGTCTAATAGGACCAGGGCAGAGGAACAACCCCTATCCCTGGCCCTCCAGAGATCATCCTGCTTGACCAAAGCCGTCTCCGTGCTGTAACCGGGCCGGAAACCGGACTGGAACAGGTCTAGATAGACAGTTTCATCCAGGTGTAAGGGAAACTGATATGCCACCATACTCTCTACAACCTTCGCATGGCGGGTTGGAGACCGGACGATAATTACCTAAAACAGCCGGGTCCAGGGAAGGCTTTGAGGAGGGCCTCACCACCGCCTCTTTCAAGGCGGCGGAAGACACCCTCCACCAAAGAAGCGATCGTAATCGCCTGGAGCCAGCCTCGTGTCACCTCCCGAGTGGCCAGCACCAGCCAGGAGGGGCACGGGTCCAGTAAACACGTGGTGGCATTCAGCCTACCCAACAACCTGTCCATGTCCTCGGGAGCCACAGGGTCAAACTCATCCCAAACAATATCGCCAAGACCACCCTCGAGCATCTCACCGCGTCACGCAATCTTGGTCCAGACCATCCCGAAGCTGATCGATTTTATCGTATAGATAACCGTTAAACTCCTCAGCACGTCCCTGCAACGGGTCATCCCGCTCCCCCTGATGTAGGAGGGAGCGAGTCACCCGGAACAGGGCGGCTGGGCGGTTATCTGCCGATGCAATGAGGGAGGCGTAGCTCGCCTCGCTTCCTCAATGCCACTAGGTAAGTCCTAGTATAGGACTTCACTAGTGTCGATCAGCTTCGAACGGCTAGACCTCCAGGAACTCTCTAGGCGTCTTCTCCGCGCTTCATCCTCTCAGCTCCTCGGAGAACCAAGGAGCCGGTTGGGACCTGCGCGGGTCAGAGGCGCAAAGGCACGACACGGTCTAAGGCCCCGCGCGGCCCGTTCCCAGGCCGCAACAAGTTCCTCAACCGAGCCGTGAGCCAGACCCTCAGGAAATGGCCCAAGCTCCGTCCGGAACCCATCCGGGTCCATCAGGCGCCTGGGGCGGAACCAGCGTGTCGGCTCCGTCTCCCTGCGGTGGTGAATGGCGGTCAGAAAGTCCAGGCGAAGAAGAGAGTGATCTGACCATGACAAAGGTTCAGTGACTATTTCCTTTAAGTCCAGATCTCTCAACCACTGACCAGAGAAAATCAGGTCCAGAGTGCCACCCCAATGTGAGTAGGGCCATCAACTACTTGGGTCAGGTCCAAGGCCGTCATGGAAGCCATGAACTCCCGAGCTGCCGTCGATGGCGAGCGGAAGATGGCAAGTTAAAGTCCCCATGACTAAAAGTCTGGGGTCTCAACTGCCACCCCAGCAAGCACCTCCAGGAGCTCGGGCAGGGCAGCTGTCACGCAGCAAGGAGCCAGTGCGACCAGCAAGCCCATCTGACATCTATGACCCCATCTCACAAGAGGATTCACACCGCAATCTGAGGTACAGTGGTCTCCTCGGCTCCAGACTCTCTCTAATCACAACCGCCACCCCACCACCCCTACCCTGGCCCTCGGCTGATGGAATGCCCGAAACCCGCGGGCACATTTGAACAAGGGCACGCCTTCTGTGCCCAACCAGGTCTCTGTAACGCCCATAAGGTCATGGCACCCCTGGATAAGATCGTAAATCAGGGGCCTTATTGACCACGGACCGTCGTTGCACAACATCAGCCAAGACCAGGGCTCTGAGGGTCCTGACCATCCGAGGCAGGAGAAGTTTGAGGGCTCGGGACGCGCGATCGCCTGCAAACATCGAGCACGCGTCCCCATAACACGATATGAGCCCCCACTTCCGCCATATCTGCCCCTCCCCCTTACCGTGGAAATAGCACCACCCTCAACCGATGGAACACAAACACCCCCCGTGACCCTCGGACCTATTAACTTACCGCCACGAGCATGCGCAGGAACTGGATCCCCACCCGACGGGTTTCCCCCAACACCCGCCCTTTCCCTCCCACCCCTTAAGAATGCCCTATCTAAAAACCCCCGAAGGCTCTTCCTCTTCGCATGCCACCTCTGTGGCTCCTCATAGGTTTGAGGAGTACTGTAATGTGCATTGATAATGTGTGTGCTTTCCCTTTATGTTGGTTCTGAGTGTGCTATGAAGAGCACAAGTGGTGGACTGTAAACACGCCACTCTGAGTCATGTACCCGGGAGGGAGGGAGGCTTAGAATGGAGCAAATAGCAGCACTGCGAGATGCAAACCATATGCGTCTCTCATAGGGATGAATGGGGTCATTTTGGGGGGAATATGATTCTCGGCAATCCAAAGTCAGTCTCCACCCATCTTTTCCGTTGTCTCACCACACCAAATTTCATCTTGTTCTGTTCAGGATTTTGAAACTTTTGAAAGTTATCCCAGAGATGAGAGATAGACTAAACATCTAGTAAAGGTAAAGGTAAAGGTTCCCCTTGCACATACGTGCTAGTCTAGTCGTTCCTGACTCTAGGGGGCAGTGCTCATCTCCGTTTCAAAGCCGAAGACCCAGCACTGTCCGAAGACGTCTCCGTGGTAATGTGGCCGGCATGACTCAACGCCAAAGGCGCATGGAATGCTGTTACCTTCCCACCAAAGGTGCTCCCTATTTTTTCTACTTGCATTTTTATGTGCTTTCGAAACTGCTAGGTTGGCAGAAGCTGGGACTAGTAACAGAAGCTCACCCCGTTACAAGGCAGCACTAGGGATTCAAACCGCCGAACTGCTGACCTTTCGATCAACAAGCTCAGCTGTCTTAGCCCCTGAGCCACCGTGTCTCTTAATATAATACACATCTAACTTTGTTCAAATATTCCATTGGGTTAGTAACAAGATAAGAGACCTGAAGATGACTACTCATCCTTATATCTATATCTATTTCATTGATCTATATCAAAAGGACCATTTCTCAGGAATTTAAGAACAGTTTGGTCTAGTACAGAGGTTCCCAATCTTTTTCGCCCGCGGCTCCCCCGGAAATCCGACCTGCAACTGCGCATGCGCACCAGACGCTGTGCTCCCCGGAAATCCGACCTGCAACTGCGCATGCACACGCCCCAGAAATGGCGCATCAGCGCCCGGACCCAGCGGGCGCAGATATTCCATGGCGCTCTATGATCAGCGATCGGCTCCTGGGAGCAGGCCTCTATTTGGAATCACTGGTCGAGTAATTAAGACAGTAGGCTAGAAGCCAGGAAGGAGACTGTGAGCTCTAGTCTCTCTTTAGCCATGAAAGCCGATTGGTGACTTGGGGGCTAATCATCAGGAAGTGGTGAGCTAGTTCCATCTTGACATGAAAGCCGGCTGGGTGACTTTGGGCCAGTTCCACTCGCTCAGCTCAATTCACCTCACAGGGTTGTGATGAGGAAAGTGGGAGTAAGGTGTGTTGGATAAGTACCACCTTGACTTAATTATAAAAATAATAAAGGCAGGACATAAATATATAAATAAAAAAATTTGGAACCTAAGGATGCTCATTGTCTATTTAATACTTTTCCATTCCATCACTGGGAACAAATCTAGGCAGCAATTTAAAAATATTAAGCAGCAATTTTTTTTTAAAAAAAATGGGAATTAAAAGCAAGGATGTAGATTTAACAAAGTACTGAAGCCACCAACTGATTTTGGACCAAAGCAAACGAACAAACAAATAAATAAATAACAATCTAAAGAATAACATTGTTCATTGTTCATTGTTAACATCTTCCTTTGGCCAACTCATCTGTTACCTTTTGGGTTACTCCTAGTCCAGGCTCTGTTGACATTCTATACTGAGTCCTTCATTCAGACTGTGGACCCTTCTCCATCTCTGTTTCTGCGCTTTTGTGGAAAGTACGTCACTACAGAAATATGGCATCAGTGGTTCAAGCAACAAATCTATCTAAAACAATCTCTTGAGTAACCCTTGGGACAATTCCAAGCAGATGTACACAGCAACTGCTAACCCTGTTTACATCTTTTTTCCTTTGGTTTGGCTTGCCAATTCTGGTCTTTTTCAAACTGGAAATTACAAGGTGCTTCAAGGCCACCTGTTAGCTTTGTAGAAACAGAGGTGCCGGCTTTGTCCGGAACAGAAAAATGCTCCAATGATCCAGTAAGTCATTTCGTCTACTGTCAAAGTGTGTGTGCAAGGGAGCCATTTTGAAGCAGTGATTTGACAGCTGGAATTGTGCCTGCTCTTTTACTCATGTGGTGACCATCTGTTCTTGCTTCTTTTCACCAATCAGGGTTTTTTTGTTTTTGTTTTTTAAATGCAGCTCTCCAAAACACGTCTGGTGCATAGCTTGTGTGGGAGACACAATTTTTTAAAATCTTTTTTTGGACATGTATGGAATTGAGCTATACCAGCACCAGCAATGGGCCATATATATTTTTTTCCCTCCAAACCAACTTTGCAAATCATTTTTCTGACTGAATATCTAGTGAAAACTTTTTTAAAAAAATCTTCTTTATGAAAATATTTTCTTATAAACAAAGGAGGAACTACACCTTCAAGTTTTTAATGGGTAAGTGCTAGCATCAAAATTTGGTGCAAACTTAACTAGATCCCAACCCCACTGTGAACCTCTCCACATCACATGCAGAATTATTTACTTATTCAACAGTAGAAAATCTTTCAATTTCAAGTTCCTTAATTGCAGTCCAAAGAGAACTGAGTATCTGGCAAATTTATTGTTTCATTGAAAATGCATGTCATGAAACTACAAAAGCTAATTTTGCTCTCCAAAGAATTCAGGCAAGAGACAAGAGATGGGACAGATCAGGCAAGGGTCATGTCAGGGCAGAGAACACACAGAATCAGAATTGGGATTATTTTATGTTTTTAGGTACACCTATTCTGGAGTTTAGGTATCTTTAGAAGGTGTTCAACTAGGGTTGAAATCCATTTTTTTCCCTACTGGTTCTGTGGGCGTGGCTTGTTGGGCATGGCAGGGGAAGGATACTGCAAAATAATATAATAATAACAACAGAGTTGGAAGAGACCTTGGAGGCCTTCTAGTCCAACCCCCTGCCCAGGCAGGAAACCCTACACCATCTCAGACAGATGGTTATCCAACATTTTCTTAAAAATTTCCAATGTTGGAGCATTCACAACTTCTGCAGGCAAGTCATTGCACTTATTAATTGTTCTAACTGTCAGGAAATTTCTCCTTAGTTCTAAGTTGCTTCTTTCCTTGATCAGTTTCCATCCATTACTTCTTGTTCTACCCTCAGGTGCTTTGGAGAACAGCCCGACTCCCTTTTCTTTGTGGCAACTGCTGAGATATTGGAACACTGCTATCATGTCTCCCCTAGTCCTTCTTTTTATTAAACTAGATATACCCAGTTCCTGCAACCGTTCTTCATATGTTCTAGCCTCCAGTCCCCTAATCATCTTTGTTGCTCTTTGCACTCTTTCTAGAGTCTCAGAAATCTCCATTCCCTCCCCTCCTCGGGGAAGGATATTGCAAAATCTCCATTCCCACCCCACTCTGGGGCCAGCCAGAGGTGGTATTTGACGGTTCTCCAAACTATTCAAAATTTCTGCTCTCCAGAACCTGTTAGAACCTGATGGATTTCACCCCTGTGCTCAACACACCACACTCTCCATAGCAGTTGCATGGCACAACATTGAGTCTGTCATCTGCACCTCTATAACTGTCTGGTTTGGTTCTGCAACCCAACAAGATAGACACAGACTTCAGAGGATAATTAGAACTGCAGAAAAAACAACCAACCTGCTTTCCACTGAAGACCTGTATACTGCACGAGTCAAAAAGAGGGCTGTGAAAGTATTTACAGACCCCTCACATCCTGGACATAAACTGTTTCAATTCCTACCCTCAAAACGACGCTATAGAGCACTGCACACCAGAACAACACCAGAACAACTAGACACAAGTTTTTTCCTAAATGCCATCACTCTGCTAAACAAATAATTCCCTCAACACTGTCAAATTATTCACTAAGTCTTCATTACTATTAATCTTCTCATCGTTCCTATCACCCATCTCCTCCCACTTATGACTGTAACCTTGTTGCTGGTATCCTTACAATTTATATTGACTGTTTCCTAATATGATTTGATTGCTTATTTGTTCCCTATGACTATCATTAAGTGTTGTACCTTATGATTCTTGACAAATGTATCTTTTCTTTTATGAACACTGAGAGCGTATGCACCAAGACAAATTCCTTGTGTGTCCAATCACACTTGGCCAATAAAGAATTCTATTCTATTCTATTCTATTCTATTCTATTCTATTCTATTCTATTCTATTCTATTCTATGCAGAGACATCAGTTTTGGGGAGAGAAGGACTACCTTCCGAGATAAAATATCACTGAACCTTAAATATGAGGAGAAGGTAAAAATGGATGCTGTCTATTCTCTTCAGGCATTGTTTTTTTTCCAAGCATCATCAAGAAAAAAAATGGATTAGATATTGATGCAGATAAGCTCTTGACCTGATTCTAATCGAGGCTCTCCTGAAAATATTATGAATCCTAGTCATATTATTCCAAGAGCTTTAAGTCCTTCAAAGCTGTACCATGTATACAATATGAGAGGCTAACAAAAGCCTTGCTGGATCAAACTAAGGAAACTTCCTTGTTCTTTGATTCACATATTGGGGATATCCACATGGTAGACACAATAACCTTTGAAGGAGAAACGTCCTTCTACACTTGTCTTCTCCAATTTTTAAACCCAACTGTTAACATAGCTGTGCTGTTTGAGGGTTAACAGAAGTGACACCTGATCCATTGGAAAAGCTTAAATTTTTTTTAATTATTTTTTTTACATTTATACCCTGCCCTTCTCCGAAGACTCAGGGCGGCTTACAATGTATAAGGCAATAGTCTCATTCTATTTGTATATTTTTTTTACAAAGTCAACTTATTGCCCCCCCAACAATCTGGGTCCTCATTTTACCTACCTTATAAAGGGTGGAAGGCTGAGTCAACCTTGGGCCGGGCTCGAACCTGCAGTAATTGCAGGCTCTGTGTTCTAATAACAGGCTTCTCTACTGCCTGAGCTATCCCGGCCCTTTGGGGATGGATGAAGACTCTCCTTTAAAAATGTAACAGACATAATCCAGCAATTTCTACTATAATCTGTTTTCTCCTAAACTATGTAGTGTGCTTTGTATATACTGAAATTATGTGTCCTGCATAAATTATGAATCAGTCCTATAGTGAAATCTTCTGCCCTCTAATTTGTAAGATTGCCTGCCAGCAACTTTCAGTTAATTAAAATATGGACTTTAGCTGTTTGTTTGTTCTTGAATGTGTCACTGAAAAGTTGAGATTTATAACTGTACCTGGTATAAAATCTGACAGAGATCAGGAAAAGGCATAAGTTATTGAAGGTCTTCCCAGAAGTTACCACAAGTGGACCTAGACCTTTTTCAAAGCATGGTTTCCTTGAAATCCAGATTGTTTTATACAACCTTATTGAGCGATGCTACTTAAAGATATGAGAATAAATCAACCCATATGCGCCAACCTTGTTAGCCACCTCTTACTGCTAAGTTTTCTTACCTGAGCAATGAGGCAGAGAGCCACTCCAACGCCCATCAAGCTGACACGTGCGGGTGGAATTGCCAATCAAATTCCTGCTTTCTTGGCATTTGTAGCGTACTACCGCCCCAACGGTGTGGACATCACCCAAGATCTGGGCATAGGGTGGGGATCCAGGATGGCCACAGGAGACCACTGAAAGAAAGGAGCACCAAGTTTTCAATTCAACTGGAATGTAAAGTCCTATTACATTCATTCATCCATCCATCCATCCATCCATCCATCCATCCATCCATCCATTCTCTCTCTTTCCCTCTCTCTCCATCCGCTTTCTATATTGTCACAATTGTATTGCTTGTGGCCTTTGACACATCAGTCAAAGGCCACATTCTAAAAAGAGGGAAGGGGGATGCATGACAAAGAAGCAGGTGAAATAGAAATGAAATTTAATTTCATGCTACTAATTAATTAAACCAATTATACCTTTTTAATTTTTTAGGATATTGTGTGTTCTAGTAAAAATTATACTTACAAAGTTTTGGGCACATGTATATATGTATGTAATGTAATGTATGTATGTATGTATGTATATTTTAATGGAGGATACAGACAGACACCCCTACTTTATCATTTTAGCACACATATTCAAGTGGAAAAAAGAACACTCTTAACAGCAAAAGCCATTTGGAAACAGAGCCAAAAAATCTTCTCTTGCCCAACAGGATCCTTCCAATTCAGTTTAATTTGTTTTAAACTGCAACAAATCTGTGCAATCTGCACACAAGAGATTTCACATTGTAACCACATCAGTGCTGAATTTATTTATACACACAGATGGACCTATGCTAGTTGCGTTCCTGGAATTTGAACATCCTGTGGATCAAAAGTATATTTTGGTGGGCCCTGCTGACACTTGTGTTTGGATCCACACATTGCACCAAGTCATGATTTGTTTAACCACAGTTACAATTAGTGAACAAGCCATAATGTGCATATTAAATAAAAAAAAATGATATAGCAGAGGTGGGGACAAAGTTTTATGTTCAGAGGGTTGATTTGAATGAAGGGTGAGTGCTGCAGTTGATGGTGCAAAATGAATACTGACCACTTCATACATGTGACCAAGATTTGGCAGGCTGATTCTTTAGGTTTGCAAATAAAACTAGCACTCTTCTAGCAAGTAGGCCAATGAATAATAACAGGGATATTTATCAGGGTTTGTGTGCCGCTTTGAATTTGATTCCAAAAAATTGCTTTAGAATGTGTGAGGATATGATCTGTCTGCAATACTTTCAACCTGCTACATCAGGGGTATCCAACCTTGGCAACTTTAAGACTTTTGGACTTCAACCGCCAGAATTCCCCAGCCAACTCTGGGACTTGAAGCCCACAGGTCTTGAGGCTACACCTCTGTGCCACATCTTTTCTTGCATTACTTGGCTAACCTCCACAACCGCCCTGTGAACCTGGTTAAAGAGGCAACTGCTTTGAAGAGTAGCAAACAGCCTTCATGTTTGTCAGATCATTAGATCTCAAACAATGCAGATTCCTATTTTTTTTCATGGTGAACAAATGATCAGATTCTCCCTGATGCACTTATCTATGCTCTACTGAGCTGTTATGGGCTACATATCTGAAATGGTTCAGAAGTCTAAGCTACTTGAAAAGCAATATTTCTTCATCTGCTTCCACAAAGACTGGTATCTGAGCTGAGGGTTTTGTTGTTGTTGATGTTGTTTCTCTTTAACCAAATCTTAGTCTTCACCATCCCAATATCTTTTCACAATGCTTAAAAAATTTGAGCAGAAGGCATGAAATATATTCTTAGTAAGAAAAAAAAAGACTGCTACACAGGAAAAGCATTTGCAAAGCAACATGCTTTTCATCTTTTAATATTCTGTCAATGAGCTCCAAGTTAAGTCCGTGAGAAAACTGTGAAAGAGATGGTCTGAAAAGGAATACTTAAGAACTCAAATATAATTTAAGAACAGATATCCCACATTACATGTAAACAGAGAACTTGCAACAGTGACAGCACTTCTAAAGATTAACAATTTCCTACATGCCCCATTTCTCTAAAAACAAATTCACTCATACTAGTAGATAATTTTAACTAGAAATGCCCAAAATGGAGAAATAACATCTTTTGTATTCCTCTTCACAGTGACATTGTCATACACAAAATGCCTTTTAACAATATGCAACTGTCAGCCACTTCCATTCATCCTTCCTCCCTGAGCCAATTAGACAGGAATGGGAATTGCCTGTTCACTGCTCTTCTTGACTAATATGGAGCGAACTGCTGAAACGGTCTTGCGGGCACTCTATAGACAGGATCCTGTAATGAAGTTGTGACCTCAAGCAATGGGTGCCTTCAGTTTTATACTGTCAAAAATGAGGAACTGAAACAAAGAATATTGTATATAGAACCATTCTGGGAGACCTCAACTCATTTCTAAACTATACCATGGTAGCCTGAAAGAGAAGTGGGTTTTAGCATTGTTGCCCTGATGATAAAGCAACCAAGAGATCTCCGTCAATGACATGTCTTCCATTTCATAACATTAGCAGAAGCATTGTGTGCACAATTTAGCTCCAAAATCTAGTAATAAAACTTAGGCCATTCTCAAGCATCCTGAAAATCATGCAAAAATAATGGTAGAATAGAAGCTTCTTTTGTTTGAGGGGGGAGGGGAATGAGAAAATGCAAGGCAGACTTTAATATGGCACAAGCATTTAAATGAGTGAGAAGCTTGTTCTTGAAAAGTGAACCAGTCTCTCCACAAGGAAGCCTTCAGGAATATGAGTTTTGGTGGGGAAGCATGTTCTCCCTATGTGTCCTCAACTGTTCTGACCTAGGCTTCCTTAGAAAGTATAAAGCACAATTTAGTCCTGCAAAACTGTTTTTATTTATACACACAGATGGACCTATGCTAGTTGCGTTCCTGGAATTTGAACATCCTGTGGATCAAAAGTATATTTTGGTGGGCCCTGCTGACACTTGTGATTGGATCCACACATTGCACCAAGTCATGATTTGTTTAACCACAGTTACAATTAGTGAACAAGCCATAATGTGCATATTAAATAAAAAAAATTGATATAGCAGAGGTGGGGACAAAGTTTTATGTTCAGAAGGTAGATTTGAATGAAGGGTGAGTGCTGCAGTTGATGGTGCAAAATGAATACTGACCACTTCATACATGTGACCAAGATTTGGCAGGCTGATTCTTTAGGTTTGCAAATAAAACTAGCACTTTTCTAGCAAGTAGGCCAATGAATAATAACAGGGATATTTATCAGGGTTTGTGTGCCGCTTTGAATTTGATTCCAAAAAATTGCTTTAGAATGTGTGAGGATGTGATCTGTCTGCGATACTTTCAACCTGCTACATCAGGGGTATCCAACCTTGGCAACTTTAAGACTTTTGGACTTCAACCGCCAGAATTCCCCTACTCTGGAAGTTGAAATCCACACAACCTAAACCTGGCAAAGTTGAGAAGCACTGCTTTAGAGCAAAGACCCAACCAATGAGAGATGCTAAAGAACTTTGGTTGTTCTTGAAAGAAGTTGACTGGGATTGGATCTGGCTGGCTGGGGAATTCTGGGAGTTGAAGTCCATAATCTTAAAGTTGCCAAGGTTGAGAAGCACTGCCCTAACTTAACAATCAAAGTAATTTGCTTAACATCCATGACAAAAAAAAAGTTATAAAGTCAGATATGACTCACTTAACAACTGCCTTGCTTAGCAATGGACATTCTGGTCCCAGCTGTGGTTGAACATAGAGGAAGACCTATAATTCCTTGTTCTCCTGGAAGTCTTCATCTGGGGACAAGACAATGCTTCCTACTCTGTTCCAAGCACTATTATGTTGTGCAGTAATTCCTGTCTAAAACTAATTTCCACACGCAGGGCAAGGCCAAACTTGGCACAGAGTCATGAACAGAATTTCCAAATCTTGAATCGGCCAGATGAACTAATTGCTTCCTGCAAAAGCTCACGTCCCGTTCACTCTTTTTTATGTCCATCCTGAAGTGATGTCCACTCGAGATAAATTCTTAGAATAGCGCCAGTGCCATAATGACAACTATATAAGCTTACTTGTACAACAGTACCCTAATTACAGCAAAATGGGCTTATTGTATCAATTTCCATGGTGGCAAGATGAAATGCCAACAATGCAGGGAAAACAGACTGTGCTGAAAAAATTAAATTAAAAAGACATTTGCTCCTTTAATTGCTTTAAGAGAAGAAAAGAGAGGCGGAGCACTTAAACTAAACTACCTTGTACTTTAAATGTGCAAAATCTGGACCTTCCACATCTTTGATTATAGTCATCACCATCATTTTTATTTTTATTTTTTACTCATCCCTATAGACTTCCTGTGGTGGTGGTGTCTATATTGCTTTCATGGTTTTTTTCTGCAGGAGATCTGTTGAGCTCTCTAATCCTTTTTAATGCAGTATTCCTCCCATGGGGGAAATATTGGAAAGAGAAAGTAGAAGTGGACATCACCAGTACTTTCAGATCTTTTGAACTCTGCTGACTGACTGGTGGGTTATTTACTCATTCTAAATGCTCAAAAAGCCATGATTGCCTGTCAAAATGCCACAACTTGGTTAACAATGAAGTCCAGGAGATTCCTTAGATCTCAGATATTTGGCATTCAGTAATTCAGTCACCTCTGATTCTTTGGGGCTCAATGGCATCATTTTACCAGGACTGTCTGCCAATAACTGCTCCTTTGTGTCTTGTAAGATCATGGATGTGTCATCAGTGATATTGTCAACCTGTCTCCTCTTGTCATTTTTTATTATTATATTTTTCCAAGCTTTGTGTTCCGGCACACTGCAAAGCACTATTTTAAACACATTGCACAAGACTCTACATTTAGCTAATTGAAACATTAAACCCTTGTTTTTCTCAAAATGTCCTGCTTTTTATGTCTTATGGGAGGGGCCAATCATGTCCAAGCTTTACTCCCAAATCGACCCTGTTTTCTTAATTGTTCTTGTCATCTGGCAGCTCTGCGGATGCGCACACTGGGAACAGGCTCCAGCTGTTCTTCTGCCTCGCTGTCGGACGCTGGAGGCTGTACATAACTATCAGATGGTCTTGGCCCCCTCTCTGCCTCCAAAGCAGAGCCCTCATCTGAACTTTCCCCAGCCCCCAGGACTGGCCCAAGTTCCTTCCCAACCTCCTCATTGTCCAACTCTGCTGCCAGCTTTGCTGGCTGCCGGCAGGCCACAACATCAACAGTTTGATTAGTCCTAATAGGTTGAAATTACCGCTTGTTGAAAATAGTGTGTCCTCATTATCATGTATCCATCCCTGGATGGAGGGGATTGCTGCCTGGGGAATTCTGGGAGCTGAAGTCCACACATCTTAAAGTTGCCAAACTTAAGGTTGAGAAAGAAGCATTGCTTTAGAGCTGTGTTTTTCAATCTTTGTAGGTTTAAGATGTATGAATTTCAACTTCCAGAATTCCCCTACTACCTTCTGGAAGTTGAAATCCACACAACCTAAACCTGGCAAAGTTGAGAAGCACTGCTTTAGAGCAAAGACCCAACCAATGAGAGATGCTAAAGAACTTTGGTTGTTCTTGAAAGAAGTTGACTGGGATTGGATCTGGCTGGCTGGGGAATTCTGGGAGTTGAAGTCCATAATCTTAAAGTTGCCAAGGTTGAGAAGCACTGCCCTAACTTAACAATCAAAGTAATTTGCTTAACATCCATGACAAAAAAAAAGTTATAAAGTCAGATATGACTCACTTAACAACTGCCTTGCTTAGCAATGGACATTCTGGTCCCAGCTGTGGTTGAACATAGAGGAAGACCTATAATTCCTTGTTCTCCTGGAAGTCTTCATCTGGGGACAAGACAATGCTTCCTACTCTGTTCCAAGCACTATTATGTTGTGCAGTAATTCCTGTCTAAAACTAATTTCCACTGATTTTCTCTCATACCACTCAGCAGAAACATCCAAACTTACTTCAATATATTGTGTCTATGATCTATGATTCATCAAAAGCTGGACCAGGGGGGTGTCTAAACCAGGAATAAGTTAAAAATATGATGATGGAAGTTTCCACCACATAAACGGAGTTCTCTCCCCATTTTGTACATGCCCCCTCTATGATGCATGAAAAAGAAGCCAAATCTTTGATTATAGTCATCACCATCATTTTTATTTTTATTTTTTACTCATCCCTATAGACTTCCTGTGGTGGTGGTGTCTATATTGCTTTCATGGTTTTTTTCTGCAGGAGATCTGTTGAGCTCTCTAATCCTTTTTAATGCAGTATTCCTCCCATGGGGGAAATATTGGAAAGAGAAAGTAGAAGTGGACATCACCAGTACTTTCAGATCTTTTGAACTCTACTGACTGACTGGTGGGTTATTTACTCATTCTAAATGCTCAAAAAGCCATGATTGCCTATCAAAATGCCACAACTTGGTTAACAATGAAGTCCAGGAGATTCCTTAGATCTCAGATATTTGGCATTCAGTAATTCAGTCACCTCTGATTCTTTGGGGCTCAATGGCATCATTTTACCAGGACTGTCTGCCAATAACTGCTCCTTTGTGTCTTGTAAGATCATGGATGTGTCATCAGTGATATTGTCAACCTGTCTCCTCTTGTCATTTTTTATTATTATATTTTTCCAAGCTTTGTGTTCCGGCACACTGCAAAGCACTATTTTAAACACATTGCACAAGACTCTACATTTAGCTAATTGAAACATTAAACCCTTGTTTTTCTCAAAATGTCCTGCTTTTTTATGTCCATCCTGAAGTGATGTCCACTCGAGATAAATTCTTAGAATAGCGCCAGTGCCATAATGACAACTATATAAGCTTACTTGTACAACAGTACCCTAATTACAGCAAAATGGGCTTATTGTATCAATTTCCATGGTGGCAAGATGAAATGCCAACAATGCAGGGAAAACAGACTGTGCTGAAAAAATTAAATTAAAAAGACATTTGCTCCTTTAATTGCTTTAAGAGAAGGAAAGAGAGGCGGAGCACTTAAACTAAACTACCTTGTACTTTAAATGTGCAAAATCTGGACCTTCCACATCTTGATAAATATAAGGCTGATATCTTCCCTTGAGCTGTAACATTTCTCTGGAAGTCATTAGTCATATTAATTAGCAGACTGACGGTGTGACCAATATCTACCCTTAGAGAAACTCTTCTATTTAGGCCGATATTCTGTCTTGAATTATTCCCTAAACCTCCTAAGGATGCTTGAAGAATTCAGTCTTTGCTAATTGTGTTAAGGGCTGACTTGAGACAGACCGTTTGATGAATATATAAACTGGATTTTAGTTCCACTTTTTTTTAAATTTAAGTGCAGATGAATGTATTCATTTAAAAGGGACAGAATTGTGGATTAAAGACATTGGAAAGAGATAAAGATGAGAAATACAGAAAGGCATTTAACTTTAAATTCATTTTGAGGGGTGTCAATAGCTGCAGGGTTTTAATGCATATACTGGCCCCATTGATATAATTTTCTTCTCTTCCTTGCTTCCCACAGAGGTATAACCATAGCTGGTTTCTGTTTTAGCTGAAACAAATTAGGGAGCTCTGACCCCTCTTCTCCAAATATTGCACTCATTGCATCAAAATAATCTTGTTTGGCTTCCTTTGGGAATTCAAAGATGTATATATGAGGCGTTTCCAAACTTTATACCCACGACCACCATCTATTTATTTATTTATTTATATTTATTTATTTTGTCACAACAATATATATAAGTATCATACAAAAATGGTTATATAGTATATAAACATATATATGAATAAATATTAGGAGGAATAAGCATATATATATATATATATAAGAAGAAGAAAAAGAAAAACAATAGGACAGGAACGGTAGGCACATTTGTGCTCTTATGCACGCCCCTTATGGTCCTCTTAGGAATGGGGTGAGGTCAATATTAGAAAGTTTTTGGTTAAAGCTTTTAGGATTATGGGAAGAGACCACAGAGTCAGGTAAAGTATTCCAAGCACTGATGATTCTGTTACAGAAGTCATATTTTCTGCATTCTAGATTAAAGCGGTTAACATTAAGTTTAAATCTATTGGCCGCTCTTGTATTATTGCAATTAAAGCTGAAGTAGTCTTTAACAGGAAGGACATTACAATAGATGATTCTATGAGTTAAACTTAGGTCTTGTCGAAGGCGACAGAGTTCCAAGTTTTCTAAGCCTAGGATTTCAAGTCTGGTGGGATAAAGTATTTTGTTGTTTTCAGAGGAATGAAGAACTCTTCTTGTAAAATATTTCTGGACACGTTCAATTGTATTGATGTCAGAAATGTAGTGAGGGTTCCAGACAGGCGAGCTGTATTCTACAATTGGTCTAGCAAATGTTTTATATGCTCTGGTTAGTAGTGTAGTGTTTTTGGAAAAGAAAGTGAAGGGAAGGGAGCACTGATAGATTGTGAATGAGTCTTTCATTGAGGTTGAGTGAGGACTTAAACGTGGGTCCCCGGAGACTTCAAAAATACCTTCTGAACTCTTTGAAACTAAAGCAAGCTTGGGAGCTACCAGAATCAGGAATGTTGCTGAACTCTAAGTCCCAGAATTTCTCATCATTGGCCCAGCTTCCTGGGAGTGGCTTCACAAGGTTGGAAGTGGCCCAGGTGGCATGCCTGCCTTCCAAGATGATGAGGTTTCCAGCCACAAAGAGAGGAGATGGATTGCAGCCTAATAATAGAGAGAACGGGAGAACCAGAGGCTGCTAATTGCGTATCTTCTCCCTTGTTTATTAACTCTGAGTTTAGTATCTCTAATGGCTAATGGCTCCTATTTCTCCCTCTCAGAGAGAATGCTAATGATGCTGATGGGGCCAAGCTACCAGCTAAAGCTGTAATAAAATGGAAGCAATCCCCCCTGTCTCCCTCTCTCTCTCTCTCTCTCTCTCTCTCTCTCATGAAATAGGAAAATAAAAGATTCCTGATAAAAAACTGGGGAGTCCCATTAGATGCAGGCAAGCTTTGGGCACAAACCAACAAATCAACAACAATGGGGAATAACAGAAAATCAAAATGATTATTTTGCTATGGTTTCTGTTGAAACTGTCTCCCTTCAGTTTGTGTGCTTCCTTTCTCATTCTTACAATACTCTCTCTCTCTGTGTGTGTGTTTTATTTTGCTCTCAAGGGTATATTTTATTTTATTCATTTATTTTGATTGATCCCTATTTCCCCCACAAACATGCAACACTTATTGTTTTAATCTTGAACTGCTATTTTTCCAAGGTAGGCTACCCCAGAGTTAAATGTTGAATATATCTATTCTGAAGATGGTGGCTGGTTTGCATGATCCTCCAAACATCTCAACTACACACAAATTTGAAAAGCTCAGAGTTCAATGACTCATGTGTTATTATGTTGAGAACAGAGAAATCTAATTGAGAAAGTTGATACAAAATTAAAAATTCCCCTGGGAAATTATCACCTCCATAAATAAATTAGTGGTTAAAGCAGTGGACTAGAAAGCTCCTCTTAAGAGTCTGGAGGGCTGGCATAAGCTGTGAAGTTCCTCTTTCCCCTTGTTTATGGGGCTAAGAAGATGGGCAGGGGGAAGCCATTACAATCCCAAAACAGCCTGCAAAGCATACATGCCCTTTGCAAACTGAATGGAAATCAAAGCAATAGGAAAGGAAGGAACTTACAATGACAGACAGGGAGCAGGCGGTCCCAAATGCCATCACCCTGGCAGGTAAGCACATGGGTGCCCAGTAAATAATATCCATGGTTGCATTGATAAGAGACAGTTGTTCCAAAACTGTATCTGTGAGGCCCACTTGGTTGCACTTGACGGACACTGTTGTCCAGGTGTCCAGGATCAGTACAATTTACAACTGCAAGCAAATCACAGAAGATAAAAAGAATATTAACAACAAAAAGTGAAAAAGTGTTACGGAGAAGGAAAAGAATCTCACTTTTTCCCTTCCATTTTTGAAAATAACATGGGAGGATAGTAGATCAAATCAAGGGTATCTGTGGGTGTAAACAAAAAGATAGTGGCTGCAAGCTGAAGGCACAACTGAAATGCCACCTCTTTTTCATACATATCATCCATGTGACACACATCAAAAGGGGGTGGGGCTCTAATTATGTGGTTGTAGTAGTCATCCTGACTTTTTAAACCCTTCCCATCAATGCCACTGGATCAAATCCTAGTGTTCTACCATTTGGTTCTCGTCTGTGATGGAATGTAGTCTGGATTCCCAGGAGGAAGAGGCTGCATCCCAGAGGAGCTAAATGGGGTAACAATTAGACAGTTTGTGCGGGAGGAGGAAAATTAAGACAGTTCCTCCCTAGAAATACTCAGAGTATATCCTTAGTGATGCAAGTAGTAGCTTTAGTTTGCGAGATTTCTGTCTAATGGTGAGGAACAATAAAGGAAACTACTTGGAAGGACCTCAGTATGTCTTTCTTGGTTTTCAGAATTTGACATTCTGAAAAGGGAGAAAGAGAAGGAGAGGGGAAGAGGAAGAGGAACAGAGAGCATGTGTCTGTGTGTTTGTTAAAATGAATTACTCAAGTGCTGGCTGTATCAATCCTAGTCTAGCAAAAACAAGACATTCTTTGCAACCCAGAAGAATTTAGAAATCAAAATTCAGTTGAGATTTTTAAGCAAGAATCCAACGGCGTCTCATCCAGTTGGGTGATTTGCCCATAGTAACTGCAACTGTATTTATGTATTGCTATCGTGCATATACTCTGAAATTGTGAATTTCTTTTGGTCCTTCCAATTTATTTAATGCTGAGGTTTAAATATTTATTGTAATATGGTGCTCAGAATGCACTAGGCGTTCTTGGCAAAAGATATGCTCCATTTGAGTGGGAGGTTCATCTTTTCCTCTGCTCTTCTGTTTTTTGCATATTTCCCCCGTTTTCATTTGTTCATAGAAAAGGTGCTATCAGGAGAAGGCTCTAAACCTTTTTATATAAAAGGTAAAGGTAAAGGAATCCTTGTGAATTTTCCTCCACTAGTCATTGCTGACTATAGGGAGCAGCGCTCACCTCTGTTTCAAGACCATTGAGCCAGCACTATCCAAAGACATTTCCGCAGTCACATGGCCAGTATGATATCATAGAGTGCTGTTACCTTCCCGCAGAAGTGGTACCTATTTATCTACTCACATTTGCATGCTTTTGTACTGACAAGCCCAGCATCTTAACTGCTGAGCCACTGTGTCATGTAGCAGGATATGAATGAGTAGAAATTGTTGTGAAGAATGGAGTTCTTGGTGCTCTCTGAGTTCAATTCAGAGCTACATATATTATCTTCTATTGTACTGAAGAGAGGTGGTTGGTTGACTAGAGCTCACTGAAGAAGCAAAACTAAGCAATACTCTAGGTGCTTTATGCCTTCCACTGCACTCATTTAAATAATGATTGAAACATTATAATTATGTATTTTGGACACGCTTCATACACTTTGTTTCTGTTTTTATGGATTTACAGTTTTTGCCATTTTATCATGATTGTGAGCCACCCAGAATTGTAATTTAAGATGGGTAGCCATGCAAATCTTTTAAATAAAATAAAAAATGATATATTTTGATTTTAGTTTCAATCATCACCAAGTCGTTAGACCAGGGGCTTTTCTTTTTATCTATGCTTTTCACATGACACAGAAGCTGAACTGTGCTGAGCTAAAGACCCCTCTTTCTTTCAGGAATCTGCTGGGACACATTGAAAAGAAACATAGTCAGGTTATGCTGACGGCGGTTCCATCAGAAGAGACACTGCTGCAGGCTGTAGAACAGATATAGATTGCAGAAATAAAGGGGAGGGGGAGAAGGAGGGGGAAACACAACTTACTGCGACAGATGGGCAAGGGTTTACTCCACTGGCCGTTAGCCAAGCATTGGGACTTGGAAGTCCCTTCAAGGTGATATCCAATGTTGCATGTAAACTTGGCCACATCGTTGAGATTGAACTGAGTGCCTTGGGTCAGGCCATTTGTTGGATTGCCTGGGTGACCACAGGTGATGGCTGCAGAGAGAATGCAAGATATTACATCCCTGCCTTGTTTCCTGGCTCAAGGACATACAAATGCCAACTACAATAGAATGAAGTGCTACAAGTGAGATTTCTCCCAGGTTTGCCCATCTTCTAGTAGTATCTCTTTTCAAGCCATACAATGAAAGCTACCCCCTCCCCCTTTCTAGGCGGACCCTTAACTAAGCTTAGCAGCAGGTTTTTAAAGATTGGAAGAAGAATCCCAAAGGTGTCTTTTTTCCAAAAGGCATCTGGACTTTCTTAGGTTTTTTTTCTTTGAAAACATTTTACTTCTCATCCAAGAAGCTTCTTCAGTTTTCAAAGGAAAAAAAACAAGAAAATCCAGTTGCCTATTGGAAGATGGCAAATATGACCTGGATGATTGAGAATCTCCATAGACAATTGGAAAAGGAGATATTTGAAGGAAGAATTGTATGTTAGTTACAGAATTTTTTTCAGAGTTTTCTGGCCTTCACCAGCCCCTCTCCATTTCTGCCAAACATTGTTCTGATACTTTCCAAGGAACATAGTTCTTTCCACAGTATAGGTAACAACAAACAGACAAATAATCCAAAATAATTGCTTTCAATTACTGTCTGTCAATGGTCTCTGGTCTATGACTGTAAAATTGATTGATTGATTGATATTGTCTGTCAAGAAGAGCTTGACCATTACTGCCTTAAATAAAAGTAAAACAACTATGGAAAAATAAAGCAATGATAGTACTAATAGTAATAAGTGCCTTGGGTGCAATTCCAAAACATCAAGAGCATCAAAATCACCATCAATCAATTGCAAAAGGCAGCATTTATTTATTTATTTATTTATTTATTTATTTATTTATTCATTCATTCATTCATTTTGTCATAACAGTATATATAAGCATTGACATCTAACAACTGTATAATATATAAGCATATATATGAGCATAAGTATGTAATAACTTATTAATTAGATATAATGAAAGGGAATAATAGGACAGGAACGGTAGGCACGTTTGTGCTCTTATTATTTATACAACTTACATCCTGTGACAATACCTCTAAGACCATCAAGCATCCACATCTGCCTATCCTAGGTAGGACTTGATAGGCGGATAAAAATGCCAATCCAGTCTAAAGATTTGGCTGACTGTGCAGTAATAATAATGCCATTATTATTATGGTCTGTTGCACAGTCAGTCAGTTGGTCAGACTAGACTCTATCTATTGAGTCCTTTTCAAGAACTTGGGATAGGCAGATGTGGTTGTTTGATGGTGTTACAGATATTGTTGCAGAATAATTATATTATTATTATATTTTCAACTAATAATAATATGGCTAGGTTTCATCCATACAAGTATCATGGGAAGCCTAACCTCCTCTGAAGCTAGAATTTTTTTTTTATTGGCCAAGTGTGATTGGACACACAAGGAATTTGTCTTGGTGCATATGCTCTCAGTGTACATAAAAGAAAAGATACGTTCATCAAGGTACAACATTTACAACACAATTGATGATCAATATAGCAATATAAATCATAAGGATTGCCAGCAACAAGTTATAGTCATACAGTCATAAGTGGAAAGAGATTGGTGATGGGAACTATGAAACGATTAATAGTAGTGCAGATTCAGTAAATAGTCTGACAGATTCTGTCTGACAGATTCAGTAAATAGTCTGATAATTTCTATGAATAATTTGTGCAAATTGTCTTAATTTGGTGAAGGCTAATGATACCATCCTCAAACATTTAGCTCAATGTTTTAACACAGTTATGTACCAAGGTGTTAAGGTAGATGGTAGCATTTGGCTCACCTTGACTGATTTCAAAAAAAGCACAGCTGAGCATGATAGGTCATAGAATTTTTTTTAAAAATCCCAGAAAAAATATTAAACCACTTATATACCATTCCCAAGAAAACTACAGTATACGAATGTGTTCATCATAAACTGAGCTTAACCTGAAGCAAGAATTTCTCTTTTCAACACTTAATAGAAATAACTGTCATAGAAAATCTCCTCTACATTCCCCCCATGGATCTAACTTAGCCAAGCTTATCAACTCACACGTGTAATGTTAAAACCCTCAGAGCTATACACTCATTGAAACGGAACGCAGTCTCCTAAAAAGTGTATGGGGGAATAAAATAAAGGGCATGCTACAATATTTCCCTTAAAATGGTGAAATAGCACACTGTAACTTAAAATGCTGTAGGCCACAAGAAAATGTTGCAAATGAAACAGATTTTTAATTCTTTATTTCCTACAGGTTCACATACAAAACATGCTGGAAAGGATTTCCCCCCCTTAAAATCCAACATAATTATTCTGGCTTGAGGTATTTGAGTGTTATATCCCACTATTGTGTTGAGGACAACACTCTTGTTCCAACCCGTTCTCATCTCTGAGGCCTCCAGTTTCCCTCAAGGGTGCTTATGATGGGCCTTTTTAGTTGTCTTGTGGGAAGTATACAGAATGGAACATCAAGCAGGATACTTCACTATTGGCATTGTGAAACTAACAAGAAGGGGTTGAAATAAACCAGAAAGGATTAGATCATATTAGATGATAAAACAGGTTTTCAAATTTGAACAGTAGAATTAATAACCTGCCAAAGAGAAAGGGAGGAGGCCCTGAAAAGATTTATTTCACATCAGAAAGTGAGCAAGAAAGAAAAATGATGGCTGAAACCAGCACATATTCACAGAAATATTTTTGAATAATGAGCATATACAGTATGGCAGCAACTGAAGCTTGCACTTATATTGCTCTTGTCTAGCCCAACCATAGAACTTTCTTTTTTTTTTTTTTTTTTATATTCAAAAAGTTTTTATTAGTCAAAAAAGGTTTATACAAATACATATCAGGTATGGTAAATTTTCATTTTTCTTATCTAAAATAAGAATTTTACTCAAATTTTTTAACACATACAACAGCCATATGGCAAGCAGGTGACACGAAGTAGCTAAGTTTACAAATTTTAAATACGTAATAAAGAAGAGTCAAGAATAAACAGAATATCGTACAAAAGAGAATAAGGAAAACCAACACAATCCCAAATATCTTTATCACTTCCTAGTTTTGGATCTCAGAACTCTGGGTTCAGCCTGACCCAACTCCAGGGCCGCAACAGCGGCAGCCGCTTCCTCCCCATGATCTATAACCTCCCCTTCTTCAATTCCTGGGTCATCTGATTCCAGGAGGGCTTTGTGTTCCTCCACATAGGCCGTAGCCTCCGCAATTGTACTGATTTTTTTCGTAATGCCCTCCCGGAAAATCATCAATCCCTCTGGCATCAGCCATCTGAAGCCCACTCCCTTCTGGTACAATTTGCTTGACAAAAAATAATATTTCTTTCTTTTTTCACGTACCTGTCTGGGAATCTGCCTCAGAATGGCTATCTCCCTGCCCCTGTAAATCAGTGCCCCACTCCTATGTTTTCTAAGAATTTCATCTCTCGTCTCTCTTCTCACAAATTTGACATGAACCTCTCTAGGAACTGCATGCGTGCGTGCATATTGCGAATTAACTCTATAAACTCGATCCACATCCCAATTCATGAAATCAACACCTCTCCCAAGAAATTCTCCCAACAATTTAGTCACAACATCTCTCAAGTCTTCTTGGTCCACTTCTTCCAAATTTTGAAACCTAAGGAAATAAGACATTCCATAGAACTTTCTTGATCCTTATAAATACAACAGATATATCTGACTGTCATAAGATTTGAGGAATTATTGCCTTTGAGGTGGGTCACACGAGGAAAGGACTCCAGTGAGGATCTTTCTCTTGTAAAGACAAAAATTAGTAACTTGGAATAAGTTTTAGCCACTAGTAGCACAGTTGAACATCGAATCATAGGGCTGGAAGGGATACTGGAGGTCTTCTAGTCCAACTCCCTGCTCAAAGCAGGAGACCTTATACTATCCTGGTCAAATGGTTGTCCAGTCTATGTTTGAAAATCTTCAGTGACGGAGTACCCACAACTCTAAGAGGCAAGGTATTCCATGATTGTTCTCACTATCAGAAAATTTCTCCTTACTCCTAGGTTGGATCTCTCTTTAATAAGCTTCCAGTTCCACCCACTAGTTCTTATCCTGCCATCTGGTGCTTTTGAAAATAAGTCAATCCCTTTTTCTCTGTGATAGCCCCTCAAGTACTGGAAGACAGTCATCATGTCATCCCAATCCTTCTCTTCGATAGGCTAGCCCAGGGGTCTCCAACCTTGGCAACTTTAAGCCTGGTGGACTTCAATTCCCAGAATCCCCCAGCCAGTAAAGCTGTAAATTCCCCCAGTAAAGCTGGCTGGGGAATTCTGGGAGTTGAAGTCGACCAGGCTTAAAGTTGCCAAGGTTGGAGACCCCTGGGCTAGACAAACCAGTTACCTAGTTCCCTCAACCCTCATACAATATAGCTCCCAAACACTTTTTCATCTTTGTTGCTCTTTTCTGCACACTTTCCAGGGTCTCAGCATCTTTTTTGTATTGCTCAAAGAGGAAATAAAAGCTGCTTCTTAATTACTAAAATGTCCCATGTTCTCTTTAATACAATCCCAAATAAGAAATCTGAATTTGAACCCATGGCTTTTCTAGGGATATGCTCTTCGTCTTGGAAAAGCTTATGTCTGTTGTATATCTCACAGGTAGAGTTTATTCCTTGCAGGCTGTAGCAAAATGCGTCAGGCATTCACAATGAGAAGGGAAGGTGACTGGGCAACTGCACAGAAGACCAATCCAAGAATGTTAATTACAGGTTTTAAGCAACTTGGGTTTTTTTTTCTTTTTCCTGTGTAGTCTCAGTGGTGTCACATACATGGAAGATTAGCAAACTGATCTTCCCATGGGTAGATGCTCTGTTGAAATTTGTAGGATTTGTTTTGGCATCTTATATCCATCTTAAAATGCCCTTTAAATATATGTGATTAATTTTAGATCCCAAGAGGAAGACCTGTAGTGGAATTGTTGAGTATTCTTTAGCAAACAAATTACTACTTTGGCAAATGCAAAGTGAGTGAAATAACAATAGAAACAGAATCAGATCAAATATGTGCTCAGCTGAGCATCTTCTTTCATACAAATGCAACCACAATGAACAGGAGAAAAAGGGTGATTCCTTTGAAGCTCAGGGTAGCATAAATCCATGATGACTTGTGAATATCGATAGATCTTTCCTTCTTTATAGAAGTTGAATCTCTTGCAGATCCACCCAAGTGAATTGTTAGATGGAACACTTGTCTCCCACACCAGTTGTGGGTGCTTCATCACTGGAGCATTTCAAGAAAAGATGGAACAACCATTTGTCCACGATGGTATAAGGACTTTTGCCTTATACCTACTTGGACTGAAGGTTGGACTGGAAGACCTCCAAGATCCTTTCCACCTTATGATTCTATGACATTTCTATGATTTTTGTCATAAGGAAAAGACTTAACAGAAATAAAGTCTAGAATGGGTTCATAATCAAACCGACAAAGGATCTATTGATAAAATTGGGTGAACCAAAATTGTAGGACAGCTTAATTTTCCTAGGATGCATCTTTGAATATTTCAGAAATCATATTTTTGATCCAGTAAAGTATGCAATCTGCTTTCACCACATTTTAAACTCGGTCTGCAGAAGGGAGTGAGGAATTCTAGAAATATGAAAGGATAGATCAATGATCCCAATCGATTAACCAAAGTTATATTTTTCTCTAAACTGTCCTATACAGGGCTTACAATCTCATCCTTTTACTCAGGTTGTGGAAACACCTAAATTCAGTCAATTGGCCCATTTTGCAAGTTTACTTCTCCAAGAAAAGGAGCTGGAGAGAAAGTGACTGAAAAATAAAAAAATCAAGACTCTCCCTTACTGAGCTAACAGGCAGCACTGATCATACATCCCAAAACTGGCTGGTGTGACCAAGCTATGCCTATTATTACCTGGCTGGTCAGTGAAAAGGGGCTAATGAACTGATGTAATCTTGTCAGGTTATGTGGGAACTCCAGTTAACTCCAAAACTGTTGTCTACAGAGATTCTACCTTATGATTCTTGATGAAGGTATCTTTTCTTTTATGTACACCAAGAGCATAAGCACCAAGACAAATTCCTTGGGTGTCCAATCACACCTGGCCAATAAGAAATTCTATTCTATTCTATTCTATTCTATTCTATTCTATTCTATTCTATTCTATTCTATTCTATTCTATTCTATTCTATTCTATTCATCCAGATCATGGTTGTCCCAAAGATGCTTTTTCAAAAGGCAACTGGACTGTGTTTTTTTTTTCCTTAAAAAGTTTCAGTTCTCATCCAAGAAGCTTTTTCAGTTCTCTGAACTTCTGTTCTTCGGAACTGAAGAAGCTTCTTGGATGAAAAGTGAAACATTTTTAAGGAAAAAAAACCAAGAAAGTCAAGTTGCCTTTTGGAAAAACACCTTTCAAAACATTCAAAACCTGTGACTTTTAACCAGAATTATTCCTACTGGATTTCATAACATTTTATTAAATGTCTGCTACTTAAAGGCTTTGGGGGCCCCAGAACAATCAAAGAGAGAAATTACAATAAAACCAATAATTAGGGCTGGGGGAGGTGAAAGAGAGAATAAGTGATAGACCAGATAGAATGAAGCCAGGAGTCTCAAAAATTCTTGCATAATCTTATGATGTGGTGGCTCAGGGGCTAAGACACTGAGTTTCTTGATCATAAGGTTGGCAGTTCAGCAGTTCAAATCTCTAGTGCCTCATAATGGAGTGACTTGTCCCGTTACTTGTCCCAGCTTCTGCCAACATAGCAGTTCGAAAGCACGTAAAAAAAAATGCAAGTAGAAAAATAGGAACCACCTTTGGTGGGAAGGGAACAGTGTTCCATGCCCCTTTGGCATTGAGTCATGCCAGCCACATGACCATGAAGATGTCTTTGGACAGTGCTGGCTCTTCAGCTTTGAAACGGAGATGAGCACCGCCCCTAGACCTGGAAATGACTAGCACACATGTGCTGGAGAACCTTTACTTTTACCTAATCTTATGCTAGACTATTGAAAATTGAAAGATTTTTGGCAGCTAAGGAGACATCTGGGGAATCAGGACTGGAAAATGGGGCAGTTTCACCCGCATCCTCTGTTTTTTTTTCTCCCTGAGCTCTCTATCAAAGTTGTGAGTCTGGCTGTGTAATTAAAATGGCAACATACTTACGCACACAAACAGGAGTCTTCCCGGACCAGTGGTGATCTTGCTGGCAGATGCGGACTGACATGCCAATGAGCCGGAAGCCAGGGTTGCACTGGTACACCACACTGCCACGGTAATTGTAGTTCTCTCCATTGATCTGGCCATTGACAATAGAACCTGGCTCACCACAGTGTCCCGCTGGAGAGACAAGTAAACAGGAGGAGGTGGGGAAAAAGACAAGATAGAATTACTGATAGTCCAATATAGAATGAAGCCCATCTGGATACCTATGTACCTTAGGAAAGGTACTACAAATTTTGTCTTAATTCAGGTAGTTCTTAAAACAATATAAAACTGAAACCAGAAGCTTTTCTTTAGGGATGTTGGATAAAGAATTTGAAAGGAAAAAAAAAAGAAACTTTATATTATATATGCTGATGGTAATGAGAAACTTCTATGCACAAAAAAATTTGGAAAGACCCATTAATTCCCACAATGGAAGAATGGATGGAAAAAGTGATAGAGTTGGTAGAGATGGCAAAACTAATTATCTTAACAAGAACTTAGTCAGTTTTGTTTCCATTTGGAAACCGCTTCTGGACTTTATGCTCAAAACAGAAAAAAAAAAAGAAAATTTGAGTTTAGGTTCCTAAAAGTATTTGTTCCCATATTGTTTATGTGTGCACTATCTCCAAACCTCTTGTTATGACGAAAATATGAGATTTCTCTTTCTTTATATGGGTGGTGAGTCAACATTGCCAAGAGACTGCTAAAATCATTAGGTTTTTTTAGATATTTATAGGGTTTTTCATCCACTGCTAATATTTTTTAAAAGATATGTTCAATTATTCAATCCTAGATAGTGGCAGATATAGGGTCTCCTGCTTGGGCAGGGAGTTGGACTAGATGACCTGCAAGGTCCCTTCCTGTTAATCTGTTACTATCAGGTTTCCAAAGATGGCATCAGGCAACTCCAACAATGGGAGAGAAGTGGAAAAGTTTTTTGTATTGAACATAACATAAAGCCAGGATAAAAGAAGAACAGCAGCAATAATCCATTACAGTTTTCATTAATTCTGTTTATTAAGACTATTCAAGACATTTCCCCATCTGGAGCCAAATGTAAAATAAAGTTTAACTTAACTGAAAGCAAAATAAAAGTACTTTTGATAGCAAGAGGCTTGTCCAATATAGCATTTCATTCTTCAGCAAGAAGAAAAAAGAAATGATGCAAATTAAAAGCAGCTGATTAAAACTGTCCCTTATACATTTATCAACTGACATTGTGGTGGATTAATCCAGTGCTTTCATCTCACCTTGCAGCTCTTTTGAAAGATGGGTGAAAAACCTCCTCTGAATGGTCCCCTAGTCTCCTATTTGGGGCGCTGAATGGCCCCTAGCCGATCAGGTTGACATTAGCCCTATACTCACCCAGGCATGTCACTTCTACTCCACTCCAAAGACCATTGGCCATACATTCTCGCACACGAGAGCCCACTAAGGTGTAGCCACTATTGCAGGAGAAGATTGCAGTAGCTCCATAAGTGGTTAAGGTACCAATTCTATTTCCATTGGATGGCACAGGCAAGTCTCCACAGGAGATGACTAAAATTAAGACACACACACAAACAAGCTTAATTAATATATACTACAACTGAATTCGCTATTTGTCTGTGGATGGTGCAAAGAACTAAGTCCCTGATCTGTGCCTAATAGGTCCAGAAAGAGTCTCCAGAATATTGACGTGAATTGAAGCTCTCCTGTCCAGGATGATATGTTAGGGATCTCCGTGTAGTCCATAAATGTGGTATAAAACTGTGGTATAAAAATAATTTGGCAAGTCCTCTTGCTGTTGGTATCTTCTGGCATGGGATGAAATGCACCTGCTTTGAAAACAGATCTGTCCCCACCCAAATGACTATATTTCCCATGTTTTTGGGGAGTTCCACAATAAAGTTCATAGAGATCTGTCTCCAGGGACCTATCAAAGGACACTAGGACAAAGGAGAGTTTACTGTTTCTTCAGATATGGGTTTGTATGTTACAGTAAATTGCAGATTGCTCAATCACCCTTTATTTAAACAACCTCAAGTGGCTGGTTTTGTAGAACATATGATGGAGGACTCCATGGTACTCACTAAAATGCATTTTAGCATGTTGTCTAACTCTTGTGACTTTACAACTCCTAAGCCAATTTTTGTTGATTCCCAAATCCTCCTGCTTTACAAAACTTTGGCAAACAAAAGTGAGACTAGAGGTGGCATGATTTTTTTATAAGAAAATAATTTTAGCTATATAAAATTGGTGTGCTAGGTTTTATTAAGTGATACATCACTAAGAACATATTCTGGAACCTTTTCCAAACATATATGTCAGCCTCCACTCCAATCCTCACATCTTTTTGTACACTTTATATTCAGTTGTTAGATTGCATGGGGTTTTATGTGTAATGTAAATAGCTCTTGGATTCAGGTTAAGTAGAGAGGGCCCTTTAAGAGTGTCGGTCTGACATAACTAAGGGGGGAGGGGAGATTGATGCTTTGAATTCTACAGGAATGCTAGAGCGCGAACTTTCAACGGACATTGCATTCCTGACATGATTGACAGCAAGAGACCTGCGGAATAAGATTACCATGGGGCCCCGAGAAGGAGCTGGCATTGGACCAGACCTGATGACCTCTTGGGGGAGAGGAGGGAGTAACAGGGGGGATATGGAATGTTAGCCGTATTTTGTCTCAGATCCAACTTTACACTGCTGCAGTCATGATGTATTTAGTAAAAGTACTTTTCTTTATTTGCAAATGAAGTCAAGGTGTATTCTTTCCTAAATATAATCAGAGGCAGCCTGATAATATAATTGTTTGGGAACAGAATTGATTCCCTATAATTTTTTTGTATATTTATTTATTAATTTTGTCTGCTACCCATTCCCACAGTCTGTAAAAAGCAAACAATCTCATAATAATGTAAAGCAGTGTTTCTCAACCTCAGCAGCTTTAAGATGTGTGGACTTCAACTCCCAGAATTCCCCAGCCAGAACAGCTGACTGGAGAATTGTGGGTGTTGAAGTCCATGCATCTTAAAGCTGCTGAGGTTGGGAAATATTGATGTAAAGAGTAGTGGCTACCACAAGAAAATCCCCATCCTCTAATATGGAAATCTTTCCTAAGAAGGGAAATTTGGAGAGGGGTTTAACATTTTCCAGAACATCAGACTAAACAAAGGCTTTTAAAGCAGGGCATTTCCCAACGCCTCTTTCAAAACTGAGGGAAATACCATCTCAAAACTGCTCAAATCCAACCTCCTGGCACCTTATGGGAGGCTTTAACTAACTACATGGAGCAGTGATCAATTGGAAAGCAGCACAGCTAGCACTTTATTTATTTATTAAATTTATTTGGACAGCCTTAGCTGCCTCCTCAAGACTCACAAACTCAAACTGATGCCAGACTCTTTCATTAGACAAAGCCACAGTCACGATTAGCCTTATGGAATATCCTTCTCCCTGACCTTGAGATAGCTCTATCCCTTGTCACATTCCAGAAGTCCCTCAAGACCTAATTATTGAAGCAATCCTGGATCATCCAGGGAACTGGAGAGTTGTTAAAGTGACCATTCTTATCTTTTATTTGAGTACATTTGTTTTTATGATATTTATTTTTTAATCTGGAATGTATATTTTTATATTGCTTGTTTCTTATATGTTTACATATTTCTTGCATCTGCTGTTATTCAGTTATTTTATAACCCTACTCCACCCCATCCCAGTGTCATATTATCCTCCTAGATGCACACACTGTTAGATTCCTTTTGATTTCTCCTTCCTAAAACACACACTCACTTCTACAGGTTGGCATGGGTTCTCCTATGCTCCATTTCCCATTCGCCTGGCAGCCGATGACACGATACCCAATGTAATAGTAGCCTGGGTCGCAGATCAACATGAGCTGCGCGTTGTACTGGTACTGAGTCTCATGAATCAGCCTCCATCTTCCATGTTCCACAGCAATGCTGCTGATGTCAGGACAGCTGACCGCTGGATTCACCAAGAGATGAAAAGAGAAAAAATCTAAGTCAAACCAAAGGCCCATTCATGTGTCCATTCTAGCTGAGAACGGCCAGCTGAAAGCTATAAATAAGCAGAGAATGTTGTACTTGTCACTGTCACTGTACAGTCTGAACTGAATTTGTTCTAAACCGGTAGTCTTTTGAAAATGGACCCAAATTTGTCACAAAGCTGAATGATGTGAGGATGCAAACCTCTGAGGCAACATTGAATGATTTCTGAACAAGGGGAATGATGAACCTAAATGGAACCTTAGTATCTATAGGAGGACAACAGATTGGAAGGCAAGTCTATTAAAGGTCTTTAGCAGTGTCAGCTAGAAATTGACTCTCCTTATACCTTTTGATATAACACATACTTGCATATAATAGAAATACACAATATAGAAAGAATTACATCTGCATGGGAAGTTCTGTCTCAAAGAAACTAAAGAATGTGCAGAGTAGGGTTAAGAAGTGGTTTAAAGTGGTTTTTTGCTCCATCAAAACCATGGACAGAATTATTGGCAAGACAATTTCTTTGACTTTCTCAATGTAGGAACTCCATTCACCAGCAGAATAGCTGCCTGACTAAAAAAAGTCCAGCAGGAGGATTTCACTCATGAGATCTTTCTTTGGGCTCTAATAAAAGAAAATATCTGGTCCTGTGGAGCAAGAGATTTAGATTCCTATACAATACCCTCTTTCTAATTTCCCAGTAAGCATCTAAGTAACTACTGTTGTCAAGAGACTAACTAACTAGGTGGTCTTTTAACTTCAACACAATATGCTTCTGGTTGCTTTTGAAATTATTCTGGATGCTTATTAAGACAAAGACAACATACTTACAAAGAGACAAAGAATGTGGAAGATTGAAGGTGGACCACATTAGACTCGACTCACCCACACATGGAGGAGGATGATTGCCATTGCTCCACTGTCCAGTAGCCAGGCACTCCACGCTGGAGTTATCTTGGGCCTGGAGGTGAAAGCCCTCTTTGCATTGGTAATCTGCTTTGCTGCCCATGGTGTACTCCCTGCCAAAAACAACCCCGTTCTTCGGAGCTCTGGGAACTCCACAGGAGATTGCTTGGAAAGAAAAGTCAAGACATGTGATTGTTTGCCTTCATACAAAGCCTTTGCTTCTGTAGTTAGTTTCAAAATTTAACCTGTTTTTATTGTCTTGAGTCTTCCCTATCATATTTAGCAGCATTCACAGTAAATAATGATGCCAAAAAGACATGTGTGTTATGACATCACACAAATATTGCAAATATATACAGGTGCAGAAGTCAGGGTGGCCTATACATAGTGAAGTCATCACACATGTGTTGTGGTGCATCCTTGTCACAACACATGGCAGGATGCATTCTTTGCCATCCCCAAGTTCTGAAGACTTTCATATGCTTTCTCCAACCTCCAAAGAAACCAATGTGTGTAGAAGCATGCTGTTTGAATTTCTTTTTGCAAAACATACAGACAGGCTTCAGTGGGACTTCCTCCAAATGAGCCAAAGAAAAAAGCATATAAATTAATACATAATCCCCAAAGAGGGACAATGTGTGGGCTGAGAAGTCAGCTAATTTGTGATCAGTATTGGTTGGGGTTATGGTTCCTTTTGAACAGGGAAGATTTGCCTAGTCTTGGGGATGTCTGTGACAGTAGCTAGAATTGTTTTGAGCTTGTGATGGTACCCAAGAACAGACCTTGCCTTAGCCCCCCATGCCTATAGGCTATGCCTATCTTGAGTTATGTGACTTGAGACCTACCTTTGAAGGCAATCAGAAACCACAGTTCATGCAACTGCTTGGAAGATGAAAAGGAAAAACAGTTGTTGTTTGATTGCTGGGCCATCTTTTAACAGTCTAAAAGTATTATGATTTGTGTCCAGATTACATTAAGAACTGCTACTCCATCTTCCCTTTGAGATTGACTTCCAAATCCTTTGTATAAACTCAAGGGATATGTTCTTTTCAGCTGAGGTCATAGATTTGTAGATTATTATTATCCTAACTGAAATAGATTAAGCCCTGTCAATTTAGTTCTTTAAACAAACTTTAAATAGCTATTTATTTTGAACTTTCAGCAGGAGGATTTTTTAATTTGATATACTTTTAAATGTTGGGTGGAATTGGTAGTACCTTTATTGTTTTTGTTGGAATATCTTAAGATCATATTTAATTATTGTTTTTTGTACTTTAAATCTAATAATGTCATTGTCCCAGTTTTATTTAGGTGATCTATTTATTTTGTAGAAATTGCCTTTTGAGGACCTGCATAATCCTAAAAGGGGCATATTTTAAAATAACATCTGTTTTCCTCCTAAAACAACCATTTATGGACCTACTATCTTTGTATAAACAACTCATCACTGAGAAGTTAGAATATTTATAAACTTTTTATGTTGTCATAGCAATTTAGCCAATGACCTGCTGGATGTTCATTTCAATTAAATAAGTTGAAACCTGTGGACGTACTGTACCTCTCTTTTCCCAGGACACATTTGCCTGCAAGCTAAGCTGGGAGGCCATTGGCCAGCAGAATTGTGATTAGGGATCTATGCTTAAAAATAAGCCAAGGTAAAATGATAAACTAAAGCTGCAGCATAAACAGCCAGATAGCATTTAGATTTTAAAAAGATCCTTTATGAGAAAAAGAGAAGAATGAATAAGAGGAAAAAGTAGGCTGGAGAGGGATTTTGAAAGAACAGCTACAATAGATGGTGAAAGAAACACATAGTACAATATGAAGGTCTAATTTGTTACAGCAGGCCCTTCATAATCAAGGACATAGGCTCCTTCTACAATAGGACCTATTGTATTGGAAATAATTAGCATAATCAGGGAAGGAAGGAAGGAAGGAAGGAAGGAAGGAAGGAAGGAAGGAAGGAAGGAAGGAAGGAAGGAAGGAAGACAGATCCAGCTGTCCAGTGTGGATGTCATCAGTCACATCCTAGCTTTGTGAAGATAATTGTGTGCATGTCACCCGAACCACTAAGGAGCTCAGCAAAACCTCTGGCAAGGCCAGGCGTCTAGACGGCTAAGTGTGATGAATACCAATTTCACGTAGCAGTGACAGCAAGGGGAAAGGACAGGCGGCTGAAAATCTGTGCTTTTGACTGGTACGGCTCTGTAATCTCTATAACCTTCACGGGTTACCTTATCAAAGCAATTTGGAGGGCCACATGGGCAGCTCATGCACCCCCAACTGTCTGTCAGTTGCTAACTGCTCTGTTCTCCCTCTGACCCCTGTAGGGTTTTGCATGTGGGAAATTTATGAGTTGGGTGGGAAGGTTGAGGTTGGCTGCTTCTTTTGCTTCATTCTTTCAATGAAAACTGTACAGTTTGTATTGTACTTGATACTGTACTTCAGTTCAGACAAAAATGTATCTTCAGATATTAAAAAAACATTCTTTGGGATATCGTACATTTGATGTGGAATAGGTATCTTTCTTCAGCCTGGTTGGTTGCATTGAAGTTTGAGAATTTATTGAAGGAGATAAAGTTTGATCCAAACTGATAAGAGTTTGCAGGAAAAAAGATGAAGGGTTTAAATGTCTGTAAACTGCACTTTAAAAAATCAGAGGAAAGAGGATCCTTAGAGATGCTAAAGTGAACCTAGGTATAGGTAGATATTAAGAAAATATTAGGCTAATTGCTGTAGGCATGATGGAACTAGAGACCTAAAGGGCTTTCCCCCAAAAAACTCAAGCGATAGATACAGTAGATAGATAAGATAGATAAATAGATAGATAGATAGATAGATAGATAGATAGATAGATAGATAGATAGATAGATAGATAGATAGATAGATAGATAGATAGATAGATAGATAGATAGATAGATAGGAAGATAGGTGGATAGATGGATAGCTAAATAGTTAGATAGAGGAGAGAGAGGGGGAAGGGGAGAGGGAGAGGGAGAGAGATATGAATGTACCTATCAGGGTGTGGAGCAGAAATAGTTTAACCCAGTGTCATGACTAACAAACATTGAAGGATAGTCTAAGGAAGGCAACCTAAGGAAATAGGTGAGTAAGATGAAGACTACTCATCAATAGGGGAGAACAAGAAGTACAAGGGAAGAAACTGAGGCTTTCCTACCTAAAGTTCCCTTCCCAAATCAGGTTCCATTTCCTAAAGCTCTTAGGGATTAGAGGAAGCTTAGGGATACAAAAGAATCAAGAGTGGCGTTGCCAAATGCCCAACCAAGAGAGAGATCAGCAAACTTCACCAGTGGGGGAATTGCTCAATAATTTGTCTGAGGAAGGACTGAGGCTTACAAAATGCAAACTGACAGCAGGAAAGAGGAAGGAAGACTGGATCAGTCAACCTAAGAGAGTTCCAATTCAAGAAGATGGGAGGGGTCCGCTAACACCCACAGCTATGGTCTTGTGGCAATCTACCAGATATTGGGGGGGAGGGAGGGGGAGAGAGAGACAGAGAGACAGAGAGAAAGCGATATCAGGGTAGCTTTAAAACTGTGGCTATACTTCCTTTCTTGTCATACCATTTTGTTTTCATTTTGTAAGAATGCACAATATCTATTTCCTTTATCCACTGATTACTATTCACATTTAATGCAAAGGAATACAAGCATCAAGGATAATCAGTGGGTTTTCCCTCTGTAAGAATCATTTTATGAAATAACTAAAGAGAATTTCATTACATGAGATAAAGGGAATCAGCATGGCAAAACCGTGCATTATAAGAACCAGCACTGCATTTGTGTAAATCATTTATACAATTCTTTTTAGTGTTTGGATAGATACCTGTTTTATTCTAATTTGTGTAATCATAGTTATTGACTGAGTGTTGCTATTGTAAGATCTATATTTTCTGATTCCAAGTTAAATAAACATAAACTCCTGGCTTTGGTCCCAAGCCTGAGGTTGATGTTTATTATTTGTTCAATTGTTTTGCTGTCTATTAGATTATTTTCATCTGGGCTGTCTGTTTGAGTCAATGTTTTAGCCGCTTTTATGTTTTTTCTCATTTTGTACGTTGCCCAGAGTCTAATGGAATTGGGTGGCTAATACTTTTAAATAACAATAAATGCAATTTAGGTACAGGTAGTCCTCTACTTACAATAGTTCATTTAGTGACCATTACAACGGCACTGGAAAAAGTGACTTATGACCATTTTTCACACATATAACCCTTGTAGCATCCCCAAGGTCATGTGATTTAAATTTGGATGCTTCACCACTGACTCACATTTATGACGGTTGCATTGTCCTGGAGGTCCTGTGATCATCTTTTGTGACTTTGTGACAAGCAAAGTCAAGCCAGATTCACTTAACAATCATGTTACTAATTTAATAATTGCAGTTAACTCCACTTAACAAATGTGGCAAGAAAAGTCGTAAAATGGGGCAAAACTCACTAAACAAATTTCTCACTTAGCAGGATTATTATTATTATTATTATTATTATTATTATTATTATTATTATTATTATTATTATTATTATTATTATTATTATTATTATTATTTCAATTTTTATACCGCCCTTCTCCCGAAGGACTCAGGGCGGTGTACAGCCAAGTAAAACAAACAATATAATATACAATTAAAATACGAATTAAAAAACTTATTACATAATTGGCCTAAAACTTTGGAACATAAACTAAAACCCACTAAAAATTACTAGTAAAAAATTTAAAACCAATAAAATTTAAAACCAATAAAATTTAAGCCAGCCCAGTGAGAATAAATAAGTATGTTTTTAATTCGTGGCGGAAGGTCCGAAGGTCAGGCATTTGGCGTAAACCCGGGGGAAGTTCGTTCCAGAGGGTAGGAGCCCCCACAGAGAAGGATCTACCCCTGGGGGCCGCCAACCAACATTGCTTGGTGGACGGCACCCTGAGAAGTCCCTCTCTGTGTGAGCGTATGGGTCGGTGGGAGGCATGAGGTAACAGCAGGTGGTCCCGTAAGTACCCAGGCCATGGAGCGCTTTAAAGGTAGTAACCAACACCTTAAAGTGCACCTGGGAGACCACAGGTAGCCAGTGCAGTCTGCGCAGGAGTGGTGTTACGTGGGAGCTACGTGAAGCTCCCTCTATCACCCGCGCAGCTGCATTCTGAACTAACTGAAGCCTCCGGGTGAACCTCAAGGGGAGCCCCATGTAGAGAGCATTACAATAATCCAAGCGGGAGGTAACGAGTGCATGAGTGACTGTGCACAAGGCATCCCGATCAAGGAAGGGGCGCAACTGATGAACCAGGCGAACCTGGTGAAAGGCCCTCCTGGAGACGGTCGTCAAATGATCTTCAAACGACAGCCGTCCATCCAGGAGGACACCCAAGTTGCGCACCCTATCCTTTGGGGCCAATAACTCGCCTCCAACAGTCAGCCGCGGCTGCAGCTGACTGAATCGGGGTGCCGGCATCCACAGCCACTCCGTCTTGGAGGGATTAAGCTTGAGCCTGTTCCTCCCCATCCAGACCCGTACGGCTTCCAAACACCGGGACAGCACTTCAACAGCTTCGTTGGGTTAGCCTGGGGTGGAAAAGTACAGCTGAGTGTCGTCAGCGTACAGCCGGTATCTCACCCCAAAGCCACTGATGATCTCACCCAGCAGCTTCATATAGATGTTGAACAGAAGGGGTGAGAGAATCGACCCCTGTGGCACCCCACAAGTGAGGCACCTCGAGGCCGACCTCTGCCCCCCTGTCAACACCATCTGCGATCGGTCGGAGAGATAGGAGGAGAAGCACCGATAAACGGTGCCTCCCACTCCCAATCCCCCCAGCCGGCGCAGCAAGATACCATGGTCGATGGTATCAAAAGCCGCTGAGAGGTCTAATAGGACCAGGGCAGAGGAATAACCCTTGTCCCTGGCCCTCCAGAGATCATCCACCAATGCGACCAAAGCTGTCTCCGTGCTGTATCCAGGTCGGAAGCCGGACTGGAACGGGTCTAGATAGACATCTTCATCCAGGTATTGGGGTAGCTGCCGCTCCACAGCACTCTCTACAACCTTCGCAACGAAGCGAAGGTTGGAGACCGGACGATAATTACCCAAAATAGCTGGGTCCAGAGAGGGCTTCTTGAGGAGGGGTCTCACCACCGCCTCTTTCAAGGCGGCAGGGAAAACCCCTTCCAACAAAGAAGCGTTGATGATCCCCTGGAGCCAGCCTCGTGTCACCTCCTGAGTGGCCAGCACCAGCCAGGAAGGACACGGGTCCAGTAAACATGTGGTGGCGTGGAGCCTCCCCAACAACCTGTCCAGGATAAATTATGGACTCAGTTGTGGTTGTACATTGAGGATTACCGGTACCTGTATTATGGAGAGTGAATACAAGGCAAGCAAGAAAATTTTGCAGGACAGAGAAGAATGGGCAAGAGCAGTGGAGGGTTTCAAAAATTTTTACTACCAGTTCTGTGGGTGTGGCTTGATGGGTGTGGCAGGAGAAGGATACTGTAAAATCTCCATTCCCTCCCAAACCAGGGGAAGGATACTGCAAAATCCTCATTTCCTCCCAATCAACTGGGGCTTGGGAGGCAGAGAATAGATGGGGGCGGGGCCAGTCAGAATTTTTACTACCGGTTCTCCAAACTACTCAAAATTTCCACTACTGGTTTTCCAGAACTGGTCAGAATCTGCTGTAACCCACCTCTGAGCAAGAGGGATATATTTAAAAAGTGACAAACTAAGGGTTTGTCATGTCCCACTCCTCCTCTGACAGCCGGGTCAGGGAAGTCCGCATCAAGCGAGGCTGTGAAGCCTCTGCAGCTTTGCCAAAGTTCTGCCAGAGTTCTCAGGGCAGGCAGGAGACCAGGATGTGACTTCAGCAATCCAAGTTAGACTTTGCCTGACTCAAAGAATGCCAGAAAGCAGATCCTTTATATAGGCCATGGGGTGTGGCTCCATGACTCAGCACTTATCCAGGCCTGCCCCTCCCTTCCTTTTGCTGACGTTACCTCTCCATTCTCCAGAAGCGTGGATCTATCCATTGCATCGTTTCATCCCCAGCTGCTGGTAATCCCAGCTCGTGGCTGGCTTCAGGCGCACATGCTATCGGAGGGAGGTTTGTTTGCTCGGTTTGTCCGGGCATGGTGCCAGGGCTGGGGGCTGGAGGCATGCCAGGACATTCTTCTGCACTATAAGTCTCTGGCTGAGATAGCAGGAGATGAGAGGGGCCTGGCTGCGGCGGGGGGCGTGAGCGAGGCACAACAGGGTTCGTCACACATTTCCAGGATCACCTCTCTCTCCAATCAATAGAGTCGAGGTGGCGCAGTGGTTAGAGTGCGGTACTGCAGACTATTTCAGCTGACTGTTAGCTGCAGTTCGGCAGTTCAAATCTCACCGGCTCAAGGTTGACTCAGCCTTCCATCCTTCCGAGGTGGGTAAAATGAGGACCCAGATTGTTGGGGGAAATTTGCTGACTCTGTAAAACTGCTTAGAGAGCGCTGTAAAAGCACTAGGAAGCGGTAGATAAGCCTAAGTGCTATTGCTATTGCTATTAAGTTCGATGTTATCAGATGTGCTAAAGATCATGGGAAATCAAGAATGACGTTGGCCCGGACAAAAAGGCAAAGCAGTTTGCCATTCCAGGCTTTTATTAGAAGTGAAAGAATGAAAGTCTCAGCTGCTAGAGCTTTAATAAAAACCAGCAAAAGGGGAGTTTACCTAACCAGGAAAAAGTGAAGTGTCTGGCGGCATTTCTATCCCATCCGCCTCCCATCAAAGGAAATGAATTCAACATCAGAAAAGAGCAAGCATCATCTTGAGGCCAAGGAGGAATTCTTTAAATAACAGCCCCCAGGTTGTTGACAGTCAGACTTGGATATTCAGAGAGGATTTGGCGTCTAGTAATCTTATGGACAAACTATCTGAAAGAAGATTTTGCTACACTTTCCTTCAGAGTCTCTCGATTGTCCTGATGTTCCTGACTTGGCTTCCCTCCTCCTGTATAAACACTCCAGATTTTTATTGGGGCTTTGATTAACAAAGACCCACAGTCCCTTGGAATTATTCCTTTTCTGGCACTCATTACTTTTAAGCCCACTTTAGACATTGGGATGTTTGTTCAGTTTTGCTACAAAAGTTCTGAGAAGATTGATCGATTGATCGATAGATCCAACTATTTATGTCTTTTATAGTCAGAAAAGGTGCATCTTATCTTAGCTGCCTTTAAACATCTGGCTTGCTTGCATTTAAAATCTTTCAGCAATCTTCATCTGGATAATTTCTATGAATCCTATACCAATATACAGCCTAGTTAGTCCTAATGTAGTTTTGTAGTTCAGACTAGTTGCAATTTGCCCAAAAGCTAATTAAATAACTAGAGAAGGCCCTTGACTTCCATCTACTTTGCTTCTAGCACAGATGGCCAGGCAGGAATGGACTCAGTTACAAGTTCTTAGATTTAGGCAAATGGTTCATCAAACAAGATGGAAACATCTCTTGTGCACTTTTGCATCAAAACAACATTCTAATTTGGAGCATTTAGCATCCTTTTGCAGAATATGGCATGATGGAATCTTTACAGCAATGAAACAGAACATCTGTTATTTTACAGATTAGATTGGCGATTTAAGAGGATAATTTGGGAGCATCACCCAATAGGGATGCAGAGGGACTGAACACAATCACTTGGGTTATTAAAGAAGAATAGGCATTTGCTATTTATTTTTGTATCAGGGTTTATAATCATCCATTAAAGAGTATTGACATTTTAAGTTGAACTTAGCTATGTAGATGCTGGCATTTATCAGCTCCAGAATGCAAAGAAAATTAAAGAAGATTGGACAAAACAGGAAGGCGTCAGCAAAATGTCCAAACTAAAGGAACATATCATTACAGGTAATCCTCAATTTATGAACAAAATTGGGCCCATAATTACAGTCCTAAATTACTGTGGTTGTAAGTCAAGGTACCCATATGACTGGAAGGAATTTTCTAGCCTTTTTCATGGCAGTCGTTAAGTGAATCCAATCATTTTTGCCAAATAGCAGCAAAACAATATTGCAAATTGCTCTTATAGGGGTGAGGAACCCCAGAACTGGTTGTAAAGCCTGACCCACATGACTTGTGGTCATGTAACCATGGTAATCATTTGCAATGGTTGGGAGTGCTTTATGGATCATAAAGCACCCATTTTGTGGCCTTCCTGATTTTGAATGTTCAAAAGTACTTTTTCAAAAAGGCAATTGGACTTCGTTTTTCCTAGAAGATGTTTTGTTTCTCATCCAAGAAGCTTCTTCAGTTTACCACCAAATGACTGACTGGTCATTAAGAATTTAAATCCTTCCATCCTCCACCATTCAGTCAGAACTTAAGAAGTTTATTGGATGAGAAACGAAATGTCTTCGAGGAAAAACAAAGTCCAGTTGCCTTTTGAAAAATCACATTTGGGACAACCATGACCTGGATGACTGTGAATTTCCATAGACTAATTTTGAATTGTTGCAAAACAACCAATCATTAAAAAGGACTCTAGCTACATGACTTTTGACAAAGATTTGCCAGGAAATGTTTGATGCTACTTCATGTTTCTTGGCATTAATATATTTCAACAATCCTGCTTGAGGAAAACCATTCAGAACTAAACCCAAAGATTTGCCAGTTCTTTAAGACCCTGACTCCCACAGCCTAAAATGAGTTTACAAGGGCAGCAAAGAACTTTAAATCTGATTTGAAAACCTGAAAGCAGCTACTGTTTAAAGAATCGGAGGAAGCAGGTTCCTGAGAGATGCTAAGACAAAGAGCGGCTAGAGGTCAAGGGAGGAAATAAAAGAGCAATGAGGTCTGTTTTGGAAAGAGCTCTTAGAAGCAGGGAGGTGGGGGACTGGCTGGTTACCAGGGGTTTGAACAAATCATTCTGCCTCACCAAACCCCAAGGAGCAAGACTATTATTGCAAATGAATCTGCTCTAAATGAAGCTTAAGTAAGTCTAATCAGGCCGTCTCTGATTTTTATCTTCCCCCCTTCCTTCTGCCTTCCCATCAGAGCCTGGATTTCAGTGCTGGTGAGAGGTTTACAGGGAACATTCTTTCAGCTTTATTCAATCCTGCCAGGTCTCAGATTAATGATTGGGGTGTTTGCAGCAAGTAGCACCTCACATCTTTGGTTTGAGCTGTGTTACATGTTTGGAGACAAGGCATGCATCTGGATATGGCTTTTAAAGGGAAAAAAAATAATGCATAATTATGGGCTTCACAGACAAACCTAAGGCAAAATATGTGTTGTGACCCAGGTTCCTGGACCCGGACTCCTGGACTCGGATGATTCAGAAAGTGAGGGAGAAGACCTGGCAAGCCCTGCTTCTTTTGGGCCCTCTCCTTCCCTGGCACCCGCTCAAAGGGAGGAGGAGGGGCCGGCAAGCCCTGATTCTCTTGAGCCTTCTTCTGATTTGGCAATGCCCCAAGAACAGTTTTGGAGTGATGCAAGACTGCGCAGACGTGATCGGCGCGCGCAGCAGAAGCAGCGTTGGGATAAAGCCAGGGAATGATGGTCATGCAGTGACATCTGCAGAGACTATAAATAGGAGGCGGGACTTCCTGGGTTTTTGTCTCGGACAAAGCAATGAATTTGCGCGGGAAAACTGTATCAATGGAGGGAAGAATATATTTGTAAGTAATTCTGGCCTTATCTATAATTTCCTCGTTATCTCCAGAAACTTGGCAGGCCCGTGGGTAGACGTGGCCAGGACATTTATCTATGTAAATAAAGAAGAAGAGGAGGCCTTTGACTGACTCTTTCTTGGGAGTATTGGGGGAGGGAAACAGAACAATATGGTTGATCTGGTTTGCGAATCCAGATACTATGTTTTGTCAATCGGGATTTATGGCTAACTCTTCCAAGTAAACCACACCCATTGTGGTTTATTCAGAAAAAAAATGTGATCTAAATTAATGCAGGGGTGAAATCCAGCAAGTTCTGACAGGTTCTGGAGAACCGGTAGTGGAAATTTTGAGTAGTTTGGAGAACTGTCAAATACCACCTCTGAGTGAGGTGGGAATGGAGATTTTGCAATATCCTTCTCCCAGGAGTGGGGAGGGAATGGGGATTTTGCAGTATCCTTCCCCTGCCATGCCCACCAAGCCACACCACGTCCACCAAGCCACGCGCACAGAACCGGTAGTAAAAAAAAATTGGATTTCACCACTGATTGATAGTTCTAATATTCCTGAACATGATACCAGATGTACTTGTGACTATAAATACTGAAATTCTAAAGGTTGAGTAGAAATGCCCTGGTTGTTTGGATCCCTAACATTTATGCTAATGCCTCTGAGGCTGCCCTTCTGTCATAAACCAGGGCCTTGTTCCCTTATTCATCAAATTTTTATCCATTCATTTACCTTATGAAGAAACTGATATTACTGCAAATGTGTAAGTTTCATGTTTCAAGATACCTAGCAATTGTTTAATATTCCATTACCACACCATGAAGAAATATGACCCACGAGTGGTCAGAAGGCTGAGAGACACTTCTGGAAGAGAACAATCAAACTCAAGTTGCCACAGACAACCAAGTTCTACTTCCAATGAGCAAAATGTGCTTCTCATTCCCTTCACCTAGTGAAGCTAATAAAGCAAAATAAAATGTACCATCCTATATTTGTTATCTCTACAGGAAACTTTGCTAAAACGTTCCTCATTTTTCAAAGCAATATCTGCATGATGCTGAAAACTCTTTAATTATGGAGCCCTTGATGTTCTCTGAACTTGGTTGTTTGCTGAAGATGTTACGTGGTTGGGTAGCAAAATATCTGCAAGCAAACAGCCAAGCTCAAAGAGCACCAAGGACTCCACAGTTCAACCTTCAGCTACAGACATTCTCCACTATTGGTACTCTTTAATTATTAATCCAGGGCATCCATAGTACCTCTTGGATGCTCTGGGTTCCACCCAGTAAAATTAGCTGACTCTTCATTCCAGAAGACAATGATAATTAATTCCTGCCCTGGCAAGTAGAGACACATTGCACTGGTGGGTTTTAATGTGCGGCTTCTGGTGGGTTTTGAAAATTATAGTTGCCATGGCAATTTCAGGTGCGCTGACTAGGCTGAACTGCTTCTCTCATCAGATCTCTCTTCCCTCCTTAGTTCTCTTTCAAGGAGAAAGGGGTATTATTAGTAAGACTTACATAGCTCTGCTCTGCTCAGATAAATGGTGGAAAGTTCACCAGAAAGATCTGGTGTCAGTTAAAGACTAGCTTAAATCTTCTCCATTTTGGAAGGCTCCAAAGAATTACGAAGAACTCTTTTAGGCTTTATCCAAAGCTTTCTGCTGAAGATGAAGCCACACTTAGCTTTAGGTTTCCTTTTGAGGCCATTGGAAATAGGATGCACAGTCCAATGGATGGTCAAATAATCCACTCAACTAACATAATATGGAACCAACGAATGTCAGAGCAGATGCAAAAATAACACTCTAATATAGAGAAAGAGAAAAACAGTCTTGCCTGAGTTAAACTCTAATACTGGGGAGATATAAAATTTGTGCAACATTTTGGGTATTAGGATAGCCAGCCCTTTTAGACCTTACATTATTGTAACACCCAGCCTGTTGCAGTAGAGTACTGTCAAAAAGACAAGAGTGGGATAAATGTTCAAATAAACAACGGGAAGTATACAGTTGTTGTCTGTCTCCTGCACACCTTGGCACAGAGGAATGGCTTTGTTCCAGTGGTGGTAACCCTGGGGGTGTCTCGAACACGTTGAAAAGCTGTGGCCAACAAGACGGTAGCCGGTGTCACAACCGAACCAAATGGTGCTTCCAGGCTGCAGGCCGGAGTGGCTGAGGATAGAGCCATGGAGAGGTGCTGGAGGGAGGCTGCAATAAGGGGCTAGACAAGTGGGAGGAAAACATACATATGCATATACTCAGAAGCATGAAACAATGTGCAATTATATGTGAAGAGAAATGGCTTTGCTTAACTCCACTCCTTGCAAAGCTCAGCTGTAGGCCTTTGGCACAGGACCTCCATGCCACTGAGATTTAACACTACTATGCCTTTGGTAATAAACCAGACCTGGCTAGGTCGCTCAGTGACTGAGATGCTGAGCTTGTTGATCAGAAAGTTTTGGCAGTTCGGCGGTTCGAATCCCTAGTATAGGTCTCCTGCGTGAGCAGGGGGTTGGACTAGATGGCCTCCAAGGTCCCTTCCAACTCTGTTACTGTTATTATTATTATAAAGACGCAGCTCACATTCATACATTAAACCAGTTTCTTCTTCTCACACAACCTCAAGATGGATGGACTATAGCAGTCCTAGTTTCCCAGTTGGCATAGATATGGCTGAAAGTGCTGACAGCTGAAGTTCATACTTGTATGAAGCATGGAAGGTAATAATAGTATTAATAATAATTTCATATGGAATAATTGGAGCCCAGTGCCTAAGACGTTATTTAAGGCCTTCAGACATCAGCTGGGACCATACACTGCACTGTGTAGTGTCGCTATTCAGAGACATTGTGGCTTCTGTTCTCAAAAAAACCTGCCTTCTCAAATTCACCTTGAGGAAATTCACCTTTCCACTGGGTTGTCATCTTTACTTCTATGTTTCCAAACCATGCTGAGTTTTCTCCCAATAGTTGATTTATTTTATAGACCCAACCTGTCTTGTTCATCTTTTGTTACTTACCAACACAGCCTCCTTCAACTTGGTGCTCTCCGGATGGGTTGGATTACAGTTCCCAGAATTCTCTGCTACCATGGCTGTTGGTTAGCTGGGAATTATTGTAGTTGTGGTGCCAGCACATTTGGAGGGCACCAGATTGTAGGAAGCTGCCTTAAAACATGGTATAAATTAATAGGGCTAAACAGAAGCATTTGTACAACCAGGGTTGACTTCTTAATGGTATTTCGACTATGGGTCTCTTAAGTTTTATCCAACACAAATTTTTCCTTCCTCCCCCACTTTTTAATTTAGACATACACATGCATACTCTCATACCTTAACAGTCCAGCTTAATGAAAGTTGCCATTTCAGTCATAAATGTAGCACACATTACAGGTAATAATATTATTAGGTGATATATGGCCTTGCCAATATTGCAGGCTATGGGATGCTGATTATATTGAACCAAATCCAATTATTATCAACAATTGTGAAAAGAGATTGGAGTGAAGTTAGGCACTTAAAATGGCATTTTGATGGAAGTTCTGGAGAAGATGAAGTCATAGAACTATGAGGTTCACCCCTGACATTTCTCTTTTACTTAAAATTACCCCAATGTCTTCTATTTCCCACAAATGTCCTCTATTTTCTCCATAAAAAAATCCACTGCTCTGATCTCACTTCCTTCGAAATGTGGTAAGACGCTGAGCCTGCACTCCTCTGAGGTTGGCAGCTCAGTGGGTTGATTCCTGTGAGCGAATAAACCGCATAGGGATAGGAAAGGAGCCTCCCCCAATTGCCTACTGGTGTTCAGGCATCCTGCAGGCAAGATAACACCGCCTGAAAAAAATATTTTCACAGACGCAGCCAGCCACTTGGGTGATCCCTGACTAACACCTGCCATACGCGTAAAAAAAAAAAGTGACACTTTACTCTGCTTTCTCTAATCTCATAAAGCACATTAGATCTCCTCAGCACATGGTTGGAAAAGCCACCAGGAAATTCCAGAACTAGGGGCTAAATTGAAAAGTTCAAAAAGCATTCTAGTAAGAGATCTGACATCACTTCTGTACTGTTCCGAAAAAAACTACATAGTTGAGTTTGATTTAAAAGAATTTCAATTTAAATGAGGCAAAGGCAAAATTAACTCACTTCCTTTTTTACTCAGAAAGTTGAAAGTTATGGTGAGCAAGCCTAAAATTTTAATTCAAGGAGAAAAAATAACCAGAATAGTGGAAAACATTTTTAAAGATATTGATATGCTTTCCTCAATCAACAGAACTTCTCCCAGAGATAAAAGAAATTAGAACTTAGAAACATCGTGAGGTGTTCATGTTAGATTCCTGATGTGACCCAAAGAAAGGACAGAAGGAGATTGTTAGATTCCCTGACCCAAATTTTTTGCATAATCGTTAATCTAAGAATTTAAATGCTTAGATATTGGTATACTTTGCTCATCCTTAAAGTTAGAAATATATAATTTGAAGCACTCCAGATATTGCAGAACTACAAATTCCAGAATCCTTCACTATATAAATCATGCTTCTCATCAATGCTGATAGTTGCAATACAATAACCTTTAGAGTAGCTTTCATCTAACTCTGCTGTGAGTCAAAACATAATTTTACCCTTATATTATATTTGGTTTAAAAACCAAATCTATATTTGGTTTTTGGTATATTTGGTTTTTCTCTATATTTCTCAATCTTTTGGCTTTCCTTTCAGAGTGCAAATAATTTGGGACTCTAAAAAGCAAGCTGAAATTATAAAGCAAGTCACAAAAATCTCAGTGGAATAAAGTTGCTCTTGTTCGCTCAGCAAAAAAATCAAAACATAATTTCTTCCAATTAAATATTCATTCATTCATTTACAGAATAACACCATCAATGTATTTATGACACATTTAGGCATGTCCCTGCCTCAATTTTGATTGCTTTTCATTAAGTAATTAAAAAAATTACTTTATTCCAAGAATGGCTTGTTAAATTTTGAGGGACTGTTTGCCAAACCTTTCATAATTGCTTTGATAAAGGTGGAATAATTAAAGTTCATATGAAATCAGGGCCAGGATAAAACATCCACCATGAAAATGTTAATGGTGAAATGATTGCTGTTTCTCTTCTGGGAAATTCAGAACTATTACAGGTTCTTCTTTCGCCACACAAAGGTAGTAAACGCAAAATAAATGAAAAATAGATTCAGATACTGTTCTGTGTCTGTTTATGACATTTTCCATAGCAGCTCCTTCTCTGAGGCTAGGTGTGACCCCAAAAATGATAAAGACAAGTCCTTTTTCAAACGACAATGGAACAGGAAGGTCCTAACTTTTATTAACAGTATTTAAGAGGTCTGTTGATTGTGATTATTTTATTGCACTTTTTTAAAAAATAAATCAATATAAGCAAAATACATAAAAAACAGAAAGATAGAAAATAAGTAAAGAGAAAAGAGAGAAATAAACAAATCATATATATACGTCTTCCACATATTTCTTATGAAGTAACTACCGTCTATTTTTTTTTTCCTCTTTGTTCCATTTAATCACAATTTGATACTTTTTTCCCCGAGCAAAATGTTTCCAGTCATTTAAAAATAAAATCTTATGATTCTTGCAATTTTATGAATTAGTTCTTGGAAGCCACTTCAAGTCACACAAATATACAGGATCCAAGAGGGTTTAGACAAGAAAAAATGTAATTCACATTTTTTAAAATGCATTTTAGTGGGATTTTTTGTGGCAATGGTTGGGAAGCAAAAATGAGTAATAAGAAGCAAAGGTCAACTTTTCTCATTTCCTTCCACTTTAGTTTATTTTTTTTATAGATATAGAGCAGCGTTCCTCAACCTTAGTAATGCTAAGATCTGTTAGCTTGAACTTCCAGAATTCAAGTGATAACAGGAAACTGCGCTATTTGTTACATCTGATGCATGGAAATAAGTTGTATATTTTAAATCTACATGTATGACTCGAATTCATATGTCAGATTTAGGAAAAAAAATGCAGTCATGTTATGAATCTATATATCAGCCTTCCCCAACTGCCATCTAGTACAAGTAGTCCTCAACTTACAACAGTTCATTTAGTGACCCTTCAACGTTACTATGGCAATGACCATTTTTTACACTTATGACCGTTATAGCATCCCATGGTCATGTGATCAAAATTCAGACGCTTGGCAACTGACTCACACAACAGTTGCAGTGTCCCAGGGTCATGTGACCCCTTTTGCAACCTGCTGACAAGCAAAGTCAATGATCCAACCAGATTCACTTAACAACTGTGGCAAGAAAGGGGACAAAATTCACTTAACAAATGACTCATTTAGCAATGGAAATTTGGGACTCAATTGTGGTCATAAGTCGAGGACTACTTGTATATCTATTATCTCTTCAGCACAATGTGAGGTCCCTGCAGCCAGTTTTTAGCTGGTGTTGAACTTCATAGCATCAAGTTTTTCCCAGGAATATAGGATGTCGTATCGGCATAATATATGTGAGAATTCACATATATTCACAAAAGTGTGGCCTTTTGAATTGACAGATGGAAATTTTGTCAATTCACAGATTTTCTAAGTGTCACCCAAGAATTTTTGGGTATGGTACCTATAATTATTTCACAGTTATGTCATCTCCATATGACCATGAAATAATGGTTCCCAGTTATAAAACAACATTGTATTTTAGATGGATCAAAATAATTGCCTACCACACTGGCAATTTCTGTCTCCCAGCAGAGGACTTGTTGAGAATTTAGTTATGTAACCAAGGATTATTTCCTAAATAACAGTAACCTCTATTTAGCCATATTGAAATAAACCACATTATTTCTCATTCAGCGATGCCCGCTTTAAGAAAATATGAATCACGACTCGAAAAGTTTTATGGTGAACTGATTGTAGTGTTTATAAAATTAAACAATTGCAAACAAAATTAGCTGACCTTCAATAAATAACGGCTTTTGGTTTTACGCAGCATAGTATTACTTCGAGATTAGCATGGTGTATTCTTTCTCAATACAGCTATAATTAATAATAAATACCCTTCGCTAAATTAATTACTACAGAAAGTGCAAGCCGTAACCCTGAATGCGATTCAATTTACAGCACAATTTGGTTCATGTTTATTCAGAAGCAGATTGCATTAATCCAAGACTTCAGACTCAGTGACCGAAAGGGAGGGTGAAAGGAAGGAATTAATTAAACAACAAAGCAAAGCAAACAAAATAAAAAACTAAATGCCAAACAGGTTGGGTAATTTTTCTATGGGAAAAATAATGAGATACATTTCTACCCTGTTTCCCCTAAAATAAGACATCCCCTGATAATAAACCCAATCTGGCTTTTGAGCACATGCACTAAAATAAGCTCTCCCTGAAAATATTTAAATGCATGCTCAGCCAGGCTCTGGTTTTCTCCATGAGCCCCAAAATAATAAGACCTCCCCAAAAATAAGGCCAAGCGCTTATTTTGGAGTTCAAAGAAATATAAGACAGGGTCTTATTTTTGGGGAAACATGGTAGTTTTAGAATACATTTTCTTATCAGCTTGCCCCTGGCTTTATGCAACGATGACCAGACTTCTTTTGCACTCCCTACTCACCAAAATATCGGATCCGGAAACCCTTCCTGCTGTAGGCATGATCAGAGGACCAGTGGAGATAGGCTCTGTTTCCTGAACTGGTCACCAGCAGTGGTGCAGAGTAATTTCCACTTAGAGACAGTAACAGTGGACTTTGACCTGTAGGCCCTTTAGAAAATATCAGAAAAGGAGAATGTGAAAAGCCTTAATTGGATTGAGCCAAAGCTTGTAACGGTCAGCATTCTCTCCAGTTCCTTCAGAACATATAGAACCAAGCCCAGGATACTAATTATAATAAGTTTTTTAATTTTACATTTTATATATAGTGTTTTGTTTGTTTTTATTTGCCTGTGCACCGCCCTGAGTCCTTCGGGAGAAGGGCGGTATAAAAATCAAATAAATGAAATGAAATGAAATGAAATACTCTGTAGCAGAGGTCTTCAACTTTGGCATCTTTAAGCCTGGTGGACTTCAACTCCCAGAATTCCCCAGCCAGCTTTCTCTGGGAGTTGAAGTCCACCAGGCTTAAAGTTGCCAAGGTTGAAGACCCCTGCTCTATAGCCTCCCATATTTGTGTGTGTGTGTGTGTTTCACAAACCTCCAAGCCAGTGACATCTGTCTCAACTCTCCCAACCTGTTTGGTTAATGAAATTCCTATGTTGACTGTGCATGTGAGAATGCAGTTTGATATTTATTCCCAGATTTCTTTATTTATTCAGTCTATGGCACAGTATTTCTCAACTACTTCAAGTTAAAGATGTGTGGACTTCAAGGGAGTTCAGGGAATTGAAGTCCATATAACTTAAAATGATAGAGATTAAGAAAAACCGCTCAAAGAAATGTGAGAATCCATTTATTCCTTCTTAGTTATTTATTTCTGTCCTTATAACTCATACTTTTGGGGTGAACTCAGAACCCTGGTAAGAAAGACTAACTTAAGATAATTAAATTAACTCTATATACTATTTAGATTTATTAAGGGGTGAAATCCAGCAGGTTCTGGAAAACCGGTAGCAGAAATTTTGAGCAGTTCAGGGAACCGGCAAATACCACCTCTGGCTGGTCCCAGAGTCGGGTGGGCATAGAGATTTTGCAATATCCTTCCCCCAGGAGTGGGGAAGGAATGGGGATTTTGCAATATCCTTCCCTCAGGAGTGGGGAGGGAATGGAGATTTTGCACTATCCTTTCCCTGCCATGCCCACCAAGCCACACCACGCCCACCAAGCCACACCCACAGAACCAGTAGTAAAAATAATTGGATTTCACCACTGGATTTATTTACATGTTCAAACCCATTCACTTGTGAAGTACTTTTTACCTAGCTTCGGACCATGTTGGAGAAAGGCTCCTGACATGACATTCAAAGCATCATTTTGCAGCCCAATGAAAGTTGTACAAACCCGGTGTGGAATTTTCCAATTCACTACCAATTTTGCTAGGTGACAATCTCCATAAACCTGAGACCACTCTGGATGGGATAAAGTTGGTTCTAATTAAATGTATCGGGGGAAGGGAGGGGTTATGGAGTCAGGGAAGGTTATAGACAAGACCAGACAGCATAGATCAGGGATCTGCAACCTGCGGCTCTGGAGCCGCATGTGGCTCTTTCATCCCACTGCTGCCGCTCCCTGTCACTCAAAATATGCATCACAACTGCCAATGTGCGATACCCACCGGCATGTGATTTATTGAGCTTTTTGACCCCTCTTTTTTTTTTCCAGAGTTCAAAATGTTTTTGTTGTGTGCAGAAATAAAAATGTGTTTTCTCTGTAGCAGGTCATTGATTTTATAAATGCAGCACGCTGTAGTTTTTTTTATACATAGCATAAAGGTAAAAAATGACATCTTCATTTTAGATGTCAAAACGGTTTTGTGGTTTCCTTTTCTGTGGGAAACGGGTCCAAATGACTCTTTGAGTGTTTAAGGTTCCCGACCCCTGGCATAAATGATTGCAACAGCCTTCTTTTCTTACAAGTTTGCAAATCCTAGGATTCAGAAATGCTGAATGAAGATGTTTGTTTCAGTTGTCCTAGTTATAACAGTGACTGACAGAGAAATCCTTCCTAATCAATCTTCATAATTATGAATAAATTCATCCAGGGAAGCTAACAAAGAGCTCAGCAAGAGACCATGATTTGGAAGATAATCATTTGTTGGGGAAGAATCTGGAAAGAAGGACCTTGCAGACTAAATGCAGTTTTTTCCAACATGAAAGGAAAAAACATAGAAAGCAAAAGGATGAAGGAAGAGGGCACAATTGCTTGTAAAGCTGAAGAAGGGCACTTCACCTTAAAGTTTACAGCCTACTAAACTAGATGCCCTGGCAGAGAGTCTCCAAAATTAAATATGCAACACACATAGTTTTGCATATTATTTCACCAGAAGGTGAAATAATTTGTTCTTTTCTACTGTCTTATCACTTTAGTTGGGTAGTCATGTCTTTTAGCAGCCTGGAATCAGAAAAAAAGTTTTCTTTACTCTTTGCAAGACATTTTATAATTCTATAAGCTTATAATGCGTTTCCCTCTCCCCAGGGCAATCAATATCCATGGAGGAATAGCCCAATGCATGATGCTACCAATCATATAATTCATGATTAATAATACTGGTGGTGGCCACCTGGTATTGTTTTCTCTAGCACTGATGATGTCACTAGTTTGGGTAAGGACCCCTCATTTCAACCCTGAGCTACAAATATTCTTCCCTATCAGTTTCTTTTTCTTTCCCACTGGGCCGAATTCTGGTAGCTACGGTACTGCAATGTGAGTCCTGCCTTGATCCCTTTCCACTACCTTCTACCCCTAAAGGAAACTCTGTAGTTTAAACAGTCTTTCTTCTGGTAATCTACCCTCCCCCACATTCCATCTCCAAAACCATCCGATCTTTATGACTCACCATCAAATATCCCAAACTCATCATACTTCTTCTCACTCAAGAAATATTCAACAGTGAAGGTGATGTTGTACTCTGGTTCCACTGCTATCATCCAAGAGCAAGTCTGGAAGTGAGGATAGCTGCCTGTGAAGGATGGGCTTAGGATCACTCCTGTGGAGTCACGGAGGACCTCATTCATTGGACAGTGAACTGATTGACACACACACAAAAAAGCAAGGCACAGAGAGTCACTCTATGTCACTGTGAAAGAAAATTAGTCATAGAGCTGTTAACTGGGCTCAGAAGATAGAGGAATCTGGCTAATTCATCTAGCCGGTCTCCAATGAGATCGAGTTCCCATCACTGAAAGCTAGTAAATTCTGAAAGTTAGTCCACAGATTGGTAAATATTGCCTCTTTTGGCTTACACTAGTTCACTAGGGGTCTATGAGAAGTCTTTCCCGTCACCTATTTGACTATTTAACTGGGGAAAACAGTTCTGTTGCATCTTCCTCTACTTAGCAATAGACTTTGCTTCCATGATTGTATCAGGACCTTTTAAAACTTAGTATTCATGAGCCTCATAAACCCTCCTCCTTGTCTATATTGGGTTTGTGAGTATGAGATGGAGTGCCATATTGCTTCTGAAAAGAAAATATCATTTGCACAAATATAAACTATGTATTGAAATCAAGAAAATGATCTGCCACCTACGTCATATTTACTTTAGGTTTTCTTTCTAGAATAAAGCCTGGGTCTCCTTTAGAAGCTGGTGATACAGTCTGATTATTTTTGGCAATAAATAACAACAACAATCATCATCATCATCATCGTCATTTATATCATCTATATCATTTTTTATAGGAACAGTCTTTTTGACACCTTTTCTGGGTGTCCACTGCATAGGTCTTAATATATCTGTCTTCCTGTATATTCAGTATTAAATAGCAAGATATCCATATATTGTATTATTTACTCCCTGCCATGAGTTCTGGGAATTTCTGCACTTCCATCAAAGTCACTGACCTTCACAAGTTGGGGGAGGACCTTCGAACTGGAGGTGGGTACCAAGCCTGCATGTCAGGATTTCATTTCCAACCAAGGTGAAACCAGGAAGACATTGATACCTAATAATATCACCTAAGGAAAGGAACAAAGAGGATCCAGGTGTGTTTCAAGAGCACAAAAGGACATATTTTGAATAAGGCTCATCAGAAGGATCATGATTATAAGTGAACTAGATGTGAGGAAGGAGATCAGGATCCCATAAAGTTAATTGAAGTAAGGGGAGAGGAAAAAGCATGTGGACTAAAACTACCATTCTCAAATTGGTATCTTGCCAAATGGAAAGAGCCATCTGCTATTAAATGAAAGCATGTATCTTTTGTCTCATGATCCAGAAAGTCACTTTAGAGTAATGTTTCTCAACTGTGTGGACTTCAACTTCCAGAATTCCCCAGCTAGCAAGTTGATGGCTGCACATCTTAAAGTTGCCAAAGTTGGAAACACTACTTTAAAGCTTTAGTGATTTGAATTAGCCAAAAGACTTGTCAAGGGAAGTAGGGGGTGGGGGGGATAGTGCATAAGCCCTATCACTGCTTCATGCTCCAGCACATTTTTATCTGATATCCTTGTAGCACACTTGGTGGTGTCATTAAAGGAGAAATCTTTAGCTGAATTACTTTGCAATATTTCTCCCAGGTGTGTAGCACTACACATCAGAAAAGCCTTGTCATCTGCTACCTCTATTCTCTTGTGAATCACTTCCAGTTATCCCCTTGTTCTCATTAATCTTTCAGATATTTCAAACTCTGTATATGTCTGGTGTACAGGTAAAGACCTACCCTTATGCACCACTAAACGCAATGGGAGAATTCTGACTAACATCTATTTTTTATATCCAAACTACCATTTTATTTTCTTAAAAAAGACTGACAGGTTGAAAAGTTCATCCTGTCTTGCTAATTTTCTGCTGGAAAAAGAGTGAAGGTGGTGTTGTATTCTGCTATCATTCAAGAGCAAGTCTGGAAGTGAGGATAGCTCATTTATTTTAAGTAAAGTGGACTGCTGAAAATCCCACCCACCTTTAACATGCAAATCAAGGTTTCAAATCAGGGATGAGCTGCTTTAGCTGTAAAATCAGGGATGAACTGCCCTAATATTAGTTGATCCCCCAAGAGCTAATTAAACTAGGACCTGATTAGTTATTTGGAAGGGAGACCAACAGAAAATCCAAAGGTTGTAAATACAGGACATTTGAAAAAAACTACTCCAGGAAATTTGAAAAAAAACAACCCAATGGCAAACAGTTGTTGAACAGTTGTTCAATATCTTCTATATTGTTGCCAGGAGTTGAGCATACCTCAAAAGGGGCTTTGTGGATTACAATCATACGAGGAACAATGCAATTTAATGTGCTGGTTCTAATCTCTGTGGACTTCCTGGATTGAAGCATTCACTCCTTGGGTAAGTTTCTTGTAAAAGCTAACCCCGACTTTCATTTTAAGCTGCGCAGACCTTCCTCCTCTTATCCACAGCAGATAAAGGCAGTGATAAAGAGGCAGGCTTAATCAATGCAGTTGTTGTGCGTTCTCTTTTATGTGATTCTAGCTGCATCCAATAGATTCCTGGCACTTAGAATAAATAAGGAGTACAGACTTCACTGCGCTAAGATGCTGAACTGTGTGTGGCAAGAACTTATTTATTGCAAGTAAGTTATGGGTACCTATTTCAGACATTGAATTAGGACTGGGATGAGAGTAGTGAGAACAGTATTTTTCTGTGATTTATACCACCTGTCTACAACCAGAGAAAATACTAGCAAAATCATGTGTGTAATACCTATATTGTAATCCTCATTCTCAGTGATGATTTCAGCATTAGGGACCATAGTTGGTGGTTGGCACTTAGAAAGTTGATAGGCTGGGAAGAGAGAGAAATAAATTAAGTGCATGAGAGTACCAAATCTCTACCTGTGAGGCTTTAATATATATCTTTGTATTATAGATCCTCGGCAAAAGTTGGAATCACTTGTTGAGATAGGTGGCCATATAAATTGAATGGATGAGTAAATAAATAATGAACAAAGAGAGAAGCAAGAATCTGAATCTCTGGAAAATCAATTCCACAACAAACAGAACCTGCTCCCTGTTGGGGTGGTGGGGAAACCAATTTCTCCTTTTTGTAGCCTTCTGTGGTTCAACATTTTGAAGATTCATTGACCCTCAAGGATATATTTTTTTCAGAATAAATACATTCTTTTTTACTTTGTAAGTCAAATGTATTTCTTACCTCTTGGTTATACACTACACAACTACACAGTTGTTCACTCAGCATTTGGATTTCTTTGTGACACTGTTCATATAACTTGATTATTGAATTAACCCATTTGCTTGATTTGCACAATACCTGGGATCTCAAACCAACTCAATGGGCAGAGTTAAGCTACAAAAAGCATCTCTAATCTTAACAATAATCAATGCATGCAGCCTTTGGCTTCTAATAAATTTGATTAAGCATCCTGTGCAAACCTAACCAGAGGAATAAGGGCTACTTACTGGTCCAAATTAGTGTTTTTATGTTACATCAGGCACAGGGGTATGGCAGAGAAGGCGCCTGATAAATCTTAGTCAAATATGTAAGTAATATCCAATTGAACCATCATTGCTATATGCAACAATTACAAAACAAGCATGACAACAAACCCTTGCACCACAGTGAGCTGTACACACCATAGAAGTGGATGGCAAAGAGGCCTCCATTGGCTGCATCACTATGAAACTTCATCAGAGCATGGTTGGAAGAGCTCTGGATGGCTTTCTTCATCGAGTGTCCTGTAAAAACTCCCAACTGGGGAGCTGTCTCTTGAGAACCATCCCTGAAGAGAAAGGGAAAGAAATACAAAAGAGTAATAGAAAAGACATGGTTAAGAATGGGAGCATTATGGATCACAGTTTGTACTCTGTATTTCCCAGATTGTTGGCTGAAGCCAATTCCAACTGAGACTTTTCAAAGGGCTGACAAGTCCTTTTGATGCAAGAGCCAGATTATGCTTGGAAGGCCAATCAGACACTCCCAGTGGGTGAACCTGACTCAAGGATCCACAAAGTTCTCCTGATTTGCTCACAAGCCACAAGACCTATAAAAGGCACTTTTCCTATTTTCTTTATTTTATTTGGAATATTTGCCTAGCTATGCACTTGAAGATATCTCCATTCCCAGCCTAGAAATATAATATACAAAAAAAGAATTTGTATATTACTTACATACTTAACCTTTGTTAAGTAGTTTTAGTCTGCAATAAATTGTAACTAATGAAAAAAATACAAAATACCTATTTTAAATTTGACTATAAAAAGCATTTCTGCATTGCCACTCAGCTTTTGCTATGCAAAATGATTTCTAAACACTACATAATGGAAAGACTTTATAACTGAAAGGCAATTAGCATAATGCAGTACAGAGGATAAATAACACAATACAACTCTTCAATGCAAAAACAACACTGCAGCTCTTCCTATTCACAACTCGGTCCCTCTCTGGTCATGAGCTTGCTTCCTGTTGTGGACTTCTGATCTAAAGGCTGGTGGATCCCCACTGGACCTCAGAGCCATGGAAATGAGAGTAGACAATAGCTGTTGTATATTGACAACAGGACATATTTCCAAATTTCTCCATGATATCCTTTTTCTAAATCAAGCAATTTTCATTACTGCCTTTTTCATTGTCACTATCTTTCTCCAGATGCTCACTGCTACTTTAAAGTTCTTTAGGAAGCAAACTGAAATTTTCCCTTTCATCCAGGGGTTTGGAGGAAAAGATTTTCCAATTTGATTATGTCTTTTTGTACAATATATTTTATTGTCCTGGGTCTGCTGCCACCAAACTTCCTAATCCCAGCTTGGGCAGTTTCCCTTGGGGTAAGTGAAAAACTGATATCTCCAGACTTCTCATGGTGAGAGGATCACCTCATAAGGGAAGAGAACATAGCTATGACAGGGTTATAGCAACACCTACTGAAAAAGCTGGGCTCAGAGGGAGCCCTCGGCTCCAAATCCCACTCACCAGACAGTGATGAAGTCATTGTACGGCTCTGTTTGCAGCAAGGTAAAGTTGAGGTAGATGCCATATCCAGATGACACCATAAATAGCCATGTGCAGTCCTGGGAATTGGGATACTGATTGGGAAAGCCAGGGGAGTAGATCGTTCCATTTTGGGCAGTCATGTTTCCTCCACAGGGGACTGTATGCAATTGATCACAAAGAGACATTAAGAGCTACTAAATCCCAGTTCTTGCAGAATAGTGGTGGTATGATTTTAGTCTATTTTAAAGTCTTCCAAACTGCTATTCCCATGATCTATACCAGGGCTGTCAAACTCGCGGCCCATGGGCTGGATGAGTCACGCACTGGCTAAGGCCACACCCGGTTTAGCAAAGGGAGGAAAAGTCACAATCTGTCACGTGACGGCACAAGTTTGACACCCCTGATCTACCATATTTTTCAGAGTATAAGACGCACCTGAGTATAAGATGCAGCTTATTTTTGGGGGAGGAAACTAGGAAAAAAATCTGCCTACCAGGTATTCATCTGGCTAGCCTTCTTAGTCTGGTCAGCTTCAGCACATTAGTTTGCTGGTTTTTTATTTATTATTTATTTATTTATTTTATTAGATTTTTATACCGCCCTTCTCCCGAAGGACTCAGGGCGGTGTACAGCCGAAATAAAATACAGAGTATATACAATTAAAAGAAATTAAAAGAAACTATTAATAAATGGCCGATAATTTAAAAAATTTACAAATGTTTAAAATCTCTAAAACCCCAATTTAAAATCAACTATTTATGCCAGTCCTGCTTGAGTAAATAAGTATGTTTTTTAACCCCTGCTTGGGAATAAAAGAACAGCTTCTAAAGCAGGGGTCTCCAACCTTGGTCCCTTTAAGACTTGTGAACTTTAACTCCCAGAGTCCCTCAGCCAGCTTTGCTTTGCTGGCTGAGGGACTCTGGGAGTTGAAGTCCACAAGTCTTAAAGGGACCAAGGTTGGAGACCCCTGTTCTAAAGGATAACTGATCTTTGGAGAGAGAAGCAATGAGGAAAGCAGGCAAACCACGGAGATCGCTTCAATCACTAGAGCCTCATTAGGGCTGGGAAAAAAAACTTCACAGCTGAGAGTAGGAGGTAGCAGGCAAAGCACAGATCGTTAGCACCTCATTAGGGCTGGAAAAAAAAGGCTTTGAAAAAGCTACATTCAGAGTATAAGACACACCCAAATTTTCAGCCTCTTTCAGGAGGGAAAAAAGTGTGTCTTATACTCCAAAAAATATGGTATATAGTGTTTCTTAATCTTGGCCACTTGAAGATGTATGAACCTCAACTTCCAGAATTCCCTAGCCAGTACTCTTCTCTGGGTAGGCAGTAGGGAGAGAAAATACCCAACTCAGCTGAGCAGAGAAGATTACTAGATAACAAGCCAACGGGGAAATCCGCCTGGATCTATCCTGCTCGTGCTTACCGGTAATGCCGGCAGTGGGATGGTCCCCCACCCACTGAGACATCATTATACTCCCACGCAGTCCCGTCCCAAACCAGTAGTGAAGGTAAGTGGATTTCACCACTGAAACAAGCCCTTAACCCCTTTAAAGGAATCTTTTCAAAAGCTGATGATAACTGGTGTTGGCCTAAGTCTTCCTTAACCAGTTAACAATGTTGTGAACTTTGTCAATTTTTGTTTTGACTGGGACAACTGTGATTGTTAAAAGGACTACAAGTATAGCTCAGAATATGCAGAAGGTTACAAGTCATGGGAAGCCTTCTTCTAACAAACCAAAGTTTCCTCCAATGAGGATGTGACGAGAAAAGAATATATGAACCTGTGGCTGAAGCAAATTTAGCAAAGTTCAGCATTACTATACTTCTGTTCATACTGTTTTCTAGGAGAGCCACCAAGAGCAAATGTCCACATGAAAGGAATACTGAAAGAGGCATGCAGAAGATGGAGGTGAACAAATACAACAGTCCTACTCAAATTAAATCAAAGCTGTGGGAAAAAAAAAACATTTGTCACTCCCTGAAGGAACAGAAATTAAGGGTCATTGACATTATAATTAATGGATATCTAAGTACTGTAGAAGCAATAAAGCTGAATTAATAGTGGTCTACTTCTAAGTGAAACAGAAATCGATAAATGCCAAAGACCAACCAGTTCAGGTTTGTAGCCAGAAATGTGTGGTGGTGCTAGTGATGAAGGATAGGTAAACTACATGTGTGGAAACAAATGGATTATGATGCCTCTTGCCAAATACCAACAAGCCCCGTATACACATTTAATATGTATGTGATATATCTCAAGTAAACTAATTCAATGTGTTATTTTCTTTTTTTCCTTAATAATGCCCTTCCAAGAAAAGTCTCAATAAAGTCATACCTTCACACCTGGGCAATGGGTGGTCCCAGTTCCTATTGGTTCCATGTTGACAGGTTAAGACTGGTTGTCCAATCAAATGATAGCCAGGGAGGCACTCAAAAGAGATGGATTGCCCCACACTATAACCTGCTCCTCTTACAATACCATTGGCAAAGGGCTCAGGATCTGGGCACTCCTGGAGTTCATAAGCTGGATATCATAAAATACAAGCATGGCAATGGATTTAAAACCAGTTATTTCTTCAGAAATTCTTCTATTTACAAATGTTATCTTATATAGGGAAAGACCATTAGTCAGTGTTGGAGCACTGTTCATAGTGAAGGGAAGAAGAATAACTGAGGATGGGAAGTACCCTGACTGGAAACCTTGGAGCAGCAGTTCTCAACCTGTGGGTCGCGACCCCGTTGGGGGTCGAATGATGATTTGCCAGGGGTCGCTTAAGACCATCGGAAATATGGGAAGTATACTTGCGAGTCGAAGAATCGCGAATTCGGCTTCAGGCGCGATGAATTAAAAAAGAGAGAAATCTTTGCTCTGATGTCTCCCTCTCAAGCCAGCTGCAATCACTCCCAATCGCTAGCCTAATCTGGCTTCAGGCGCAATAAACTTAATAGGGGAGGAGTCTCCGCTTTAATGCCTCCGTCCTCAAGGCAATCGCAAGCAGTTCAGATCGCTAACCAATACGGCTTCAGGCGCAATAAATTCAAAAAAATAGTTTGCCGCTTTTTTTCGCCTTCTGCGGCTGCTGAAGCGCACTGAGATCGCTGCCTAAAAAAAATAATTTTATGGTTGGGGTCGCCACATCATGGGGAATTGTATTAAAGGGGTCGCAGCACTATAAAGGTTGAGAACCACTGCCTTGGAGGAAGTTAGCAATCAGCACAATCAATAATGGGCAAATTGTATAAACCCTCCCACATGCCTAATTTTGTTTACAAGTCTTCTTTAGTCAATCTGCAGGGCTTCCAAGGAAGTACTCTCTTCCAGATCCCCCAAGAGCTGTTTTCAATGGTCAAATATGGCTAGAGAGCTCTTCCTTCCCTCCCTAAATGGCCAGAAGTCTAACTTGGTATAAGCCAGGCAATTGACTTATTTCCAATGTTCTCTCAGCTGAACTCACATTCGTAGTAACTGATCTCTAATCTTTAAGCACAAGCTGTTTAGCAAACAAAGCTGAGCCATGAAATCAAGCTGCATGTGTTTGCATTAGTTTCTGGAATCCATCCAAATATTATATAAATATGAGGACCAATAAATTGATAGGCATTGTTCAGAAGTTCACCCTATCAGAGCAGCAATAGGTTAATAGCTACGGGAAGAGCTGCATTGCCCCAAAGGATCAATTTCTCATGATGTATTCCTGCTGGTAGAATCATCCCTTGTCATTTGGGCTGATTTACAAGATTAGTCTGCTCAAACAAGCATCATCCTAGCCAAGTGAAAATACCATGGTTTTATGGTATCTTTCTACCACTGCAATGCATTCTAAATTGTGATAATCTTGTGCAGATAGTCCTTGATTAATGATTGGAGCCATCTGGAGCAGGAGTCTCCAACCTTGGTAACTTTAAGCCTGGAGGACTTCAACTCCCAGAATTCCCCAGCCAGCAAAGCTGGCTGGGGCATTCTGGCAGTTGAAGTCCTCCAGGCTTAAAGTTACCAAGGTTGGAGACCCCTGATCTGGAGGGTATTTACAACCCAGATTTGAAATTTCAAAAGTCGTCCTTCATGCAATCACGTGAGCACAATTCATATGTTCAGCAACTATATCTCATCTATGGCCATTTGGTCACATGGCTGCATTTTATAATGGTTTTGCTGAAAACCAGCATTCTGTTTTTCTGCAAAATAGTGTCAATAGCAAAATATTGGTCTGCTTAATGACCACAGAATTCCCTTAACAACCACAGATTCACTTAACAACCACAGTGAATCACTTAATGACTGCTGCAAAAATTGTCGCAAAATCAGGTCAGTCATAAGCGTGACCCATTTTACAACTGTCAAGAGTTACGACTGCGATGGACAGGCTCCATTATAGCATTAGTTCAAGGACTATCTGTAGTTAGTCCAGAATCTTCAGTCTGCCCAAAAGAGAACAGTCAGATTAATAATTGCACAGTAAAACAATCATACTGTGCCAATATAGTACCAACTTCACTGGGTCTCTGTTCATTTCCAAGTCCAATTTAAATTTCTGGTACTAATTGCTAAACACATTCACATAAATTAAATTGTATGGATTTCATTGCATATCATGCTGTTCATAAATATTGCACTGAACATTTTGATTATAGACCTGCATATAGCTGAAATAATTAAAAATGACGCTGGTTTGATATGTGTATATGTCTGCATGAAATAAATTTGGAAAGTGAGCATGGGGAGGGATATAAAAACTGCTTAGAAGATTGAGAGCAAGGAAGAAAAATCTTGACTGGCATATGGCAGCACATTACAAAACAACAGACACTGGGTGTTTTGAATTTTATTGTTAAATCTGGAGTATTCCTTCTGTCGAGAAGCACACTGAAATTCTGAATCTTTATTTTTGAGCTCTTTTCTTAAAGCTAACATGAGACAAAGAGATTCTCTTGCATTCTTTATTTCTAAATAGCAGTACTCATTCAAAAGAGTTTGCTTTTGAAACTGATTTCAAAGGAGAAAATAACTTTTGTGGGTTTTTCATGTACTTCACGGGGTTGCTTTTGTGTGTATATATAATTTATTCTATTCTAAGAATCTGAAGTCTTCTTGACTTTTTCCTGAGTTTCCATCTAATCTCTAACGTATCTGGGGAACGCTGCAGCCATCACTGCTAATGAAAATCCTTTCCTGTGAGAAACTACTGAAGAATTTCTGATTCCTCAAGAGAAATTCAGAGAAGCCATTCTCTGGTTCTTTACCTACAGATTTGGTGATAATTTTACGAAGCTGTTCATGCTCAACTCTACTTCAAATATGCCTTTTTCCTGACCAGGGGGCCTTCATGCACAATGTTGCAAAGCCTCACCTCACTCACACCTACAAATGTTGATTTGATTGATTGCAATCCCCTATCCACCATCTTGTAGATTTTGACACCCCTCCACTCCTCCCCTTGAGCAAGATGGTCAAATGAAAGAGGATCTATAGAAAGTTCTACGAAATATACCGGCATAAAAGCCACCTTGAAGAAGCAATTCAACACCTTGCTTATCCCTGGAAGGAAAGAAGGAATGAAAAAGAAACTCAAAATAGTCCTGCCTTTATTCTCATTGGTATAAGAAGAGATAGCTGTTTTCTTTATCTTTTTTTCAGCTTTGGATAACCTTTTCCTTAATGTCATTGACTTGAATGGGGTAATTGGGAAACATGACCATTTGGCAGGGATAACATTAATGAGAGAGCCTTAACTTTTTCTTTATCTGATAAAAGTCCGGCATACAACACTGCATATACAATTAAGAAATACAGGTAGTCCTTGATTTACGACTTACAATTCAGCCCCAAATGTTTGCTGTTGTGAGATATTTGTTAAGTGAGTTTTGCCCCATTTTACGACCTTTCTTAAGTTAGTAACCTGGTTGTTAAGTGAATCTGGTTTTCCCATTGAGTTTGCTTGTAAGAAGGTTGCAAAAGGTGATCACATGACCTTGGGACACAACAGCAGTCATAAATATGAACCAGTTTTCAAGCATCTGAATTTTGATCCCATAATATAATATATATATAATATAAAATATTATAATAATAATAATAATAATAATAATAATAATAATAATAATAATAATAATAATAATAATAATAATAATAGATACAAACTCAAGGTAAATCGCTTTAAACTTGATTGCAGAAAATAAGACTTCAGTAACAGAGTGGTCAACGCCTGGAATGCACTACCTGACTGTAGTTTCTTCCCCAAACCCCCAAAACTTTAAGCTTAAACTGTCTACTGTTGACCTCACCCCATTCCTAAGAGGTCTGTAAGGGGTGTGCATAAGTGCACCTGTGTGCCTACCATCCCTGTCCTAATATTCTTTTTTTACTTACTCTTTTCATGTATTCAAATTATGTTTATACTTTTACCTGTTATCTTATATATGATTGACAAATAAATAAATTTAAAAAAATGATCATGGGGATGCTGCAAAGGTTGGAACTGTGAAAAACGGTGTAAGTCACATTCTTCAGTAACTTTGAATGGTCACTAAACAAACTGTTGTAAACCGAGGACTACCTGTAATAATATCTGTAACCAGAAAAGGAAGATGTTTGTTGCACTGAAGTAGAAATACAGAGAAAAAGCTAAAGAATAGACTTGTGCAAGGAGCAATTTGTCTGATGTAGTAATTAAGAGGTCTCTGAGCACCAAGCAAATTAAGATTGGACTGAATTCTTAGATATAACATTAATATATCCTGGAAAATACATTCTGGATTGATTTGTCATTTTGGCAGGTTACTAGGATTTAGCAAGACTGCTGCCCTAAAAGTATTGCTTATAGAAAATACAGCAGTTATATGCATTCATCACTCTTGCCAAGTGCTCCAAAGACAATGGAGTTGCTCCATTCTTAATCTTCTTGGCTGCCTGATCCTTACCTTGATATTCTACTTTAAAACCAGGCTTGTTCTGTGAGTGGTCACTGTGGAAATATATGGTGGTTTCATGTGACGTGGAAAGAAGAGATCCTGGGAGGTCAGTCCCACTAAATCGGCTGATGATGTTACTGGTGTCGTACGGCCCATTGCGAATTTCAACAAAGTCGTGATTAGGTTCAGTGGAAAAGTTTAAGAACTGGAGATGAGCACCTGCACATGGCAGAGAAAGTGGGAGAAAGGAGATTTCATTAACTGAACTGCTTGCCAAATATTCTGTTTGATTAACTTTCCATCATTCTTCCCCAAAGTACATCTTGCAGAATTCTCAAGGTTTCAGAACCAGGAACCTTCATAGACAATATTGTACAATGTGGTAGGTGCCAAAAGAAGATCAGTATTACTCCTAGTGATTGAACAAGACCCTGCAATATCCTTGTGAACGTTTTCAGAAGTGGTTTTATCTTGCCTTCTTCATCCCAGGGCTGAGAGAGCCGTACTGGACTAAATTCATCAGGTGGCTTCATATCTAAGGTAGGGTTAGAAATGACAGTCTTCCAGTTTCTAGGCCAGTATCTTTAACCACTATATCAACCTGGTTCTCATATATGTAATGCTTCTTAAATACCATTTAGGAGCATTTTGTGCCCCTGAGAACCCAGGACTATTATACCGCCAGCCCTGATTTAGAAATAAAAGATGAAACATCACCAGAAAGCACACTGAGAGGGCCTAGACAGCTACTTTGGTTGTATTTGGTAATTTACTTTCTAAAAAAATGCCTTTTTCCCTGGCTTCCTAATAACTGAATAAAGGCTATTCCAATATACCTCTTGACTATTCTATTGCTATAATTCTGATGGGGGGGGCTCTGCTTCTGGGTAATAGGTGTTTTTCTCTTTGCAGGTAATGGATCTAAAGTGGGCAATCCTGCTTGATATCCTGAGCCTCTGTGGCTCAGATTGGTAAAACAGTCTGTTATTAACAGCAGCTGCTTGCAATTACTGCAGGTTCAAGTCCCACCAGGCCCAAGGTTGACTCAGCCTTCCATCCTTTATAAGGTAGGTAAAATGAGGACCCAGATTGTTGGGGGCAATAAGTTGACTTTGTATATAAATATACAAATAGGATGAAGACTATTGCTAACATAGTGTAAGCCGCCCTGAGTCTTCGGAGAAGGGCGGGATATAAATGCAAATTAAAATAAAATAAAATAAATAAAATTTACTTTGCTTTACTTTATTGTACTTCACTTTAGGCTATCTATGATTAAAGTACATGGGTGAAGCATAAACAGCAACTGGATTGCTAATTTAATGCCATCACCAAATACATTATCACTTGCTTTGAAAGAAGGGGGGATACAGAAAGATGTGGTGAAAAATTGTCATTTGAAGGGCAGCAAATTGATTTGTAGCAAGATGTCCAGTGGTGGGATTCAAAAATTTTTACTACTGGTTCTGTGGGCATGACTTGGTGGGCGTGGCATGGCTTGGTGGGTGTGGCAGAGGAAAAATACTGTAAAATCTCCATTCCTACCCCACTCTAGGGGAAGATTGCTGGAAAATCCCCATTTCCTCCCGATCAACTGGGACTTGGGAGGCAGAGAATAGATAGGGGCTGGGCCAGCCAGAGGTGGTATTTTCTGGTTTTCTGAACTACTCAAAATTTCCACTACTGGTTCTCCAGAACTGGTCAGAACATGCTGAAACCAACCTCTGAAGATGTCCCTTGCCTGGATGTTGGATCAAAGAAAACCAGCCACTCATACTTTGCCTACATCTTTCCTCCAGTACCATTAGCTAGTCATTTGGATTTTGCATGTTGGATTTAACTGGGACAATTAGATAGGACAATTTCCCCACTACTGAGAAGGAGACAGAGAAGAAGAAGAAAAAAGAGAAGAAAGAAGGAGAAGAAGAAGCCTACACTGAATCTAAGACTTAAGAAAAAGTGCTCACCAACTTGCATTGGAAGGGATATAGCATTCATTAAAAAACTCATTACATTTTATGACCAAATTTAAAAATGGATCATCAGCTTCTGGATCAACTGTTATTTTTGACTTTGAAATGGTCTTGCATGCAATTATTTTTATTATGATAATTATTTATTTAACAGAACTAACTAAAGCAAGTATAGAATAATGTATTAAAACAGAACAATGTCTATGTTTGTAAAAAATGGAAAAATATCATTGGCATATTTAAAGTTGCACAGAAAGTAATGTTTGTTACCAATATGGCTCTTAGATAAAACAACTGGGTTAGATAGGAGTCAAATATTCTTACTTTCAATGCTAATATCAATCAAAACCCATAATTATAATCAAAGAAAAAAGGCCATTTCAAAAAAGCATTTTAGGAAGAAATATATATGAATAAATTTCAGTGGTGGGCTGCTATGGGTTCACCCTGGTTCGGGAGAACAGGTAGGAGCGGCGGCAGAATGCTCCGCTCACTAACCTGGACATCATCAAATATGCTCTGTGCATACGCAGAAGCTTCTGAAAATGTGCAGAAGTGGCACGTGTGCGAGTGAGCAAACTGGTATCAAAGGTAAGTGATACCCATCACTGATACATTTGTGTGAATGTATTCATGTTAAAGTGGGATTAGAACCCAAAATGCTTTATAATAGAATAAAATAGAATAGAATTTTTTATTGGCCAAGTGTGATTGGACACACAAGGAATTTGTCTTGGTGCATATGCTCTCAGTGTACATAAAAGAAAAGATACCTTCATCAAGGTAAAACATTTACAACACAAATGATGGTCAATATATCAATATAAATCATAAGGATTACCAGCAACAAAGTTACAGTCATACAGTCATAAGTGGAAAGAGATTGGTGATGGGAACGATGAGAAGATTAATAGTAGTGCAGATTTAGTAAATAGTTTGACAGTGTTGAGGGAATTATTTGTTTAGCAGAGTGATGGCCTTCGGGAAAAAACTGTTCTTGTGTCTAGTTGTTCTGGTGTGCAGTGCTCTATAGCGTGGTTTTGAGGGTAGGAGTTGAAACAGTTTATGTCCAGGATGTGAGGGATCTGTAAATATTTATAAGAGACAGTTAAGTTTTTTGGCAGGGAGATGATCATAGTGAAGAGGCCTTCCACCTCATTATTCTCGGCCAAACTCATGTAATTAATCTTTTTTTGAAACAAACATATAAAATGGAAAAGTTTGGATCCAGAATGTTCTGGTTCTGGAACAGGCTAAATTGAGAGTTCCAGGACTGGTCTGTGCATTCTTGGAAGGGTATCATCTGGAACACGAAGGAAGAAATGGATTTCTGGAGGTAAAATAAAAATTTCAAGGAGAAAAATGAAACATTCCAGATAACTATTATATGCACATAACTATTTACAACATCCCTGCTTTAAAATGTCACTATTATGAATACTTCCCAATTATCTGCAGGAAGTCAGAAGAGCCTTGAAAGAAGATAGAATTCATATCCAATTGCTGGTTCAAGATTTAGAATGTGAAAGTTTTACCAAAGGAATTCTAGAAAAGGTGAGGTGGGACTATCTGAACTGCTGTCTCCCCAATGTTACCTTTGTTTTCTTCTACTCTGTTAGCTTTTGTTAAACAAAACCTTGTAAGTCAAAATGTTTTCTCTTTAAAATAAAAAAAATCTAAAAATATCATTCATTCATTCATTAATTCAACCAAGGAGATTAGGGTTGGCTTATCAAGCCATGAAAAGTGTCTGAAAAGAGGTATCTGAGATGGGAAGGATGCTGTGATTTCCTTACCAAATCCCACAGTAAAGGATATCTTCCAAGTACAATCACTGTTGCTAGGGTAGTTTCCAGGAAAGCCAGGGCTCAGGATGACACCTTCCATCTCCTCCAAGATTCCGCCACACTGGGCTGTTGAAATTACAATAAAGCAGATGGTCATAAACTATTTCAGATGTCTTTGTCTTTGGGTTGAGTGACTATCAGGACCGCTGAAGAGAGAGCTGATGGATGGGCACAGGATTGATATGCTGAGGATTCGATGTACCGCATCTAGAACATCTTTAAAAAGATGAATAGAGGGTGCCAAATCCATTGCTAGACAGATTGAATTATGTTCAACTAAGTCAGGCATAGCAAGTGGTTCATAGATTGCATGTTAATCCAAGCCCCTCACCAAATGGGCGAATTCTTTATTTGAAGTTTAAAAGGAAGTCGTAATATACTGAAATAGGGTTTTGGAATGGAGGCAATATCTGCAGGGAGGCAAACCTCACGAAGGAAGCCTGGGGATTGATCTTAGCCAGTTCTTAGTCCACATTTGTCCACCCTCCACGTTAAACTAACAAGATAGCTTCACCTAGTATTGTGTCAAAATTTATCAAACTAGGTTTTTTCACACCAACTGGGGCAGTGGTGAAACCCAATTTTTTTTTACTACCGGTTCTGTGAACTTGGCTTGGTGGGCATGGCAGGGGAAGGATACTGCAAAATCTCCATTCCCACCCACTCCAGGGGAAGGATACCGCAAAATCCCCATTCTCTCCCCAGTCTGGGACCAGCCAGAGGTGGTATTTGCCGGTTCTCCAAACTACTCAAAATTTCCGCTACCGGTTCTCCAGAACCTGTCAGAACTTGCTGGATTTCAACCCTGAACTGGGGATGGGGTGGTGGGTCCATGAAGGAGGGTGGTCAAAAAATCAATATGGTGGCCACAACTACACACTGGAAGCCCTGCCCTTTTTAATATGTGTTACAAATCAAAAGGGGCCATGGACTTGATCTTATGATCATTGCTGTGGCCATCATTTGCCTTTTTTAAGCCTCTCCATGGATGTCCCTCCCAAACAGATAAATTCTATTCTAGGGAGCATGGAACAATTTCATTTCCCATCATGTACTACCAATATGATAACAAGGAAACATAAGGAGGTTATGCCTTCCTGTTCTCAATTCCTAGATCTGGGTCAATTTTCCATCTTCAGTTGTATATGTATAATGGGCAGAAGAAATAACCTTGAGGGACAGAAGAAGAGCCATGGGAAAAACAAAGGGTGGCTAAAAGAAATTTGAGTCCAAGTGGAATTGTAATCTGAGAAAGTATGTGTCTCAGGCTTGACCTTCCCTAGTTCTCATGAAGATGAAGCAGAGGTGGGTTTCAGCTGGTTCTGACAAGTACTGGAGAACTAGCAGTGGAAATTTTGAGTAGTTCAGAGAACCGGTAGTAAAAATTCTGACTGGCTTCGCCCTCATCTATTCTCTGCCTTCCAAATCTCAGCAATTGGGAGGGAATGGAGATTGTACAGTATCCTTCCCCTGCCATGCCCACCAAGCCACGCCCACCAAGCCACGCCCACAGAACTGGTAGTAAAAAAATTTAAATGCCACTATTGAGATATTCAGACTTGTACGATTCTGTTCCTGAAGCCTTATAATAAAAATAGTATTAACATTCATAACTTTGGTTTCCTAATCAGATACCTTGAAGGGCTCACAATATCTAGGACCACTTCTTGGACTATAATGGACTTCTAGCTCCCTTCAATACAGTCCACATCAGAGCCTAGAGGACTATATTTTTAACCCACCCTGACATTTGACAGTGCAGATTCCCTTCATTACATGCATTTTTTCACTGCTGATTCTATTGCGTTCTAATTTCATACCCCCTGATGTCTGTTTAAATGAAACTCCTTCTCAATTATTTAAAAAGGGGAACATCTGGATAAAGGAAGATGGGAAATCCCTAGTCAGTCCATTTTGTAGGGACACGGTAGCAGTTTATCAAAACTTGATTGCTTCTGTCTTTCGGAATGTGACACAACAATATTTATACCTTTCTACTATCATTTTTTTTTTCAGCAAGGAAGGAAACATGCTGTCAAAGGCTATTTCTTATTCAGGAGGTGCAGCCAGAAAATCAGGCATACTGATTAAATTAAGTGCCTTGTTTCTAAAAAGAGGCAGTAAAAACAAACTCATGAAAATTTGTGGTTTTTTTAATTTAGGTCTTTTACAATCAAAAGAATATAGAATAACAATGTTGGAAGGGACCTTGGAGGTATTCTAGTCCAACCCCTTGCTCAAGCAGGAGGCCCTATGTCATTCAGACAAATTGTCTTAAAAACCTCCAGTGATGGAGCAACCACAACTGGAGGCAAGCCATTTCATTTGTTCAGTATCAAGAAATTTCTCCTTAGTTCTAGGTTGGGTCTCTCTTTAATGATCTTTTACCTGTTACTTCATACTGCCCTCAGATGCTTTGAAGAACAGGTCAACTCCCTCTTTTCTGTGACAGACCCTCAAGTGGGTCTGTGATAATTCGCCATGCCCAACTGCTACATGGCCAACTCGCTGCAGGACAAGAATTACACTAATATGAAAGAAGTAGTGGAACAGAATCATTAAAGAAAGGATGCAAAAGGAGGGACAAAGCGAAATGTGAACGGCAAAAATTAAAATATTTTATAATTTATTTTAATTAATTAAATAGAATTATTAAATTGTCCCACAGTGAGTGGTCCCATGGTGAGTTGGCCACAGCAAGTTGGCTATGGCAAGTTGTCCCATTTCACCCTCAAATACTGGAAGACTGCTATCCCTAGTCCTTCTCTTTGTTAGTCTAGACTAGTTCCCTCAATCATTCATCATATGGCTTAGCCTCCAGGCCCCTTATCATCTTTGTTGCTCTTTTCTGCACTCTTTCTAGAATCTCCACATTTTTTTATATCATGGTGAGTAGAACTGGGTTCACCAGTCCATGTTTTAATTCCACAACATTACAAATGAAAAGACAATTTAGATTTCTTTCTGTACATCAATATATTTTACTTAAAAATAATATTTAACATCATGTGATGCTTAAAAAATAGCTGGACATTGTGTAAAAGGAAAAGAAGAATGGGCAAAATTGAAGCAGAGTGGGGACAACCATTCCAGTTCTGAGGCTATTGTTCCCCCTTTCTGCTACCTTCTTTTCTTTCCCCAAAACAGGAGATTATAAAAAAGGTAAATAGGAATGATAGAAGTGATATTATTCATAGGAGTTTTAAAATTAAACCATGAGGCACGTGTAATTTGATTCTGAGGAAACTGCAGGATCAGGAATATCTGTAAAATGTGGTAAAAAGAAACTCAGGATTATGAGGGTGGAATCTAAACTCTGCCTTTTTGTGCATTGCACATTAAAAAAATGGACACAACTTCAATCACATCACAGTCGTTGCCATCTTTTTTTGACCATACTCTGTGGACATCCCTGTGCAGGTGACTGTTCTCTTTTATCGTTCAATGAAAGTTGTTTTAATTTTTGATTGGGAGTCACCCAGAGTTTATTATAAGATGGGCAGCTATATCAATATTTTAAATAAACAAAGAATAAAATAAAACCTGTCAGCATCCTTCCTGGCTTCCTAAGTTTCTTGAAATCTCAAGAGAGAGGCCAGGGAGAATTCCTCCTCTTTTATTTCAAATTTGTGCAGCCAGGTTCCCTTCAGAATGATAAAATAACGAATAATGGAAACATCAATACCAGGAAAAGCACCATGTATACCAACTCAAATGACAAAACAAGCTTTAAAAAAGTATTAAGAGAAACATTACTTCTGCTTTCTTCCCCTTATTCCCCAGAGAATTCAGAATTTATTTAAAATTCCTCTCTTAATGGGAATATTTTGTAGCTTACTACATATTGGATGTCAAATTTTACTCCTGCACTGATTGTATTGTGCAATTCAATGCGAGTGTATGTTCAATGTCATGTCTATTGTGGATCAATGGTTTGAAAGTCACTAGGGGTTTACTGCGTGTGGGGAAAGTGACTCGCAAGACCTCGTCTTTTAAGCTGATCTGTCACTTGTTCCTTTACTCAAAAACAGGCAGGGGTTTTTATACTAACACTGATTCAGCTGTTTTATGCTAATATTGATTCAAGTATTTCCATGTTCATGGAACAGAGGTCTGCATTCAGACAAAATAAAAATGTTCTGATGAAGTGCAAATAAGCAGGAGGCCACCTGCTTAACTGAGTGGAACAAAATGTTGATGGGCTGAACAGGGGAAAAGTGTTCACAGAAGACAACACAAACAGAAAAGAACATAGGACAGATTTGTTACAGTATAACTAGAACAGGGGTCTCCAACCTTGGTCCCTTTAAGACTTGTGGACTCCAACTCTCAGAGTTCCTCAGCCAGCTTTGCTGGCTGAGGGACTCTGGGAGTTGAAGTCCACAAGTCTTAAAGGGACCAAGGTTGGAGACCCCTGAACTAGAAGACAAAGATATATTAAAACATGATCTCAACTGGAAATAACATTTTTTGGTGAACACTAGCTTGGTTCATATGAAACACCAAGCCCTAAAACACAATTGCCACATTCATACAAATGTAGATCAATACATCAAGGATATTATGCATATAACAGGTTGGTGTGGTTCACACAGCATGCTAAAATTGGTTAACCCAACGATGCTTTTTTTCAAGAGACAGCTGGATTTCTTTGATTTTCCTTGAAGACGTTTTGCTTCTTGTCCAAGAAGCTTCTTCAGTACTGAAGAAACTTCTTGGCTGAGAAGTAAAACCTCTTTAAGAAAAAAACAAAGAAAGTCCAGTTGCCTCTTGAAAAAAGCACCTTTGGAACAGGGGTGAAATCTAAAAATTTTCCCTACCAGTTCTGTGGGCGTGGCTTGGTGGTCAGATGACTGGGTGGGCATGGCCAATAACAATAAATAATAAAAATAATTAACAAAGTATAAAAAACAATAAGAGGTACCAAAAACCAACTTTCACACTTTACACACACACAATACAACACAACTGACTCACACACAATGTAAAAGCAGCTGCACTTCACACTTCACACAGCCACAAAAAGCTCAAAAACCAACTTGCACACTTTACACACACACAACTGACACACACACACACACACACAATGCCACATACAGCTTTCTGAGATTTTGTGTGTTTGTGTAGTTAGAATGAAACACTACAGAAACACACCAAATCTCAGAAAGCTGCGCAAATATTTTATTATTTTATTTTATTTTATTTTATTTTATTATTTTATTTTATTTTATTTTATTTTATTTTATTTATTTTATTTTATTTTATTTTATTTTATTTTATTTTATTTTATTTTATTTTATTTTATTTTATTTTATTTTATTTTATTTTATTTTATTTTATTTTATTTTATTTTATTTTATTTTGGACTTCAAATCCCAGAGTTCCTCAGCCGGCAAAGCCAGCCAGTTGATCACCGAGGAAATAGATTAGTTGAGTGATTGATTCTGTCTGGCTGAAAGTGAAACTAGAGCTTTCGGCTGGAAAAAGAGCCATGCGTTCATCAGTAATCAGGTAAGTGCCTTAGAATCTCTACTCTTACTTGTAGAAAACATGTTTTCTACAAGTAAGAGTACAAGTAAGGTTCTGCTGATGAGGAACTCAGGTGAGATTGCCAGAGGAGACTTTAATTTTTTTTTTTAAAGTTTAAAGTCTCTGCCCATCTCAGCTGAGGGATCCTCAAAGGTTTTTTTTTTTACTTTTAAAGGCATGTTTGACTGAAGCAAAACCGGCTTTTAAAAGTAAAAAACAAAAACCTCTGCAGATAGTGCGGCTCAGCAGAGGCGACGGGGCGGGGCCAGGGATTTTTGCTACCAGTCCTCCAAACCAGCAGCTGCCATCGCTACTGGATCGCGTGAGCCGGTCCGATCCGGGAGCATTTCACCCCTGCTTTGGAACAACCATGACCTGGATGACTGTGAATCACTAAAGACTTTTAAAAATACTTGGGTTTTGAGAACATACTCTACCACACACTATCTAAATCCATTTTAGCCTAGTTTGATATGTTGAGTTAACACAATCCTTAGAAAATACTATTAGATATCCTGCAGTCTGGAAGAAACAATGGTTATCATCTGGAAATTCCAAAAATGAATGACTATCTCATAGCAACTTCAGTGGCTAACTTCCGGTTTCCATCTCCATATTGCATGCTGTTGCTTTTATTCTTGTCGCAGAGAACAATTATGCTGACCAGAAAAAAATGAAGCTTTCAAAGTATTCCCCTAACTTCATTTCCTGCATCAAACTGATTATTATTGTTCCACATTGATTTTTTTTCTAATAAATCCACAAAACCAATAGGAAAACCAGAGAGAATCCCAGTTGCAGCAAAATATTCTGCTTAATTCACTAAGCTCAGAATAGGCTCCTACAAGCATCTACACATAACTGATAGAAAAAGCCTCTATTTATAGGCAACGGAGTATACAACCTGGAATAAAGTATTTAGACGAGTTTCATTACCTTAAGCTGGGGAGATCATATGTTTTACAGGAGGCAGACTGACTATTCTCATTCTTGCATAAATCACTGAAGATCTAGTATAATAGATGCTCTTTGGGTATTGTTTGTAATCTTGGCAAGGTAGCAAACACATTCATCTATTACTGACCTCATTCCTGTCTGGGAAAAGACACTTATTTGTGGCGTCTTTGTTTTCTATAGACAAGAGGTGGCTAAAATTGAGCACAAAAGCTGACAAGATAACTTGCTGTTTTAAAGAGAGACGAGAGAATATGAAATCAGTATTAGATGAGAATATAGTTTCACAAACGAAGGATTTCTTCAACATTCAGATGTTCACTAACTTGTGAGCGAGTAGTGGAACATCAGAAAGTAACATGAATAATTAAATTAAGTGAAGTAAGACTCAACATACAACAAGGATTACCATAGCTGGTAGTTTTGTTTCTCAAAGTCCCTCCCAGTCCTCAATCCAAGGCTTAGATCAGATATGGCAAGTATGGTTGCAATGCCCTGTTCATTCCTCCTCTTCCTAATAAGAGTCAATTTTGGGACCACAAATTCTAGACCCCCATTGGTCTTTTAATCCAACCCACCTTTCATGGCGAAACAGGAGGTGGGACCATCAGGTTCAAATACTGATTTGAAATGTTCAAAAATAAAGGTCAGCTAGAGAAAGAAAGGTGGGAGGGAGACAGGGTCATTGGCAAAGAACTAAATAAACTTTTACCTATACAAAGTGGAGGAGGATAGTTCCAGCGTCGCACAGTTCCTGGCATGCAGGAAATATGAGAGTGCCCCTGAAGCAAAGGAAGAAAGAAATAAAGAGAAAAAAACAAAACATTAGCAAGTAGGAAGCAAGAAGAAGCAGCTGAGAAACAGGCCAAATGGAAAGAATAGGGAGGGTACCTATCTCAGCCAAATAACATTCTTTAGCAAAGAAAGGAAGCCATACATACTGCAGCCTGGAATTCTAAGATAAGATAGCTTTCTTTCATTAAATGAGCAAAACATCAAGAGAAGAGTTAAAGGTACACTCCAAAAGGAAAATAGACTAAAGACAAAGCAAATTTTGAAAAAGAAGGTATTGTACACAGACGTTTGTGTGTCTATATATACGTACAAAAGTACATACAACTTATGAATAAATATGAGACACTCAAAAGAAGTATAATAACAGTATTGAATATGGGTGTTGAAAGTGTTTCCACCCAGAATGACATTTATCAAGGAAATGTATTATGAAAAAAGTGTCTATATCTAAGAAATGGTAAAATATGGTATAAGTATGAATAATTTTGAATACACGGCACCTTCCTTTAATTCTGGAGTGTTCTTCTACAATTCTAGTGTTTTATTTTACATTAATTTTTCAGCAAAACCCATCTCCCACACTTCTAAATACTACTGATGCAGAGAAAAGTGTAAATTGGATTTTCCAGTATTTTCCAGTAAGATACCTTGCAGGAAACAACAAGAAGTGAAATCAATTCCTCGTGTTGCATTAATTTTTACACCGCAAAGCAACAGGAAGGTTCAAATTACTCAATTCTCCTGAAGTCTTCGAACACTTTTAACGAAAGGCATCCTCACCAAAGATGTTAAAAATGGATCAGTTTGATTGCAATCTCTTCAAGATAAACTAGAAAGATTGCACTTGATATTATTTGAGTGGCACCTACAGATGCTCTTTATATTTAATGCTGATGTCTTGCCAAAAGAGACTTCAAAGGAATGTTATCCTACAAAAGTTACAATAAGATTCTTTGCCTAGAAATACCAAATATTTCTCTAGTGTTCTTTTGAGAGATTCAGGAAGTGCTATGATTGAGATTGAGAATTTCATACCACACTGAAGCAATTCCCTTAATTTGAAGTTGCTCTATTCTATGTCAAATGCTATTCATGTTCATCCGATAGGATTTTGCAAGCTTCTTCTAAGGCAGTATTTTTCAAGTTTGGCATGCTGGCTCAGGAATTTTGAGACTTGATGTTAACATATCTTATGATTGCGAAGTTTTAAAAACACTGCTTAAGATAATTATACAAGGTTCATACAACAATTTTCTTTCTATCTTTTCTTTTCCATGGCAGCCAAACATTAGAATGGGCAATATTGAGGTCTCAATTTACCTTGACAAAGGCAATGATTTTTTATCCTCTTTAACTCATTTTCCCCCCAGAATTAAATAATTATTTGGAGAGTTGGTAGGTACCTGGAGAGCATATCCTGGCTCACACTGAAAGGAGACCACATCATTCACCACGTATCTTTCACCAGTTTTCAAGCCATTACTTGGAACAGCAGGTTCTGGGCAACTAGAGAGACCCACAGCTAAAAGGAAGCACAAACAGTTAATCAGTATGTATTTAGCATCTATTCTATCCATTTGTGCATGTATCATTACTCAAACAGGGTATAGCTACTGTAGATACCATGAGTTAAGAAAATTCATCCCACTTTCCCAGTGTTTGAGTTATTTTTCCAGAATATGATTTGATTGTTTCTTAGTATGATTTTATTACTTATTGTACCATATGACTGTCACTGGGTGTTGTGCCTTGTGATTCTTGACGAGTGTATCTTGTCTTTTTATGTACACTGAGAGCATACGCACCAGAGACAAATTCCTTGTGTGTCCAATCACATGGCCAATAAAGAATTCTATTCTATTCTATTCTATTCTATTCTATTCTATTCTATTCTATTCTATTCTATTCTATTCTATTCTATTCTATTCTAAACTGGTTCTTCACATAATGTGTCTGAAGTAGAATAATTTGAACTTGGTCATTTGTTCCTTGAGTAAGGATGCTGGGTTGGTTGGTTTGATGATCCACCAGTTTGTTTTCTTGGCCAATGTGTAGAGTCAAGTCTTAAGTATCATATTCTATCTGTATGATTTCAATACCTTGCCCCTTGGATGAACTTCAACACAAGCCAGCATTATTTGATGTCACTCTGATTTGCCTTACCTAATCTGAGTTTTTTTTCTCCCTGCCAAGCCTTCTTGGAGACCTTTTCTTCAAACCTGATTCATGGAAGACATCATCTGAGTCCCTGACTTGACTTCCAGAGATGCCAAGGACAGATTCAGTGCATTATGGCCCAGCTCTGAAGTCAAGTGAAGACTTTTCAGCAGCATTGGCCCAGAGGATATTCTCAGTGCAGGTATATGAAAAAGCTCCACCTGTTCCTCCATCCCTCTTTTCTGTTGTTTATCTTATATGTATCTTATACGTATCAAAACATAGGATAGGAATAGACTATCAGTCATAGGACAGGAATGGACTAGATCAGAACACAGACTCATTGGATTGGATGGGTCTCCTAGGGCAAGGGCAAGAATTTTCATACTACTCCAGAAAAGGCTATCCAACTTCCCCTTGAAAGCCTCTTGTGATGGAGCTTCCATGACTCCAGGAGGCAGGTTGTTCCATTGCTTAATACTCTCTGATGATCAGGAATTCCTCATTTTGAGTTTGGATCTCTCATTGTAAAGTTTCCACTCCTTAGTTCTTGTCCTTCACCCAGATAAGCCCACATTCTCAGCCCTGTTACACTCTTTCAAGTATTGCTATAATGCCTCAGCTACACTTTCTCTTCCTTAAGGCTAAACATACCTAATTCCATTAACCATTCTTAGTAGGTCGCAAGCCTTTCACCATCTATGTTGGTTTTTTCCTGAACACTTCCAAGTTCCTCAGTATTAATGTTGCCTTGGGATGAACAGAACTGGACACTGTATTCCATGGGTGGTGTGATTAATGTAGCTATTACTTCCTGTGATCCCAATATTCTACCTCTGTTTTGATGCAGCTCAAGGTTGCATTGACTCTTTAGTATGGTATAATGCAGCACATGGTATCTGCAGCATACTAAATCTGCTTAATTTGTATTCTATCAGGACATCCTGATCTTTGTCCAAAGTTGTTGTGTCTTGTCCGCTCTCACCGCAGCCGGGGTCTGCTTATCTGCTCCCGAACACGGAGGAATGTATGCCTCCCGGCCCCAGTTCTGGCTCCATGCCCAGGCAGTCTCTGAGTCAGGCAAAGTCGAACTTATCTTGCTGAAGTCACTTACTGGTCTCCTGCCTGCTCTGAGGACTTTGCTAGGACTTTGGGCAGAGCTGCAGAGGCAAGCCTGATTCGGATTTCCCTGACCCGGCCGTCAGCGGAGGAGTGGGACACGACAAAAGTATTGCTATCGATGGCAATGCTTCTAGCTCCAAACTTGCTTTTTCTTTTTCTATTTTTTTTTTTGGATGAGGACCAACGTTTAGGTTTTTAAGAACACTTTGAACCTTGAACTTCTGAGTCCTTTGGACTAAGGAGCTGAAAAATGGTACTAAACGAATGAATGTAAGTGGTGATATAAAGGATTTTTCACTAAATAGGCTTTCTGACTTTTTTTTAGCACTCAAAAATCTAATGCAGATGAGTTAAGGCAGGAGAAATGAAATAGAATATTTCTGAGTTCCTAAAAACAGCCTCCAGAAAGAGAAGGAAAAGAAAGCTTTTTAAGAGGCACTTTGTTGATATGTCAAGCAAGCCCCAAAGCAAATATATATATGTATAACATCTCTTTTTATAAGCTTCATTTTGTTCTGCTCCTGGAAATGGCCAGTTGAGTAACTAGTCCCTCCATTATCCTTATATTTCTATATGGGAACTAAGCTCTGAAAGTTGATTAATTCCACAGCACTTTGCCCTGGAGAACTCTTAACAGTTTGGTATCAAAATGTTATTGTTATAAAGTGCCAGCTATGCAGGTGCCTTAGCAGCATGAAATTTGTCTTGATATGGGGAATGTATAAAGCTGCTACATTGATTTAGTCTGTTGATCTACCTAACCCATGAATACGGTAACCGTGAACAGCGCAAGGCAAAAATCTCTTCTATTCTGTCTACTGGACAACTCACTAAATTTACTGGAGAGATTTTCTGCATAGAAAAACCATGGAAGGAATGAAGACTTCATATAATGTAACATTTTTAGCAGGATGGGAATGGTTCTCCATCATATTATTTTTCAGAGTTTCAAGTTTTCTTGATTTTTATCAAACAAACCATTCTGAATATACTGTGTTTTCTATCTGGCCTTGACTTTGTTGTTTACCAACCTGTATGTTCATTAAACTATGATCTCTAGTTGATTATTGCACCATAATATTACCTTCCATTGAAGAATTATAGAAGGTAAGAGGTAGAAGGGATCTTGAAGATCATCTCATCCACCCTTAACTTCATTTGATGAATCTACAGCATTCCTGTTACCTTGCCTCTGCTTACACACCTCCAGTGACAGTAAACCCACCATCTCCTGAAGAATCATTATTAATAATAATTTTCCCCCTGATGTTTACCTGAAATCTATTTCTTATGTTTTCTCCTCTTGTCCTATCTTCTGAAACAACTGAACTATTCTGCCTCATCTTTTACATTATGGCAATTCAGATATTGGACAACCTCCTAATATTTTTGTCCTCCTAATATTTTTTTTTTCCCAAGCTAAATCACCTTCAACTGTTTCTTGTAAGGTTTTTCTTTCTTTCCAGGCCTCTTATCATCTTTGTTGAGAAGGGCACCGCTAATTTGTTGATGTTCTTCAAAAATGTGGCCAGAATTGGTTATACTATTTTCAATATACTATAGTTTTTGAACAATGTAGACTAGAGAACAATGACTTCTTTTGGTCTTGACATTATGTTTGTTGCAGCCTAGGGTTGTATTTCCTTTTTCTTTATATTTGTTGGCTCATGTTCAGTTCTTGATCTCCAAAAACATCAAAGTTTTATATGTATTGTTTCCCAGAATGTCTGCCTACACCACCACCCCATCCCATAATCATACCTGTGATTTTTCTTACTCAAATGTAGGACTTTTCATTTAACCTTGATGGTTTCTGCTCAGCTTGTCAATGACCTCCTGAATCTTGATACTGTTCTCTATGGTGTTTATTATCACTGCATCTTTCTGTTGTTATTTTCTAACCCCTCATCCATGGCATATGTTGAATTGCATAAGCCCTAGAATGGTATATTTCACCCCTGTTTGATGGAGAGCCATTGATACACACTTCTGATTGTTTGCTCAGTCAGCTTTTCTCCATCTAGTAGTAGCACAGTGTAGCTGACTTTGTTCTCTTATTTATGAGAATCTCTTAAGAAACTTTATTGAATGTTTTGCAGAAATCAATTAACTGGAAGATGATGGCAGAACTGTGGGCTTAAAAATAAAGCTTTCCTTCAATATGGCAGAATCCCAATTAAAATGCATTAAAATCACTGCTCTATTATTTAGCCCATGATGGAAGCTTCAGGAATTAAATCCTGCACCACTAATTCTACATTTAAATATGTTGTGTCTCCAAATTCAGAATACTTCCCCCATGTAACGCATGTGTACAGTCCCTATGCAAATGAATATATCATACACCCTGATGATCTTCTCTGGTGGAACAAAAAAAGGACACTGCTGTTGTTTTTTCCACTATGGGACTTCCTTCAGAAGCTGGCTGGTGGGGCATAACAAGGACCATCTGTTCTGATGGTTTCAGCCTGAGCTCTGGCTGTGGTGGGAATATAGTTACTTACTTACTTATATATACTTACGGGACTGCCTGCTGCTACCAAGTACCTCTCACCGACCCGTCCGCTCTCACAGAGAGGGACTCTTCAGGGTGCCGTCGGCTAGGCAGTGCCGTCTGGCGACACCCAGGGGAAGGGCCTTCTCTGTGGGGGCTCCCACCCTCTGGAACGAACTCCCTCCAGGACTTCGTCAACTTCCGGACCTCCGAACCTTTCGTCGCGAGCTCAAAACACACCTATTTATTTGCGCGGGGCTGGGTTAGTTTTTAAATTTATTGGTTTTAATGGGGTTCTTAGTATTTATATTGTTTTTTATCAATCTGGCTATTGAATAAGTTTTTTTATGTCTGATTTTAAATTGTATTTATATGTTTGTTTTTAATTTGCCTGTGAACCGCCCTGAGTCCCTAGGGAGATAGGGCGGTATATAAATCTGAAAAATAAAATAAAATAAATAAAATAAATAGTGCATAGACTATATAAAGCAGCTTTGGCCACCAGGGCTGCAGTTTTACTGATTCAACATGTGAAATTGTTGAGGTGCCTGACTCATTGTCACATGGATTCTTTTCTACCTCCTGACCCGAATTCTACATCCTGCCCTGATCATCACTCGATGGGGAGAGATTATGGCATGTGGGATAGAGGATATGGTTTCTTCTCCAATTTCTTCATAAAATTACCTCTGCCAGAAAAGGGCCTTTGGAGAAGGACGATAACTCACAGAATAACAGAGTTGGAAGGGACCTGGAGATCATCTAGTCCATTGGTTCTCAACCTTTATAGTGCTGCGACCCCTTTAATACAATTCCCCACGATGTGGTGACCCCAACCATAAAATTATTTTCGTTTTGAATTTATCGCGCCTGAAGCCGTCTTGGCTAGCAATCTGAAGTGCTTGCGATTGCCTTGAGGACGGAGACATTAAAGCAGAGACTCCTCCCCTATTAAGTTTATTGCACCTGAAGCCAGATTAGGCTAGCGATTGGGAGTGATTGCAGCTGGCTCGAGAGGGAGACATCAGAGCAAAGATTTCTCTCTTTTTTAATTCATCGTGCCTGAAGCCGAATTCGGCTAGCAATTTGAAGAGCCTGCAGCTGGCTTGTGGAGTCAACCATTGGAGCGCGATTCTTCGACTCGCAAGTATACTTCCCATATTTCCGATGGTCTTAGGCGACCCCTGGCAAATCGTCATTCGACCCCCAACGGGGTCCCGACCCACAGGTTGAGAACCACTGATCTAGTCCAACCCTCTGCTTGAACAGGAGACAGTCTACCAGTGATGGCGAATCTTTTAGGCACAGAGTACCCAAACTGGAAGGCATGTGCGCTTGTGCACACCAGAAACCCGTCAACCAGCTGGATGAGCTGGGGCGACAGTGTGTGTGCCCACAGAGCGTGCCTAACCATTACATTAATACAGGGGTGGGCAACTATGGCAACTTTACAACTTGTAGACTGAGCCACTACTCTAATGCTTGCAAAATCTTTTTAAAAGGGGAGGGTTCAGAGGCCAATTCTAAAGAAGATTTAACTCTCCCACCCGCACTTCCTGTCTTCAATTACTCCACAAATCCTTTAGCCTAAGGCCATGAAAAACTAATGCCAATCAGTATAGCTAGTAATGAAAGGATTGGTTTTATGACCAGACAAGATAAATCTTTAAACAGCATCCATAGTTCAATAGCAGAGAAAATGCACGAAACCTTAGATCAATGTCTAGCATCTCTAATTAACTAGCTCTATCTTTTGTGTCCACCTGGTAAATCTCAGAAATAAATCTTGAGGGGATGGAAAAGCATAGTTTGAATTTTAATTCAGGGAAGAAGTATTTGCTAACAGGGAGACAACCATTGCATATAATCATTACACAATAGTGTACGTATTGACAAAAACATTAAGTGATCTTTGAAAAATCAATAACCTTTTTTTTTTTAAAAAAAAGCAAGATTGGCCATTATACACAAGGAAAGATGTTTTATGATCTGTTCCAAGCTCCATAATTTTAAAAATAAGGTTCCTTTAAAGGACTATACGGATCAACAAAAGTACAATTTGCAAACCACAGGAAATAATAGCACTATCATTTGAAAGTTTTCAGACAAACTCAAACAGGTTAGAGAAAAATTGTGAAGAATATTCTTTCTACTCTGGTATATTAAGGAGGGATTAAAGTCCTTGAAAGCCTGTTTTGTAGCCAACAACAAATGGCTACAAAGACACTAATCTTCCATAATGAATGTAGCAATTTTATCCAGATGTTGTTGGCAGCATTATTCTCTCAATCTCAGAAATTCGAACATTACAATGCCCTCCCTTCCAATGCCAGAGAAAATGCCCTCCCTCTATTGAACAGTGTTCAGATGTTGGTAAGAAGTGCAGAAGATTTGGGGTGTGGGTTTTTCTCCTTACAATTTTCTGCTATTTGATCCTGAACACGCTATACCTGGAATCCTGCACCCAGTTCTGAGTATTTCGCTTTTTCTTTTCAGGAATACTGGAGCAGGTCAAGGGAAGGACAGTGAGTATGAACAAGAGATCAGAGCCTAATTTCTACATCGGGGAGTTAAAGAGAATAGGTATATTCACCTTTGGGAAAAGAAACTAAGAAGAAATATGGCACCGTTTTGGAAAAACCTGAAGGGATATACCAGGGATAAAATGCTACTGGTTCGGTCCTGTTTGTCCAAACTGATAGTAAAAAATGCTACTGGTTCGCTGAACCGGTAGTAAAAAAATATTAAAAAACGATCAGCTGAGGGACACGCGATCATCAAAACTTTTTTTTTTTACTTTTTATGCATTTTTTTACTACCGGTTCTCCGGAACTGGTAGTAAACCAGTAGTTTAAAAGTGCTTTAAAAAGTTTTTTAAAAAAAGTTCTGATGATTGTGCACCATAGCTGATTTCCCCCCCTCATTGTTCTACTTACCTTCCCAAGCCTCCTTTTGGCACGTACTGCGCATGTGCGCCCAGTGCACATTTGATGTGAACTGCACATGCATGTGCATAGTGTGTGCCTGGTGCGCAGCACGCATGTACGACCAGCGAACCGGTAGCAAACTGTTTCAGATTTCATCACTGGGATGCACTATAGAAGGCAGCCAAGACATTATTATTATAAAGTCTTGAGCATGAAATAAAATATTTAAATTACAAGATGGCAGATTTCAATACCAATTGCAGATTCAGAAATACCAGTTACCAAGGAAAGTGGTAGACTCTCATTCAATGGATGACTTCAACTTGAAGTTAGAGAGTCATTTATTTGGGACACTGGATTTGGGAAGTTGGATTCCTGTACTAATCTGGGATTTAGGTTTAATGGCCTCCTCCAATAGTAACACTTTGTGGATTAATTTCTAGGTTCTGTAGTTAGTTGGTTTAAATCCAAATTGTTCTAGATCCCACTTCTCTAAGAATTTAGCAGTCACTGATTGCATATCCCATCCCTTTTTTCCAGTTGTTGGATTTATTTAATTTGGGATCCATCAGACGTGGGACACGGCACATTTTCCATTTCCAGAATGACTGCAGCTCAGCACACACAATCTAAACAATCAGCACTGCGCTGAAATGAGCTTACTTTTGTACTCCAGGTGAAATCCAGCAGCAGAGACACTGATGTCAGAGTAGAAGTGCAAATACAGTTGGTTAGAGGTACTGTTGAGCAAGGCAGGGACAGTGGTACCTAATGGGGGGTGGGGGAGAGAGACACACACACAAGAGGAAGAAATCAGTCAGAGCAGAGGGCATATTTTAGAGTGCTAGTAGAGGATCCTGTTCATGCTGACTGGGAAATTCTGGGAGTGAAGTTCAGACATCTTCAGATCGCCCAAGTTGAGATACATTGCTTGAGATCAGGGGTGTCAAACTCACATCATCACGGCGGCGTCACATGACGTGTTGGGACTTTTTTCCACGTCGCTAAACCAGGCGTGGGCATGGCCAGTGCATGATGCATCCGGTCTGCAGGCTGGAGTTTGACAGCCCTGCTCTAGATGAATTTTAAAAGTATGAACAATTCATATAACTGAAAGCTTTGTCAATCCGCGCAAGCAAAAATAACTGGGAAGCAGAAGAAAATACCACCTGGTGAAATCTGACACCAAGTCTCAGGTAGGAGGAGTTCTTTCCCTAGGAGCTAAAAGGCAAATCAGCCCCGAATCCCTAATATGCAGAAAGAGGCCCAGAAGGAACCCTCCCTAATACGATATGTTTGATAGTGCTTTAGTCTGGCAAGAATCCTGTCTATAGGCATAAAGAAACTAGATTCTTCTGCATAGGCTTGAGCAGTAAACCTTTCTGAATTGCAGTTTAATGTATGGCCCTGATCCTTTGTGTCTGAGAGAGGAGGGTAACAATAGAAAACCAGTCTGAGTAACTCACTGTGTCATTCCTGGTTCCTTGCGCCTAATATACCATGTCTTCTTTTATATACCACTTACACTTTTCAGATATGTCACTTGCCTCTTCTTATACCACATTGTAGTCATGCATTTTGCTGGCAGCTTCCCTTACGGAGCAGTATTTGTTATGATTAGTCACCCTTATGTTCCTTGTCTACCTAGCAGTCTCTGTCTTTCTTGTTCACCCATATTGACAAGATGTTGTGTCTTGTCCGCTCTCACCGCAGCCGGGGTCTGCTTATCTGCTCCCGAACACGGAGGAATGTATGCCTCCTGGCCCCAGTTCTGGCTCCATGCCCAGACAAGCTGCAGAGGAGGGGGCACCTCCCGGTCCCAGCCCTGGCTCCATGCCCAAGCAGGCTGCAGAGGAGGGAGCATCCCCTGGCCCCAGCCCTGGCTCCATGCCCAGGCAAACGGAGCAGCTAGACCCCTCCCCCTCCTCCACAGCATGTGAGCCTGAGGAAAGTTTACTTCCAGCAACAGCTGATTGGAGTGACCCTCGCATCAGAAGATTGGATAGGCGGAGGCAACAGAAGGAAGGGAGGGGCAGGCCTTAATGAGTGCTGAGTCATGGAGCCACACCCCATGGCCTATATAAAGGATCTGCTTTCTGGCAGTCTCTGAGTCAGGCAAAGTCGAACTTATCTTGCTGAAGTCACTTACTGGTCTCCTGCCTGCTCTGAGGACTTTGCTAGGACTTTGGGCAGAGCTGCAGAGGCAAGCCTGATTCGGATTTCCCTGACCCGGCCGTCAGCGGAGGAGTGGGACACGACACAAGGCTCTCCTTCATCTTGCAGGAATTTTCTTTTATTCAGTGCTTCACAGTTTCTTGTAAGCCAAGCAAGGAATTAGATAGATGCAAAGGAATACTAGGAACAGCATGACACTGGTGTTTATACTCTGCCACTGCACACAGATGACTAGCATGGCTATAATGAGACAAACAGCACCCCACCATATCCAATATTTGTGGCTGGTTGTCTGAAGCTAAATTACACTAAGGCTATATATTCTCCCTCCCTCCCTCTCTCTTCCTATCTCACAATAATCTCATCCAACAATTTAGACATGTTATGGATCATGTGGCATGAAGACAAATATCTAATTAAATTGTGTGAAAATATTGACACATTAATACAATTTCCATTTTGTCACCTGAAGATTTTATGACTTTGTGAATTTTGGGAAATGACAGCGAGTGGGAGGCAGGAGCATCCAGTTTGTCCATCCCAGACTTCCCTTGATCCCTGTCTTCTTTCAAGTTGATTAAAGAACTGATTTTAGATGCTCAACTAAAGAACAGCAGTGGCAGTGCAAAGTCTGGTTTTCTGCCATTACCCTGCTTGGTTGAACACAAATGATCAGGAATATGCATTAAGCTGCAATTCAGAATAGCAATAGCAAGAGCATTTAGATTTATATACCGCTTCCTAGTGCTTTTACAGCCCTCTCTAAGCAGTTTACAGAGTCAGTATATTGCCCCCAAAAGTCTGGGTCCTCATTTTACCCACCTCGGAAGGATGGAAGGCTGAGTCAACCTTGAGCCGGTGAGATTTGATCTGCTGAACTGCAGCTAGCAGTCTGAATCTGAATCAGTGCCAGATAGAGGTCAATGGAATTCAAAAGGGGCTGGAGTTCAACCATTTGTGGCAATGTAAGGACTCTAAGCTGATGACATGTTTAATTCTGCCTCCAGCTCTGCCTGCTCTTCTCCTACAGCTCTGGATAGTGGTTTCTTTCTCTTGAGAAAACCACTTTTCAAGCCACCTCTGGTTTCAACCCTAAATACCCTGACCTCAATATTGATTGATTTGATTTGACTTACGTGGCTGCCCATCTCACTTATGTGACTCTGGGCAGCTTAAAATAATTATTTATTGAACACAAATACCTGATAGGTAAGTAATCAAAGCCCTTTCTATGGTACCGTCAGATCTTACCTGAGAAGCTGCCCAACATGGTGGCTGTATTGTCCCCTCCATCAAAAACTTCTAGGGAGTCCCAGTTCTGTTCTGTGACAAAACTGATCACTTGAATCTGGGAACAGAGAAAAGGCCAGAGGAGAAAAAAAAGTTAATGATGATAGTAACAATTACTATTAATTGGTGGTGGTGAGACCCCTCCTCAAGAAGCCTTCCCTGGACCCGGCTGTTTTAGGTAATTATCGTCCGGTCTCCAACCTTCGCTTCGTGGCGAAGGTTGTAGAGAGTATGGTGGCATATCAGTTTCCCTCACACCTGGAGGAAACTGTCTATCTAGACCCGTTCCAGTCCGGTTTCCGGCCCGGTTACAGCACTGAGACGGCTTTGGTCGCGTTGGTGGATGATCTCTGGAGGGCCAGGGATAGGGGTTGTTCCTCTGCCCTGGTCCTATTAGACCTCTCAGTGGCTTTCGATACCATCGACCATGGTATCCTGCTGCGCCGGTTGGGGGGATTGGGAGTGGGAGGCACCGTTTATCGGTGGTTCTCCTCCTATCTCTCCGATCGGTCGCAGACGGTGTTGACAGGGGGGCAGAGGTCGGCTCCGAGGTGCCTCACTTGTGGGGTGCCGCAGGGGTCGATCCTCTCGCCCCTCCTGTTCAACATCTATATGAAGCCGCTGGGTGAGATCATCAGTGGCTTCGGTGTGAGGTACCAGCTGTACGCTGATGACACCCAGCTGTACTTTTCCACATCGGGCCACCCCAACGAAGCTATCGAAGTGCTGTCCCGGTGTTTGGAGGCCGTACGGGTCTGGATGGGGAGAAACAGGCTCAAGCTCAATCCCTCCAAGACAGAGTGGCTGTGGATGCCGGCATCCCGGTACAGTCAGCTGAGTCCACGGCTGACTGTCGGGGGCGAGTCACCGGCCCCGATGGAGAGGGTGCGCAACTTGGGCGTCCTCCTGGATGAACGGCTGTCTTTTGAAGATCATTTGACGGCCGTCTCCAGGAGAGCTTTTTACCAGGTTCGCCTGGTGCGCCAGTTGCGCCCCTTTCCAGACCGGGATGCCCTATGCACGGTCACTCACGCCCTCGTGACGTCTCGCCTGGATTACTGCAATGCTCTCTACATGGGGCTCCCCTTGAAGGGCATCCGGAGACTGCAGTTAGTTCAGAATGCGGCTGCGCGGGTTATAGAGGGAGCCCCTCGTGGCTCCCGTATGACACCTATCCTGCGCAGACTGCACTGGCTACCTGTGGCCTTCCAGGTGCGCTTCAAGGTCTTGGTAACCACCTTTAAAGTGCTCCATGGCATAGGGCGGGGTTACTTACGGGACCGTCTACTGCTACCGAATACCTCTCACCGGCCCGTGCGCTCTCACAGAGATGGACTCCTCAGGGTGCCGTCAGCTAGGCAGTGTTGTCTGGCGACGCCCCGGGGAAGGGCCTTCTCTGTGGGGGCCCCCACCCTCTGGAACGAACTCCCCCCAGGACTCCGTCAACTTCCGGACCTCCGAACCTTCCGTCGCGAGCTTAAAACACACCTATTCATTTGCGCAGGACTGGACTAGTTTTTAAATTTTATAGGGGTTTTAAATTGGTTTTAATATTTATACTATTTTTAATAATTTGGCTTTTAGAATAAGTTTTTTAATGGTTTTCTTAATTTGTATATATATGTTTTTTACTTGCCTGTGAACCGCCCTGAGTCCTTCGGGAGATAGGGCGGTATACAAATACGAATAATAAATAAATAAATAAATAAATATTACTACCGATGGTAGTACCATTCAGAATTAAAGGTTACCAGTACTAACGGTACCATTCAATATGTAATCAGTAAACCAAATGTAATTTAATTTTTTATGATAGATTCACAAACTTTGTATAACCAATTCTTTTCACACTTAATTTATCAGTGTAGAAATCTTTATAGTAAAGGGCTTTGAAATACATTGAAGAACATTTTGAGGCCTTTGATGCAGTTTTAATTAACAGGGGGTTCCAAGTTTCATTATTAACCCCATGGCAACTGAGATCCTGCCCTTGGATGCATCTGAAATCTCCCTGCCATCACATATGGCTTAAGTCTGGTGGATAAGGTCCTCAGAATTATAATGCAGAGGCTAACCAATCTCTCACAGCACAACCCAAATCTATGAAATCTGTCAGTTATGCTAGCTGGGAAATGTTTTCCCCAGAGGAACCTGGTTAGGGAATTCTGTTTTAGACAGGCCAGTCTAAGAGGTGAAATCCTTAATCCATGATAGACACTTTCTTCTTGCAATGGGGATTTTTTAGTAAAAGGGCATGGAACATAAAACATTTTCCACTTAATTATGATATCTGCCCTTTAGTCAGGATGGCATTTGGGAGAAATTTATCCCATGGAAATGCAAACTTTGTTTTTCACTGGAGGCAATAGAAAAAAAAAGTGGTGTGTTTGGCAGGGTGGCCATAAATAACTGTTTCTGACATTTTCAGTTGTTTTCCTCCTTAATTTGTCCTAAAGCCATTTTGTGAAAACTTTAAATCAAAACATAAACGAAACACAAAAGCCTTTAGAGTTCATCTCAACAAAATGCTAATAACCCCCACAGAGGCTTTACAAATTGCTCTGGCATCTACATAATTATCCAACTTGTTTGATAATATATTAATGGGTTTATATAGCTAAGGTTTTTTTTTTTTAAGGAAGATTAAAAACTAATATAAAGTAAGAAAAAGAAAAAAAGAAAGAAAAAAGAAGGGCAAGAGTGGAAAAAAGAGAAATAGAAAAGAAATAATTATCCAACTTGTAATGATTTCTGTATAATAGAACATAAATGTTGATTTTATTCTCCTTTTCATTCCTCACTTCTTTTTCAGAAGGGGAGAACAGAGGGGGGATTCTAAAATTGCAGTTCTAAAATAAAGTGCAAGATTTTAGGAACTGCAATATATATTTACTACCAGGGAGAATTGCTGCTTGGGAAATGAATAATACATACAAAAAGCCCTAGCAAGTGAACTCCTTGGTTAGATACAGCCTATAGTCCACTTCCAAGAATGCTTTCATTCTTACCAGCTCACCTGATTTGCCAAGGTTAACCTGGAATGCAAAACAGAAATCGATGGAAGTCTAATACAATTCAAATGTTATATGCTCAATTGGCCATCATTAAAACACTCTGGTTATGTTTACAGCAACACAGAGTTACAAGCAGCCAACTACACCTTAGTCATGCATACTAAACTGTCAACTCAGCTCAGGTGTTTGCAGAATCTCTGCACAGTTCTATGGAGATCCTAGCACAGAGATCCTAGCACATCCTAGCATAGCTGGCTGGAGAATTCTGGGAATGGAAGTCCACAAGTTATAAAGCTGCCAAGTTTGAAGACGTCTGTCTAGCACATGAACCAGGATCATGATTCATACACTTTGCATGTCGGTTATGTAAGGACCTACTTCATCCCTATACAAACAGATGAAACATCTTTCTTCAAGACTCGGTTACAGACAACACCTATTTAACCAGGTCAGTGACAATGCTAGCAGTTACAAAGCCAGCTAAATATTAACTTCAGATTGTTTCTTTTTTTCCTGGTTTAAGGTCTTGTATGAATCCAGACTGCTTAATTCAATTTAGTTTAATATGGAAAGGTAGAAATTCAGTAAATAAGGTGTTGTAAGAATGCAGCTTTGATTGTGCATACCAGCGCAAGATTTTGTTGAATTTTCCAGAAAGCTTTCATGAAGTCATGGCCATCTTCAGGGAGACATGTCATGCCATAATGTCATCATGCTAATGATGCTAATGACATAATTTGCTTCAGTTGCATCTCATTTCTGCGATGACATAATGACATGCATGGCATTGTTTCAAAGTTAGAATATGGAGAGAGAAGGAAACAGTATATTTTCTCAAGAAGAGTGGGAAAAACTACATTTTTCTGAAATACATTTCTTCTTGTTAATATCATTATTTTAGCTTCAGTTCATAAGATCTATTAGCTTCCAAAGAAATCCTAATTTAGATACTACATTCCAAGGAAATAGAGCAAAAAAATGTATTAATAGCAGGTTGGTTCTCCCAGTAGCTCCTTCTCCACCTCCACTGAAATTAACAAATGAATGGAATAAATTATCGCCTTGATATCACAAGTGTCAAATGTTTTGCAATATATTTAGCGGTTCTGCTAAAACAATCTTCCTTTTTCTCTTTCATTCTATGCTGTGAGAAATACCAATAATAAGGCATACAAGTCTCAAAAAATCCAGGGCAAAACTAAGTAAAATTAAAAAACGGATCTGCTAATCAATTTTGACACTCGCAAAAGGTTACGCCTTGTGAATGTGGAAGCTGCAAAACAGTCCTATTATGATGCTAATTGCTTCCTTTTCTTTTGCTAGGCTACTGAAGCAGAGCAGCTTAAAATATATGTTGCGAAGAATTGCAATTGGTATCCTGGAGTTGGATCAGACCAAATTGTTCCTACTAAAGTCCAAGAATTTTAGCAAACTTTTCACAGGTTTTAAAGGGCCAGGTCCAGTAGTGAAATCCATTTTTTTTTTACTACAGGTTTTGTAGGTGTGGCTTGGTGGGCGTGGCTTGGTGGACATGGCAGAGGAAGGATATTGCAAAATCTCCATTCCCACCTCACTCTGGGGGAGAGAGACTGCAAAATCCTCTTTCAGTCCCCACTCCTGGGGGAAGGATATTGCAAAATCTCCATTCCCACCCCACTCTGAGACCAGCCAGAGGTGGCATTTGCCGGTTCTCCGAACTGCTATTGGTTCTCCAGAACCTGTCAAAACCTGCTGGTTTTCACCCCTGGGCAGTTTCCTCTCTTTATATAGAGCTACATACATTTCATTTGAAGAAGTTTTATGTCGTAGAAAATGCTAGAAGTACTACTGTCTTTGAACTACATAGTCCTTACCTAGGAAAGAGTTAATAAAAGGGGTTATTATATATCCCAGTTTTTTCTCCATAACAACTTTTCCCAACCTGAAGGTTTCCAGATGATGGTTTTTTACTGTCCTAATTACCTAGTCAATTATGTATGTGGAGTCCTAAAGGACACCAAGCAGGGAAACTTCTGCTATCAGATCATTTCTTTCAGAGATGAAAGTGTTTGTGGCTTTTATCTCAGACAAACCTTTCTGAAGGTTCTGTGTTTTTCTTCAGGCATCGACTTTCATGTTTAGCAATCCTGGATGTCCACTAGCATTATTGCTCATAGTTAAATAAAATAGCTCGAAGACAATATACTGCATTCTTCCACCCAAAAAATGATGAAAGGTAAGGGGTAGAAATGGCTTTGAAGATCATCAAGCCCAACCTTCTCCCCAGGGTAGAAATCTATAGTCCTTGACTTATGACCATAATCGGAACCAGAATGTCTGTTGCTAAGCAAAGCAATTGTTAAGTGAGTCATGGCCAATTTTATAACAGTTTTAACCAAGCTTTTTAAGCAAATCACTGCAGTTGTTAATTGAATCATGCAGTCATTAAGCGAATTTGGACTCCTCTATTGACTGTGCTTGTCAGAAACTGGCTGGGAAGGTCACAAATGGTGACCACACAAACCCATGAGGCTTCAACTATTGTAAATACCTGAAGTGCCCAAATTTTGATCACATGACTGTGGGGATGCTGTAAGTACAGGGGCTAGTCAAAAGTCACTTTTTGCAGTACTGTTGTAACTTGAAACAGTCGCTAAATGAATGGTTGTAAGTCAAGGATAACCCGTATATCATTCCCAACATACGATCCTGCAATCCTGCATGACTCCTCCAGCCAGCCGGTCTGTTTTTGAGCAATTGTTAGCCTTAGAAAAGTTTTAGATGTCCAATCAAAACCTAGTTCCTTGTAATTGAACTTATTGTTTCTTCTCTTGTTTTCTGGGACAACTCTGAACAATTCTGCCCTGTCTTTGAAGTAACTACTATGTTTTTCCACAATTTTTTGTTCTTCAGGTTAAATGCATGTTCAAGATATTTAACAATTCCTCATAAGTTTTTATTCTAAGGACCTTATGGTCTTGGTAGCTCTTCTGGACATACTCCATCTGGCCAGTGCCTTTCTAAAATATGATGAAAATTCTAGGTGTGATCTGACCAATGCAGAAAAAAGAGGATCAGATTCAAGTGAATTTCATCTCGACTAATACATCTTGGAATCGACCCCAGAACTTTTTACATTGTGCTGTACAACATGGTCCACCTTCCCAATACTTATGCCTTTACTCTTTTCCCCTATCCAAACATAGAATTTGGTATTCATTTTAGTTTTAATTCAATGTTCTTTCTGTCCAGTGTTTCAGATGATAAAGATTCTCCTGAATCTTTGTCCTGTCCTGTCCCGTCCCACCCTGTCCCATCCTTCCATACCTGATAATCTGATAATCATACTTTCACATTCTTCACCTAAGACATAAATCTTTTAGATCAGGGGTCTCCAACCTTGGCAACTTTAAGACTTGTAGACTTCAACTCCCAGAATTTTGCTGGCTGAGGAATTCTGGGAGTTGAAGTCCACAAGTCTTAAAGTTGCCAAGGTTGGAGACCCCTGTTTTAGATGGCACAGAACTTGTAATAAACCAGCTCAGTGCATAACCATGTGCATGCAACTGTCAGATAAGATGTTTAAACACATGCCCTGTTGGGAGCATGGAGTCAGATCCATCTGGGAGAGGTCATGGAAGATATGGAACACTGAGCTGTTCTTGATTGGGCAACTTCAAATCCTTCAGGACAAGGAGCTGAACATTATCTAGTGACATGTCTGGTTAGTTCAGGAAGAGAGGCAGCAAGGTAGGTACTTCTGTTAACCAAGAGTTCCTCCAATTCTCCCTATTACCTGAGTACAGCAATGCTCGTCAGTGCTTTTAAAATTGGCAGACTGCTGAACAGACTGCCTGGTCAGAGAGAAAGAATTTGCTCTTTGCTTTTCCATCTTCAAACCTGAGCTAACCAGACCATCAAAAGAAGAATCCTGATATCAGATTTTGCATCTGATGAAGTGAGCTGTGCAGCTCATGCCCTTTAACAAAATTTCTATTAGCCTGAAAAGATGCTATCAGATCCTTTCCTACTTTCTGGCTGCAATAGACATAGCCCTCCGCCCACAATGTCTTCTGTGAGATAAATAGTCTCCTTGACACTTGACACATCAGTGCTTTCATACAGAATTAAATCCTGGACAGTAGTTTTACTAATAACTAGTCTAGCAGGAAAATACAAAGCAGATTAAAAAACCAACATCTTGACTTCTTGGTTAGGCTACAAGCTGAAAGAAAGAGAGACAGTCTTTGTTAAAGTCATTTCTTCCCAATCCCAGCTGGCTTGTCAACCTAGCCATTCTTTGTAGCCATGCTTTAGAACAGTGGTTCTCAACCTGTGGGGTTGCCACCCCGTTGGGGGTCGAATGACGATTTGCCAGGGGTCGCCTAAGACCATCGGAAATATGGGAAGTATACTTGCGAGTCAAAGAATCGCGCTCCAATGGTTGACTTCATAAGCCAGCTGCAGGCTCTTCAAATCACTAGCCGAATTCGGCTTCAGGCGCGATGAATTAAAAAAGAGAGAAATCTTTGCTCTGATGTTTCCCTCTCAAGCCAGCTGCAATCACTCCCAATCGCTAGCCTAATCTGGCTTCAGGCGCAATAAATTTAATAGGGGAGGAGTCTCCGCTTTAATGCCTCCGTCCTCAAGGTAATCACAAGCAGTTCAGATCGCTAGCCAATACGGCTTCAGGCGTGATAAATTCAAAATGAAAATAATTTTACGGTTGGGGTCGCCACATCATGGGGAATTGTATTAAAGGGGTCGCAGCACTATAAAGGTTGAGAACCACTGCTTTAGAAGAAGAAGAAGAAGAATAGAATTTATTGGCCATTTATTTACCTGTATTCCAGCTCCTTCAGGGACAGTTATTTTCCACACACAGTTGAGGCTGTTCAAGTAGGGCTCAGGGAATCCAGGGGACAAAATGGTGCCTTTTCGCTCCGTTAAGTTTCCACCACAAGGCACTGAAATAGACAAGAAAGTCTGTGTTACGTCAACAGTCCTTGAGACTGAAATCATTCTACTCATCAATGGCAATTAGGTACCTATTTCTAATCCCCAGAATTATTGTCCAATTATTCTCTCAAATGCCTAGCCTCCACCCTAAAACCTAAGAGCAGGTTTTGATTTTTGCTGCACAAGTTGCCATGTATTCAAAAAAGCCAAAAGACAACCAGTTAACATCCACTCATCTCTGCATCTTTTGCACACACAAATAATCACTGTTCTTTGGACTAACAATTGCTGCTTCATGTCATGATCCTCCTTCTGCAGGTAACCCAAGAACCATAACCTGCCTTTCCACATTGCCCGGTGAAGAAGACAACCTTCCACATCAATACTGCTTTTGCTATAGTGACACTTCCTTGTTTGGAGATAAAAGCCAGGTAGCACCAGTTAAGACCAACAAAGATGCTTCCAGACATTCAGATTTTTGGCTGCTGTAGACTAACATGACTCTCCTTCTATATCATTTGGATGTAATAGGGAAGGGGAGGTAGGGCATGTTATGTGTCCCGTTGATTAGGGATGTACATCTAATGGAACAAAAGAGCTTTCTTGGTGGCAGCACCTTCTTTATTCCCCCAAGGTATAGTTGCTATACCTATTGCTTTGTCAAAAACATGGTTTTGCCGATGGGCCTGGGTACTACAAATGGCTGATCTGATTGTATTGTTGTTGCCATGGTGGTGTTTTTAATGGCTTTTTTTTATTATGTGATGGATTTTTTAAAGCCATCCAGAGTCATCTGAGTGTAGCTTGGGCAACTATATTAATTTGTTTAATAAATAAGTAACTTTAGGGAGGATGTGTATCCTGAGGAAAATCCTGCAGCAAAGAGCATGTTCAGACTCTGGGATGTGCACCAATTCCTCATGAATCCTTGCTGGATGACTTTGAATGCAATCTAAAAAAGGAGAACATGCTGAACGAACATTCCCCATTCCTTTCCTGCAGCATCTACAGATGATTTGCACCTGCTAGAGAGCCTCAGCCGTTTCCCGCAGCAACACTGAGTCATGCCTTCCGTTTTCCCTGACACAATTCTCTCTGGAAAGGAAACCGTACCCAAGATAAAAGATGCAGATTATCTGAAATGAAATGAGTTCTACCCCATTCATAATTTATTTGGCAACAGGTTTCAGCAAAATGCATTTTAGTTTCTGCTAACCTTGAGGAGGGGGAAGAAAAGATGCAGGACCCTGAACTCACAAGAAATGTTTCTCCACCAACCCCAAGATATCTAAGCTATCAGGAGAGTTCATCTAAATCCTTCCGAGGAAATCTCTGCAGTCACAGAGGTTAGAAACTTGCTTTTATATGTGCACAATAATTGCCAGTATTGCCAGAAAAGTTAATTTTGTAAATACCCAATAACCTTGTACATATCCATATTAGAAGTTATTGGAACTAGTACAGCAATCATCTGGAGAACATATGTGATTATAATATATTCATGATGGAGGCATTTAGAATGGATTTCTACTGTTCCAAATGGAGTTGGGAAATCTCAGATTGCTAAACAAAGAACAGCTCGATCCTTCTTTGCCTTCATCTTTGCCGTAAAGTAGTGTTTCTCAACTTCAGCAACCTAGAGAAGTGTACACTTCAACTCCCAGAATTCCATAGACAGCCAGATCCAAACCTGCTCAACTTTTTTCAAGGTCAGCCAAAGTTTTTTAGTTTCTCCCATAGGTTGGACCATTGCTCTAAAGCAATGTTTCTCACCTTGGCAACTTTAAGGTCTGTGGATTTTAACTCCCAGAATTCTGGGAGTCAAAGCCCATGCATCTTAAGACTGCTGAGGTTGAGAAATACTGTTTTAAAGTCTGTTATAAAAAAAGAAAATGAGCATGCCAGAATGACCAGAAGTGAATGCCACTTAGTTCTGTCCTTGGCAGATACATACCAAGACAAGTAGGCACCGAAGAGTTCCACTGGGCAAGAGTTCCAGGCATCGTCAAGCATTCAATGCTGTGGGATCCCTTGAGGGCATAGCCAGCATTACACTCAAATTGGATCACAGCCCCCACCGAGAAATCACTTCCAATCCGTCTCCCATAACGGGGCTCTGGCACGGAGCTACACTGCGTGGCACTGGTTCGTGGAACCGCTTCAAAAGACAGAGAAAGGAGAACATTATGGAGCAGGATAGGTACCGAACCCAATGGAAAGTTTTTTCATTGAACTTGGCTTTCAAGCTCTTAAAATAAACCTAATGTAAGAGATCCAGGGTGAAACATACAGTATACTTCAAAAGTGTCCTTGTGTTATAACAGAATGCAGCTGCGCGGGTGATAGAGGGAACTTCGCGTAGCTCCCATGTAACACCGTTCCTGCGCAGATTGCACTGGCTACCTGTGGCCTTTCGGGTGCACTTTAATGTTTTGATTATGACCTTTAAAGCGCTCCATGGCTTAGGGCCTGGGTACTTACGGGACCGCCTGCTGTTACCTCATGCCTCCCACCGACCCATACACTCTCACAGAGAGGGACTTCTCAGGGTGCCGTCCGCCAAGCAATGTCGGCTGGCGGCCCCCAGGGGAAGGTCCTTCTCTGTGGGGGCACCCACACTCTGGAACGAACTTCCCCCGGGTTTACGTCAAATACCTGACCTTCGGACCTTTCGCCGCGAACTGAAGACACATCTTTTCATTCACGCAGGGCTGGCTTAAATTTTAAATTCTATTGATTTTATAATTTTTATTACTAATTTTAAATGGGGTTTTAGTTTTCTATACATTTTAAATTTTTAGGCTAATTATAATAAGATTTTTAATTTTGCATTTTATACTGTATATTGTCTTGTCTGTTTTTATTTGCCTGTACACCGCCCTGAGTCCTTCGGGAGAAGGGCGGTATAAAAATCAAATAAATAAATAAAATAAAATAAATAAATAACCTGCGTTTATCATTATTTCCAGGCCTGGTAATAAAACACGACCTTTTCTTCATCCTCCAGCAAAGCTCCCAGAGGCAAAATGCAGGGAGCATCGTATGATAAATAGCACGAGTTATTAGAAAAACTAATATCAATATCCAAGAGATTAAGTCCTTATTTCTCCTGATTTTTTTTCTGATTTTTTTCAGGAGGATCAGTCCATTCCCAAAGTAAACACCAGCTGAACCTTTTGCAGCTGAAATTTAGTGCTGAATCCAGAGTGACACTATGGAGAACATAGATGTAACTAAGAGTCCTGTGCTTATTTATGTTTTAAATTAAGAACATCATAGACTTGGTAAGCAGATGCTTTTGTACAGGAGCTAAAAGTTAGAAGTCAGCTAGAACATCAACTGCAATGAAAATAGTATCTGAAATAATTCCTTCCCAGGACCAGATTTTATTGAATTCTTTCTTTGCCTATCTTATTTCCAGACTGCTATTCATCAATTTCACTGCTCACTTATGGCACAGAAACAGATAGTAGATAATGATTGATTTTGCCATAAAAAAAACCCCATGAGGTAGATATGAGGTCGTGAGCTTAAAACACACCTATTTATTCAAGCGGGACTGGCATAATAGTGTTGAATTTTAAATTTGGGGTTTATTAATATTTTAAAATTTTAAAATCTAAATTTTTAATTTATCAGCCTTTATAATCTGCTATGTTTTAAATGTTGTTTTAATTGTATATATTTTGTTTTATCGTTGGCTGTACACCGCCCTGAGTCCTTCGGGAGAAGGGCGGTATAAAAATTTAATAAATAATAATAATAATAATAAAGGGTGGGGTGCTGAGACTTTGAGCTATGGAAAGGATAGATGGACAAGAAATCCCTGGGCCCCTTTAGGTAGGCATTGTTTGTCCAGAGAAAATATTCAGAGTTCAAAGTCAGCATTTTGGTTGTTCTGACCTCAGAATGAAATTCCTATTTTGAAAGTTTACCCCAAGTTCAGGATAAAACAGCACATTTTATGTTGTTTTAAGTGATATGGTTCCCAGATTTGACTTTTTTGGGAAAAAGAAAGAGTTGTAGTAGTCAATAAGGTTTCAGAAATAGGTTTTAGTTTAATACTGTTGCTGCAGAATGTGTGAGAGAGAGAAAGAGAGAGAGACGGGGGGGGGCTTTAGTCAAGCACATCTTTATTATTTGAATTAGTTCTTTATGTGTAGAGAGACATGTTAGAAATCAAAGGTAGATTCATTTGGAATCAACTACCGCTGGTCTAGGCAACTTCCATCATATAAAAATCGAATAAAATAAATAAATAAATAAATATAAAATTCCCTATAGTTAGTAAATATTGTGGATTTTCTTGCAAGTAAAATTATGGTTGGGGTGCATTTTTGATCCCTTGTCAAGAAGAAGGCATTTTGTGAGCTTCTCACGCATTGTAGAATGGGGTCTTCTGTGCTACCCAATTAATCAGAGGAAGATTACAGGATGTGATGTAAAAGAAAGGTATCACTTTGGTCAGGGTGGCCATAACACAGGATTAATCGGATCTGGCAATAGTTATCTAATGATGCACCTAATGAAAGAGACTTTGTGGACAGGTGACACAGTGACACATATGTGCTCAAGTGTAGAGGTGGTCTTATGGCGCATTTATGAGGTGTTTTTCCCTTCCTTTCGAATCAATAATCTAAGAAGTGTGTCTTTGCTGCTGCTTTATTATTTATAAGTGGTTTTCAAGTAAATCCATTGCTGTTACTTCTTGGCTGGACTCGGTTCCTGGCTGTTTGCAGAGACAGTGATGCACAACCTGTTTTTAGCTTCAGTGGTTTGCTATGCAGTTACTTTTAAAAAAAACAAACCAAAAATTCAAAAATCATTCCTTGGCCAATATTTCTGTGGACTGGAAGATAGGTTGAGTTCAGCACATTTGTGACTCTAAGACAAAAGCAGAGGAAAGCAAAGACAATTGCAGCTGTTCTTTCTGGATCTGAAGCATTCTGTGTTATCTTCCAGTCCACTTAAGAGATTTACAATTACATTTAAGAGATTTAAGAGATTTACACTTACAGTCCACTTCAGAGATTTCCGAGATCATATTCAAGCGATACTGTCTTATTCCAAATTCAAAAACAAAGGGATTTTTTGTTTGTTCTTCAACCAAAATTGGGACCACAATTTCCCTTGCTAAGCAAAGCAGTTGCTAAGTGAATCACACTTAATTTTATAGCCTTTTTTGTCAGGATGGTTAAGCAAATCTCTACAGTTGTTAAGTGAATCCTGGAGTCATTAAGTGAATCTGGATTCCTCCCATTGACTTTGCTTGTTGGAAGCTAGTTGGGAAAGTCGCAGATGGCAATCATGTGATCCCAGGACACTGCAACCACCCTAAATACATACCAGTTGCCAGGTGCCCAAATTTTGATCACAGGATATGGTCTGAAATGGTCATCAGTGTGAGAACCGATCATAAGTCGCTTTTTTCAGTGCTGTTGTAACCTTGCACGCTACCTAAAGGAATAGTTGTAAGTCAAGGAGTATCTGTATGCTCAAGCCAAAGAGATACATTTCCTGTGCATTGTAAAGACTTGAAGACCAGTTGGATGAAATACGAGATGAATCGGATGTGAGTTTAAGAAAGTCAGGCAAAAGAAGTAGGAAACGCCTGTTTGCGTTGTAATTTTTTTTTATAGAGAGGCAATCAGCAAGAACTGTAGGGGTGGGGGCTTGCAATTACATTTAGGAGGGAAGAAGGAAACTCTCATCTGACTTCTTCAATGTCTAGTTAAATCATTAAAAATTGCTATCAAAATATGTTCTCCAAAACAGGCTGAGTGATGACTGAATGGATCTCTGATTAGGCAGACAAAGCATCAAAAGGAATCCAAGCTGAGTTTCTCTGTGGTGGCTCACACTTTGCCCTAAATCAAACTCCCCCACACTTCCAAGGGGCAACTCTGCCGCTAAGGTCCTTCTGGAGAATAACTCTTAAGGGCCTTTTTTCTTATCCCCCCCTGGAGAACATCACACATATCAGATGCTGGTTAATTAGGAGTTTCCTCACTGAAGCCTTTAAAAAACATCCCGGGGAACAAAAATCTATGAAAAAGTAAAACTTGTTCAAAGAATCTAAAAGTAGCATTTCAAGAGAGGCTTTTGGTAGAGAACCAGGCAGGTACTTTGCATGTACTCACAAAGGCAGCCTATTTAGGAGGGAAAGTGAGTGTGTGTGTGTGGGGGGGGGAGCAGTCTCTGAATATTTTCCACTTGAAAAAAACAACAACAGTGTAGCTATGGTCACTAGGGTGGCTGCTGCCATTTGGAACTTTATTTATTCATTTTAATTATTTAATTTATCAACAAGTACAAGGAAACAAGTATCAGTATAGACATAGACATGGACACATGAAAAAATGGCACAAATAAATGGATATAAATAAGCAAAACATAGCCATAAACACATAAAATGAGTACATATAAATGGGGACAGTAGGACAGGGACAGTAGGCACCTTGGTGTGCTTATGCACGCCCCCTTAGGGACCTCTTAAGAAATGTGTAAGGTCCACGGTAGACAGTTTAAGGTAAAAGGTATGGGGCTTAGAGAAACTAACAACAGGATCAGGTAGAGTGTTCCAGACATTTACTATTCTATTGCTGATGTCGTATTTTCTGCAATCAAGATTAGAGCGGATTACATTTAGTTTTGTATCTATTGATAGCCCTTGTGTTATTGCAGTTGAAGTTAAAATAGTCATTTACAGGTAGGGCATTTTGGTAGATAATCTTATGAACTAAGCTTAGGTCAGAATGTAGACGTAGTTCAAGGTTATCCAAATTGCCAAAGTGCTGGCTTGTTTAGAGGTATACTGAGCTGAGCATGATTGTCTTTACTTTCTTTGCACAATATCTCGCCATCAGTTCATGTGGGGCACATGGAAATCACAGAACCACAGAACTGGAAGGAACATCTCAACTCAGGTAGTCTATCTGGAGTTTTCAGTTCTACTTACTGAAAAGTAGTACTTACTTGCATACAATAGACCGATTCTTGCCAGAATCTTGTATATGGATATACAGTACCCTGGTGGTGGCTAGCCTTATGCTCTGAATCCTATCCATGAGGCTGTGCTGCTGCATGTCTCTCCCCTCCCCCCCCCATTTTATGGAATGTTCTCCCTCTTTCCTAGGAAACTGCCTCCTACTTCACTGTAGTCCATCACATCAAGCGCCCGTTCCATTGGCACCATCTCTCACAATCAGCCCCAACATCTTTGACATATGATCATCCAGTCTGTGTTTTGAAGATATATGAACACGTGATATGCAATGGGTAGCTCATGCAGCCAGAAGAAAGGCACTACCCTGTTCTTCTAATTTGGCTCATCTTTCATTTGATGCTAGAATATTTTCTTTAAAAATTTTCCTAGCTCTGGAGTGTATAATCTTTTTCCTACTTAAAATTTTGACCATGTGCTCTTACCACATGGCTGTCAGGAGAAGATGCTGGATCACTCACAAAATGGCTTCAGTTAATGACATAAACATGTATCAGCATCTACTGACCTCAATATTACTTGCTAATCCTTCTAGCCCTTGACATGAAGGGCTCCCTTCATACCCTGCTTATCATTTGGTGGCTATCAGCATCTTTGAAAATAAAGATGGTGATGGAAGTTGGTTTGTTCCCCTTCTAAGCATTGTCATTATGTTGTTATCTGATCAAAATGTAGACATCAAGAAGTGTGTGCTAAGGGAGGTGTCCACTGTCAACTCCAAGAGAGATTGTGATGAGGGAACAATTTCAACGCAGACCTAGATATCTACTCACAATTCTGTTTCAGACTGTTGGTTGCTAGAAAGAAGGTTCCCTCGTTATAATAAAGAACTACTCAAATAGTTTCTATTTGTTTTGAGGACTCTGTAGTTTCTTATTTAGGGTTATAATTTTACAAATGAGGAATATAGATGGATCCTTACAGCATTTTGTTAAAGAATAGCAAACTAACTCAGTGGGATCTATAATAAAATTCTCCTGCTGAGTTCTCATACCTAAAAAACTGGCCAAGTTGATATTTGGAGTTTTTTATTCCATCCCTCTACTATTGAATTTCCATTCCAACTCTACCAGACATTGCCTAAATTCTGATTATACACTAAGGCACAAGTGATTAGCAAATCTCAAGTGTTTTCTTCACATAACATGCATTGCATAAACAAGTGAATGTCAGTAGAAGGTGAGGAACAAAAGAAAAAAAATGGTGTAATAAGATTTTATGTCTGAGCCCAGAGGAGTTCTGAGTTTACATTTAAAGTCACTGTAAATTGCAGTATGGCATATTCTCCATTCAGAAAACTTCGGGCAACAATCTTTCCTATTATTTCTGGAATGCTTATGCTCTATTTTTATTTGACTGTCACAGTAAGCAGAGTTATTTCCAGATGCCTCACCTACCTTGATAGACAAAATGGAAACCTTTGGCTGTGGCCTGCCCTTTGGCACTGAATTTGATCAGTATTTGGTTGGTGGTGGCCAGAGGCAACGATTCACCTAGGAAGGGAGGAAAAAACAACCTTCAGCAAAATGCAGTAAAATAAGAAACCTCTTTACTAGACTTTAGCACTATATTACCACCTACCTTTTATGAATGGCACACCTGCAAATTAGGTAAATTAAGTTCCAGGAAAGTAAAAATGTTGTTTTGTGAGAAAATATAGCACATTAAAAAAAACAACCCCAAAGGAAAGCAAATAAGTTTAAAAGCAATACATAAACTTGAAATGGAAGTAAGAAATAGATTAACATGAAATCAAATGACTTCAACTTATTAAAAGGTTTTGGACAATACCTAGGATAATCAAAACTTCTATTCCTATGGCCAAAAAGGCCAAAAAGTGGGTATCTGGTGAGACTTTGGGGGAAGGCATTCCACAGAAGGAATATCTTTTCCCATCATTGCCTGTTTCATTGCTTCTGATAAAGTTATTGTTAAAATCATATAGACATTATTACATTGATCCTTCCCTTTCATACATCAAAAACATTTCAGAAGCAGTAGAATGCAACTTCTGAGATCTGCATCGCACACAATCCAGAGGCTACCATATGAAGACAAATGCATTGCAAAAATTGCTTGAAGGTGGGAGATACTTCTAATGTAATCTACCAGATCCTCTGCATGGGTTGCCCATGTGACTATGTAGGATAGGTGGGGAGGAAGCTAACCACCAGATTGCAAGAACACAAGTGAGTGGTCAGACGAGAAGATTGAAACTCATTGGTAGCCACACATTGCAATGAACAAGGACATATATTCAGTTTTGTGGCTACTAAAATTGTTGGTCGAGCAGGTACAAAAATAGCCAGGGAAATGATCGAAGCCTGGGAAATGGTCCCTTTGTCAGTCAATAGAGTGCTGATTTACCACCAGCTTGTCAGGTATTCAGGAGCCGAGGACTTGGCATCACAAGGAAACAACAGACAAGATTTAATAGCTGAACATCAACACCCCAATCAACAACTAAAAAGCTACACACAGCCAGGCACCACATATATTCTATGCATAGAATAGCCCAAAGCAGACGTTCTGGTAGAGGAAAGTTTCCTAAAGGTGGGCTCCAGCATGAGCCCAAAAGCTCAGAAGACTAAACCTCTGGTCTCAGCAATCGATACTTGTATTTGCCTTCTTCCCAGTCAAATTTGAAAGTTTGCCTAAACAAAGCCAAGATCAGTCTGGAATGCCTATCAGCTGCAGTTTATTACTTATTTATTATTTATTAAGAACATTTATACAGCCTATTGACTTCTGAGGAATCTCACTGCTATATTCAGGATCAGCTACAGCTACCAGAACATATCCATTGGTAGCCCCATGTACAGCATTTTACAGTAGTTCCACTAATTGGTGATCAGGACATGAATTATAGTTGTCAAAAGTGTAAATTAGATCTGTTTTTACTCGGTTTCATTTCTCTATAAATAACACCTCCCCTGAAAATTATGTGAACCATGGTGGAATAACTTCCCTTTTCCCTGTGGGCTGAGCTGGAAATCGCCATGGCTAAACATTTTAGACAATCACAAAGAATAGCCCCCAAATAGCCATCATAGAACTTGTATCAAAGCAGGAATGGGTGGAAGGGAATGCGTAGAGTGAACATACATACAGTAGCATGATCCTTTAATAATTCCACAAGCAAGGCATGCCTACAGTTTTTGATGGACATCTCTTAGGAAGCTTTTTTACCCACAGGAAGAAAGAAAGAGGCAGAACTTCTTCTTACCTGTATGAGAACCAGAGAGGGAGCTGAGGAGGCGAGAATGTTGGTTTGGACCATCATGCACTTCAATGATGTCATGGAGAGCTGTCTGGAAGAAGGCAAACTGGCCAAATACCACTATCAGTGGGAAAGAAAGAAAGGTGGGGCATTTAAACATAGGAGAAGGTGCACACGTTGACCATCCCTCTCTAGAAGACCAAATTGGTGTCTTTGGCAAAGCTGAAGCTAAAATGGAGCTATGAGAGATGTATAAAGATGCTGGGGCCCCAGGATTTTTAAAAGGGGGCTATTAATGCACTGACTCCAACTCTCTGACCAGTTCTGGAATCCCATTTAAAGCATCCCTATCATTTATTTGTTTTATTTATTAAATTTATAGGCCACTCATCCTGCTATCCAGCATCCATGTGATAGATCAGCTTTTCTCAAGCTCAGGACCTTTAAGATATGTGGACTGAAGCTCCCAGAATTGCTAAGCATACTGAAAGGCAATCTGCCAGCTGCCTGGGTTACTGGTTCGGCTGTCAAATTGCTCTTACAGAGCTTTTTCCTAAGATTCAATCGATATTCATCTTCCATGAATCAAAATGATTATTATAAACCTCCTTTCAGTGATCAGAACATATCCTGGCCTTCTTCTGTGTGATATACTTTTATTCTGCATGATATCTCACTTTCTGTATGTATTTGACCAATGCTGATAGATAAATGCTGCAGTTAGCGGATATACATGAATTCAATCCCTTTTCCAAATTCCATTTCAACACGGACTAATATGCTTAATAACATTTGGTCCCCACAGAACATGATCAGGAAAAGAGGGATGTATAAGGAGGGATGGAGCAGTGAGGGGAAGAAGAGGAAACTGGATTAAATTTGGTGGACTCTTTTAGAAGAGTTTCTTTTACCTAGAGTTTTGCAGAATCTTTGAACACCTGCAACTAGATATGAGCTACTTATATACTGTATCAAGCAGGATTATGAAAGTCTCTCTTCGGCATTCTATTGGAGCAGTGGTTTGAAGCCCTGGAGGTTTCATCCTTCTAATCAAGAAGAGCCATTTGAAACATTGACAACTTCAATGTGTTGTGGCCAATGGACCAATCTGGGATACTATCTGCTGTTGTTCAATTTCTGAAGCTCTACCTTTGCTTGCCCTGTTGGTATCTTCCGCAATTCAAAGAGGGAATGGATGAACACAGGAAATATTAGAAATATACAGATGTGAAGGTCAACTTTTACTTGGATCCAAGCTCATCCCACTTTGGATTGGTTTGGCTACAGCAGTGCACTAGCTTTTTCATCCATTCTGTTGGTTTATAGGTTTAATAGGTATAGCTGCATTTTCTGGGTCCGGTTTTATTTGATTTTGAATCACAGCATGTTTGACCTTGAGTCATAGGAATTTATGGTTCAAACCAATGGGAGGTAGCAGGACACACATTTGAAACTGAATTATTTATGTTTAATTGCAATTCTTTATAAAAATGAGCTGTATTCCTGCTTTGGGATTTTCCTACAAGTAACAAGCAAGACATAAATAATATGGAAAAAATAATAATTTTTAAAAAGACACACTGATTGCTCATTACTGAGAATGGCCAAATGGTAATCAGTGAGCCAAGATTGGCATTGACAGATTTATTTTTTTCTGCTCTATGATAGCCCTGCCAGATTTTAATTGCGACATTGTCATAAATTTCATACCTGGGAATAGGAGGAGAAAATTTGCAAGCTGTGAAAGATTGAGCCTATGATCGCTTCATTTTTAAAACTTAGATTTCACTTTAGCTCTATAAAAAGAGACTCAAGGACACTCAAATGCTAATAGAGGTTTTTTTTTAATAAAACAGATATCAAATTTATCATATCTAGGATCATTCTTGCTGAATGCTAGGGAAAAATTCTTCTTAACCGTAAGAGAAATTGGGCACTGGGAGCAATGATCCAGGGAGTGGAGGGCTCTACTTCATTTGGATGTGTCCATATATGTTCAAAAAATGGAATTTCAACTTGGGGTGGTGGTGGTGGGTGATTTGGATTTCGACATTTCAGTGACCCTCTACGACTCTGTTTTTCCACTGTTACTGAAGCTAATGGACCTTTAGCTAGTAACATATTGAACAGCCATAAACAATGTCAAGGCATAGGAGAGGAAACATAGAGCCATGTATCAAAAACATTTGTGGTACTGATTTCTATGCAGTTTAGTGCCAAAGCACTAAAGCTCCTTGAAGCTGTAAAATTCTTTAATGGCATGTACATAACCCACAGTCTATAGAAAAAAAACCCTTCTTATTTAGTCATTCAGTGGAATGTCTGGCAAGAAAATCAAGAAAGATATAAAGAAGGACTTAATTCCAGGCAAATTGTTAATCTAGAACAGGGTTCACAATCTGGTATTCTCTAGATCTACGTTGGACATGTCAGGAATTCTCTCCACATATCTAAAAAGCATAAGCATGGGAAGGGATGATCCAATATTTTCCCCCCCACCAGACATGAGGATGGTGACCAGTTTAAGCATCTTCAAGAAGGCTTTAGACAAATGCAGGCACAAATGCATGTGCCAGTTAAAGTATTTGGAATTTCAGATATCAGTTCAGAATTAACCCAAGACCTAATGCAAGTTTCTAAGAGACAGCAGCAACTGAAAGAAATTATTTTCTGAATTTATGCAACTTGTTTTACCAGGCCAACTAAAAATGTAGCAGCTGTATCCACCTGATGTGCTAGCTTTATAATCTTGTAAGATTTTTTTTGCGGGGGGGGGGCTGTATAAATGTAGTCCATTTTGTTTAGTTTTTTTGATACACCTGAATGAATTCAAAAAGTTGGAACAGATCCTTAGGAGAGGTAAATTTAGCTAGGTTGTCTCCCACTGGGACCTTCTTAGAGGAATTTGTGGGCTATTGCATGAAACAGAGCGCAAGCTTTTCTTATTAAACTTAGAAATATACAAAAGGCAGAGTATCTTACAGAGAGGAGGACAAAAACACTGTCAAGAATTGAGACACCAGTTATTAATTAAAAAACAAGGATAAAAACTTCCTCAAAACCTGAGATCATATGCTCCGCAGAGAAGGAAGACTATGTAGAAATAACAAATTGGATTGTGCCTAAGAAGAAAAAGATCATATTCCCCACCCCTCCCAAAATATTATTTCCAATTTAAATTCATTTGGGTGACAGGCTTTTTTTTGAAGGAGAAATGAAATACTGCACAGATTTTGTTTTTAAAAAGAGCTGCCTTCAAAAGCTTTGGAAGTATGTCTGTGCATGTATTTCAAAATATAGCTAGTGCTCCTTTCTGCCTTGAAACCCCAAGGTTGAGATTCTTACGTTTGTCGTTGCTTTTCACTTGATGCTTTTGTGATCTACAGCTTGTAAATACCCATTTAAGGAGTCACGAGTGCCTTGGTGTCTTTTCAGTTGGCAACATTAGCAAACTTTGCCAAATCACTGCTCTGCTGAAATGCAGATAGTCCTCGACTTACAACTCTTCATTTAGTGGCCGTTCAAACATCATTTATAAAACAGTGACTTATAATCGCAAGCACCTGTGATCATCCCACAATCATGTGATCAAAATTTGAGCTGTTGCATTTACAACAGTTGAAGTGTCCTGGGGTCATGTAATCGCCAGTTTTTGATAAAGTCAATTGGCGAAGCTGGATTCCCTTAAGGACTGTATGACTGTAGGAGTCATTTAACAACTGCAATGGAAGTCAGCCTTGATTCCAGGTGCTTTCCAGAAGTATATTGCCAGAATAACTAGCCCAGGATTACCAAGGTGGCTTTGTGCCTAAAGTGGGACTAGAAGCCATGATCTCCTGGCTTCTAATCCAGCACCATCATGACCACACCAAAGTGGCTCTCATTGCCTTGAAGTCAATCTTGACTCAAGGGTGAAATGCTCCTGGTTCGGACCGGCTCGCCCGATCCGGTAGCGATGGCAGCAGGTGGTTTGGAGAACCGGTAGCAAAAATCCCTGCCCCCATCTCATGGCCAGCTCAGCCGCGCGATCATCAGCCAAAGAAAAAATGCTTTAAAAGTAAAAAAAAAAAAAAAAAACCCTTTGATGATCATGCAGCTCAGCTGGGTGCTAGCCAAAAATGTGGGGGGGAGTCCATTTTTCCTCCCAGCAGGCTTCCCTGAAGTTTCCCTGAAGCCTACTGGGAGGAAAAATGGACTCCCCCCACCCCGTTTTTTGATTTGCCTAGCAAGACTGCTGGAAGGGAAAACGGGGTGTGAGGGAGGAGTTTGAGAGAGAAAGAGAAAGAAAGGAGGCAAGGAAGGAAAGAAGGAAGGAAAGAAAGAGAGAAAGAAAGGAGTACAAACCTGGCACTAGATGCAGTTTCAGAGGATAATCCAGGGCTGGAAGGGACCTGGAAGTCATCTAGTCCAACCCTGCTCCAGCAGGACATTGCTAGTGAGTTTCTGTTGTTTGATCCCCCAGTCACATAGCCACATCCACCCAGTCACATGACCCCCACCACCAAACCACGCCCCACCAAGCCACGCCCACAGAACCGGTAGCAAAAAAAATTAGATTTCACCCCTGCCTTGACTCCTGCTGATTACCTGAACAAGTTCCTGCCACTTTCTAGCCATGATTTCAGAACCTTGATTGATTCCTTCCTAGGGCTGAGAGAAAGTCATTGTTCCAAAGTCACCAAGCTGGTTTCATTATTACAGCAAGACTATAACTCATGGTCTCCCAGTTTCGAGCCTGGTGTCTTAACCACTATCCTAACTGGTTCTAAGGAATAAACCTACCCGTGAGAAATTATTTTAGACATTTTCTGTCTGCAGGATAAATTGAGAGAAGTCATCTGCATAATTTTTCAGCTGGCAAATTTCGTGCAGACTCTTGAAAGGCCCTGCACTCTCAGCTACGATTTCTACCATTCTGTTGGGTACCGTTAGGAATTCCTGACCTCTGCTCACCTCTTTGTATCAACACTATAACTAGAAAAGGATCAGAAGGCATGAACAATAGGATATACCATAATCTTTGGGCACAATGATGAAATACAGGCACACTTGTCCACTAGTGTAGTTCTGAGGATAATTGGGAGACAGGACGACACCATCCGATCCTGTGTACTGACCTCCACATGGTGCTAAAACATGGAGAAAGGAAAAATGAGGTTAACTTCTGATGATTGCCTCCTTTTTCTTCCCTAGATTGCTGGCCCAGAATACTCTATTAATTCAATGGGCATTAAGCTGCAGGCACACTGCAGAATGCATCTTAAGCAGAACCTGTGCCTGATACATTTTTTATAACTTATGCTGCATTATATACTGGGAACAGCAAAACCCTAATGAATGATTGTTCAATTGAATTTGATTTCAAATGGTGAAGAATTTCAAGGAATGCCCTTGATAATGAGATTGTTGGCCTATAGGACATCATATGGAACAGGGGTCTCCAACCTTGGCAACTTTAAGACTTGTGGACTTCAACTCCCAGCTTTGCTGGCTGAAGAATTCTGGGAGTTGAAGTCCACAAGTCTTAAAGTTACCAAGGTTGGAGACCTCTGATATGGAAAACAAAACATTTTTGAAATGGAAAAGAGGTATTTTTTTTAAAAAAAGAAAGTTGTTCTAGCCACTGTACAATTCTCATAATTTCACTTGTAAGTTCAGTTCTCCTCTATCATTTGTACGTATTTGTATCAGAAGAAGAGTGATGCTGTACTTGAATTCAGAACACATCCAACTTACCTGTACACATGGGCCTTGGCTTGTTCCACACAGGTTTCCCATCTCCCCCCATGACACATGTCACAGTAGATACCCCTTCAATCACATAACCACTGTCACAGTAATATGTAATTGTGGAGCCCAGTTTCAGCTCACTTCCAGCTCGAGTCCCATTCTTAATCAGTCCTGGATCAAAACAGGATTCTCTGGGGTTTTCTGGAAAAAACAAACAAACCACAATCTGAACATTAATTTCCTGATACTTCTAGCGTGGCTTTCTTAGGCTAAGCACTCAATTCCATTAGAATTTTGTGAAGCAAGAAATGCTCCACTATCTGGAAAAGCCACATGTAACCACTTTAGATTACAGTAGGTATATACAGGAAGCTAAATAAAATCAAGGATATGTTACAGAACCCTGTACAAAATTCTATATTTGGAGAACCCTGGTACAAAATTCTATATTTTCATTCTTTTATTGTTTTTGAAATAGTGACAAAAAGAACAAGAACAACATCCAAAGCTAAAAGTACAGACAATATCAAAGACAAGAAAAAACAAGTAAGGTGCATTTTTAAAAAAATAAAATATAACAAAGAAAAAGGTATATCAATTAACAGTAAAAATTCCCAGAAAGAAGGGGCTTCCTCCCAGAGGGCAGAGGCAGCAGAACTTGGAAAATTTAATCAGCAGGAAGCAGTTAAGATGGTTTCTCCCTAGCGCTTCACAGTAGTTCACATAATATATCTATAGTTATACAGATAGTTGGTTTAGTCTGACAAGATTCTGCTGACAGGTAAAGAACAATAAAAGAAACTACTCTTAAGTAATTTCACATGTCATTCTTGCTTCTTTGGCCTGACAAAACAGTTACAATTCTAGAGAAATCCCAAAGGAGCTCTTCAAAGCGTAAGTCTTTTGAAAAGTCCAGTTTCTAAGAAAGTCCAGTTGCCTTTTGAAAAGCATCTTTGGGACAACCATGACCTGGATTATTGAAAATCTCCATAGACAATTCTACAGATAGTTATTTAATGCAATTATTATTCAAATACATATATCTAAAACACTGATATAACTATTATTTTAACCTACTGTATTTTGTACAAACAAGGCCCATATTTTATATTTGTCCATACAAAATCTACATCTATAGGCAGTTTGTTCATAGGTGACAAGCACAATCAAGTCCTCGATCCATTCAGTAAAATGTGTCATACATTTATCTTTCTAATGGGGCAATATCAATCTTTAGGCTATAGAAAGGGCACAGGGAGAATCCATTTACAATCCATTTACATTATCTGGTTGTCCATTCCAAGTACTAACTCAAAAGATTGTTTTCGTTAATCATGATCACTACAAAATTCTTCATCGATGCCCAAACAACCATTTCTAGGTTGTTCATTCAGGAACAAATTCCCCAGTGTCACTGATGTCGTGACTACCAGTAGTCAAATCCATGTAAAGTTAGATTTACAGCCCTTGAGATCCATCTCTGCAGCCTGAAATGGAGCAGTCAGAATTCGGGGTTAGTGGAATATCTTCTTATTAATTCCAGACTTGGCTTGCTCAGAGGCCAATTACTGTCTGCCTGTCACAAGAATGGATGTTGCAAATCTCTTTGTTTAGAGCTCAGGGGAAAACAGAGGTTCTAGTCTTAAGCCATGTCTAGCCAAGGCAGAGACCTCATGGGTCTATCAATCAAGAAATTTCATATTATTTGCCTCTTGAAATGCAGGATCCTACATTTCTGTTTCCTGCATCTCTGCATCAACATGCCTGAAAGCCTGAAGAAACTCGGTCCCAGATCATTGCCTACGTTTGCTGGAGATCCAGGACTCAAGACAGGTTCAAGCAGGGCACTTTGCAGGGTAGTGCGTTTATGTGTCAAAAAAGGCAAGCTGGTCATGTGATTGATGCTTCATCCTCTTTTAATGGGCATCACAATATACATTTTTAAATTTTATTTTATTTTTTAAATCTTGCCTTTATAAATGAATTTATAAATTAAAAATAATTTAAACTTTAAATTAAATTAAATTAAATTAAATTAATTAAACTTTAATTATTTATTTATATTAAAAACATGGTGTGATCAAAATCACACCAGCAATACTTTTGCAATTTTGGCGATGCCTGCAGGGGGAAAAAACGGGTGTCAATCACACAACTTGCAGCAGCCTTCTTGACTGTTTTGTCTTTCCTCTTTCAGAGACCCCCCTGGATTCAATTCCAAGAAACACTGGGGAATGCCACGTGGTGAAAAATGATCCATTGTTTAAAGAGAAGATGACATCCCAAACTACAATTATGAGTTTTGTTAAAAATCCCTCCTTATGAAAAACAGCAAGGAAACAAACTGCTTTTCTGAATAGGCCAATTACTATCTGCACTGACTTTAATTACAATCAGGCTAAGACAACGTATAATTATACTCAGGATGAAGATAATTCGAAACAATGGTATAACTGTTGGAAAAGGAAGAGTAGGATCTGACAAGCAGAAATCAAGAAGAAAAGGGTATCAGGAAACAGAACCCAGTTTGGTGTACTCCTTCATCACAGCTTTGAGCAGAAAGAATATCTACAGGTGTCCAGGTAGATGTGAAAGAAGCAGAAAGCATCTTATTTTCAAGAGCTATTTATGGCTACAGACAACAAATTATATTTTACAGTGGAGAAAAACAACAACTTTTAATTCCAGTGTCAATGGTGGGTCCTGAAGTTCTGACTCCATAGCCGTAGGGCAGATCAGACATGAGTAGAATTGATACACTGCAGCAGTGGTGAAATCCTACCGGTTCGCACTGGTTCGGGTGAACCGGTAGTGATAAAAGCTACCAGTTCGGTGAATCGGTAGCAAGAAAAAGCTACCGGTTGGTCCGAACTGGTATTTCCGATGAACAGCTGTGCCGTGTGATTTAAAATCTAAATCTAAAATGTGCAGCACAGCTGTTCCCCTCCCTTCGCGGTTCTACTTACCTTCCCAAGCCTCCTTTTTCCATGCGCAGTGCGCGTTTGGCACATACTGCACACACACATGCACAGCATACATTTGGCATGCATTGCACATGCACGCACAGTGTGCGTTTGGCATGCACAGTGTATGCGCCCATGCAGTGCATGCTTGGCACGCAGCAAACTGGTGGCAAATCGGGGAAGATTTCACCACTGCACTGCAGCTTTAAGAAAGTTACCTTGGAAAATGCAGGAATTGCAAAAGCTGGCGGAGACCTCAATTCCTGCCCCACATTAATCGAGAAGATGCTGATTGTAATAGAATTTTTTAAAAAACATTCAATTCCTCAAGCATCACTCTGACTGAGCAAAGGTTCCTTTGCAGAGTGAATCTCTTAACTTGATGAGCAACACAGCCAAGATAATTGAAAGGTGATTACAGACGGTTCTGTCGCCAAGGAAGGGGTCCTTTTTAACTCAATGAGGTTCACTTCTAAGCAGATGAGCACCGTGGTCAGTTTTAACAGACAGATAAAAAGATAGAAATACTAAAAATCAGTCAAGACTTGAAACAAAGAATTAGCCAAATGTGGGTTTTTTCTCGGTTTCCCATGTGTAATCTTTTTTCTTTCTTTCTTCATGCATAAAATATAATTAGAGGCTTTGATTAATCCAGAGGTTTTGTCATTTGAAAATTGCTCATTAAAAGACCAGAACTTTTTTGATTATATTTTATTTTAATTGTGAACAGCATGGCCTTGGCACAATCAGAAACTATATTTGGGAATTAGATTGTCATAGTGAGGAGGAGCAGAACACTTTTCTCCCTTCCTCCAATAGTTCAGACTTGTCCTGTTAGCATTTCCTGATTATGTAGGTCATCAGTCCTGATTTCCTTGCAAATTGCGTCTGTACCATTAGCAAAACTTTGTTTTCTAGGTGATGGATGGACACGTGGGAAATGAGTCTGAAGTATTTCTGGATTGAGACTTCCAAAAATACACACCTTCCATTCAGCTCTGTAAAAGGGTATTATTTTCACATTGGAGGTGATAATCAAAGTCTATTTTCTCGGCCGTCCATGGCCTTCTCCATATCTGTAAAAGGCCCTTGTTTGATCTATGGCTGTTCCAGATTGTTTAAAAACTTGCTTCCCAAAGTTTTCAATCTCCCAGAAAGAATTCACCAACAGATAAAGATATGGTCTACGTGCAGTAGTTGAACTGTGGGGTCTTTAGTACTCTCTTTGCTTGGTTGTTTCATTAAGTAATAGCATCAATACTAGAAGGAAATAGGGTTTTCTCTCTTTTTATATACAACTGGCTTGTCCTGCCAGTGTTGGAGGGATTGTTCTTGGTGGTTCCTTGATTAGGCTGTTTACTGTTTGTCTGCTTGTTTGTCTGTCTGTCAGTAGTTCCTTGATTGGGGCATTTTTTACTGTTTGATTGTTGGTCTAGTATTAAACTTGGTGGGTTTTGTTTTTGCATACGGCACGTGTTAGCCAGGGATCACTGAGGTGGCTGACTGCCTCTGTGAAAGGAATTTTTTTGGGCGGTGTTATCTCTACCCAGAGGATGCCTGAATGCTGGTAGGCAATCGGGGGGAGGCTTTCTTGTCTCTACATGGTTTATTCACTCACGGGAATCAAGCTGCTGACCTCAGCGGTGCGCAGGTCCAGCAGACGCATGAGCCACTGTGGCCCTCTTGGTTAACTTGGTGTTAATTGCTGCTTATCTGATTTTGATTGCTGGTGAGGTGATATTGTGGTCTTTCAGCTTTTTGATTGTCTCTTTTGAATGGTATGCAGGTTTATAGCTTTGTCTGAATGCCAAGCTTCCAAGAATTCGCTTGTGTTTTTGGATGATCTAGGATGCTCAGTTTCCCAGTTGAAACTATGGTGAAGTCTCTCCATGTGTTGTTCAATTAAGGAGTTTTCCTCATGTATTCTGACTGCTAGTTGGCATTCATGGATGTGTTCTGCTAGTCTTATGCCCATATGTCCTACACAGTGGATGCTACAATCCTTACATCGTAGTTTGTAGATGACTCCTGTTTTTTCTTCTGGAGCTACTGAATCTTTTGATTTACTTAAGATGTTTTTGGAGGGCTTCAGTTGGTTTGCATGCTAGTCATCTACAATATAAACTAACCCCCACCCTCCCCACCCCCAGTTGTGACTTAGAGTGATTGCCTGGATGATGCTAGGTCATAAAAGCCACTCTTCACAGATCAATACCAATAAACCACTTATAAGCCAGAGAAGCAGGGAAAGAAACTTTTCTTCTCTTTAGACAGTGTTCTAAAGCTTATAACAAATCCTCTGTCCTACTATATTCCTGTGATCACTCTACACTTATTCTCGTTATTTTAAAGAACCAAGTTGTCTTTTATCTAAGTAGCAGCTACATCTTCGGCTTGACATGTTGCCTCCCACCCCCTGTCAGGCATCTCAGCTACATGCTTGATCTCTGTCTTGATGCTTGCTTGCAGATGAATAAAATAACACTTCACATTGCACAACAAAGTACTGACAGAAAAAGAGGAGGAGCTCGCAAACTCCACTGGTGTTCTCTTGAGGGTTTTTCCCCATTGTGCTTTCTTTCTTCCTACAACCATTTTAAAATGATGCTGGAAGTCCTAGTCATCCACTACAGTAGCCTTACATGCCTCTAGGCATGACGGACCTGCTCCTTCTGAATTTCCTGGTCCACTGTTTGAAAGAATTACTCCACCACTTCTGGAGAACATCAAGAAGCTAACCTTTGATTATATGTCCCTAGTGCATTGCTACCCACAGTCATGGTTTCTATGTCACATAAATCAAATATCATAATCCCTACTGCAGTTTAGAGTAGCACTTCCCAAACTTCACATCCCAAAAACTTATCAGAAACTCTTATCAAGCTTCAAGGTCCAGTCCTTTCCTTTAGGACCATCATTACTTCAAACAATCACTGAAGAAATTATTGTAATTCAAGAATTTTTATTTTATTTATTTATTTTATTTTATTTTTCATATTTATATACCGCCCTATCTCCCTAAGGACTCAGGGCAGTTCACAGGCAATAAAAATACATATAAATACAGATTAAAAACGACGATTAAAAAACTTATTCTATTGCCAAATTATTAAAAACAATATAAATAGTAAAAACCCCTTAAAACCAATAACTTTAAAATCTAATCCAGTCCCGCGCAGATGAATAAGTGTGTTTTAAGCTCGCAACGAAAGGTTCGGAGGTCCGGAAGTTGACGAAGTCCTGGAGGGAGTTCGTTCCAGAGGGTGGGAGCCCCCACAGAGAAGGCCCTTCCCCTGGGTGTCGCCAGACGGCACTGCCTAGCTGACGGCACCCTGAGGAGTCCCTCTCTGTGAGAGCGCACGGGTCGGTGAGAGGTATTTGGTAGCAGTAGGCGGTCCCATAAATAGCCTGGCCCTATGCCATGGAGCGCTTTAAAGATTGTCACCAACACCTTGAAGCGCACCCGGAAGGCCACAGGTAGCCAGTGCAGTCTGCGCAGGATAGGTGCAAATACAATTATTTGTATTATGAAAGTTATACCATTGAATGAATGTTGCCATTTCAACAAATTACCAGTGGAAATGTCATTGATTTTTATCTTAATAAGACTACTTTGGGAGAATTTCAAATATATTTTAGTACCTGTGGCAATCTTTAAGTCAATTTAAAAGTCCCTGTTAAGATGAGTAATGGGTTTATATGTCATTATACCCCTCTCTCCAAAAAAAAAAGGAACTCTTTAACCCAATTTTGGGTCATTTACCCTGCTTTGGGAGCACTGGCTTAGAATAATGTCCCAAATGTGCTTTTTCAGGAGGCAACTGGACTTTCTTGTTTTTCTTTGAAGACATTTCATCTTTCATCCAAGAAGCTTCTTCAGCTCTGACTGGATGGTAGGGAATGGAAGGATTTATATTCCTTGCAGACAGCTGGTCATTTGCATCCTTTTAGAGTCACTGAGGCCACTTAGAGGTTTGTCTGTGTCCTCGGGGTCACCTGAGTAGTGCAAATGGGTGTGGATCCTTTTTGGACTTGCTGAAAGGACTGTGTTGTGGAGCTGTGGTTCCTGAAGGATGTTTTCTGCCCTGTGTCTCTTTACTGTTGAAGACAGGCTCAGGCTGTTGAGGATGAGTTTTGTGTTGTCTGCATCTCAAACTGAAGCACAAATGGTTCCTGTGGTCCACAATTTTCCTAATCTTCCCAAAATCCCCAAAGCTTCAACCAAAGACTATCTACTATTGACCTCACCCCATTCCTAAGAGGTCTGTAAGGGGCGTGCATAAGAGCACCAGCGTGCCTACCATTCCTGTCCTATAGTTATTACATACTTATGGTTATATATATGCTTATATATTGTATAGTTATTTCATGTTTATGCTTATATATAATGTTGTGACAAATAAAATAAATAAACAAACAAACAAACAATTTTTTTCTGGAAATCCATTCATACTTCTGTTCCGTTTGAAGGGTATTGTAAACGTTTATGGAGATTCTCAGTCAGCCAGGTCACGGTGGCCCAAAGGTGCCATTTCTGCTTCAGCTTGAGATGCAGAGAACACAGGCACATCCCCAACAGCCTGTGCCTGTCTTCAACAGTGAAGGGCCACAAAGCAGAAAACATCCTGCAGAGCTAATAGCTATGGCGCCCAGAATCATATACGTGAGATAGACTGCTGTATAAATGTGAATTATAGATACAGGTAATCCTTGGCTTACAACCACAATTGATCCCAAAATTTATATTGCTAAGCAAGGCAGTTATTAAATAAGTTTTGATTGTTTGACCATGGGGATGCTGCAATGGTCATAACTGAAAACCAGTCATAGGTCACTTTTTTAGTGCCATTGTAACTTCAAACAGTCACTAAATGTATGGCTGTAAGTCAAGGACTACCTATATGATTCTATTATACTCAATTGGGGAAGGCAGGGAAATCACTCACATCAATTTGGTTGGAGGAGGAGATCCCTTCTGACTTTTACAAGGATTAATACAATTTTCTTGCATCTGGTTGGAGAAAAATTTGCAGCCTACCCTGTGCATGTCCATATGTCTCCTCTTCCCCGCAAGAATATTAGAGTGAGTAGGACGGGGGGGGGAGGGTTAGATTCCCTTCTTGAGACATGTGATGGCCACCTCTCTCATCTAATCTTGTGTGAGGTTAGACAAGGAGCATCATGTGCCTGAATCAAAAAGTTCTTGGTCATGGATGTGGGACTAACTTATGAATGTTTTGCTGTGAGCAGTGTGTCAGTGTGCCATTTATATCACCTCACAATTTTTGCATTCTTTAATGGGTGTGTTATAAAAATAGATTTTCCCCAAGTATTAGCCCACTGCTACAAAAACTAAGCATCACTTTTGAAACAGCATTAGTGCAGGATGATGCAAATGGAAATGGAGCCCAATAGCTGGGCAATGTGGAATGACTAAAGCTTTTTGTGGTCCGCCAGCAGCCTGCAGAGCTGGCAGTGGAGTCAGACAGTGAGGAGGCTGGGGAGGAACATGGGCCAGTCCTGAAGTCTGGGGAAGGTTTGGATGAGGGCTTTGCATTGGAGGCAGAGATGGGGCCAGGGCCATCTGGGAGTGATGCGTGGACTCGGGAGCCTCCAGAGTCGGACAGCAGAGAGGCAGAGGAACAGGAGACCCTGTTCCTAGTGCGTGCATGCGCAGAGCTGCCAGAAGGCAAGATCAGCTAAAACAAAAGGGACAACTCGGGGGTAAGGCCTGGAGATGATTGATCCCTTCCATAAGGCTTAAAAGAGGATCAAAGCCACGTGGGCCCTTTGCAGGAAAGCAATGTTGTTAATTCTGTTCCCAGTCAGCATCTCTGTTTGATTCTGAAATCTGTGTGGCTTTGCCAAGTAGGTCTTTGGCAGAGTGTCAAGGGAGATAAAGGTTGGTAATTATCCCGAAGGACTTCTCCCAAAGGACTTTTTGCAACTAATTGGAACTCAGCTGTGAACATAATTCACAGCTGTTGCAATAAAAGAGGTTTTTGGGACTACTTGTGTGTTTTAAACCCTAGGTCACAACAAAAGCATCTACCAAAGGACATCTGAAGATTGGGCTGGCCCCTGGGAGAAAGTGTCCAGTGCCTGCCCTCTGGAAGAAGATTCTCCCTGCAATCCAGATGCCCCCTACAGTGCTGTTATTCAGAAGAGCTCAGTCATCACTCAGATCTTTGGGGACGGAAGTGAGAACCGTTCCTTCGTTCATTCACTTGCCAACTTTACTTTTATGTTTTGCTAATTTTACTTTGATTTTTTTTGATTGCTGACAACTGCCCAGATTCATTGAGAGAAATGCTCACATAACATGCTTCTTCTCCCTTACTTAAATAAACCACAGTTTGCACAATTAACTTACTACTTTGAGGGGGGGGGTGTGTCTTACCTGGGCTTAAACCAAAACAATAACCACACAAGCTGGTTTCATGCAATGCATTCAGTAAAAGATGGGTGACTTGTTTTGATGGACTATTTTATACAACACTGGCCATGCGGTTTTCCACACCCCGGAAAAAGCAAGGAAACAAGTAACAGGAACTCCTCACAACCCAATTGCTCTTTTCCTTTTCCTAAATCTCACCCAAAGAAGAATTTTTGCCCTTCAGACTCATTTAGTTGGAAAAACTGAGCCTCTTGGACATTCAGTTACCGGTAGTAGATATTGGCTTGAATGTTGATGTCAGTCTCAAAACAATTTTAATCTGGGTGTTGTGGGAGACAAAAGGACCAAGTAGATGGTTGGTTTTTGCAACTGCAATACTGTTCCCCAATTCTTACAGAAACCTGTGAACTGGTTTAATTATTTGGTTCATTACAAATGCTTTCCTGCCACTTCAGTTGCCTGAACCCTGAAGGCAGCAAGTTCAGGGAAGTCTCAAAGGGAATTTGAACTCGGTTGTATCATCCCGGCCAGAGAGCTGTCTTTCCTCCTCCTTCCTTCCCTCAAGTTCTCCAGTTTTTGCAAGTTCAGATTTCTCATGCTCACAATGTTTGGCTTTCTTTCATGCATGAAAGTTTAAAATGCCACTTTTAGCTCCCAGCAGAACAGCTCTGTGACTAGATAAGGGCACAAACATTTGCATAGGTATCCTTTGGAGGGGGGGGGACCAGGAAACTTCCATTTCCAGATGTGGCCTTGACTTAATCAGCCCCCTCTTTCGTCAAAAGCAATGGCAAAAACTGACTGGGTGTCAGTCGATGAACTTTGGTTTTGAAGAAGCATTTTATTGCTGAAATTGAGGATCCTCCCCCCACCAATGGAAATTTCTCTGTGTAGTGAACAACACAGCAAATGTCTAAGCTACCCTTTCTTGAGAAGGAACATTTTATACTGAGATAAAATATACTGTGAAAACTTATGGGCTACATACATCCTAAGCTACATACATTTTGAGACACTCACACACATCCCAACATAAACCCAGAACAGAGGCGCTCAAAAATTTTATCTTTTAGTTCTCAGGAATGATGTTTTGAATATTCTAAATGAGGGGTGTTTAATAGATCCAAATATCTGTTTGGAAAAGATCTTGTATATGAATGGACACAATTAGCTTCCTTGACAGTAGTAAGGAAGAGCTTACTTGCTGTCTTGCTGCAATTTTTTGACTTTTTGGGTCCTGGGATTTCTTGTTTATTTTATTTGATCATGCTTAGCATTTTCAGGTTGTGGATCCAGGCATAAACTTTATCTATACTTGACTCCATCCTCCTTTGATTACATACACAGAGCAACTCTACAAAACCGCTTTTTTGCTGCCTTCTGTCTAGGAGTTTTATTTTCTTGTGGTTTCCCACCTATACATACACCCACACCTACAAACACACTACTAGCAAGGTTGTTTTGTTTTAACCATTCACTTATTTGCACATCTAGGCAAAGTAGAAGAAAGGCTGGGCGCACTCTGTCTATTTGGAGTGTTGGGCATCACTAGCCATCTGCTTCAGTAACAGTAACAGAGTTGGAAGGAACTGTGGAGGTCATCTAGTCCAACCCCCTGCTCATGCAGGAGACCTGTACTAGGGAGACCTGTACTAGGGAGACGCAGGAGACCTGTACTAGGGATTCGAACTGCTGAACTGCTGACCTTTCTGACTGACAAGCTCAGTGTCTTAGCCACTGAGCCACCTAGTCAGGCATTCAGTTAGATGATTCACCCCATGTCACTTTCTTCTGACATGACAAAGCGTCTCGAAGTGGAGCACTACTCTATGTGAAGAGTCAATGCAATTTCAGCTGGCCAGATTGCCATTATCATCTGCTGTTCATGGGCACTTGGTCAGACTGCAGTGCTAAGATGATCTCTCTTGTAGCAAGGTCTATGTATCCCTATGTTCTATCAGTTAGAATCAGTGGTGGGATTCAGCCAGTTCGCACCACTTCGGGAGAACCGGTTGTTAACTTTCTGAGCAGTTTGGCAAACTGGTTGTTGGAAGAAATCATTAGGGCAGAGAACCGGTTGTTAAATTACTTGAATCCCACCACTGGTTAGAATGTTTGTTTCATGAACCAAAGAACAAAGAAAAGTTTTCTTCTCCACTTTGAATGAACTAGGGTTGGAAAGAAGAGAAGGTAACAGATAAAAAAAACAACCAGTGCATTTTACATAGAATACAAATAGTTTTTCTCCCACCTCCTTCCCTTTGGTGCATGCTAAGTGCCTGAGTATGTATCAAACAAATCTTTAAACCCACTGCAGCATGAAAGTATTGCACGTGATGAACTTCAGATGTGCTTCAAGAGAACAGAAACCAAAAAGCAGAAGGAAATAGAAAAGGGCACACACTGCTCTTTGAAGAGTCCCCAGCATGGGACTGGATTGCTCTAATACAGAGGAAAATGGGAAGAGGTCAAAATAAAACATGTAAGGCACCTCTACAATTTCCTCCTACTCCTACGATGCACCCACTTAGCAGATGACTTTTCTTTCAAAAATACATTTTTTCTAATTCTGTTCTTACATGGGCTTAACTCTCAGACTCTCACATAATAAAAATGAATGCATCAACTTTTTTGCATGGCTTTTAATTGATTATTGGACTTGACTTCAGCACCTATAATTCCAGGGTACAAAATCATGTCAACAGAAGGATTACAAGAGTGGGCCCAATGGGTGGGGAATGATGGAACTGAACTCCAATATATCTAGAAGGACTCACAAGTGCAGAAATATTTTTTTTTTATAGTTGATACAAAGATTTGTATCAGCTAGGTCAAATGAGCTCTAAAAGCGGCTTGCTGGTACATGAAGGAAGGCAATAAGAATGGCATGCATAATCTTCCAGAAGATGTGACATACCTGTGTAATGGATTACAAATCCTGTATTGCTAACAGAAGCATCACTGCGGAAGGCCAGGAAGAGGTTGTTGCTGCTGCTCTCAATCCTTTCTGGTACTTGGGTATCATAGAAACTCCCAATCAGGGGACTAATTGAGCTGGGCCCATCATAGATGTGCAAGAAATCATACCCTGGTTCCAAATTAAACCTGAAAGGGAAGAGAAAAGAAAACTAAGTGCATCAGGTATCTGACTACTAAAGCTAGTGATATAATGGAACTCTCTGAGCCTCAGAACAATGGACATTTGCAAAACGTTGCAAGACAAGAACAGATACATATTCATAGCTCAACAATAACTTAGCCAGTCATAAGTTATAAATGTCATAAATGCTGCCAGAAAGTTGGGGGGGGGGAAACCCAGTAAAGGTGAAAGTGTAGATACTGTATCTCATGAAATGTTAAAATATGGATGTGGTTTGCTCATAGAGTAGTTGCGTGTTTTGTTTAATGTGTGTGTGAAGACTTTATCTGGAATGAGCTTCTCCAGAGATCTGGATAGCTCCCATCCTGTTGATGCTTCAGAGGGCCCCAAAGACCTGGTTGTTCTACAGGCTTTGTCTTAGGGTGGCAGATTCTCTTTTCCTGGATGCTAATTATTGGTGAGATGTTTGCAGGTATCCCAGTTCATTATCTTACTTTTCTCCCCCTCTGATTTTTTTTTAAATTTACATTTATATCCCACCCTTCTCCGAAGACTCAGGGGGGCTTACATTGTGTAAGGCAATAGTCTCATCCTATTTGTATTTTTATATACAAAGTCAACTTATTTCCCCCCCAACAATCTGGGTCCTCATTTTACCTACCTTATAAAGGATGGAAGGCTGAGTCAACCTTGGGCCTGGTGGGACTCGAGCCTGCAGTAATTGCAAGCAGCTGTGTTTTAATAACAGGCTGTCTTACAGCCTGAGCCGCCCACGGCCCTATACAATTTTTTACAATTAAAATTACAATTTTTTTTTATTTATTTACATTTATATCCCACCCTTCTCCGAAGACTCAGGGCGGCTTACAGTGTGTAAGGCAATAGTCTCATTCTATTTGTATATTTACAAAGTCAACTTATTGCCCCCCCAACAATCTGGGTCCTCATTTTACCTACCTTATAAAGGATGGAAGGCTGAGTCAACCTTAGGCCTGGTGGGGCTTGAACCTGCAGTAATTGCAGGCTGCTGTGTTTTAATAACAGGCTGTCTTACAGCCTGAGCCACCCACGGCCCTATACAATTTTTTACAATTACAATTACAATTTTAATGTCTGTTTGGTTTTTTAAATATATTTTTTCCATATTGTTTGGTGTATTGTGAGTTGTCCAGAGTCATTTGGAGTTGGCTGTCATAAAATCAACTGACAAATTAAAAATGAAACTCTGCATGGGGCTTAAAGGAATGTCCTTGTTATTCCTTTATACAAAGGGGAAAGTACAGAAACAAGAGTAAATGGAAAATTTACACAATTTTATTAAGTATCTTTGGGAAGAGACTTCGTGGAATTCTGATTAATTGTGTACAAGAGGTGGCAATAAACCAAATTCGGGAAGTGGATTTTATGTCAGGGTGTACAGACAAGATTTTTGCTTTTCAGAAGGCATTGAAAAATAAATGAATGTAAGAAAAGTACTGCATGTTTGTTGACCCAGAGAACATTTATGACAAAAGTGAATTGACTTCAGTTATGAAAAAAATGTATGTTTATGTAAAGTGGTAGAGCTATAGATTGCAAATTGCTATAAATTGTATGAAATGATGGTTATATAAATTGTATGGAAGGATGATTGCCTCAGGCAGTAGAGCTATAGAGGATGAAAATAAGGCATGAATCTAACTGCAGCAAGATTATTATATGCACAAAGACGGAAAGATTCAGCATTATCTACAATGGAGGAATGGTTGGTGAAGATGATGGAACTTGCTGAGACTTCTTTGATCAGAGAAGAGGGAATATCTATGTTTATTGGAAACTTCTTGTACACACCTTATGTTAAGTAGAAAAAAAATGAGCTTATGATTTATGGTTTTGATGTTTACACAAAACAGATTATCGAAAAAGAGAATTATGTTGTAACCATAGAGCAAGAGGAAAATTTATAAATTTCTAACTGGTTCAAAGTAGACTGGATGTTAATCTTTTTTATTTCTTTTCCTTTTTCTTTTTATATATTTTTCCTTTCATGTACTTTTAGTATTTTTTTATGTTTTTTTCTTCTGTTCTTTTTCTCATACATGAATTTGTATTAGCTTGCATGTTCCTTCCTAAAATGTTTAGTAAAATATGACAATAAATTTAATTAAAATATTTTACATTTTTAAAGAAAAAAAGCATGAGTGAGAATAAATGAATACCTAATGAATAAATCAACAAAGAGCAGGAGTTGTAATGCCCCCTTGGTTGTTCAGTGTATTGGTATATAGATAGATATAAATGGCTGCAGACATGTGTTGATTGTGATATGAATTGATATATACTTCTATAAGTAGACAATGCCATGTAGGCTTAAATGCAGAATGATATGCAGGAAATGTTACAATGCAAAAAGCAGGGTAGACTTGAAAACTACCGTAGTGAATCTCAAAGTTGCGCTTCAGAGCGCAAGTTATGCATCAGTAATAAAATCTATAGCATGTAGATTAATTTGTATACCTTGGTGTTATGTATTCTCAACATTGGGAATTTTAAGATGTGGGAATCCTATTAGAAAATGTGATCTGCTTCAAGAAATGAATATTTTATGAAGGAAGCAAAATCAGCTTTGTATAACAATGTGCTTCTATCCATCTTTTTACAAGTACTCCTCAACTTACAACTGTACATTTAATGATGGTCTGGAATTACAATAGCCTTAGAATTGGGGCTTTACACAGTTTGTAAAGTACTTTTACAAAAAGTAAAAAAAAAAGTAAAAAAAAGTAAAAAAAAGTAAAAAAGTACTTTTTTAGGGACGCAGTGGCTCAGGGGCTAAGACAGCTGAGCTTGTCAATCGAAAGGTCGGCAGCTCAGCAGTTCAAATCCCTAGTGCTGCTGTGTAACGGGGTGAGCTCCGGTTACTTGTCCCAACTTCTGCCAACCTAGCAGTTTCGAAAGCACATAAAAAATGTAGGTAGAAAAAATAGGGTCACCTTTGGTGGGAAGGAAACAGAGTTCCGTGCGCCTTTGGCGTAGAGTCATGCCGGCCACATGACCACGGAGATGTCTTCGGACAGCACTGGCTCTTCGGCTTTGAAACGGAGATGAGCACCGCCCCCTGGAGTCGGCAATGACTAGCACGTATGTGCAAGGGGAACCTTTATCTTTACCTTAAAGTACTTTTAGCCATTATAAAATGTTGCACACACCCCTGTGGTCATCTGATCATGTTCTGGATGCCTAGCTGAACTACACCCCCCTCCATTTTTGACCAATAGATCTCCACTCACTTTGGGGCAGAGTCATTTTGACTTTTTTTCCATCAGTCTTCCTATGATCCTGTATCAAGGCAGGTCTTTTCCCAGATAACAGAGAAGGTTTGCAACTATCTGTTGACATAATTGATTCTCGTATCTGTGAATCAACCCCCACTTTGTTTGGAAACTTTCACAGGCAGTAACAATACAAAAAGGTGTTTTTTATGGCATACATAGTCAAGGAAATCTATAATGCTATAATGCTTTTTACCACAGAAGAGTTCTGGCAGCCTAAGATTGCTAGTTCATTTTATTCATGCATGTGCACTATCCAGGGGGGGTGAACTAGCTTTGCACCAGCTGCCTAGCAGCATTTGGGGGATCTTGTTTTCTTCTGCTGACTTTGCCTTGCATCTGGTCAGATCCAGCCCCAGCTTCCACTTCTGCATGGAACACTGCTAGTTTTCCCCATCAGAATGGGGAATGTATCTATTTATCTACTTTATTTATTTACTTTATTTTTAGAATGTATTAATCTACTTGCATTTTACATGCTTTCAAACTGCTAAATGGGTGGGAGCTAGTAGCAAATGATGGGAGCTCATTCTGTCATGCATATTATGGGCTTGAACAGCCACCATGTCAACCATTTCCTGCCGACAAGTCAAGTGTCATTAAACCACTGTGCCATCGGGCCTCCCATAGCACAGAAAGGTGATTTCTTCAGAGAGAATCAACAGGTTTAATCTCCATTTACTGAGTTGCATCCATGACTTAAAATAAGGGCATCTGAGGCACTTACGTGTGAAACACCAGAGCAATGACATAATCCGGTGAGACGGTCAGCTTCCAATCACACTCTTTCCCTGGAGGGTAAGGCTCTGGGTAACCGGGGGACAAGATAACCCCTGAAGGCCCTGCCAGGATCCCACCACAAGGTGCTAAAGGAGGAGAGGAGAGAGCAGAACCACAGCTTGTTTTGCATGTCCTCTTTTGAGAGACCCCTCAAACAACCTATGCAAGCATTTAGGACAAATTAAGGCTTTAAACCTGAGGCAGTCTAAGATCATGCCTTCACTTGTATTTAACCATGGCTTGTGCAGCAAAGTGAGAATGCTTTCAAATGTTACTCCCCCACCCACAAAAACTCCCTTCACTCCTGCTGCGCTTGAGAAAACTGATGGCTAGCTTAACCAATTTTCATAACATTCTACAAAGCTTGCCCCGTTCCTGCCACACCCTGATAACTTGCTGATGGACTGTGAACCTTGGACTAAGTTACAGGTGATTTTCTTCTTTTGTAAAGATGACACTAAAATCTTTTTTCCCCCTTTGCTTAGTCTGAAGTTAATTTCACTGTGCATTTTCCATAGCCAACACCCAAGTTCTGAAAACAGGCATGCATGTATGTGCACGTGCCTTTGAGTCAGTCTTGGCTTCTGGCAACCGCCTGGATAAGTCTTTACAGTTTTCCTGGCAACATTTTCTGAAGTGTTTGCCCTTGCCTCCCTCCTCGGGCTGAGGGAGAGTGACTGGCCCAAGGTCACTCAGGCTTTGTGCCTAAGGAAGAACTAGAACCAGAACTCACAGTCTCCTGGTTCCTAGCCTGGTGCCTCAATCACTACCAAACTAGCTCTCTTTTCCAGTTCTACTCCTAAGCTAATACCGTCCTCTATTAGGTTACATTCATATAACTAACTTCAGATAAGCTTAATGAGGTTTCAAAATTAGAACTTAGCTCATTCATAAAAAGATTATGCATTTCTCGGAAAGCGAAGCTGTTGTGCGAGTTTATCAACATTTCCTCATTGTATTGATAGCTCCCTACAAGCAAGTCCATGTTAACTTGCCCTTGACATTTGCCTAAAGAATGTAAATCTCCATCCTGATGGAATAGTTTGCATCCAACTACCTGTTTTCCACTTCTAGGGATGTGTCATGTTATTGAGTTGCTTACTTAAAATGAAGAAGCCCAAGACTGTCTTCCACTAAAACAGGGATCCCAAAACTTGGCAATTTTAAGACCTGTGGATTTTAGCTTCCAGAATTTCCTAGCCAGTCATGCCTATGGCTTGAAGTCCATAAGTTTTAAAGTTGCCAAGTCTGGAGACCCCTGCACTAAAAGAAGAGAAAGAGCATTGGAGTGGAACAGAAAACATATTCTTAAGTTAGTTTAAGACAGGAATATATTTCATATATATTTGATTGGGACCACACTGAAGAGCTACTTTGAATCCCATCCTAGAAGTTGTTTAGATATCTCCTCTATCACTCTGAAAGTACCTTCTGCTTAACACCAACTCTTAACCCAGGAGAGAGAAAAGGGTAAAGTGCCCCAGCATAACTAATTCAATATCTGAACCCTGTGAAGGAAAGCCCTGATCAGATTACAGTCTCATTTGCTCCACTTTGCAACCATGGGTCTGTTCTAGCCCCACATCTGCAGCTTCTGTACCTATGCAGGTGGGTGGGTCAGGCTGCCAAAAGAACCTGTTCTCGATCTGCACACAGCTGATCTTAGCGTCCCCCTGCAAGGTGTATCCTGCATCACACTGGAAAATGATGTTGTCTCCTGCTTCCTTGCTGTCTCCGCTTCGGCTTCCGTTCTGTGGGATCCCAGGGTCATTGCAGGAGGTGGCGGTGGACACTAAAAAGAACAAAAAGTCAGGGAAAAGATTAACCAAGGGAACATAATTATTCATTGAATTTTTCAATTATTCCATAAACTCTGAAGCTATGGCATGACATTCACGCTGAGCATAGTACGCTGCGTTTCCTGCAGGCACTCAAGATACGAAGAGCAGCCACCTAGCATATAATTAGAGCAAGGATGGCTTCAGAGGGAAACAACGCAGAAAGTAGCCTGTTCCTCGTTGCTGAGCAGATCAAAAAAAGTGGTATGGAATCCACCAAATCCATCACTGTCCATCATGGAGGACAGTGCTGATGGCGTAACTGGTGGCATCTCACATGGTCTCATTTTCCTCTCTTCCAGTGCTGCATTTTGGACGATGCCAGTAGCCATGAGTGTTTTTCAGGCATAAAAAAAAATGCAGAAAGACAGATAATTGATATTTGTAAGTAGTTTAATTTCATTTGAATGGCCAAATTAGGCCAGGTATGCCTAACTGCAGATGAACACAGGAATAGTAAAACATGGCTCCCTGCATTTCTATCTTCCAAGTAAATTCCAAAGGAAAAGATCAAAAGGAACTATTTCAAGAAGTCTACTTTTTGCTGGCTGAATCAGCATTTAAGAAAAACAATGCAATCCTATTTACTTCAAAAAGCAGCCACAGCCACATACATCTACAAAGAGCTATTAGCTGATAATATTTTAGGATCAACCAAAACTCTTCTTTAGGCAAGGTGTAAAGCAGTGGGTGGGCAGAAGGAAGAAATTAGGGCAAAATTAGACAGATTAGAGCTAGGAAGTCATCAAATGGAGGTTGTGAACTAAATATATTAATATAAGGACAGTATTGCCAGCTCTATGCACTATTTGGGGACCAAGCAAATAGGAGAACAACAGCACATATACCACTTCACAGTGCTTTACAGCCATCTCTAAGTGGTTTACAGAGTCAGCCTATTTCCCCCAACAATCTGGGTCCTCATTTTACCGACCTCAGAAGGATGGAAGGCTGAGTCAACCTCGAGCCGGTGAGAATAGAACTGCTGAACTGCTGGTAATCAGCAGTCAGCAAAATTAGCCTGCAATATTGCATTCTAACCACTGCACCACCACGGTTACTATCCCCTTCTGAAAACATAAAGTGTGTTTATTCTCTATTTTTTTTTCCAAACTGGTCAAAACTCAAAGGATCCTGGGTTTACAGCATATTGTCATATAACTCAGATCACAAAACTAGAAAAGAAACATCTGCAGATACTCCTTGCTTAATGGCTGCAGTTGGGTAACGAATCTCAGCTGTTGGGCAAAGCACTCATTAAGGGAGATGCCTACATGACTCCTTTGCTCAACAACCACAATCCCAGCATTCCCAATTGTGGTTGTTAAGTCATCATCCAGATTGTCAAATGGACAAAGCAAAAGAGCTGCCTGCCAGAGGGTTTCACTTCTGTGTGGAGCTGAAATCCTCCCAGCTGGTTGCCCTTTTGTTTTCAAATGTTGCTGCCGCTTGCCAAAGAATTTCAGTTTTCCACTGTTCAAGGAGGGGCAATCCTTCAGGAGGCTGCAGGAATCCATCCCTCCATTTGCAACTTTTCCTGCTGGCTTCCCCACTGACATTTAGGGAAGCTAGCAGAGAAGATTGTAAACAATGATCACATGATTGCAGGGCACTTGGCCAACAGTTGCAGATGAGAGTTGGCTGCCAAGTACCTGAAATATAACCACGGGAGTGGGGTGGCACAATGTTTTATGACAGCCAGAAAGGAACATTTCCAAGGCTGTCATAATTCTGAACAGTCTTTACTTTACTTTATTGATTAGCCCTTGGGCCATATCAAAGTGCAGAGTTCCAGACACAAATTATTACTAAAATCTGATAAAAACAATTTAAAATGAAATTGGATAAAATACACTTTAAAATGATATTGGAATAGAGTACGATTTAAAATTAAATTGGAATAAAATACAGTTTAAAATGATAGCTTTGATTAGCCTATAGGCCGTATCAAAGCACAAGGTGCAAACACATATCACAGATAAAATCTTATACAAACAATTAATATAAAATAGAATGACATAAAATTATATTTCGGTGTCACCCTTACAATCTACCCCAATCAGTCCCATGTATGCAGATCTCATTTTGTTTAAGTCCTGTGCTGTGTTAAATGTTATTTTCAGGTTCTGGATGCAGAGAACCTGAACAGTCAATTGGTTCAAGGTCTAGGACTAACTGGGTGCTAAATGATCTAATGAGTGAGGTGGTAGCAGCTGAGTAGCTAAAACGTATCAACTGTTCATGAAAACTCCCTCTCGTAGACCACTGATATCTAATGCAGCGCATTTTGCAAGTGTTTTAGGATTATTTGCATCATTATAGCCCAGAGTTGAAACCTTGACAATGAGAAAAGACTTTGCACATGCACAAATTTCTTTTGAGCTACAGTGCGCACACATATGGAAGAACTGGACCAGGATGCATGCTTAAACACACATTGCTGATTTCAAACTTTTCTTTCTCCAGCTGGAAAAGGCTGTAGGGATTAACAAATCTAAGTCTGTTGCATGAAGATTAGATGTATACTATATTTCAGCACACTTTCCCCTTTGCTTATTACATCTAACGATCTGCTAATTTTACCTGGCATTCGGCTAAAGCCCTATGTTGTCTATGCTATCCAATAAATTATAATGTGCACATTGTCTTTCCCCCCTCACCCCTTGTGACTGAGAGGAATTTTGCTTTTAGCAGGAATGGTAGCTCCAATTCTTTTACAAATGTGTCAGGGTGTCTTGAATACTGTCTGAAGTGAAACCTTGTTTTTTTGTGGGTTTTTTGGGGGTTTTTTTAAGCTCAGGAGTTTAAAATAAGTAGTTTTTAATAGAAAAGTCTGAGTCTTTTTTAAAGCAATAAAACTAGAGGAGCGATCATTAGAATAGCAGTGAACAAAAAATAGAGTCAGATGAGACCAATTCAATTTAAGCTAGTGATGGAGAAGACAAGAAACTTTTTTTGGCAACCAATACATCTAATTCTAGGACTTGTCAAATCTTTGCCAAAATGTGGACACTGAAAATGGGTTACTCAGAAATTTGTTGCCAATAATCTGGTTCTTCATTTGCAGGTAAATGCACCTGGCTTTATCTTGATCTGGTTTCTGACACAAATGCAGCTGTGATAAATTAAAGCATGCTTGCAGATTTTTTCAGTATGCATAATTTACAGATGAAGAACAGGTCACCAAAGAAGCAAACATTGGCTTCAAGAATGAACAAACCAGCCAGAATGATAGTGTCTAGTCCAGCATTTTTCAGCCTTGGCAATTTTTTTTTTATTTCATTTTGTCACAACAGTATACACAAACATCGACATAAAAAAAACACCACATCATAAAAGAAATATATATATATATATAAGTAAAAGTATGCAACAGCTATGTTAATTTGATATAATGAAGGGAACAATAGGACAGGAACGGTAGGAACTTTTGTGCTCTTATGCACGCCCCTTAGTAGCATATGTCCAAGTATGCTGGATGAGGAATTCTTGAAGTTGAAGTCTAAACATCTTAAAGTTGCTGAGGTTGAGAAACACAGGTCTAGTCCCTGGAAAAGGAAGATCTGGTTAAATAATAGGTATTCTGACTCTAGGGGCCTGCTCTTCAGTTTCGTTGGCTTTTTTTCTGTTGATTCTGACACCAACCCACAGTCTCAGCCTCCTTTCTTACAAAAAACGGTGCCGTTTGTTACTGTAGTCACTGCTCAAATATTTCTTTCATAATATTGTTATCCATCCAGCCATCTCACTAACACTTAGCTCTATTGCTATTTTTCATCTAATTTCTAGAAAGAAGCTGTTTCACTTCTCTGTTGCCTAAGACAGATAATGGGTAGGAGGAAGGTGAACTCTTTGAGGCAATTTAAAATGCTGATGGTTAGTCATCATTCTGGCCTGAGAATTGCAATGCAGCCTGTTCTGAAAAGGCTTTTGCTCCCACTGAAAAATCAGCTTGCAGGGTATTTCTTGGCTCTGTGATTTCCCAGGATCTTCAGGTAGTGACAGTAACAAGTCAGACATTTGATTAACCCTGCTAGTTTAGTAGCTATAAATCTTTCTGCGTTAGTTGGATGGCAGCAATTATCCCTACCTTGACTAAATTCTTCTTCTGTTAAATTGTGTCCAATTCCCAGAGACTGCCCTGCAGTTTTCTTGGTGAGGTTTTTTTAGAAGTGGATTTGCCATTGCCTCCCTTTTAGGGCCAAGAGAAAATGACAAGCCCAAGGTCCCACAGGAAGGCCTGGAGGTACGTTGTCCATGGGGTCACAATGGGTCAGACATGACTTCGCAACTAACAACAACAAAGGTCATCCAGCTGGTTTTGTGCCTCAGGCAAGTCTCACAGTCTCTGGCTTCTGGCCTGATGCTTTAACCACTATCCCCAACTGACTCTCATAGATTGGTTCAAATTTTTAATTCATTATATGTAGGACGAGGAAGTTTGAAACATTTTGTTAATGCAAATGTGGCAGAGAAGGTGATTTGCTAAATTCAGGTAAGGTATTGGTCTTAACCTTTAAAGCATTAGATGGCTTAAGGCTCAACTATCTTAGGGACAACATAGTTTATTGCAAACCTGCTGAAGTATTAAAATATGCAGAAATGATCCCTTTGAAGAGCCCTCTGGTGCAGTGGCTTAGTTCACTGGGTTTCCCAAAGTATGGAATGCTCTAATCCTCCAGCTTTGGTTCCTCGCTTAATCTCTTGGTTTTAAAAAAGCACATAAAGGCATATCTATTTGGCCTTTCCAAATGTCAGTTTTAGTTTTAGTGTTCTTTTAATATTTAACATTAAATATGCCAATGTAGGATATTAAATGATGTTAAATATTAAGATTATTGAAATAAAGTCTTGTGTTTAATATTACAACATGTAACTGAAGACAATATCTTCAGCCATTCTGTTCCACAATTATGTTGCTATTCTGGATCAACTATATGTAGAGAACAGATGTCTAAATGGTCCTTTGCAATCCTCCACTAAATCTCAGAGTGGAAAATGGATGGTTTCTCTGAATTTCTCCAGAAGAAGAAGAAACTCTCCATTAATTTCTCAAGGACTTTGCCTTGGGGATGATCTTAACACCAGAAAAGGTCAATTTAAATCTCCCTGAGATTTAAGTGTGAGAAACAGGAAAATTGCACACCATTGGAGAGAGGACAACAAAGTGTAAAGCCAGATCAATCATACTTTCTCACTTACATACATATACATACATACACATGTGTTACATACACATTCTCACATACACATCACTAAAAAGTGCAAGGCTACATTCCATCTGAGAGACTTTCTTTAAAATTCTCTTCTTTTAAATCAGTTCTAGTGCAAAATCTCTTTTACCAAATTGCATGAGTATTGAGAGAAAAATTGCTGAGGAATTGATATGTCATGAATGCTGAAATTAATAAATTTGGGGATTATCTCTCATACAGTTTACCAGGCAGATTTGCAGAGAGCTGAAAACATCTATGACATTGTCATCCTGTTTTAGTTCTCCTGACCCCAAAGACCAGATGACATCTGTGAAAGTTACCTGAAAACTGAATGGCAAAGCCCTGTTTACTGGTGAAGAAGTCCGTGTTGAACTGAAGGACCACCAAGTTGAAGGTGCTGTGGACATCATTGGGCAAGACAGAACCACTAACTTCTTTCAGGAGGATGCTCTTCTCCACTGGCCCATCCCAGATTCTCAAAACATCATGGAAGTCCTCGGTATGGAAAACTATGAAATGGAGCCTGTATTTGGGGGAGGGCAAAACAGGACGGGGAAGAGAAAGAACAGCTACAGTCAAGACTGGATTTGCATTTTAGAACTGGGAAAGTCTGAAGTAATGTTACAATGTTCTTCAGGTATCAAACAGGGATCATGTAGAAATGAGAAGCCAGAAGCCTTTTTCAGATTAATAACTTTTGTTCATAAGACGACTGTGTACAGATAATCCTCAATGTCCATCATTAAAAGTTACAATGGCACTGAAAAAAATGATTTAGAGCTGTAGTGGTGCAGTGTGGTACAAGAATGCAGTACTGCAGGATACTTCTGCTGACTGCTGGATGCCAGCAGTTTGGCAGTTAGAGCAGGGGTCTTCAACCTTGGCAACTTTAAGCCTGTTGGACTTCAACTCCCAGAATTCCCCAGCCAGCTTTGGGAGTTGAAGTCCACCAGCCTTAAAGTTGCCAAGGTTGGAGACCCCTGAGTTAGAGTTTCACCAGCTCAAGGTTGGCTCAGCCTTCTATCCTTTTGAGATTGGTAAAATGAGGACCCAGACTGTAAACTACTGAGAGAGGACTCTAAAGCACTGTGAAGTGATATATAGGTCTAAGTCAGTGGTTCTCAACCTTTATAGTGCTGTGACCCCTTTAATACAATTCTCCACGATGTGGCGACCCCAACTGTAAAATTATTTTCGTTTTGAATTTATCGCGCCTGAAGCCGTATTGGCTAGCCATCTGAACTGCTTGCGATTGCCTTGAGAACGGGGGCATTAAAGCGGAGACTCCTCCCCTATTAAGTTTATTGCGCCTGAAGCCAGATTAGGCTAGCGATTGGGAGTGATTGCAGCTGGCTTGAGAGGGAGACATCAGAGCAAAGATTTCTCTCTTTTTTAATTCATCGCGCCTGAAGCCGAATTCGGCTAGCGATTTGAAGAGCCTGCAGCTGGCTTGTGGAGTCAACCATTGGAGCGCGATTCTTCGACTCGCAAGTATACTTCCCATATTTCCGATGGTCTTAGGTGACCCCTGGCAAATCGTCATTCGACCCCCAATGGGGTCACGACCCACAGGTTGAGAACCGCTGGTCTCATGCCCTATCCACGGTTACTCACGCACTCGTGACGTCTCGCCTGGATTACTGCAATGCTCTCTACATGGGGCTCCCCTTGAGGGGCATCCGGAGGCTACAGTTAGTCCAGAATGCAGCTGCGCGGGTGATAGATGGAGCCCCTCGTGGCTCCCATATGACACCTATCCTGCGCAGACTGCACTGGCTTCCTGTGGCCTTCCGGGTGCGCTTCAAGGTTTTGGTGACCACCTTTAAAGCGCTCCATGGCATTGGGCCGGGTTATTTACGGGACCGCCTACTGCGACCGAATACCTCCCACCGTCCCGTGCGCTCTCACAGAGAGGGTCTCCTCAGGGTGCCGTCAGCGAGGCAATGTCGTCTGGCGACGCCCAGGGGAAGGGCCTTCTCTGTGGGGGCTCCCACCCTCTGGAACGATCTACCCCCCGGACTTCGTCAGCTTTCGGACCTTCGGACCTTCCGCCGCGGGCTTAAAACATACTTATTTAATTGTGCAGGACTGAGCTAGATTTTAAATTTTGGGTTTTAAATTGGGTTTTATTTCTATTTTTAATTGGACGGGCTTTAGAATAAGTTTTTTAAATGTTTTATATTGTATTTATATTCTATTTATCTGTTTTTAGTGCCTGTAAACCGCCCTGAGTCCCTTGGGAGATAGGGCGGTATATAAATATGATTAAATAAAATAAAATAAAAATAAGTGCTATTGCTATTTACGACTGTTTTTTACAGTTACATCCTTAACAGCATCCTCATGGTCATATGATCAAAATTCAGATGCTTGGCAACTGGCATGTATTTATGACAGTTGCTGTGTCCCAAGGTCGTGGGATCATGATGCGTGAATTTTAGACAAGCAAAGTCAATGGGGAAACCAGATTCACTTAACAACGGTGTTACTAATTTGACAACTGCAGTGATTCACATAACATCTGTATCAAGAAAGGTCACAAAATGGGGCAAAACTCACCAAACAACTGTCTTGCTTAGCAACAGAAATTTTGAGCTCAATTGTGGTCGTAAACTGAGGACTACCTGTATGCTTTTTAATAATATATATTTGGTCTGTAAAGGTGCTACCAGATTCTTTCTGATTTTTGGTACTACAAACTGACATAACTTTCTCACTGCAATCTCAGAAAGAAGCCAAGTTCTATTTTCATTCATCCCAGGCAGAGAATAATGGATCTACATTATAAAGAGGGCAATTGTGACTGAACTTTAGGGGAAAAAATTCTAATTGAAAAACAAAACAAAACACAGTTTGACAAAGAAAACGAGGTGATGAATTTTTTTCATTGGGTTTGTTGAAAGAGAGACTAGATCAGGGGTCTCCAACCTTGTAGAAGCTTTGCTGGCTGAGGGACTCTGAGAGTTGAAGTCCACAAGTCTTAAAGGGACCAAGGTTGGAGACCCCGGACTAGATAGCCAATGATTAGGGATGTTTTTAAATTTAGTTTGCTAAACTGAAGATGAAGTTGACCTAAGTAGTTTCCCCAATTCTAAGATTTTAACATTCCTCCCAACAATTTGGGAACTGCAGTTTAACTTGAGAGATTGAGGACTCAGTTACAAATCTAGTCCCTTCTATGTCACTCTGCAATTTCTCTTCAGTTTCCATGTGGAGAAAAGCTGGTGATTTCATGAGATTAGATTTGTAGAAAAGACACCGAATACACGATTGCTTGGAGGAAATGAAACATGAAAATAGCATCATTTAGAGATGGAGGAAATCATAGACTTGTTATGAAGGGAAAAGAATAACTGAGCGGGTAGAAGCAAATTCATTTCAGATAAATTCTCAGGGAAAAGATGCTTTTAGACCAAGTAGGGAAGGTGATGATAGAGTGAAAAGACGGAGATTTTTTTAGAGGTTCTCTGTACTTGTACCGAACTGAACAGGGCTTCTATTTTCTTTTCTTTTTCATTATCATTGATCCCCCCCCCCCGCCTTATGGTATGCAGTGGCAGCAGCATGAAGCTTTTAATATTTTAATTCCATCTTCATGATAATAGGTATGATGGTGATGCATTATAAATGTTGGTGAACTGCATGGTTATTAATTGACTGGGTTTTAGGGAGGGCTGCCCCTCTGGCTTTTTATTTAATATGCCTGTTACATTTATATTAGCATAAACATTTGTACTGAAGAGGCAATAAAAGATTGATAGACTCTACTGTAAGAAGAATGGGAATACTGAGTTAAAAGACCCAAGTGATGAGCTTTTTAAAAAAAAAAAGGTGTCAAAGCTGCTGGTTTGTCGCTTAGTATTCCTTGAAATTTCACAAAATGTGTTCTGCTGAGGGAAATTACAATTCTTCCATAGATTATTTGCAGCGCCCCCCTCCCAACTAAGTAACTGTAGTTGTGTTGGTTAAGGATGACTGAATTCTTTTTTTTTTCTTTTTGGGAGAAGAAGGTCCAGAAAGCAGAAGGCAGAATTATGACATGTATCATAGCAATCGACCATAATTTTCATTCCTCCAGCCAACTTCATTTATTTGTGATTTGTGAAGCTCAAAATGTAGCTGAATGAAGTCATGAATCAACATCTGCTTTGAAAAGATTAACATCCAACTGCATGTTCAAAAGACATTTTGTCTTTGTGAGGTGGGGGATAGGGAATGAATGCCCAAAAAATAGAATCTGGTAAAAGATTCTGGAGAAAAAAACTGCTTTAAACCTGGAAGTCTGCAAAATCTTTTTCAGAACAATCCTAAATCAGGAGCAAGAGAGGTATAGCCTTTTAGAGGTTGCAGTTATCCAGATCTGGATTTATGGTTAATGATGGTAATAAAATCATCGTATACCAATAAATAACATTTAGAAACTCACCAGGTTCTCCATTCCTTCCCTAAAGCTATGTAGGTGAGAAATTAGCAGGGATGTATAGGCGGAAACATTGAGGGGAATTGGGGGTGGGGGAGAGTCCTATCTTGTGACTGTGCATGCTACATGCATGTATAATTAGAAATTGGCAGCAGCTAATGGCTTGGTTCTCCCCTCCCCCCATTGATTAAGTCTTAAGATGCATCCAGAAAAGCAGATTTCAATGGAGTTCTCACTTTGAAATATAAATTAAATCATGCTAATTGCTGCTGAATAGATCTTTGGTGATCTCTGAGTACTCTTTGCTGCTGGGTTGGTCTTTCCTTGCAGACATTCCATAACTCAGCTAGTTACACTCGTTGGATCATGAAGCGTCTGCAAGAAAACAACCAAGCTCAGAGAGCAGCAAAGACCCCACAGTTCAATCCTGATCTACAAATATTCACTTCCATTGGTATCTTCCTAGTCCTTTACATTCTTGGAAAGAAATCATATTTATGTTTCATTATTTAAACTGGACTTCCCTAATCTCATTTGATTGATATCTAGTGATCCAGAATCTTCAGAATTCTGAGAAAACCTGAGCTGTATTATGTCTACAGAAAGAAATGGGCTAGGAGAACCTTGTTTTCAGTCAGTTTTCAGAAAGCTTAAAAAAAACTTTCTTGTTTTAATACTGGATATTGTATTATTTTAATACCATTTTAAGATGGATTTTATACTATTCTTCTTTAAAATTGTATCCCCAAAAGCTTCCCAGGGCCATTAAGGAACCAGGAAGGATAAAAATACATCAATCCAATAAATAATCAAAGGCTACACGATTACCGAATGGCTCAGAAGTGATCCACGTGCGCAAATAAGAGCTCACATACGTGCAAGATCATGATGAGGTTTCCCAAAATATTTTCTTTAGAGATATGGGTACAAAAAGAAAGAGTTCCATTTGTCCTATTAACGGGATGCCCAAATTGTAGAGCATTCCAACAACCCGATCACATCTGAAGTATGTAATTTAAAGTATCAAAGGGTTTGTGGCAGTGGTGAAATCCATTTTTTTTTACTATCGGTTCTGTGGGCGTGGCTTGGTGGGCGTGGCAGGGGAAGAATACTGCAAAATCTCCATTCCCACCCCACTCTAGGACCAGCCAGAGGTGGTATTTGCCGGTTCTCCAAACTACTCAAAATTTCCGTTACTGGTTCTCCAGAACCTGTCAGAACCTGTTGGATTTCACCCCTGGTTTGTGGTGGATGTACTCTGGATTCCCAAGAGGGAGGGGCTTCATTCCAGAGGTTTATAATGAAGTTTATATAGTTTGGTTGGGAGAAAGAGGACCAAGACAGCTCCTTCCAGAAGTTCTCAGAGTCTATCTTTAATGATGCAAGTAGTTGCTTTAGTTTGGGAAGATTTATGTCTATAGGTAAGGAACAATCAATGAAACTGCTTAGAAAAAAGCAATGTGTCTTTCCTGATTTTTGGAGCCCAGTAGAGACATAAATTCTTAAGTTTAGGCTTAGATTCCTCTCTACGAAACCCCAACAGGGATGAACAAAGAGAAATTTGGAGAGAAAGAAAGCAAGCCAGACCATGCAAATAGATGGGAATGTGGGGGTGGGGGAATGATAGTTCAATGTAAACTCTGCCGCTTTCATATGGGCACTGTGATGTTGCACATATGTATATAAGGGAAAGAATGTGTACCAGAACATCGCAATGCACATCTCATCGTTCTGACCAAATCTCTGAAGTTAGAGAGGGAAGAAGGAATGGCTTTGAGGGCAGGAGGAAGAGCTTCTGCCAACACACTGGTCAGCTAAAAAGGCCCTGACTCCCGAGCAAGAATGTAATGTGACTAAACGTCTCAGACAAGTTCTTCCCAACTCTACACAATCATGGAGGGAGGGAAGTACATTCAGACTTGCAAAATGATTACTATAGCTTTACACTAAAAGTAGTATTGACCTACACAGCATTGGCTTCCTAATCTCTTGTATCTGATAATAGAATAGAATAGAATAGAATAGAATAGAATAGAATAGAATAGAATAGAATAGAATAGAATAGAATAGAATAGAATTTTTTATTGGCCAAGAGTGATTGGACACACAAGGAATTTGCCTTGGTGCATATGCTCTCAGTGTACATAAAAGAATGCCTCTTGCTAAATTTGGCAAGTAATTCAAAAGAGGACCCAGCACATTCATTCTGTCTAGCAAGATCTTTTTTTCAAATTGCACCCTTGAAAGCTGTCATGCTGTTATTACACAGTTCAGGCTGGAATTATACTGTTTGGGTTTGGATGTTCTCTTCTAAGCTCTTCAAAAAGGGCTTTGCATCTCTCTGGCAGCAATCAATATTCTAGACGTATCTGAAGCTGTGCAGGTATGAATGTGATTAATACCTGAGAGCAGAGAAGCCGTTATGAGAGTTAGAACTTCAGGCATCTCTTTCTATTTTCCCATTCTTTATTGCTACGATGCACTAAATCCAATTTGTCTCCAAGAATTACATCGGACCAATTAAAACTAGCACCTCTACCCTGATTAATCCACAAATCTTATTTTTTTAAAAATGTATGGTTGATTAATTTGCTGATTATGAAGCTTGAGCCCTACTTTTTATCCTCCTCCTATTGATGCCAAATAGTAAACACTGAAGTATGCAAAGCAGGAGAAATCATGCAAATGTGATCAATTTGCATAATTCAAACAGGTTGTAGAACTCGGCTATTCCTGCCAAGAGTCAGGGTTATTTTGGCACAGGCATTTTCATGCATTTATTTCTTTATTTTTAATTGCAGGGTAGAAATGGCCCCACGTAGAAACACCTGTGCCCTGCTCACAGCACAACGTAATTGATTCAAAACCACAGTGACAGAATGAGTGCTGGATGTTGTGGGGGGTGTTGCTGATCTAATCTTTTCCAGTCTTTGAACTTACCCTATTGTGCAACCAGCTTCTGCTTCAATTGTCCAGACACAGTTGAGATTGTGATCATAGGGCGTTGGAAACCCTGGAGATAGGATCCTTCCTGAAGATTCACCTCGAATGCTGCCCCCACACTCAGCTGAAAGAAGCCACAAAAACAATTCAGCAACTGAACTCTAAACATCCTTTTCTTCCTTTGGGGAAGTCTTTACTTTTGCTGCCCATTCAAGTAAGAGATTCCAGAGAAAAGAGGTTACAGAAAATATAGAATAGGATATCCAACAGCTGTTATCATTTGGGTACTCACCATATATTAGAACTACAGATTCATAATTTCCTTTGACCAAACTACTTGGGGTTGATGTGTGTTGTGCTTTCACACCCTTGAAAAGTGTCATATTAGTGTACACAGAGAGATGGGGGAGGGGAGCCCATCAAAGTAAACCCAGAAGCAGATTTGGCTGAATTTGCATAACATCCTTAAACTCAATGTAGATCTAATGCAGTGTTTCTCAGCCTTGGACTTATACATTAAATAAATTCTTTGAACTTTAAGATTTGTAAACGTCAACTCCCAGAATTCATTAGCTAACATGCTAGTGCAAGATGCATGCTAGGTGGGGAATTCTGAGAACTGAAATCCACTGATCTTATATTGCCATGGTTGAGAAACATTGATCCAATGGCTGCTTTTGGACAGTTTCCAAATATTAAGTATTTTGTGAATTAGCATGTTGAACAATACAGACCATTTGATTACTTATGATTCTATATATCAAGCAATGCAGAAAAAGAGTAAATTTAAACACCTAAAAGTAGTTTCATGTATTGTGTGAATGTGTTCCTATTGTGTATTGTGTTCCTATTTTCTAGGAATGAAATCGATTTTAAAATTATATCTCTTCAATCCATGTTCACCTTTAGCTACAGTGACTCTGTTTTCTTGGAAAAAAAATAAGGACAAACATGAAAAGGGACAAACCTGAAAGAAGTTCAATAAGGATAATTTTTATTAATAGTCTATGTTTATAAATGTACCTTACAAAGGAAAATTGAAGCGCAAACCCAAGAAAAACTTTATGAGAATGAGCATATTTTATTAAAAGTTACATATCTGAAATAAAGGACTGTCTTTTATAATAATGGAAATATGGTCACTCTAACTTTCGCTCTGTAACTTTCCTTTTAGTCTGCTCTTTCTTTTTAGAAGATATAGATCAGGGTAGCCCTCGGCATATAACCATAATTGAGTCCAACATTTCTGTTGTTAAGTGAGACATTTGTTCAGTGAGCTTTGCCCAATTTTACAACCTTTCCTGCCATAGTGGTTAAGAGAATCACTGCAGCTGATAAGCTGGTAGCAATAGCAACAGCACTTAGACTTATATATTGCTTTGCAGTGCTTTGCAGCCCTCTTTCAGTGGTTTTAGAGTCAGCATATTTCCCCCAACACTTTGGGTCCTCATTGGTAATCCAGTTGTTAAATGAATCTAGATTCCCCATTGACTTTCCTTGTCAGAACGTCACAAAAGGTAGTCATATAACCTCAGGATACAGTCATAAATATGAGTCAGCTGCCAAGCATCTGAATTTTGATCACACGGTCATGAGGATGCTGCAATTGTCATAAGTCTGAAAAAGAAGTCATAAGTGACCTTTTTCAGTGCCATTGTAAATTTAGTGAATGATCACTAAATGAACTGTTATAAGTCGAGGAGTACCTACCCGTGTTTTCCCGAAAATAAGACCCTGTCTTATATTTTTTTGTACCCTGAAATAAGCGCCTGGCCTTATTGCCAACCACTCAAAAGCCTGATTGGGCTTATTATCAGGGGATGTCTTATTTGGGGGAAAACAGGGTATATAGTATTGTCCTTTGACAATAGTTTTTTTCTAAACAAGTTTGCTGCAAATACACAGGCATTTTTGAACCCACATGTAGATTTGGGAATAGAGAAAGCAGCAGATAATGCCACTGCCTTTTTGGCTCCAAATCAACCACTGGAAAACTAAACAAACATTACCTGTGCGCAAAGGAAATTTTATTAAACAAATACAGGAGGTTTCCAAAAGTTTGTTGATTGGGGGGGCATTAATAACAATGTCACTAATATACCATTTTTCTTCTTTATTTCTCCCCCACCCCCGCTTAGCTGTTGTTGCAAAAGATACAAATAGCAAATGACCTGGCAATTTATCCTGTTACATCTTCAGCGCCGAGGACTTTGTGCTGTTACGGCACAGTGCATGGCAATTACCATTTGCTCCACACACCCCAAATGGTGGAGGAGATACTGTAGGGAGGAAACTGTCTTTTTTGTTGTTGTTTTTGTTTAAAACAGAATGACTTCAGAAACTTAAGAACAACCCCATTTCTCCCCCCTGCCCAATGTCACTCTAGCTATACTAAACTGGGATGTATAGAAATGGCATGCACCTTTTAAAGCAGGGCTGTCAAGTTCCTGGCCCATAGGCCGAATGCATCATGTGCTGGCTATGCCCACGCCTGGTTTAGCAAAGGGGGAAAACATCCTGATACCATCATGTTACGCTGCAGTGATGAATGAGTTTGACACCCTGTTCTAAAGGGGTCTGAATATATTGGCTCAAACCAAGATCACCTATTCCAGTCTGAAAAGTGCTTTTTCAAGAGGCAACTGGACTTTCTCGTTTTTCTTTGAATACTTTTTGCTTCTCATCCAAGAAGCTTTTTCAACTCAGAGCTGAAGAAGCTTCTTAGATGAGAAGCGAAATATCTTCAAAAAAAATAAAAAATCCAGATTGTCCAGTTGCCTCTTGAAAAAGCACTTTTGGGACAACCCTGATCTGGATCACTGAGACTGTCCATATACATTTAGTTACACCTATTCCAATATTTCCCAACCTCAGCCATTTTAAGATGTATGGACTTTAACTCCCAGAATATCCCAGCCAGTATTCTGGGAGTTGAAGTCCACACATCTTAAAACAGCTAAGGTTGGGAAACACTGACTTATTCAGACAGCCAAGTAACAGAAGGTTGAAATTCCACTCCAAGGCAAGAGTCTGAAAGCAGGGCTAGAAACCAAGAAGTGGCTAGACAATTCTCGATGCTCATTCATTCCCAAACAGTGAGAACATGACATGGTGACAAAAGGAAGGCTTGATTGGTGCCCTCGATGTGTACTAAAAGAGAGAAACAAACTGCATCTTGTATTGATCGACTCATTAGCCTGAAGGTTATTGGAAAAACAGTAGTATGAATGCTGGAAAGGAAATAGTAGGAATTAAAGCTATTGTGCACATTTGGACAGGTGAAAAGGATTGATAGAAAATCTTCTGCAGTAATTCTGCCATTGATCCTGATCCATTTGTAAAGGTGGTGCTCTTCTGTGCCCCTAATTCATCCCAAGCAGCCTTCAGATTAGAACTGTATTTATCAGGCCCCAAGAACCACATGTGGTTCATTTATTGTTGTTCTCCTACAAACAATTACTTGCAATAATTATAGATATATTTTGCAAATTGCTAGGGAGGGTCCAAACTTATTATCTTCCTGCATACCAGACGTTCTAAGCTCCGCTGCCTCTTTGCCTTCTGGGAAAAAGCTCCTCCTTCCTGCAACTCTGAATTTACATTCCAATAACGTCTCAGCTATGCATTCAATTATTTAACAATTTTATCACATTAAAATTTCAATTCAGTATGAACATTTCAATGATTTTCCTGAAGATTCCAAAAACTATGGGTGGCTTTGGGACATAAAATTACACAGCTAAATCAACTCGTCTGCCATCCCCTTAGTAGCTATGCCAAATATCTGGGGAGTGATTACCACACAAGAGGGAGGAGTCATACCTACGCAGGTGGGGAGAGGCTGGTCCCAGGATCTTCGCTCTCCAGTCAAGCAAGTAAGCACACGGCTTCCGCGTAATGTGTAGCCAGGATCACAACTGAAAGAGACGGAACTCCCTGCAAAATGTCCCTCATCATGGACTTTGTAGCCAAATTGCGGGATTCCAGGGTTCTCACATTTGATTAAATCAAAACCTGAAATCAGGAATAAAGGCAATTGGTTAGAAAGAAATCCCAGTCTTGTCTCAGCTGTAGTGTTAGCAAAAACTATCAATGGCTGATGAAACTCTTTTAGAAACTTCCAGGATGTAGTCTGAGAAAAGGCATCCAAGAACATGCAACTTTGCAGTCTTTCTAAGGTGCCAGGACTAAGATGAAGCATCCAATGGAAAAGACCCAAGAAAGTGGAGGTATTTAAGAAGCCGGAGAAAAATGCTGCAAAATAGCAAGGAATAGATTCCTCTCTGAAACAGGCTTGTTATTTGCTGATTCTGAACCTTATGGATCAATCTGATGAATTGGTTGTAAATAGATGTATTGAAAGCTGTTTCTTGTGTAGCTTATTTCAGTAGAGGTAGTGATCTGTAATTTTTCAAAAGAGGGCTTAATAACCTGATATGAGTAGAACAATAGACATAGAAAGATGGGGAAGTGTGTGAAGATGAACACAGTGATATTTACATAGACAACTTGTAAAGAAAAATGTGCTCTTACATGAAGCAGGTATAAATAATTTCCTTTGGAATGTTTATATATAAAAAAATAAAATATCATCATAAGATCTGGCATTAGCTTGGCTTCCATCTAGACACCCTTTCTAGGCAAACTAATTTTTCTTAAATGTTTGGTTCCAAATACAGCTTCTCTGTAGGAGCAGTACAGAGATTTTAACACTGCCCTTTCTCCAGCTGCAGGGCTGGCAGCCTCCATACTTACTAGAAAACTGCAGCTCAAAACCTTGATTTGTGCCATTTCCATCTGTGATGAATTCAAGCCACATCGAGCTGGAAGTGCTGTTGACATTAAGACCCAACATCTCTGCATGGCTGAAGGAGCCCAGCAGGCGAGCTGAGTTATTGTTGCCATCATAAATCTTGGAAAAAAGGAGAAAACAAATATGAAGATGGATTCTCTTGTCTCTGCCCATCCGCTGATCCTGCACTCCTTGTTTCTACAAGTCAACAGTTTTGTTCATTTGGCGATGAGTGGAGCATTCCTCATTGTCCCATGTCTTTGGCCTGAGCACTGTGACATGAAAACAGTGTTGGCTTTTCTTTTGAAGGAGGAGGGCATGTTGCACTGGTAGCCATTAGGGTGTCAAAAGTATCAAAATGCCTTTGTCAAGCTCAAAGAACTAGGACCACCCGTAGTTATTCAAGCCTATACACACAAATCTGTTCAAGTGAAGTTCAACACTAAATTGGTGACAGATGAGGGTCAACAGAGTTCAGGAGGGGTTGGACCTGGTTGGACCTTATGGCAACACAAGGACTCTAAATTGATGATGCATTTAACTTTGCCCCCAGCTCTGCCTGATCTTCTCCTACAGCTTTGCATTCAAAGCATCTGTATTCCTGCAATGTTTCAGTACAAGATGGTCTCTCAAAACATGAAATTGTTTCCCTGGATCATCATGAAACTTCCAACAACTTTGTTTTGAGCTCAAAATTCCACCTCAATATCCTAAAACAGCTCTCTTGTTCTCAAAATGAGCATGTTATCCTTAGATCTAAAATGTTCTGCATACCCACAGTAGCCACCCATTTAGATTTCCCAGAATGTATCTGAGAGGTTTCATTGGCAGTATAAAGCTGGCAGATGACTAAATCAATGCAGGTGTTGGAGAAGCAAATCACAATTGCCACTATCTCACCCTCTAAATAGTATCTCAAAAAATAACTACTGTATTCAGTAAACAAAATTCATCCAGTGATTTGAATTAAACAATTATATCAGTTTTGATTTGTATATTATCTCAATCAATCGATCGAGCAACATTTCTTTATGGGCCAAGACCAAATACAATAACAAGTTAGCATACAATTACAATAACTATAAAATAAGATGTAAAAAATGGAGAGAAAATCTTAATGCATTTCGCAGCTATCAATTCCAAACTCTCAGATCAGAATGAAATAATTATATGGATTTCCACCACAAGTGCTCTCTTCTGCCGGCTTTTCATACAAATAAAAGGTTAAAAGAAGATGACCTCTTTTAAAAGAGTGTCTTTTAGCTTCGTTATTTATATGCATTTCCCTTAAAATGACATTAAAAGTGTTTTATTAGTTTCCTCATTAATTAGACAGTGCTTTATTTTATTATTTTATCCAGTTTTCTGAACTCAAGGCATCTTAGAATAATATGAAGAAATATAAAACATAGAATTTTCCTGTAACATCTTCACAAAACCTGGTTCTTATTTACTTCTTATTTGGGTGCTGTTCTTACATTCAAAACTGCAAGACATATATAGAACAGCCTTGGAAGGAGGTTCAAGTCTGATGCTAATTTTCATCCGAAAACTGATGGATCTTTTCTGATATTCATAAACAAAACACACATTCCATTAAAACACTCTCTGATTTTATTTGGGCCTGGTGCCTTTGCTGCATTTAAAATTGTTAATAAAATTAGGGGAAACAGTCCCTTCTCCTGATCCAAATACAAGTAGTTCTCCACTCACAATAATATATTTAGTGACTGTTCACCGTTAACAATGGCATTGAAAAAAAGTTACTTACAGCCAGTCCTTGCACATATAACTGATGCAGCATCTCCATGGTCACAAAATCAAATTTGAGTGTTGGGAACCAACGTGTAGTTACAATAATCACAGTGTCTTGGGGTCATGTGATCGCTATCTACGACCTTCCCACTGGCTTCCAGCAAGCAAAGTCAATAGGGGTAAGCTGGATTTGCGTAATGTGCCTATATGATTCATGTGACAACTACAATGATCCACTTAACAGCCATGGCAAAATGCGACTCACTTAACAATCACCTTGCTTTTAAAAAATGAAAATTCTGGTTTGAGTTGGTTAACCAGATTATTCCTTCCCAGGATAGGCAATCTCTGAAAATAGTCAGATCCTGTTAGACCCATTTAGGGCTTTGAAGATCTATGCTAGCATGGTCAGTTGTGCTCAGTAGACAATTGATAGCTGGTACATAACTTTCATTACAGGCATAATATTCATGTAATCCTGAATATAGATAAGCAGTCTGGCCACCCTATCACCACACTTGTAATATTGTATCCCGTTTTGGTCATCACAATATAAAAAATACATTGAGACTCTAGAACAGTGGTAGTCAAACTGGTCCCTACCGCCCACTAGTGGGCGTTCCAGCTTTCATGGTGGACGGTAGGGGTTTTGTCCGATACTGAAGCACTTTCCTTTTTTAAAAATTTAATTGACTTTTTCAAAAAAAAATCACAGCATTATTTAAAAACATTTTCATTAGGTTTTCATAAAATTCCCCGTGACAATTTAAATTTCTGAAAATATGCTATTTGTATCACCCGCACATCAGTTTAGTTCACGTTACGTAAGTGAAACTAAATGGCGCTATAGTGTGACCGCAAACAAAAAAGCCTTGTCCCAGAATAGCTCGTGCATCTCCCCCCCCCCACCCAGCTGTAACAGACAAGCAGAGCTGGTAGCTTGCGCCCTTCCCCCACCCAATCAACGATGCGCGAGAGGCATGCGCAGACGACGATACACGGTGCATTACTGTGGAACCGGTGGGCGGTTAGAAAATTTTACTACTAACAGAGATACAAAAGTGGGTGGTAGGTATAAAAAGGTTGACTACCCCTGCTCTAGAAAGAGTGCAGAGAAGAGCAACGATGATTAGGAGACTGGAGGCGAAAACATACAATGAATGGTTTCAGGAATTAGGTACAGCAACAGCAATAACACTTAGTCGTATATACCACTTTATAGTGCTTTATAGCACTATCTAAGCTGCTTACAAAGTAAATGCATTGCCCCAACAGTCTGGGTCCTCCTTTTACTGACATTGGAAGGATGGAGGGCTGAGACAACTCTGAGCAGGTAAGGATTGAATTCCTGGTAATGAGCTGAATTAGCCTGCAATTCTAACTACTGCACTACCATGGCTCTAGTTTAAACTAATATATCTGGTTTAATGAAAATAAGGACTAGGAGTGATATGATAGCAATGTTCCAATATCTAAGAGGCTGCCGCAAAGAAAAGGAGGCAGTCAACCTATTCTCCAAAGCACCTGAAAGCAGGACAAGAAGCAACCGATGGAAACTAATCACAGAGAGAACCAATCTGGAAATAAGGAGGAATTCTTGGTAGAACAATTAATCAGTGGAAAGACTTATCTCCAGAAGTTGTGGGTGTTCCAACACTGGAGGTTTTTAAGAAGAGATTGGATAACCCAGTGTATAAAATAAAATTTGTGCGTGCATAAGAGCACAAATGTGCCTACCGTTCCTGTCCTATTGTTCCCTTCATTCTAGCCAATTAATTTAGTTGATGCATAATTTTAATTATATATATATATATATATATATATATATTCTTCAAGATATGCTGTTTTATCTATGACATTTGTTTGCGTACACTGTTGTGACAAAAATAAATTTAAAAAAATAAAAATAATAAAAATAAAAAAATGATATAGGATTTCCTACTTGAGCAGGGAGTTGGACTAGAAGACCGCCAATGTCCATTCTAACTGTTATCCTGTCATTTTGTACCAGTTGCAATTCCTGAATTGCATAAAACATATTGCTACATTCAGGATGGGCTGGGGCCAAAGTGTAGAAAATTCTTACCATATTCAATTGGCCCAGGAAAGGATGGCACAGAAGATCACTATGTAAAGGCATTCCTCACCTCCGATCCCAAACCAGTGAGGACACTCCAAGCCTGCAAATCTGCTCTTTCTAGCAGAGTAGAAGCCCATCCATAATAGGTTGAAGCTCATATTGTGAGTTTAGTATCCTCTTTATCAACATTTTAATAATGTCTGGATTTGACTTCAGCTTCTTCTCTTGTCCAGCCCATTATCAAATTTAGACAGTAAGCAGCAATAAGCTGAGCTGTATTTAAGACACTCTACTCCAAAGACCCCCTCCCAGTGGTGTAATGTAGGACTCCATAACTCTAAGGCTAGAGGTCAAACAATAGACTCCAGCAACTGGTCACAATCTGACCAGTAGCATAATACCTCAATGTCTTCAAGACCCAGTTCTGTTAGACCAGCTTTCCTGGCTGAGAAACCCTGGGAATTGAAGTCCACAAGTCTTAAAGTTACCAAGGTTGGAGACCCCTGTGTTAGACAGCTCAGAAGGCTACCATTATTAATAATATAGAAAGCCACCGAAAGACTTGGGGAAAGCAACACTGTTCAGAAGTTTGCAAACTGGTAGGGTTGCAGATTTGGTCTGGGATTGATCAGCTTTGAAATGCATTAGTTCTTCTTTTCTTGTTATGCTTTTTTGCTTAACTATTCTTTAAATCTCATTTTAATGCACCGGACAATTAGTCAATTACCTTGAGGACATCTCCCGCTTCCAAACTGAATGCTCTGGCTTTAAGCTGAATTCCTTTTCCTGGCTGTGTCTGGATGGAATAGATACATTCGTGGTGGTGGTTGTAGTTTAGGGGATAGTTTGGAGATAAGAGAACACCTTGAGTCCCAGTCACAGAGGAACCACATTCCGCTATAGAGAAAGAGGCAGAAGGATTGACTGTTAACAGATGGGTATATACAAGGGATATAAAAAGCATACTGTCTGGGTAAACACTGATGTGGGCTATATTGTGTTTTCCTTCTTACACATGGAATTTTACCTAAACCAGTGCTACACTAAAAACTAAACATTGGATTACAAAAATAAAGAACCATCCTGTAAGTCAGGGGTCTCTAACCTTGGCAACTTTAAGCCTGGCGGACTTCAACTCCCAGAATACCCTGGGAGTATTCTAGGAGTTGAAGTCCACCAGGCTTAAAGTTACCAAGGTTGGGGACCCCTGCTGTAAGTCATTCAGGACTCATGTGCTCTGCATTCGGACATCATAATATAGTCTACTACTCCATCCAAATTGCCATATCTTTCTGCTCTATGATAAAACTGGTTAAACAAAGATGGTGCTGCTCTCCTACACAATTATATTATAAGCCACCTAGAGCAAGGGTCTCCAACCTTGGCAACTTTCAGACTTGTGGACTTCAACTCCTAGAGTTCCTCAGCCAGCTGCTGGCTGAGGAACTCTAGGATTTGAAGTCCACAAGTCTGAAAGTTGCCAAGGTTGGAGACCCCTGAACTAGAGTCATCTCTAAATGAGATGGGCAGTATGTAGTTTTACTATATAGGTAAACATATCCCTGTACCCTGAACCAATCCTATTGTTTTATCTTAGTTCTGCACCTTTTAACTATGCTATGGAGCTGAACACAGCCACAACTTATCAAGGTTGTTGAGATATCCTTCCATGATATCTTAAAGCAGAAGACAACCCAGCCATACTGCCAATTCCCAGACAATGAAGTCAAGTTGGTATATGACACAAGAAAGCTGGACATTTAAAGTCAGTAAGCAACATTTAAAACATCAAGTTCAACATCTTGATGCGGGCAAGTATTATCAATAGCACTTAGACTTATATACCGCTTCACAGTGCTTTACAGCCCTCTCTAAGTGGTTGACAGAGTCAGCCTATGGCCCCCAACAATCTGGGTCCTCATTTAACTCACCTCCGAAGGATGGAAGGATGAGTCAACCTTGAGCCTGGTGAGAAATAAAAGAAATCCCAACGGAGCAAAACTTCCACCCATGCTAGTCATAGTATAACCCACAGCTGCCAAGGACATTTTTGCAGCCTTCAGAGCACTCCTGCCTCACTGCAATTGCAAGTGAGATTTTCTCATTCTTTTATGGCTGGAAATAACATAACGTCATTTGTCTGAAAAATATTGCTAGTTTTAAAAGCAAAATCTGAAAATAATTCATTAAAAATCATCCCTCTGCAGGGGTGTCCACAGCGCTATTGGAGAAGACAGTACAAGAGTCAAGATATTGTGATAGATATAAAGAGGAATGGGATTTTGACTTTTTTGACCACTCCCCTCTTATCTCTGCTTTATATATGTTAATTATAGCTCATACTCATGAGAAAATTGCACTGTTCTCTATGACAGCAAGGAGCAATTCCCCATAATTCTATCACCAAAGAAATTTGGTTTTAATTTGGATTAGAAGAACCTGGCTTCCAGACATTAGGAGAATCTCTACTGCTTGATCTTTTGTGTGTTCTGCTTCTCTGCAGCACACCACATTTCTACAGTTAAAAATGTATGTCCTAGTATACCCAGGAACCATTTGGAGATGGATATTTTGGTTTCAATCTCATAAATTTTCCTAAATTAAACCTATTTTTCCACTGACACGGTTTGGAATCACAAGCAACAGAATCATGTTGTGGGCTTGTTTGCAACTTAGAGAAAGATGTGCATGTATTATTTATTAGATTTAGATCCTATCTTTACTATTGTACTAAAAATGGTATACATAGTGTTCTCTCCTTCTACGTTCCCAACAAAAACCACCTCAGGTGGTAGGTTGGACTGAGAGAAGACTGGCCTAGAATCACTCAGCTGATTCTGTCCTTTATGAAGGATTATCACAATGTATCTCTTAGCACTGTATGATAACTTAGTTTTCTGCTTTCTTCAACAAACCATAGTTACAATGGACCATGCCTCAATGCACTATATGAATTCCATTTTTATGTGAGCAAAACACAGCGCAGTCATATATTATTTGGAATCTAGGGTTACTCTACAGATTTGCACCTGGTTCACTCCCCTCCTTTTCTTTTTTAACTTTATGGCATAGAGATTCCCTGTCAACTTGATTAATCAGTGTTAGCGCAAATTAAGGTTTGCAGACCAAATTTGATAAATTCCCAACTATTAATTTAAATTTCCTCTGCTAGGGTTACCTAAAATTAATAACTGGGTGCTTGTTAAATCTAATTTGCAAATCTTAATTTGTGATAATGAAGGGTAACCTAGATTTTTGTGCAGATGTAATGTTGCCTGTACTCCATGACTTGAGTACTTGGTTTTGATTATTTTTTCATTTCTCTAAGGTCAAAGGATGACCAAGTACATGGACAGTGCAAAATATATCATAAGATCAGCAATTCCAGGCTCCTGGTCTTATTTATTCACTCAGCCTTTACCTTCTCCTAATGCTTCCTACAGACCAAAAACAAGAAAGGCTAAAGAGCTTGCCCAGGGTATGTTCTGATACACTAGACTGCCCAAGCAAAATTAAAGCACGTGACCACCTACCAACACACCTTGGCAGTGGCGAACTCCACACACGCCGTCTACCGCCCAGGCAAGTAATGCTGGAGACACCTTCCAGTCGGTACCCAGGGAAGCAGGAGAAAGTCAAGATGTCTCCCACACCAAACTGAAGACCTTTGCGAATGCTGTAGATTGGCACTTCAGGCTCATCACAAGGTTCTAAGTCATATTCTGATGGGTAGAGAAACACAAGCAACCACTGGGGCATTACCCCCAAAACAGAGAACTTACACCTTTCAATACAATTCATAGAAATGAAAATTTCTCTATCTCTTTCCCGCCTTGACATTAATAAGTTTCTACCTCCCCACTTCCTGCTCCTACACTCCCCATCTTTTAATTGGGCCACAGTATTTTGGATTTTGGATTCACTTATTTATGTTTTTAATTTATATAGTTTTATTTTTTATGATTGTAAGCTACCCAAGATTACTTTAAGGTAAAATTGGTAGCCTATAAATTAACCTTTTTCTTGACCATACAACATTGATCTTCTATGCCCGTGAGAATCTGCCTTGAGAAGACCTTCAGCATTTTTATTTGGGTGGTGGTGGTGGTGGTGATGGAGAGGAACAGGTTGTGATCCAAGCTGATGAAAGAAAACATGCTTTCCAATCTTCATTCCAAGGAGAAGAGAAAGTTGTAGTGCACCTGCACTTCTTTAATGTCAAAATAACCAAATAGAGGGTCCATTTTACTGTCTACTTCTCCTCTGCCTGCAATTTGCAGCTCCTCACCTCCCAAACTCCAATTTTTACTCTGAGAAAAGAAGCTAGTCCCACGGATTTTCCTCTTATCTGTGCCCAGCATCCCAGCAAGGATGAATACCAACTCTTGAGAAATTGTTGGAAAATTTCTCTTCTCCCTGGACTTCTAAGGAAGCATCCCTCCTATGGCCTCTGCCTACCAATTTGGTGGGAAAATTTAAAAAGAAAACATTTGGGTCCTTAGGCCAAAAATTATCCTGCAACTGACAATGCCTTGGAGGCAGGAGAAACTATTTTGCCTTTGGGCAAAGAGGAAAGGGAAAACTCCAGCCAGCCTATTTCTCTTGAGCTGTTGAGCAGCAACTCTGCAGGTTTCTGTGTGAAGCCTTTCTCTACTTGAAAACACAGAGGTTAAATGTAAATCTTTCTATGTGCAAATAGTAGATACTTTCTTAGTGAGCAATTCTTCTGCCTCTCCTTTAACTCTGCTAACATTGCTGACTCTTGGCTTTGCCAGAAATAAAACTATGCCTTTGTGGTGCTAATTCCTCCATATTAATGTGGCAATGCAGATCCCACTGGGAAAATGTCTCTTCTATTTTTAGCCAGAAGTAAATTTTAGCTGAGTTACAGCAAATTACCAGACTTTCAGTCACTGTTTTGTGAAAGTGTCTCTCTGTGTGTCAGTGGACAGTGTTATTTTTTAAAATGTACTTTTTAAAAAAAAAATGTATCTTCTGGTCCTGGAATCAGTTTTTAACATTTTGTTATTTTATCAGCACTGGTTCATGACATATTACAATCACAATAAAAAAACCCTGGCCAAACAAAATAATTTAATGGCTGACCATTATACAAACCAGACAATTATACACATTTTTTTTTTAATTTACATTTATATCCCGCCCTTCTCTGAAGACTCAGGGCGGCTTACAGTGTATAAGGCAATAGTCTCATTCTATTTGTATATTTTACAAAGTCAACTTATTGCCCCCCCAACAATCTGGGTCCTCATTTTACCTACCTTATAAATAATGGAAGGCTGAGTCAACCTTGGGCCGGGCTTGAACCTGCAGTAATTGCAGGCTGCTGTGTTTTAATAACAGGCTTCTTACAGCCTGAGCTACCACAGCCCTTTTATATTGAGGATGGTAGGGCTGCAATTGCTTATTGTTTGCTACCAATCAAGATAGAAAATAAAAATAGTAAAACATGCCCTAGATTGGAACAAATTGTTACCCATTCATTAACAAAAAAAGAATTTAAAACTGCCTATCTTGGAGAAAACAGTCAACAACAGCTTCCCTAATTTTTATTTCTTAGATACTGGCATTAGATCCTCTTCTCTACATGACACAATATATTTTGAAATTCTAATGTTGTTAAAATTAAAATGAAGTTGGAATGCTGCAACGGAAGGCAAAGCCTTCAGGGTCATCTTTATTTCTTTAAAAGAATTATGAGAACACTTTGCTGATGGGGAGAGGAGAGTCAAAAATAAGCTGAGAGCAAGAATCCTTGTGGATTAGACAGAGGAGCCTGAAATAATCTCATGAGTCTGCCTTCTGGTTATTTGCTGCTTTCTGACTAAACCCACTGTGATAGCCAGGTGGTCAAAATGTCAATTCTACCCACTGTCTCAAACTTCTGCTTTAGTTTTTAAGTGTAAAGAGTTTTGCTATAGCACATGGTTTACTGTCACAGAATGGCTGTAAGAAGACCAGGCCCAACATTTATGGTGGTTTATGACTGACTAAGATTGTCATAAACCAAGGAGGGTCAAAAACATGTATCTAGAACATGTCTCTCAAAGTTGTCCATTTCTTGTCTCCAATGTATGGAGGCTCATGACATTTCTTAGTGATGAAAGACCTGTCCAGGGTATTTACCGTATTTTTCAGAGTATAAGACACACCTTTTTGCACCCCTAAAAGAGGCTGAAAATTTGGGTGCATCTTATACTCCGAATGTAGCTCCGCCCACCTGCCAGCCCCCACCCTTTAGCCTCCGCGTGTCCTCTTCCTGGGTGCAGAGATTACCAGACACAATGGCTTCCATTTTTGGGCTCCATGCCTCACATTTTTCTCAAATGCTCCATTTGAGAGCCATTCAAGGCTGCGGGGATCGCCAAAGCACATCGCTGCCAATCACCACCTCCACACATCACAATTTTGGCCTCTCACAACCAGTAAACTAATGTGCTGAAGTTGACCAGGCTAAGGACGCTTGCCAGATGAATACCTGCAGAGGCAGAATTTTTTTCCCTATTTTCTTCTGCAAAAACTAAGGTGCATCTTATACTCCGAAAAATACGGTACTTACTTCCCAAGTACCAGTCCTTACCTGAAAAAGTGATGTTGAAGCCTTCATAAGAAATGGAGAAGTCCGAGATGAAGCGGATCTGAGCAGAAAAGTTCCCAAAGAGGCCAGCGCTAAAAGGAGCAGGCAGGTGGGAACCAGTGAGCTGTTTCAGTGGCTGACTAAAGCTGCCATTTTCAGTGATCAACAGGTAGTCGTGACCACTCTCCAAATGGAAAGTGTGAAAAGTGAAGAAAACACCTGGAGGTAATACAGTGCAAGAGATATGCTACTTCAAAGGTACCTGAATGTTGCTGAGAACTGGATTATGATTAATCAGAGAACAGAAATAACAGAACTACCAAATCCCACCAACCACAAAATCAAAGTCCCATAGTATTCTTCATTTGGCAAAAAATCAGCTTTACAACATGAATGAATGAATGAATGAATGAATGAATACTTCAGAGATTGTACAAAACATCAACAAAGCATGTTAGGACTGGAAACTTTAGATCGCAATAGCTTTGATACAAGGGACATAGAGAAGTCCGTTTATAGCATTAATGCAATAACAGTGGAAAGAATGGAAAGGATCTAGATTTGATCAGAATAACAGTTGCACAATATGACTCTTTGATGTTTCCCCCTGTATAATACCTAATTTAGGGATTTTTCAAGCAATCTTCTGAATTTGGAAACCACAGGAAACCAGGAACATACAGTAGTTTTAAAAATAAATGGAACAAAACACAATAAATCTGAGATACACATTCATGAACACTTTCAATTATGGTGTGCTTTCTTTCCATCCCTGTAGGAATCACAGAGAACGGAACATGATTCCAACTCTATCAAAGTTTTATCAACTGGCAGTGGGACCATCAACTTGAGAGAAAGAAAATGAGTAGAAACCTTTAACCCAGAAAATTGAGTCAGGCTCAGAGAACTCAGGGGATCTTACTTTGCTGTAAATATGATATAGTAAAGCTGCTTAGCTCCATCTGGAAGTTCCCATTGTGAGGTTATCTGGTGGATGAAATGCCCTCCGATGGTGTTGTAACTTGCACATTAAGGGAATGGTCATCAATATTAATTTCCTTTTCTTGAATCTTTGGGGATACTTCCGAATCTTAAGTTTAATTATCTTTGTTGGACTCTCAAGACCTATTTCAGACACAGTATGTGAAGACCTAGTTCTCTGGGGAAGACTGTAATGCTGAGAAAGATGAAAGGAAGGAGAAGAATACAACAGAAGCAAAGTGGATAGTTACGCTAGCCATGAGTGCATTTTTGAAAGAACTGAAGGATCAGATTAGAGGCAGATTGTCTTAGAGAATAATCTATGGGGTGCCTAAAAGTTAACAATGATTTTGTGGCACTTAATCAGTTAATCAAACAAGACCTCTAAAATCTGTTCCTGTTTGTTAATTCTTAAGACTCCAGTCATTTCCAGCTGGGTGCTCCATCACTGGGGATTTTTAAGAAGAGATTAGACAGCCATTTGTCCAGAAGGGTATAGGGTCTTCTGCTTGGGCAAGGGGTTGGACTAAAAAACATCCAAGGTCCCCCCAACCCTATTATTCTATATTCTATGTTCTGTGTCCCTCTTTCAGCTTTAATATTTCTTGAGTATTGAATTGTACATCCCCTATAAGATTTTTTTTTATTATTTCAATTCATATCACTGTCTGCTTTGTGAAATATCCTGACTTGTAAATACTAAAATTTATCACTAAAATTCTTCTCAGTTGCTGAGGAACTGAGAACCTTTCATAAATAAAGTTCGCATCTCATTCTGAGATGTAACTGGATGTGTAAACTTGCCATGGTAAATTTGAAATTATTATAGAAACTTACTGGATAGGATAGAAACTTACTGAACTGGTCATGGTATTTGCTATTTTTTATTTCCTCTCTAAAATGAGGACATCTGGCATTACAAACAGATCCTTCAATCCCTAGCTGAACCTCATCCTTGTCTTCTATTTTTAACCAAAATGGAGCTAGAAATGCTTACACTCGGTTTTTGAGCTATTTCATTTTTAATAAATATACTGGGATTGTTTTTTAGTAAAGCGCTTTAAGGGGGAAAAGACCATTATTTTTGAAGTGTAATGATACAATTCATTAGTCTATAACTTATAGACGTTCCCTTGAACTCATATAAAACAAAAGCAGAGAATAAGGAAACATGTTCACATTAAATTCAAACCTTGTGCCAAGTCAAAATTCATTGGAGCAAGCATTATGAAATGTGTCAGAAATATTTCTTGTTACTGGATAGTGTTGTTTGACAAATTGTGTTTTCATCTGCATTGGTTGAGGAGTTGATAAGTTTTACCTGGTGTTTTTTACTATTTTATACGCATGTTTTTGTTTTCATGCCTTGTTAGCCTCCCAGAGTTATTTGATTTCAGTGGGCAATCATTTAAAAACAGCAGAATAAATAATTAAGTAAAAAGATGGTTGCTTCTTTACTGTTGACATCTTAATATAGCCAGCTTGGCCAGTTATATTGAGTGACTGGTCCAGTCATCCAGAAAGCTCCCACTTATTTATCAATTTATATTTTATTTTATTTTACTTGCCACAACCAAGATACTTTAAGTAGGTTAAAATACTGCCATTAAAACAGCCATGATAAAATATGTTAAATAAACAATCTTCCAGAGCCATAGAATGTTAAAAATATAAAATAAAAAATATAGAAGGAACAAGCCAAAAAAAGAGTTGGCATCATTTAAGAATCAAAATCTTAAACAATTCTAAGTACTTTCCTAAAGGCCTTGTATGGTAGGAGCTGACTGAATTTCAAGAGGACAAGTTCCATTATACTAACCAGTCCTACAACATAGAAGTGACCTCCAAGGGCGTTCATTCTCCCCCTTAATGAAAGTGGGGATCTGCTGACAGATTCCTCTGAGACCTTAAGATTCCAATATAACAGGTAGTTTATCCTTTTTTTTTTTTGCTCACCACATGATCCCTAATTAGCAATAGCATTAAGCAATAGTACTTAGACTTATATACCGCTTTCCAGCCCTCTCTAAGTGGTTTTTACAGAGTCAGCCTCTTTCCCCCAACAGTCTGGGTCCTCATTTTACCTACCTCAGAAGGATGGAACCAATCTTGAGCCTGATGGCATTTGAACTGCTAAATTGCAGCTAGCAGCCAGCTGAAATAATCTGCACTACTGCACTCTAACCACTGTGGCCACCAATTGGCTAACATCTCTTAGTGAAGGAGAAAAAATGTTCAATGGGGGCAGATGACGACTAAGTCTCAGGGTTGTAAAGATAATGTATTGATATACAAGGGGATTTTTAGACTTTTGGCACACATCCTCTTCGTTATTCCAAAAGGCCAATTTTCCTCAACACAAGGAAAGGGTTATTTCATATCTACCACCACCACCACTTTTATCTTGCCTGCTGTCTCCACACTATTTTTGGGTTAGGATTAGGGTAAGTAAATTGAAAGTATGTCTTTCATAGAGAGTATACAAGTATACTCTCCATGTATTTGTACTCTTCAGTACTCTTTTGAAGTACTCTTCAACATCTTCATCAATGACTTGGACGAGGGGATAGATGGGGAACTCATCAAATTTGCAGATGACACCAAGCTGGCAGGAATAGCCAACACTCCAGAAGATAGGCTCAAGTTACAGAAAGATCTTGACAGACTTGAACATTGGGTGCTATCTAACAAAATGAAATTCAACAGTGAAAAAAGTAAGGTTCTACATTTAGGAAAAAAAACCAAAATGCACAGCTATCATATATGTGGTACCTTGCTCAGTAGTAGTACTTGTGAGAGGGATCTTGGAGTCCTAGTGGACAACCATTTAGATATGAGCCAGCAGTGTGCAGCTGCTGCTAAAAAAGCCAACACAGTTCTGGGCTGCATAAACAGAGGGATAGAATCAAGATCACGTGAAGTGTTAGTGCCACTTTATAATGCCTTGGTAAGGCCACACTTGGAATACTGCATTCAGTTTTGGTCGCCACGATGTAAAAAAGATGCTGAGACTCTAGAAAGAGTGCAGAGAAGAGCAACAAAGATGATTAGGGGACTGGAGGCTAAAACATATGAAGAACGATTGCAGGAACTGGGTATGTCTAGTTTAATGAAAAGAAGGACTAGGGGAGACATGATAGCAGTGTTCCAATATCTCAGGGGCTGCCACAGAGAAGTGGGAGTTGGGCTGTTCTCCAAAGCACCCGAGGGTAGAACAAGAAGCAATGGATGGAAACTGATCAAGGAAAGAAGCAACTTAGAACTAAGGAGAAATTTCCTGACAGTTAGAACAATTAATAAGTGGAACGACTTGCCTGCAGAAGTTGTGAATGCTCCAACACTGGAAATTTTTAAGAAAATGTTGGATAACCATCTGTCTGAGATGATGTAGGGTTTCCTGCCTGGGCAGGGGGTTGGATTAGAAGGCCTCCAAGGTCCCTTCCAACTCTGTTGTTGTTGTTGTTGTTGTTGTTGTTGTTGTTGTTGTTGTTGTTGTTGTTATTGTTGTTGTTATTATTATTATTATTATTATTATTAATTTATTTATTTGTCAAACACAACAATATATATAAGTATAAGCATGAAATCACCATACAAATTGGATACAACCAAAGGGAACATTAGGACAGGAATGGTAGGCACGCTGGTGCTCTTATGCATGCCCCTTACAGACCTCTTAGGAATGGGGTGAAGTCAATAGTAGATAGTCTTTGGTTAAAGCTTTGGGGATTTTGGGAAGAGACCATGGAGTCAGGTAGTGCATTCCAGGCATTATATACTATATACTCTTTACTATACACAGAGAGTATACAATAGGTATGTCTCTCATAGGTAGTTGTTGGTTTTGGGGTCTTAGAATGATGTGTAATTTAAATGGAGATAATTTTACGCTCATTCAAGATTCTCATTCAATATTCTCTGAATTTAGGGGCCTGTTTACAGGATTATTTCCACCTAAATTGATGATACAATTTTCAGGAGGAGTACTAGAGTCATGGGTGGAGACTACCCAGGAGTGAAGAACTACAGTATATCAAGTGGAGACCATTGGTCCATTTAGCTTCAAGCTCTGTCTTCAAACAGCAACTGCCAACTCCTTATTAAGAGCTAATCAGTGCCTAGGGACTACCATGAAGTTAGGCTGCTAACTGCAAACAACTATATGTCAGAAACAAAGCTAAGAGCCTCAAGGCTTTGATAACACAAGATTTAACAGACTAGAAATTTAATTCTAAGGGATAAGAGCAAAAGAAATGGACATGCTCAGCATTAGCTGGATAACAAAAATAGCTTTTCATTTTCAAAGGAGGTGACGGCTCCTTCTTTTAGGGAGAATAGGAGACACTGATATTCCTGATGTGCAAATGAGCCTCTTTCTGCCCTTCTAAGGCAGCGATTCTCAACCCGAGCAAGTTCAAGTTGTGTGGATTTCAGCTCTCATAATCCCCCATCCAGCATGCCACTCACCAATTATGGGAGTTGAAGTCCACACATCTTGAACTTGCTCAGGCTGAGAATCACTGATCTAGAGACTGTGAGCCCTCAAGTAGGCTGTATAAACCAAAGAAAAACATCAGATTGAGAAAGCAGATAATGCTTCAAGAAATAGACTTCAATATATTATTATTGTTATTATATTTCTCCTTTTTTCATGATAGATCCAGATTTCAAGAGAGCTGGAGTTATGATAATGGGAAACTTTAAAATAATGGATGGACAAAGTGTGTATGTGTGTGTGAGAGAGAGTGTGACTACTGTGCACACTTGCACAAAAGCTTTCTCTCTAGAAGAATTAGTCTAAACCTCAAATAGATAAAGTAGACAGAAAGATGAAAAAGTCCAAATAGAACTGTTGTTCAGGATGTCTCAAAGGTGCTTTTTCAAGAGGCAACTGGACTTTCCAGTTTTTCTTTGAAGACGTTTCACTTCTCTTCCAAGAAGCTTCTGAAGAGCTGAAGAATTTCTTGGATGAGAAGTTCAAAGAAAAGCCAGAAACTCCAGTTGCCTCTTGAAAAAGCTCCTTTGGGATACCCTAGATTGAAACAAATTTGCAGCTACTCATTAAAAAAAAACTACCTATCCTGTAGAAAATAACCGATATAGAAACAATCTTTTCCTGCAATTTATTTCTAAATTTTCTGAATTTTATTTCTTTAATCTGGCAATAGATCCCTCTGATGTCCATAACAAAATATATATTTTAAAATGTTAATGTTGGTGTGGTTAATAGTCCTGGTGGATTAGACAGAAAAGCCAGGAATAATCTCATTAATGTGCCTTCTGGTAAAATGCTGCTTCCTGACTAAAACCCCATGATAGCCATCTGGTCAAAATGATGGGAATTTGGACTGGGGGGGTCCCAGGATTCCTATTTTCCCAGCATAAAGGAAAAAAATATAGTGCCTGAGAGAAGTAGTAAACATGGAGCTAAAACACATTGTAAATTCCTGATAGCTGTCCAGGGTCCTGAAATCAGTGTGTGTGTGTGTGTGTGTGTGTGTGTGTGTGTGTGTGTGTGTGTGTGTGTGTGTGTGTGTGTAATGATGCTTTGCATGAACTCTGGCTTGGAAGTGCCCAGAGCCTTTAATTATACAGAAAAGAGATTGCTGGATCAGAGACTGGACCTGCCCTGTTGGTCTGTTTCTGACTTTATTGTCATCTTCAGATTGCTGCCAGGTTCTTCCAGGGAAGCACATCACACCCCATCCATCTGCATTGCCATAATGCATTCTGATCCCATAAGGCTGGTACCAGAGAGATCCTAGCATTTGCAAAATAAACTATTTATAAAACTGGTGCTGTGAAAGCATGTTGCCCTGCACAGCTTACAAATACTGCTCACAAAGGGGGCCCAAAAGCCACACTTTGATCTGAACGAAAAGAAGGCACCATTTGAATAACATTTTAGGGGGAGAGAATCAAGCTCTATGTGGTCTATGCCAAGTATTGCAGTAGGATAATGAGAAGCTTCTCATCAGAAGTGAGATTTCAGGGCTGAGTGGATTAATGAAGAGTAGATTGCTCTGCTCTGTGGGATACTCTGCACAGCATGTAACTCTTTAGTAATGTGTTGCGCTTTTCAACAATGGGTTTATCTACCTTAATACAACTGGCAACACAGAATTGATTGATAATAGTTCCCATTGTCTGGATTCCTAGCAAGGTAGAGGAATTGAGCTATTGAAGGACATTCAAAATTAATGTACAATTTGTGCCCCCCCTCCCTAAATCCCTCTTTTTTTCCTCAGCTCTTTGGAACATAATTTCTTCAAATTCCACTTTATGAAAGAACAGAGAAACAGGAAAGGAAGCAGGAAAGAGCTTCAGACAATCTGATGAGTGGAGAAAAAAAAACGGGTAATGTGTGTTCTGTCAAAATGCATAGCAAGGAGATAGCAACCCAAGGCAAAAGAGAGAGGGGGGAGGGAGAGGGAGAGGGAGAGAGAGAGGGAGGGAGAGAGAGGGAGAGAGAAAAAAGAGAGAGAAAGAGAGAGGGAGGGAGAAAGAGGGAGAGGGAGAGAGAAAGAGAGAGAGAGCTGGGAGACAGGAAGAAAAAAGAAGCAATTCAATACATACAATAATAAAAATACTATCTGTATAATATATCCAACTTTCTCAAGCTGTTGGTAACATATTGTGGCTTCTACAGTTGCCTATTAATAAAAAAAAGGCAATGTTTAATTACTGGTGGGCCTGATGAATCTCAAAGCAGATGACTATAGACATACTTTGTGCACCTTGGGGTTTCAAGAGTATTTCAAACATTTACCTTAGAAATAGAGGAGGTTATAGGAAGTATCTAAAGATGCATAAAGCTGAAGCTTTCTTAATGATGTGAGGGGATCTTCATAAGAGTGAAAGTGGATCTAAACTATACTCTTAAGTTAAATTGGAATAGCAGCCTTCTTTGTCTCACTTTTTCTATTTTGAGTTCAACTTTGTCTCCATGGATCTTTGTTTTGTAATGATAGTGGAATAATCACTCCTCTTCTTTTGCTTCTATGCCTCCTCTATGGAGCTCACCAAGACTCCCCCGGGGTGGGGGTGGGGGAGATCCTCCTAACTTTCCAAGGAGGGTTGATGAAAACATGGAAGAATCATAGGACTTACCTTTGCCATGAGAAGCTTCTATAATCCAAGTGCAATTTAAATTATTGGGGTAGAAATCTGGAAAGCCTGGGGATAATACAGTGCCACTTGATCCTTGAATGTAGCCTCCACAGAGGGCTGAAAACCATCATGAAAAAAGAAGCAGCCATTAGAGGTCCCAGCTATGAAGTTGTGCCTCTCCTTAGCAAAGACATAAACATCACCCCACACATTCTGCCCCCTTTCCCATGCACATCTGGATGGCTTACTGTTGGTTCTCCAGTTATAGCTAGACAGGCATGGCATTGTAATCATTACAGGGACGTTCTTCTGCAGCTAATTCACTGGAGATCAAAGAACATTAGAATGCATCACTGGGAGTCTTGCCTGTTGCTAGCTTGCATGCATGCCATGACTCAAGACCCTACCTGTAAGATCTCTGCCTTTGTTCTGCATTTGTACACCCAAATTTTCCGATCAAATGCAGAAAACTTAGAGCTGAACATACCTCCATGTTTGACTTGTCCCAAAAAGAAGAACTGTGTTTGTCTCAACCCTGTGTGCTCTTTATCACCTCCCTCTTCCCAGGACTTTGAGCAACAATATCCTAGGAAATAGTTATATTCCACCACTGACCTATTGGAAGAGCTCAATTTTGTTTCTTTTTTCCTAACCAAAAAGATGTTGGAAACACCTTCCATTGCTTCTGCCTCTCCCTATTGTCCTTTGGGGCTTCTGATACTTAGAAAGGATGCTTGAGAACCTCTAAAATTACATTAAGGAAGATTTCAGGCAGCTATAATTATTTTATTGAATTATTAAAAACATGTCTATACAATTCCCTTTAAAAAATCTTGAAGTGGCAGAAGGCAAGCCCTTTGAATATTCTTAAGCAGAATTCCAAGGTCTTAAGCAAAATCCCCACTGGAAACTAACACAAATAACATATGTTGAGAATTAGATAAGGCCAATGGATTTTGATTTGAATATAAAGACCAAAGAGAATTCAGAGCTCTGTCACAAAGAATTCTCCTCTTAGATATTGCTGACTTAACTGAGTTTTCTTCAACTCAATTATCTAAAGAGTAAGAGATAAATTTTACCACTGTTGTTAAACAAGTTGGGTCTTTACCAGTTTATTGTAGATTTCCAGATTTAAGTCAAATGAGTACAACTGTTTGGGGCAAGGGGAAGGAAAGAAGAATGCAGCAATATGGAAGACAGCACATTACAGAGATCCTAACCTGGGATTTTGGCTCCTAGGAACGATTCCTGCATAATTTCCTTTACATTCTTTACTTATAGATAGAAATCTTATCAAACTAAAGCAACCATTTGTATCACTATAGACAAACTCTGGGAATCACTAAGGAGGAGCCTTCCTACTTGTTTTTTTCCTGACCAAACTCTCCATTCTTAGCGGCCTCTTTGCCCTCTGGAATGCATCCTTTCCCACTTGGGAATCTAGACTACATTCCACCACACCTAATGATGAATAGAATTAGTGCAGCATATCTTTTTTCTGTTCAACTTCTAGCTTTCCAGTTTTAGATTCTTACCTTCACAGCTTGGAAGTGGCCTGCTCCACTGAAAATTTGGCTCACACTCCAGAGCTTCACTATCACTCAAAGTATACCCTGGATCACAGCCGAAAGTCACCAGTGCCCCCACATAGAAATCATTCCCGTGTCGTAGCCCATTGACTGGAATCCCTGGATCCAAGCAGTGATCGGACTGGAGCTTTACCGCTGTAAAAAATAAGGGTATTCAATTTTTCAGTCTGTGCCCGATAGGACTGAGGCTTATATGTTATCAGTGAAACCAGCCTCCTCATTTAGCTGCCGCTAAAGCTGAGTAAAATGTGAGTTGATCTCAATAAAAAGATGGGATACACAGATATTTTTTCTTTATCTAATAACATACATTTTTGTATCATCCTATTCAGTATTGAGAAATATTAAACTTGGGACCCAACAATGTTCTGGAAGAAGCATTACTGTCCAATCTGGTCAGTTTTACATCCATTCAAAACTTAACTCTGTTCAGTGAAACTTATAACTATAATCAAAAATTTACATTTTTTTTTACTTAGGTCAGGGACTACCACACTGTGTTTAATGGAACCTTTGAGAAAAACAATGCATTACCCTGCTGTTAATTGAACATTTGGTGCTGACTGTGGGCTGATAATGAGGCTCTTTTAATTAATGTGTATTAATATAATACAGAATGGAATGGAAATGGGATTTGAAAACATTGCTTTTTGATTATGGCATGGCATCTATTTGGTGTCTTAAATGGTAAATCTGAAGCAACAATCCTAAAATATTTTAAAGGGAAGGGAAATATAAACACATTATTGCTCTCATTATAATCATCACAGACCATATTTGGAGGATAACAGACATAAAACAAATAGTGTAATAGTAGCCAAAATGATGATTGGTGAGGTTTGCAGGAGGAGGCTATTCCTGGGGTGTTGCCAACTGAAAAGGCCTGAACTATATGAACTCCACGGGATGTTAACCCATATTTTATGGTCCCAAACTGTGTATAAATCTTCTAAAGGAACAACTGAACATTTGGAATTGAGCACAGAAAATAATTTTAAAGTGACTGGAATTTTTTTTTTTAAGTATCAGAGAGAACACCCACAAAAACTTATTGCAATTAGCAGAAATGTATGAATAACACATAAAGATGCCAAATACAACAACAGCCTCACAGTGTTCAAAACTGAAGGCTGTCAGACACTAAATAGCTCTGCCTCATTTGTCCAGGTCAGACAGCATTTATTAATAGAGGAAGGCCCACACAAAAGTCTTTATTTTGTCTGGAAACAGACATCCTTGTCCAAAATAGGTTAAATGTCACCTGTGGGAAAAACATTTCTCTTTTCAGGAATGAGTTTCAATTGAATTTCAGAAGTGGCCTTCTGCAAATCACCATTCTTTCTAAAAAAGAGGCCAACATTTTCACTGCATAATACAGGACAGACCAGTGGGGGTCTCAGATTTTTTTACTACTGGTTCTGTGGGTATGGCTTGGTAGGCGTGGCATGGTTTGGTGGGCATGCCTTGATGGGCATGGCAGGGGAAGGATACTGTAAAATCTCCATTCCCACCCAAGTCCACGGGAAGGTTACTGCAAAATCCCCATTCCCTCCCCGCTCCAAGGGAAGGTTACTGCAAAATCCCCATTTCCTCCTGATCAGCTGGGACTTGGGAGGCAGAGAATAGATGGGGGTGGGACCAGTCAGAATTTTTACTACTGGTTCTTTGAACTACTCAAAATTTTCACTACCGGGAGGCGTGGCCAGTGTCGCGGGTGAGATGGTCGCAATCCCCGATGTCTCCGGGGTTTGCGCTGATATCCCCCTGCCCAGGGGGTCCGTCTGAACCTCAGATTGGACCATAGCTGCCTCGAAGGGGTAACGAAGAATGGGGGAAACGCCGGAGGAAATGGGGAGTTGGCAATCTCCCCATAGGTCCGGATTTTCCCCGCCCCCGATCCAGCGGGGAGGAATGCAGCGCCATAGTCCATCATGACAGCTGCACCAAAGCTGCGGTGGCTACAAGAGCAGGCAAGAGGAAGAACCATCAAAAAACAAATTGTTGAAGTCGGGTGAGTAACGATCTCACGAAGGAACAATAAGAATTTAAAAGAGGTGCAAGCCTTGGGAAGAACTTGTAGATTGGTGGCTAATTGAATATCAAGTGAAAGTGAAAGTCAAGTTGGAGAATACACATTCAGGAAGTGAAAGAGAGAAGATAGGGCTTGGAATGGAAGCAGAGCCCCATTTAAATAAAGAAAAGAAAAATCAACTCTTTCCAACTAAATAATGGTTTGGAGATTCTTGGAAGTTTTAATGGATTATACTGGAAATTAAAGAAATGGGAGAAAAAAGTAAAAGAAGCTATTGAATTGTTTTTTATGTGAATATCTCAAATCCATCTGTTTTAAATTTATGGAATACTAAAGATATTAATAGGACAGAAGAATCTGGAAGATATAAACATAATTAAGGAAAAATCCTGGAAAATTAACCTCCACGTACCAAAGCATTTGAGAACAAAGGATTTTTGTCACCAAAATGGCTACTTATCATTTGTGAGCAGTAACTGTTTCAAAAAGACATCTAGAGGCAGAGAAAGACAGCTACAGGATTGGTTGCTGGGACTATACAACAGTTTTAGAAGAGGATTTCAGATGCCATGTGTTTGAATTATGGAAATTGAATTCCCTATTTAAACAAGAATCCAGAGGGAAAGAAAGTTGTAAGAATGGAATAGCAGACCCCATGGGGAAAGTTCTGTGGGTGTGGGCACACAACACTTTTTTGGAAGGAACTTATGGCTGCCTTTATAATTAGAGGCAGAGGAAAATAGCAAGAGTCGAATAGCTTTCTTGTGACTATTCCCATGAGGATTGGTGTCTTTGGGACCACAAAACAGTTTTAGAAGAGATTTTTAGATGGTGTCTTTGGATTATTGATTTAAGTGGAGATTCTTATTTAAGAAGAACTCAGAGGCAAAGAAGGAAAGTAAGAATGGAATAGTGGACTATTCCCACGGAGAAGGCACTGCTGATGTAGACGCACAACATTTTTTGAAAGGAACTAATGGCTGCTTTTAGAGTTATGTTAATAGAATAGAATAGAATAGAATTTTATTGGCCAAGTGTGATTGGACACACAAGGAATTTGTCTTGGTGCATATGCTCTCAGTGTACATAAAAGAAAAGATACGTTCATCAAGGTACAACATTTACAACACAATTGATGATCAATATATCAATATAAATCATAAGGATTGCCAGCAACAAGTTATAGTCATACAGTCATAAGTGGAAAGAGATTGGTGATGGGAACTATGAAACGATTAATAGTAGTGCAGATTCAGTAAATAGTCTGACAGTGTTGAGGGAATTATTTGTTTAGCAGAGTGATGGCCTTCGGGAAAAAACTGTTCTTGTGTCTAGTTGTTCTGGTGTGCAGTGCTCTATAGCGTCGTTTTGAGGGTAGGAGTTGAAACAGTTTATGTCCAGGATGCGAGGGATCTGCAAATATTTTCACGGCCCTCTTCTTGATTCGTGCAGTATACAGGTCCTCAATGGAAGGCAAGTTGGTAGCAATTATTTTTTCTGCAGTTCTAATTATCCTCTGAAGTCTGTGTTTTTCTTGTTGGGTTGCAGAACCGAACCAGACAGTTATAGAGGTGCAAATGACAGACTCAATAATTCCTCTGTAGAATTGGATCAGCAGCTCCTTGGGCAGTTTGAGCTTACTGAGTTGGCGAAAGAACATTCTTTGTTGTCCTTTTTTAATGATGTTTTTGATGTTAGCTGTCCATTTGAGACCTTGCGATATGATAGAACCCAGAAATTTGAAGGTTTCTACTGTTGATACTATGTTGTCAAGTATTGTGAGAGGTGGAAGTATGGAAGGGTTTTTCCTAAAGTCTACCACCATTTATACGGTTTTGAGTGTGTTCAGTTCCAGATTGTTTTGGTTGCACCACAAGGCTAGTCGTTCGACCTCTCGTCTATATGCGGATTCGTCATTGTCTCGAATGAGACCAATCACTGTTGTGTCATCTGCGAACTTCAGTAGCTTAACAAATGGATCATTGGAGATGCAGTCATTGGTATACAGAGAGAAGAGAAGTGGGGAGAGCACACAGCCTTGGGGGGCCCCTGTGCTAATTGTACAGGTATTTGATGTGATCTTGCTTAGCTTCACCTGCTGCTTCCTGTTTGTTAGGAAGCTTGTGATCCACTTACAAGTCTGTTCCGGTACCTGTAGCTGGTTTAGCTTAGTTAGAAGAATGTCTGGAATGATGGTATTGAATGCTGAACTAAAGTCTACAAAAAGGACCCTTGCATAGGTCTTTGGAGACTCAAGATGTTGTAGGATGTAGTGCAGAGCCATATTAACAGCATCATCTGTTGATCTATTTGCTCGGTATGCAAATTGCAAGGGATCTAAGAGCGGATTCGTGATGATTTTCAGGTAGGAAAGCACTAGCCTTTCAAAGGTTTTCATGACTACAGATGTTAGAGCAACTGGTCTGTAGTCATTCAGTTCCTTGATGGTGGGCTTCTTCGGCACTGGGATGATGGTAGAGCGTTTGAAGCAAGAAGGAACATAGCACATCTCTAGTGATTTATTGAAAATATGGGTGAAGATGGGGGCCAATTGGTCAGCACAGACTTTTAAGCAAGAAGGAGTTATCTTGTCTGGGCCTGGAGCTTTTCCTGGCTTTTGTCTGTGAAATAGGTCCTGCACTTCCTTTTCTGTGATCACTAGGGGTTGTGAACCCAATGAAATGGGGTCAGTTGTAGGAGGCTTGGCTGTTGTTGGTGTGTCTGAGATGGGGGTTGTGGAGATAGGTGGCTGTAGTTTCCTTTCAAACCTGCAGTAAAACTCATTCAGGTCATCTGCCAGTTGTTGATTACCTTCAGCCTGGGAAGGAGGTTTGCCATAGCCGGTGATATTTTTAAGAGTTTTCCACATGTTTGCTGGTTCATTTGCTGAAAATTGATTCTTTAGCTTTTCAGAGTAGCTTCTTTTGCTGCTCTTATCTCCTTGTTAGTGCATTTCTGGCCTGATTGTACAGCATTTTATCACCTTTTCTGTAGGCTTCCTCTTTGGAATGTCGAGCTGCTTAAGTTTAGGTGTAAACCAAGGTTTGTTATTACTGTGTATTCGCAAGTTCCTTGTAGGTACACATAGGTCTTCACAGAAGCTGACATATGATGTTACAGTATCTGTGAGTTCATCCAGGTCTGCAGAGGTATCTTTAAAAATATTCCTATCAGTGCAGTCAAAACATGCCTGTAGCTTTAATTCTGATTCCTCCGTCCAGGTTTTCACTGATTTAATTATTGGTTTTATGGCTTTAAGTCTTTGCCTGTAAGCAGGTACAAGGTGAATCATGCAATGATCAGAGTGTCCTACAGCTGCACGTGGTAAAGACCGATAGGCATCTTTTAGTGTTGTGTAGCAGTGGTCTAGAATATTCTTGCCTCTGGTGGGACAATTGACATGCTGAAAGTATTTTGGTAGTAAGGTAGTAAGAGATTCATTTTAGAAAATGTTAATATTTATATTAAAATATGAGTGACAACTATGATAAAAATAATTGAGGTTTTGGGAAATGGAGGGAAAAATACTAGAATAAATTGAAATAAGAGGGAAATGATACTGAGGAAGAAATTTTCTTTTTTTGTTTTTGCAAATAAATAAGGTAATGAAAGGATTTGATAAAACTTCTAAGGAAACAGTTAATATTTTGGGAGAATAACTGGGGGAAAGAATTAGTGACTACCCTTGCAAATGTTAAATGTTTTACTTGATATTAAAATGGATTAGATGGAAAACTTTAAATATATGTTATTGATTTAGAGGCAGAGGAAGATGAGGCAAGAATGGAACTGTCTATGTGATCTCTGGGCAGTTTTAAAAAAGAGATTTTAGATAGGATGACCTCTGATTAGTACATATAAAGCTGAGAGTGGTGAAATTATAAAACGTAAATAGAATTTATTAATGCAGAGAATTAAGCACGGGGACTAAACTTCATTTAAATATTCTCCTGAGTGGGTTGAATTTGGTTTACTTCTATAATCAGATTGCGTGCAAATAAATAATTGAATTTAAAGATGAGGAAGGAAAATACATTGTATTAGATTATAACTTAGGTAAAACTTGATATGTTTAAAGATGTACCTGACTAATAATTTGTTCACAATGATTTTTTTTTTATTATGCTTGTAAAAAAATAAAAAAAACTTTTGGCAAAAAATAATAATAATTTGCTACTGGTTCTCCAGAACTGGTCAGAAGCTGTTGAAACCCACCTCTGGGACAGACCTCTTCAGTCTGAGTATCTTCAAGGTGCTGAGTTTGTCTCCAAATTCCAGGTCAAGCTCCAACAATTTCATATATAGATTGAAAAGCATGGAGGGTAGAGTAAGGTAGAATTCTAAAAAACTCTCCAGGACCTACTCTCAGATCTTTGGTTCCCTCTTATTCTTCAGATAATGGATTAATTTTTAATCTTTAAACCTGGGCTTAATACTTTTTTTGTTTGATTTAGAGAAGACCTAGGTATTTTATGGCCTGCAGGCGACATCCAGTCCATGGGCACTCCCAGTCCAGCCTGTGGCATTTGCATTGGCAGAGTGAGGCATCAAGGGCAGGGAGTGGGGGGGGCATGGGCACGGGCAGGGCATTGGGGACACAGCAACACCATCAGAGGGCAGGGCATTCAGAAGGAATGAATAAGACGTTAAGAGAGGATTTGTGATGGAGAACATTATACCATCCTGAAAAAGAGCGAACGGGAGAAAGAAACTCAAAATAATCCAAATCTTGATGTTGTTTAATATAAGAGAGAATTTTTTTTTTATTATTATTATTATTTATTAAATTTGTATACCGCCCTTCTCCCGAAGGACTCAGGGCGGTTCACAGCCAAGTAAAATAGACAATATATAAATACAATTTAAAATACACTTAAAAAACTTATTAAAATTGGCCACAATTAAAATTTAAAACTAAAACCCATTTAAAAACCCATAAATTTAAAAACTAACCCAGGCCAGCGCAGATAAATAGGTAAGTTTTAAGCTCATGCGAAAGGTTCGGAGGTCCGGAAGTTGACGAAGTCCTGGGGGGAGGTCGTTCCAGAGGGCGGGAGCCCCCACAGAGAAGGCCCTTCCCCTGGGCGTCGCCAGACGACACTGTCGCGCCGACGGCACCCTGAGGAGTCCCTCTCTGTGAGAGCGCACGGGTCGGTGAGAGGTATTCGGTAGCAGCAGGCGGTCCCGTAAGTAGCCCGGCCCTATGCCATGGAGCGCTTTGAAGACGTTCACCAACACCTTGAAGCGCACCCGGAAAGCCACAGGCAGCCAGTGCAGCCTGCGCAGGATAGGTGTCATTCGGGAGCCCCGAGGGGCTCCCTCTATCACCCGCGCAGCTGCATTCTGGACTAACTGTAGCCTCCGGATGCCCCTCAAGGGGAGCCCCATGTAGAGAGCATTGCAGTAATCCAGACGAGACGTCACAAGGGCGTGAGTGACCGTGCATAGGGCATCCCGGTCTAGAAAGGGGCGCAACTGGCGCACCAGGCGAACCTGGTGGAAAGCTCTCCTGGAGACGGCCGTCAGGTGTTCATCAAAAGACAGCCGTTCATCCAGGAGAACGCCCAAATTGCGCACCCTCTCCATCGGGGCCAATGACTCGCTCCCGACAGTCAGCCGTGGACTCAGCTGACTGTACCGGCATCCACAGCCACTCTGTGTTGGGGGGATTGGGGTTGGGCCTGTTTCTCCCCATCCAGACCCGTGACGGCTTCCAAACACCGGGACAGCACTGGGATAGCTTCATTGGGGTGGCCCGGTGTGGAAAAGTACAGCTGAGTGTCATCAGCGTACAGCTGGTACCTCACACCGAAACCACTGATGATCTCACCCAGCGGCTTCATATAGATGTTGAACAGAAGGGGCGAGAGGATCGACCCCTGCGGCACCCCACAAGTGAGGCGCCGCCGGGTCGGCCTCTGCCCCCGTCACCACGGTCTGCGACCGGTCGGAGAGATAGGAGGAGAACCACCGATAAACGGTGCCTCCCACTCCCAATCCCCCCAACCGGCGCAGCAGGATACCATGGTCGATGGTATCAAAAGCCGCTGAGAGGTCTAATAGGACCAGGGCAGAGGAACAACCCCTATCCCTGGCCTCCAGAGATCATCCACCAACGCGACCAAAGCCGTCTCAGTGCTGTAACCGGGCCGGAAACCGGACTGGAACGGGTCTAGATAGACAGTTTCCTCCAGGTGCAGGGGAAACTGATATGCCACCATACTCTCTACAACCTTCGCCGCGAAGCGAAGGTTGGAGACCGGACGATAATTACCTAAAACAGCCGGGTCCAGGGAAGGCTTCTTGAGGAGGGGCCTCACCACCGCCTCTTTCAAGGCGGCCGGAAAGACTCCCTCCAACAAGGAAGCACTCGTAATCCCCTGGAGCCAGCCTCGTGTCACCTCCCGAGTGGCCAGCACCAGCCAGGAGGGGCACGGGTCCAGTAAACACGTGGTGGCATTCAGTCTACCCAGCAACCTGTCCATGTCCTCGGGAGTCACAGGGTCAAACTCATCCCAGACAACATCACCAAGACCGCCCTCGGACGCCCCATCCGAATCGCCACAATTTTGGTCCAGACCGTCCTTAAGCTGAACGATTTTATCGTATAGATAACGTTAAACTCCTCAGCACGTCCCTGCATCGGGTCATCCCGCTCCCCTGGTGAAGGAGGGAGCGGTCACCCAAACAGGGCAGCTGGGCGGTTATCTGTCGACGCAATGAGGGAGGAGGCGAGCAACGCTTCCCTCAGTGCCACTAGGTAGGTCCTAGTATAGGATCTAACTAGTGTCCGATCAGCCTCTGAACGGCTGGACCTCCAGGAACTCTCTAGGCGTCTTCTCCGGCGTTTCATCCCCCTCAGCTCCTCGGAGAACCAAGGAGCCGGTTGGGATCTGTGCCGGGTCAGAGGCCGCAAAGGCACGACACGGTCTAAGGCCCCAGCCGCAGCCCGTTCCCAGGCTGCAGCTAGTTCCTCTGCCGTGCCGTGAGCCAGACCCTCAGGAAGTGGCCCAAGCTCCGTCTGAAACCTCTCTGGGTCCATTAGGTGCCTGGGACGGTACCAACGTAATGGTTCCGTCTCCCTGCGGTGTTGGGTAGCGGTCAGAAAGTCCAGGCGAAGGAGAGAGTGATCTGACCATGACAAAGGTTCAATGACTATTTCCTTTAAGTCCAGATCTCTCAACCACTGACCAGAGACAAAAATCAGGTCCAGTGTGCCTCCCCCGATGTGAGTGGGGCCATCCACTACTTGAGTCAGGTCCAAGGCCGTCATGGAAGCCAAGAACTCCCGAGCTACCGTCGATGACGAGCCAGCAGATGGCAGATTAAAGTCCCCCATGACTAAAAGTCTGGGGGTCTCCACTGCCACCCCGGCAAGCACCTCTAGAAGCTCGGGCAGGGCAGCTGTCACGCAGCAAGGAGCCAGGTACGCGACCAGCAAGCCCAACTGACATCTACGACCCCACCTCACAAAGAGGGATTCACACCCGGCAATCTGAGGTACAGTGGTCTCCTCGGCTCTAGACTCTCTTTAATAACAACCGCCACCCTCCACCCCTACCCTGGGCCTCGGCTGATGGAATGCACGGAAACCCGGTGGGCACATCTCGACCAGGGCACGCCCCTTCAGTACCCAACCAGGTCTCCGTGCGCCTATAATATCCGTGGCACCCCCCTGAATCAGACCATATATTAGGGGGGCCTTATTGGCCACGGACCGTGCGTTGCATAACATCAGACGAAGGCCCAGGCTCTGAGAGTCTTGACCATCCGGGAAACGGGTGAAGTCAGGGGGATCGGGCACGCGATCGCCTGCATACATCGAACGCGTGGCCCCTTGCATCGATCGATCCCCTTCCGCCATATCTGCCCCTCCACTTACCGTGCAAATAGACTCACCTCACACAAAGGAACACACTCCCCATAACCTCCGAACCCATTTGACAGTCGCCACGAGCATGCGCTGGAACTGGTTTCCCTCCCGACGGGCTACCCCCATCACCCGCCCTACCCCTCCCACCCCTTAAAATTGCCCTGTCTAAAAACCCCCAAAGGCTCTTTCTTCTCGCATGCCACCTCTGTGGGTCCCAAGACCCGTCATTGAGGCCGGCCCTTGGTAGCGATATGGGCCATTCCTGCGGCGGGGCACTGCAGGCGCAAGAGTTCATGTACAGTGTAGCGCATAGAAAAAGTGCGAATCGACGAGGGATGCTAAGATGGTAAAATCCCAAAGAGATAAAATGGTGAATCTTCCAGCGGGAGTCCAGTTGGTAAAAGGACAGATGGAGCAGGAACCGGATAGCGATGACAGAGCAGGAACAGACAGGCCGGCAATCTCCATAGTGTGCCTATGGGGAATAGTTCTACAAGGTCTTAGTCAAGTAGAAATGGCTATCGGTCTGTCCGGGTCCATAGACCAGTCCAAGCTATTCCAATCCAGTCCAATCCTCTCCATAACCCGCAGATGGACATGCATGACCGACCAGTTTAGGTGATCCAGCTTTCATGCATCTTTTATTCTACTTTACTACAAAAAAATCCTTATAGCGTCTGGACAGGCCTCTTTAACAGGCCTCTCTGGCTTTTCAATTGTATCATTTTACTTGATTTAATTAGTTACATTGATTTAACTAATGGCCTTGACTTACAATGTCTAATTTATCTATGTCTTTTATTGTAAAGTGGTTACCTGTTTGATATTCCATTAATTTTGTCAGAGTTAGAGTTGCCTAGGTTATAATGTATTTAATTTGCATGGAACAAATTCAGATTCAATTGAGATTCTATTTCTGTTCCGTGCTTAGATTTTAAATACATTCAGCTGTTACTATTATTCAATTGCGCTATTGTGCTTGTTGTTGTTTTTCTTCCTTTCACCTTTCCACATTTTCATTTGCATTCATATATGCAAACACTTAGGACAGTGTTTTCCACATCGCTAATATATAGAGACCAGTGGTGGGTTGCTACCGGCTCGCCCAGGTTCAGGCGAGCTGGTATCGGCGATGGTGAGGTGAGAGCGAACCAATTCACTCCAACCATCAGCTGGGCCCTCCCACCCACCCCTGCACTATACCTACCCATATTCTTTCATTTTTAGCCCAGCTGATAGGCACACCCAGAGTGGATTGCTGTGCCTCAGCTGTTCTGAAATGTAATGCACTTGCGCAGAGCGCAAGTTTGGCGTGCATGAGAGCTAAGCAAGCTTGCATGCAGAAAGCACGTGCAAAGCGCATCTGCGAAGTGAACCAATGGTAACACTGGTTGAAATCCACCACTGATAGAGACCCAGTGATGGTGCATACAATATTACCTAGTTGTGCAAGTAATGAGAATTATGTATTTCCATCAAGACCACAAATACCAAGTATTAACATCATGAAAGAGAAAGTTACATCATGAGTGTCATTGTTTGGACTTGTACCAGCTGCCTGTGCCATAGTCGCAGCCAGCACGATCCAGATTTAAGTCCTTAGCACATTTCGGATTAAAAGCATACGAAGAAGATCTGTTCTACAGATTTAGGTGATGTATCATGACATTGGAAAAGGTCTAATTTACTTACTTTCATAGTGGATCTGAAAGCCAACGTCCGAGTGACTTTTGTCTGTGGTGAAGAGCAGGTAGAGGAAATTGCTGGTGCTGATGAGAAACTGGGGGACTTGGGTCCCATCATAAACTCCAATCAAGGGGGAGGAATAGGATTTGCCATCACGCACTTCCAGTGTGTCATAATTCACCTCCGTTTTAAACCTACAGAAAAAAAAATGTTGAGAGAAAAGCTGGTAATAAATTAGCCCCCTTTCATCCTCTCCTTCTCTTCCCATAATAGGTAGTCCTCCAGTTATGGCAATAATTAAACCTCACAATTATGGTCATAAGTTGTGATCACCATGAAGTGGGTCACCACTGATTAGACTTGATTTTATAACCTTTCCTGCAGCACTTATTAAGCAAACACAAGTGGTCATAAAATGAACACTGTGGCTGTTAAGCACAGTGTGTTGATATGGGTTATGTTAAAAACAGGGGGGATGGGCTTCAGATCCTTTAGCAATGGGTTCGCTGCCCCGCTGCTGGGTGGGCATGGCCATGGTGGGCGTGGCCTAGTAAGCTGCCTGCACCACGGCAGGGGCGGACATTTTTCGCCCTCCCCAGGATCCAGAGGCTTTCTTCGAACCTCTGGGAGGGTGAAAACTGCTCCCCCTGGAGTCCAGAGGCCCTCTGGAGGGCAGAAACAGTCCCATTTCTGGACTTCCAGAACATCCAGTAGGCCCATTTTTTGCCCTCTCAGACCCTCCGCATGGCCCCTGCACTTACCTGGAATGATGAACTGGCCACGTGGAGACTCCTGGGAGGGGCAGGGTGGGTGTGGCCAACCAGGGGTGGCATTTGGGGGTTCACTGAACTCTGGCGATCCTTGGCTAGAGAATCACCCGAACCTTGCCGAACCCCCAGAAGCTAAATATGATTAAATCATATTTAATCATGGTTAAATATGGTTAAATATGATTCTCCAAAGTGAGCTGAACCTATCCTACCCTTGTTCACACAAACACACCATTTAACTTTATTCCCTTTTCCATATTTATAAACTGCTCCTATCACTGAAGTTCTCACAGCAGCTTACAGAATCAAAACAAAGTGAATACTTTCTAAAAACAACACCATAAACTGTGATTAAAACAAATGGCAAATTAAGATCAATAACCCTGAACAGAGAATAAAACATGAAACAGAACCAATTTTAAAAGAGCAGCAAGAACAGAAAGGCCCAAGGGTAGAAAAACATGGCCTAGATGAAATAATTAATTCCCTCCCTGGGAATTGTATTCTACCACGGAGCACCATTATGAATATGTCCGCTTCCCTAAGAGAAACTTGCTGTCTGCACCTGACAGGAATCCTTTGAGAATCCTTTGTCGGGTCTTGTTATTCAAACTAAAGAAAAAGCATTAACCTCCAGCTGTTCCCATGCCTTTTCCCTTTTATCTTCACTTCATCAAGAATGCCCAAAATGCTCTGGATTAGGTAAAAATTAAGAGAAAGTGGGTGGTACAAAGAAAAAGGACACGAATTGTAGTGGGTATGTCTGGAGAAAGGCAAGCGTGCCGTGAAAAGAAGTTATTTCAATTCCCATTCAAAATCTATCTTTAAAATTTTGTATATGTTCTTGTGATGAAATGTGCACCTGGAGAAACAGTGAGGGGAGTTTTGGCAGCACAGAGCTTTCCCAGAGGGGAGGCAGCACATTCCGGAGACAAGCCCAAATTAACAGACTGCATAGTCCCCAGCTGGATGCAGGAGGAAGGAATATCTCCCAGGATATATCTAATAACTTAAAAGGTTACAGCTTTAGTCTGGCAAGATTCTGTCTATTAGATGTGAGCAAATAAAGAATTGGGACTCAACAGGATTTCATTGTGTCAACTCTGGGCTTTGACCTGACCAATTTTGGGCAGCCAAAATTTGGGTTGATTAATGCAGACAATCTATATTCCAATTTTATGTGATAGCTAAATCAAAACATATTTCTAAAAACATTGACTGTGTTGATACCATGTCTCCCCGAAAATAAGACATGACTGGATAATAAGCCCAATTGGGTTTTTCAGCACATATGATAATATAAGCCACCCTTGCAAAATAAGCCTCTCCCACAACTACTTACATGCATGTGCAGCCGGTCCTGTCATTTCCTCTGGTTGCTTGCTGCGCAACCAAAATGAGTTGAGGAGGCGAGGCTGGAGGGGGAGCAAAAGGGGACATGCCCTTCCCTCCCTGTTCTTTGTGTTGGCCAAGTGGCCCAACACGTCCCTCCCCACCCCACCCCAATGGCAATGGCAGCTTGGCTGCTTCCCTTCCTCGCTGTCTCTTTATTGAGAGGGGTGGCAGGTGGGGTGGGGGAGAAGCAAGAGGTGTGGAGAGAGACGTGGCTGGCTGTAAAAGAAAACCTCATCGCGAGTTTGAGAAGTTTGATTGAACTCATGAGAAGGTTTTCTTTTACAGCGTGTTTCCCTGGACACAATGGCGAAGAAAGTGACGGAGCTTGAAAGGTAAGATCTGTGTCCCGCTTCTTACTCGCCCTACCTGCCACCTCCAAATTGCATCCCTAAAGGGGGCGGATGGCTAAACGAGGGGCAGTAGCACTGTCATGCCCAGCGAGGGGAGGGGGAGAAGAGATGGCAAGGGGAGCCAGGTCTCGCTCCACGTGTCTCCCTTCTCCCCTGTCCCACCTGCCATCCCTCTTGATAGAGATGGCAGGGAAGGGAGCAGCTGTTGCCATTGGGGTGGAGTGGATGCGTTGGGCTGCTCTGCCATTGCGAAGAACAGGAAAGGGAGGTGACAGCAGTGATGGGACATCCAGTCCCACGCTCGCTGCCTCCTGTACCCCCAAAATAATAAGACCCCCCCGATAATAAGGCCAACCTCTTATTTGGGGGAGTCAAAAGAAAATAAGACCCTGTCTTATTTTTGGGGAAACACAATAGGAATGTATTGTACAAAAGTGATTTTTAGTCTCTTAATATTGTATCTTAATATGCATTTGCATGTGTATATCTCTGTATACATACACAAGGGAATGTGAAAAAGAGTAAAATATGTTTTTTCATTCTTTTTCATGTTTTCTTTGATGTATTCATTGAAAGAGAAAAAATTCCAAAAAACTTCAAATCAAAATATATTCTGAAGATTTTCCATCCCATCTCACTCCGTTAGGCACTAAAGAGCCAGAAACAGTTAAATTAGCCTCATGAAGGAAGAAACCTCAGAAACACAATACAACATTTTGTTTTGCTTTCAACAGTGAAGGAAAGCATTTAGTTCAATGAAGCATCTTTTAAAAAGTATATCATAGCTTTTTTCAAAAAAGAAATATTTTTTTTTCAAGTTTTAACAATTTAATGCCCATATGCACAACCAAAGAAAAATGAACGAACCTGGATAGTAACTTTTATTTTATTTTATTTTAAAAAATGAGTATTTATACCAATGTAAGAGGATATTTGTAGCTCAGAGTTGAACTGTGGGGCTCTTGATATTCTCTCTGAGCTTGGTTGTTGTTGTTTTTGCAGACATTTCGTTATCCAACTAGATAATATCAACCACTCCTTTCTAACACTGTTGAGGGTAATGAAATGTCAGAATAATCATGACTGGGGAGACATGGTAACAAGGTCAGCCAATGAATAAGCATAGCAACTAAGTCAGCCAATTGGGAGCTGAGACAGACTGGAGCCAGGGCGTGTCTTAGACTGCAGCTTCTGATTCTGTAAAGAGAAACTGAAACCAGTGTGTGTGTTAGTCTCTCTGCTGTACTCTGTGTGTGAACATGTCTGCTGATCTGAGCTGAAGAATCAACTAAGTATATTGTGAATATACTTCATGTGTTATTATGAATATAAAGAAGTTAATGAATCCAGCTGATTTAGTTATCTCTGTGTGTGTCTGGATTTAATTTTTGCAAGAAACTCCAATATGAAATGATCACCAAAAAAAAAACCCCACCAAGCTCAGAGAACACCAAGGACACCCCAGGACAATTTATAACTCAGCTGACATATAGAGCAGGGGTCTCCAACCTTGGTCCCTTTAAGACTTGTGGACTTCAATTCCCAGAGTCCCTCAGCCAGCAAAGCTGGCTGAAGAACTCTGGGAGTTGAAGTCCACAAGTCTTAAAGGGACCAAGGTTGGAGACCCCTGATATAGAGCATTTCCAATAATGTAATTTTATTGACATGACTAAATTGTTGGTCACCTGTCAAATGTGATTTTGATTGGGTACCCTGGTTGAGCTTCAATGACCCATGCACAGTTGAGAGAGTCCTTGTAGAATCCCGGCCACCCTGGTGACAGGATCATTCCATTTGGTGAGGTTAGGTGGCCGCCACAGGGAGCTATCCAGGAGAGAAAATAAACAAGTGATAACCAACTATTAGTATGAAAAGCAATACTGTAAAACAATAGCATACTTCCTTTCTGCTTCGTTTTGTCACAGAAGGCTCTCTCTGTATTTATTAACAATCCAGGGATCAACCAAGTGGAAAGTCTGATCCTAAATGTCTCAGACCATTACTAGAACTTCCAAGGGCAGGGAAAAAGATCAGGGTCCTGCAAGCTGGATGGCTTGTAAAATGGTTGCAAGCATGGCCAGTCCAGTGGCCACGAACAGATGGTAACCATGAGACAAAGCAGCTTTTCTTTGTCACTCACCAGGTCACATATGTTAAGTTGCAGCTCTCCAGATTTTGCTGGCCTACAATCAGCATTGTTAGGAAAGCCCATTGGGAGTTGTAGCTCAGCCTTGTCTGGACTATCTCAGACTTTCTATGTTAAATTGGGTTCTGGTATTAGGTAGGTCAGCACAATGGATGCTGATTTGCAATGGCTTGTCAGGATATCAGGCAAGGAGCCAGACTTGGTGCAGGTAAAACATATCTCCTGCCAATGATTGATGGCTTAACAAAGGTTAGCTAGGAGTTAATTAAGCCAGTGGTTACTTAGAGATGTAATTAAACCAGTGGTTCTTGGGGATGGGGGGGGGAATGCCTTGTATTTTATCCCTTGTGAGACTGAGATTATATCTATTTCAAAGATTGTGCTTTAGGAAAAAAACAATTGATATCTTAAACATGCCTGAGAAAGAAATTCACCAAAAAAGAATCAAATTTTGCCCATTTCCTGGATCATTACTCGAAAACATAATCTCCCAATTTTCCCCCAGTGTTCAAATTGTAGAATTTCCAAATTCCAAAGCATAATCCACCAATGGCCTCCCATGTTTTTGAAAGCAACAGATTTCCACCCATTTTTTTCAATTCCAGGTGCTCTGCCCAGTCTGCAGATGATTTTTATCCCTCAAACATCAGACAGCACTTTAAATATTCTAGACAGATTTTCCCTCTTATTTAATTAAAAAGAGCTAATTAGAAATTGCATTTAATTGACCTCACACTGGAGGGCAGGTCCAAGGCAAGCAAGAGAGTTGGGGGACACGTTGATAGTGATGAGGTTATCAAAACTGTCAGAGAATAAAAAGGAATTTGAAATGGTTTTGATACTTTTTTATTTTCCTCCACCACTTAAACTAAGAATGAGAAGGCACATGAACTATCAAGCATCTATGACCCACTCAGAAGAGATTTAACAAGAGTGGAGTTAAAGTAAACAAAGCTGCAAACAGTTTGTGAGCAATGTTGGTGCTTTTTTTAAAAAAAGAACTGAAAAGGCAGAACATATAAATGACAAATCTTACATTTCTTGTGACTGAACAAGGAGGTTATAAGTGCAAATTGTTTCTAGCATGAAGCACAAAGGCAGCAAGGAAATTGGACAGAATGCAAGGGGAGGGAGTTAGAAGAAGACAGGAGTCTTGTTCTACCATAACAGAGAAAGGAGAATGGCCAGTTGATTTGGACACAATCTGGAACAGGGGTCCCCAAACTTGGCCTCTTTAAGACTTGTGGACTTCAACTCCTAGAATTCTCCAGCCAGCTATGCTGGTTGAAGTATTCTGGGAGTTGAAGTCCACAAGTCTTAAAGCGGCCAAGTTTGAAGACCTCTGATCTGGAATCTCACTTCCAGTTGGGTCACCTGACTTCTACTGGGCCAATAGGCAAATTACCCATATCAATAAAAAAGCTTCAATCCAAAAAAAAAAAAAATCCCTCTGGAGAAAAAACAAAAAGGGCTATGTAGCAAATTTCAAAAACCGCTACAGAAATATATGCAACCAAATAAAAACTGAATGCACCAATTACCACACCAAGCAAGAAGAAGACCTTCTGCGCACAAATTCCGATCGTGCTTTTTATAATTTTGTGAACAATAAACTTAAAGACTCGAGATCCATCCCACAATTAAAAGAATCTAACGGCAAAGAATGTAATGATGAAACAGTTAAAGCAAACCACATTTAACACATTCTTTGGCTCAGTCTTTGTTAACAGTAATGGCTCATACCCGACATTCTCCAATCGTACCAACAATGAGTACAATGAGTACTACAACCTAACACATATAGACTTCACAGAAGACAATGTTGAAAAAGCTCTTCACAAACTGAAACCATCTCTATCTATTGGGCCTGATGGACTGTGTGCATACTTCTTAAAAAAACTTTCCACTAATATAGCAGAACCCCTAAGCATAATCTTCGAAAAAGCTTTCACGACCAGTTCCCTTCCCAAACTTTGGTCACTAGCCACAGTCATCCCTATCTTCAGAAAAGGAGACACCAGCCTAGTTGAAAATTACAGACCGATATCTCTATGCTGCGTCACCTGCAAAGTAATGGAATCTATCATCAACCAATCTATTACCCTCCACCTTGAAGCTAACAACCTACTCTCTAATAAACAATTTGGTTTCAGAAAAAAATTATCATATAACTTACAACTTCTCCACTGCAAAAACATATGGACTACAAATCTTGATGAAGGCAAATCAATAGATGCAATCTACATAGACTTCTGCAAAGCTTTTGACTCAGTAGTACATGATAAACTTCTCCTAAAACTAAAATCCTATGGCATTTCAGGACCCTTCCACAATTGGATAATTGCTTTCCTGTCAAACAGATAACAAGTGGTCAAAATTGGCAATGCTCTATCAAATCCTGTTCCTGTCAAGAGTGGCGTTCCCCAAGGCAGCGTTCTTGGACCAACGCTCTTCATATTATACATTAAAGATCTCTGTGACCATATCACAAGTAATTGTGTTCTCTTTGTCAAACTATTTAACACCACCAACAATACAACTACCCTTCAAAAAGACCTTGGCTTTGTATCCGAATGGTCTAAAACATGGCAACTCCAAATCTCAACCAGCAAATGCACAGTCTTACATATTGGAAAAAAGAACCCAAACACTAAGTACAAGTACAAGAGCAAACAATAGATTTTAACTTAACGTAATCTTGATTGCAGAAAATATGACTTCTGTAACAGAGTTACAGTGAGTGACTGAATAAGGCGGTGACTATTTCATCTACCGACTGAGATTGAGACTGAGATGGATGTCCATCGACTTTCCCACCCGGAGATATCCTGACCGTCCAGGATGGGTTTGCTTGCCGTGTTTTTTCATCATGCGGACATTTTTAGCGGCTGACCTTCTTGCCCTGCGAGATTCCCCTCTCTCGCGGGTTTGGCCCTCTACGTTATCGAGGGCCCATCTTGAGGACGGGTTTTGGAACCCCGAGAGGTGGCATGCCAAGAATAGGAGACTTAGGGGATTTTTAATTAACTGTTTTAACCGATTTTTTAAGGGGAGTTTTAATGGGAATTTTTTTTTTTTTGTTTACATTTATACCCCGCCCTTCTCCGAAGACTCAGGGCGGCTTACAATGTATAGGGCAATAGTCTCATTCTATTTGTATATATTTACAAAGTCAACTTATTGCCCCCCCAACAATCTGGGTCCTTTTTACGGGGAGGGTGGAAACTGACGGGTTTGGGTTGGGGGGGAAGGGGAAGAATGGGTGGGGAGGGAAACCCGTCGGGGAGGGAGCCAAGTCCAGTGTGCGTTCGCGGCGTTAAGTTAGGTCCGAGGGAGTTGGGGGAGGGTTTCGTTCCAGCTTATCAGGGTTGTGCTATTGACATGGTAAGCGGGAGAGGCAGATATGACAGAAGGGGGGGCACATCAGGTTTTTGGAGTACGCCCTCGCTATTTAAGAGCGATCGCATGCTCCGGCCCCCCTGCTTCTTCCCGTTCCCCGGGTGGCCAGAGTACTCGGGACTTGGGCCTCTGGCTGATGTTATGCAATGCAAGGTCCGTGGTTAACAAAGCCCCCCTGATCTCAGATCTAATTCAGGAGGGGACCATGGATGTTATGGGCATTACGGAGACCTGGTTGAGCACGGAAGGGGGGGTTCCCCAGTGGAGATGTGCCCACCAGGTTTCCGAGCATTCCATCAGCCGAGGGCCCAAGGTAGGGGTGGTGGGGTGGCGGTTATTAATGAAAGCCTGGAACTGAGGGAGACCACTGTGCCTCAGATAGCTGGTTGTGAATCCCTCTATGTGAAGTGGGGCCGTAGGACTCAGGTGGGCTTGTTGATCACGTACCTGGCTCCCTACTGCGTGACAACAGCCCTGCCCGAGCTGTTGGAGTTGTTGGCCGGGTTGGCAGTTGAAACCCCTAGACTGTTGGTCATGGGGGATTTCAACTTGCCATCAACTGGCGTGGCATCCTCGACGGCTCGGGAGTTCATGGCTTCCATGACGGCCATGGACCTGACTCAATTAGTGGACAGCCCTACCCACATCGGGGGAGGCACTCTAGATCTGATTTTTGTCTCTGGCCAGTGGGCGAATGATCTGATTTTAAATGATTTAGTTATTGAGCCTTTGTCATGGTCAGATCATTCTCTTCTTCGTCTGGACTTTCGGACCGCTACTCACCACCGCAGGGAGACGGAACCAATGCGTTGGTTCTGTCCCAGGTGCCTGATGGACCCAGAGAGGTTCCTGACGGAGCTTGGGCCGTTTCCCGAGAACCTGGCCCGCGGCACGACTGAAGAACTAGTCGCGGCCTGGGAACAGGAGCTTTGGACCGTGTCGTGCCTTTGCGGCCTCTGACCCGGCGCAGGTCTCAACCAGCTCCTTGGTTCTCTGAGGAGCTGAGGGAGATGAAACGCTGGAGAAGACGCCCAGAGAGTGCCTGGAGATCCAGCCATTCTGAGGCTGACCGGACACTAGTTAGGTCCTATAGTAGGACCTACCTAGTGGCATTGAGGGAAGCGAAGCATTCTTACGTTTCCTCCCTCATTGCATCGGCAGATAACCGCCCGGTCGCCCTGTTTCGGGTTACCCGCTCTCTCCTTCAACAGGAGGGGCGGGAGGACCCATTACAAGGGCGTGCTGAGGAGTTTAACGATTATCTATACGATAAAATCATTCAGCTTCAGGATGGATTGGATCAAAATTGGGTAGATCCAGGCGAGAGTTTTGAGATTCGTCTTGTTGAGACCGTTTGGGATAGTTTTGACCCTGTGACTCCCGAGGACATGGACAGGTTACTGGGAAGGTTGAATGCCACCACATGTTTACTGGACCCGTGCCCCTCCTGGTTGGTGCTGGCCACGCAGGAGGTGACACGAGGCTGGCTCTGGGGGATTACAAATGCTTCTTTGCGGGAGGGGGTCTTTCCCGCTGCCTTGAAAGTGGCGGTGGTGAGACCTCTCCTCAAGAAGCCTTCCCTGGACCCAGCTGTTTTAGGAAATTATCGTCAAGTCTCCAACCTTCGTTTTATGGCAAAGGTTGTAGAGAGTGCGGTGGCACGTCAATTACCCCAGTACCTGGATGAAACCGTCTATCTAGACCCGTTCCAGTCCGGCTTCCGGCCTGGATACAGTACAGAGACGGCTTTGGTCGCGTTGGTGGATGATCTCTGGAGGGCCAGGGATAAGGGTTACTCCTCTGCCCTGGTCCTATTAGATCTCTCAGCGGCTTTTGATACCATCGACCATGGTATCCTGCTATGCCGGTTGTAGGGTTTGGGAGTGGGAGGCACCGTTTATTGGTGGTTCTCCTCCTACCTCTCTGACCGGACGCAGACGGTGTTGACAGCGGGGCAGAGATCGACCCCGAGGCGCCTCATGTGTGGGGTGCCGCAGGGATCGATTCTCTCGCCTCTCCTGTTCAACATCTATATGAAGCCGCTGGGCGAGATCATCAGTGGTTTTGGGGTGAGATACCAACTGTACGCTGATGATACACAGCTGTACTTTTCCACCCCAGGCCACCCCAATGAAGCTATCGAAGTACTGTCCCGGTGTTTGGAAGCCGTACGGGTTTGATTGGGGAGGAACAGGCTCAAGCTCAATCCCTCCAAGACGGAGTGGCTGTGGATGCCAGCACCCCGGTACAGTCAGCTGCAGCCACAGCTGACTGTTGGGGGCGAGTCATTGGCCCCGATGGAAAGGGTGCGCAACTTGGGCATTCTCCTGGATGGGCGGTTGTCTTTCGAAGACCATTTGACGACCGTCTCCAGGATAGCTTTTTATCAGGTTCACCTGATTCGCCAGTTGCGCCCCTTCCTGGACTGGGATGCCCTATGCACAGTCACTCATGCTCTCGTGACCTCTCGCTTGGACTATTGCAATGCTCTCTACATGGGGCTCCCCTTGAAGAGTACCCGGAGACTCCAGTTAGTCCAGAATTCAACTGCGCGGGTGATAGAGGGAGCGGTTCGGAGCTCCCATGTAACACCCATCCTGCGCAGACTGCACTGGCTGCCTGTTGTCTTCCGGGTGCACTTCAAGGTACTGGTGACCACCTTCAAAGCGCTCCATGGCTTAGGACCAGGATATTTATGGGACCGTCTACTGCCATCTTCTATCTCCCAGCGACCGGTGCGTTCTCACAGAGAGGGACTCCTTAGGGTGCTGTCAGCCAAGCAATGTCGACTGGCGGCCCCCAGGGGGAGGGCCTTCTCTGTGGGGGCTCCTATCCTGTGGAACGAACTTCCCCCTGGATTTCGTCAACTATCCGACCTTCGGACCTTTCACCGCGAACTTAAAACCTATTTATTCCGTCTAGCTGGACTGGCTTGATTTTAAAATTTTTAATTTGCTTTTATGGGTTTTAAATTTTTGTAAATTTTTTATAGTATGTTATTGTATTTTAAATTTTTGGCCAATTGAATAAGTTTTTAAAGGGGTTGTTCTTAATATTATATGTACTGTTCTCTTTGTATTTTATTCTGGCTGTGCACCGCCCTGAGTCCTTCGGGAGAAGGGCAGTATACAAATTAAAATATTATTATTATTATTATTATTATTATTATTATTATTATTATTATTATTATTATTATTATTATTATTATTATTATTATTATTATTATTATTATTATTATTATTATTATTATTATTATTATTATTATAATACTTGGAACTCACTACTTGACTCTGTGGTCTCTTCTCAAAATCCCCAAAGCTTCAACCAAAAACTGTCTACCATTGACCTCACCCCATTCCTAAGACGTCTGTAAGGGGCGTGCATAAGAGCACAAACTTGCCTACCATTCCTGTCCTATTATTCCCTTTCATTATATCCAATTAATATAGTTATTACATACTTATGCTCATATATGCTTATATATTATATAGTTGTTACATGTCAATGCTTATATATACTGTTGTGACTAAATAAATAAATAGCTGCAATTCCATCATCCCCGGTTCTGGTGTTTCAAAAAAAGAGCTCTGGCAAGCAAATATAATTGCTAGGTCCCCACATGCAAGCATGGTTTGTTTAGTCACAGTTTGTAAAAGTACCACGACTGAGGTCATATACTGTTCTAAATCATAAGCAATTGTTTGCAAATCACACCAACTTAGTTCTTTTGATACTTTTAAAGTACTCTGGGTCTTCTTGAGATTAAGGCTGATCCAACTATTTGGTAGATCAAAGTGGTTCACCTTTGCTAAGAGTGTTAAGGGGGGAAAAAAATCACTGCAGCAAAAATATAAATCATCTCTGACTCTTTGCTGACATCTAGTGATGGTGAGGATTTATATAAGCCAGGTGTAATAGATCTTGGGGGAGCTCAAGCCATTATTAATTAATACCTTACTGACATAAAGGGTGCAATCTTCATGGTTCAAGTATGAAAGTGTTCAAGTATTAGAGAGTTCTGAGCGTAAAAGAGAATTTTTGTTATATTCCTCGTCTATTTCCCCCAAATTGCCAGATGGATGAGTGAGTCTGGAGGAACTGATTTCTGGAACTATTTATTTATTTTGATTTTTGATTTTTTTTTATCATGAATTCAATGTGTCTGCATTCAAACAATGGTAAGGACATCAATTAATGGCTTTTCTCTCAAGGAGCAGAAAGAAGGCAGAAAGTTTTAGGATTCCTAACATTCTTTTTTCCATTTCACTTTGCTTCCTTGAAACAGAAAATTCAAATGCTCCCAGAGAACTTTGTGTGAGGGTGGGATGAAGGAGAGTGTTCTGCTGCATCTGTGATTTAATCTTCCTTTTTAAATCTTTTCTCCATTTTGCTCAATCATAACTTCAAATAAAGTCAGTTTTCTCCAACTATTAACCCAACCTGCTTGGCACTGCAGGTTAAGGATTATGCAAGTTGATATGTACAACATTCAAGAAGGCCCCAGGTCAGAATCGGGTATCATGAGGCAATTGCTGAGCTGGACACTCATCTCCAAAGCAATTTTTTGCAGGCTTTTTCACAAAGGGCAGATACTATGTGCACCAAGATAAATGAGATTCAGAAGTCTTCAGAATTGTTCTTTTATTCAGTGCATCAGTTCTAGTGTGACTGTCAGGCCTTTTGGCTGGATGCAAATTGATACAATATTTGAAATTAAATGTTCTCTTTCTGAATAAACAAAAACTAATAACAATAATCCCCAAAATTGATTGATGGAATAATTGTTTCACATAATAGAATTTGCACTGGACCAGCCCTGGGGGACCCACAGCTCAGCAGCTGAGTACATGAATGAACTTAATAAAACCCTGGGCAACGAACGTTCTGGGTAGGGTTTCAGTTGCAACCAGTGGTGGGATTCAGTCAGTTCGCACCACTTCGGGAGAACTGATTGTTAACTTTCTGATCAGTTTGGCAAACTGGTTGTTGGAAGAAATCATTAGGGCAGAGAACTGGTTAAATTACTTGAATCCCACCGCTGGTTGCAACTATCCATCAGTCCTTATGCTTGCCATTAACATTCTTGGTTGCAGGGTGTTCCAGAGCAGGGATCTCCAACTTTGGCAACTTTAAGGCCTGTGGACTTCAACTCCCAGAATTCACTGAGTTTATTTATTTATTTATTTATTTTATTAGATTTTTATACCGCCCTTCTCCCGAAGGACTCAGGGCGGTGTACAGCCGAAATAAAATACAGAGTATATACAATTAAAAGAAATTAAAAGAAACTATTAATAAATGGCCGATAATTTAAAAAATTTACAAATGTTTAAAATCTCTAAAACCCCAATTTAAAATCAACTATTTATGCCAGTCCAGCTTGAGTAAATAAGTATGTTTTTAGCTCACGACGGAAGGTCCGAAGATCAGGAACTTGACGTAAGCCAGGGGAGTTCGTTCCAGGCGTCGGTGCTCCCACAGAAGGCCCTACCCTGGGAGCCGCCAGCCGACATTGTTTGGCGGGCGGCACCCTGAGAAGGCCCTCTCTGTGAGGCGTCTGGTCGATGGGAGGCATCTGGTAACAGCAGGCGGTCTCGTAAGTACCGGGTCCTAAGCCATGGGCGCTTTAAAGGTGGTAACCAGGATCTTGAAGCGCACCAAAGACCACAGGAAGCCAGTGCAACTACGGAGCAGTGGTGTTACGTGGGAGCCTCGAGCGGCTCCCATTACCACTGCGCAGCTGCATTCTGACTAACTGCAGCCTCCGGTGCACCTCAAGGGCAGCCCCATGTAGAGAGCATTGCAATAATCCAGCCGAGACGTAACCAGAGCGTGAGTGACCGTGCATAAGGCATCCCGGTCAAGGAAGGACGAACTGGCAACCAAGCGAACTTGGTAAAGCCCTCCTGGTGACGGCCGCCAGATGTTCCTCAAAGGACAGCCGCCATCCAGGAGGACGCCCAAGTTGCGAACCACCTCCTTTGGGGCCACTAACTCGCCTCAACAGTCAGCTGCGGATGCAGCTGACTGTACCGGGTGCCGGAATCCACAGCCACTCCGTCTTGGAGGATTGAGCTGAGTCTGTTTCTCCCCATCCAGACCCGCACGGCTTCCAGGCACCGGGACAGCACTTGACTGCTTCGTTGGGGTGGTCCGGGTGGAAAAGTACAGCTGAGTGTCATCAGCGACAGATGATAACTCACCCCGAACCCACTGATGACCTCGCCCAGCGGCTTCATGTAGATGTTGAACAGGGTAGGCGAGAGAATCGAGCCCTGGGGTACCCCACAAGTGAGGCCCCTCCAGGACGACCTCTGCCCCCCTGTCAACACCGACTGCGACCGGTCAGAGAGATAGGAGGAGAACCACCGATAAACGGTGCCTCCCACTCCCAATCCTCCAACCGGGCGCAGCAGGATACCATGGTCGATGGTATCAAAAGCCGCTGAAAGATCTAATAGGACCAAGGCAGAGGAACAGCCCTGTCCCTGGCCCTCCAGAGGTCATCCACCAACGCGACCAAAGCCGTCTCCGTGCTATAACCGGCCGGAAGCCGGACTGAACGGGTCTAGATAGACAGCTTCTCCAGGTGCCGGGAAGCTGCCATGCAACCACATTTCTACAACCTTCGCTAAGCGAAGGTTGAGACTGGACGATAATTTCCCAAAATAGCTGGGTCCAGGGAAGGCTTCTTCAGGAGAGGTCTCACCACCGCCTCCTTCAAGGCGGCGGGGAAAACCCCTTCAGCTAAAGAAGCATTTATAATCCCCTGGAACCAGCCTCGTGTCACCTCCTGAGCAGCCAGTACTAACCAGGAAGGACACGGGTCCAGTAAACACGTGGTCGCATGCAACCTCCCCAGCAACCTGTCCACGTTGAAGTCCACAGGTCTTAAAGTTGCCAAGGTTGGAGACCCCTGTTCCAGAGGAATACTATTTCTCCCTTACAGCATTTTTTCCTGATAGGAGAATATTTAATGTGGTAATTTTGCCTTCTGTACAGAATTAAGGGAATGAAGTTAACTAAAGCTGACCTAAGTGAAGCTCAAGGGATCAATAAACTGAATTCTTTTCCATTTGGGATGATTTCATCTTTAGTCATTTCCAAACTCCATTAAGAAATCAAGAAGGCATGGAATTACACTTATATAAATACTGAATACTGAAATGTAGTTTATCTCACAACATTTTAATATAACCTACCTGAAGCTAAATATAGCATTAAATATCCCACTGAAAACTTAATAGAACAAAAGGCCAAAGAGACAGAGAGAAAACATAAGTGCAATATTTTTAAAAAAAATAGTCTAGCAGCTTGTCAGGTGCAAACAACCAGAACTATGCATGAATCATCTCAAGCAGGAACAGTATTGTTAGTCACCTATGAATGTTGCCAAACTGACTGCATTCTCATGGGAATGGTCAGACAAATCTTCCAAGGGGGGGAAGGGGGGGGTCAGACCTGTATCACTTCCTGCAGTGCAAAGACTCTAAGCTCACCACCCTCTTAACACCTCCCTCCAATCTAGCTGGAGATCCTACCAAAGCAGCTGTAAGTCATGCAGGGATATCCAGGAGATGGGGAGGGGGCTATAAAGTCAAGATGCTGTCCACAACCACGTGACTGAAGACGGCCCACTTATTTATATGTGTTAGCACACAGGGTGGGGATTTGATCATGTAGTCCTAGCTACCATCTTCCCTTCTTTGCTTCCCCCCAAAGCTCCAGATGCTTCTGTAGTTACATCAATTCACAACCATTCACAGACACTTCTTATATTTATTTCGTGCCTTCTCTTACCTGTTATAACTAAGAAAACAGCAACCCAACATGGTAATTTACCTTCACATCTAAGGACTGCATTATCCCAAACCACATTGCCTTCCTTCAAGACACAGGTGATTGTTTCTGAGCCATGGGTCCTTATGAAGCCTTCATCACACAGGAAAGAGACTGAGCTCCCCAGTTGGAGGCTATCACCAAAGCGCTTCCCATTGACCGGTACTCCTGGATCAGGGCACTCATTGTGTCTGAAGGCTGGAAAGAAACAAGAAAACATGGTGAAGCAAATGCATTTTACCCCAAACAAAATGGTCCTCTGCATTCACCTTAGGCTTCTTGTCTGAACAGATTAACAAAGTTGGAAGGGACCTTATTGGTCATCTAGTTGAACTGCCTGCTCAAGCAGAAGACCCTACATGGCACAAGATAATTAGAGGAATGTCTATATTCAGAATCAAGTAAGAACGGCCATATTCAATTCTATTGTCCGACCTTGATACAGGATAGAAATCATTGCCCCTAGGGTGATTTACAAAACCATAAAATAACAATAAAATATGTGCATCTCTAGCTATAAATATTTAATCCATAACTCATATGACATAAACAATGCCCAGAGAAAATGGTTAGGTATTGAATACCAGATTAAAAAGTAAAGTTTTCAACGCCTTAACGCAGAGTTCCCCAACATTTCCAGCTTTGCGGACCAGCAGGAAGAGGAAGAGGGAATGGTTCTGTGTGAATTGCCAGCAAGCATGAGGACAGCACCTTTTGTGCAAACAGTGTGCACATACACTTGCTGCTTACTTAAATGGAGCACATGTGTGATCGCCTGCTGCTCAAGCAAGTAAGGATGTGTGTGTGCAGGCTCATCAGCCATTTCCATGGCCTGATTGCAAACCGCCCAGATTGGGACCCCTGCCTTAACACATGCCAATAATATAGGGCTTTAGCACACCCTGTCCTCTCCTCTCGCCTCCTCTCCTCTTCCCTCTTCCCCCTTTCCCTTCCCTCCCTCCACTCTCTTCCTCCCTCCCTTCCTTCCGCTATAACTTTACATTTACTTTTCTCTGCTTGAGATGTTTCTTCAACCTTAAAATACTCTTAGAATCCTTGAAGTGGATCATATTGGCACTCAAAAACAGACATTTTTAACTTAGAAGTACACTCCTTTATCAAACAAAATGTTTCAAGGTTTGGCAAACAATATCAATTATACCATTTCATTGGGTGGATGAGTAGCTCCAGGGCTATTGGTATCAATTTATGAAGTTTGTGCCCTGTACACAGTAGCTTGTTTTGGTCTTTCTTTTCCCCATTTTAATCTAAATAAGTGGGAATTTTTAAATACCAATATTTATTGGATCTTTGCTGGTGTCTTCGATATAACTCACTACATAGACTTAATCCATTTCCCATTATTGGCATCTAGGTTTACAACTGCAAGAAAAGAAACTTCTGAAACTGAATATTGCATTCATGGAATCAGGATTCAATAACAACACATATGATAGTTTATATCTCAGGAGATCTGAAAGACACTTTATTCCCCTTTATTCAATATGTTTGTAACAATCAGTTGGTGTTCTTGTCGTTATAGTTATATTTTCCTTTTTGGAAGAGTAAGATTGTTTGCCTGAAGGAGGTTTCCAGAATTTTAGGCAGGAATGTTTTGGCAGTTCAATTTGGAGATGTTAGGGAATGAATTGCCACATGCAAAGTGTATGTTTTAAGTCTTGAGGTAGCTTTTCCATGCATATTGTGACAAGGATAACTTTCTTACTCCCAATCCAAATCTACACCTTTAAAACTTTGCCAACAACAATTTAAGCAAAGGCCAAGAACCCCCTAACAACCAAATGACAAAAATAAAGCCCCCTCAACCCCCTCAAATATAGATTAGTGACTTTGATGAACCTGTCCTCTAATCCAGCATGTCAAATTATTTTTTAATAATAGCAGGTTTGCAGTCGCCAACCAGAAATCCCATTAATCTTGTAGAGCTGTTAACCACTGTTATAACAAAGGTCGTTTATTACTCTTGCCAAGTCAATCTAATCATGTTCCATAGAAAATTATAGGAGAGAGCTTGAGTGCAAATTGCCATGTGAAACTGCCATTCACTTGACTATGAAAAGCTTGGAATTAAGAGGATCCAAAAATAATGATTGCTTGTGTTTTTTCTACCGGCAAAAACAAAAGTGAAGTTGTTTCTTCACTTTATAGTGTATTTGGTTGTTTCAGGAGTCTTAGCGGGACAATTTAGTTGGCCTGCAATTCAGCCTTTGCAGGATAACAGTGATCATGAAATCACTGCACTGGCTACCATCAGATTTCTAGGCCTAAGTCAGGATGTATCAGGTACTGCTTTGACAAAACCAAATCTGTCCATAAGCAGAGGGCTTGCAAAGCATGGCCTTCCATGCAAAATGTGGGAAAGATACAAAGGTCTGCCTCAGTGGTGAAATCCAAGTTTTTTTACTACCAGTTCTGTGGGCGTGGCTTGGTGGGTGGGATGTGGCTTGGTGGGCATGGCAGGGGAAGGATACTGCAAAATCCTCATTCCCTCCCCACTCCTGAGGGAAGGATATTGCAAAATCTCCATTCCCACCCCTTTCGGGCCACCCAGAGGTGGTATTTGCCAGTTCTCTGAACTACTCAAAATTTCCGCTACCGGTTCTCCAGAATCTGTCAGAACCTGCTGGATTTCACCCTTGGTCTGGCTCCACAAAGATGGGAAGATTCGGAGCTACCCACAATGGAGGAATGATTGGTGAAAATGATTGAACTTGTTTAAATGGCTAAATTGACTTTTTCGATCCGAGAAAAAAATAATACTTAAGTTTACTATTGACTGGAAAAACTCCTTTTTGCGTAAAAGACAAAAACAAACATGATTTATGGTTTTAATGATCAGACAGGATGGTTATAGAAAGAAGAGAGTTAGATGGTAGAATAAGAAGTAAATTTATAATTGCATTTATAACTACTGTAAAGATTGGAAGCTACTACGTATCTTTTTTCTTTCTTTTCTATTTTTCCTTTTCTTTTCACCCCTTTCTTGTACTTTTAGCTTTTTCTTTGATTTTCTTTTTCTTTTTGTTATTTTATATTAGTTTTATTTATGTAAAAAAAGACTTTAATAAAATTGTATATATAAAAAAGAGAAATGTTGTATGTGGAATAGATAATAACCCTTCTGTTCTGGCCTTTGCCCTCTTGAAGTTCCATAAAGTACATAAATCTATTTCACCAAATGTTTAATCCCAGCTGAATGTTTATGTGTATCCATCTGTGGGTGGGAAGGTTTATTTGTTTTGGTACAGATAGTTCTCAACTTACAACAGTTCATTTAATGACCATTCGACATTACAATGACACTGAAAAAAGTGACTTCTGACCATTTTTCCCACTTATGACCATTGCCCCATCCACATGGTCACACAATAAGCTAAGTCAATGGGAAAATCAAATTCACTTAACAATCATGTTACTAATTTAACTGCAGTGATTCATTTAACAAATGTAGCAAGAAAAATCGTAAAATGGGGCAAAACTCACTTAACCAATTTCTCACAAAAATTCTAGGCTCAATTGCGGTCATAAGTCGAGGACTACCTGTATATTGTTAATATATTTTAGTTAGTTTTATGTTACCTACAGTCTACAGATGGGGCAGATTCCAAGCTTAACAAAAAAATAAAGCAATAAAAGCATTTTTACTCCATTAAAACTGTATCAATCAATCAATCAATCAATCAATTTTTATTATAGTCACAGACCAGCATTAAAACTGTATTTATATATTTCTTTATATAAAATTAACTAACTTTATTTCCTGGGCTGCGGTTGTTTACCATATACTTAAATATATTTTACAATTGCAAAATGAATCTACATCTGGGGTTTTGACCTTTTCCCAAAATCATATATGGTTTAATGGTTGGTTTAAACTTACATAGTGCTAAATTTAAGAACTTTGATGACTAAGATTTGTATTATGAGCCTGTTCTCACATTATAGGAACTAGTAAAATTTTAAGACATATTGTGACTTGAACGGGTTTTAAATTTTTCTAGGTGAATGGATTGAATATTGCACTATTTGCAATTTCCCCCTAGACAAGATTTATTCAAAAGCACTGACATATTCTAGTGGAACATTTTTTGGGGGGAGCATAATCAAATTTTTATGTTATCCTCCACTGTCAACCTCAGGAGTACAATGCTTAAACTATTATCAAAGCTTTTATTAAAAGTTAGCTCTTGAGTTACCTACTCTACAGTTGGTAGAGTTACCTACTTGAGTTACCTACTCTACAGTTTGGGGCAAGTCCCAAGCTTAACAAGCAAATTAAAGTTAGCTCTTTATGTTACCTGTTATCTACAGATTGAGGCATTTTAGCTCTTGTATCACTCCTATCCCACAATATTAACTTATCTTAATATTAACTTAACTTAACTTATCTTATAAGCGGATCTTATAGGCGTTACGGAGACCTGGTTGGGCACTGAAGGGGGCGTGCCCCTGGTCGAAATGTGCCCACCGGGTTTCCGTGCATTCCATCAGCCGAGGGCCCAGGGTAGGGGTGGGGGGGTGGCGGTTGCTATTAAAGAGAGTCTAGAGCCGAGGGAGACCACTGTACCTCAGATTGCCGGGTGTGAATCCCTCTTTGTGAGATGGGGTCATAGGTGTCAGATGGGCTTGCTGGTCACGTACCTGGCTCCTTGCTGCGTGACAGCTGCCCTGCCCGAGCTCCTGGAGGTGCTTGCCGGGTGGCAGTGGAGACCCCAGACTTTTAGTCATGGGGACTTTAACTTGCCATCTGCCGCTGCCATCGACAGTGGCTCGGGAGTTCATGGCTTCCATGACGGCCTTGGACCTGACTCAAGTAGTTGATGGCCCCACTCACATCGGGGTGGCACTCTGGATCTTATTTTTATCTCTGGTCAGTGGTTGAAGGATCTGGATTTGAGAGATGTAGTCATAGAACCTTTGTCATGGTCAGATCACTCTCTCCTTCGCCTGGACTTTCTGACCGCCACTCAACACCGCAGGGAGACAGAACCACAACGCTGGTTCCGCCCCAGGCGCCTGATGGACCCGGAGAGGTTCCGGACGGAGCTTGGGCCACTTCCTGAGGGTCTGGCTCACGGCACGGCAGAGGAACCAGCCGCAGCCTGGCAACGGGCTGCGGCTGGGGCTTTAGACCGTGTCGTGCCTCTGCGGCCTCTGACCCGCGCAGATCCCAACCGCCCTTGGTTCTCCGAGGAGCTGAGGGGATGAAACGCCGGAGAAGACGCCTAGAGAGCTCCTGGAGGTCTAGCCGCTTAGAAGCTGATCGACACTAGTTAGGTCCTATACTAGGACCTACCTAGTGGCACTGAGGGAAGCGAGGCGCTGCTACGCCTCCCTCATTGCGCCGGCAGATAACCGCCCAGCCGCCTTTTTCGGGTGACCCATTCCCTCCTTCACCAGGGGGAGCGGGATGACCCGTTGCAGGGACGTGCTGAGGAGTTTAACGGTTATCTATACGATAAAATCGTTCAGCTTCGAGACGGTCTAGACCAAAATTGCGGCGATTCAGATGAGGCGTCTGAGGGTGGTCTTGGTGACATTTGTTGGGATGAGTTTGACCCTGTGGCTCCCGAGGACATGGACAGGTTGTTGGGTAGGCTGAATGCCACCACGTGTTTACTGGACCCGTGCCCCTCCTGGCTGGTGCTGGCCACTCAGGAGGTGACACGAGGCTGGCTCCAGGCGATTACGAGTGCCTCCTTGTTGGAGGGAGTCTTTCCGGCCGCCTTGAAAGAGGCGGTGGTGAGGCCCCTCCTCAAGAAGCCCTCCCTGTCTTAGGTAATTATCGTCCGGTCTCCAACCTTCGCTTTTAGCGAAGGTTGTAGAGAGTATGGTGGCATATCAGTTTCTGCACCTGGATGAAACTGTCTATCTAGACCTGCTCCAGTCCGGTTTCCGCCCGGTTACAGCACGGAGACGGCTTTGGTCGCAGGATGATCTCTGAGGGCCAGGGATAGGGGTTGTTCCTCTGCCCTGGTCCTATTAGACCTCTCAGCGGCTTTCGATACCATCGACCATGGTATCTTGCTGCGCGGGTTGGGGGATTGGGAGTGGAGGCACCGCATCGGTGGTTCTCCTCCTATCTCTCCGACCGTCGCAGACGGTGTTGACAGGGGGCAGAGGTCGCCCCGAGGCGCCTCACTTGTGGTGCCGCAGGGCCGATTCTCTCGCCTTCTGTTCAACATCTATATGAAGCCGCTGGGTGAGATCATCAGTGGCTTCGTGTGAGGTACCAGCTGTACGCTGATGACACCCAGCTGTATTTTTCCACACCGGCCACCCCAATGAAGCTATCAAGTGCTGTCCCGGTGTTTGGAGGCCGACGGGTCTGGATGGGGAGAAACAGGCTCAAGCTCAATCCCTCCAAGACTGAGTGGCTGTGGATGCCGGCATCCCGGTACAGTCAGCTGAGTCCTCGGCTGACTGTTGGGGGCGAGTCATTGGCCCCGATGGAGAGGGTGCGCAATCTGGGCGTTCTCCTGGATGAACGGCTGTCTTTTGAAGACCATTTGACGGCCGTCTCCAGGAGAGCTTTTCACCAGGTTCGCCTGGTGCGCCAGTTGCGCCCCTTTCTAGACCGGGATGCCTTATGCACGGTCACTCACGCCCTCGTGACGTCTCGCCTGGATTACTGCAATGCTCTCTACATGGGTTTGATTCTGTGGCTCCCGAGGACGTGGACAGGTTGCTGGGGAGGTTGCATGCGACCACGTGTTTACTGGACCCGTGTCCTTCCTGGTTAGTACTGGCTGCTCAGGAAGTGACACGAGGCTGGTTCCAGGGGATTATAAATGCTTCTTTAGTTGAAGGGGTTTTCCCCGCCGCCTTGAAGGAGGCGGTGGTGAGACCTCTCCTGAAGAAGCCTTCCCTGGACCCAGCTATTTTGGGAAATTATCGTCCAGTCTCCAACCTTCGCTTTTTAGCGAAGGTTGTAGAGAGTGTGGTTGCATGGCAGCTTCCCCGGCACCTGGAGGAAGCTGTCTATCTAGACCCGTTCCAGTCCGGCTTCCGGCCCGGTTATAGCACGGAGACGGCTTTGGTCAAGCAGGATGACCTCTGAGGGCCAGGGACAGGGCTGTTCCTCTGCCTTGGTCCTATTAGATCTTTCAGCGGCTTTTGATACCATCGACCATGGTATCCTGCTGCGCGGTTGGAGGGATTGGGAGTGGAGGCACCGCTTATCGGTGGTTCTCCTCCTATCTCTCTGACCGGTCGCAGTCGGTGTTGACAGGGGGCAGAGGTCGCCCTCGAGGGCCTCACTTGTGGGGTACCCCAGGGTCGATTCTCTCGCCTACCCTGTTCAACATCTACATGAAGCCGCTGGGTGAGGTCATCAGTGGGTTCGGGTGAGTTATCATCTGTACGCTGATGACACTCAGCTGTATTTTTCCACCCCGGACCACCCCAACGGCGGTCAAGTGCTGTCCCGGTGCCTGGAAGCCGACGGGTCTGGATGGGGAGAAACAGACTCAAGCTCAATCCTCCAAGACGGAGTGGCTGTGGATTCCGGCACCCGGTACAGTCAGCTGCATCCGCAGCTGACTGTTGAAGCAGTTAGTGGCCCCAAAGGAGGTGGTTCGCAACTTGGGCGTCCTCCTGGATGGCCGGCTGTCCTTGAGGAACATCTGGCAGCCGTCACCAGGAGGGCTTTTTACCAAGTTCGCTTGGTTCGCCAGTTGCGCCCCTTCCTTGACCGGGATGCCTTATGCACGGTCACCACGCCTGGTTACGCCTCGCTGGATTATTGCAATGCTCTCTACATGGGCTGCCCTTGAGGTGCACCGGAGGCTGCAGTTAGTCCAGAATGCAGCTGCGCGAGTGGTAATGGGAGCCGCCGAGGCTCCCACGTAACACCTCTGCTCCGTAGTTTGCACTGGCTTCCTGTGCTCTTTCGGGTGCGCTTCAAGATCCTGGTTACCACCTTTAAAGCGCCCATGGCTTAGGACCCGGTACTTACGAGACCGCCTGCTGTTACCGTATGCCTCCCATCGACCAGACGCTCTCACAGAGGGACTTCTCAGGGTGCCGTCCGCCAAACAATGTCGGCTGGCGGCTCCCAGGGGTAGGGCCTTCTCTGTGGGAGCACCGACGCTCTGGAACGAACTCCCCCCTGGCTTACGTCAAGTTCCTGATCTTCGGACCTTCCGTCGTGAGCTAAAAACATACTTATTTATTCAAGCAGGACTGGCATAAATAGTGATTTTAAATTGGGGTTTTAGAGATTTTAAACATTTGTAAATTTTTTAATTTTTAAATTATCGGCCATTTATTAATAGTTTCTTTTAATTTCTTTTAATTGTATATACTCTGTATTTTATTTCGGCTGTACACCACCCTGAGTCCTTCGGGAGAAGGGCGGTATAAAAATCTAATAAAACTAAAACTAAACTAATGGGGCTCCCCTTGAGGGGCATCCGGAGGCTTCAGTTGGTCCAGAACGCGGCTGCGCGGGTGATAGAGGGAGCCCCTCGGGGCTCCCGTGTTACACCTATCCTGCGCAGACTGCACTGGCTACCTGTGGCCTTCCGGGTGCGCTTCAAGGTGTTGGTGAACGTCTTTAAAGCGCTCCATGGCATAGGGCCGGGCTATTTACGGGACCGCCTACTGCTTCCAAATACCTCTCACCGACCCGTGCGCTCCCACAGAGAGGGACTCCTCAGGGTGCCGTCAGCTAGGCAGTGCCGTCTGGCGACACCCAGGAAGGGCCTTCTGTGGGGCTCCACCTCTGGAACGAACTCCCCCCAGGACTTCGTCAACTTCCGGACCTCCGAACCTTTCGTCGCGAGCTTAAAACGCACTTATTCATCTGCGCGGGACTGGATTAGATTTTAAAGTTATTGGTTTTAAGGGGTTTTTATTATTTATATTGTTTTTAAATTAGGCAATAGAATAAGTTTTTTAATTGTCGTTTTTTAATTTGTATTTATATGTATTTTAACTGCCTGTGAACCGCCCTGAGTCCTTAGGGAGATAGGGCGGTATATAAATTTGAAAAATAAATAAATAAATAAATAAATCTTCCTGAATATGGTGTGTATGTGTGTGTAAGTGGGTAGGAAAGAAATTAGAGAGGTATGTATGTAAGTTTGAGCAACTATAGGCAGTTCTCTATTTGCAACCATTTGCTTAGCGACAGTTCAAAGTTACAATGGGCATCAAGAAAGGTGAATTATGACTGCTTTTTACATTTATGACTGTCATAGCATCAAAATTCAGGTGCTTGGCAACCCACATATTTTTGCAATGGTTGCAGTATCCCAGGGTCATGTGATCACAATTTGCGACCTTTCTGGTTGACTTCTGACAAGCAAATGGGGGAGGTGGATTTGCTTAACAACTGCATAGCTCACTTAACAATTGTAGTGATTCTTTTGAAAACTGTAGCAAAAACGGTCATTAAATCAGGTGCGATTCACTTAACAACCACCTTGCTTAGCAATGGAAACTCTGGCTTCAGTTGTGGTTGTAAATTGACGTCTTCCTGTACTGCAGAATTAAAAACTGAACCCAAATCTGTTCACTTCCAAGATCAATCAATTCAGAGAAACTTGCAACACGTTTTTAACTTAATTGTTGCTCCTACTTATGCTATTTCTCATTCCGCAAAAATGTGAAAACAGGGATTGCCAGATTTTAGTCAAAATATGCAGTCTGGCCTTAAATATTCAAAAGCTACAAATATGTATATGCCACAGATCCCTTCGGGAGTCAGTAGAACTTTGCAGCTGCAAAGCATATTAACATCAAATGATGTTGACATTTGTCATTCACTTATGAGGTTTAATTTACCTGAAAATTATCTGAAAAGAGGATGCAGAACAGATAGTTGCAAGCAAATAATGCTATCTATATTAGGAAAGACAGTGAGAATTTACAACAGGGAAAAATATGTTAAAGAACTGGAGAAATTGACATGTCAAAGAATGAAAGAAGGGCAATTTGCATTTTAAAAAGATTCTCGAGCAATTTATATTCAGCAACATAAATTAAAGCACAGAGGCTCCATATGTTAGAAAATACGGTGAAAGTACAGTAGTGATGATCTCCTGGATCACAGGACAGTTTTAAATTTCAAGAGCATGTGGTAGATGCATTCTAAGTTTCCAGTTTGCTTCTGGGCCCAATTCAAGGTGCTGGTTTTCAAGGTGCTGACCGAGCTATTTGAAGGTCCCAATTCAAGGTGCTGGCCAAGCTATTTGAAGGACTACCTCTCCCTGATTACACCTACCCATCCTAAAATACATGAAGAATAGTTGCAGGAACTGGGTATATCTAATTTAATGAAAAGAAGGACTAGGGGAGACATGATAGCGGTGTGTCAATATCTAAAGGACTGCCACAAAGAAGAGGGAGTCAAACTATTCTCCAAATCACCTGAAGGTAGAACAAGAAGCATTAGATAGACCTAATCAAGGAGGGAACCAACTTAGAACTAAGGATAAATTTCCTGACAGTTAGAACAATTAATTAGTGGGACAATTTCCTTTCATAAGTTGTGGGTGCTGCATCACTGAGGTTTTTAAGAAGAGATTTGACCAACCATTTGTCTCAGATGATATATGGTCACCTGCTTGAGCAGGGTATTGGACTAAAAGACCAGAACCAAGGTCCCTTTCAACACTATTATTCTGTTATCCCATCAGATCTTTCAGGAGGGACATTTTACAGGTCCCGTATATTAAGGTCTTTCAACTGGTGGGACACAGGAGACAATTTATTTCATTTTTTATTTTATTTGCATTTATATCCCGCCCTTCTCTGAAGACTCAGGGCAGCTTACACTATGTCAAGCAATAGTCTTCATCCATTTGTATATTATATACAAAGTCAACTTATTGCCCCCAACAATCTGGGTCCTCATTTTACCTACCTTATAAAGGATGGAAGGCTGAGTCAACCTTGGGCCTGGTGGGACTTGAACCTGCAGACAAGCCTTTTCTGCCACTGTAGTCCTTCTATATTTTTCTATTTATGTTTTATTATTGGTTTTATTGTAACCACCCCTACTTGCTTTGTGCAAGATGGGAGACCATGGGAATTTGATAAATACAGTAAGTAAATAAATTTCCTTTGGAGGCCTTGATTGTTCACAAATGGCTGTGATGCTGAGTGTGTACCCTCCCTGCAAACAGGATATTCTCTCCATCCTAGTAGAACCTTTGCAGAGCCCAAAATGACTCCTGCTCATAAATATGAAGCTAGAGGGTTATGCTTTCTTGTGTAGCATGTCAGTTACCTATTTAACTTACTATTTAAGATTGGTTAGGATTGGAAGCTGCCTATCATGAGAAATACCCTAGAGAAAACAAAATGTAACTCCATCAGACCCGATATTGATTTACCAGCAGTAGCATTTGTACTGATCTGTGCATTTCTAGCTGCCACTATGATTGAAAACAACAAAGAGGTAGCCCTGAATGCTTCCTTGCACACCTGTTCGTATAGTATCATTCTGTTGACTTACTGGTAAATGTGATGTTGAAGCCACGCTTCTCAGTAGAGTGATCTGTCTGGAATTCCAGCCTGGCAACATGGCCACTACTGGTCAGAGAAGATGGGAGTTGGCTTCCAGAGAAGGTCCCGAGGGTGGGTGATTCAGCTGTTCCACCATCCTTCACCGCCAAGAAGTCAAACTGAGGCTCCACATCAAAATCGTTGAAAGCCAAATGGATCCGACTTTCAGGTTTTGCGATGATTAGCCAGACGCAATGCAAGCTGCTGCCATATTCCTCAGGGTAATTCGGGGAGAGCACAATCCCAGATGGACTGGTGAAATTGAAGAAGCAGGAAACTGCAGTGAAAAAACAAAAGGAAGGAAGGACAGAGGAGGACGAGAGAAGTGTCACTGTGCATGCAACTTAATCAGATGAATTTAATGCCAGTTCTTTGCATTTTTAAGGTTGTGAAGAGAAACAGAAAATGAAAACTCAAAAACTGCTATCCTGTCAGTTAAGTATAAAGTTATCTATTTCTCAAAGCAGCTTTTCTCCCTTTAATCTTTGTTTTGTTTTCTATTTTCCTTCTTTGAAATATTCATAAACATTAACAATTATACACTGGAGATCTGAGTATTACATACCAAACTACAAATAGAAATCCTTATTATATTACAAAATAATTATATGCAGTTTTCAATAGCCTATCAATGCCACACTTAGCTTTATTTGTACAACTGAAGTAACACCTCAGATTTACATTGATGTAAATTTTTTCTTATCTTTAAGTTTTAAGTTATCAAATTATTGAGTCAGGAAAATTTAGGTTTTAGTTTTGCTTGTTTTTTTGTAGAAAAGTCACGATATCTAACTGATATCTGAATTCTGTGTAATGTATTAATTGGCTCTTTTATACAATAAAACAATTAAGCTACCAAATAGGGGAAATAAGAATTGCTGTCCTCTTTGATTGAAGAGCAATTTAAAAGAAGTATAATTAAAAACAACAACCATATATATAAATACAAGGTTCAACTTTTTCACCACCCAGTTTCAATAAATAAGTAGGAATTTTCAAAGGGATTTTTGTCTGGGGGAAAGTAGGTCTGAATTCAAGTTGAAAATGCAATAAAGAAAGAAGCAATATTTGTTGTCTCTAAAGGGGTCTTTGCTAATGTGTGTTACAGGATGAGTAATTAAAGTGAAAAAACACTCTTTACATAATATGTCAGTTAAAACTGTGTATATAAAGTTGTGGAAAACAACCCAATTCTTAGAACTTAGGAATGTTACGTTAAGTATGAGATACAGCAATTGGATATGATAAAATTATTTGGTTGTTTTAGGCATTCCAAGCCTATTTGTGTATTTGCTGGATTTAAATTTTTTTTTTTGAACATACAGTATTTGAAATAATTTCCTGACAAAAGGTTTTGAAATTGACCATTGACATTGATTTAATGATTTGTAGAATAAGATCAAACTGTACATTAAGATGCAAATTCTTATATAAGCATATGCCTGTTTTTGCTTGTTCTACTGCAGGCTCTTATTTTTATTCATTTTTGTTGTTTTAGATTCAAATGGTGCTTTCCCTTCAGAAATTCAAGGGGACATAAAGGAATTCTTTCACTTACTGTCAAAAAAAGCAGGGGGAAAAATTTCTTTTGTAAGGAGCAAAGGTTAATGATAATATAAGTAAGTCTTCGCTTAACAACCAAAACTGAGGCTGGAATTTCTACTGTAAGTCCTTGTGGTTGTTAAGCAGGTCGCCACATGACCTGACTTGATTTTACAACTGTTTATATAATGGTCCTAAAGCAAATCAACATGATCATTAAATGGATCACATGGTCATTAAGCAAACCATATGGTCATAAAGTGATTTCAAATCGATGTGATTTGCCGGCAAAAAGTGATGATCAGTTGTGGTCATGTGTCTACAGGACACTGCAATCAGTCATAAATGCAAGACAAACATCCAAAATGTGACCATGGAGGGAAATGCAGGGAGCAGCAATCGTAACTCCAAGGAGGGAGGAGCTGTCATAACCTTGAGAAATGATTAAGCAAGGACTAACTGTAACACAGATTTCTTACATTACCCAAGATAACCCAGCTTATCTTTTTTATGGATGCTGAGCCAAACCTTTCCCACAAACCAAGGCTGTCTACTCAAAATGTGCAAGGGAACAACATTAACAATAATTCATTCAAAGCTAGGCAAACTAGATATTTAAAATGTTGAAATATTTAACAAGGTAACTTCAGATTATACTTCCATCAGTGGATTTTCATGAAACTCTTCAGATATCTATTGGTTTGTCTGCTCAGTTTATCAGCTCAAAACTAGCCTTTAGGTCAAACTGCAATTTCATCATGGCACCGTGGAAGTCATTTTCTTGCAAAACATTCATGTTGATTTGTTCATGGATATATATTGGAGACATATGGATGGATTTCATCATATCTTTTCTTCTCAAGCAGTTTCCATGCATTCTCTCACATATATACACACACATGACATGAAAGGAAACAGTAGAAATGGTTTGGTATGGATCTTGATCAAGTTGCCCCAAGATGACCTCGTCTTGATATCTTCAACTACATATCACTGGAGGTTTTACAGTGGTGGGATTCAAGTAATTTAACAACCGGTTCTCTGCCCTAATGATTTCTTCCAACAACCGTTAGGGCCGTGGATAGCTCAGGCTGTAAGGAGCCTGTTATTAGAACACAGTAGCCTGCAATTACTGCAGGTTCAAGCCCGGCCCAAGGTTGACTCTGCCTTCCATCCTTTATAAGGTAGGTAAAATGAGGACCCAGATTGTTGGGGGGGCAATAAGTTGACTTTGTAAATATACAAATAGAATGAGACTATTGCCTTATACACTGTAAGCCACCCTGAGTCTTCGGAAAAGGGCGGGATATAAATGTAAATAAATAAATAAATAAATAAATAAACCAGTTTACCAAACTGCTCAGAAAGTTAACAACCGGTTTTCCCGAAGTGGTGCGAACTGGCTGAATCCCACCACTGAGGTTTTAAGAAGAGATTGGATTGTCTGGAATGGTAAAGGATCGCCTGACGAGAAGACCTCCAAGGTCCCTTCCAACTCTATTATTCTGTAATCGTAGATTTATTAAGTCTAAATCTTTAGTAAGATCAAGCAGAGGAAACTAAAATTAACCCAGAAGCATCCCTAACTCCTATTTTGTGATCTTCCTCTGCCCGTAAAGATTCTGCTGCTGAAATTTGGTGAGTGACTGTCATTCAAAATGACTGATTTTTGGCTTACCTGAGAACTGTCAATATGATGGTGCATAGCTACCAAATTGTCCACTTTTGAAAGCCATTAGCTGGAATTTCAAAGTCAGAGTCAGACCCATCAAATTTGTTCCCTTCTGCCCCCTAGGCTAGGTCTGTTTGTATTAGTACAAACTGAAGGCCAGACCCAGATGGAGAAAAATGTCTAGCTACAAGATTTGAGGGAGCTAAGGTCTCACTTCAAAGGTTTGTTCCCCAAAACAATGTGACCGTATATGTGCAATCCTCCCCATGGCATTACTGCCATTAGTAAATGAGGAAAAAGAAGCCACACACAGAAGCTGAAGCTATGGACAATATTGAAAGTAGTAACTGCTATTCATGCGAAAAAAAATCTATAGTGGAACCAATCAATGTAATAATTCTCATTAACACCTAACACAGTCTTCTTTAAAATAATGTTTGCTATGAACAGAGTGAGGTAAATTTCTTTTGTTTCTATAACATTAACTTCTAAGTACAAGTATATTTTATATTTATACCTTTAAGCATTTTTTTAAAAAAAAAATTTTTTTAAAAAATCCTCTACTTAAACATTTTTGCAACTGTCTTCATCAATATGCCGTTATTTTTTCTAAACAAATTTCCCTAATATATAGTATACTATGTTGTATGCAATTTCTACAATACTTGTGTTTTTTTATTCCAATATTCTGAGTGTTGAATAGCATGCAACCTTCCAGAGACATACGAAAATCAGAAGACAGCATTTCAGTTTGTATAACAACCTCAAGCTGCATCAAGCTAAATCTATATTTATTAATTAAACAAATTTATAGAACCATTCATCCATCTTGACAAATCTAACTTTCAGTGACCAATAATTTATAAAGCCTAATTAAAACACCTATTTAAAAAAAAAAACAAGTCAAGTCATCCCTAAGAATTCTCCAACAGAATAAAATGACACATATATGCCAGTTCCACTAACATCCTATGCCCCATATTGGGGTGGTGGCGGCGTACTGGTAGATCTTCAAGTCTTTCAGAAAGCCAATAGGATATCTGAACTGTAAACCAAACAGGTTTTGCCCAATTATAGAAACTTAGAGTAAAGAGTAAATGGTCCAAGGTATTTAGAGGATATAGATAACAGGCTCGTTTATCATACTAATGAGAGAGAAGAGATAAATTAGATAGCCATAACAGAAAAAAAAATCTGTACAGTTGAATTATGGAGTTTTTATGGAACAGCTTGCCTCCAGAAGTTGTAGGTTTTCCATCACTGGAGGTTTTTCAGAAGAGAGTGGACATCCATTTGTCCAGAATGGTATAGGATCTCCTCCTTTGACCAGGGGGTTGGACTAGAAGACCTTAAAGGCATCTTCCAATTCTGTTTTCATGTTACTGTTATTGAAGAACAATTTAAAGTCACCACAACAGCATCTCCTTTCCTATTTCTGTTCTCTAACCATATTGGATATTATCCAAGGAAGAAAACGAGAGTATACTTTATATAAATAAATCCCTTAGAATTGAATTATAGCTGTAATAAAGGAAAACCAATGCAATTCCCATGTTTTTATTTTACAGTCATCTCTAAATTCTAGAATACAACCTCATCTTGGGTAAAGGGTTTGGATTGGTTTGAAAGGCCACCATTCAGTTTACCTGAATACCATTGGATTTGGTGTTATAAAAGACAGGGGGGGGGAGTCTCCTTCCTTGCCATCTTTGTCCACAGTTGCATTGTGTGAACATCCTTTACCAGAAGCTCAAACACAGAATATCTGTATCAAACTCTGCTTACTATGGGAGAAGACAGTAGAGCAGGGGTGTCCAAACTTGGCAACTTTAAGACTTGTGGACTTCAACTCCCAGAATTCCTCAGCCAGCAAATTCTGGGAGTTGAAGTCCACAAGTCTTAAAGTTGCCAAGGTTGGACATCCCTGCAGTAGAGCCCTTCTTCCAATATGTCAAATATCAATTTCTAGAATGGAGGCTACACGTTCCTCCTGACTATCACCTTTCCCAAAACTGCAAACTCTTTTTCTCCTACTCCTCTTTCCCTCTTCCTCAGGATTTCTGGCTATTTTAAAATATAAAGTTATCCCTTCTGCTCATCAAGCAGCTGAGCATTCTACATTTCCCACCCTCTCCCCATTCCTCCTGGGCTTAATTCCAAACAGCTGCTATGGGCGGAAGCCAAATTATATCTCTCCCTTGGACTTGCCATGATAATTTTATACACCTCTATCACATCCCCCCTCCCATTCCCAAAAGTGGTTCCAACATTCTGCAGATAGCAAGCATGGATGGTTAGACAAATACCACGCAAAGCCCAAGAAAAAGTCACCATTGCGTTCCCTGAGCAGAGTGCAAGGAATCTACTGCTCAGAGTCCAGCAAAGAAAACAACTGTACTCCAGCTCCTGATATGCATCTCCATGTCAACTTAAGGCAAAACCGCTCCCCATCCTCTGCCATTATGTCATCATCAGGAGGGGGACCAGCAGCTTCAGCTAACGAGGTGTGAAGCCAGATGGTGGGAAAGTAAAGGCAATTAAGAAAAAAATGTTTAGAGCACAACTGCGAATATGGAGCCAGCTCAGCCGTCCAGAGGGAGCTTTTACCACACTGTGGCTGATGAGGTCCATTGGCTTCCCATAGCAAAAAGGATCTTTAATTGGACCCGTCTCTTGGATGTCCAATCCATTTATAGCTAGGCTGGTTTCTTCCACCTGCAAACATTTGCCTTCCACATTTTGCCTGCCTTCTCCTGGTCCTTGGCCATCACCTACATCCCATAGCAGACATTTCATGCTAATTAACAAGCAGGAATATAATGATGCTCAGATGCGCTTTCTTAAACATATAACTGGGTCTATTTGTCATGTCTTTGCTTGTATTTTCTCCTTTCCAAAGGGCCTAATGGCTGCATTTTATCTTTTAGCCGCTAAACATAGGCTGACAAACTTCTATTGGCTTCACTTTAAATGCTGTGTGTTTGTTTTAATTAGGGTGATGAGGAGTAAGTTGGGTTGTCCAAAGGAGTTTTTATTTGGCTGGGCTGAGGGAAAGAGGTAGTGTAAAGATTTGCACCAAATACTCGGTTTTGTTTTATGTTTGTGTATGTACGTATGAATGTTTGTTCCTAAAGGAAGCTCAAATACTTTGGCCACCAAATGGGAAGAGAGGACTCATTGGGAAAGACTCTGCTGTTGGGAAAGGTTGGAGGCAAAAGGAAAAAGCGATGGCAGAGGATAAGATGATTAAATACAATGGTTCCACTGATACGATGAACATGAATTTGGGGAAACTCCAGAAGATAGTGGAGGACAGGGGGCCTGGTGTGCTATGGGTTCATGGGGTTGTGAAGAGTCAGACAAATTTTGTGACTGAACAACAACAACAAATGTGTTTATCTGCATAAGAAAAAAAAAAAACAGGAGACCACATTTCTCTTTCTTAGCAGTTTTCTATCAAAGTTTGAGTGAATTTTGGTGAATTTTCTGGGAGCGATAGAAAAGTAGTTTGGAGCCAAAGGTAGAACGTTTCAGTTGTGATCATTTCAAAGGTGATAAGACTTTGCTGGAGAGAACATTTCCTGAGGCCCCAAACATCTTGAAACATCTATATACTGAGACAAAAAGAATGAGGAACTCAAACCAGAACTAGTGAAAAACTGAACAAAAAAACTAGTACTAAGTAGAAAATTCCCTTGCACTGAACTTTTACCATTTTTAATTCATTTCTTGAAGGAAAATTGCTTGAAAAATTCCTTGGAAAAGGAAGAGAATATGGAACAATTTTGTGAAAATCCTTAGGGTTCTTGCAGTGATTTAATGATGAAGTGACTAAAGGTTATGTGTGACAGCACTGGTAGAATTTGAAATTCTTTACTACTGGTTCTGTGGGCGTGGCTTGGTGGGCATGGCAGGGGAAAGATATTGCAAAATCCCCATTCCCACCCCACTCTGGGGCCAGCCAGAGGTGGTGTTTGCAGTTCTTCAAACTTTTCAAAATTTCTGCAACCGGTTCTCCGAACTACTCAAAATTTCCGCTAAAGGTTCTACAGAACCTGTCAGCACCCTGTGTGAGAGTCATTAATCTGTTTTCAGTGTTTTTAAACATTTCTGAAAGATTTTAAAAAATCTGCAGTCTCAGCTCCTATTAATCCAGAGGGAGGAGATGAAGAAAGATGTCCTCGCTCTCCCCCATCAAAAAAAACAATGGGGCTTTTTTCAGCTTTGTTTTTTGTTACCATGTCTCCCAGGAGAGAAAAAAAACGCTGCCTTTTTTTTAAAATTCAAATTAGAGAAGTCTCCTGTACCAACATTGTGACACATTACCCTTTTAAAGTGATAAAAGGAGTTTATGCAACCCCAATGGTTAGAATTTCATTGCAATTCAGCTTGAACAAAAAATAAATCTACCGTTTAATTTTAATCATTAAATATTCCTCTGTATAGCAGATAAAAAAGTGACATAACCTTACAAAATTGTAAAAAAAAAATGGAAATAAGAGAAAAATCCCTAATAATATTATTTAAAACCTTAATTTAATGAGGAGGATGGGTTGCTTATTTTTGAATAATCCCCAACATGTAAAGATAGGCACTCATTCACCGAAAACAGAAATAAAAGGTGTTTATTAAGTCAGCTTCTTTTGAACTCCTCTTAAAAGGCTGCCACTTATAAAATATTGCAGGCTTAAATTTCTTTTGGATTTCTTTTCTCCCAGCCTAGCTCGAACTGAGGTAATCTCTCTTCTTTTTCAGTTCTGGTCCTGGTAAATTTGTCTATATGCATTGCAATTACCTCTTCACTGCATATCCCTGGCCCCTTCATCTTTGAACCATATCTTAAACAGACTTGCTTAAAGACCTACAAGTTACATTTACATGAATTACCACATCTTTTTTTTTGTCACAACATTATATACAAGCACACACAGTGAAAGAAAACAATAGGACAAGAATGGTAGGCACATTTGTGCACTTACGCACACCCCTTCATTTTAAACCATTTTATTTCATTTTAAACCATTTGAAAATTCATTTTATTTTTCATTTTACACCATTTTAAACCAGATGTTTGTTAAACTTAATCCTGGTTTTGTAGTTTAATATAAACTCAATCTATTTGGATATTTTATGAGTCCCTGTATTGTGCAAATGCAGGATATGAGTTAATTCAATGACCAGATTAAACATATTGTGTGAACACTGCTAATACAAATAAAGGCTGAGGGCTATCAATTCAGGTAGCAGAAAGGTAACTACTCGTCATCTGAACTTCCTGAAAATCTGCTATTAATATTGCACATTGTTCCGTAAGTCTGGAAAGGCTTGAGCTGAAATCCCCCTTGAAATTAAAAGTGAAATCTTTAGATGGCTTAATTAGCCTAATCATGAAAAACAATATTTAATTCTATTTTCCCCATTTATTTATATTCTACAATTGTAGTAGTCTCAAGGTGAATCATATTGCAGAGTAATCTATTTCTGAATATTGTAATTGAAAAATGAAATAATTATGTGTATGAAAAATGCATCTGTTGTAAGGGTCAAAGAAGTCAAGAAGTGGACACGACTTTCTCCTGACTTTTGATGACACCCCTCCCTTCTGAAGATGCCTCTAGCACAATTGTGATAAATGAAACAATCTGCTTTCTTTGCAGGAATAAGAGAAACCATGAAGGTTAGTAATTTGTATAAATTACAAAAAAGCTAGTTTTCTTTATAGTGCTGTCCAAACTACTCTTTACAACAGAGCAGTGGTGGAATTCATTTTTTTTTTTTACTACTGGTTCTGTGGGCATGTGTGGCATGACTTGGTGGACATGGTTTGGTGGGCATGGCAGGGGAAGGATACTGTAAAAACTCCATTCCCACCCTGCTCTAGGGGAAGGCTACTGCAAAATCCCCATTTCCTCTTGTTCAGCTGGGACTTGGGAGGCAGAGCATAGATGGGCCAGTCAGAGGTGGCATTTACTGGTTCTCCGAACTACTCAAAATTTCCGCTACCAGTTCCCCAGAATTGGTCAGAACCTGCTGAATACCACCTCTGGAACAGAGATCTTCAAACTTGGCAGCATAGCTGGCTGGAGAATTCTGGAAGTTGAAGTCCACAAGTCTTAAAGCTGCCAAGTTTGAAGACTTTTGCTTTAGAATGTGCACAACAAACAGATTTGGTCATCTGGCTTGGCCATGTATATGAATTTGCAAACACAGAAAGAGATTCATTTCAGAAATTATTCCATATTATTTGAGCAGTTTATCGGGTAGCCCATTTTTTTTAAATCAACAATCAAAGGAACCAAACTTAACAAGATTAATAGAGTCCCAATGGGAGATTAATCTGCAGTTTTACTTTGTTGTGGCAAATTTTTCCTGAAGCTCAAGGAACCACCCACAGCTGATATAAAATTTAGCAGTCCTTAGAAAGGAATAAATAATTTATACACCTCAATGCTTCATTCCTTGAAAATTAGCTATGAACCTAAAAGCAGATGTACAACAGATGGGTATTCAATCCAGGTTATGATTGGAGTGACTTGGTGGTGGTGGTGCCGATTCCAAAGACATCCAAGAAATAATGTATGGTATAGCCATCTATAGTTTTAGATATAGTTATTAACTGTAAATTATAGCTTTAGCTACTTTTTTTCTTGGAAGGGCCATAATAGAAAAAAAAAAGCCAGAAAGTAGGAAAAAAGCAAAATAATCAATACGGCATTTACATGATAAGAAAATTAAGAGGCATGCATGATTCATACAAGAATGCATGACACATAATAATACATGTATGCATGAATACAATAAATATTATAGACTTCAGCAAGATGATGATTTTAAGTCCAGAATAACGTCAGGTAAGATAAAAGAGCCTAATGCTGGGAAAGATTGAGGGCAAAACAAGAAGGGGACGGCAGAGAATGAGGTGGCTGGATGGAGTCACTGAAGCAGTAGGCATGAGTTTAAATGGACTCCAGAGGATGGTAGAGGACAGGAAGGCCTGGAGGAATGTTGTCCATGGGAATGTTGTCCATCTGGACCGTGGTGGCTCAAGGCTATAAGAAGCCTGTTATTAAAACCAGCTGCCTGTAATTACTGCAGGTTCAAGCCCCACCAGGTCCAAGGTTGACTCAGCCTTCCATCCTTTATAAGGTAGGTAAAATGAGGACCCAGATTGTTGGGGGGGCAATAAGTTGACTTTGTAAATATACAAATAGAATGAGACTATTGCCTTACACACTGTAAGCCGCCCTGAGTCTTCGGAGAAGGGCGGGATATAAATGTAAAAAAAAATAAAAAATTGCGATGGGTTGGACATGACTTCGCAACTAACAACAAAAAAGATAAAAGAACATTATACTCATATACCATTGAGAATACATATTTCCTTAAAAGACTGCTCTGGATGTAGTGCCATATATTAATGAGTTACGGAAACATACTCAATTCATTTCGCCATCATTGCATCAAGTGAAAACAAAACAACAACAACAAAAGAATTTGGGCATTAAACAAAGGCCAAACAAAGGAATGGATTTCTGAAGTTTGACAATATAAAATTAATCTATAAACTTTTTGTTTGTTTTTTTGTTTTTGTTTACATTTATACCCCGCCCTTCTCCGAAGACTCAGGGCGGCTTACAGTGTATAAGGCAATAGTCTCATTCTATTTGTATATTTTTACAAAGTCAACTTATTGCCCCCCCAACAATCTGGGTCCTCATTTTACCTACCTTATAAAGGATGGAAGGCTGAGTCAACCTTGGGCCGGGCTTGAACCTGCAGTAATTGCAGGCTTCTGTGTTCTTAATAACAGGCCTTACCTGTTATACATGCTGCCCCATAATGTTGTTATTTAGCCAATTCTTTTTCTTAACCCTAAAAGAGACTTAGAAGGGTTTCCTGAGAGAGTCCTGTGGAGTTGGATTTCTATAAGGATCCAATGATACAATGTGCAGCACACTGGGACAATGCATATGAGGATGCACCAGCTATTACCTGTGGCTCAAACATTTCCTATCTGTTCTAAAGAAAACCTTTTGCTTCCATTATAGTGGCCTTCCCTTACATAGAAAAGACAGATTTTAAAGAAAACGTCAGGACTGGAAACACATAGAGTTGTATATCTCATGGGGATGCCTATTTTTAAGGTGCAATGATTCAATTTTACGTTGTGAATTTGATGTAACCCGCCAAGAGTTATGGCGATTGGATGATATAAAAATCTGTATGATAAATACATCCATTTAAAAATTCTACTCTTGCTTGTAGCCTTCCCTGTCCTATGTGATTGTGTTAAAGAAGACAGCTGCTGAGAAAATGTGACAACAGATTATTCAGCATGATGCCTTGGATGGAATGGGCTCTCATTAGAGTTAACAGCGTGTTACAAATTTGTGTTTGATCTTTGATCGTAAATAAAGATGCATGTATGTGTTACGCAAGATAACTGAGACATCTTTATCAATTGACTGAGTGAGAGATGGAAAATGATGGCAAAACAGTAACTTTATTTCAATCTGTTCTACAGTAGAAAATATTTTTTTTTCTGTGTTACAGACTATCTTCCTGGGCAGGCATAACTTTGAGAAACTTCTTACCCAAATCAAACAAACCAGCAACTTAAAAGTTGTTGCAGGAACTGCTCTGGGCACCAAAGGACAGCTAGGAGTTCAAAAAAAAGAAGAAGCAGAAATTGGAAGATTTGATGCTTCCTCCAGGCATCCCAACCAAGGGAAATCTTTTAAACAATCTCCAAATAAATAACATACATGCTGTACTAAGCAACTTTGAGAGGATAATGAGAACTAGGCATGTAAAGATGAAAATAACTCTGATAAAGATCTGACAGATATTTTAATTAATAATGCTCCTTCTCCCAGGTTGCTATGTTAAACTTAAGCTCCCCCTCCAATATAAAATCTGATTGAATTTTGCTGACCAGACCCACTCCTCTTACTACATAGATTGTGATTTTGATCTCCAAGCAGCAAACATCCCTTAACAATAAAACTGACAAACAGAAGCTGATCCTTTTTTTACCTATTATTCGGAACTTTGATAGGAGGCAAATTGACAGACTGAGCAAATGGTTCCTTTCAAGTCTGAACAGTATTAATGTCAGAAATACATGGATGAGGGAAAAATAACACCAGATCCTCTTAATGAGTGGAGACCATGTTCTTCACTTTGAGCCAAGCTTTTCTGAGATACTGCCCAGGGAGAGAATACAAACTTTTGCCCAGGCTTTTGAGATGGGCTGGGGATTTATAGGTAGCCTCGTTGACATCTTCTGCTATTAGTCAGCCCCTAGCAAGCTCTAGCAACCCAGTCAGTCAACCTTTGGTAACCCATACTCCTTTTATGCTTTTATTCTAAGCATTGGGCATAGTTTATTCAGGATGCATCAGCAATTTCCAAGGTTCTTCGTCCTTGGTCTTTACAGCAGTTCCCTGTTCCTCAGCCCAGCTGTCTTTAGCAGATTTAAGCAATTACCCACTAATAGTCTGGCCTACTGCCTTACGATAAAGAGATTTTCAGCCATTTTTTTCTCCTTTCAATACATGGATTGGATCCATACAAGACATCCAGGTACAGAGTATTGAACTACTGGAAAAAGTAAGAGACTGCTTGGACCAAGCAGTTCAAATTTTGGCAATAATAGCAGTGAGCCTTTATCACAGCTGAGACATAGCAGCAAAGACAAACAGGAAGGAGAGAGTGGACCTCAGGACAATAATTCATTGATCCTCCTACCCATGACTGTGGTGCTTCAGATAATAATGAATCATATGATAGTAGAAATGTAAAAAAAAAAAGTAATCCAAACCTCCTTAATGAACATTAATGATCTCCATGCTTCCACTTGGACTTGGAAATATTAGTTGGCTTCCTGTCCAAAATGGCAGAAAGAGGATTTGATTGGCAGTAAAGCACCCTCCCATTCCATAGATAATCACGTTATTTCAAATCATGCTTTTAAGGTTATTTATACTGCCCCTGTTGTGACTCCAGCCCCCGAACCTGGCCCCATGCCCGAAAGTGACTCCGAGAGTGAGGGGGAAGGGCCGGTAAGGCTTACCTTGGGAGCACCGATGCCTTTGGCCCGGCTCCAGGAGCCAGAACCAGGCCAGTCGGAGGATGTAATGAGGCCGTCATCCCCTGATTCCTCCCTTCCTCAGGCTACGCCTTCAGGGAAGGGTGGGGCAGGAGCACAGGATATATAAGGAGCTTTGGGACTGCTCGCACTCCATGGGGAGCAAAAGATTAGCTGAACCATTTCAAAGAGAGCTGAAGTCTTACTCTGTGAGTCATTTGTTTGAACTTTGGCAAGCAGCTGTGATTTCTCTGCCGGGACTGATAAGAGCCGTGAATCCACTGGCTGAAGGCCAGCTCGTTACTCCGAGGTGGGGAGGGAGACAGAACAGCCCCTTATTATAAAAGGGGAGGGAAAGAGATAAAGAATTTGGACAAAACAGTATTCAATGATGAGAGAAAATGAAAACCCTTTTGCTTGGACAGAGCTGAAGACTTTTCCTTCTGTAAATCCAAGACTATCATACAGACAAAGCACTAACAAATTCAATACTCAGAATGTATCTATGGAAGAGATGAGGAACAAGGCCTGATGGTGATATATACATTCAAAAACCTGCCATAGGTGGATCAAAGTAATGTAATATTTTGATAAGATACCCTATAGAGCTTGTTAACATACTATTGAAAGATGTACAAACCACTGCATCTACTATGCATTCAGATTTACAAAAATACATTGCATTTCACTTTGTAGAAGTTTTCTCAGCTTTTGCATGCTACACTTCTGTGGAAAATGAGCAAGTCTCATCCCATCACATTGCACAAAGGCAAGTGACGATACATACAGTTTGAATCTTGGGCCTACTAAATCTACACTTAGAATCTTAGTCTGCAATTGCTGGTTTCCTTCATTTTAATCTTAACAAGAGCTATCTCCCCGAGTCCCTTTCTGCAAGACTTCAGTTCAAATAATGGTCTGAGAGAAACCTGACAGCATGAAACAATCAAGCATTAAGGTTATCCAAGTGTTCTTTATAACAGCTTCAGATTTAGCAATAAAAACACTGGAAATCCAAGGCCAGTGTGGGAGAAACAGATATAAAGCATTGGATATGAAAATAAAATATTTAGAAATCTTGTATGCTAAATGAATCTCTTTGTCCAGAGAAGCCCATGTCTCCCTGTCACCTGGAACCTTGATAGACGTTTCCAAATCAAGCTGGGATTTATCATGCACTATTTTTTGGCTGGTGATTTTCCATAGTTTCTCCTTGCCTATATATCACTCAATCTTGAAAAAATGATAACCAGATTATCTTTACAGATAATCAGGTCCAATAGGAAAACAACTTTTCTAGTTGAACAATTCCAGATATGTTAGACTACAATTTCCATTATCTCTAGCATCCATCACAATTGGAAGGACACTAAGTTGGGGAAGACAATTTTAATGCACCTTTCCATGATGTGTTGACAAACGTGTTCCCATTTGAGAAGGTTGAGACTTCTGGGCATTATAAACCAATATGCTTTAAGGCTACCTGATTGAGAAAATCTGCTGTAACAATGTTAGAAAATTCTGTTTTAGATAAAGCACCACAGAGCAAACAAAGAGTACAGTCACCATGTGCTTTGCTGCTTAACTATTTAACTATAACAGGAAACAGGAAACAGGAAACTCTACTTAAACAAAAGAGCATAGAGTATATACCATAGATCCAAACTTTCAAATACTGGCATTTGATTGTACTGTAGTTTGTAGTATTGTAGTGTTGGAAGAAATATCCATCTGGGTTCAGTTCCAAGTGGGGACAAAGACACTGGAAACATGGAGGCTGCTTGGAAAGATGGTTTAATGGTGGTCACGATCACATGGCTTGAGATCCTGAACAGAAAAGGGCCTGAGATCCTGTGTGCTCCCTGGTTTTATGATTTTTCTGAGCTTTGACCTTTCTGGGGCACAGGAAGAGTATCCTGATTGGTTGTCAGACTCCCAGGGGGTGGGAGTCTTAGCTAGCCTTGCTGGCTGTCTCTTAAGCTTGCTTGAGCCTTGCCATGTGGTGAGTTTCAGTTGTATTGTGTTGCAAATCATGGGGGGATTGAGTGAGCTTGGTTGAAGCCTTAATTGCCCATTGACAAAGGTGGGGAGAATGAGTGAGCTTAGCTGAGGCTTTTAATGGCCCATTGACAAAGGTGGGGGGGAGTCAGGAAGTTGCAGGGAGCTCCTTTGTCTTTAAAATATGTTTCTCCATTTCTCATCCAGGAAGGTATAATATTCTGCTTTTTAAAATATTTCCTAGAATATTTCATTCTTCTAGGAGGGGGGTGGGTGCTAAATTCCTACAATCCCTACTTTTTTTTTTTTTTCAGTTGTTGCAAAGAAATACATTCCAACAATGAATTCCAACAAACAAGTATTTTAACTTTTCTTATGTTTTTTTAAGGAAGAATGGGGGTGGCAGGATTAAATTATTTTTGTTCATTTGCTGAATCACCTCCAAGCCAAACTCTTACTTCAAAACAAAGCATTTATCCACTATCTTTCATTTTCCCCAACTGCTGTTCTAGGACTTGATTTGACAAAGTGCACTGTAGGAAGGAAGGAAGTGGAAGAATGATGACAAAAAGGAGGTAATGACCAATTGACAAGTTAATTTGACCTCTATGAAAAAGTCATTAGAGCTAAAAGAAAATTATAGAGTGATTCTGGAAACATAGCGAGGAGAAACTATTGATCACAGTCTGAATTTTATAATCCTGAAAGGAGATGCAAGGCGCTATGTTCAAAAGACAATACTCTTAAATAGCAGGCGATTTATGATGGGGAGAGAAATGGATAATTCAGCAGGTATAATCAAGTCATTATGAGATTAACAAGGGAAAAAATCATTGTGTTTTAAGAAGTGAAAAATTATAGTAGGAGAAAGAAATTATTTTGGGTGCCCAAAAGGCCTATCTAGAGGATTATCGGGGATATGAAACTTCAACAGCAGCGTAAAATTATTTGGGCTGTTTAAATAAAATGAACTGACAGATGAAGTCAAATTAGGGTTGTGAACATGTCTGATGAATACTTTGCTGTGCTAAGGGCTGGAATGGAATGCCTTTGAAATAAAAACTGCAGACTAACATGGTACAACACCACAGATGACAAATTTGCATGAACATTTTGTTTGTTTGTTTTTGTTTTGTTTACATTTATATCCCACCCTTCTCCGAAGACTCAGGGCGGCTTACAGTGTATAAGGCAATAGTCTCATTCTATTTGTATATTTACAAAGTCAACTTATTGCCCCCCCAACAATCTGGGTCCTCATTTTACCTACCTTATAAAGGATGGAAGGCTGAGTCAACCTTGGGCCTGGTGGGGCTTGAACCTGCAGCAATTGCAGGCTCTGTGTTCTAATAACAGGCTTCTTTACCAGCCTGAGCTATCCCGGCCCTTTGCACACACATACGTACACACATACGTACACACACACACACACACACACACACATACTCAATATCCCCTGACATCAAAATTGTTGTCAGTCATATCAATTCCAGCTTGATTTTGATTATATTCGGCTGACATTCCTGCACAAGTTTGTCGGGTTGTGGTATGTCACCACATTTCTGCAAGGTCAAGCATCTTATCAAAACAGATCTGCAAATGCCTATTTATTTAATTAAACTATTTGTAATTTTTCAGATCAACTTAGTGGTCTATTCTATTTATTCTATTTACTTATTGGGCTTATAAGTTTCTTCAATTGAAATACTCTCTTTCCGTAAATAAGGTTTTAAAAAACTTACACAGACCAATCAACAATAAATCACAATTCTGCACTGATGAATAAAAAAAACCCCAACCCACTGTTTTATAATGTTAGTTATTTCCTACATTCTGCTTATATAAGCACTCTACATAGCTTATTAACAAGTAGAACTAGGGACAACTGGCTGGATATGACAACACAGAAGCCAGTAACTAACAAGCTTTTTTCCCTTCAGACCTTCAACCCAGTCACTTTCTGGAGCAAGGAAGTAGTAGAGGTGACTTCCTATATCAAGTCTTCTGTAGTTGTGTGAAAGCCAAGGAAAAGGTCAATATCCAAGAATAGAAACTGTGCATGTACTACTTGGTCACTTATAATAATAGATATCTCAGCAAGCAGCAATAATCACAAACTTTATTTGTAGGGAACAAACCAAATCTCTTTACTCAGCCATAGTAAATGGCAAGTAAGATGACATTGTTCTGGCTAATTTCAATAACTTAACCAAACTGTTTCTATCATTGTTCATTGCCTCCCACCACAACCAGTTACACATGATCAAAAAACACATCATACTTGATTTAATCACAAAGCAATCAGGAAGCTTGGAATTGTCTAAATCATTATTTTAAATTATATAAAGAAAATCCTGACTTTTGTTCAGTTTCTGGCCTAGTGAACTTGGAAAACAGGACAAGCAGTTAATCCATAAAAATAAGGAATCCTATGTGAACAAAGGCTCTTCAAGCCTAGTATATGCCATCAGTGAGAATGTATCTGAAATTTTCTTTTTCTTGGAAAGAAACTCCACATACTGTGTGCCAAATTGATCTTAAAGTAAATGCGGTCTCTCCAGATAAAAATATCTCTACTTTGTATGTACTGAATTTTTTTTTGTAAACAACAACAACAACAACCCCACTGATGTTCTTCCTTTTAAGAAAAAAAAAAGGAAAGAAAAACCAAATCAAACTGAAACAAAAACATGGGATGGAAAATACATTTCATAAATGTAGCATGAAATCACAGCAAATCAAAATACACCACCCTAACTAGCAAAGACAAAGGGGAAAACAGGCCAATCCAAACCTTAATTAAGTTATCAACTGAAACGCACTAGCAGGGGCAGTAAAACAAATACATTTTCACATAGGGAGAGATTGAAAGTATTTTGCGAAAACAGAGATATAATTCAGTGTCATAAAACACACAAGCAATTTTGTACTATAGGTACATGAACAGGAGGAATCTGACACATTACAGTAGTGTAGGACGGGGTCTCCAACCTTGGCAACTTGAAGCCTGGCGGACTTCAACTCCCAGAATCCCCCAGCCAGCTTTGCTGGCTGGGGAATTCTGGGAGTTGAAGTCCGCCAGGCTTCAAGTTGCCAAGGTTGGAGACCCCTGGTCCATGAAACCGATTTCTAAATTTTAAAAAAAGGGAAGCCATGAAGTTTCCACCCTCCATGGGTACAGAAGAATTTCAAAGTCATCCTTTCCTAGCATTTAATTCTTTCTCCCAGTTCCCCCTTAACCTGCATCATCAACCTCCCTGTCTACATTTATGATCTCACCCCTTCCAAGTCTGATAAAATTCCAGATCATTAAAACATCTGAATCTTGGCAGCAGAATGAATGATAGGTTAAGTAAAACTATGCAAATGTAAGTAATTAGCAAGAACAGTTATGCCTTGTAATCAATCACTGTAGCAGCAGAATGCGTCTGGAACCTCCATAATTACATATTTTTTTCCTCCCTCCAGATTTGAGAAGGGCAATTGCTGTGAGATTGCCCTGTCATCATCTGGAACCAGAATGTAAGCTGTGCCTGTTGAAAATCCACTAACATTCCTAAAGTATTTTGGAACTAAAAAAGAGATACAAAAACTACAGAGGCGGCACCATATCTATACCAACTGAGCTTCTTAAAACCTTAGCAAAAATGAAACTCATAAATGAATGTCTGACAGATTTTAAATATTAAATGACAAGGCTATAAATTATGCATCTCAAGATATCGCTTTAATGTCCGTTCTCTTTGCAGAGTTTGTGAATAAGATTTAATGACTTTTTAGCAAGATTCTAATGCCAATCAAATTTCATAGAGTTTAGTTTTTTGCTACTGAATTATATTTTTATTTTATTATTTTATTTTATTTGCATTTATATCCCGCCCTTCTCCGAAGACTCAGGGCAGCTTACACTATGTCATTGTGACACTTTTGTAGTATGTCCCAAAGGTGCTTTTTCAAGAGGCAACTGGACTTTCTGGTTTTTCTTTGAAGATGTTTTGCTTCTCATCCAAGAAGCTTTTTCAATCCCCACCATCTAGTCAGAGCTGAAGAAGCTTCTTAGATGAGAAGCGAAACATCTGCAAAGAAAAATGAGAAAGTCCGGTTGCCTCTTGAAAAAGCACCTTTGGGACAACCATGACCTGGATGACTGAGAATCTCCATAGATTTTTGTAGTATGGTTGGTTCATTCTTCATTTCTCATGGTACAGTTAAAACAGTCCTAACCCACCCTCTTTAAGAATTCACAAATCCAAAGATCCACAGCACATGGAAAGATATCTCGATCCAAAACCATGACCAACGCTGGAACCCTATATAAAACCCTTAATGAAGTTAAACATAAAATGTATATATAACAAATGTGTATTACATAATGAATCACTGGCCCAAAGGTGTTTTTGCAAAAGGTAACTGGGCTTTGTTTGTTTTTCCTTGAAGATGTTTTGCTTCTCATCCAAGAAGCTTATTCAGTTCTTCTAAGAAGCTTCTTGGACGAGAAGCAAAATGAGAAGCAAGGAAAAACAAAGGAAGTCCAGTTGCCTTTTGAAAAAGCATCTTTGGAACAACCATGACCTGGATGACTGAGAATCATTCCAAAGAAGTAGTAGTAATGAGAAACTTCATGTATGGCAAACTACTATTTTACTTCACTAAAGCTAACCTTTCATTCAACCCTTTTATTTCTTAAGTGATATTGCTCTCAAACTCCAAGCTATTCCCAATCATCAAATGTTCTCATATTCACATATAACATTTCCCACTGTACTGCCAGTAGCTTGAAAATGAATCAATACACAACTTAAAAACAAGATGAATAACATTAAAACAGGGGTACTTAGAGGAGGGGGTCAAAATGGCAGCCACAATCATAAAGACTGAAACTCTGACCTTCTTTTACTTGTACCACTCATATAAAAGAGGAGTTCTGGTTGCATGAGCATAGCTACCCTCTTGACTTTTCAACTCCCCATCCTTCAGATGCCTTCGGATTAAAGGGTTTGTGAGTAACGATCAGTACAAAACTGGACCTCCAAATCTATGTTTCGCCCATGTTGTGGATAAACAGATGCTATGAGAAAACTTCAATAAAGCACATTTCAAGTAGAACAATTGGCAGTTAAATATCCAGACATTTAGTCTTTGCAAGTTGGTACGTTTTGCAGGGAGAGAAAAATAAACTTGCCATTTCCTTTCTTCAGGAACAAGTTCCATATAAATAATGCCCAAAGCAAAGCAACACACTAAAACAAAACACTGCTGGTGATTTCCCCACAGATTAAACTTGGCTGCATACATTTAAACTGAAGGGAAACAGAAGTTGAGCTGGAGAGCAGGGATCAATGAGAAGGAAGGGGTCAGGAGGAAAAAGATGCTCAGTTTATTGGGAAAAGATAGAATACCTAACCTGAGTTGGCTCAAAGATCAGCCAAGTTACTTGTTGTTTGGGGAAAACTAGTTCCACTTATTTTTTGAATGAATGCAACACAGCCATGCAGCAGAAAATCTACCTTGTATTGGAGCAACATGTTTACCCGAAATTCACTGAACTCATTGGTGAAATCCAAATATTTTTAATACTGGTTCTGTGGGTATGACTTGGTGGGCATGGTGTGGCTTGGGGGGCGTGGCTTGGGGGGCATGGCAGGAAAAGAATACTGCAAAATCTCCAGTCCCACCCACTCTAGGGGAAGGATTCTGCAAAATATCCATTCCCACCCCACTCTGGGGCCAGCCAGAGGTGGTATTTGCCAGTTCTCCAAACTACACAAAATTTCCTCTACCGGTTCTCCAGAACCTGCTGGATTTCACCCCTGACTGAACCAGCATCCCTCCCACCTTGGTATCTATATATTGGGTTGGGCACCAGAGGCATCTATGGGGGTTCCCCATGTGTCAAAAAACTAAGATGGTGGCTACAACTGCACAATCAAAACCCATCTTTTTTTAATACATGTAGCACACATTCCAAATCTCTGAGCTTTAACATCATAAATGCAGCCACCATTTAACTTATCTGACATTCCTGCCAAGGATATCTCTGGTTGGCATGATGTATTGAACCATAACTAATGATAGAGTTACATTTGCCAACCAGCTAGAACAAAAAATGGTTGACTGTTTTGTGATTTAGTGTGCAGACACAGCTTTAGACTAGGGAATTATGCAATCAAGATTGCACATTGGGTATTTCCTATCTCCCTTCAGGTCTAATAACCACCTGTATATTTCAAAATTGGGAGCCTTCAATGAAATTACTTGTCAACTGCAAATTTGGGAAAGGAAACTGGGCCATCCTGACTCTTTTCGTAGTCTGCACCATCTCCTTGCATTCTCCCAGTCATTGAGCCTAAAATTTAAGAAAATATAGGAGTAGACAAATCCAGTTCAAGTGAATAATTATTTGTTCAGAGCATATGTTTGTTTTATATTCAGTTCTCCTGACCTTTAACCAGTGGTGGGATTCAGCCAGTTCGCACCACTTGGGGAGAACTGGTTGTTAACTTACTGAGCAATTTGGTGAACTGGTTGTTGGAAGGAATCATTAGGGCAGAGAACTGGTTGTTAAATTGCTTGAATCCTACCACTGCCTTTAACTCATAGTAAGCTGCTGTGGCAGTCATTTTGGGTCAGTTCAAAGGAATCAAACATTAAAATAAAGGAATGAGTGTAGCAGTGGTAGGTTGCTACCGGATCAGGTGAACCAGTAGTGGTGGCGGTGGGAGGCTCCACCCACCTGCCCGGATGCTTCTGTCCATGCGCAGAAATGTTGTGTGCATGCACGAGTGCCTACGAGCGAACCAGTAGCAGTGGGTTTTGAAACCCACTCCTAGAGTGTAGGAATAAACAGTAAATAAACTGGGATCCCCTGGGGAGAGACACTATAAGGACAGACACCAGTATAGATAGCCTTGATTTACAACTGGTTGTTTTGCAACTCTTTGAAGTTATGACAGGCTCCGAAAATGGGACTGATGACCCAGATTCTAACTTTTGATGTCTGTGCTTCCCCTGTATAGTCACATGACTATAATTTGGACACTCAACAACCAGCCTGTATTGGCAGTCATTTGAAGTGCCCTGTAGTCATGTGACCACGCTTTACAATGTTTTTGCCTGAAACTGGTATTTACTTTTAATTTCTAGGCAAAACCATCCCATAGTGGATTCATTTAACAACTGCAATGTTCATTTAATGACCACAGAATTCAGTTTACAGTTGACAAATTCACTTTACAACAGCTGCAAAAAAGATCGTAAAATTGGGCATGGTTACATGTTGACTTTCTTTATGACCATGGAGACTTACGACCGAAATTGGGGGCTCAATTATGGTTGTAAGTCAAGGAACAACTGTACTTTTCTTCTGCATATCTTCTTTTCCACCTTCTTTGCAATTTCTGGAGAAACACACAAAGCTTCTCATTTTCCTTAAACATGATTCAGGACACAAGCAAAGGCCAAAATGAAGCAAGTATATGACTTAGAGAGTGAGATTTACATGATGACTGTCATAATTGTTATCACAAAAAGTGTTCTTTCCTGTCATCAAATCATGGGATAGACCACAAATTGAGTGTATTTACTCAAATGCTGTAAAGAAATATGATAGAGCAACCCGGGGTGTATCTCATGAATTTTAATGAACTAAAAAAAAACATGTTCTCATGGAGAAAACTGAATATTAAATTATAAAGAATATAACATACAGTACATCTTTAAGACACATTATGTGGAGAACAGAAAAATCCAGACATCCATAACCAAAACATAATTTTCCTCTTTCAAATTGAAAAGTGTTATTTCCTTCTTTAGATGCACATAAATGAGATTCCCATTTTCAAACAAATTGCCAACAAAATAAGAACAAAGTCTGAATGAGTCAGATAAATGTAACCTTACACTTGAAAACAATCACACTTAACTCAAACAGACCTATTTCACCACCACACTACAGCCTTTTGATTGTTTCAATTGCTCACATACTTCAGTGCAGATAACCTATTGCAGCAATGTGCTTTTCTGACACAGAAAAGTAATTCATCCACACAAAGATAATATTAATTTTCAGACGATTGTTACTCTCAGGATACTCAAGAATATGCATCTTGAAGAAAATGAAACTTCCAGGACCCTGCTAGAGCTTAAAGGTCAAGCTGTGATGGATCTAAAATCCTCTGGCAGCCACCCACTTGTCCATGTTTCTTCGTTTGAGAGATGTTTTTTTGCAGCCAAAAATGTTATAAACCATATTTATTTAAAAGACCCCTTCCACCCCATGTTTCCTTTCAAGTGTTGCATTTCAGCTGAGATATGAGAATGACATGAAAAGAGATGGGCAAGGAGACCTTGCTGCTTTTGGTAAACATTAATTTCTCTTTGCCAATCCCTTTGATGCTATCATTCAGGACCCAGAAATAAGGCACAGCTCCAACCACCTGCCATTTTGGTCTGCTGGGACTATGGCTCTTTTTTCCCAACGTTCATCCTGTATAAAACATCTTTCTACAAAAGTTGATGAAATGATTACCATTCTATGGTTACATGTTCAAGCAGCTATACCAAACTTATTGAGAAACCTATTTTACAATACCAATATCAACCTGACAATTTGGAAGTTGAGGCTGAGAATTAACAGACTGAATGGTAAACAATCCATCCACCCTGGGATGGACTATAACCAAGCTCTTCTTAGAATCCATTCTACATACCTGGAAATAACCTGGGATAAGCCACAGAGGCCAGGATGAGCCACATAAACAAAGACAAACATCTTCAGGTAGATGGCTACCTGAGTATCTTCACCTCAACCTTCCTTTTTGATTTGACTTGAAAGAGATGCCTTGGTCAAAAAATCCCATAAGTCACCTATCCTATGATAGCTGAGACAACATTCTCACTTTGCTCAGATGTTTGTACTAAGGTTTAAATCCCTCTCTCCAAGACCCATGTGGTTTCAACTACTTCTCCTTTCCTTGGGAGGTAAGAGAAATATGAAGATACCATGAAGAGAAAAAATGGGGAGATAGAACCCAAACTTTACCCTTTCATTGTAGACTCAGTCCCACCCGTTTCTTGCTTTTAGTTCCAAAGCCAAATCTAACAGACCAATACAGAATAGGTGCTTCACTTGATAAAAACATGGTTATCCATCCTTATTTTAACAAACCTGACAACAAAATCACAGTTAATGTTTCTAAACCCATGACCAACTTATGTAAGTGCAAAACTAGTCTGAATTATATCAAAATGGTTCTGATGCCATTTAGACGAAACAGATGTTGTTCTAAGCCATAGACACATTAAACATACGGGTTTAATATGGGTGCTGTATGAGGTATGCGCCTCTGCTTCAAAATTCACACCAGTGCCAGTCCTTACAGTTTGAACATGCAGAATTCGAGTTCCTTTTTATATCTTTTATACCAATCCAATTCAACATGTATCTACTGTTTGATCCTCATCTGTATTCAATCACAGTTACACTCTTATCACAGCCTACACAGTTTACTTGGGTGTTGATGTGATAGTCTGCAATTTCCACTTATAAGCTGTAGAAACAGAAGCAGAATATTAATATGACCAATTTATGTATGAACACAAAGACAGATACATTTTTTTTTAATCAGACCTTCTTATGGATCTTTCCTCTACTGAAGCCTCATTTCTAGAACTAAGTTCTGCACCATTAGATAGTATAAGATATTATACTGTCTAATATCTTAGATAGGCTGTTCCTGGTTACTCTAAAGAAACAGGTTTTCATAAAGAGTGAGCGATCAAGACTCTAATTACACATCTCCACCTTTGTACATTCAAAATAGGTCAGTGTGGAGTATTGCAGGATTCAGTACATCTGCTAAGACAAAATGCCTGGTTGATTCCCACAATAGGTTCAGCCATAAACTGCCCAACTGCCCTATTGTGTAACTCTACCCATAATAGATTAGCTTCTGGTTCCATCTGTTTGACTTTGCTATTTGATCCAGTTTTCTCCACCTGAATTGACCATACAGTTCAGGGCTCTGGCCTAGAGTCCCATGTGGTCTACATGGAACTACCTTCCATGACTAAAGGGGAACTACAGCCTTGGTCTCCCACATCACACACATCCCTTGCAGCCATGTGACATTTCAAGTGCTTGGCAACTGGCTTATTTTTACGACCAGTGGCACATCCCATGGTCATGTGACCATAATTTACAATATTTTTAGCACTTTCCATTCAAAAGAATGTGTTTGCTTAATGAGCACTGCAAAATACAGGTAGTACTCAACTTAAAACAGTTTATTTAGTGATGTGCATACATACAACAGCACTGAAAAAAGTGACTTATGACCATTTTTCAGACTTATGACAACTGAAGCATCCCCACGGTTATGTGATTTACACTTATGCTTGACACCTGGTTCATATTTATGACAGTTGCAGTGTCCTGGGTGATGCGATCATTTTTTGCAACCTTCTGACAAACAAAGGCAATGGGGAAACCAGATTCACTTAACAACCGTGTTACTAATTTAATAACTGCAGTGATTCACTTAACAAATCTGGCAGGAAAAGTCACATGGGCACCTTTACTTATGACTGCAATGATTTATTACTGAATTACTGGCCTTAGAAAGTCAAGGATTACCTGTACTGTATTGCCAAACACTGACACATGAGGCTGTGCAAAGGCTTTTAGTAAGAAAAAAAGTAAAGATGCAGTAAAACAAAGAGCTGGGAACTACATTAGATCCGACTCTTCGACCTAATAAAGGATAGAGATGTTGGGAAGGCTCTTTCTCCATATTTCCACTTCTAGTTTACATAGGAATAATCTGAATACATGTGTAGGGCTAGTACACTGGAAGATGAATGCATAGGAGTCATACCCAGCTACCAATCTACAAGTATTGAAAGCATCACAGAGAGGAAAAACCTGGATGGGATATAATGCATAGCAAACTAACATTGTTCCAGACCTTCTTTGTAGGTTGCGCAATACTTGCAAATCTTAAGATTAGGTGAGCATTCTTAGATCCAGAGGAGGCAGATGTTACTTTCCCCAAATAGGCACCCTTTAGCCCAAGTGATTGCACCATCATTTTTCAGAGATGAAGCATTGTAGAACAACCATGACTTTCATTCCGTCCATGGCTGCAGATGACAGTTTGATGTGAGAAGCATTCAGACAGAAGCAAGGCTGTCCCTGCTGAGAATCAGGGAGCTCCCCAGAAGTAGAGCAGATAAAAAGACTTATCTCTCTTGCTTATTATTCTGTACCTTTGCATTTTTTAACTTAGTGATAATTGCCCTTTTGCATCAGAAGAGGGATGAAAGGAGACAATTAACCACTAAATGGAAAATATGATAAGCAGAAACAGTTTATTGAGAGAGGGAGGGTGGGACGGAGGGTGGGACGGAGGGAGACAGTTTCTGTCTGGATTCTCAGATTATCCTTTGAGGTCTTGCCTGCTGGCTATGTTGAGCATCCATCAGACAGACACAGGTACTGGATTAACTTTATTTCCCTAGTGCTGTCTCGCCTAAGAAGGACTTCTTCAGTAGTTTTAGAAGAGATTTTCCACTAGTTATTTCAGTCTATAATCCATCCATGAGTGGGGTTTTAAGAGGGTTTTAGTCACTGTGACTCAAAGTGTTCTTTGTAGTTTAAAAGGATCAAATTGGGTTTAGTCAGGGTCTACAACTGTTCTTATTTTCTTTCTTGGGCTACTATGGGAAGAAAGGCATTATAGAAATAAAATTAGTGGAGGTAGTTACCTCATAAACCCCGGAATTGAGTATCTCTTAATTACTAAACCTATCTAATGGAGAATGTAAAGGCTTTGGAGGAAAGGTCTCTAAGGTCTAACCTGCCCTCATGATCTTCTAAACCCCAGGTGTATATGCTATGTGCCCTAAGCAAGATAGTTAGGTCTTGATTTAAAATGCAATGTGGCATCCAGAAATTCTAGAACATCACTTAGGGTGGTATAAATAGACCTCCAGGACATATACAGAGAGATGGGTGAAATCTTGCAAGGTAGTCAAGACTCAGATAATCTGTTTTCACATTAAGTCTTATGATATTTTGGCACAGTACAGCATTGTGAATTTGCACAATGTTGACTGCTGTTCCTGACATAAGAATGGTAGCTTCTTCTGAAGATCAACAGCTTTTGGGGTGTCAGTGACCTCTCTTGGAGTTTGTAACTAGAGCCTCCTCAATCAAGCAGCTGGTGCTTCCTTCTCCATGCCCGAATTTCAGTTAATCCTTGGAAACATGAGACTCTTTCACACCATCTATAGGTGTTCAAAGCTAGTCTGGTTATGGAACCTCTAAGTTTGGTTTAGTTTTATTCCCATCTCCATTGCACCCAACATGCCAAGTTGTTCACTTTAAAGGTTCTGAGATATCCCTTGTTAAATGGGAAAGGGCATTCTTTCCCTCTGACTTACAAACACAGACTGGTTTCTGAGAAGACCACTGGCTACTTTTTTGACAAGTGATTGTTTTCTGCCCCTTCAATTCAAATGCAGGCTGGCATTCAAATGTCAACGAGTCTCCGTGGCGAAATGTTGACCCTTCTCTCTTGCCATATGCTAGCATTCCGGGATCTCCACAGCTTCCCTGGTCAATTTCTAGAAGAAACACAAATAAAGATATGAAAGTAGGGAATATAAAGGAAATCTTTGCATGCAATTTTTTATCTGGCATTTTACTCTTGCCATCATAGGAATTCTTTCCATAAGGATTCAAAAACACACGCACACATACTCATAATAAAAATAGGTCAGGCTTGTTTACGTTCATAATGCTTTGGGAAAACTTCTAATGTCCTGGCAGAAGAGGTCAGCTGTAAAGAACGACCAGTGTATGACCCTCCCAGCTCCTGGTCACATTCTCTACTTTATATATTCTTTTATATATAAGACTATATTCTTCCTTTGATCTTGCAGGCAATTCCTGGGAAATTAGTCCATATATGGAGTTGGATATAGAAGAAACAGATAAAAAAAGTCAGGATTGAAGTAGATGTCACAAAAGACTCCGTACCTGTCATTCTTCTTCTTCTTTTTAAGTTTATAGACTTCAAGTTGAAGGAAGAAAAAGAAGAAAGACAAATGTACCAAATTTCCCCTAAAGATAAAGCTATTCAAAACTGTCATGTGAATCACTGAAATGATATGAACATTTTCCTTCTGTTGTTCTCTGGTTGCCAGGTTTATTTTTTATTTATTTATTTATTTGATTTTTATACCGCCCTTCTCCCGAAGGACTCAGGGCGGTGTACAGGCAAAATAAAAACAGACAAGAAAATATACAGTTTAAAATGCAAGATTAAAAAACTTATTATAATTAGCCTAAAAATTTAAAATATATAAAAACTAAAACCCATCTAAAATTAATAATAAAGATTTTAAAATCGATAAAATCTAAGCCAGCCCCGCGCGAATGAAAAGATGTGTCTTCAGTTCGCGACGGAAGGTCCGAAGGTCAGGTATTTGGCGTAAACGCGGGGGAAGCTCGTTCCAGAGTGTGGGAGCCCCCACAGAGAAGGACCTTCCCCTGGGGGCCGCCAGCCGACATTGCTTGGCGGACGGCACCCTGAGAAGTCCCTCTCTGTGAGAGCGTACGGGTCGGTGGGAGGCATGCGGTAACAGCAGGCGGTCCCGTAAGTACCCAGGCCCTAAGCCATGTTGAGGAGTTGAGGAGATAATCAATTGCATTGATAAAATTTAATTTGCTTGGATTTTATTCTAGGGTGTGGCTCAAAGCCAAGCATTTTGGCTTGCCTAACACTGAATTATGTCTTAGAATGTTGTGTTCTTGGGGTTCATTCAGCCAAGGAATGAGTATCGGCATCCAAAGTGGGAGAAGTGCTACTGACTTGGTACAGGTGCACCTGCTATACCTATCAACACCACCTTAGAAGGAGACGCTCCTTTTCCTGATCTTACATGGTAACTGCAATATTCCCAAACAATGCATGTTTCAATTCAAAGAATGTCAAGGGCATAGAGACAGGTAGAGTAAGGTGTATATGTTGGTCCTGAAGCACTTTCCCCATTTTAGATCCAAATACCTGCAGATGCCTCTAATCAGGGATGTCAAAAAGTCAAGATTGTGGCCGAAACAATGCCACAATGCCAAAGTTCCACCTGGTTTTTTTTTTAAATAAAAGTTTGCAGGGCACATAAAAACAGATGGAGTTTCCATTACATTATTGTGACAGCTATATTGGCATTTTTTTAACCATGCCTGTGAAGACCTATGGCTACTTTTAATCATGGTAAGCATGGACGAGAAGGAAATGTGAGCACTGCTAGAGAATATGGGAAAGGCTGAAGAGACAATTAGAACAGCGATTCCCTTGAGGGTTTCTTTTAGATGATGCATCCAAAGCTCTGCTTGTGTCACACATAAAACATTGCCTTTTTTTATTATTATCATACCCTGCAGTCACCCTGGCCATTTTTCATTATCCAGTTTGTTTTTTGTCATTTGAGAAAACCAGTGTGAAAAATCTTAACTCTCTTTCTCTCTTTAAAATTTCTTTTGAGAGATCTTCTTTAAAGAGAATTGTTCAGTTATTGAAGATTTGCAGCGATCCATTACTCATTTGGATAAAAGCTGGCTAGCAATAGACTTCCCCCTTTTCCCCGAAATAAAATTTAACTGAATCCAGAAAAGTGACAATGCTTTTGCCAAAGAAGCTAGGCACAGAGATGGTAATGACAAAATGACGGGGGGGGGGGATTGTGAGAATTCCTTTTTCCTGCTAAGATGGTCTCATTCTGACAGAAGGTGTTGAACCATATTGTGCTCTACTTGCTTCTGACATAGCATGTTATATAAAAACATTACTATGATTAAAAGTCACAGTTAAAATGTCCTGGGTAGTATTATGGAAGAAACAGCCCTTGTGGATGATTACCCACAAATTAATTTTAATGCATTCCAGCATTAAATAGATTAAACCAAAAATAAAGTTAATATTTTTAAGATACTTGACTAATTGGTGCATAGCAACTTCCCTGCCTTAGCTTCTTGACTGCATAATCAGACTGGTGGTGGAGTTGCCAAGGTTTATGGTTCTAGGAGACTTCAAGTTGCCTTTTCGGAGAGTGGCATTTGGGCTAACTCAGGAGTTCATGGCTACATGATAGCCATCAAACAAGGAATGTGATAATACACTGGATCTGGTCTTCATTCAGATCTGGAACTGGGTGAGTTCTCTGTTACTCCTTTGTCACAGTCAGATCACTCCCTGGTAACCACTGAGGTTTTCTGTTGCTATTTCTCACCGCAAAAAGATGGGACCTAATTCAGTCAGAAGCTCCCAGGGAACAAGTACCTCTGACAGGTTCCAGAAGGATCTTGGAGTTGTTCCTGATGGTCTGCTCCATGATCTGATGCTCTATCTGCTGCCTGGAATGAGGGAGTGGTGGGGGCTTTGGATTGGGTCACATCCATGTGACTTCTATCCATCCATAGATCCGACCATTCCTCCAGGTGAAAAGGTTGATACCAGTTTTCCAAGGCAGGCCAAACTTGGAAACCAAAGACAAGTAAGTTTCTGTCCCTTTTTAAGGTTATAATAATAGAACCCTGCAAATCTTAAAGTATTTTCCCTCTGCTCTGTCTTCATGAGAACTAGGGAAGTCATGTCTGAGATACTTTCTCAGATTACATTTCTGCCCGAAATTCTAATTTCTTTTAGTTGATATTGTCTTGGTTGTGGCTAATGAGTCATGACTTCTGCTCAGAGAGCAGATGCCAGCTCTAGCCTAGAGGGCCTTTGGTTAAGCTTCATATTGTATACCATTTATACCTCTTCTCAATCATTCCCACCCTGGACTCATCACCAATGGATTGCTGTAATGTGAGTTATATGGGGCTGCCCTTGAAGAGCATGTGGAAGCTGCAGCACATGCAAAATGCGGTGGCACAGGGAGTTATGCCTGCTCCTCAGCAAACTTTACATCTCTGATTGGTCAGTTGCACTGGCTACCAGTATGGTTCTAGGTGCAGTTCAAGTTGCTGGTAAAGAACTGTAAAGCCCTACATAACATGGGATCAGGATATTTGAGGGATCGCTTCACTCTGGTTATAATCTCATCAATTCTGGAAGGGGAGACAAGTTGAGGCAAGAAGAGAACCTTTCCTGCCATGGCATTCGCCATTTGGAACATCAAACCAACCAGCTTTTGGGAAAGCTCTGAAAACAGGGCTCTGCTATCATGCTTGGGAATCAGCTGGTAGTGGAGAGTCTCTTCAATGCCTATGAGGATGAGGCACTGACTGAACACTGAGGCTGGTTTTTCTGTGTTTAATGTGTTTTTATTGAGGGTTTGTAGCAGTGGTAAAATCCATTTTTTTTACTACCGCTTCTGTGGGTGTGGCTTGGTGAGTGTGGTGTGGCTTGGTGGGCATGGTTTGGCTTGGTGGGCGTGGCTTGGTGGGCATGGCAGCAAAAGGATACTGCAAAATCTCCATTCCCACCCCACTCCAGGGGAAGGATACTGCAAAATCTCCATTCCCTCCCCACTCCAGGTGAAGGATACTGCAAAATCCCCATTCCCACCCCACTCCAGGGGAAGGATACTGCAAAATCTCCATTCCCTCCCCACTCCAGGGGAAGGATACTGCAAAATCCCCATTCCCTCCCCACTCCAGGGGAAGGATACTGCAAAATCTCCATTCCCACCCCACTCCAGGGGAAGGATACTGCAAAATCTCCATTCCCACCCCACTACAGGGGAAGGATACTGCAAAATCCCCATTCCCACCCCATTCCAGGGAAGGATATTGCAAAAACTTCATTCCCAGCCCACTCTGGGACCAGCCAGAAATGGTATTTGCTGGTTCTCCAAACTATTCAAAATTTCCGCTATCAATTCTCCAGAACCTGTCAGAACCTGCTGGATTTTACCCCTGGTTTGTAGGCTTTTAAAATTAATTTGGGGTGGTGTTGGTGTTGGCTATTGCTTTAGTTTTTGGGAGCTGCCCAGTCACTGAGATGAGATTGACAGCTTTACAAAATGAATGAATGAATGAATGAATGAATGAATGAATGAATGAATGAGTGAGTGAGTGAGTGAAAGAAAGAAATAGGCAGATAGAGAACGTATGGCATGGCATTGTATGACTTTCAAAGAAGAATGGGGAAGAAATTAATCACTACCTACAGTTATTCCCTTGGGATGTTCAAATGTACATACTTCACTAGTTTTTTCCTACAATTCCTTGTGAAAGGAGGCAGAGCATGAACTTCCCATGCCTGTTTTCTAATCAATTGTCCTTACAGAAATCTAATTTTGAAGCTTCAGTCATGAAAAGACTCAGAAATGTTTCTCTTAGCTTGGGGAGGAACGGAGTAAATGGAATGTAGAATGTCTGCTTAGTGCTAGTCAAATGTTCTGGTTCACTACCTTATAATAACCTGAGGGATAATAATAATAATAGCTGGGTAAAAATGGCAAATCAAGTCTAAACATCTGACTGACTATGCAACGACCCATAATAAAAATAACAATGATGCATTGAAATATCTGCAAGAAATACAGTTTGCCTGCAAGCAAGAACTGGTGGGACCACAAAATAGACAAAGTAATAGAAAACAAAGAAGGTAAAATGCTCTTGGACTTTGTAATTTAAACAGAGAAGCACCTGTCATGAAACACGCCAGACTTAACAATTGTTGATCAGAAAAGCAAAAGAAATCTGGAGAATGGGCATGGCAGTACCTGGAGACAACAGAATAAAAGAGAAAGAACTAGAGAAAAATAGAAAGACCTGCAAATAGAAGTAGAACGACTGTGACAAAAGAAAGCAAAGGTAGCACCAACAGTGATAGCTGCCTTGGGTGCAATCCAAAACATCTGCAGCACGGTTGCCAGCTAGAAGACCATAGGCATTGACAAAGATCACCAGCCAAATGCCAACAGCAGCTCACATCCTGCGACAATACCTTTAACACCATCAAATAACATCTGCCTATCCTAGGTCCTGGGAAGGACTTGATAGGTAGATTTTTAAAAAATGCTAAATCCAGATTAAACATCTGGTTGAGTGCAACCAATCATCATAATACAAAATCTGTGCTTTGGCAAAATGTCCACCTGTCAATGACAAAAGGCCACGCTTTTTGGATCTGCACACATATTGTAACGCTATATCACAGCATCCTAGTTTCTTGGAAAGAACTCAGTGTGAATGAAGGCCAATGCCAGGTAAAGAACTGGAAGCTGTAGTTTCGTGCTGTTGTATGTATAACAATAAAAATAATTTTAGTTAATAATAATGATTTAATTATTATATAAAATGCTAATGATAAAATGTTTTATTTTATATTTTATTTTATTTGGAATGATAGTATCGTTACATCTACATCATAATATACATGTAATATTGTAATAATATTAATAAATTTTAATTAAAACTATTACATAATAAATAATTAAAATGATTAACATTAACAATTTACTGAATAATCTAGCATCCTGTGATGATAATTTTTCACAGGTAAACATGATAATATATCTACCTGATTGTGCATCTAACTATCATCTTCCTCCTCATCCTCATCAATCATCATCATACAAGGAAGAGAAGCTGATGGTACTTATTTATGGGACTATTTCCCAAATTGTTCTGGCAAGAAGGTCATGCTCGGTTTGCAGTTGGCTAAAGAGTGTTGACTAGCTGGACCCAGGAAAAGATGCTTTTCTGATGTAGCTGTGAGTGTGGCATACACTTTTTGGAGTTTCATTCCCTCTGAGATAAAATTACTTCTGATCCTACTGGCCTTTTGCAAAGCTCTGAAAACTTAGCTTTTGTCCAGGCCTGGGTCCCCATATGTGGTATACAGCACACCTCTTAAATTCGTTGATGGTTAAGTTATGATGTTCAGCTAGTATGAGTTTTTATATTGTGTATTTCATCAATTTTATCTAAGATGATTGCAGGCAACCATGTGAGATGGGCAGCTAGTTTGTGAATGCGATTCTATACATTTTCCCCCTCTGGCAGAGGAGAGAAGGATGAGGAGGTCAGAACAAGGAACAGAGGTATAAATAAGGTAAATGTTATCTAATATTATAGGAAGATGCCCTACAAATGAAAAACAGGATTGTCCAAAGATCACAACAAGATCATTCTCGTTCTCTATAAAATAGTAAAATGGGAAACTAGAAACCTTTTGATAAGTAGAATTTTTGCCTAATTTGTTTCAACACTTTTTATCCAAACTTGCTGGAATTCACTTTTACCTTCATCATCTTGAACTGGGTCTTATAACATACCTAGCATTTCATATAACTACAACCTGAGGTGAATATAGTAGGCACAAGTTTGTTTCAGAATGATGTCTCTGTCTTTTACCGATACAACCTAAGACCTTCAACAAATTTTCAAAGGCTTCAGAGTTCTTTGGAATATATTCTGAAAACAAAAACAAGAAGTCTGGTCATTTATGTTTTCCCTTCTACAGAAATGTGGAATTTCTGAGGGAGAATAAACAACACGCACTGAAAAACAATGACCAAAAAAACAAGAAAAAAAAAACATTGTCCAAACAAATTCAGTGCAAAGGAGAGAAAATGTTCTTTATTTTGTAGATAACTAAATGCAGAGCAGGACATGAGACATCCTGTCTGTCAGCTGCTATTAACAGTTGCTGCCTCAGAATAGATTGGGTGAATTTCTCACTGCATAATATGAATGCAAGCAACCACTGGAAAATCAATACAACCGTTAAAGGTATTTGCATCATCTTCCGGAATCTGTGCCCAAAATATACAATGAAAGGGAGGGTATGTTAGAAGCTGAACAAACTTTTCAGTTCAGTTTGTGTTGTTTGTGCTAAAAGGAAACATCTAAGGCTTAGAAGAAGAAAGAGAAGTGAATGTGTTTCACTTTAATTATGGTATCATCCTTAAAATATTAGGATTTACCACTAACTTTTACATGACCACCAGGGGTGCTTTTCAGCAGGTTCTGACAGGTTCTGGAGAACCAGCAGCAGAAATTTTGAGCAGTTCAGAGAACCGGCAAATACCACCTCTGGTGGCCCCAGAGTGGGGTGGGAATGGAGATTTTGCAATATCCTTCCCCCAGGAGTGGGGAGGAAATGGGGATTTTGCAGTATCCTTCCCCTGCCATGCCCACCAAGCCACATCATGCCCACTAACCCACAGAACTGGTAGTAAAAAAATGGATTTCACCACTGATGACCATTAAAACTGTCCTAGCTGGAAAGGGAAAATTCTACCCTTAAACATCAATCATCTTCTCCCCTAAGCTAAATAACATAAAGCAAAATTCAAATAGGCACAAAAGAACAGATTTGAATCCTACAAACCTCACAACTTGAGGACTTGAGTAATAGTTTCAAATCAATATGCATTGCATCAACATAAATAAAAACCAGAAAAGCTTTGACTGCATACAAACAACCATCCTATTGACATTTTGACCACATCCTGTGTTGGGAAAAATAACTTCTCAGATGAATGGAGCAGCTTAAGACAAATTAAGACATAAAGAATGTGGCCTTGTAGTATCTGGCTCACAACGGCCAGTTTATCAAAACATTTCCATTGGAACTTGAAACTCAAGATGCAAATGATACAAAGACTATTGTTCTCTGTAGAAAGCAGAAGGGCAGGAAGTAACCTGAGAGCTATTACTTTATTACTTATGAATATGTATACATGCCCAATGTCCTCTCCTTTGTCCAATGTCCCCTCCTTTCTTTACACTACTGTCCCCTGAAAAGTCTAAATATCAATGCATCTTTTCATTTAAAGGGGTAACCTAGACTAAGTAGGTTCTCATGGGGTCCCCTCCAGCATGTACTGCTTAATAAACACTACAGTGAGTCTTGATTATTTGCTTTGGTTCCTGGATCTGGATTCCATTCCTGCAGACTCCTGTTTCAGATCCTTGAAGAACAAGAGGAAGGAGTGAAAACCCTCAATCTTTGATTTTCACCTTTAAGATTCTCTTCTTTAAATGAAGATATAGGTTCAGAGTCCAAAAGAGTCTTATGCTTTCCAGCTCTGCATCACAAGGTCCTGTTTCAAAAGCATCCATTCCTTGGTTCCAGGTTATTGTCCCTAGCTGTGTTATGTGGCTAAACAACATCCCCCCCCCACCATTGAAATTGGAGTATGACTAGAAAAGGGTGCATCAAAGTATTTGAAGATCACAGAAAGAGATAAGAAGTCAACTTAGTAAAGTATCACTGAAATTTAGTGCATGCTGGAAAGAGTTTTTCACTTGCTAGAAAGAGGTTTTCACTATGGATGTAAATTTTTCTCATTGAGAAATAAAGGAAACAACTGGTCTACACATTAATAAACCACTGACAAGCTTTACAGCTTTAAGATGAAACAGTTCTAACACAAACTTGGAAGGGATGAAGTTCCACTTATTTCTGGTTAGAAGAAAAGCAGAACATTTTATTGTAGGACTGAGGCAGAGCTGCAGGTCATCTTGAGCCACATCTTCATGTTTCAGTTTTACAAAGGAAGCTTCATAAAGTCAAGGAGAAAGAAGGGGGGGGGGAAGAAGTAAACCAACTTCAGCTCCAGATGGCTGGAGCAAAATATCAAGCTAGCAATGTGAGCTATTGCTCCCCTTTTAATCTTCACTCCATTAAGCTTTTAAATCATTAAGAGTTGAATAGCAGTCAGTCTGGAGAGGTGACAGAAAGCAAGGGAAGAAGTGTGGGGAAAGTACAATAAAAATAATGATCCTGTGCATACAAATGTTCAACTCAAAGGTTGAGAAACTTAGAATTTTCATGCAGGGAGCCATATTATCTGTCTATTTCAGCAGAAACCATTTGTTCTCATCTATTTCTTTTGAACGCTAGGTGAAGAAAGCATCTGATATAGGAGAAATGTCTGCAAGAATGAATAAAAATTTGGGACAAAAGTCTGCTTGTTCTGCTTGCAAAACAAGACTTAGCTTGGTACCCACTGTGTCCCTAACAGATTTACAGGACTTATCTGGGTCAACCTGGTTGGCATCAAACCACACTCTTCCAGCCAGCACTACTTTATTTGGGGCATTTATCTCATGATTCATTCCTTCAAACTTCATCCCATAGATCACTCTTGATTAAAGCAGGACTTGGACAGCTACTTTTTGCCATGGTCTTGCATGATAGCTACTTTTTCTTGGAGTCCCACCAATATTTAACATATAACATAACATAACATAACATAACATAACATAACATAACATAACATAACATAACATAACATAACATAACATAACATAACATAACATAACATAACATAACATAACATAACATCAGAGTTGGAAGGGACCTTGGAGGCCTTCTAGTCCAACCCCCTGCCCAGGCAGGAAACCCTACACCATCTCAGTCAGATGGTTATCCAACATTTTCTTTAAAATTTCCAGTGTTGGAGCATTCACAACTTCTGAAGGCAAGTCGTTCCACTTATTAATTGTTCTAACTGTCAGGAAATTTCTCCTTAGTTCTAAGTTGCTTCTTTCTTTGATCAGTTTCCACCCATTGCTTCTTGTTCTACCCTCAGGTGCTTTGGTGAACAGCCTGACTCCCTCTTCTTTGTGGCAGCCCCTGAGATATTGGAACACAGCTATCATGTCTCCCCTAGTCCTTCTTTTTGTTAAACTAGACATACCCAGTTCCTGCAACCGTTCTTCATATGTTTTATCCTCCAGTCCCCTAATCATCTTTGTTGCTCTTCTCTGCACTCTTTCTAGAGTCTCAACATCTTTTTTACATCGTGGCGACCAAAACTGGATGCAATATTCCAAGTGTGGCCTTACCAAGGCATTATAAAGTGGCACTAACACTTCACGTGATCTTGATTCTATCCCTCTGTTTATGCAGCCCAGAACTGTGTTGGCTTTTTTAACAGCTGCTGCACACTGCTGGCTCATATCTAAATGGTTATCCACTAGGACTCCAAGATCCCTCTCACAGGTACTACTATTGAGCAAGGTACCACATATACGGTACTGGTGCATTTTGCTTTTTTGGCCTAAATTTAGTGGATAACCTAGTGCTGAGGTTGTGTGATATGCAAACAAAAACAACAACAACCAGATACTGTATTCTGAAGATTAACTCAAAGATATTGTTTTTTTGTGAAACCAAACCAGCTCAGGTTGGGACTAAACTAGCTCAATTAACTTTTTCATCAGATTTATCAAAAAATGCCTGACCATTCAAAACACTACAGATAACCAATGTACGTTATAAAAAAGAAATGAAGACCAGCAGAGCACATCCATGAATACCAACTGGCAGTCATGACAACACTCATTAATCTCACAATAACCTGGGCAGACTCAATCATACTGTTGCTTCAACTGAAAAACTGTAAGCATCCTAGACTAAGCTAAATAAAAAATGCTATGGAATTCCTGGAAGCTTACAATTCAGACAAATCTGTTCTCAGCAGACACATAGAGATAAACTCCATGTTCATCCCATTCAAAACAGATTATTAAAAAAAGTTAAAAAACAAACAGACCAGAATACAGTCTCTCCAGCAGCCTGTAACCAGGTGATCAAGGATTGACACCAGGCAAACAATCTAGCAGAAAGCAATACCCTAATCAAGGACTACTCAGGAGAAAATCACCCACCCCACACATACACCCACCCCAATACTAACCAGGCAGGGAACGGGGAGGGAACAATCCCTAGACTCATTATGACTGATAGTAGCAATGAAATTATCTTCTTTTAGAAGTTTAGTTACCCCAATTCATAGACATGTCCATGAGATGCTAGGCTGCAGCACTGACTTTGATTAGTCTCAGAAAGTTAGCCAGAGTCAAATTTAATTGGTCCTTTGGTGGAAGTTTTCAGAAAAGCCCAGGACTGGTGATTAGATTAGGATATTGAAGAAACATCCAAGAAGGTATTGCAATTAAACTCTACGCTATCATTGCCAAGAAAACAGGATAAACATACTTGAGTAATCATGGACTTTATTTGAACTTAGAAATTTTACTATATTTCCCATCCTATAAAATTTTTAGGATGTTAACTTTGGTCAGATGTTTTTCTTCTGTCATTGTAGGAAGAAAACAATCTTCAGTCCAGACTATCCTAAGTCATCAAAACCATTTTTGACACTGTCTACAAAATCTAGGAGGTATCAGGAAATACAGCAGAAAAACAACCAAGCAGTTAAGGACCTCTTTCTCTCACTTTTTTTCTCCCCAGTAGTACTTCTGAAAGTACTGCTTTACTACAAGGACTTACAAGAAGGCAATGGCAAACTGCTTTCATAATGCTACCATATCCAAAATATCATCAGAAGTACAACTCAATCAAAGTATACTTTGGTTGAAGAAGAATTCTTCAATTTTTGAAGAATTCAATTTTTTTTTATTCCTCTTTTGATTTGAAGGATTAGTGGATTCAATAAACTAGACCTTATATTAGTGTGTGTGTGTTTGTGCATAAGTATATCAATCTTGGTTGCATTTGAAAAGCTTACCAGAACCTGGTTGGTTCATAGATGAGAAACTTGGAAATAACACTAGAGTTTATGGTAGAACGGAAGTTAAAAAAAAACATTGAGAAAGGAGACACTGGCAATCTATTTCCTTGTTGCTGCCAAGAAATTGCATGAATGCATCCATGAGATGCCCAGATAAATGGCCAAAGCTCAATAGGTCTAGAGAGGACAATGTTGGAAAAAACAGTCCTAAAATATGTATGTTGGCTTCTTGTCATCATGATCTTTGATTTTCATAACCTCCAGCAAACTTTAAGGATCATCAAATCCAGCTTGTAGAAATCTCACTGATCTGGTTCAAATGATAGGAAGTTTGCCTCAGGGAAAACAGGTTGCATGGCTTGCAAACAGAAACAAGATATGTAGAAGGAGTGCTGATGCATGCTCATGTCACAAGATAAAAGGCTGCTCTGAAATACATAAAAGTGCTCATCCTTCTTTCTCCAAGATCAGCCTTTTGAATAATCCACGAGCTGAGCTATAGCTGACCTTAATTGTACAGTTCTCTTCTTCAGTGTCATGTTTTCTTTCTGGAAACTGACAATGGGGTATTAAGATTTGGATTATGACCCTAGCCCACATAAGTAATGGGAAGGCTTTAACTACTTGCTACAGTCCACATTTAATTGCACTGGCAGCACCTCATCAGTTTTAACTGGGTTCAAATCAGTGGTGGGATTCAAGTAATTTAACAACCAGTTCTCTGCCCTAATGATTTCTTCCAAAAATCAGTTTACCAAACTGTTCAGAAAGTTAACAACCGGTTCTCCCGAAGTGGTGTGAAACTGGCTGAATCCCACCACTGGTTCAAATGCTAAACTGAGTTAAGTCTACTAAGTGTTTTTTCCCTGGAAACTGGCAATGCTTGGGTGAGGGCCCACCAGAAACTGACAATGCTTGGGTGAGGGGCCCAGGGTTGAAAACTTCATTAGGAAGTCCCTCCATCGAAAAATAAAAATGTTACTGCAAACGTAACATGAATATATTGATGAAACCACCAAGATTCAACCTTAATTTGAAGGAAAACTTATCTTTTTTAAAAAAAATAATAATCTTAATCTTCAAGCTTTCAGTCTACACTGGGTGTAATGAAGAATTGCCCATCCCTTTCCTCCGGCCCCAAGGGAGAGAAATATACAACTACCTCAACAATGCTGAATGAAATCCCTTCTCCTATCTTTGTTTTAGGGACAGAATATTTCTTACTTCATTTTTAAGATGAGCAAGTCCACCTCCTTTTGTGATACTACTCTGCTGGTCTAATACATAGCAAATTATAGAACTATTTTAATTTCAATTTTAATATAATAGTAATGCAATGCTTTAAATTTGATTCCAAAACCTAAGCATGCATGTAATTATTTTATTAGTCTTAGTCTGTTTAATTCTACAATGACTCTGGGCAATCCTACATTACAATTAAATCCCAAAGCATCTAGATGATAAAACATTCTGAAGCAATAAAATATACATGATCATCATTTTTTTTCTAATTCAAAGTCAGGGTGGAGAGGGTCTAGTTTTCAGGGCTCTTTTATATACACCAAAGAGGGAAGTAGACAAATCTCAGGGGGAATAATGTTCCCTAGTGCCACAACAAAGAAGGTGTATTTGTCAACAACCATACTTTATGTGAGCAAATGTATGTGGAGCACAATTAAAGTCCTGAAGTAGTTCAGGATTTAAGGCATACAGCATGTTTCTCAAAAGTTCAGATTGCATAGCATTCTGAATTTGAAGGCAAACAAATGGGGACTGTCCTTCTGAAAGTTATGTGGGAACAGTAGCAATTACATTAAAAAAAGGGAGTTTACATCCTGGAAATTAGCATTTTAAAAGTTTTCATCCCTGCTGCAATCTGTGTTTCGGAAATGAAATCAAGATGATATGCATTGGAAGAAATTATTGGGCAATTCAATTAAAAACACAGTAGATTAAGATATGACCAAACTTTCATTTGTTGGGAAGTGTCAATGTTTGGTTACAACATTTTCTATATTTGTTTTAAATCCATAGAAAAATGCAGGATTAGTATATTATGCTGCTAAAGAAGACCTGAAGGTAGGCAGGTTTAATAACAAATTGCATAGCCCTGAATAGAATTAATTAGGCTTTGAACTGAAGGAATGTTTTTTTAAAAGACATCTAAAATTTTACTGGGGGGACAAACAGCTATGTTTACATGGCATTAATTACAGAAGAGCTACAATTTAGTGGACAAGTGCAAATTTTTCAGGGAAGTGCTAACTTAAATTTCTGTTTTTTTCAGTTTAAAAGATTTTGTATAGGCATATTCCTCGGTTAAGATCTTATGTTGATAAAAGATATGATTGCAGAAATTTAATGATCACTCTTTCATGTCTCCAGAACCTCAATTAGCTGACAAATTCTGGGAGGTGAGATTACATAATTAAAGGGGGAAAAAGTAAACAAAGTTGTATTTCTTTGTAACAAGCCTGTATAAAACATCCCCCAACAGATCTTGCATTGTTCTCTCTAGTCTTCAGCAGGAGAGGCATCTTAATAAGTTATCTTTCAATGTTTAATTGCTCCACTTGTAAGTTTTATTATGCCTTGCTTTGTCTCTCATTCTACTAAGCAGTATTAGCAGAAGCAAACAGCAAAGCTACTCTGGTTATATTTAAAGTTATAGTCAATCAAAACAAAGCCCTCACTTTTTAGGTGTCTTTGAACACCCCTCACACATGGCACCTGCTAGCAATATACTTTCTTTTCTTGTTCTTACCCATCCATGAAAGTACTTTTCTTGCAAAGATAAATAGAAACTGGCATTCCTCTGGAACAGGCACAGCTTTGTGGAAACCGAGTCACTCATGTGAGATGTGCCCTTATAACATTGGGGAGTTTAGCTTTAGTAATTACAATTATATTCTGCCTTTCTTCCAAGATGACACCTGTCATCTTTTTCCTCCTTCTGTTTTATGATGCTACATGTACTATAGGTTGCACTCTTAATTCTCACACCAGGAGTTTGCTTACCAAAGCAGAAAGCAACATGGGAGATATGGAACCCACTAGTGTAAGATAACAGATCTTCAGATGTGTTGGATTCCAGCTCTCAGCACCATTAATACTTTTAGCCATGGGACTAATAGAACAGGAAGTCTAGCATATTTAGAGGGTATCAGATTGGAGAAATGATGCCTATATTTAATCTACTGCAATGAATCTATCTCTCTTAAAGATACTCCTTGTCTTACAACCATTCATTTAGTGACCATTCTAAGATATGACACTGCTGAAAAAAGTGACTTATGGAAAGTCCACACATCTATGATTGTTGTAATATCTCTGCAGTCAGAGGATCAAAATTTGAGCCCTTGGCAACAAGCATACATTTATGATGATTGCAATGTCCCAAGGTCACATGATCACCATTTGCGACTCCCGGCTGGCTTCTGACAAACAAAATCAATGGGAGAAGCCAAATTCAGATAATGAGCCCATGCTTCACTTAACAATCATGGCAAAAAGGTCATAAAATCAACTGTGATTCACTTAGCTTGCTTAAGCAATGGAAGTTCCAGTCCCAATGGTGAACGTAAGTCAAGAACTACCTGCTTGTATTGACATGTATTGTCCTTCATCATTACAAAGACCTAAATCTTTTTCTTGTCAAGAGATCTCTGGGTAAAGTATTTGTGGGTTGTGTTTGTCTAATAAGGAATCAATGCAGAAATGTATTTACCTTCATAGGTTGCTTTGAACCCTAGTAGGTTCCTCACACTATCAGTCTGGAAGAGGAGCCACATCTGATGTTGAGTGCTGACAATCAGATCAGGGACGGTTGTACCTGTTAAACTGTCAAGAAAGAAAAGAAACTAAAGCAGCAGCAGCAGCAATGATCAATTGTAGAGGTATCTGAGGATGGAAGAAACAGCTCCTTCTAAAAGAGAACTTGTTAGGAGAAGTAAATGCAGTGTTGCTAAAATGACTAATAGCGAGAGGGAAGGCTTTGCTGGGATACTTCTTTGCCAAATGTTTGGAACAAAAACTAGTGGCATTGATTTCCCTAAGGCTATCTCTACTATTAGGTAGATAAAGGTAAAGGTAAAGGTTCCCCTCGCGCATATGTGCTAGTCATTCCCGACTCTAAGGGGTGGTGCTCATCTCCGTTTCAAAGCTGAAGAGCCAGCGCTGTCCAAAGATGTCTCTGTGGTCATGTGGCCAGCATGACTAAATGCCAAAGATGCACGGAACACTGTTACCTTCCCACCAAAGGTGGTCCCTATTTTTCTATTTTTATTTTTTACGTGCTTTCGAACTGCTAGGTCGGCAGAAGCTGGATAAAGTAACGGGAGCTCACCCTCTTATGCGGCACTAGGGATTCGAACCGCTGAACTGCCAACCTTTCAATCGACAAGCTCAGCATCTTAGCCACTAAGCCACCACATCCCCTATTAGGTAGATAGTGATGGGCATTTTACATAGCAGATGCTGAGTTCATGAGGGATGTATTTTGAAGAACTGAATTCTGCATGTTTCCCTCTCATCATTAATTTGCAAGACCCCAGACATGGCAGAAAACGTTATTGTATCACCCTAAATTGACTTATATGATACACATGGAATAGAGGAACACAATCTTGTATTCACCACAGACCTGACCCTTCATCTCAAAACAATAACCATCATGATAATACAGTGAAACCTGTTGCATTTTTGTTATATCTTCTTGCTCTTTCTCATGCTGTCCCATACTTTGATAAATGGATGCACATTTCTAATCTACTTAGATTTCCAAAATAAAGTAACAGTTTAGGGTTTCCTACAACTATAAGCCAATGCAATATTTTTAATGTTCCACAATAGAATTGAAGAACCAAAAATGAGCTATGTAGACCATTTCAAAATGTGGTGATGCAAATAAGTCCCGCAAGTAAAATTAAAAAGCAAATATAAAGTATATCATATAAGACTATTTGTAGAAATTACTACCAGTACATTGCTAAACTAAACTATAAGTAGTATCATTAGAAACCAAGAGAATCTTTGACTCTGGGACTTCTGGGACTTCTCATTTCCATGCAGTTTAGATAATACACTCTGCACTTCACCTTGCTTAGTCAACCATGCACACCAACTATAGAAATGCCAAAGCACATACAGCAAACTGACATCAAAACGAGAAATAACAACCTGATGCCTGGGACCTCCTTGATCAGTGTCATTGTATATTCAGTACTGATAAGTCAAGAATGATCTGATGTGACGAGATATGACAGTAAGGAAACAGTAATGAAATTGTCAAAGCCTTAATTGAGAGTCCCAGATCAAAGGATCGTCATTTAATCTATTGCTCCGAGGCTGACTTTGTTATAGACCAATTCATTCCAAAATAACTCAGCCACATTTCTATCAGGGTGAGCAAATTTGAGGTTTGTGGGATCGTTTTTTTGTCTTTGTTTTTATAACAGCATCACATTAGATGCCCAGTTGTGGCTTTCTCTGTGTGTCTACTGCAGCATGTTTCTTGTTTTCCATGGTAAAGTGTTCTCAAAATGTGCTTCTTGTGTTGTGTATGATAAAGAGGGATGTTTTAATTCTTGCTTTTGCTAAATAGATTATTACCCTTGATTATCTATTTATAATCTCTAGCAATCTACCACTAGATCCTGTTCTATTGACTTTATGCTGCTAGTTCTAGTATATTCCTCCCCAGTTTCCTTTTTAAAATAGTTTTTATTAAAATATTTTACATGTATAATAAGACACATACTAAAATAAAAAAGATATGATAAATGCAAAAGAAGGGAAAAAGAAAGAAAAAGTTGATAAAAAGAAAAAAGGAGAGAGAAAAAAGGAAAGGAAAAAAATAGAAAGCATGAAAGGAAAATAAAAGAAATGGCTCCAATAGAAGAAAATATTCACAACTCAGAGCTGAATTGTGGGGTCCTTGGTGCTCTCTGAGCTTGGTTGTTTTCTTACAGACATTTCGTTACTTGACTAGGTAACATCATCAGTACTCGAAGGAAGTGGGTTTTGCACCAGTGGTGGGTTTCAAAAATTTTTACTACTGGTTTTGTGGGTGTGGCTTGCTTGTTGGGTGTGGCTTCATGATCATGTGATTGAGTGGATGGGGCCAACTTGACGTCACTCATGGCCACGGCCACTCAGTCACATGACACCCCACCTAGCCATGCCCACAGAAAAAGGTAGGAATTTTTTTTGAATTTCTACTTATCTACTTATTAGGCCTGGCCTAATCTATCAAAGGCCTCCTCCTGCATGCCCTCCCTTCACCAGTCACATGCTTTGCCCCATTTCACCTCCTTCAGCGGCCCCAGACCTAGCCCCACTTCCTCCCCCACCACCAACTCTTTCTTTGGGCTGCTTACCTTCCTCTCACGGCAGCTGGTCCTTTGGTAGTTTTCAGCAGCCTCCAGCCGGCCACCGCTGCAGGGAAGGGGCTGGCAAAGATGCGGCGGCTGGGAGGCTTCACACAGTTGCATTGAAAAAGAAAAAGGAGAGAGAAAAAGGAAAGGAAAAAATAGAAAGCATGAAAGGAAAATAAAAAGATATGATAAATGCAAAAGAAGGAAAAGAAAGAAAAGTTGATAAAAGAAAAAAAGCTCCAGGCCACCAAAAACTACCGGAGATCACCAGAAAATCCACTGCCTTTGCACCCCTGTTCTTTGCGCTGTCCGTGCAAACACATTCCATTGCCTGCTGCATTGTACTCGGACTGATGCAATAGGCAATTTTGGAGATCTCTGATAGTTTTCGGCAGCCAGCGGTCGCTACCAGTTTGGTGACCCAGGCCAAATTACCGCTACCGATTCACTTGAACCGGTGCAAACTGGTAGAAACCCACCACTGGTTTACACTCATTTTATATACTAATGGCTTGCCTTGTCTGTACTGGAGGGAATGTTCTTGGTGGTTCCTTGATTAGGCTGTGGTTACTGTTAGCTTGTTTGCCTAAACTGGTAGTTCCAAGACTTGATTATCGGTCTAGTATTAGACCAATTCTTGTCTAGCATTAATCTTGGCATTAATCACTGCTTATCTGGGTGTTGATTGCTGGTGGAGAAGTGCTTTGGTCTTTTTGTTTGGCTTTTTTTCACTACCTATTTGTTAATGAAATGACTACAAGAAAACAACCAAGCTCAAAGAGCACCATGAACCCCACAAAAGGAATGGCTTCTAGTTTTCCTCTCAGCAGTCATACCTACAATTCTATGCCCTCTCTTTAAGATTACATCATAATTCCCTTCTTTCTGTAACCAATTCTTTCTAATCATCAAACTGTAAGTCACAAGGTCTCTCCATTTCCAGTAAGCAGCAAAATATGAAGTTCATTGAAAGATTCCCTAAGAAAGTTCATCTGCCTAATCAATATGCATTATAGATCAGGGGTCTCCAACCTTGGGAACTTTAAGACTTGTGGACTTCAACTCCCAGAATTCCTCAGCCATCTTTGCTGGCTGAGGAGTTCTGGGAGTTGAAGTCCACAAGTCTTAAAGTTGCCAAGGTTGGAGACCCCCGTTATACACATACAGATAACATACAGATAAACAGATATGCATTTGTGTGCATGCACACACACACACAAATGAACACACATCAGATTTATATGAAATCAGATCTGAATAATTTTTCTCATCTCATTAAATTAAATTTTCCTTCTTGTCTACTAATTTTTATTCCTATTTTAACATTTAAAGAAATCATTTTATTAATATGTTAAGATTGCACTTTAGTTATTTTATTGATTATAATTTTGATATCATTGTTCATTGATATAATTGTTGTTGTTGTTGTTGTTGTTGTTGTTGTTGTTGTTGTTGTTGTTGTTGTTGTTTATAACTGGATTATTTACAGTGGATTGCAAAATGAAGTCCCCATCCTGTTCAGAATGAGGATAAAACAAGAAGCCCATGTAATTTAATCAGAAGATCTGTAGCAGATGTATCTCAAAGCAAGATTAGATAAACATTCCATTGCCTGCTGCATTGTACTCGGACTGATGCAATAGGCAATTTTGAGATCTCTGATAGTTTTCGCAGCCAGCGGTCGCTACCAGTTTGGTGACCCAGGCCAAATTACCGCTACCGATTCACTTGAACCGGTGCAAACTGGTAGAAACCCACCACTGGTTTACACTCATTTTATATACTAATGGCTTGCCTTGTCTGTACTGGAGGGAATGTTCTTGGTGGTTCCTTGATTAGGCTGTGGTTACTGTTAGCTTGTTTGCCTAAACTGGTAGTTCCAAGACTTGATTATCTATTTATAATCTCTAGCAATCTACCACTAGATCCTGTTCTATTGACTTTATGCTGCTAGTTCTAGTATATTCCTCCCCAGTTTCCTTTTTAAAATAGTTTTTATTAAAATATTTTACATGTATAATAAGACACATACTAAAATAAAAAAGATATGATAAATGCAAGGTCAAAAAGAAAGAAAAAGTTGATAAAAGAAAAAGCTCCAGGCCACCAAAAACTACCGGAGATCACCAGAAAATCCACTGCCTTTGCACCCCTGTTCTTTGCGCTGTCCGTGCAAACACATTCCATTGCCTGCTGCATTGTACTCGGACTGATGCAATAGGCAATTTTGGAGATCTCTGATAGTTTTCGGCAGCCAGCGGCCAGTTGCTGCCTCTTTGCAGTGTCAATATTTAAGAGGCTGCCACAAAGAAGAAGTGTCAACCTGTTTTCCAAAGCACTAGAAGGCAAAACAAGAAACAATGGATGGAAAACCGGTGCAAACTGGTAGAAACCCACCACTGGTTTACACTCATTTTATATACTAATGGCTTGCCTTGTCTGTACTGGAGGGAATGTTCTTGGTGGTTCCTTGATTAGGCTGTGGTTACTGTTAGCTTGTTTGCCTAAACTGGTAGTTCCAAGACTTGATTATCGGTCTAGTATTAGACCAATTCTTGTCTAGCATTAATCTTGGCATTAATCACTGCTTATCTGGGTGTTGATTGCTGGTGGAGAAGTGCTTTGGTCTTTTTGTTTGGCTTTTTTTCACTACCTATTTGTTAATGAAATGACTACAAGAAACAACCAAGCTCAAAGAGCACCATGAACCCCACAAAAGGAATGGCTTCTAGTTTTCCTCTCAGCAGTCATACCTACAATTCTATGCCCTCTCTTTAAGATTACATCATAATTCCCTTCTTTCTGTAACCAATTCTTTCTAATCATCAAACTGTAAGTCACAAGGTCTCTCCATTTCCAGTAAGCAGCAAAATATGAAGTTCATTGAAAGATTCCCTAAGAAAGTTCATCTGCCTAATCAATATGCATTATAGATCAGGGGTCTCCAACCTTGGGAACTTTAAGACTAGTGGAATTCAACTCCCAGAACTCCTCAGCCATCTTTGCTGGCTGAGGAACTCTGGGACTTGAAGTCCACAAGTCTTAAAGTTGCCAAGGTTGGAGACCCCCGTTATACACATACAGATAACATACAGATAAACAGATATGCATTTGTGTGCATACACACACACACACACACACACACACACACAAATGAACACACATCAGATTTATATGAAATCAGATCTGAATAATTTTTCTCATCTCATTAAATTAAATTAAATTAAATTTTCCTTCTTGTCTACTAATTTTTATTCCTATTTTAACATTTAAAGAAATCATTTTATTAATATGTTAAGATTGCACTTTGGTTATTTTATTGATTATAATTTTGATATCATTGTTCATTGATATAATTGTTGTTGTTGTTTATAACTGGATTATTTACAGTGGATTGCAAAATGAAGTCCCCATCCTGTTCAGAATGAGGATAAAACAAGAAGCCCATGTAATTTAATCAGAAGATCTGTAGCAGATGTATCTCAAAGCAAGATTAGATAAACATTTACATATTGTTTCGGAAACCCTTGCTGAAATCTCAAGATAAATTTTTTTAAGTGGCTTGAAATTATGATATTATGTTATTCTGTTCGGTGAAAAAGAAGGACTGGGGCAACATGATAGCAGTGTCTCAATATTTAAGAGGCTGCCACAAAGAAGAAGTGTCAACCTGTTTTCCAAAGCACTAGAAGGCAAAACAAGAAACAATGGATGGAAAACTAATCAAAGAGAGAAGCTAGAACTAAGGAGACATTTCCTAATAATGAGAACAATTAACCAGTGGAACGTCTTGCCTTCAGAATTGTGGCTGCCCCATTGCTGGAGGCTTTTAAGAAGAGACAGGACAGCCACTTGTCTGCAATGGTATCAGGTCTCTTGTTTGAGCAGGAGGTTGGACTAGAAGACCTCCAAGGTCCCTTCCAACTCTGTCATTCTATTAAATCAGTCACTATCAGTCATCATAAGCATAACTGGTCATTCTGAATTTTTTTGACTAATGGAATATTTTTAAAAGTACTTGAATATTGAAAAATCCTTGACCTGATTTATACGGAGATGAGCTCTCATAATTGCCATTTTCCCCCCCTGTACTCCATCTTATCTGATAGAGTTACAAGATTGGAATTGAAAGCTAGAAGTCAGCTAGCTTTCTATCTTTATTCTATTGTTCTCCAATGAAACACAAAAGAGAAACTATCCTCCATAATCCAAAAGAGGAACAATCCTCTCTAATCCTGATATGGGAACTTTGCTCCAGCCTGTGTCCTTGCAACAGATGAGGTCATTTGTGAGATTATCAGGGTTTTTTTTTTGCAAGGTCAAGTCTCCACAAAAACCCATACAACTTGGTCTTCTCTCCTGAAAGGACTTGGTAGCTGTTGGTCTGGAAGGGAGAGCTTCCTTATCAATTTCACTTACATCAAGCTGGTTTTGGAGAGAAGTCATATGCTTCCATACAACCTGATGGGAATCACTGTGAATTTTTATGGATTCATAGAAATAAATGCCACGAACATGTATTCTTTGCTTCTCAAAACAATCTTGGATAAGTGAAGAGCATCAGGTTTTGATAGGCAGCTTTCCTCACTTAGATCAAAGAGTATTAAGACGCTTTTAAGAACTGGGTCCAAAATATAATTTGTGAATTCAAAGTGCAGACCAGAACTTCAATGGACCTTTTAATTTCATCCTTGTTTTTTGTTTTGATTGGAAATTGCCATTTCTTAACTCCATATAATTGTGGAGACTCTGGAAAGAGTGTAGAGAAGAACACCAAAGTGATTAGGGGACTGGAGGCTAAAATATATGAAGAACGGTTGCAGGAACCGGGTATGTCTAGTTTAATGAAAAGAAGAACTAGGGGAGACATGATAGCAGTGTTCCAATATCTCAGGGGCTGCCCCAAACAAGAGGGAGTCAAGCTATTCTCCAAAAGGCAGGGCAAGCAATGGGTGGAAACTAATCAAGGAGAGGAGCAACCTAGAACTAAGCAGAATTTTCGTGACAGTTAGAACAATTAATACGTGGAACAACTTGCCTGCAAAAGTTGTGAATGCTCCAACACTGGAAGCTTTTAAGAAAAGATTAGATAACCATTTTCTGAAGTGGTGTAGGGTTTCCTGTCTGAGCAGGGGGTTGGACTAGAAGACCTCCAAGATCCCTTCCAGCTCTGTTATTCTGTTTTCTGTTTTCTTTTCTTTTTTTCCATTTATTGGGCAATTTGGAACTTTCTCTACCAAAGAAGAATGGCCAAGTGTTTTAGGGCAGTGATGGCAAGCCTATGGCATGCAGAACCATCTCTCTGGACATGCCAGCCATTGCATGTTGCTCTTCCAGGTTTTTGTATGTTCATGCGTGCTAGAAATCGGAAGACCAGGTGACCGCCGCACATGCCAGAAACTGGAAGCTCAGTTTCCCTGCACATGCATGCCCACTGGGGAACTGCTCCTCTGTTTTCTGGCACTCCCACGTAGTTTCTGGCCCCCACACGTGAGCACACTCCTGTTTTGGCACCCGGCACCGAAAAGGTTTGCCAACACTGTTTTAGGGGGTAAACTTTTAGATACACAAGAATGTGGCATTTAAGAATCCAATACAATAATGGGATTTAGAATCACATTTTTAAATGTTTCCTCCAATAGAAAAAACTCAAAATGAAATGAAAAATGAAACAAAAACAACAGACCCCCTTTCCCCACCCCCACTCCCAGTCCTCCGGGAGAAGGGCGGTATAAAAATCGAAATAAATAAATAAATAAATAAATAAAGCAGCAGCAGCAGAACAAGGATAAAATATTACTGTCAAAAATGTTGACTGTGATATGATTTTTGACTTGAAGGGAATTATTTATTTATTTATTTCGTAATGCTGGAGCACATTTGAATTTCAACATCTTTTTTTTTTCCATATTAAAATGTATCAAGTTGCTTATATCATCAAAGGGTTGCAAAGGAGTTTACAGGTAAATTGTAAACAAGGATAAAACATTAAATAAAATGAAAATAACATTAAATAAAATAAAATAAAAATAACACAACAGGGCAACAGAATAATTCCACAACAAAAATACTGCCAAAGTACACTGAAAATGGAAGATTTCCATTAAATATTTGAAGATCAAAACAAAACAAAGCAAAAAACACCCCACCCTCCGGTTGGTGGAAGTTCCAAATTCAGGTCATTGCAAGTGAAATATTTTCTAGAAATCTAGGAGATACATAAGTAAAAAAAGGAAGAAAAAAAGAAAAAGAAAATAAATATCAGAATAATATGTGTAGTACAAACAGGGCTGCAGACTCACATGCTCCTTTTTTCTTTCTATCAACCTTCATTTTTTGCTTTTTTGTCTCTCTCTCATCCCCCTCCCCTCAATTTCCCTCAACTGCACATTTAAATCAAAACTTTTTCCATTTGGGAACTAACTATATTGTTCTGCAATTAGAAACATCAGCATGTCAAGTACCATGGAGAGCTGAACAATTAATCATCAGAGACCCATATATGGGAGTTGAGGGAATTATTCACAATGAGTTATTTCCTTGGTAGTCTCTTGTGTTATTTTTCAGCTACAGCTGACTTTTTTCTTTCTATTTCTTTACTACTGTCCATTTTAGTTTTATGGAAAACTGCATCATTCCCTAGCCTACAATACATCCACTATATAGCAATCAGTCCAAACAGCAAATTGTTCAGGGCTGAAAGGGTGACATACAGAAGACTGTATCCTGGATCCAGTCTGACTTTCCCATCTCATCATCCTTCTCACCACTGGACATATTGGTTGATGGGGGCTGGAGTCAAAAAACATTTGGAGAAGCATGAGTTTTGCTTATCCCTGTTTAGACACAGGACAGAGATAAAATTTCTGACTTTTCCTAACTGAACCAAAAACCTGTTAAAACACAGAAATGATGCAACTAGAATAAGAATGTTCAAAACCATTGTCCAGAATCTTTCAGCCCTCAAATTAATTCCATCCTATTTTTCACCAAAGATTCATCCTAAGACCATGATAGCAAACCTATGGCACATGTGCCAGAGATGGCATGCAGAACCCTCTCTGTGGGCACGTGCGCCATCGCCAGCTGCTCATCTGGTTTCCGGTGTGCATATGCATGCCATCCAGCTGGTCTTCGCAGGCACCGGAGCACCAGAAAACTCCTCAAAAAATGGCCCAAAACAGCCAAAAAAACAGGCATGCATGCGCCAGACAGCTGATTTTCGGGTTTCCAGTGCTCCGGAAAGATCAGCTGGCCAGCGCACATGCGCGTTCCAGAAACTCAAAGACCAGCTGGCTGATGCACTCATATGTGCCGATCAGCTGGTCTTCGGGTTTTTAGCGCTCTGGTGCACGGGCATGCACGCACATTTGGTTTGGGCACTCAGTGCCAAAAAGGTTCACTATCAGTGTCCTAGGAACTTGCTCACTACTGTATATTCTTTTTTTAGTTTTTTTCAGTGTTGCTCTGCCCAGCATCTAATTTAATGGACAAAATTGGAAAAATAAATTCTGGGATTAAATCATCTATACCCTGTTTTCCCCAAAATAAGACATCCCCTGGTAATAAGCCTAATCGGGTGTATGTTTCACCTATACACAGAAGCTCATAAGCATGAATAGAATAGAGTAGAGTAGAGTAGAGTAGAGTAGAGTAGAGTAGAGTAGAGTAGAGTAGAGTAGAGTAGAATAGAATAGAATAGAATAGAATAGAATAGAATAATAGGATAGGATAGGATAGGATAGGATAGGATAGGATAGGATAGGATAGGATAGGATAGGATAGGATAGGATAGGATAGGATAGGATAGGATAGGATAGAATTCTTCATTGTGATTGGACACATAAGGAATTTGTCTCCGGTGCATAAACTCTTAGTGTACATACTGAGATTGCAAAGAGTTTTTATAAAAGGAGTGATAGTTATCATGAAAGACATGAACTATACTGAAAAGAAGCTGGACAACAGTCACATAAAATATGGAACTACCTAATTACTTCAATCATTGTAACAGTATTTGAGGAAATCATTTTGTGTATATTTGGAATTCTTTACTATTTTCTGTTTTATTACACTTTTCTGAAAAAAGTTAGTGACTGTTTTCATCATAAAAAATCAAGCTGGAAAAAATGAATTCTAACCATTATTCAATAAAGATGAAAGATTTTTAGGAAACTGTGATGCTCCTACAGATTAACAATGTAATCCTGCTCAGAAATAAGAGCCATTACTTCGTACTAGAAAGTAAGCAGGTGCATTTGCTGGGAAGTGAAGCCTCAGTCAGTTCTATTTGCCTGCCTCCAGTCATCCTAGAGTCAAGAAAGCCATGATGCAGAATTGCAGTCCATTAAATAATGTAAGAACTGACTTGGTAGATCAGATCAAGAGGCCATCTATGTGTCTCTCCATATGTGTCATCTATATATCTCTCATATGCCCTCAGGAAATTGAGAAAAAAAGATGTTAAGAAGAACATTCTTATATTAGGGCTCTCTCATTTAATATAAGCTATTTAAGACTAGGAGCCCCTGATAGTCACATCTTTCATAATTCATGCTGCCTTTTCTTAACGTTGTCTACATTTTTGATGGTCACCATCACATCTGCAAGTAGAACATTCTGTGGCGTAACTATGGACATTGCTACCCAGTCACTGACCTCTCTTCAGCAATTTTGTTAGTATTCGTGTTCCTGCTCTCTAGAGCTGGGAATGATGAAAATGAAGTGGGGGGGGGAAAGGATATTTAGTTTGCCAATGTGCTTCAGCTTGCAAACTATTCCCATTCTCTGCATGTACAACCTAACATCATGTGTATGTCGTGAAAGAAGAAAATTCATTCATCAAGGAATGAATGGAGATGGGGGCATTTTAATGGAGTGGGGACCAAACAGGAATTCCCACCAATGGATAAGTGCCTGCTCCAAAGCTTTCTTGCACCTTTCATCCAGAGCAGAAGGTGAACTAATGATTGGCCCAGATTCTGAAGACCTATAGAAGCTTCAAGGCAGCTTAGAAATATGGAGTGGCCATATCTATCTCAGGTTAGTGCAGCCTTTGCAGACGGAGGAGGACATAATGTTTAACAGATTAACAGAGTTGGAAGGGACCTTGTAGGTCATCTAGTCCAAACCCCCTCCCCCTCAAGCAGGAGACCCTACACCATTTCTGACAAATGGCAGTCCAATCTCTTCTTGAAAGTATCAAGTGATGAAGCTCCCACAACTTCTGAAGGCAAACTGTTCCATTGGTTGATTGTTCTGACTGTCAGAAAGTTCCTCCTTATTTTTAAATTGAATCTCTCCTTGGTCAATTTCCATCCATTATTCCTTGTCTGGCCTTCAGGTGCTTTGGAAAATAGCTTGACCCCCTCCTCTCTGTGGCAGCCCCTCAAATATTGGAACACTGCTATCATGTCTCCCTTGGTCCTTCTCTTCACTAGACTAGTCATGCCCATTTCCTGTAACTGTTCTTCATATCTTTTAGTCTCCAGTCCCCTAATCATCCTGGTTGCTGTCCTCTGCACTTTTTCCAGAGTCTCAACATCTTTTTTATAGTGTGGTGACCAAAACTGGATGCAGTATTATAGGTGTGGTCTTACTAGGGCTTTATAGAGTGGTATTAGTACCTCACTTGATCTTGATTGTATACCTCTGTTAATGCAATTTAGGATTGTGTGGGCCTTTTTGGCTGCTGCTGCACACTACTGGCTCATATTGAGCTGATTGTCCACTAAGACTCCAAGATCCCTCTCATAGTCACTGCTATTAAGTCTTGTTTCACCCAGTTTATATGTGTATTTTTGGTTTTTCTTACCTAAGGTAGGACTTTACTTTTCTCTACATTGAATTTCATTTTGTTAGGTAGGGCCCAGTATTCAAGTCTGTCAAGATCTTTTTGGATCTTGAGCCTATCTTCTACGGTGTTAGCTATTCCAGCCAGCTTAGTATCATCTGCAAATATGGTAAATTCCCCTTCTATTCCTTCATCTAAGTCGTTTATGAAGATATTGAAGAGTACTGGATCTAAGAACCTTGTGGCACCCCACTGCATACTTCTCTCCATGTAGACTTACATGGAGACATTACATTAAGGACTACACGTTGAGTACTGTTTGTCAGCCAGTTGCAAATCCATCTGGTGGTGAAGCTGTCTATCCCACTTTTTTCTAGATTACGAAGAAGTAGGTTGTGGTCTATTTTGTCGAATGCCTTGCTGAAGTCTAAGTATATTATGTCCACAGTATTTCACTGGTCTATTAATTTAATCACTATGTTGAAGAACGAAATAAGATTGGTTTGTCATGGTCTGTTTTTAACAAACCCACGCTGGCTGCTAGTTATTACTTTACTCATTTATAGGTGTTGGCAGATCTGTTTTTTTATTATCTTTTCCAGTATCTTCCCAGGTATTGATGTTAGACTGATTGGTCTGTAGTTTCCTGGGTCTGTTTTTTTTCCTCCTTTTTTGAAGATGGGAACCACATCAGCTCTTTTCCAGTCCTCTGGTAGTTCCCCAGTATTCCAGGATTTTTGAAAGATGCAGTGCAATGGTTCTGAGATGTCATGTTACATGTTATGTAAGAATCTCTTCCTTCTATTAATTTAGAATCCCTCCCATATTTTATTTCAATGGATGATTCTGAGGTTGTTGGTTTTTTTTTAACTTCAGCATGATTTTAGACATCATGTCCCACTTAATCTGGATTTTTTTTCCAAGTTTTAAAAACCCCAAGCACTGTAATATCACCCTAAAAATTCTAGATGTGCCCAAGAAGTTTACTTAGGCCTGGCTAGAAAATACAGCAAATGATAATGGAAAACTCCTAGAGAAGATTGAACAAGAATTCTTTCAATTCTCTGAACTTTGCATTAAAAAAGAGACAACTTCTCCCCTGTATGACTGGATACCTCCAGTTTTCCCTCATACAAAAGGTATTCATGATGTAAAAAGGTTGCCATGAATTATGGAACACTTTGCATAGACCAAGTTCAGTAGAAAGATGTCTCTTGATCTCAATTCTATCCTCCTTTGAGGTTTTCATGACTCCATTAGTAAGGCACCAAGCAGGTATGGTGCTTTCTAGTTGTTCAAAGCAAACAAAAATGAACAAAAAGTAAACAAACATTTTAAAGTAGCATTTGCATCGTCTGATCAAATGCACAGGAAATGTATTTATTCATTTTTTCCTATTATAGTGCAGAAAATTCAGTTGATTAGTTTTGGAATTTAAACTCAGCTGATTATTTCAGGATGTCACATTTTTTCATCCCGTTTTAACTGTCTATAAACTACTTCAGAGACCATCTAAGTAGATATTGTGTGTTCTTTGCAATCTCAGAGATTAGAGGATGCTTAGAGTTCTGATCCCATAAATGGTGAGAGAGGTGTGGATCTCAAGATAGCTTTTCTCTGTGCTGGCTCTAACACATTGGAACATTTGTTATAGGCCTTCCATAGAATATTTAAACCTTCTTATTAAAACAGATTTTGAATTTTAGCAATTATCTTGCACTGTTTTGAGATTTTTTAAAGGAAATTTTGACAGTACATGTTTTTTTATATATCTTACCAGTTTATGCAGTTTTGTGTTCACGTTGGTCAGAATCTTGGGAAGTGATAGACACAGATATAAAATAAATATGAAATGCTCTAATAATACCTCCCCCATTATCATTCTTTCACTCCCTTGTTATCCTATCTAGAACTAAGGAGAATTTTCCTGACAATTAGAACAATGAATCAGTGCAACAATTTCCCTTCAGAGCAGTGGTGGATTCCACTTACCTTCACTATTGGTTTGCTATCGTGACCGCGCCCATGTGCGCTTCACACATGCATTGCTTCTGCAAGCGCAGACCGTGTATGATGATGTCCGGGTGAGTGGGTAGAGCCTCCTGCCGCCGCTACCGGTTCACGTGAACTGGGGCAAACCAGTAGAAACCCACCACTGCTTCAGAGGTTGTAGGCACTCCAATACTGGAGGTTTTAAAAAAGAGATTGGATAACCATTTGTCTGAAATAGTACAGGGTTTCTTGCTTGAGAAGAAGGTTGGACTAGAAAGCCTCCAAGGTCCCTTCCAACTCTGATATTCTGTTATTCGTTCTCTTCCCTTCACCAAAAACTAAGAAGCACTGTGCCTTCTCTTCCAAGCAGAAATTGTTCCACCACCAATCAATCACTTCTTTGTCTCACTTTGTTTCCCCCCAAATTTATGGGACATTTCAGCAGAGGGGATTTCTAATTTCCTCTCAAGCCATAACCTTAGCTTTAGCACAGTAAGCTAAAACATTTCTCCTCACTTTGCACCCATTCACATTCTCTGTTCAGTTTATTTGTTTGGAATAAATTCCCATAGGTGGAAGAGAAAAGCTGATGGCATGGGAATATCTTAACAAGAACTCTTTTGACTTGTCTCTTTGAAAGAGCAAATTTTTCTTTCCTCCTGACACACTGAGTGCTTCATACTCAATCATCTCTCTATGCATAATTCATCCATCTGTCCATCCATCTTTAAGTAAAGACTGAACACAGCTACTTTACGTTGAGAGGGGAACTGGTAATGGCATTAGCTTTTTCCATAATTCAATCTTGGCACAATCTCATGTACTTGTTTTTCCAGGCAGTTAGCCTGATGTAGTTTGAGTGATTGCTCGGTCAATGCGTTTCGAGCCTCCAGTTATCCTGAGTAAGAGGGACCCAAGAGCACAAGGGGGTCACCTCCGGTCCAGGATAATTGCTCAGAAGTCTCTTGAAGCAGCAGCAGAAACATTGTGGGGTCTGGGAAAACAGTTCAGTCCATAGCAACTCTTGATTTTTAGCCTGGTCTAGAAACCTCTTTAAATTGTACAGTTTTTCAGTATTTACAGTTGTGTACACATTATGACTGGATTTGCTTTGATGGTGGTGGTGGTGGTGGTGATTTTTAAATCATGCAAAACAAGGGATGCTAGAAACAGAAAACCAAATTTTTGGTAAGTTTAATGAAAAGAAGGACTAGGGGTGACATGATAGCAGTGTTTCGATATCTCAGGGGTTGCCACAAAGAAGAGGGAGTCAAACTATTTTCCAAAGCACTTGAAGGCAGGACAAGAAGCAATGGATGGAAACTAATCAAGGAGAGAAGCAAACTAGAATTAAAGATAAATTTTCTGATAGTTAGAACAATTAATTAGTGGATTAATGCCTTCACAAGTGGATTAATGCCTCCACAAGTTGTGGGAACTTTAACACTGGACGTTTTTAAGAAGAGAGTGGACAACCATTTATCTGAAATGATGGCTCAGGCTGTAAGATAGCCTGTTATTAAAACACAGCAGCCTGCAATTACTGCAGGCTCGAGTCCCACCAGGTCCAAGGTTGACTCAGCCTTCCATCCTTTATAAGGCAGGTAAAATGAGGACCCAGATTGTTGGGGGGGGCAATAAGTTGACTTTGTAAATATACAAATAGAATGAGACTATTGCCTTACACACTGTAAGACGCCCTGAGTCTTCGGAAAAGGGCGGGATATAAATGTAAATAAATAAATAAAAAATGGTATAGGGCTTTGTACTTGAGCAGGGAGTTGGACTAGAAGACTGCGAAGGTCCCTTCCAATTCTGTTATTCCGTATTCTAAGTGGTTTGATTTGAAAAAAAACCTTTTACCCAAAAATGGCTAAAGTATCACTCTAATAATCTGAAGCTCTTCAGTTATAGATGGCCAGGGAGACTTGTGCCTACCTATAGTAACCTAGGCCTAACAAGCACCCACTATCAATCTCTTTCTCCTGCCAGTAATTCTCTGATCTGGCTTCTTCCATCATACCTTCTCTGGCCCTGCTGCCTGTCAGCCAACTAGATACTGGATACATGCCCTGGTCTAGCAATAGAAAGGCTCTATTGAAAGAATCTTTTGGAAGAAGAGAATTCCTTTTTAGCAGTATCTTAGGACAACAATTGTAAATGCAGACTTGACACAGTTAAAACCAGGAATTCTGTAATCAATCAATCAATCCAAAGGACACAAAGGGGGGTATAGCAAGGTGAAATCAACACAATAGAACTGAGGCTTCAAAAGTTGTTCTCAATGTTTTCTTTCAGAGAGTGAAGCCAATGAAGTACCATGTTTTCCCGAAAATAAGACCCTGTCTTATTTTTTTTAAAACCCCAAAATAAGCACTTGGCCTTATTTTTGGGAGATCTTATTATTTTGGGGCGCTTGGAGCAAGATGGGGCTCCTCTTGCCATCTAACCTGATTTTCAGCTCTCTGTTTAAATATTTTTGGGAAGGCTTATTTTTTGGGGGAGGCTTTTTTTAGTGCATGTGTTCAAAAGCCCAATTGGGCTTATTATCAGGGGATGTCTCATTTTTGGAGAAACAGGGTAGCTAGGTTCAGACTCCACCCAATTAAACTATGTTACTCTTTAGAATCTGTTCTTCTGTTGGCCTGCTTCTTGGAAGCTTCTCTGACCTGTGGACTCAGGCCTCTGTTCTTATATCTTTAAAACATGCCTCTGCTTGGAACTGGGTGGCTTAACCTCAGAGTCTGAGAGGTGGTACATGGATGCCAGCAGAGTCCTGCAGTTTGCTGGATCCACCTTTGCCAGCGTAGAATTACTGGCTCTAACCCTGCTAGAATAACTCCAAACCAGGTCTATAGTCACTAGATGCCTCTAGCTCCATTCCCTCCCCCGTCCTCCTCCTTTGAAGACTAGTTGAACAGAATTTTATCTAAAGAACCTTAAAGTTGCCCTTACTTGTTTTGGTGTTATGAGTTGTGTCCCCCCCCCTCCACTTCAGGAAATAACAACTAATGTCAATTTGGCCATGGGTGCAATGTGAAGTCATTCACCAACCATTTGGTGAGTGTTGCAATCAGGTGACTCTTATGGGAGGAGCCCAAATGGGAGGCGCCCAAAAGCAGCTTTGCTTCCACTGCTTTCTCATGCAGCCTTTTATACACTGGTTGTTCAGGCTGCTTTTCCGTACAGGTTTAGCATCCCTTTCTCCAGTTTTCCCTTTTGGGGGAAGGTGCTCAGGTGGTCACTTTGATATAGTGGAAGAAGTGGATTATCTAGACCCATTTCAGTTAGGTTTCAGGCCAGGATTTAGCATGGAGGTAGTTTTGGTTGTGCTTGTAGATAACCTGGGGCAAGGCCATGGATCCCCAAAGCATGTTCTCTTTGTCATAGCATCTTCCCTATGGAATAAGATTTACCTTGGTATTTGTGTGACTCCCACTGTGCTGGCATGCTGGAAAGCCTTAAGGACCTGGCTGTTCTCCCAACAGCCAGGTTTAGGGTAGCTGGGGCGTAGCTGGATTATGTGCGGATATGATTGATTGCATCTACCTTCAATTGTTTATTCTTTTATAATTATTGTATTCTGATTTTTATGCTGCTGCTTTTATTATATAGCACCCAGAGTCCAATTGGAACTGAACAGTGCCTAAACAAAATAATTTTTTCTATTTATTTTTGTCACAACAGTATACACAAACAAATGTCATAGATAAAACAGCATATCTTGAAGAATATATATATGTATATTTAAAATTATGCATCAACTATATTAATTGGATATAACAAAGGGAACAATAGGACAGGAATGGTAGGCACATTTGTGCTCTTATGCACGCCCCTTATAGTTCTATTATTTATAGTTAAATTCTGCAATTGCACAAAACTCCCTTTAGCTCTTTTTGAGCATACATTTAGTGAACTTCTAGAATGTGCCTGTGAATGACAGTTGTTCAGAATCAAGTTTTGACAAATGTCTACCTCCCATCAGTCTAGCCATTTGTCAATCCTTGCCTCTTCCTCTTCCCCAATTCCTAGACCATGTTAAGTGACTGATGGATGATATGATGAACTCCTCTAATTCTGAAGCTAACATTGATAACCTAGTAGACTCTCAGCCTGTAGTTCAGGAGGCAATTGTCTGTCAGCCACCTGGGTGAGTGAAACACAACAGAAATAGCTGCTAATTCAAACAGCAAAAAGTGTAGGCTGGCAGCAAAAGAGGACTGAGCAGCAGCCATCAGCACAGCTCCTCTTACTAGGAAAAGCCAGTAATTCTGGGTCTTGTCTTAGCACACTCTTAGCGTGTTCCAGATTGCACCTTCTTGAAAACAACTTTTCACTATGGACTTCTGTTTTCCTTATTTCTGGTTTTTTCTATTCCTTCCCCTGCAAATGGATTCTTAATTTATGACCCATGGATTGTTTATTTTATCTTAGAGCTATTTTAACCAGAGCTATGCTGGCTGGAGAATTCTGGGAGTTGAAATCCACAAGTCTTAAAGATGCCAACTTTGAAGACCTCTGCTCTAGACTATTAGATTGAAATGGATCTCTTCTTCATGGCTGAAGTTAAGCCCCAGCTATAAGTTACAGGCAACAGCTTCTTTCTCTGCAGATGTTTACAGATAATTTACAGCTCCTCAGCTCTAATGTTATCTGCTTATTTATGGTCAGGTTAATTGACATATTGGAAACATCCTAATTGACTCCTGTTTGTTTTCCACACCACCTAGTGCAGGATGGCTGGTGACATTTGCTGGGAGGGAAGAAAAACAGCTGGGAAAATCCACTAATTTTTGTTCTTAACATGCCCAGTAAATAAAGAACAAATATACTAGGATAGGGGTTGACAGTGGAGACAGCCAACTTCATCTTGATATAACTGGGTCAAAAACTGGTACAGAGCAGTTAAACTGAGTTACAAATAAAAATCCAATACCAAGGCATTTCCCTCCACCTTATAAGCAACAATTAATCTGAAAAGTAATTGAAAACAAAAATATAATTATTTATTTATTTATTTATTTATTTGATTTTTATACCGCCCTTCTCCCAAAGGACTCAGGGCGGTGTACAGGCAAATAAAAACAGACAAGACAATATTATATAAAATGCAAAATTAAAAAACTTATTATAATTTGCCTAAAAATTTAAAATATATAGAAAACTAAAACCCCATTTAAAATTAATAAAAACTATAAAATCCATAAAATTTAAGCCAGCCCCGCGCGAATGAAAAGATGTGTCTTCAGTTCGCGGCGAAAGGTCCGAAGGTCAGGTATTTGGCGTAACCCCGGGGGAAGTTCGTTCCAGAGTGTGGGAGCCCCCACAGAGAAGGACCTTCCCCTGGGGGCCGACATTGCTTGGCGGACGGCACCCTGAGAAGTCCCTCTCTGTGAGAGCGTACGGGTCGGTGGGAGGCATGTGGTAACAACAGGCGGTCCCGTAAGTACCCAGGCCCTAAGCCATGGAGCGCTTTAAAGGTCATAACCAAAACCTTAAAGTGCACCCGAAAAGCCACAGGTAGCCAGTGCAGTCTGCGCAGGAGCGGTGTTACATGGGAGCTACGTGACGCTCCTCTATCACCCACGCAGCTGCATTCTGGATTAACTGAAGCCTTCGAGTGCACCTCAAGGGGAGCCCCATGTAGAGAGCATTACAATAATCCAAGCGAGAGGTAACGAGTGCGTGAGTGACTGTGCACAAGGCATCCCAATCAAGGAAGGGGCGCAACTGCCGAACCAGGCGGACCTGGTGGAAGGCCCCCCTGGAGACGGCCGTCAAATGGTCTTCAAACGACAGCCGCTCATCCAGGAGGACACCTAAGTTGCGCACCCTATCCTTTGGGGCCAATAACTCGCCTCCAACAGTCAGCTGCAGCTGCAGCTGACTGAATCGAGATGCCGGCATCCACAGCCACTCCGTCTTGGAGGGATTGAGCTTGAGCCTGTTTCTCCCCATCCAGACCCGTACGGCTTCCAAACACCGGGACAGCACTTCAACAACTTCATTGGGGTGACCTGGGGTGGAGAAGTACAGCTGAGTGTCATCAGCGTACTGATGGTATTTCACCCCAAAGCCACTGATGATCTCACCCAACGGCTTCATGTAGATGTTGAACAGAAGGGGCGAGAGAATTGACCCCTGCGGCACCCCACAAATGAGGGCCCTCGCGGTCGACCTCTGCCCCCCTGTCAACACCATCTGTGACCGGTCGGAGAGATAGGAGGAGAACCACCGATAAACGGTGCCTCCCACTCCCAATCCCCCCAGCCGGCGCAGCAAGATACCATGGTCGATGGTATCAAAAGCCGCTGAGAGGTCTAATAGGACCAGGGCAGAGGAATAACCCCTGTCCCTGGCCCTCCAGAGATCATCCACCAATGCGACCAAAGCTGTCTCCGTGCTGTAACCGGGTCGGAAGCCGGACTGGAACGGGTCTAGATAGACGGATTCATCCAGGTATTGGGGTAGCTGGCGCGCCACAGCACTCTCTACAACCTTCGCAACAAAGCGAAGGTTGGAGACTGGCCGATAATTTCCCAAAATAGCCGGGTCCAAAGAGGGCTTCTTAAGGAGGGGTCTCACCACCGCCTCTTTCAAGGCGGCAGGGAAAACCCCTTCCAACAAAGAAGCATTTATAATCCTCTGGAGCCAGCCTCGTGTCACCTCCTGAGTGGCCAGCACCAGCCAGGAAGGACACGGATCCAGTAAACATGTAGTGGCGTGGAGCCTCCCCAACAACCTGTCCACGTCCTCGGGAGCCACAGGGTCAAATTCATCCCAAACAGACTCAACAAGACGTGCCTCCTCTCCCTCGCTTGAATCATCCCAATTTCGGTCCAGACCATCCCGGAGCTGAGCGATTTTGTCGTATAGATAACCACTAAACTCCTCGGCACGTCCCTGCAAAGGGTCATCCCGCACCTCCTGATGAAGGAGGGAGCGGGTCACCCGAAACAGGGCGGCCGGGCGGTTATCTGCCGACGCAATGAGGGTGGAGGCGTAAGAACGCCTCGCCTCCCTCATTGCCACTAGGTAGGTCCTAGAATAGGACCTAACTAGTGTCCGATCAGCTTCGGAACGACTGGACCTCCAAGTGCTCTCTAGGCGTCTTCTTTGGCGTTTCATCTCTCTCAGCCCCTCGGAGAACCAAGGGGCCGGACGAGATCTGCGCCGGGTCAGAGGCCGCAAAGGCACGACATGGTCCAAGGTCCCAGCCGCGGCCTGTTCCCAGGCCGCAACTAGTTCCTCGGTCGTGCCGTGGGCCAGATCCTCAGGGAATGGCCCAAGCTCCATCAGGAACCTCTCAGGGTCCATCAGGCGCCTGGGACGGAACCAACGTGTAGTGTAATGGCCATTTTTTTTTGCAACTACACCATATTGTGTAGTATTTCCATTAAACATCCTGTTTGGACATTATAATGGGACACTAAATTGTGGCCCATCAACTGAGCTTTTTGAAAAGATACGTTACTAAAGACATATTCAGCAAACAGACTGAAGCGTGACGTGATCCTCCCCCCCCAAAAGTAAAATTCTGAGTAACGCATATCGGATATCTGCTATAGGAAGATGGGAGCTAACAGATGGTTACAATGTTCATAGCCAGCAAATTTTGAATTGATGGTAGGGACCAAATACTGATCTGAATATGAGGGTAGATATAAAGAGGGAAATCTGCAGAAGAATATGGCTGAGCTAGGAGCAGGATTCTGCCCAAGCCTGTCACCTGTTCTATTAGTGGGTAGGAATGACTTGGAAACAAAGACTTGAGAAGACCACAAATATCTTGACAGAAATGATGAAAACCCTGCCACCCTCAATTCTGTTGAAGTATATGTCAAATGGAAAGCCTTCATCATGTGCATCACACAATCATAACATATGAATAAGTTAGTGGAAGCAACTTATTGTCATCAGCCTTCCTCGTGGGGAAATCATATTTACTTACAGTAATGGTTTCATTATGGAATCTGAGTTATCTTGTATGTGTGCTGTCAGAGTTAATAGCAGTCATTTGTTATGCCTTTGGTGCCATAGGGAGAAAGAAAGGAAATGTAGATTTTCCATCTTTAAATAAATAAACACATTTTCTTTCAGCTGCACAGAAACTATGGCACAACCAAGTGGAGGTCTCTGTTCCCTAACTCTTGTTTCCTCCCACCAAAGTAAGATATCTGACAGCCATTTAAAACCATACTAGATGACTGAAATTAATTAACTGACAAGCTCAATATATGGGAAAATAAAGAGTGATGCTGAACCTACAAGCATTAGAATTCATGAGTTCTACAAGAGATCTGCAATGGAGCATTCTGGAAAAACCGCCCAAGACTACAGATCCAAACTTGTAGAATTAGCAGATGAGAACTAGAAAGAATGACCTTTGTACTATATGTACATGTAAGAATGTAAAATGGTCCTGATCATTTGGGGATCAGGAAGGCTTTCATTTGATTTACATTTTGATAGAAATTTATCCATTTTGCAGTTGATCAAAATCTAGTCAGGACATAATTTTCCTTTATTCCCAAATTCTTTATTAAAAAATCTATTGGAATTTGCCCCAAACCGTTCTCACAAATGCAACTATTGTGGAGCTGTATTCATTAAATGACTTGCAGAGCTTATTTCTGTTCAGTAGAAATACATACTAAATTCATATGTGAAAGAAATGTGATCTTTTAGGCACAAACGGACAGGAATGAACAACCATTAGAAGGCTGGGGATTTAATTTAATTTAAACATTTTTAGAAATCCATGGACCATAATGGATCACTATACAAAGATGGAATCCTCTGGGGTTTTTTGAAGAACAGGGGAGAAGCTTCTTAAAATGTTTATTGTATGAGTTTCCTGTCTCTGTTACTGATTTTCAGCAATAGTGAGCAGTGGTAGACTATAGGTCTGCAAGGCATAGCTGACTAGGAAATTCTGGGAGTTGAAGTCCACACATCTTAATGTTCTCAGGGTTGAGAAATACAGTTCTAGGTAGTTAGTTCTAGTTCTAGTTAGTTCTAGTTCTAGAAATACAGTTCTAGTTTTCTTTTATGTACACTGAGAGCATATGCACCAAGACAAATTCCTTGTGTGTCCAATCACACTTGGCCAATAAAAATTCTATTCTATTCTATTCTTTTCTTAATCCTTGAATAAAGAACTGGTATCCCTGAAAGTCAAGTGAAAAATGGCTGATTCCACCAGAATGGAAATTTCAACAATGCTCTGTATCTTCAGAATGTGAGGCCATCTCAGAAATATATTCAGCAAACAGAAATGACTGTGAAAAACTCTTAAAGGAATCCCAGGTTTGCACACTAATTAAGCCCAAACAGAAAGATAAAAAGAAACATCTACTTACACATAAAGCACACTTTTCTGGTCTCCAACCTGGCCTCCATCTCCCACAGTTAATGTATCATATCCTCTCTCCAAGTCAAATTCTTCAAAATTAAGTTTGATTACCTATCAAAGACATCAAAGGCGTTAGGCTGGTTGATTCAATTGTTAAGGCAGAATCAGTTCATGCAACAGACACCATAAATAGGCAACATTTTTTTATAGTGACAAGAGTTTTAGTCCTGACTGGAAGATTCTCAGGTTTATATCTCCCCAAATCACAATAATGTAATAGACCTTTAGCAAACTACATCTGATGGTATGACTCAGTGCATAAAACTGTTCTAAAATTGAACATATGAGAAAATGTGTTATGTAACACATTAGAAAGGTCACACCAGGAACCAACTCAAATGAACCTCCCAATATATAGATGCCATACCTGGAATCTAAATCGCATTGTTTTCATAGATTTCTGACTCAATATGTACAATGATTTAGAGTAACAATGAAGAATTTCTGATCCACTAAGGTTTCCCACCAAGCCCATAGAGTAGCAATTGAAGCTTTGTTCCATCAGTCCTTCATTAGAGAAATATACTATCAACAAGACATTAAGAATTGTCAACCTTATTTTACGAAGTTTTCTCTCTGGTAACGTTACACTTCTAACTAGGGCATACAAAACTTTTGCCAGACTTATCCTTGAATATTGCTCACCTGCCTGGAACCCACGTTGTATTTCAGACATCAATACATTAGAGAGGATCCAGTGGTATTTTACAAGACGAATACTCATCCCCTCTGCTGGCAATAAAATTCCTTATAGCACCAGGCTTGAAATTTTAGGCCTGGATAACCTTGAACTATGCCGTCTATGTTCCGACCTAAGCTTAGTACATAAGATTATCTACCATAATGCCCTACTTGTTAATGACTACTTTAACTTCAACTGCAATAACACAAGAGCTATCAATAGATACAAACTCAATGTAATCCTCTCTAATCTTGATTGCAGAAAATACGACTTCAGCAATAGAGTAGTAAATGTCTGGAGCACTCTACCTGAACCTGTTGCTAGTTTCTCTAAGCCCCATACCTTTTACCTTAAACTGTCTACCGTGGACCTTACACGTTTCTTAAGAAGTCCCAAGGGGGCGTGCATAAGCACACCAAGGTGCCTACTGTCCCTGTCCTACTGTCCCCATTTATATGTACTCATTTTATGTGTTTATGGCTACGTTTTGCTTATTTATATCCATTTATTTGTGCCATTTTTATTTTTTTTTGCATTTATATCCCACCCTTCTCCGAAGACTCAGGGCGGCTTACACTATGTCAAGCAATAGTCTTCATCCATTTGTATACTATATACAAAGTCAACTTATTGCCCCCCAACAATCTGGGTCCTCATTTTACCTACCTTATAAAGGATGGAAGGCTGAGTCAACCTTGGGCCTGGTGGGACTTGAACCTGCAATATTGCAAGCAGTTGCTGTTAATAACAGGCTGCATTAGCCTGTTGCACCACCAGAGGCCCACTTTTCATGTGTCCATGTCTATGTCTATACTGATACTTGTTTCCTTGTACTTGTTGACAAAATAATCAAACAAACAGACAACAAACAAACAAACAAACAAGCAAACAAACAAACGAGTTTCCTGAAAGATTCCAGAGTTTCGTAACTAATAAATGAAGGTGATTTCAAATGAGAATAGCTTCAATTATCATTTGCTTTGTCCAGCCCATCTATTTTATAAAAAGAGAAGCTGCACAGGATACAAAGCTATCATTTGCCACATGAACAAGAAAGAGTTCAATATAACACCAAACTGATCTAGGACCCATGGTTTCGATACTGTGCATGGAAATAACTGAGTATAGTTCTCCTTAAATAATTTGATAGTGATCTCCAAATTAAATAATGGTGGAGATGGGAAGGAAGGGTTTATGATCAATTATAATTGTTCATTCATGCTTTGATTCAGTTATTATGCTGAGATTGTAATGGACTCTTTTTCCTATTGAAATAGCAACCAGAGCCTTTTCTTTAACCATTATGATGGTTGTAGAAATGACACAATCCAGGATTGGCAAGTTTTTGTTTTATTTTCAAAACTGAGTTCTGCATTTCCATGAGTTTTTCTAGATCTTTGTGTTTGTCAATGAGCAGTTGAGGTTGAAATGGCGGCTAAGCAGTAGCAAGAATTGAATGCATTTTCTTAGACTTTCACGTTTCATTTTTTCTTTTGATACCCTCCTGTTTCTGACAGCCTTTTCTTTCTTCCACCTGTAGACTGTTGGGCAGATCACTTTTGTCAAAGTTGATCTTTTGCAGGCTGTTTCTAAATCTGGGCTGTGAATTTTATTAAATTAAATTCCAGCTATAATTTAAAATATATATATTCTTCCTCTGTTTTATAGTTCATCACTCAGTTAATTGTTATGAATGTGCATGCGACTGAAACATCAAATTAACCTGGGTGTCACAATGATGTTCTCCTTAAAGGTGCCATAAAGAAATGTTGACTTTGTTAACAAATCAACGTGTTAACTAAACAATAGATCTGATGCTATCTTTATATTGAAAGAGACATTTTCTAAAGTGGAAGTAAGTAAATGTTGATTTAGAAACCCTGGAAGTCTTCTGCTATGGCCTGAAAGAGAAGAAGATGACAAATGGAGATGACAAATATTCATAGCTGATTTCATAACCATCCTACCACAATTGAATAAGCTTGTTCTGTTGATACACTTTTAATCTGCATAGTCATGTTGAACCGTGACAGTTCTGATCTAATGTTTGAATTGGAAATTGAATAGGCAGTGGTACATTTTTTTATAATTGAAAAGGGCTGGATGAATTTAAGCCACCCTTAGAATTAAGTTACATACATTTCCATATTAAATTAATAGGCATAGTTAAAGATGCTATTAAATAAAACCCTGTTGTTTTGAATAAAGCCAAACGATATTGATAAAAAAAGACAGCCAATCCCTCATTTCACTTTTTCATTGGTTTATATGAATATCCTTTATTGGCCTAGGGGACCAAGAAGCAGAATGTGGAAAAGCAAAATATCAGGACATAAATGAACATCTCCCTAATCCTGAATGAATTTGGTTCTGATTGTTTTCAGAAGCTGTGCTTACACAGAGGACAGAGAAGCAGAAATTAAATTTAAGCGAGGGATGGAAGAAGATGGATGAATATGGATGCTAAAAACATTTGTTCAAGTAAGACAACACTGAGGCAAAATTAAGAATTTTACCTTAGATCTAGCAAACCACAGACTGAGTCACAGGAGATGACTTTTCCTATTTTACCATTTGTTTTCAAGCACAGTTGATACTACCTTTTTATCAAACAAAGCCAATCTAGATTTAAGCTCTAAATCCTAATAAGTTACCACATTTGTTTGGTCTTCATCTTCCATTTCATCTTTTAGTGACTATGGTATAGATAAAAGATTTTCTGACATTTAGCAATTGTAGCTGGCATTTTCAGCACACCTATGCACACCTGATAACGACACTCCTTGTGGGTCTGCTTGGTGTCCAGCCTGTGCATTTGTGTCAGTAAGAATGATCAGTGATCATCACTATTTCATGTTGAAGCTGAAAATAAAGATACTGCCGATAGCCACATAAACATTCAATGCTCAGATAAACTGATACTGTGATCAATAGCTGTAATAAATCTTCGTCACAATATTTTCATTATTTGTTTCCTTCAAAAAATGTCTCTAATCTGAAGGACTCACCTTTGCAAAGTATCAACCTGGGCTAAAAATATTAAAATCCACATAATCATGAAATAATGCAATTAATACAAAGAACAAAGGGTTGTCAAGTGACATGCTTCATTAATTAAAGCACCCATTCATGTAAATTGCATTTTAACAAGTTTGACCCTAATTAAATAGCTGCTTAGATTTTAATACCACCGAACATAACAAGGTTTGGGAGTCTAAGAATTATTTATGTATTTCTCCCGCCCTCTTTCCTCCCTCCTCTGCTGTCTTCTTTGCCCTAGTTTTGTTTTTACTTTTAGTTAAAGGTTGAAAATTATTTAATGACTTTATATTACAGGAAACCTCCTGGCCAAATGGATGACGAAAAGCTTGTTTTTAAAAGTCACGGAGCCCTATTACACAGAAATAAGAAATTGGCCATAAGGTTTTAAATGGAACAACCTATTAATCTGTGGCAGGCTTTTAAATATTAATTTGAATATTGTAATACTATTATTTATTTATTTATTTATTTATTTATTTATTTATTTATTTATTTATTTATTTATTTATTTATTTTTAGAAGGGGTGCAATGGCTCAGTGGTTAAAGATGCTGAGCTTGTCGACTGGAAAGCTGAGAGTCCGGGTTCAAGACCCAAGTGCTACGCTGTTAGCTCCTACCCACCTAGCAGTTGAAAAGCATGCAAATGTGAGTAAATAAATATGCACCACTTGGTGGGAAGGTAACAGTGTTCCATGTGTATGTGATGCTGGCCAGATAACGACAGAAAATGAAAATAAGGACCACACTGTAGAGTTGGACATTATTGGACAGGAAAACATTTACATTTTTTAAAAAAACTTTTGGTGTACTTTCAAGTCACTAAGTTGAGTCCTGTGACTGCCTGAACAAATCTCTGCACTTTTGGGGGGCAAGATTTCAGAAGTGGTTTTCCTGCTACCTAGGGCTGAGAGATTGTGACTTGCTTTGTGCCTAAAATGAGCGTATCTCTCAATTTCTAACCTGTGGCCTTAACCAGTACATTAGACCAGCTTTTTACACTGCAATATATAATATTATGCATTTGAATATTCAGTTTGCTTACAGCTGATTGTCTACTTATTGACAACCAGCTTTCATTCATATGATTGCACTTTGTACAGATTATTCTCCCATAGGTTCTGCAAACTAATTACTGAATCTGGGCTGTAAAATACTGGATGACCACTAAACCACTAGCAAAATATTTCCTGTTTGCTGTCATTTAGTGGTTTTCTGGATTTCTGAACTCACATCTGGAAGCTCTAAGATAGGAATGATAGGATCTACAATCTCACACATCTCAAAAATATCAAGTTGGAGGAAGGCTATTTTAGAGTCTCTGAACTAGCATGTCTGTCAGCACTTATGAAATGTCTTAACCCTTATGAAATGTGCTACATGGAATCAGATCCGTGACCTATTTAATTCACTATAATAGTGTAGGCTTTCACAGTTGGCATTCAACAAAGTGGTCATGAGCTTTCAGGCTGAGTGGTCATGGTCTAGTTTTCTTTTGATCTGCCGATGGGTATGAGCTCTTGAGAGATACACCATAGCGAAGGTCACTATGCTTCTGAAGATGCCAGCCTGGTGAAATGTTAGAAAACTAGTGTTGTGTCTCGCTCGCTCCCCCTGCCGCAGCCGGGCCCCTCTTATCTCCTGCCAGACGCTGATAGTGCTGAAGAATGTCCTGGCATGCCTCCAGCCCCCAGCCCTGGCACCATGCCCGGACAGGCCGAACAAACAAACCTCCCTCTGATAGCATGTGCACCTGAAGCCAGCCACGAGCTGAGATTACCAACAGCTGGAGACGAAACGATGCAATGGATAGACCCACGCTTCCAGAGAATGGAGAGGCGACGTCACCAAAAGGAAGGGAGGGGCAGGCCTGGATAAGTGCTGAGTCATGGAGCCACACCCCATGGCCTATATAAAGGAACTGCTTTCTGGCATTCTCTGAGTCAGGCAAAGTCTAACTTGGATTGCTGAAGTCACTTCCTGGTCTCCTGCCTGCCTTGAGAACTCTGATAGGACTTTGGCAGAGCTGCAGAGGCACGCTTGATACGGACTTCCCCGACCCTGCCGTCAGCAGAGGAGTGGGACACGACAACTAGAATGTGGTCATTCAGCCTGAAAACTCATTGTTTAGTTGAGTGTTTCTCTAATTCCCAGTGAGCATTCTGGGAATTAAAGTCCACCCATCTTAAGGTTACTTGTATGGGGAGACCTGAAGCAGAGAAAAGCATCGGTTAGTGTCAGTTTTGAGGCGTCTTTCAATGGATAAGTTGAAGATGACATCAAGATCCTTATGCTTGTAATTTAAATAAATTTAGCCACTGGTGCTTGTAAGATATGGTTTATGGCTAAGTATGGTCAGTGAATCCAGTCTATTGGTCTACTAGTTTTCTACTGAATTTGCAACAAGTGCATCTGTTGTGTTTGCTGTTTAGAAGTGGATATTTTTAGCCTGCTACATTTTTGTCTGGTAAAAACATCCACCCATAGAAAAAAAAATCAGGATACTAAGTTATTCTAATAGAAGTGAAATCAGCACATGATTTGTATTCTTTATTCAGCCTTGGTTTTCAGCTACACATTTCTGCAACCCTAGCAGAATCTGGGGACACCAATAAAACGTTAAAAGGAATTGATTTGTTTTTCTCCTCCTCCCTACTTTCTCTATCTCTCCTCTGCCTTGTCTGGCTGAAAGAAAGAAAAAAACCCACTGGACTATGAGGAACATCCCAAGCCATTTAAATGCTGGGAAATGCTACAGACATCAGACTTGAAACAGCTCTTTGCACTAATAGCAACAAGCAGAATGCTGCCAAGAGGGTGTTTTTGACCTTTTTAAAAAAACATCAAAGCAAATTTGGACCAATCATCTAATTCCCAAAAACAAGCATTAAGAAAGTGAAGGGCATGGAAGTAGAAAACATGAAATACACCAAGAACTATTTTGCTAGGGCAACAGCTGGTGTAGTTGGATTAGCAAAAAAAGCAACTCCTATATGTGCTCCTTCTCTTCCTCTACCTTTGTGAAGGAACATTTCCCCTCTACACAACCATGTTGTCATGTGTCAGAAATAGATGGAGGGAATGTTTTAGCCCTTCCAGGGGGAGTCCTTCACTTTATGAGGAGAAGAAGAGAAAAAGTTCCTGCATTTGGAAGGCAGGTAAAATGTGATGGGGACTAATAGGTTGGCTTCCCAAGAAGGAGAGGGTGCATTCCAGGGGTGAAATCCAGCAGGTTATGATGGGTTCTGCAGAACTGGCAGAGGAAATTTTGAGCAGTTCAGAGAACTGGTAGCAGAAATTTTGAATAGTTCGGAGAACCGGCAAATACCACTTCTGGCTGGCCCCAGAGTGGGGTGGGAATGGAGATTTTGCAATATCCTTCCCCTGCCACGCCCATCAAGCCACGGCCACCAAGCCACACCCACAGAACCGATAGCAAAAAAAAAAATTGCATTTCACCATTGGTGCATTTCCATGGAATAAGAGGCACTCAGTTGTGTGAGAGAAAGAGGGTGAAGACAGCCCCACCCTAATAGTTCACAGAGTGCTAAGTGTTGCAAGATTCTGTCTATAGGTGTGGAATAATAAAGAAATCAGCTTGGAAGATTTCTTTCTTGGTTTTGGAGCCTAACAGAAAACCACTGAATTCCAGAATCCCCAGCAATGTGCTTTCCTTTTTGTTCCCTTTCTTTTCTACACCTCTTCCCTTTCTTATGGTTAGGGATCATATATTTATTATTATAGAGTAAGCAAAGGCAGCATTTTCAGCTCATTTTTTGTTGTTGTTGTTGGTGGTGGGAAGACACTGGGAAGGTAGCAGAGTTCTGCTGAGATTTACCACCCTCTCTCTCACCTAATGATGAAGATGAAGCTAATTGGGGTGGCACAATCTCAGCCAGAGATGCAACATACCTAAAACACAGGCAGAGCTTTGGTTACACTACCATGACTACCATCTTGGCTTTTCCCCCTTATTCTATGGACACTCCTGGTCTTACTTCGGATTAGTTCTGAAAACCACCAAAATTGAGTGTGAAAACTTGAGGATGGAATGATAAGGCCATGGAGCTGGGCTATTTGATCATGATATGTGGGGATGATCACAGAGGACAGGAGAAAGAGACCCAGGCTAAGCAACCATCCTGCCAAAGAATCTCAGTCTATGGATGCAGAATAAGCATGGGAAGCATTTCAGAAGACACCTTCCCTAGTTCTCTGGAGAGTAAAAAGAAAACAAAGAGGAAATTTTTCAGACTTGTAAGATTAACATTAGCTCTGCAAATTAGCCCAGACAAGAAAGGAGAAGGGAAGGCAACAGTCCCATAGGGAGGATAGAGCAAGAAAACAGAAAAGCTATGGAAGTGGGAAAGTAAAAATGCCTTTATCAAGTGATCCTATTATGAATTTATCTTAAGGATTCTAGGATGCCAAGGAAACCAACCTGGCATTAGTTACGCCCTTATAAAGAATCTCTTTCCACAAACCTATTTCTAGGCCAGCCACTCTAAAATATTTTTGTTTTGTTTTGTTTTGTTTTTGTGCTAAACAGTTGCGAAGTTGATGCAACTGTTCCTTTTAAACAGGTTGCCAGTAAACTACTTGGGATAGATGAAGATGCCCAGTTATGAGCAGGTCTTGTCAGGCACAAGTAAGGAGGCTTACATGTGTAAGATTTAAAGATACTAGTTTATTGTATTCTGCTTATTAAATAGGTATCTCCTAAGATCGTCAGCTTTAGCCTGGGAATAGGCTAAATAGAGCATAAGCAGAATCAGTTTTGGATCTCTTGTAGCTGCACAAGGACTCAAGGCTAGTCAGTGCTTGAGGCCTCTTCCCTGTCTGGCTGTGTAATTCCCAACATGTCTCCTCAACTGGGTACGATCCTGTCCTATACCCTAAATCAGGGGTCTCCAACCTTGGCAACTTTAAGCCTAGAGGACTTCAACTCCCAGAATGCCCTAGCCAGCAAATCTTTTAGGCTTAAAGTTGCCAAGGTTGGAGACCCCTGCCTTAAATCGTGTGTACCCTAATACCCTTCTTCAAATGCTTTGCTTCTGTATATTAACTACTGGAAAAAGAGATTAAATTTATTCTGGAAATGAGGGTGTGAGTTAAGGAGTGAAAAGCAAAAGGCAACCTGGAAAACACAGCATATTTTAGACTTTTCTAAAGAAATAACCAGTTGTGATGTAATAGTTTGCTATCTCTCTGATGAAATTATGTTCAGACCAAATTATATCAGCAGCAAAATAAATAAATAAATTGATATAATCAATGAATGTAAAGATTTTAAAGCATGGACAAATGTTAAAACCATTTTATTTGTAAATTAATATCCACAGATACCTGACAGATAATGCAAGGGCATTTCAAATAGAAATAGCAGAATGAATTGAAACAGGAAAAGAAGATTAGATTATTGCTTAAACTGCTCAAAATATTTTTTAAAAAAATCTGAGTAAACAGACTGTTACATATCTGTCCGCCAATAAAATGTTGCTTAAATGCTGCTAGACTGAACAGATGGTCAATAATCAAATATAGTTTGATATACAGTTACGCTTACTTTCTTTGCTACAATCCCCATTCCACCTCTCAAATCCCAACTATGGGTTGACTTGTTGGTCTGTATCAGTGTTTCTCAACCTTGGCCACTTTAATAACTTCTAGAATTCCCCAGGCTTAGCCCAAGAATGATGCAGAGCAATCAAGTCAGAGTTCAGTTCTTTATTTGCTTACACACAATAGACAGAATCTTGCCAGACTAAATCCTTACTACTCACATCCAACAAATATAATCTAGGTAATTCTAGCTATTTAAGGGGCGTGCATAAGAGCACAATAGTGCCTACCGTTCCTGTCCTATTGTTCCCTTCATTATATCAAATTAATATTATTGATGCATATTTTTACTTATATATTTTCTTCAATACATGTTGTTTTATCTATGACAATTGTTTGTGTATACTGTTGTGACAAAATAAAATAAAAAAATTTTTTTTAACTCTCTTCCATTGTGTCCTATCCAGCTCTAAACTGTGCTACTTCTTGTCTCAGCCCACTCCTTGGTATGTGTTCCCTCCTTGCAAAAACCCTGCCCCTTCACAATGCCTCCCCCTCCATTGGCACCATACCTCACAGGCTTGAAAATTCTGGGAATTGAAGTCTACACATATTAAAAGTTTTCAAGCTTAAGAAACATTGGTTTACATTGTCTTGTATAACATTGAAAACGCTTCTTAACAGAATTCCCTGCAAAGACCTATTGTTTTGGAAGATGATCCTCTAATTTCCTTTTCAGACAAGATCCAACATTTAGTAGCCCAATAATGCATCCAGAAAACCTACCTTGGCTGGATTGACTGCTGTGATCACCCACACACAGTATGCATTGTTATCATACTGGACAGGATAATTAGGAGATGTGATAACACCGCTGGGCCCTCGGAGGTATGTATCACACATTCTAGCTGTGGAGTTGGGGGAAAAAAGAAGAAACAGGAAATCTATTTGTGGATGGAACTTTTGTTTGTATCATTCCTCTTCTGAAAGGGCCTAGAAAATGAAGCAGTGTGGAAGGAGGTATAATTCTTTGTTTTACCATTTCTATCAGTCAAGTTGCAGGATGGTAGAAAGGTTTCTCTTGGTGTGCAAGAGAAAGAGATTTTGCACAAAATATATGATCAGGAACTAATGCATCTATTAATCACATTGATGGAGCCCTCAAGGATTCCAATCTCCAGGCCCTCCCCAAACTACCTACTTTCTGTTCTAAATCTTGTAGGGTTTTTTTAAAAAAAATGTGAAGAGAATAGCCACAAAACTAGAAATAGTTGGGTAATGAAGCTCTGATCAATCCAAGGAATGTCTAAAAAGAAAAAAGAAAAAAGAAAACAAAATGGTCAAAATGAAATTTATTTAAAGAAAGCCATTTTTATAAATGGGGAAAAGTAACTTATTGTGATGTGGATGCTTTTATTTTGCTTCTCTCTGGTAATACTAATTCAATCCTACATCTATGTTTCTAGGAGTAAGCTTCACTGGACAGATACCTGAGTAATGCATAGAGGATTACATTTTAACAGTTGGGCATTAAAAAGAAAATAGTTGAAGCTCTACAAGTGCTTTACAAATTGAATCCAAAAATTAACATCATGCCTTGGGTCTGAATTGTAAGGCCATTTTCTAACAATTCTCTATGAAGTCATTGCCAGGATACATCAAAAGAGAATTCATTAAGTTTTTCTACTTAGGTCAGATATAAGTCACATTAACAGAATAACTCAAAAGCTACGTTAGTTGCATTAGTTAGAGCTGAGATGTCACTGTTTCTTGAAAGAAACAATGACTCTGAGGAGGCCTGTTTACAACTTGGAGCTCCTACACGGTTCCTATGATAAGGCAAAAGTCTCTTGGAGAGGAACATACTTCTGAAGCTGTTAGAGGTAAGCACCTTGCCTGAAGTGTCCCATTCTTGCTATATCTGCATACAGATCTTCCAACCTAATCAAAATTGTGTGAAGTTAAGAATTTATGTGCAGGTACAAGGACATGCATGCTCCCCCCTCCCCCAAGGGCCAAGGCACACAAAAAAGAGGCACGTGCAGAAATCTAATAGTTTCCATGGCTGTGCTCATCCAGGTAAGACTTAGATACATAAAGGTACAAGATTAGACTTTAAAGATTTAGGATAGTATGCAATATTAAAGATTTCTTATGGAATATGTTGTATCAATATTTTACTTTCGGGGGATTCTTTTTTTGTTAAATTATTTCCCAAAAAGAAAAGTTCTACTTTTCTTTTAAAAGAGCTCTTTTTCCTGAACATTTTTCCTAGGGATGCTGAGTATTCTCCATACTGAAACCACTAGTGATTCAGCTCACAAGACCTCAGAATAAGCTTTTCACATGAAGTCAGATGTCTTGCTGTGAGGCTAACCTGCAGAATGCCCTGAGCCTTAAGATCCTATCTAGCAGCTGTTTGGGATAGCGTATTATTGATCTTTTACCTTTATACCATGGGGTAGAAATTTGACACTATTTCTTCTTCTTGAAAAATAAAATGAAATCTGCTTAACAAAAAGCTTTGAATGCAGAGGTTTAGGTCTGGTTACAAAACAAGATTAAGTGTTCAACTGTTTTAGAGTGCCCCTACATTGTACAAAATGGCTGCCACTTTTTTTTTTTTTGAAGACCTATTCAAAACTTAATATAATAAATATTTTATGAGATGCAGACTTTGTCTAAGACGTTTTGACTAAAACAGAGAAAATGAGATTTTAGAAGAAAGCAGGCTGAATAGGAACAGAAAACTGCTTTGTATTCAGTCAGATCAAAAGTTTAACTAACCAGAACTGTATGGAGTAGTTTTCCCTATTAAGTGTGATGAGCTATGAGAACAACCTTCTCACAGGAGGAAGAATCCCAGACCAGACAAGAGACATCACAGTTCACAGAACAAATGGGCATGGGAAGCACTTCAGAGGAGACCCTCCTTAGTTTTCTGAAAAGTATAAATAAAGGAGGGGAGAAATGCTTTCAGATTTGCACAGTACAATTTTTGGTAAGCTGCCCTATGAATTTAATGAATTAAATAATGAAATAATTAAACAAACAAACAAATAAAATCTTGTTACTGCAGCCTTACAATAAAAGTGGTATTAGTACTCATGGTTTTGTTTTTCTGTCTGATTTATCTCAAAAGAGTAATAACAATCTTGCAAGTCTGAAAACATTTCCCTCTCCCCTGTCCTTGCTTTCTAGAAGAGGGGTCTCCAACCTTGACAACTTTAAGACTTGTGGACTTCAACTCCCAGAATTCCTCAGCCAGCTTTGCTTGTGGAGTTGAAGTCCACAAGTCTTAAAGTTGCCAAGGCTGGAGACCTTGTTCTAGAGGATTAGGGAAGGTTCCTTCTGTGATGGAATGAAGCAAGGAGTGGATAGCTAGGAGAGACTGGGTGCATTCCAGAGGAGTAAGAGATAATGTAGCCTAGGTATCATTTGTGAGAGAAAGAGAGTGAAGACAGCCCCTTCTAAATAGTTCACAGAGTATATGGTGGATGAGCATAGTGGAATCCTCAGTCTGACATGATTTTGCCTTGACATGGTAAACAACAACGAACTTAGCTTGGAAGATTTACCACATGTCTTTCTTGGTTTTGGGCTGGATATAACACACTACAAATCCCGTCCTCTTCCAAATGACTATGGTTGTACTTCTTGAGGAATGATGAGTATATAGGCTACCAATTCTCATAGTTCCTTAATTTGGATTTCTCTCCCTGAACAGAGAGCTGCATTCAACAGCCTAAATGTCCCTTCCAACTATATGATTCACTCTGTGGAGAACTTTCAATTGCAGAAGGCTGACAAAAAGCAAGGACTGAATATGTGGAAATAAAATCCAGGAAATATGCATAACAAAACATTAAAGATCCAAACCATGTTGGACAACTGATGTGAGACTACTTGTCCCCATATTCACTGTCATCCTAAAACAATAGCTATGGAGATTAAGAGTTGTCAGAGTCATCTTCTGCCAGTAAAAGGATTGCATAATATTTTCTGAAAAACTTAAACATGGGTTTATGAACTGCATAAGGGAGAAGCCAGAGCATACTTATGGGGCACTCCCTAAATAGCAGTGAATTTACTTCCCATGACGCAGGGTGACTGGTCCAACTTTCTCATATATAAATGTCCAAGTGAGGTCCTTATAAGCTCAGAATTTGTCCTGGCATGCAGAGGCATCATAGACTCTCTCCAACGTTTAATTAGTAGCATAAAAATTAATTTCTGCAAAGCAGGCCCAGAAGGTAAATTCTATTATTTTCATGAAAGTCCATATGAATGTATTAGAGTAACTTCTCAATCCTTGTGTGGCTCATTGAGCAACATTCATGCCAGAAGCCTTTGACTGGTTACTTGGAATACAATTTATCTTTAAAAGAAAATCTTCCCTGAGCAAGCTGCTCTTGAAGAAAAAATGCTTGATCTCTCAACCGATAAAACAAAAAATGACATCCAACATGATCAAGAACCTTCATCTGCAGGGGAATGGCATTGTAAGCACAGTCATTCCTACATATACAATGTCCATATTTGTGAGATCATAAATTTTCTCTTTGACTTGCTGCTTTTTTAAAACCAGAGGTCCTTATTTTGTATAAAAGAACATTCTGCCAACAGAACCCCTTCCTTGTCATGTAAGTCCAATATTGTTGATCATAGCCTTAAAGAATGTATGTAGATAAAAGTTCATTGAAATTTCCTGATCATGTACTAGCTTAGAAAAATAGCTTGAGGATTACATATATATGTATATATGCAAACCGTACAATAATTTGGAGAAAGTTTTGGAGATCTGGGGAATGCTGGTTTGCATCCAGCTCTGCTTCCTTGACAGCTCAGAGTTGCATGGAGACCACATACATTTTAGAGGAGAAATTTAGATATAAATTTAAATTTACATGTCTTTAGAAGAATAAACCGGGATAAATTATTAGAACCAACTTTTAACAAACCTGTTGTAAGTATCACAGTTTACAACTCACCAAGCCACTAAATAGTGGATGATGTCCAGATAAAAGAATCACTATTAGATGAGTTTTATTTCATATAATGATCCTCTACTACTAAAGGTGATAATTGAACTCAATTTCCTGCCTCATTTGTAATCTTTGGTGCCATTTAACTTACCTCGACACACTGGTCTCTGGTCACTCCAGGCAGCTATCATACCACTCAGCTTCTTACAGGTGATGCTTTTGGAGCCTTGCAAGTCATAACCTTCATTGCAGGTGAATTGGACACTGGATCCTAACCTGGAACACAGGAAGCCAATTACTGACCTGCCCTCTAGCTTCAGGCAAAGATTTTGGATGCTCTGTTTTGTTTTTTATTTGTTTTCTTTCATAGGGAACTCCTGGGTTATAGAATTCTTCGTCCAGCTATAATATAACATTGAAAATAAATGTTGGATTTCCAAATGCAAATTGATAAAGTCTTGGCCCATAACACACCAGATTTAACTATGGTTGAAAAGAAGGAAGTGTGGGTAACTGATGCAGTGATAATCAGGGGATACTAGAATAGAAGAACTGGAGAAAATCATAAAGTATCGAAGACTTGAAAACCAAAGTTGAAAAACTATGGCATAAACCAGGCATGGTGGTCCCAGCGGTTATCAACACATCAGATACCATACTGAAAAAAATCTTGGATGGCCCTTAGTAAATTCTGTGGATTGACAAGATTTCCATCTGTCAATTACAAAAGGCCACATTGCTTGGATCTGCACATATACTATGCTGATATATTGTGACAAACTAAATACTTGGGAAGAACTCAATGCAACTAAAGGTCAGCACTAGATGAAGAACTGGCAGATAATAATAATAATTTATTAAGCTTGTATACTATCTGAATGCCAAAGACTTTGGGTAGAGTTTATATTGATTCCCTTTTGCTGGTGGGAAAAATAATTTTATTAGCAATGAGAAAAGTGATTGCTAGATCAGGTTTTAGGTAGTTCAATGTGAATTATTTTACTGAGGGTGGTTTTAATTGTGCTTTTAAAAGTACATTACTTTTTTAGCTATCTTAAGTACCACTGACAACTGGAACAAAAATGCAATACATATATGTGGGCATGCATATATACTGTACATACATTCAATCACTCCAGTAGGTATCTAGACATTTTAGCATATCACATCTCCATGGCATTATAGTGTTCAAGGTGTGTAACAACAGATATTTGATCAGCAATGTAGAATATTCCACAGATTCATTGCATTTTCCCCAACCTGTCCTAACGGACTCTTGAATTTCAAAATGTACCAAATGAGTAGATCTCATAAGACTTCTAGAATATGTAGAGGATGGAAAAGGCTTGGAAACATTGCTATTTAAAACTAATAAAACAGATCTGACTTAAGAAATCTACATGGAGTTTACATACCATTACTGAATAAAGTCTCTTAGTCTTTTAACAGATCTGAAAATGAATAGGGTATCACTGCAAATGTCAAAGTGATGCTCTAGAGCTGTGTATTTCAAACTTGGCAACTTTAAGATATGTAGACTTTAGCTCCTAGAATTCCTCAGTCAGCATGTTCACGCGTGTTAAAGTTGCGAAGTTAAAAAATACTGCTCTAGAAAATGCATACACTGAGATCAATTTCCTTACAAAACATGCAATTTAGGCTCCAATTGTAAAATTTGGAGTGCAGGGACTATAAAGAAACAAGTTACTTATCCTATATTGACATATTGCATTTTTCTGGATATTCAGACTTCATCCAATTATGTGAATAATGATCCATTTAAGCATCTTCTATGATTAATCATATTCAGAGATACATTCACTGTTGTCCCACAATGTTTTAGAATATACTGGAAATGTCACTGCAATATTTATCAGGTTCATAAAGATAAATTTTTGAGGCTTCAAAGACTCATTTTTATATTGAACTCACATATTGGCATTACTAAATCTGCAGGAAACATTAGTTTAATATCTGTAGGCGTGATGGTTCAGCTCACTAAATCCATTTCCCCCCCTAGTTTATTGGAGATTTTACAGGAGGATGGGAGAGACTCTTGACATGTTTTGGAAGCTGCCATTAGGTGAAATCAAATTATTCTAGGGTCTATTTTCTTTTTCTTGTCCCATTCCATCTCACACTGGGAAAGATTATTCCTTTAGTTCCAGCTCTTATTTCATGGAGAGTGGGAAAGACGTGACTATATGCTTCTGGCAAAAAAAAAAAAAAGTTATCTACAGAGACATAAAATTAAATATTGATCTGCACTCTGACTCACCCACCCCCATCCCTGCTTGCTGACATGCATAACACGAAGAGACTGATCTGCTTCTTACGCACAAAAGCAAGAGGTGACAAAGTGATGGTGAAGGCAGTTGGCATGGCTGGAGGGAAACACATCCAGGACTGATTCACACATAGATGATGGTTATGGTTTCTCAGCAGTAATGTGTAACCCTATTCCACCAAAGGCACTACATTAGAAGTGATACATATGGTCTGACTGGATTTGCAGTTGTTCAGTTCCCGGGAGCAAAGTAGAGATGTTACAAGGCCGTCATCAATTGATCAACATGAATATGTCAACCATCCATATGGTTGGATATGGATATGAAAGCATCGTAAAACGCTTTCCCCATAAGAGTGGTGAATAAAGCTTTAATCACAAAAGCTTGCGACACCCCAAAGATTAACAGATTTATCAGCAAATAAGCATTTGGGGACCTTGGTTCACTTCATCAGATCCAAAACATGAGTTTGTGTAATTCGTGTGGCAATAAATCTGCTAGTGTTCACTGGCTGCATGTATATATACATGTATGTATGTAGGTCTTGGCATACTCGGGTCTTTTCCCGTGTAAGGTACCTTACACAGGAAAAGACCCGAGTATGCCAAGATCTACATACCTATACCCGTGAAAACCTACAAAAATACATGTATGTATACAAACGTACACATGTATGTATACACACAAACATACATATACACATAAGACTATCACAGCTACAAAGCTTAAAAATAACCTACGTGTTTATTGATTATGTGAGATATGAAGATTCAAATCCACTTTTAGCCCTTCACTGAATGATCAACAAGACAAGAAGAAGTTCCTCAAAAGGTCCAGGTGACATGTAAAATCTTTGTGCAAATACCACATTTGCTAGCAACCTCCATTCAATAGAATGTCTTAGTCCCCAGTTGGTCCCTCTTCTTTTTCTTAAAAACATCCTAATTATTTTTGAAAGAACGGAGAAAATTTTTGCTGGACAGAGACCATACACCTTTGCCCAGTACTGAAAGGATTACTGGATATGTAGGGATATCCCACATGCATAGGGGAGACTACTGGTGGGGGGGGCATCCGCCAAATAAGCAAATGTGTGTTAAATCTATGTAGGGTACCCAGTGGTGGGACTCAAGTAATTTAACAACCGGTTCTCTGCCCTAATGATTTCTTCCAACAACCAATTTGCCAAACTGCTCAGAAAGTTAACAACCGGTTCTCCCGAAGTGATGAGAACTGGCTGAATCCCACCACTGAGGGTACCCATTACAATTTTCATATATCTCCCATCCTAAATTGTTGAGAGGTTGTGCCACCGATTTTTGGCAATCCTTTCGATTAAATTTATTAACTTGCAGGAAGCTCCTGGGGCTGCAAAGTATAGAAATGAGGCCTCTTGCACATCTTCTCTTTTTCTAGTGCAATGGTTTCAAAATGGGGTTGTGGAAAAGCATGACAAAACAAGCACCTTTCTTATTGCATGCAGAAGGTTCCAAAAGCCAAAGATGAAGCTAAAATTCTGGCAGGATGGGACTTCCTTGGGAAGCACAGGTGATGCTAAGACATAATACAATGACTTTCCTGGCTGGACTGTTTTGTAAGAGCCTGTGGGAATATCTGTCTGTCTGCCTGTCTGTCTGTCTGTCTGTCTATCTATCTATCTATCTATCATCTATCTATCTGAGTTTGTGTGTACATCTGTTTTTGTTTTTTGTTTACATTTATACCCCGCCCTTCTCCGAAGACTCAGGGCGGCTTACAATGTATAAGGCAATAGTCTCATTCTATTTGTATATTTTTTTTACAAAGTCAACTTATTGCCCCCCCAACAATCTGGGTCCTCATTTTACCTACCTTATAAAGGGTGGAAGGCTGAGTCAACCTTGGGCCGGGCTCGAACCTGCAGTAATTGCAGGCTCTGTGTTTTTAATAACAGGCTTCTCTATTGCCTGAGCTATCACATTGTGTGTGTGTCTATATATATATTGGGGATGGGGGCTTCATCAGTGAGAAATTTAACCAAAATAAACAATATTCCACATAGTCAACAGTTGACTAACATGCTCAATGGACTTCTTTTCATGCGGAAATGAAAATCACATTTTAGTGTGCATAGTTAATCAGAATTAGAGCACTGTACATGAAATGCAACAACAGAACATAGAAATCCTGGCTACGACATGTTTAAAAGTCTTCTACAAATTGTAGTTGCATTTGGAAAACAAATCAGTGTGAAAGATTCTTCAAGAGTTGCCACATTATTACTGTAATTAAAAGAAATGAAATAGAAATAATAACCAGTCTCCTATGACACCATTTTATAATTCAGTCAAGAGTAGGCAACTTGCATGTGACTGAAGACTCAGTTTTGACTTTTCTGGCTTTCAATAGAAGTCGTGACATCAATCATCTGGTGAAGCCAATTCTTTTAAGTCATTTGAGTGCATAGAGAATCAAGGTAATGAAATGGGTGCAAGACATAAGGTATCCATTTTGCCCCCTATAAACCCATCCCCAATGGTGCAAAATAGCCCTATTTGTGGTGCTGGATTTTTTTTTTTCAAAAAAGGCATGAAATTGGTATTTTATGACTCTAGAAGTTTTAAAGCAATTATTTTGCCCTTAATCTTCTCAATATAATAAATAATAAATATTTTGACTCCCAACAATCCAGAGCACTCAAAAAAAAACCCCACAAATATTACATCCCAGAATCACATGGTAAATTAGCAGTAGATGGGACATGCCAGACAGCTGATGGAAGGCCAACACTCCTTTAACAAATCTGTGTTCTCATCTCCTGATGTTCTTGCAAGATGAATGGGGTCTAGTAGCTCACTGATCCTATCATATCAAAACTGATATGGACCTAATGATGTTACACCAGAAAATGTTCATATTGACACAGCAAGTGATGAACGTTAGAGTCTTACTTTAGTATGGACTTCTGCCCATGTGAACCCAGGTTTCAGCTGTTATCTTAAACATGCTACCTTGGAAGTTAAAAGCAGCCGAGATCAACCAATTTTGCTTTCCAATAAACAGAACTGAAATGGCATGGGTAAAATGGATTAAGAGCCATCTATTTTAATTGTCGTGAAATATGTGCCAAATAAAAAAGAACCTTGGTTGAAAATACTGAGAAGTAACTTGAAAAAGTATTTTCAAACCATTGTCCCTTTCTCCTCTCCTCTCCTCTCCTCTCCTCTCCTCTCCTCTCCTCTCCTCTCCTCTCCTCTCCTCTCCTCTCCTCTCCTCTCCCTCTCCTCTCCTCTCCTCTCCTCACCTCTCCTCTCCTCTCCTCCCTTCCCTTCTCTTTCTTTCCTTTCTTTCCTTTCCCTCTCTTTCTTTTCTCTCCCTTTCCCTTCCCCTCCCCTTTCCTTCCCTTTCTTTATCTCCCTGTACCAATTCACTTTTGTGCATGGGATTGCTCTTAAAAAACATCACCCCCAGAGAGAACATACAGACATAAAAGAGGATATTATGACATCAGAACTGTGCATCATAGGCAGGCTGTTTATTTCTTAAGAACATAAAAGCCTTGCTGATTAAAGCAAAGCTTCAGGATGCCAGCTTCCTGTTTTTGACAATGGACAGCCAGATGCTTCTGTGAAAAGCTTGGAACAGGGCACTGAGTCTGTAGCCTTCATTAATCATTCCCTCATCTTCACTAATTGTTATCTGATGGAATCGTCAACTGCCTCCAATAATGCAGGTTCAATTAAATGATGGTGCTCTGAAGAACACCATGGATAGTAGATGGATTTGTCCAACACCCCCTCTCTTCTAAAACTTACCGCCAACCTTCACACCTGTGTTGGCTGAAATGTATGAGGGCTGTAGCTCAACATGTAAGCATGAAGCATGAAAAGAAAGGAAAAAAGATGCTTACCTGAAATCATTGCCTATTCTTTTGCCCCGATCTGGAATCCCAGGGTCCGGACACATGTTATGTCCCTGGGACGCACCAACCTGTGTTACTACAAAGCAAAAAAACAGCATATACAGAGGTAGAATAGAAGACAAAAAATGTATATCATCTCAGTGTTGGTGATGCAAATAAAATGGAAAATTACAAGTTGGAATGCACTGAATCTGTTCCCATTTTCCCTCCCCTCAAAACATTTGCTGAAGAGTGTTCCTTAACCTGGTGCATTGCAAATGCATCATCTTGCACCTTGGGATTATGGGAGTTTGGGTCCAACATATCTCAAAGGTGCAAATTGTGGAAGGCTAAGTTATGCGTTATGTGAACTATCAAAGCCAGACAGCTCAGAAATAGAACTATGACCTCTGATGAAAACTCAAATCCTGTTCACTCTCTCCCCCCCCCCAGTTCTCAGCTGTAAGCCACCGAAGCAGACACCTCAAAATATTCTTCCACCTCCCAAGATGTTGCCCAAGCCATCTTATAAAAATAATACCCAAATGCAGAACTGTATGAAAATTTCACTATTCACCATCTGGCTGATGTTAATGAAAGGCAGTAAGTTAAATAAAAAGCAGTGGAAGATGACAGTCAAGATATGTAGGGGTGGATGACAGGAGAAGAGGACGGTAGCTAGTTGGGTTCACAGTTGGTGACTTAGTTTCACTGTGCAGGACCTGAAAAGGAGTAACCTTTTCCATTAGAAGAGGGAAAAGAAGCATCAGACGGTGCCAAGGGTATAGCATGCCACCCATCCAACATAAGGAATTCCAGAACTATTCTAAAATGGCATGTACGCAATTAGGGTGAGATCAAATCTTAATAAAAATGGATTGATTTCAATTGCACTTTCAGTTTTTACAATATCCTAGCCCCCCCCCCCAAAAAAAAAAAATAAATGGTAAAAGTGGACTTATTTCATTTCATTTTGTTTTTCCATGCCCTTTCTGCCATGGCCTGGTTGAAAAATACATGGCACAATTCTCTGGGTGAGCAGATTGACAAAGGGAAATGTGGAAGAGCACAGCACAGCTTTTGGGGGAAAGGAGAACTTAGAAAGATCAATGAACATGATTTAACCCCCCCTCCACTCCCTCATGATTAATCTGCATCAATACTGCATCTTTAAGACTGGTGGTGTCAACAGCAATTAACAAGCAGAAAAAAAAGGAGACTTCCCTAAAGCTGGCTGGGGAATTCTGGGAGTTAAAATCCACCAGGCTTAAAGTTGCCAAGGTTGGAGACCCCTGCCCTAAAGGACAACTCTACTGCACAGATGACTTGGGGGGAACTGACTCCCCTTTAAGAAAGCAGGTAATATACTTGCTTATAGGTGCCCTTATGTCAAAATCAGGCAGGGTCTCTTTAGAAGAGGATTCCACCGTAATTGGTCACACATCGTAACACCTGAAAGGATGGAATCAGGACTTCTGTAAGACAAACTGGGGCTGCAAACCCTGTGAAACCACTGCCTGGGTTCTAAGTCTAGTGGCCTCTGGGATGACTGTCTTATTGTCAGTCTTACAAAATTCTACAGCCTTCAGTACTTGTTTTTTTCTCCCTAGCCAAAAAAGGATCAGGAACACAACCATTTGTTGCATTGCACTTTGAGGGATATGTGTAATAATATTGGTTGCACACCTAGGAAACTAAGGGTGGAGTAAATCAAGCAATATTACAGAATTTCTCCCTGTTTTTGTGTAAAGCCTTTCCCCCCACCCACCTGGATAAATTAGATGCATTGCTAACTATATGACTATAGACTAAACTATACATATTCAAATTACAAAGAGTCATTGTATCACAATATTTCTGCTTCATCACAATATATTTGCTCCATCTCCATTCACAGCCAGTTTGGGAACTAACCCTATGAGTCACCAATCCACCCATCTTTTTGATTTTTTTTCTTGAAATGGAGATGGAAATCTATTCTTTCAACATAAGTGATCACAAGATGGTGCTCAAAACAACTGTCCATAGAATATTTCCATAATGAATTTGTCAACTACCATAACAAACTCAACACGACGTTATGAACCACAATTATTATAAGTATAGCACCTTCTCTCTTAAAAAAAAAATCACACAGATAACTAAACCTCTAAATATTTTCTGGAAGAACTGCTATGCAGATACTCCACCACTTATACAGGAATGGGGTCTCCCCCAAATGGAACTCCCCTATAACAAGGTCTGATCACCAAGGATAGTCCTGCTATTTGTTTCCATTAACTGCACATTATGAGGAATGTAAATTATGAAGCAAAAAGTATAGAACAAAACATTATTGACAAACTAAACCTGGGGACATATAATTTGGATACAGGAGCAAGATATGATACTGTAGATACTATTTTTAAAGCACATTTTTACATTAATTTAATTAAAAGTTAAAAATAGTACGTTACCAAATTTAACATTATTAACATTGGTTTATTATAATCATACATAAACTAGGATCTGGGAATGAAAGCATATCTAAGAATAATACATCAGTATAAACAGTTCAGAAGATTTAGAGAACTCCACTTCACCTTGATTATAGTCTTTTTCTCTGATCATTTTGAGACAGGGGCATTTAACCAACCTGGCCACTTGCAGGGCCAATTCCAAATAGGTTTGCTGTCCACTTCCAGGATCCATGGATGAATTAAATAAACAGGGCCCATTGTTATTGTAATTTTGCTATGAAGCATCTGCAAGAAAACAGCCAAGCTCAGAGAGCATCAAGGACGATTGCTATTATCTGCCTATCAACACCTATGGGCTGCAGTGGTATTGGAGATGAGGTAGACATAGGATAAAGGTTCATGCATCTTCAGGGCTCCTTCAAAATCAGGCAGGGTCTCTTTAGAAGAGGATTCCACCGTAATTGGTCACACATCGTAACACCTGAAAGGATGGAATCAGGACTTCTGTAAGACAAACTGGGGCTGCAAACCCTGTGAAACCACTGCCTGGGTTCTAAGTCTAGTGGCCTCTGGGATGACTGTCTTATTGTCAGTCTTACAAAATTCTACAGCCTTCAGTACTTGTTTTTTTCTCCCTAGCCAAAAAAGGATCAGGAACACAACCATTTGTTGCATTGCACTTTGAGGGATATGTGTAATAATATTGGTTGCACACCTAGGAAACTAAGGGTGGAGTAAATCAAGCAATATTACAGAATTTCTCCCTGTTTTTGTGTAAAGCCTTTCCCCCCACCCACCTGGATAAATTAGATGCATTGCTAACTATATGACTATAGACTAAACTATACATATTCAAATTACAAAGAGTCATTGTATCACAATATTTCTGCTTCATCACAATATATTTGCTCCATCTCCATTCACAGCCAGTTTGGGGAACTAACCCTATGAGTCACCAATCCACCCATCTTTTTGATTTTTTTTCTTGAAATGGAGATGGAAATCTATTCTTTCAACATAAGTGATCACAAGATGGTGCTCAAAACAACTGTCCATAGAATATTTCCATAATGAATTTGTCAACTACCATAACAAACTCAACACGACGTTATGAACCACAATTATTATAAGTATAGCACCTTCTCTCTTAAAAAAAAAATCACACAGATAACTAAACCCTCTAAATATTTTCTGGAAGAACTGCTATGCAGATACTCCACCACTTATACAGGAATGGGGTCTCCCCCAAATGGAACTCCCCTATAACAAGGTCTGATCACCAAGGATAGTCCTGCTATTTGTTTCCATTAACTGCACATTATGAGGAATGTAAATTATGAAGCAAAAAGTATAGAACAAAACATTATTGACAAACTAAACCTGGGGACATATAATTTGGATACAGGAGCAAGATATGATACTGTAGATACTATTTTTAAAGCACATTTTTACATTAATTTAATTAAAAGTTAAAAATAGTACGTTACCAAATTTAACATTATTAACATTGGTTTATTATAATCATACATAAACTAGGATCTGGGAATGAAAGCATATCTAAGAATAATACATCAGTATAAACAGTTCAGAAGATTTAGAGAACTCCACTTCACCTTGATTATAGTCTTTTTCTCTGATCATTTTGAGACAGGGGCATTTAACCAACCTGGCCACTTGCAGGGCCAATTCCAAATAGGTTTGCTGTCCACTTCCAGGATCCATGGATGAATTAAATAAACAGGGCCCATTGTTATTGTAATTTTGCTATGAAGCATCTGCAAGAAAACAGCCAAGCTCAGAGAGCATCAAGGACGATTGCTATTATCTGCCTATCAACACCTATGGGCTGCAGTGGTATTGGAGATGAGGTAGACATAGGATAAAGGTTCATGCATCTTCAGGGCTCCTTCACATTCAGGTAGGCTCTGTTTTTCACTCAGTAAGGATTGAGGTAACAATCTTGGTCTCCCAAGGCTCAAAACCAAGAGCCAATATTTGCATCCAACATCTCTTTGCTAACAACTGCAAATGCAGTGTTGGCGGCACTAAAATCACCTCAAAGGAGGAAAACAGATGGGAACTTAATAATTAGCAGGCAGAAGCTCAGTGCAAAGGAAGAACAAATTAATGTACAGTATCTTTTTAAATAATTCTTAAAAAGGTAGACTTTAATCATTGCTAAATTGACAATGCCCATGGGACTGAAGTTTCACCTTTTCCATTCTTGCTGCAGAATTAAGCCCCACCCCCCATTTACTGAAGCTAATTTATGCATATGGAATGAAATTAATTCATGTCCCTTGCACTTCCATATTTTAGACATCTCCCAGTGCAAATGCTAACTTCAGAGGACAGATAGAGAAGCAAAGGGATACAATCTTTATTGAAACTTGTTGCTGTCATCACAATTATTAGTCCGTCCCTAGACAATTTTTTGTATTTTCTTTTAAAGTATGTTAAATGCAGTCACAGCAATAACAAGCCACCTTCTTTGAAGAAATCTCATATTAGGAAGAAGTCCTAGAGTTTATCATTATGAAGCAAAATAATAGTAATATTTCTCTCTGACAGCAGAAAGAAAATACAGAATAAGGATCACAGAACAGCTTGGATTCAGGTCCAGGTATATGGACCAGTTAAAGGCATATTTTGTTGATGCCCAGAAGGTGTTTAGTCTGCAAAGTTAAAACAAACTACTACTGGTAGGTAGATATCAGAATTCTTCACCCACAACATTTCAGACTGTAAATTCTCACTAACTCAAATCCCACCTAAAAATGTTGCGATTTTATTATGTTTGATTCCTTCCCACTCCTTCATGTAGATATAATTCAAAAGTTCCTGCTGGCAGCCCTCACAATGATGTAATGGTACAATAAATGACATATATAATACAAGGAAATAGTTGACCCTCCCTGCCCCATATTCATTAAAGAGAAAGAATGGAGAAAACAGTTGCTCAATATGGTTATATGAGTATCAAATGAATGAAGAGGTATTAAAGAACGTGTCTGTTAAGTTCGCCCATCCGATACGGTCATGTGAATATCAAAGATCAGAGGTCTTCAGAAACAAGAGTGCTTTTATTTAGTTATTCATTTTATTCCTCTTAAAAAATAAGCAATACAAATTTGTACTTGCCTTTAAATGCAACTAATTAAGGTTTCATTGTCTGATGCAATAATTTATTTCACACACCACACAAATCTTTGCCAATTATCTTCCCACCATACCTACCCTTCCTTGATAAAAGAATTTTCATTGATCTGTTTTTTTTTACTGCAACTAGTTCAGATTTCTTTTTAAAAAATCAACTGAATGATAAATAAATTCCTTATTGTTTGGAAATGCACCATTTTCATGTAAAAGAAAATAAACCGCATTGTAAATAGATTGCCTTTGATCCATTATTATTACCGACATTGTTATTTTTAAAAAAAAATGTCTGGCAGAAATACAGCAAAACACTTCGAAAAGTCAAAGGGGCAAGTTACTAACAAACAGACTATTTCTTCCCAGAAACAAGATAGTTTCTTTAATGAAGTATAGCAAAACTTTTTATTCACCACTTTTTAAAAAAAAAAAATTGTAAGTCTTATAGAATTAATCCTATCAAGACAGAATGCAGAAACAGATTCTCATATAGAAATACAATTAATGCTGCCAAAAGAAGCAGAATCAGGCTAAAAGTAGCATCACCACAATAGGCACTGTCACATTGTCTGTGAAACATGTAGGATAATATAGAAGACATGGAACCATTCCAAAATATTTCATTTTCCAAAGGAAAAGTTTTTTTAGAAGCAAAACAAAAATCAACATTGAATCCTGTCCTTTCCTATATTACAAGACGCCCCTGTCTGAAAGAACTTGGAAATTATTCACAGCACTCTAAATAAATTCACACATGCATACATAGGATGAGAAATCCCTCCAAATCACTTTGACATGATCTGCCCAGAATGCATGAGATTGTATGGAATGGTTCTTTCTAAGGAAAAAAAATGAAAGAAGGGAGGAAATAAAAATAAATGAACTGATTTATCTACTATCCAAGATTTGAACAAATCCTATCTAGTGAAAGCAGACAGCATAACCAGGGTAATTCAATAGCTTCAAGAAAAAAAATGTCATTCCTTTACAGAAAAGGATCCCACTGAATACAGAATGGTATTAAGCAGCACTTGTCATCCTTAGGAAATTCTTGCAGTTACCGCAACAGGCTAATCAGTCACATCCTACTTTAAAAAGTTGCTTCCAGTAGACCAGTGGTGGGTTTCAAATTTTTTTACTACCCGGTTCTGTGGGCGTGGCTTGGTGGGCATGGCAGGGGAAGGATACTGTAAAATCTCCATTCCCTCCCAATCAGCTGGGACTTGGGAGGCAGAGAATAGATAGGGGCGGGGCCAGTCAGAATTTTTATTACTGGTTCTCCAGAACTGGTCAGAACCTGCTGAAACCCACCTCTGCAGTAGACATTTGCAAGCTTTAGGCCACAGGTGTCAAACTCATGGTGTCACATTGCCATCACATGACATATCGCAGTGTTTTTTCCCTTTATGGAACTGGGGAGGGCATGGCCTGCACATGACGCATCTGGTCTGTGGGTCAGCAGTTTGATACCCCTGCTTAGGCTAATGCTCAGGTGGTTTTATTTTAACTCAGAGTCAATTTCAGACAACCAGTTTTGGAAGAACTGCAGTATATTAACTTTCATGAGGACTCAGTTTCCAGGATCATATAAGAGTGAAGCTTAGAGGTAGTGCTTGACTTATAACCATTAGTTTAGTGACCATTTGAAGTTACAGCAGCACTGACAGAAGTGATGTATGACTGGTCCTCGCATTTATAACCACTGCAGCATCCCCAGAGTCACAGGGGTCAAAATTCAGGCATTTGGCAACTGGCATGGATTAATGACAGTTGCAGTGCCCCTGGGACACACGATTATCATTTGTGACTTTCCCAGTTGGCTTTCAACAAGAAAAGTCAATGGGAGAAGCCAAATTTGCTAAGAACTGTATGGTTAACAACTGCATCAAAAAAGGATGTAAATCAGGCATGAATCACTTAGCAACTGCCTTACTCAGTGACAGAGGTTCTGGTCCCAATTGTCATCATATGTCAAGGATTACCAGTATTACAAACTAAGACCAGATGTTTTACATTACCTTAATTTTCTTGTGAAAGAAAAATGAGGAGAATTATACATGAAGCAAGTTCCACTATGTTGACTGAAATAACTTTTGCTCTGTCTGAAATGAACCTTCATATAATATCATAGGGATGATAATATATTTAACAGGAGTAATAATATGGAATTTTAAATACTTGTCTTGAGTAGCTGCCCATCCAGAATTCCATATTTCTGAGCAGTTTCTGGAGTGTTAACAATGATTAGCTGGGGATATACCATTTTTTCCCCAGTAGTGACATAGGAGGCATCTGTATAATTTTCTGTGCAATCAAACAACATATTTTATTTGTGGGTGCTTGTGTGCATGCAGGCATATATAGGGAAACTTGGGTGGTGGCCTGCAGTGCTCCAGTCTGGGTCATAAGATGAGACAGGAATTGGCTTACAATGGAGCACTTATCAACATTTTGAGCTGTGACCCAATAAAAATATATTGGTATTTTTTTTCTAAATTCCTCTGTTCCCCAGCATTCAATTTGAGCCAGACCAGGAGTGGGCAACTATGGCCCTTTTATGAGCTATGGTTCAGCTATGGCTGAGAGTGGAAGTCTGCAGGTTGTAAGATCATAGCTGCCCACCTCTGATCAAGACCACTTTGAAGTTTAATCTTTCATTTCAGTCTGTTCCTGATTCGGAGAATTATTATGTTGATGGACAGATAAATGAATGCTCAGAGTCCTAACCCCTTTTATATAATTTCTTTTCAACAATCCATTGGCTTGGGAAAAAACAATAATTTGCTAGGTGGCAAAAGGCAAAGTATGCTGTTTTCTAAATCACAAAAAGCGAAGCCTGGTTGGTTACATATTTAGTCTTCACTTCTCAGCTTTTATTAATCTAAATTTTTCAACTACTATGAACACAGCAATAAGCTTGCTAAACATTTGTTTTGTTTTCTTCAATGTCATAAGCCAGAATGCAAGAATACTATAACTTAAACCAATCTGTTCTAGAAACTGTCTGCAGGGATTCAGAAGCAAATCACGTTCAGGATATGGCTAAGATGCCATCTCAGACAAATTTATCCTAATCTAAATGTGTTGGCAAAGCATTTCAACTGGTTTTAAACTATTCTCAGCTGGTAAGCACTTTCTGAAATGATTAAAATTCTTTAGTCATTGAGGTTGTTTCCCCTGCCACTCCCCAAATAATCTTTTTAAAGTTGCATTTCAAAAGGAGTATCTAGGAAAACAAATCAACATCATTTTTTTGTCCTGTTAAAAATGCATGCAAGTTTCTGTCAACCAAATATTTTATATTTTGCTAAGCTTGTGTTATTAACTTTTAGAAATTCAATAAGAGAAACAGTTACAACCCTTCTCTATGGAGTTACAAAAATACAAAAACAAAGATAGTGTGATCATTACTCATCTTACTATAGGTCAAATCACAAGTATGATTTCCATCAGCATGTGAGGCTTCAAGACTTAATTTGCTTGTTTTATTTTCAACACCAATCTGGAAATATTGGTAGAAGTAATAAAATGTGACCAGGAAAAAACTACAGGTTGCCAGTGGATCAGAGAAAACATTTCGACATTTTTTTTCTACACTAGAAATGGTGAGAATCAGGTGTCTGCAATTTCTGTAGGGAGAGAAAGAGTTGGTTTCAAGTCTCTAACATCCTTTATGCGTAACTGCTTCTCAAGGATCCCTTCTAGAAATTAAAGTTTCCCACACTTCCAGCAAACACTGGTTTGTTTGCTCAGTCTACTAGCAACATAATGAAAAAAAAAATGATTCCTTGCTTTCTTGCAAGTTCTGCTCAAAGAAACATGCATATTAAATATTTTGTGTATAATTAATATTTTGTATATAATTAAAACAAACTCCCTTATCAAAGGCAACTATTGCTTCTGCAGTTGGAAAGATGGCAGTTGGAGAAGATGCTCTGCTGATTCAACAGTTCAGCCATACCAAGATGCAATAGAAACATGACAACGTTGAACACAATAGGGGCAGAGAGAAGAGAGATTGATTTGGTCTGTATACAAACATGATGAAGTTTTTGATGCTATGTAAGAACTAGAATGCATTTTATTTTATGGAGAGTCATTTGCAAAAAGTATGCATGCTAAAAAAAGCACAGCACTCCCTCCCCTCCTCTCCATCCGAATTATAGCACAGAAATATCTACAATATTTTGTGTCAATATTTTTCATGTTGGGTCTCCCTCTGCCCTCCCCAAACAAAGTGATTTAGAAATAGACGGCAAGGAATAAATCTATAATCTGACCAAAACTGAGGTCACCAGTTCATTTCCGTATGTTACAAATGTCAGATATTCATTACAAAATTCAGGGCTTAAATTCAATGCAATATAATTATTTATTTATGTTTATATATCGAACTTCTCAACTGCCCAGAGGGCTCTAAACATTCAACGGGAGCTATGGTGAAGAGGCTGCATATGATTAAAAATATTGTCCCTCCAAATTAAAACCAGTTATGGGTCCCACAATTGGTTACAGCAACGTGATAAAAGGAAGAATCACAGAAATGTTATCTGTCAATGTTAAAGCATGTTGAAGGAGAGGAATCTACTTTTATATCTATATTTTTCTAGGAAGGAAGTATTTGGTATTGGGGTAACTAGTACAGGAATATTAAGCACATACACACAAACAAACCACAGCTGACTGGGTGGATTATTAACAACAATTATGATATTGTTTTTCTCAAGTTTTAAATTACCATAGAAATACCCATTTGATACTATGGAAATTCTTGTAGGAAATGAAGAGTTATGGCACCATAACAAACACTGAACCCATGAAGCTCATAGTTTGACTGAAAAGCTGCTTTATTCAATTTCAATTTTTATTGAAAATGCCCATTAATATGTTCAGGCTGTAATAGTAGTCTCTTTTATGAGATATGGGAATTCAAAGCACATAAAATCAAATGTAACCAACATGCTAAGGGGAACCTGCCCCTTTCTGAAATGCTGCTAGTGGGGCATCTGAGTTGAAGGAAGGGAAATGCCAACTTATTCACTCATATCAACGCCTAAATGTAGTTAAATGCACCTCAAACTCTCCTTTCCATTTCTCAAACTTGCAAGGTTTCTGACATATGCTTCTGTTTGGAATAGTTTACACAGCAGTTTGTAATAGTCTTGGAAGTCCATGATAGGTTCTTGAATAAATAAAAAAGAACTAGACTAGATTTATTTATCTGTTCATCCATCCATCCATCCCTCCATCCATCTTCTATTGCTGCCCTTCTCAGTCAATGACTCTGGGTGGTTTACAGTTCAAAATATAACAATCTGAGCTGTGAAATATCTTAGTGTCTTGAGAATATCTTTTAAACACAGTAAGAACAGCTCTCAAGTTCTTTAAATGTTATCTACAGTGAAAATGCCAAGAGCTGAAAACTCCTCACTCCTCCTCAACTCTTCCATTATCAGACCATCTACAACTTATTTGTACAACAACAGGTCAAAGATTAGAGCTGAGCAATAGAGCAGAAGTGATCACTTGGAAAAGGAGTAAAGACACATGTTCGTTTTTTATACTGCCTCTTCATCTCTGATGCAGAACAAGATGGAATAACGAGCCAGAATGTCCACATTCATTGAGTTTGTTGAATAAGAGTCTTCCTCCCATTCTTAAAAAAGGTCACTGTTTTCTACACCTAATGAAAAAATGCAGTAAACCCAGTGTTTGTGAGAAATGTGCCCCCAATAGAAATAAGGCTACTTGGAGATGTGTACAGGAAACAAGTGTCTTAAAGATCCTTTCTATGTAAAAATCAGGCTAAAGCATTGAAGAGGCAAGAAGGAAAGTGCTAACTCTACATAAGAACCTGGCTTACAGATCTTCCAGTTCCTTCCTAAATGCCTTCCATTGCCTCTACAATTCATGCAAACAGGCTTCCCCTTTTACTCTTAGTATCCTCAAAAAGACTACACAGTTCTGCTCAATTTCTGCACTATTGTGACTTGCCCAGTTCTATGTTCTATATTCTCAAGTACAGAATTACCAATAAGGCAAATGATCCTAGAGATCTGTTTGTGTCTGTGTTTGTATAAACACATAGATCTCCAGAATGTCTTCTTATTGAAGTTACTGTTTCTTTCCTAAGAAAATGTGCAGTGGATAGGCACAATGACATTTAATATACCAGGAAAGGAAAATAAAACTGACCATGTTTTAGATTATTGTTTTTCCTTTGTTGATTGTTTCTGAACAATTGACCCAAGCTTACTGACATTTGTGCTTGTCAAGCATGTATCTGTTTCTGTTTGAATTACTTAGTAGAGTGCATGGCATATAGATGAGAAATCAAGATCCCTGCAGTCCTGCAAAGGACTCCTAAAAATATATACAGCATATGGTCCATTCCACTGTGCACAGGTGTGGACTCACACATATACACACACTCCTACACAGGCATCCCTTACAGAGTTAGTATGTGTTTGCAAACAGAGCACTAAACGGAGCAGGTGAGGCAATAATGTAGGGTAGGAGGGGAGAACAAGCATTACCATTCTGAAAAAGAGTGACATCATTCTGGTGATTGCTGGAAAGTCATATGGGATGTTCAAGGTGCTAAGTCTCACTCAACATGCAATGGTGGTTGAAACTTACACACAGATGTCTTCTGGTTCATGTCTTTACTTGGCATCAATTTCACGCCCCGGGACTTAATCTCCATTTGCTTTTTGACTGGAAAGGGAATGAAAGAGAAGAAGATTCAACAAAAGAGAAGCTATAAGGAGAGAAGGCATTTCACCTGACCAGTTAATTCTTTGCAATGTATATATGTGTTTGTTCAATTTCTATGGCCACCCATCTCGGTCAATGACTTGACAATTAACAAGACAGTTCATTGATTGACCAGTTTTCCATTTCTCCAAACAATGCCAACAAATCACTTTCATATAAATCAACCATGAAAGTTCCCTATTAAACACAAAAAGGTGCAGGGTGAAATGCTATAATGGATATACCATTTCAGAACATATAAAATATTTAAAAATTAAAGCACAATGTGCTTGAATATTAAATATTGAATATTAAAAATTCAAGCACAACAAATTATTTTACTCTCACACATGCATCAAAATACAAACCAAAGGAATATACATTTCAAATAGTTTTCTTTTACTATTGACATCATGGTATCCCTCATTTGCCTAAACACATGCAATTCAGAGGTGGGTTTCAGCAGGTTTTGACCAGTTCTGGAGAACCAGTAGTGGAAATTTTGAGTAGTTCTGAGAACCGGTAGTAAAAATTCTGACTGGCCCCACCTCCATCTATTCTCTGCCTATTCTCTGCCTCCATCTATTCTCTGCCTTCCCAACTGATCAGGAGGAAATGGGGATTTTTGCAGTAACCTTCCCCTGGAGTGGGATGGGAATGGAGATTTTACAGTATCTTTCCCTTGCCATGCCCACCAAGCCATGCCCACTAAGCCACGTCATGCCACACCCACCAAACCACGCCCACAGAACCAGTAGTAAAAAATTTTGAAACCCACCACTGATTGCAATCCTCCATAAATTAATATATGGAAAATCTTGAGATCTGATCAATGAAACATAAGAAGCTACCAACACTAATATTAACTATGATAAGGCTGTAACATTCTCATTTCATCTGCAGTGGGTTCTTTGAGTGAGCTCAATGAAATATTATGAAATTTAGCAATCTTAAGAATAAGAGCTAATTAGGGGAAAGTAATAAAAAATGGATCACAAAACAGAAACTAAGGACTGAAATGGCTACTAACTCTGGCTTTCTGAAAAAGTTCGGAAAGGTGAGTAGAAAGTGGAAGGATCAAGAATAATCAATCCTCAAATACTTATAACTTCAACCTCTACTGTTTGCTTTTGAAATGTCAAACATTTGTCTTTCTTAAGAATAAGTAATGCCTTTAAAATAACCAGAAGTCTTTAAAAAGTAACAATAAAACATTTGTTCTTAATCCCTTACATCCTCTGGTACTTCCACTCCTCGGAAACTTATATTTTATAGCAAACACTTAAATATTATGTCTGTGGGGAGGAAAAAAGGCTGTTTACCAAAATCACTGGATTACAAACCTCTGACATTTGCCTTAATCAGAGAGGAAATTATAGCAAAAATCTTTACTTCACATCATTTTTTAAAACTTTTTTTTAAAAGGCATGATTCAAGCAGGTGTATTTTAATAGCACAGCACTAATCATGACTGATTTCCCTCTTCTTTTATTTTTAATTCAGCAACATCCTATCTACAACGCAATGCTCAACTGAAAGATTATGACTCAATAGCTCAACATATTAAATGTGAAAGATGATTCATAAAGTTCCTAACTCGATTGTTTTTACTATTATGAGAGAAGAACATTGGCTGAATTACAGTAATACGTATCTGTATTTAACAGAACAAAGTAATATCGGTGGTCTGCAAAATGTAATTTTGGGCAATAACCATACTCATCCCTCTAAAAGGCACCACAGAATTCCTTCCATAGAATGGGCAAGGACATGCAAAAGGTAATATGGATAAAACCTAACTTTCATTTAGTTATATTTTTTTAATATGTTTCTCCGGGCTTTGGTGTGGGGTGTGCAAAAGAATCTATTTGAACACCAAGAGACTTTTAGGGGAGAGCGTGCCCATTGCCCTAGCTCCGTGATGGTGAACCTATGGTACGCGTGCCAGAGGTGGCACGCAGAGCCCTCTATGTCACCAGCTGCTCTTACGGTTTCCATCACATGCATATGTACCAGCCAACTAGTCTTCATGGATGCCGGAGCACCAGAAACCAAAAGACCAGGTGGCTGGTACACATGTGTGCGGCAGCCCCCTGGTCTTTGGGTTTCCTGTGTGCACATTCGCACTGGCTCCCTGGTCTTTGGGTGTGCCGGAGCACTAGAAACCCAAAGCCAGTATGTGCACCAGCCACCTGGTCTTTGGGTTTTTGGCACTCCGGCGCACGCATGTTCCAGTTTGGGCACTTGGTGTCGAAAAGGTTTGCCATCACTGCCCTAGCTTGTGAAAATAGTGGGATCCTTTCCAATTATGATTCAGATTTTGAAGTAACCCAGGAGCATCAGCAGGATCTTGGTGGTTTCGTCAGAAAGATAGAAGCATCAGTATGGCATTGTGCCATAAGCTCTGCCCATTGTCAACAAGCATGCAAAATTGGAACACATATACAAAGTGGTGAAACTTCTGTTGTGAGGCTGAAGTTCTGTTTTCATCAGTCTGATGTTAGTCATTACCCTCAACCAAAGATGAGGCTGGAGCCCCATTTTTCCTTCAAACCAATTTAGAAAATCAGCTACATACATACATGTGGGGGGCAGGAATTATTTCAGAATTTTAGACTTCCTAACACACTGCTGTTTACTGAACCATGTGCTTTAATGGCCAAAAAAGTAATGGAGGGGAAAGAAAAAGATTGGCACAGGATATAATGAGAATAGGGAATTTCAAATCATACAGTCTAAGGATAGGAAAGGACCTCTGAGAATAGAATAGAATAGAATAGAATTTTATTGGCCAAGTGTGATTGGACACACAAGGAATTTGTCTTGGTGCATATGCTCTCAGTGTACATAAAAGAAAAGATACGTTCATCAAGATACAACATTTACAACACAATTGATAATCAATATATCAATATAAATCATAAGGATTGCCAGCAACAAGTTATAGTCATACAGTCATAAGTGGAAAGAGATTGGTGATGGGAACTATGAAACGATTAATAGTAGTGCAGATTCAGTAAATAGTCTGACAGTGTTGAGGGAATTACTTGTTTAGCAGAGTGATGGCCTTCGGGAAAAAACTGTTCTTGTGTCTAGTTGTTCTGGTGTGCAGTGCTCTATAGCGTCGTTTTGAGGGTAGGAGTTGAAACAGTTTATGTCCAGGATGCGAGGGATCTGCAAATATTTTCACGGCCCTCTTCTTGATTCGTGCAGTATACAGGTCCTCAATGGAAGGCAAGTTGGTAGCAATTATTTTTTCTGCAGTTCTAATTATCCTCTGAAGTCTGTGTTTTTCTTGTTGGGTTGCAGAACCAAACATCTAACATATCTAATATAGAGATCATCTAACATAGCATGGACAACAAAAGCCTTTCTGTAATCAATGAAGTAGACATTGATTTATTTTTGGAATTATTCTTCTTTTTCAATTATACAGCATACATCATCACTTGTTGTTTGTATATACACTGAGAGTTTATGTACCAGAGACAAATTCCTTGTGTGTCCAATCACACTTGGCCAATAAAGAATTCCATTCCATTCTGTTCCATTCCATTCCATTCTATCTTGTTCCTCAGCCTTTTTTGAAACCACCTTGAACATCTTCCTTTCCAAGTTGGACTCTAATTTGCATTGGCTGACCTAAGCATTAGTTAGTTAGCAGGTGAAAGTAATGGTATTGCACAATAATTCAAACCCTCTATTAAGCCTCTTTTCTTTGCTACTGGTGTTTGACACCTGTTTGCTCCTGTGTCTTTCATTTTCTCCCAGAATGCCAGGATTATTTATTCTCTGACACAGAACTGGAAGTAAGTAAACTTGGTGCAATTATATACTGTGTAATGTATTACTGTAAGTTTTGGCGGGAGTTTTAGGCGGGAAATATCTCGTTCCTGATTGGTTGCAGCCTCAGGCTGAAGTGTATATAAGGAGAGGTTTTTCTCCAGAGAGTTGCTGGGTCACACTATATTAAAGAGCTGTTGTCACTAACCTGGTCTCCTGCCTCGTCAATACCCGAACATAACATTGGCGACGAAGGTGGGATTTTGAGGCAGAGCACCAGAACAGAGCTGAACTCACTACGAGAATCAAACCCAGCAAGGTGATAGCGAATGCAGCGATGACCGGCTACACGCCACCCACTCCGTTTGACCCTGCCCAGGAAACATGGGGAATATATATGACCCGTTTCGAAAGTTTCCTGGAGGCAAACGAGTTACAGGGAGTCTCCGACAACCGCAAACGGGCTTACTTCATAAGCCACTGTGGGTCCGCAGTCATCGCCGTCGCAGAAGCCCTGGCGGAGCCAACACCGCTACACTCCGTGTCGTGGCAGACCCTTCAGACCCTCCTGAAGAATCACGCACCGCCCCGTCCAAATACGCTCGAGGGTACGAGTTTGGGGAGGCAAGGCAACAAGAAGGCGAGTCTATCAGCGACTACATGGCAGCCCTGAGACAAGCCTCCAAGCATTGCGAGTACCGCGATCTGGACGAAGAGCTGCTGGAACAACTTATACGGGGGGTCAGAGACATCCGTTTGAGGAGACGGTTGCTAGCCAAGAGCAACCTGACATTGGCAAACGCTCTGGACGAAGCCAGAGCCCATGAGATGTCCAACCATGCAGCAGACACCTTGCAAAAGCGACTCACGCCGATGGCGGGCGCAAAGCCGAGCACAGTCCACCACGAAGAAACCTATCGTGAGTCAACCAGCGAAGAGGAGGAAGAAGTCCACTACACCGGAAAATCGACAAGGAAGACCCGGAGGAATGCGGAAGCTGTGGGGCGACATCAGCGCCAAAGATGTAAGTTCAGGGACGCCATTTGCCGGCGGTGTGAGAGAAAGGGGCACCTGGCCCAAGTCTGCCGAGCACCCCAACCTTCCCGCCGAAAATTCAAATCGGCCAATCAGAGCGGCTCTGAGTCAGAGATGCAAACCCCACATTCCCGCCGAAATTTCAAACCAGCCAATCAGAGCGCGAGATCAGCAAGGCGACCCGCGACACAGGAAAGAAAGAGCGAAGTCAAACCGAATGACTGTTACCATAGACCACGCAACTACCCGCATCGAAGAAAAGATCTTCACTAACCCAACAATTGAAGGCGTACCGTGCCGGCTGGAAGTAGACACAGGATCCGCCATCACAATCATGTCCTGGGACACTTTTGTGAAAGCCTTGCCGACATCGCAAAGCGCAAGCTACAGAAACAACGGCCCGGGTGCAGGATTACCAGGGCAACCGCATCCCTGTTCGAGGGACAACGACCGTCGAGGTCAAGCACGGAACATACGAAAAGACCCTGCCCATCACGTTAGTCGAGGAACCTTGCCAAGTTTGCTGGGGCTAGACTGGTTCCGGGCGTTGGGAATGGGGTGACTGGCGTCCACCGAGCGGATGCAACCTGCAAACGCCTAATGGAGGAATTCGCAGACGATTCGAGGACCGTTTAGGCAAGTATAAGGGACCCCTATATCCTTCAATTTAGACCCCAAATAGCTCCCATTAGGTTAAAGGCAAGGAGGGTTCCTTTTGCACTCAAACCTAAAATCGACAAAGAGTTAGATAAATTAGTCAGCCAGGGATACTAGTGCCAGTTGACCATGCCAAATGGGAGACGCCAATCGTCACCCTATGAAACCAGACGGGTCCATAAGAATTTGTGCCGATTACAAGGCTACCTTGAACAAAGCATTGCAAAAGAGCGCCTACCCAGTTCCAGTAGTGCAACACTTATTGCACTCACTAGGGCACGGACAAGTTTTCGCCAAATTAGACTTGGCACAAGCTTACCAACAGCTACCCGTAGATGCTAGCACAGCGGAAGCCCAGACCATTGTAACGCACCGGGGTGCCTTTAAGTGCACCCGGTTACAGTTTGGGGTGAGTGTGGCCCCGGGGCTATTCCAAAATTTGATGGAGCGACTCCTACAAGGGTTACCGGGAGTCGTGCCCTATTTCGATGATGTGTTGGTATCAGGGGAAGATTTAAGAGAACTGGGGAAGCGATTAAGGAAAGTTTTGGCCATTTTTAGGACGGCAGGATTAAAAGTTAAAGCAAGCAAGTGTCAGATAGGGGTCGAATCTGTGAATTTCTGGGTTATAGAATAGACAAAAAGGATTCACCCCACTGAGAGCAAAGTCAAGGCGATAAAGAGAGCCCCAGCACCCAAAAACAAGACAGAACTCCAGGCTTTCCTGGGTCTGGTAAACTTTACGCCGTGTTTTTAAAAGACAAGGCAACCGTTGCTGAACCGCTGCATAAATTGCTTGGAAAAACACAGTTTGGTCGTGGGGAAGTCAGAGAATAGGGCATTTGAGGCAGTAAAAGTTTGCTATCAAGCGATAGCCTGTTAATACAATACAACAACAGGCTGCCGTTAGTATTGGTTTGTGATCGTCCCCTATGGAGTAGGAGCTGTACTTAGCCACAGACTCCCAAACGGCACAGAAGCCCCTATAGCGTTCTACTCACGAACGATGTCCCGGCTGAGAGAAATTACAGCCAGCTAGATAGGGAGGCTCTAATAGTGTCAGGGTGAAAAATTTCACGAATACGTTTTGGGAGACTTTGACATTATCACTGACCACAGACCACTATTGGGCTTACTGGCTGGCGACCGCCCAACGCCAGTGGCACTATCACCCGCTGACCAGATGGACTATCTTTTGGCCGCCTACTCTACAAACTACAGCATCGACCGGAAAAGAGCTGGGGCATGCGGACGCACTGAGCAGATGCCCATTACCCGGGAAATCGAGGACCCTACTCCGGCACCCCGTTCTACTAATTGACTCTTGGGACTCTGGGCCAGTCACATCGCAGGAAGTGGCTCGGGCCTCCTACCGGACGTTGTCTTAAGAACTGTAATCGGTTGGGTTCAAAGGGATGGCCGCTACCGGGCGACCGTTTAGAGAATTTGTAAAGAAAAGAGGGGAATTGTCTGTGCAAGGGGGGTGCCTGCTCTGGGGGGATAGGGTGGTAGTTCCAGAGAAGGTGAGGAAAAAAGTCCTGGAACTACTGCATGAGGGTCACCCAGGAATTGTAAGGATGAAGGGCTAGCCAGGAGCTATGTCTGGTGGCCCCTAATGGACAGGAAATCGGTGACAGGGTTGGCCGATGCCAGGTATGTCAGGAATCCAGACCACTACCACCCACGGCCCCAGTGTTGGAGTGGGAGAAACCCCAAGGCCCTTGGTCCCGCATACACATTGATTTTGCCGCCCTTCCACGGCCAAACATTTCTAATTGTGGTGGATGCATTCTCCAAATGGCTGGAGATCATCCTAATGAAATCCACAACCGCGGGAGCTGTCATCTCAGCACTAAAACACCTTTTCGCCACGCACGGGCTACCGGACACCCTCGTGTCCGATAACGGCCCACAGTTCACTGCAGCATTATTTGAAGGGTACCTGGCTGAAGAGGGCATCCGACATGCCCTCTCAGCGCCGTTCCACCCTGCGCTGAACGGCCCTGCTGAACGCTTTGTTCGAGTGCAAAGAAGCGCTATCACGAAGCAGCCCGGAGACTGGCAGGCACAAATCGACGCATTCCTAACCGTCCAACACAGGACCCCCTGTGTGGCCACCGGCCGCAGCCCAGCCGAGCTATTAATGGGGCGGAAGCTAAGGTGCCCGCTAGACCGGCTACACCCGAACTACGTGCAGGACGGGTTCAAAACAAAACCAGATAGACTCCGGGAATTAAACATAGGAGACTCAGTGTGGGCCCATAATTATAGCGACGGCCCAAACTGGAAGAGGGGGATAGTCATAGACAAAACGGGCCCCAAATCGTATCTAGTGGAAATAGACGATGGCAGAGTTTGGAGGCGCCACATAGATCAATTAAGAAACAGATTGAGCGATAAGGCAGAATTAGGCGAGACAGCCCTGACTATGATTTAATTAACCCCACAGCTGACTGGAGCCGAGAACAAACAGAAAGCATAGAACCAAACAGAGACTTATCTGAGCCAGGCGAGGTCCAGCGACACCCTCAGGCCCCTCGAGAGGACAGCAGGTCCGAGCCGGCGAATAATCCAGGGCCGGGTGGCCGGGAGGAGGAGCTCAGAGGAACGAAAAGTCCCTCCGGCAAGCTCGACTCAACTCCAGAAAGTGAACTGCGCAGGTCCGGGAGAGTCAGGAGACGCCCCACGTACCTGCAGGACTACGTAGAAAAGTAATATGCAAATATTGGCAAAGTGCCTTCTGGGAGGGAAGGAGTGTAATGTATTACTGTAAGTTTTGGCGGGAGTTTTAGGCGGGAAATATCTCGTTCCTGATTGGTTGCAGCCTCAGGCTGAAGTGTATATAAGGAGAGGTTTTTCTCCAGAGAGTTGCTGGGTCACACTATATTAAAGAGCTGTTGTCACTAACCTGGTCTCCTGCCTCGTCAATACCCGAACATAACATACTGGCTGTATCAAAATTTCTTACGCGTGCATAAATGTCAAACTGAATTAATCTCTTTTCAAGAATGCAGTAGAAAAACACAGCGTAGGAGGAATCCTGGTATGGTATTAGAAATAGGCTACTGAAAAATGTGTATTGATTATTTTTAAGGAAACCAACAAAATTTGCAATATCCAAACTAATGGATTGGGATATGAGTCTTATTTTTTTAGCTGCACATTTCTCCGAGTTTTGAAATGCAGTTTTTATTTCAAAAATTACATATATAATTTGAGTATTAGGAAGGATGTGTACAAATGAGTATTATTCATTTTCTACCCCATCTCTCAATTGTAAGAGGGGACAAGCGCATGCAGTTTTTCTATATTATTAAGTCACCAACCACATCCACCGAGTGCATACAGCTGCTGGAATAGTAATTTCTCATGCTGACATTTGTACAGTTTGTCCCAATATTTTAGTCAATGCACACGAGAAACATAGAGAAGGAAAATAAATAAAATAGAAAATTACCATCTACATCTGCAACCCATTTTAGGAATTATGGTAGTTGGAACAATTTCAAACAGGGCAGCGTTAGAGGTTAGTCAGGATCTTGCAACTTACCCTGATATTGGGCATTGAAACCCTTCTGTCTGTGGTTCCCATCGGACATAAAGTGAAGTCGAAGCCAGTTTTTGCTGCTGATCACAGGAGCAGGAAGGTTCGTTCCTGTAAACCTGCAAAGAGGAAAAAAAAGAGAGAAGGTAACAGAAATAGCCACAGACATTTTTTTTAAAAAAGAGTCGCCTCTATGAAGATGCATAAGGAGCTCCTCTTGCAACCACGTTTCAAATGTCCTTGAGATGCAAATAAAACTGCAGCCCATTATTTACCCTTGTATCTTGCGATACAAGTACAGACTTACAATATAAAAGAAACAAAAATTTAAATCCAATCGTGATTTTTATGCAGATCTAATTTCTGCCGCCAGATTAGTGCTCCATCAAGTGAAATTGCCTCCCCACTTCAAAGGCACAGAAATTAAACTGTTTATACTTCTCTGTCACCACAGATAATTAGAATGCTGCCCTGCTATCTTGTCATATCAGCAAAGGACATTCTGGAAAGCAATGATGGTTGGCAACAGCAAAGGGAGAAATAAAAGCATGTGTATTGCTTCTCAAAATGTCCACAGTGATCTCTTTTCTTTTCAAATCTATCTAAAATGGATGGTATGGTATATTCTGCTCAGATGAACTATGGGCTTTTGTAGCAAAGCTTTGCCATTAGTGTGTGTGAGTGTGAATGTGTGGGTGTGAGTGGGTGGGTGGTGTGCCTTTGAGTCAGCCTTGACTGCTGGCGATTGCCTGCAGAAATGCCTGCCATTCTTTTGGCAAGATTTTATTATGGTTTGTCATTGCCTGCTTCCTAGGGCTGCGAAAGAGTGTCTGGCCAAGAATCATCCAGCTGAGTTGGGCCTAAGGCAGGATAGAACTCAGGATCTCCTGGTATCTAGCTTGTTGTTTTTACCACTATGTCAAAATGGCTCTCTATTCAATTAACATTAGAAATATTAGATACCTTAACTTTAGTAGTGTTAGACACTTTAACTTTAAAAGAGATGCCAGAAAAATGTTAATGGTGTTTCCATAATTTATACTTCCTACTTTAATTTTCAATAGCAGTTATCCATCCTTTCTACAAGGTTTATCTAAGAAAGGAATTTGCCATTTTTTCTAGGACTTAAAAACAGTCAATAACTCAGAAAACTGGAGAGCAAACAATTCTGTAAGTCTGTTCTTATTTTATCACCATCTTAGTAAATATTTAAAAGAATTGAATCTAATTAATCACCACAGCCCACTATTTTCCTGCAAAAGATACTAAATCCATAGACAATTCTGTTTAGATGTGCATAAATATGGATGCCATATAACAAGAACAACAGAAAAAACCATTACACAAATAAAGAAATACTTTTGTCTATGTAGATTCTCAGTCATCCGGGTCATGATTGTCCCAAAGATGTTTTTTTAATAGGCAACTGCCCTTTGTTTTTCCTTGAAAATGTTCAGAACTGAAGAAGCTTCTTACATGAGAAATAAAATGTTTTCAAGGAAATCAAAGTCCAGTTGTCTTGAAAAAGCATCTTTGGGACAATCTACAATTTTAAAATACTTAAAACTTCTACAGTAGTCAAAGTCTACAGGGTGTGTGTGTGGGGGGAAGGATTATCACCACAGTGTTGTCAGCTTTCAAATCAAGAAATGGCTTCTGTAGTAAAGAATCCTTATTACTTTTTCAAGAAGCATGTTCAATTCTGACCTACATCTAAACCATTATAAACATTTACATGTATAATGTGGGAAGAAATTCAGGCCACGAATGCCAGAATGAAGAGCTCACAAGCAGCATTGCTTTTAAAGATGGTTATTCTGAGAACAGAGAACGTCTCTTTCTTGAACAAGTGTGCAAATGAAAAACAATCTAATAAAATCTTATCAGAGAGCCCATAAAAACTCAGCCAAACATTTGTCATGGATCAATTTGGGAGCTCTGAAATGGCAGTGGGAATTTCTAAGCACTGTACAGTATTAACTCCCTATTTATGAATCCAATTAAATAAGAAACTCTTCTATTAACATATGTGATACTATTCTTTTTCAAAAATTAAATTTCAGGGAATAATTGGAGATGGGAGTTAACAATAAAAGGAAAATGTCTTGGACAAATCATTATGGATTCTATCAGAAACAAATGTTTACCTAATATTCACAGACATCCTTGAAAAGGGAGATATATGAGAGCAAAATTAATGGCCTTAACTAGAGCAGTTGAAACAACATTAACATGATAAGAGCTATTATAGAATCCAATTACTTTTAACCAAAGTCCATTTCAGACATTTTATTAGAGACAGTGTCACATTAGTTATCTGCTATTTGCCTTCTGAGAACAGTTCTATTTTATAAGAATAGAATTAAAAAGTAGGTGTTTGCAAAGATGATAATTGATGGAAAGAAATGTCCTATATTCTCCTTTTGAATAGAATGTAATAATTCTATTGCTATTATTGTTACTATTGTAAGCATCATGACGGTCTTTGTTAGATTTATATCCTGTGAATTTTTCAGGACCACAAGGCAGTTAAATAGAGCTCTACCACCCTTTTATTTCACAACACTCCTGTGAGGGAAGCTGAGAGGAATGGGCCCAAATGGAAATGAAATGAAATAATTTTGTTGCAGTCCTTAACCAGTTACAAGGAAATGAGCATTCAAATACACAAAAAGCTAAATTAATAGTATCAAGATAATTAGGAAAGGTAGTTACAGATGAAGAATTTTGGCTAAAAGACAATGTTAAACTATGCTAAGGGGTTTGGTCAGGCTACACATATGCAATAGAGGAGAAAAGAATTTAAAATTAACAATCTAGATCAGAGGTCTCCAACCTGGGCAACTTTCAGCCTGGTGGACTTCAACTCCCAGAATTAATGGGTGAGCATAAGAGCACCAGCGTGCCTACAGTTCCGGTCCTAATGTTCCCTTTGGTTGTATTCATTTTGTGTGGTTATTTCATGCTTATACTTATATATATTTTTGTTTGACAAAATAAATAAATAAATTCCCCAGCCAGCTTTGAAGTCCACCAGGCTGAAAGTTGCCCAGGTTGGAGACCTCTGATCTAGATAATACAAACATTGAAACAGTAATATAAAATATAAATACAGAACATACACATGTAGGTTGGTACATACGTAATTAGGTAGAGATAGATAGATAGATAGATAGATAGATAGATAGATAGATAGATAGATAGATAGATAGATAGATAGATAGATAGATAGATCATATGCATACTGATAAATAAAACGATCAATTTACCCAGTCAATTTTCACCAATGAGGCATCATTTAAGACCTGGGCCTCTACAAGGATGTCTAATACCAGTTATTGAGCGAACCGGTAGCGGTGGCGGCCCACCCACCCAGACACTTCTGCATATGTGCAGAAGCATTGCGAGCGTGAGCACCCACAAGCGAACCAATTGCGCCAGGTTTTGGAACCTGTCCCTGATCTGAACCACTATACCATACTGGATAGCTGGCTCACTCTCTATTTCTCATGTCTCCTTATTTAGCCATTCATGATGGCTAGATTAGCATGAAAGGAACTAATGAATGGATAGCAATGAAACATTAAATACCAAGACATGCACTCTACACATATATATAACCTTCAGCCCTTTTCCTCACCTCACCTTTTGCTAAGGGATATTTTACTGCTCTTGGTTTGTGTGATCGTTGTTTCAACTACATTAAAATAAGGAAATTTCCAAAATTTCAGAGTCTAGCCAGTGTTCCTTGATTTGCTAACCTATCAAAATATTCACCTGGGTTTTGCTTCCTGGTGTGAAAACAGTCATCCTAGGACAGAAGAATTTGTATCTGGCTTGATTGGAACTGTCCAAGGTACTGTTTTCATCCTCATTCTGAGGGCTGCTACCTTCACTCAGAATATATTCAGCTGATTTCCTCAACTTTGGTTAAGCTCGATGAGATGCTAGCACAAAACAGATGCAGATCATAAATGTATTAAGGGATTTTTGATACACGCCTAGGCATACCAGAAACAAACTCTACACTCAGGTTCATAAACACAGAAATTATACAATGTCAGCAGAGAGGAGGAATAATAATAATAATAATAATAATAATAATAATAATAATAATAATAATAATAATAATAATAATAATAATAATAATAATAATAATAATAATAATAATAATATAATTATGATGAATCATAAGATTCATCATAATCATAAGAGAGGCGTGCATAAGAGCACAAACGTGCCTACCATTCCTGTCCTATTATTCCCTTTCATTATCTAATTAATATAGTTATTACATACTTATGTTTATATATATGCTTATATATTATATACTTGTTACATGTCAATGCTTATATATACTGTTATGACAAAATAAATAAATAAATAAAAAATAAATGTTAGTCACTTGCTATCTATGAGTGCATTGCATGTAGATATAAACTTTGTATGGACAAATATTATTGAAATGTGGGACTCAATTATACAGATTTAGATTAGATTAGATTAGATTTATTTGATTTCTATACCACCCTTCTCCCGAAGGACTCGGGGCGGTTTACAGCCAACATAAAACAATATTATCAATATTATCAATAAAATTAAAAACAATTTTAAAAATCTGATTCAATTTGGCTAACCCCATTAAAATTAGTAATAAAACAATAATAAAACCCCAATTAAAAATCATATTACATTACGCCAGACCTGCGCGGTGAAACAAAAAGGTCTTGAGATCGCGTCAGAAGGTCCGGAGGTTGGGGAGTAAGCGTAACCTCAGAGGCAGTTCATTCCAGAGGGTAGGTGCCCCCACAGAGAAGGCTCTCCCCCTGGGGGTCACCAGCTGACATTGTTTGGCTGACGGCACCCTGAGGAGACCCTCTCTGTGGGAGCGCACAGGTTGATGGGAGGCTATTGGTGGCAGCAGGCGGTCCCGTAAATAGCCTGGTCCTATGCCATGGAGCGCTTTAAAGGTGGTAACCAACACCTTGAATTGCAGCCGGAAACCACCAGCAACCAGTGCAGCTTGCGCAGGAGAGGTGTTATATGGGAGCTTCGAGTAGCTCCCTCTATTACCCGTGCAGCCGCATTCTGGACCAGTTGGAGTCTCCAAAATACAGTATGTTAAAAATTAGCATGACAGTTCTATAAATGTATTAGAAATATACTGTATATGTACTTGAATAATTATGTGTGTGTATGTGTGTATGTATGTTTGTATGTATGTATGTATTCAAAAAAAAAGGAAGAGTTAGGTTATGGTAACCAGCAATCCCTACAAATAATCCCACATACCTATTCCACTTTTCATTTTATGGTAGTTTAATCATGTGGATCTGATGAAACAAACTGCAGATCACAGCAGCTTATGGCTTTTAATAAAGTTTGATCATCCCAAAAGATGATACCAGACTCTTTCTGAACGTCAGTTAAAATAATGTACTGACTGTGGCTTAAAGGATTCAGATTCAGTGTAGTCAAGAGAGTAAATCCATCTAAGGACAGATAGGAGAGAAGGATCAGGCAGTGACAGACACAACAAAAAGGTGTATTGAAAGATAACAATTACTTTTTTCCTCTACAAATTTGCCTTCTATAGTGCTCAAATAATTGTTATATGCCCAACTGATAAGAAAGTACTTAATTACAAATAAGGATGTTTGGCATAGAAACAGCAATTTTGGTGAAACATCAAGGGATGAACAATTCCATTCAAAGTTGTAAAACATGCTCAGTAACATAATGGACATATCAATAAAAAATAAGAGGACTTGTTTTGGTCTGGCTAGAAAGTGGGAGACTATGAGTTCAAGTCCCACATTATCCATGGAGGACAACTAGGTGATCTTGGGCCAGTCATTCTCTCTCAGCCCAATCCACCTCACAGGGCTGCTGTTGTGGAGAAAATTGGAGAAGGAAGATTTGTTGGATATGTTCTCCACCTGGAGTTATTTGTAAAAATAATAATAAAGGCAGGATACAAATACCTAAGATCAAGTAAAGTAAAGTTGAATACTAGGAATAGTGTGTGGTTTGCTATGATTTTTCTTGAACACTATATCAGCTGGTGTGGCTTTGGTAACAAGAAACACAACAGGAAAATAAAAATTCTAATTTAGACTAAGGCCACCCAATATTTTGCTACTATAAAAAGTCAAAAAATCTGAAGTTAGATTTTTGACAGTAAAAGAGATGGGTTCAGGCATATTGAAATTGCAACTTCATCATGTGGTCTTATTGCTAAGAAAAGCCATGTAAAAATTGAGCCATTTGTAAACTTACATCATTCTGAGATTCTAAGATTTTATTTTGATTTTGGCTCTTATCATTTTTAATGAATATGGTTAATGAGTGATAATCAGTTGCATATTATTCATTTTGACAAGCTAATGATGTGAGCAGAAAAGATATATAAAAATAAAGACAAAATCACCTTAAAGATGTTGAAGAAATTTGACCAGTGTGAAATCTGGTGCAAATTGAACTGATTTATACTTTTGAGATCCATGTGTAGATTTGCACAGAACTAGATTTTGCATTTCTCTAATTTTTTTCATGTAGTTCAGTCCTTGGCTTACAAAAAAGGAAATGGATAAATCCTATTTAAAAGTAAGCAAGTTGTAGAAATAAATTTCTAAATATATACACCAGAGATAGTATTTAGCAGGTTCTGACCAGTTCTGAAGAACCGGTAGCAGAAATTTTGAGTAGTACGAAGAACCGGTAAATACTAACTCTGACTGGCCCCGCCCCCACCTATTCTCTGCCTCCCGAGTCCCAGCTGATTGGGAGGAAATGGGGATTTTGCAGAATCCTTCCCCTGCCACGCCCACCAAACCATGTCCACCAAGCCATGCCCACAAAACCAGTAGTAAACATTTTTGAATCACACCACTGATATACACACATGGAGAAACATTTTAATGAGTTTCTGTTTAAAATGTATTTCTGTGTCATGAACTAAAATATAAAAGACAGACATATAACTAAGTATACATTCACACACACACACACACACACACACACACACACACACACACACACACTACCACCATGTACCATTTCCTTTGTGATACAGTACATTCACAATAAAATTTTATTAGCTCCTGGATTAGCTGAGTGAAAATCCTATTTCAACATTCTGCTTCCCTAATTACTTCTGGTTGGTTGCCAATACTGTGGGTAGATTAAAAAATGTAATTTTTTTTCCAGATTTTGCATATTTGCAAATATGTTCCCTCTGAATATTTTGTTCCTTTCTTGTCTCATTACTTTGATTCCACACATGAGAAATTCATTTCTTCAACTCCCTACTTTTCCTCCTTTCTCTTTACTGCTTCCATTCATGTTTGCAGTCTTCCCATCCAACCATCACTTCAAGTTCAAATCAATGGACAGGCTTTGGACAAAGTCTCTTTCTCAGCTGAATCCATCTCACATGATTATTATAAGGGGGAAGCGGGAGAACTATCTTCAGTGTGGAATACTGGATGAGCTCCCGAAACCGAGCTGACATTCAGCTTCCCCTTCAACTCCAATGATCAATGAGTGACTTTAGGCCAGTTCTTCTCCCTCAGCATAACCTCCTTGATGAGGTTCGTGTTACTGAAACCCTAGGGAAAGGACAGCACAATCAAGTTTTCCAGAAGAAGCACAGAAAAACACATGACTCTGAATAAAGAAATAATACATGGGGAAAAGGACCAAAAGCGAGAGGCAGCTGAAAGGAGTGAAAATCACTCTGACTGATCTGTCACACCTCAAAAATAAATAAATAAAGATATCTGAGGCTTAATATTATACCAACTTCATGTTGCTTCCGAGGAAAAAAAGAATTATCTTGGTGAAAAAAGCCTGCAAGTGTTATTCCACAGAGATGTTGCAAAGCTCATTAAATATGAAAATTGCCTCACATAGACGGGGCAGAAGAGTCTTCTCCTGTGCGGTCAGGAATGTTTAACAATCCTTCACCATCCTTTTGTTAACCATATTCAATTCTTCTCTCCATTTAAACTTTTCTTTTGAACTTCCAATCTAATTATCTCAAGGGATGAAGAGTTGGCCCTTAATTTGAAAACATGTTATTTTAGGCAGCCCTCTTTAATAAAACATAGGGAAGAATCTTCTCTTTGCCCACCCTTTTCTTATTTTACCAGCAGGATGAAAGAATTCCCAGTAGGGCTGGACCTCGGCAATGGAAACAAGTAATTAGGTCAAGTTGTTCTTCAAGATTAAAAGCCACAGGAGGAAGAAACGGGAATACTTCTCCAAATAAATCCATCTTGTTTCTAAACAGAGGCTGATGAAACTAGAGCTCCAGTGATGCATGGCAGGGGTTCTCAAATATCAAACATATGTTCAGGTACAATATGCTTAACCAAAACCCAGGCAAACTAATAACTGGAATTGCACAATACACCGAGAACTTGGTTAGAGATTTGTTTTTACAAATTAGTTTGATGCCTGGACCCAGGTCATTTGGTTAACTGAATTTATGAATGCAGCCAATGAAGGATTATGATATAAAAATGTGGATTGCAATCCAGGTTGCAGCCCAACATATTTGTTTTTGGTTTAGGAACCAACAAACTCCAATGGTTTACAAAAAGGCTACAGCTGTACAGGTGTTCTTGTTATTACTTTAAGTAGTAATAAACTCCTAGCCAATTAGCTTTCTCTGCATTGAACAAGAAAAAAAGGGGATTAATGTCCCTCTCCCCGCTTCTTCAAGGCAGTGAGAAAAACTGTCTTCCTGCTACCCCAAAGGAATGAAGGTAGGGGCTGCTCTTTTTTAGAAGATGTCTGAAAAATGGAAGGTGGGCCATGGGGGATTTGTGTGTGCCCTTCATTGTCCAGTCTATGAACTGATGTAACTAATATTCCATGCAGTAGATGGATGCTAAATTTTAATAAAAAATAAAACAACACAAAATAGACTTTAGTGGAAATGCACATGGACATTCAGGTTTATTTTTATAAACAAAAACTCACAAACTGAATGTCCAAGGAAAGCAATTTCTCAGCTGCTCCAATTCAAATAGCTACCATTGACTTAAAAGTCATTATGTGATAATTTATGACAGCTGAGCAAAAGAACAGAAACTTTTAAGGTAACCACCTGGGCAGTGGTGGGGTTCAGCCAGTTCGCCCCACTTCGGGAGAACCGGTTGTTAACTTTCTGAGCAGTTTGGTGAACTGGTTGTTGGAAGAAATCATTAGGGCAGAGAACCGGTTGTTAAATTATTTGAATCCCACCACTGCACCCAGGTGTTCATAGAGAGGTCAGTCTCAGAAGGAACAATCTTCCAGATCTCACTGAAGATAACCTCCAATAAAATCACTGAGCACAATTTTGGGTTACATTCCTTGGAAATATGCAACATGTTATGCAAACTAATAAGAATCACCTGGGGTTGTCATCTTTAATCACCATCATCCATTCTCATATTACATTTGCAGGCTAAACAATTCTTATGGAAACAAAGGACCACAGTGACATGCTTAATTCACTTCAAACAAAATAATAGGAAATAGAAAACCCACAAGTTATTTGAGTTTATCTCTGAGTGCAACATTAATCCTCAACCACCCAAAAAATCAAAACGAACTGATCCCTCCTAGCCAAATGTTAGTATTTGCATTTCAGCAATACAGCCTTTCCCTGCATTTTTGCATTTTCAAAGCTGGAATATGAAACCTAAGACTATCAGTGCATTTAATTCCTTAAATGATGATTTTTGCTAAAACTGGCCACAATTAATGTCCTGAAACTATTATTGTTTTGAGCCATCAATAATAATTGCAAGCCAATTTATATCATCATCATCATCATCCCTAATGACAAGATGGAGAATAAGTGGTCAACGCTTTTGCAACAATAGTAGATCCTGAGATGCAGTAGAACAATGGAAGGGAGCAGTGGAAAACCCCCGGGCAAGCTGAATGTCAACTTGAAAACTGAAAACTGAAACTAATAATTATCTCTGGGTGAGACATTTAATCATATATATATATAAATCATATATAAGTAGTCCTTGACTTATGTCTAGTCTTTAAACTATTGTTCAAAGTTACAACAGCTTTGGAAAAAGTGACCTGTACTCAAATTTATGACCATCACACCACCATTGATCGCAATCTGAGTGCTTTGCAACTAGCTCACATTTATGATAAGTTGTACCATCCTACTGTTACATGATCACAATTTGCAACTTTTTTTTTTTGCTAATTTAAAAAAAAGGGCAAAAAATGAGCATTGGAGAAACTAGGTTCACTTAGCAACCATGGATTTACTTAACAATTGCCATAACAATTGTAAAATTGGACCCAACACATCTTATGACTACAATAACGTATGATGGACTTGGATGCCAATTGTGTTTGTAAGTTGAGCATTGCCTGTAATCAAGCAATATATTTGCCCACAGAGCTTAAATTTTACTTTTCTGCTCTGAAATATGAACTTATGTAAACTGTATGCATAAAGAAACTGCAAGTGGAAGCACAGATATATCAAATGAAGATTATTATTATTTTTTTGTCTTGGAAGAGGTAAGGATCAGTGCTGGGGAAAGATTAATTTAGCCTGCTAATCCTAAATGGCCACATGTGTTAGAATGCATTAAAGGTAGTTCTCAACTTATATTCACAACTGGGACCAGAACATCCATTGCTAGGTGATGCAGCAATGGATGTTGCTGAGTTGCACCTGATTTATGACCTTAGCCTTCCTAACTGCTGGTAACTGCCTGGACAAGTCATGGTTTTCTAGGAACTTTTCTGAAAATGGTTTGCCATTTCTTAGGACTGAGAGAGAGTGGCCCAAAATTATCCATTTGGATATGTGCCTAAGGCAGGTCTAAAACTTCTGATTTCTATCCTGGTGCTTTTAACCACATGCTTTTTATTTTCTGCCCATGGCTATGATCACTATCCTGAAGTTATCTATGCTTTTAAAGATGCAAGTCACAACTTGAACAAATTTTAATCATTAAAAGGGAGTTAGAAGCATTTTAAATAAAGAAAAATTCAATTGATCTTTGTCCCATTTTTTGTTCTTATTGATGTCTAAAGATTGAAAAAAGAAACAGTCCTACATGGGTTGAAGGAGAGGATTTCATAGCTAGTGATTCAAAAGACAAGTTAATCTCAGAAAATGGGCTTTGCTTCTTTAAAAGCATAGTGTTTTGTCCTTGTTTGAAGCTTTGGAAATGAATCTAATAAGCATATTTTCTGCATTCTGCCTTCCCAGTGACAGTGGTGGCGATCTGCGGCTCTCCAACCGTAGCTCAAATAGAGTGCTCAGCAAATCATACACTGACAATGCTAAATGGTATGGGAGGAAAGGGTTGAAACCTGGTGGTTTTTTGTATTTAGTTATTTTGACTTTCTTCAAACTGAAACTAAATATGGTACCAGGGAAGTGATGAAAGAATGAAAGGCTACTTGCTATAAACAAAACCAGCAAGAATCATTTGCAAAATAATCTAGAAGAATAACACCTCCTCTGCTATTTATTACAGAAGTCTGCCCCCTTTTTTCCCCCAATTGTACCTGTGACTCTGAGAAAAGATGGGGCTGCTTTAATAAGTTGACTCATCTGACTCAGTAACAGTGGTGGGTTGCCCCCGGTTCAGACCGGTTCACAAGAACCGGTAGTAAAACTGGCAGGTGGCTCCACCCACTGACCCAGATGTCATCAGGAAGCGCGTGGAGTCCTGTTGCGAACCGGTAGTAAAATTAAGTAGAACCCAACCCTGCTCAGTAATGTTAACACAACTCTTTAAGCAGCCATATCTTTTTCAGGTATACAAGAAAGGCTGAAAAAAGGCTGATTGTTTTAATAAAGAAAGGGATATGCTGTGCTTGTGTGAGCCTGAAAGCTCTTTTTTCAATTTTTCTCAAAGCACGCACACCCCTAAAATTATGCAAATTGAAAAAAGTACAGCTTGACATCTTACTAACCTATTGAAATTCTAATTGTTAATAGTCATTTTCTCTCTCTACTTTGTATCAAAACATATAGGAAGAATAGGCCTGCCAATTTTCTTTCAAATCTTTAGCTTCCAAATATTTTCAGTCATTTTAATTCCACCTAATGTTCAGGCATTTTGTACTATTGCACAATAATCATTTCAGCAGCAACAAAATTAGCTTTCTGTTCTATTATTACTAAAAACACAGTCTCTTTTTCTTTCCAGTATATTTGCACATAGCTTTACAGTTATTGCAGCCTACTTCATCATTTTTCATTTTGATCCCTCCAGAGAACTGCTTCAAAATGCAGCTGCCTGCTTTGGAATTTCTATCCAAACCTACTCATAATGCCACTCTTTGGGAAATAAACAACAAGCCAAAATTCAGCAGCTTCTTCCAAAATTCAAGCAGTAACAATAATTATCAGATGTTTTTCCATCACCTTGTATGTCAGCCTAAATCCCATCCTGGCTACCTTTGGTTGGTACTTGGCAGAAAAGGATGGTGTGCCAGGAAGTCAGAAGAAAAGATGGGATGGGAGCAAAACTAAAAATTCAATCCTAGCACTTATGCTTTTAAAATCAGAAATAGTAATATAGCGTGAACTGGAAAAGTATGTTTTGCAAACTAACCCTATTGGGGTTTATTCAGCAAATAAGCTACAGAAGACCAAGGTAGGGAACCAGTGCATAGACTTATTTGCTAGAGACGCCCTGAGAAACTATTTTTTTTTATTTATTTATTTTTGTCAAGCATGTATTAGATAACAGATATAAGTATAAACATGATTATGAATACATGAAATGGATACAAATAAAAAAGATTGTCAGACCTGGAAGCCATATTTTATCTTTGTGCCTTCGGGTTCCAGGCCTACCACAATCCTACTGTGGGAAGTTGGGAGTGGGGGATAGCACAGAGTGAAGTAGATTATAGCCATAATAAAATTCTTTGTAGAAAGTCAAGGCCAAGAGGCCCTGTAGCTGTGTCAAGAAGGAGAGGAGGATATATTCTATTCCAGACTGGATATGATTGGAGACGTGGTGGACATGCGGGTGATGTGGGCAAGGTCTTGAACTTTCTTTTGGGTGAGAAAAAACCCGGAAGCTCTCAGATTCAGGTTTTCCCAGATGTGCCAATATGACCTCTCTAATAAAAGTTAACTTTGAGGAACTTCAAGTCTCAGAGTTTGATTTCGTTGTGGGTGTTACTTGGAATCCTGACAGGGATATTAGGACAGGGATGGTAGGCACGCTGGTGCACTTATGCATGCCTCTTACAGACCTCTTAGGAATGGGGTGAAGTCAACAGTAGACAGTCTAAGGTTAAAATTTGGGGGGTTTGGGGAAGAAACCACAGAGTCAGGTAGTGCATTCCAGGCATTGACCACTTTGTTTCTGAAGTCGTATTTTCTGCAATCGAGTTTGGAGTGGTTTACCTTAAGTTTGTATCTATTGTGTGCTTGTGTATCATTGTGGTTGAAGCTGAAGTAGTCATTGGCAGGTAGGACATTGTAGAAGATAATTTTATGTGCTACCCTTAGGTCAGACCGAAGGCGGCATAGTTCTAAATTGTCTAAGCCCAAAATTTCAAGTCTAGTGGCATAAGCACTTGCAAGCAGAGGAGTGGAGGACTCTTCTTGTGAAATATCTCTGGACTTGCTCAATTGTATTAATGTCTGATATGCAGTGCAGGTTCCTGACAGATGAGCTGTATTCGAGAATTGGTCTAGCAAATGTATTGTATCCTCTAGTTAGCAATACAATATTACCAGAGAAGAAGCTATGCAAGATTAGGTTAACAACTCTTAATGCTTTTTAATGTTGTTATAGTGGGCTCTGGATTGGAAGTTTTAAAGCATGGGGTATCCCTTGATTCTTTAAATAGCTCTTAATGTAGTTCTTGGTTGAGTGTTACTATGTCTCAGGAACCATCTCAGAAATTGTCAGATGAGATCATAATCTTGCATAAGCCAATTTTGGAAATGCTTAACTTGCTAAGGATAATGTAAAATGTTTAATTATAATTAGCAGCTGTTCAAAGCCTAGCTTCAATGGGAATATTCATTAGATATTTCCATATGTATCTAAACTACCCCTCCCTCCTCACTTTTGTGCACGTTTTCCATAGGCAAACATTCTCTCTCTCCCTCTCTCTCACATGCCTCTACAGGCACATGAACATACCAAGTTTAAGTTTAATGAGGCATCATTCCTTTGGATTGCTGAAAGGCTTCAGAAGCTGAAAAGAAAACCAAGAGGTTAATAGCTAAGATGCTTGAGGTTCTGCTCATGGGACACCCTTGGAAGAGCAAAGCTTTAGATGTTTAAATTTAAAAGAAACAGCCCAAGTGATGCTATGCCTTTTGCTCTTGAGTGGAGAGAACACCATTGCAAGCTGGTTCTCTTGTGTAAAGCAAATGCCCTTGCAAAAACAAATTCAAACTCACTTGTTACATGGAAGAATGGAAACAGGGTCATCTGAACTGCCTTACCCTTCGCAAAATGTTGACTGTGTTGATGTGTGAAGTAAAATGCTGGCATGATGGGGAGTATACAAGTTTGATAATTAAAGATGTATGCTAGCTATATAAATAAGTAAATAATGTACCAAGACAATAAAGTGCTGCAATAGGACAAAATAAAAATTCAGGATCAGTAAGTTTTAGAGGTACATATAGTTCTTTATTTCAGTGTCTCTCTTCAAACAGTGAAAGCGTTCTGTTCTCAATGTGGTGTCTTGGGGTTTTCTGTATTAGGTAAAGAAAGCCTCTACAAACAGGGAATTTAAAGTTTACATTTTATCATTCTTTGTTTATCAAGGTTGTAACAAAGCTACAATTTTTTTACTATCCCCAAAACTCCAAGTTTATAGAAAGGCAAATATAGATAAGAAATCACTGAGCTTCAACCCTAAATGTGTGCACGCACACAAAAAGTCTAGAATGGTTTAGCAATGGATTGTTCTCCAGCAGTACCTGATATTGTTGAACTATTCCAATTACAAAGATTCAGTGTCAAACACAACCTTAGCCTAAAATCTCCTTCCTGAAACTAAACTGAAATGAAAATTGTATGGTTAATTTTTATATATCTTTGCCGCTACTTGATTTGTCTCATGCTTTTGTTACTTCTATTTCTTTATCCTTTTAAACTATCTAGCCTGATGAATACTTCTGGAAACCTCACACAATTGCACACCATTTTGCCAAAGTTTTGGTCTGTGTGAATTTAGCAAAGCTGGCTCTCTAGATTAGCCACAGTGCTACTGAGTTATGTCTACTTTGTGGCTTCGTACAATTTCCAAATTGGTATCAGGAACCATTTGCATCATAGTGATAAGTCCATTCCCTTAGTTATTTCTAGCCCAATTCCAGGATGTTGCAAGAACGGAGATGAGCTTTTTATGACTTCAGGCAGGTAAAGGGAAGAAAGAATTAAGTTGCCCTCCAAGGTCATCTTTACCAGGCTTTCACTAAATGGGCCTTCCCTGAGGATTCATAAAATTGAAAAACCTGTTTGTCATATATTAAAACACTGAAATGAGGTAGATCAAATATTATTAAACTTCTGAGCAAAAATTATTAGAAGTAGGACATCCAGCTCCAATTTTAATATAACCTCAAATGGTGGCTGGAAAGAAGAAGAGGGATAGAGAAAGGGATAGGCAACAAACAATATTAAAGAAGACTAAATGTTTTATCCAGTGGTGGGATTCAAGTAATTTAACAACCGGTTCTCTGCCCTAATGATTTCTTCCAACAACCAGTTTGCCAAACTGCTCAGAAAGTTAACTGGTTCTCCCGAAGTGGTGCGAACTGGCTGAATCCCACCACTGGTTTTATCCCAGCATGCCACTGGAATCCAATCCTGCAAGGAAAATAAAGATTGAAGTGCATTTTTATCTACACCTATTTACCTTTCTCTTAGCTCTATTTTTAAGAAACTGTTCTCATAAACCGGAGATGGTGAACCTATGGCACACGTGCCGGAAGTGGCATGCAGAGCTATCTTTCCACGCACGCCAGCCGTTGCCCGTTGTTCTTCCGGGTTCTGCCGCTGGTCTTTGTGTGCACAGGACTGCCAAAAACCGGAACAGTAGCTCCCTGGCATGCATGTGCACACTGGAAACCAGAAGCTCAGCTTCCTGGAGTGTGCATGCACACGGGTGGGAACTGCTCTTCCGGTTTCTGGCACTCCCCCGGGTGCGCTCCCATTTTGGCACTCGGTGCCGAAAAGGTTTGCCAACACTGCCATAAACACTGATTTCATTTGTTTCCCTGGAGAGCTGGAGCAAGAAGATATGAGAGGAGACACCTTGTCTTAGGACCTATAACATCTGAGGTCCTCTTCCCTTGACTCCAGAGTACTTTTTTAGACAAAGTTTTTGAAAGCAGTTTGATGTAATTGATTGAATAAACCAAAGCAAACCACAATTGGCTCCGTTTATTGAAAATGCTAACCCATTTGCCATGGATGGGATAGCTGTGGCCATAGGCGTCTGGTATGAAGTGCATGAATTTCCTTATTGAGTCACAATGTTACAATGTGCAAACTCCCCATGGTTCCCCACCAGATCAACTATGATGCCTCAGCAACAACAGCCAACTTAGCAAATAGAATAGGCTTCTGATAGCAATATTTACCACCACCTGGAGAGTTAGAATGTTCCAGTCCTGTCTTAAATTCAGTTAAACTCAAACTGCCCAAGGAGCTGCTGATCCAGTTCTACAGAGGAATTATTGAGTCTGTCATTTGCACCTCTATAACTGTCTGGTTCAGTTCTGCAACCCAACAAGAAAAACACAGACTTCAGAGGATAATTAGAACTGCAGAAAAAATAATTACTACCAACCTGCCTTCCATTGAGGACCTGTATACTGCACGAATCAAGAAGAGGGCCGTGAAAATATTTGCAGATCCCTCGCATCCTGGACATAAACTGTTTCAACTCCTACCCTCAAAACGACGCTATAGAGCACTGCACACCAGAACAACTAGACACAAGAACAGTTTTTCCCCGAAGGCCATCACTCTGCTAAACAAATAATTCCCTCAACACTGTCAGACTATTTACTGAATCTGCACTACTATTAATCTTCTCATAGTTCCCATCACCAATCTCTTTCCACTTATGACTGTATGACTATAACTTGTTGCTGGCAAAGCTTATGATTTATATTGATATATTGACCATCAATTGTGTTGTAAATGTTGTACCTTGATGAACGTATCTTTTCTTTTATGTACACTGAGAGCATATGCACCAAGACAAATTCCTTGTGTGTCCAATCACACTTGGCCAATAAAAATTCTATTCTATTCTATTCTATTCTATTCTATTCTATTCTATTCTATTCTATTCTATTCTAAACAAAATGCTAGCATTAGTAGAAGATATGGTAAAAAGCTAAAAGCAAACAAGCCAAAGAGTAGTTTAAAGTGATGTATGAAACCGGTCATTGTCAAACCAGTTCTAATTATGACTGGTGCTCTTAAGGCAGAACACCTCAAAGTGTGTTTATAAATTATAGATTCCAATAGCAGAACTCAAATTCAGCTCTTTTAGCACCTTTTAACCATTCCCTCTTCTCCCCCAAGGAGCAGTTTATTTATTTATGTTTTGGATTTATGTGCTGCCCATCTCATCCAGATTGTCCAGTAAAAAGACAAGCTTGATGCCATCTATGTGTTGCTAACCATTGTCATTTAAGTGTGCGTGTGGTGGAGGGAGGCACGGGTGGGGGGGGGAGAGAGAAAGCTATGCTGACATGAATTAAGAGAATAGAAACTATTACGGAATACTTAATGTATTTCAAGGTCTTTTTATCCTGAATTACCAAGAAAATGACTAGCAACAACTGCAAATCAAAAATTGTAGTGATCTGTATAGCACAGTCCTCTTTTTCTCAACCTCATTTTTTATTCTTTATAAGCATGTTGAGGAAACCAATATTTACAGAACCATTTGATGATACTTGCAATACAATTCTGTTTCATAAGAGTAACACACACACACACACACACACACACACACACACACACACACACACGGCAGTGTCAGCAAAATTAGCCTGCCTTGGACAAAGAGGGATCCAGTGGAAGAGAATACAGTATCTGTGCCTCAGAGTTAACTATGGAGTTCCTGGTTGGTTGGTTGTTTGCAGACCTTCCATTACCTGATTAGGTAGCATCATCAGTACTAATGAGTGTAGGGTTTGTTAGGAATGCTAATGATATTACCTCGTTGGGTAGCAAAACTTCTACAAGCAAACAACCAAGGTTAGAGAGCATCAAAAATCCCACAAAGTAGGATATTTGTGAAGATGGAAAGATAAAGTAATTATGATTATATGATGAGGTTTCTCTTCATGGTAATTTCCACAACAGCTATAGAGAAGTAACACATAGTTTAATTGTTAGGATCTATTTTATGATCTTGTAGGTTCTTTTTAGCTGGGCTAAACTCTTCTTTAATATCACATTTTTCCCCCAGACATATTGTCAGAGTTTAAGCCCAGTCAAATAATTACGAGTCTTTTCACTACATGAGATGTATACTACACAGGTGTTATCCCCAAAAGCAGAATAAGTCCAAGCTTCTTAGAGTCACATTGGAAAGATTGTAAACATATACAGTTACTTAACTACCAAGAAAGAAATACCAGTAAGCTATAAAAGGAACTGTTTACCTCAAATATCCCCTTTACTTTCAAGAATACTTCTGGACCTTGCATATTTCTCAAGGGTAGTGCTGGAACATAAATTTAACAGGTAACTTCAACACAGTAATGAGCCCACCTAGTCACCATAAATACAGGTATTCTGAGATGGAGAACAAAGGCTAGAAAAAGTGCCGGGAGCAACTTCAGTAAACTTGCCTTCTGCTAAGTGAGTGTTCTGTGACTTGCCATGTCAGCCACAATAGAGATGTGTATACAATACCATAACATATATTAAACTGAGATTATATGCAAGGTCAAAACATTTCATGAAAAATTAATAAGCCTTTTGTTATATTCTGATACTCCTGCAAAGTCTTAGGTTTGGTATGTGACTTCCATCACAATGAGGTGTTATGACTTATTCAATAAACCAAGTTTAAGACAAATGATAGCTTACTGAAAAATTCCGCACGAGCAGAGGTATTGTTAGCTGAAGGAAGGATCTCAGAATGGCACTTCTAAAAGTGTTTTGTTGCTGTCAATTTCCCTCTGTTCAATATGTAAACAGGTCCCCTAGTCTCACATCTAGAAATCCATAGAGTTGAAAAGTGGCTAAAATATGATTTCCCCAGAATAGCTGAAAATGATTGTTTGATGGATCTGTGTTAGCCCTACTGTTTACTGTCATTAATAATTCTCTATTGCTCCCCAACAGTGTCTTGATTCAATTACTCTCCCATTATATAAGAAAGGTCATAATAAAAATCCCGCTTTCTCCCAAGTAGCTGATTGTTAATAAGCAGCAAATTCTGTTTTTATATATCATAAACTTTCAGATTGGATGCATTCAGAAAATATCTTGACCCTCAAACAGGCTTTAGATTAGGATATTCCACCATGGATCAGTGCGGTTTGCACCATTTAGCTGAAAACCACTCGAGCGCTACCAAAGATGCTCTTCATGTTGCTTTTATTGATTTAAGGGCAGCCTTCAATTCCTCAAGAGAGTTCTAAGTTCTATCAGTCATTGGCATCTTCTTTATTGATAATTTCGTTAGTTCAAAATACTGCAGTGCAGAATAGAGACAATTACAATGGTAATTTAAACTACCTCCATCTTTATCTCAGAGGAGTCCTGGCCCTTCATTATTGTGACTCTTTCTAAGCCATCAAAGTAAGATTTTTGTATTAGTGTGATAATTGTAAAGGATTCAGTAATTTGTTAATATTAAATGCCAGGTTCATTTAAAACAAAATACTTGTTAAGTAAAAATGGTTTGGGTCATCCATCAAATCAATCAAATTTTTATTATGGTCATAAACCAGCATGGCTTGGATCATTTATTCAAAGCATGTAATTTTAAAGATTTAAAGACTGCACTCATGCATTCAGTCAGGTAAAACTTAGATTAAGCTACACGTTTGAAAACACACATCATTTCCACTGATCTTCAACAACAGAATGTTTGTACAATATAAGATATTTTAGACAATGTACTTTTGTGCTCAAGCAAAAACCTTCAACTAGGGACTCATTAAATTATGAATAAATAACCACCAGAATCACCACTAGTCATTGTAAATATTTGGCTTAAGTCTATCTTGACCTGTCCCCTGATCTTTCTCTTGAATACGTTGCATTCATCTTTTCTTGGAGAACTCAAGCGGGCTTTGTAAATAGTGCACCACCCAGCACAGATCAACTCCATAGCCAAGACACTCATCTCCAGAACAAAACGCTTAGCTGACGAACAACACCTAAAAACTGAACTACACATTCTTAATAACATACTAACATCCAATGGATTCCAAAGAAACAAGATTACCAAACTAATCCATAAAGAAACCCCCACTTAAATCCAAGACAGCGAACAAGAAAATGGCAAAGCCATCCTCCCATATATAAAAGGCACCAGAGACAGAATCAGCAAGATTCTCCACAAACACAACATCAAGACAGCATTCTGCACAAACCAAAAAATATCCACCATCCTAACAAACCCCAAAGACAAAATTGAGTTAGAAAATCAAGGAGTATATGAAATCCCATGCACCGCCTGCAGTACCACATACATCGGCCAAACCAACAGAAGAATAAGTGCACGCATTGAAGGACATAAGAACTCAGTCAGAAAAAAGGAACCAACTTCTTCCCTGGTCCAACACCTTAAAGCCACAGGACATAAAATTGACTTTAAAAATACCAGAACTATCGCCAAAACTGAACACTTTAACAACAGTATAATCAGAGAAGCCATCGAGATAGAAAAACGCCCACACAGCATGCATAAATGAGATAATACCTCGCGCCTACCAGCCATTTGGAAACCCGCCCTTATCGACAAACAAGTCCCTAACATGAAGAATAACGCAAGATCCACACTCACGAGTGCCACACAGCATGTCACCACCATACATCCACGTGGAAAGCAGACTCAAACCCACACCGATAATGAAGCACGACCACGGACCAGAAGCCAGACTGCAGCTGCATCATTAGCCATTTCAAACGCCTCCAATCCATACATGCAGCAGACTGACACCCACCATGAAGATGTAGCACGACCACAAACGCGAAGCCAAACAACAGCAATGCAGCTCACCAACTCAAATCCCCCTGCAACTCAGACAAACCTGAGCACAACCAAGCCCCCCACCACCCAAACAGAACACACCCCCAGCAAATCAGAGCACAGCCAACCCTACCATCCAATCAGAGTACAGCCAAACCCCCAACCAATCAGAACACACCTCCACCCAATCAGAACACAGCCAAGCTCCCAACCAATCAGTTCAAACTCCCACTAGCAGTTAAAAGGAAGAAACAGCTGCGACCACATATTGCTCCTAGAAGCACGAAGCTGTGGACACCAGCCTGAAGATGACGAATGAGACTTCGTCGAAACGTTGCCAAGACACTTCCAATTTTACGTGGGATAAAACCCAAATAACCAAAGACCTACATACAAACACCCGCGAAAACCTCAGAAAATATATATATATACACACAATATAATCATAAATGAATCCCAGATGCTGACCACCTGAATTTTAATTATGTTACTGCAATGGTTGTAAGTACAATGACTAATTGTAAATAACCTTTTTCAGTTTCATCATAACTTTGAACGGTTGTTAAATGAGTGGTCATAAGTCAAGAACTACCTTTACACTGCTCCGAAACATGATTGCAAGTGCATGCTCAAAACAAGGACAAAGTAAGACAAAGTAAGATTAGGGCATTTCCATATCCTAAGACATATCATGGCAACTCTCAAAGAAACTATTTTGAGCATCAGTGAGTAAACAAATGCTGAAGTTATATACATCATAAGATTTCAGGCAATCTCAGAAAATTTAATTAAATACATGGGTTTTTAACTTGTTATATATAGGGTAGTTATAATCTGTCTGACATGTAACTGGCTCCTGTATAGCCCCTAGGTCTTCTCTTACCTGTCCCCCCTGCCCTCACCATCTTGTCCCAATTCACACTATATCAGTCTAGCTACCTATATATTGATGAAATGAAGTGCAATTTATGAAAGCATCTGCCTTTTAACATTTTTTTAGTTGGAAAAAGTACTATCAGATTCTTTTTGCTTTTTTGCTCTCCAAAAAATAATTACTAGCTGCTTTGCTTTACACCAAAATGAAACTTTTTTTTTTTTTACTATTACCTTGCTTGCTCAAAAATGGAGAGAAAAAGTTCAGGTCTAAATTTAATATGACCACTTCCTTGGAAAACACATTGCTAGATATATAGAATTTATCAAGAACTTTCAAATACTTCTGCTCTTTTTCCCCTGTAGAGAAAAACAAAGGACAAAACACACACACACAAATACAAGATTGATACAGACAACCATAGCACTTTCATAACTTGTCCAGCTCTCACCAACAACAGCTCATTACCTGGTATTATCATAATTGTTATTAATTGGGCCTCTGGTGGCTCAACAGGCTAATGCAGTCTGTTATTAACAGCAGCTGCTTGCAATTACTGCAGGTTCAAGTCCCACCAGGCCCAAGGTTGACTCAGCCTTCCATCCTTTATAAGGTAGGTAAAATGAGGACCCAGATTGTTGGGGGCAATAAGTTGACTTTGTATATAATATATAAATGGATGAAGACTATTGCTTGACATAGTGTAAGCCGCCCTGAGTCTTCGGAGAAGGGCGGGATATAAATGCAAATAAAATTAAAAATTAAAAAATTAAATTAAGTTTATATTCCACCTGACTACAGAGACTCTCGAGAGCCAGTTTTATGTAGTAGTTAAGGCATCAGGACAGAAATTGTTAGTTCTGACTTAGATACAAAGCCTGTTGGGTGATCTTGAGTCAGTCCACTTTCTCTTAGCTGTAGGAAGGAGACAATGGCAAGCGACTTCTGAAAAATCTTGCCAAAGAAACTGCAGGGACCTGTTCAGGCAGTCTCTAAGAATCAGACATGACTGAATGTAGGAAAAATATCTGTGACTCTGAGTGATATAGAAATTATTTTAAACATTAAAACAAAAAAAAAGATAAAGCTGGCAGAATAACAAGTTGAAAACAAAGAAAATAATCTGAACCAGTCATGTTTTTTCAAATGCCTGGGAGAAGAACTAGATCTTCAGACTCCCTTGAGACACCAGCAGCGTAAGGATCATCTCGATCTTGAGGAACCTCATTCCCGAGGGCAGGTGCTGCTCCAGAGAAGGCACAGATTCAAGATAGAGGACATTGTTTAATAGAACAAACTTGGAGAGCACCAACCCTGCCAGATCAGATTGGCTGGACAGATGCTGTGGGAGACAGGCAGTCCCTCAAGTAACCAGGCCCTATGCCATGTAGGGATTGAGAGATAGCAACCAGAACTTGAATCTCACCCAGAAGCAAACTGGGAGCTCATGCAGCTTGCAAAGTATTACATGAGCATACCAAGGCATGTTCATCACTGCTTGTGTTATGTTTCTTACACAAAAGAGACTTTCATGCTAATCTTGCAGTTGCAAAGCCAGCCAAGTTGAGAAGGCAATAGAAAGTTCCCCAAAGGAACAAATGTGTTGAGCAATCAAAATCTGAAGCAAAGTCAAATGCCAGTGATTTTCCTATAATGAGGATTCTGCTCTCCTGGACTAAATCCGACATGGTCCCACAGACAATATATATATTTTTTTTTAAAAAAAATAGATTGTCCCAAATGTGAGACTGACAAATTTACCCATATCATTTAAACCTTGTGAAAATTGCAACCATGTTCTTATAGGACTGCCTTAACAGCCTTCCTGGGTGAGGTGAACCAAGAGAAATATCTGAGGAGCCAAGCTGTTTGGCTGAACCAAACATGCTAAGCCACCAACTGGCTGTCCATATTTGTCTTGGACCCCAAAACTCTAACCTAACCCACATGTTCTTTCACCGTGTCCTCAAGAATTTCACCATTTGTGGTTTAAAAACCAAAAATAGGTCTACTCTGGAATGATCTGATGTAGAAAAACAGGTCTAATTGACAATAAGTTGCAGCTGTGGGAATGATGTTGACTTCTGAAGGTCATCATTCAGTGTGCTACTTTATATTTTGATTCATGTTTCACTACCCAGATGCATTTATGTGTTTTATTTTGCCTAATATGCATTGCTTTTTTAAAAACATTGTTGCTAAAATAATGCAGATCATATATTATTTTAATGAATAATGCATTTTGGTGCAGACATTTGCTGTTGCTAGTATTACTGTCGCTGTTATTACTATTATTAGAGCCAGTTTACTGTAGTGATGAAAGTGCAGGAGACTTAATTCTAGGCCTCTTTTAGGCATGAAAGTCAGCTGGGTGGACTTTGGATCAGTCCCTCTCTCAGCCCAACCCACCACACAGGGTTGCTGTTGTGAGGAACAGAGCAGGCAGTACTATTAGATATGTTTGTCATACCAGACTTAACAATTGTTGATAAGAAGACAAAAAGGTCTGGATAGTGGATAGGAGAGTACCTGGAGACAGCAGAAGAGAAGAGAAAAAACTGAAGAAAATCACAAAATAGAAATAGAAAACCCGCAAATAGAAGTTGAACAACTATGGCAAAAGAAAGCAAAGACAGTACCAATAGCAATATATGCCTTAGGTGCAATCCCAATACATCTGGAACACTACTTTAACACCACCAGCATTTACAAAATCACCATATTTAAATTGCAAAAGGCAGTTCAGTTTTACATGGAACAGCCGACATCCTGCGATGCTACCTTTAACATTAAATAACATCTGTCTATCCGAGGTCCTTGGAAAAAACTCAATAGATGGACAAAAATGCCAAATCTGGTCTTAACATCTGGCTGACTATGCAGCCAACCATAACAATTGTACACAATTGACCCAATATTGGAGAAAAGGGAATCAGTGAACCACTTACTGAAGGCCAGAAAGAATTCTGGTTATCCTTACTGTAATTAATCATGCCATCTATAATCATAGTGAAAGCTCAGTCACTCATATACTACCCTTGTAATATTCAGATCCTCATGAACAATACGTCAGATTTCTTTCTTATAGAAACCAACTGTTCCTGCATAACTCCCCCTCTTTTTTAATTCACTCATCTATTAAAACAGGGGTCCTCAAACTTTGCTGGGTGGAGAATTCTGGGAGTTGAAGTCCACAAGTCTTAAAGCTGCCAAGTTTGAAGACCTCTATATTAAAAGAAAGAAAATGGTATGTTGATTGATTTATAACCTGCTTTTGTCTGCTCTGGCAAGCACTGAAGGCAAATAACAAATTTAGAAACAGAAGAGAGGGAGGGAGGGAGGGAGGGAGGGAGAGAAAGAGAGAGAGAGAGAGAGAGAGCTGTGTATCCAAATTAAAATTAACAATAAAATAAGTATGAAAAGCATTCTCGCAATTAACAAGCTGGACCTGATGAAAAAGGTTTCCTAAGCAACAAACAATAGTGATCAAAGGCCAGGGATCAAAGCTGATCAGGGATCAAAGCTGAAGGTCCCTCTCTTTTGCATACCTGTGTAATGAGCAGAAGGAATGACCTTGAGGAGCAGGACACAATGCTGCAACCAGGGGGAAGGCCAGATAAAAGAAATCCGACTTTGGGCAGAAATGTAATTTGATGAAGTGTTTTAGTGGATCTACAAGATCTACTTTTAGATCTCATGACGGAAAAGGGAGGGAGAGGGGAAGCACATTTGGATTTGCAAAATTCAATTACCATAACTTATAATAAAGGTAGTATTAGTTCACACATCCTTCCATCTCATCTCTTGAATAGCATGTGAGTCTATCTGTCTATCTTATTTTATTTATTTATTTATTTTTATTTTATTTGCATTTATATCCCACCCTTCTCTGAAGACTCAGGGCGGCTTACACTATGTCAAGCAATAGTCTTCATCCATTTGTATATTATATACAAAGTCAACTTATTGCCCCCAACAATCTGGGTCCTCATTTTACCTACCTTATAAAGGATGGAAGGCTGAGTCAACCTTGGGCCTGGTGGGACTTGAACCTGCAGTAATTGCAGGCAGCTGTGTTAATAACAGACTGTTTTAGCAGTCTGAGCCACCAGAGGCCATGGATGTCATGGGGATGGATAGCTGTTTGCATTGATGGCAGTGTGGCCGTCTCTGAAGGCCACCTGCTGGGAGAATGGTGGGTCTCCTGCTGCAGTTGTTTCAGCCACTGTGGGAAAGGATGGCTGAATTAGACAGGAGAGCAGTGGTGAAATCTGAACCGGTTTACTACCAGTTAGCTGGCTGCGCATGCGTGTTGCGCGTGGATACAAGGTGCCCGCACATGTGCAGTGCATGCCAAAAGGAGGCATGGGGTAAGTAGAACAGTAGAACGGGGGGGGGGGGAGTGGGATCAGCTGTGGCACGCAATCTTTTTTCCCCCTACTTTTAAAAGCATAGGTTGTAAAAAAAATAGGCCGAATAGGTTGTAAAAAAATGCTTTTAAAAGTAAAAAAAAAAGGCTCTGACGATCATGCGGCTCAGTTGTGATCGTCAGAGCCTCTTTTTTTTACCTTTTACAAGTATTTTTTAAAAGAAGCAGCAAGTGGGCAAGCAGGCAACCCGGCAATTGGGTGGGCATAGGCACGGGCAGGGATTTTTGTTACTGGTTGTCCTAACTATCCGTTGCCATCACTACCAGATTGGCCGACCCAGTCCGAATCGGGAGCATTTCACCCCTGCAGTAGAGGGATCTGATTTAGCAGGGTGTTGCTTACATCTTTCTTTCTTTTTCTCCCCTCTTTATAAACAAAGAGCAACCAACAGATTTTTTTAAAAAAATATTTCTGCTTTTAACCAATCCTAATTCAACTGGGAATTAGGGACATGGTGGCTCAGGGGCTAGGACGTTGAGCTTGTTAATCGAAAGGTCAGCAGCTCAGCGGTTCGAACCCCTAATGCTGCCGTGTAATGGGGTGAGCTCCTGTTACTTGTCCCAGCTTCTGTCAACCTAGCAGTTTCGAAAGCACGTAAAAATGCAAATAGAAAAAATAGGGACCACATTTGGTGGGAAGGTAACAGCGTTCCGTGTGCCTTTGGTGTTGAGTCATGCCGGCCACATGACCACGGAGACGTCTTCAGACAGCGCTGGCTCTTCGGCTTTGAAATGGAGATGAGCACTGCCCCCTAGAGCCGGGAATGACTAGCACATTGTGCGAGGGAAACCTTTACCTTTAATTCAACTGGATAAAAGAGAATTTACTTTTGAACTTTATTTCAAAGGAGAAATGTTTTTTTAAAAAAAAAAAACATGATCATGGGTGTACTTATTTAGTGCTAAGACGGCCAAGGGGCACGTGTGAATATCCATCTCTATGTATAATTTCTCTGGTCTTTGAAGTATCTCTTTCTACTCACACTTCCATTCAACCTCAAGGCAAGAGGTGACAGACAGTACGTCTTTTCCAGTATCTCTTCTACTTCTCTTGCTCATCAGGAATTACAGGAAAATTTCTCCTTTTTCAAGAGAAATTGTCTACCCAACTCCTCTGCCCATGAGGGCGGGGGGGGGGGGATTTTGAATGGTTTTAATTTACATGCTGATGAACAACTGATAGTATCAACAACAGTACCAGTCATAAAAGAACAAGGCACTTTTCATGAACTCTCCACTGAATACTTTAACCTCCATACCACACATAAATACTAGGTTTGAGCAGAATGAATGAGTTGTCCAGCTTGGGACAAGATATTTGCTATTTTTCACAGCAGGATAGGTTTCCATATTTTTTTTTTCCTGGACCAAAAGCATCATAGGAGTTTTGAGCAGTGCCCTAAGGCTGAATTTGAAAATGTTGGCAAGGCAAAAGCTGTAATTAATTTCATTTCATTTGCATTTAAATTTAATTAAGATTAATCCACATGAATATACTTAGTTTGATTACTCCCTTCTGTTTATTAATGTCCCCGTCTGTCATTGTACATTTGATGAAAACTCTCGGAGGGGATTTGATGGCTCCTTGAGAGTTACCTATTGCCTTTGGGCCTCAGGAAGTAGGTCTTTATTTATAAGGATTTTCTGCTGTGATGCACTACTTTTTGTTTGCTTTTTGGAGGGTGCCTTTGAGTAAATTTTGACTGCTAGCAAAGTGGCAATTTTTCAGAAGTGACTTGCCCTTGCCTTCTTCCTAGGCCTAAGAGAGAGTGACCAGCCCAGGGCTGCCCAGCTGGTTTTGGCTGAAGGAAGGATTAGAACTCCTGGGCTCCCAGTTTCTATGTTGGTGCCTTGTCTGTTACACCAAAATGGATCTCAATGTACAAATTAGGAAAATATATTTATGAAATTCTGAAATGATGAGTCGGGGCAACTACTGCATTTACTAAATTAGAAGATGCATCCCCCTCCTCCTCCAATTAACTCATTCCTATGAATTGAGGGAAGGACTCCAATAAGCTATCAAAACTGATATACAATAGGGACCACAAAGGTCTGCAGACAACTGCTGCTGGAGAATATAAACAGGGGTGGGCTGCTGGGGGTTCACAGGGGTTTGGGAGAACCTCTACTAAGATTCTGTGCAATTTGGAGAACCTCAAATCCCACTCCTGGCTGGCCACGCCCACCCCACCTCACCTCTCCCAGGAGTCCCCATGCAGCCCGTTTTGAATGCAGGTAAGTGCAGGGCACATGCAGAGGCTCAGGAAAGGCAAAAAACAGGCCTACCGGAAGTTCGGGAAGGCCAGAAATGTTTCCAGCCTGGAAAGGGTCTCCGGAGCCTGGGGAAGCCATTTTCACCCTCCCGGAGGCTCAAAGAAAACCTCTAAAGCCCGGGGAGGGCAAAAACGCACCCCCCCCCATGGTGCAGGAGGCCGACTAAGCCACGCCCACCATGGCCATGCCCACCCAGCAACCGGGCAAAGAACCCCTTGCTAAAATTTTTGATGCCCACCTCTGAATGTAAAAGTTTCTGAAGGTCAACCCTTGCTCTCTGGAAGAGATGCTCACCAGGTGAATTTTAATCCTTGTTATAAGATCTAAATCAAGCTCCTCTCCTCTCAACCCCTTACCAAAAAGCATAACCTACCTACCTTTTTTCCTTCCTTCCTTCCTTCCTTTTGTGTTAAGCATAGCAATTAACACACTTTTTGAGTTAGCCTGTCTTACATGATTATCCAGCCCTGCTGAAAATGGGCATTGCCTATTCTCAAAGTTCTGTCCTTCTCATTTTGTAAATGTCTTCGTCTGCAGTTTGCTTGGCAACAAAATCCTTGCTTGGCTCTAATCTTCTTCAAACTGCTGGGCAACTCAGTCCCACAGATTTGCCAAATAGTCCTGGCCTCCATTTCTCTGACAAGACTCCATTTGTGCAGTTATAATGCTTGGGTTTCTAGTGCCAAGGCGTTATTGTCCTAATGACAGCACTGCCAGCCTGTGGCTGGAACAAGCCTAACAGTTATTCTTCAGCCACTTGTGAGTCATCATAACAATGATGGTCAAACTGTCCTCAGCTGAAATCCTGGTCAGCAATTCCAGATCAAGGAACCTTGCACATAAAACATACAATCTCTCTAGAGATAATATTGGTTGCCACTTGTTGCATCACCTTATAATTACCTTGTACCTTGTAATTACCAACTCCTAGGCACAATAACATCAGTTCACTGTTAAGCAACCTTACCCTCAATTTGAGTTTTTTAATTAGCAAGGAGAGAGGCTGGTTACCGAATTTATACATCTCCTGAGCTTCTCACATGACACTTAATCATAAACCAACTAATATTATGGGTTGAATGGTCCTTTTATCGTGGGAGAAAGGTCACATTCTTGTGTGCTTTGCCTTGAGCACAGAATTAAACCTTCCAAGAACTTTCATTCTCCTGCACCATTTTGCCACCCTTCATCTTGTCTGCCAGAGGGCTGAATGCCTCATGAACAGATGACCCTGGGCAATTCTCTTTAATCATAGCATGGAGGCGAGATCACATACACTGCAATAATGTATTCTGCATTACCTAAGAGTAATAAGCAATAAGTAAGAGTAATCAGAGTATGCACTTACTAATAATTAGAAACCGAGAAAAGTTAAATATGCAGAATGAGAAGAAAAGGCAAAGCAAATGTGCATGCAAATGTAGAGGGGTATTGCTGGATGTATAGAACCTTGTGGATTCTAACAGAGATTGATTCATTTAATCCCATTATAAACTGTCCCAATCTTCCAAATCTAAACAGAGTACAAAGCAATAAGAAACAAATAAAAGCAAAAACAGAAGCATGAAAGAAAACTGGATAGTGCTCAAAAAAAAAAAATATTGTTAAAAGGAAGAGGATTTTTTTTAAGGCAGCTTTTCTGAATGAGTCATCAAGACAGAGAAAAACAAAAAAGAAATGTTTGTAGTTGTGGTTGTTTGGTCCACATTTGTTTGGAACAGCCACTGGGAGAACCATAATGGGATAACAGCAGCCCCTGGTCCATTAAGCCATACAAAAATATTGAGCCCCATTTGAAGTCCTGTATTCATGCTTGGACTTGCATATTGTACTAAGTCATTAACCAAATAAAATGCAACAGTTGGGTCCATACCATACACTAAGCCAAAATCTGACAAATTATGGGGTGACTTAGATTTAGACAGGCAATCCAATGTACTGCAGAATATCATTAAAAAGGATGGCTGATGGAAAAAAGATAGTGGGAGTCAATGTTCAACGACGTTCAAAATGCTGCAATTACCAACTCTCTTTTAGACAGACATCTATGAATCTAGGCAAGTTGCACGTTTACCGCGGTCCACATATCACAGTAATGCATACAGTACATTATGGTTTAGATTAACCCTAAATCAAACAAACTACAAATTAGCTGGTATAAATCGGGCCAATACTGAAGGGGTGACTCCCAAGAGAAAAGGTAAGGAATTGCAAACTCATTTCTACAAATAAATCAAATTCTGGAGTAACAACTGACAGCCCTTTACAAGATCCACCTGAATATACATATCCATATACAAATTTATTTATTTATTTTTATTTATTTTGTCACACATATATAAGCATAAGCAGTAACTATATAATATAAAAGCATATATATATATAAGCATAAGCATGCAATAACTATATTAATATACATACATATAAATTTGTAGCAAGTCAGAGTTTTCCACTCCTTAAAAATATTGTCCCCCAAATTAAAACCCAAAGTAATGTAGTATGCAGAACCATGCAACACTGCTTTGTTTCTACTATAGTTATGTAAAGAAGGTGGACACCTTCCAAATAACACCCCCAATGAAATCAAACATCAAGGCTTGCAATTCCTCAAAGCTAACTTTTATTAGAAATGTCACATTGGCACATCTGGGAAAACCTGAATCTGAGAGCTTCCGGGTTTTCCCTGGAAAACCTTAAGCTGGACCCAATTGCCTGTTTGAGAAAACTGCAATGAAATACAGGATGTATTTTCCCCGATATGTGGGGGAGGCTTAGCTGCACTGTCACAGGATTGATTATTTTTACTATAGGGAAAGGACCTAGGAACTTCGGTCCTAACTTTCTGCTCGGCTGCCTCAATTATATGTATTTGGTGGAAAGGAAAACTTTAACCCCCACTTGAAAGGGGGGTTGCAGCGAGCGGTGTTTTATTTATTTATTTATTTATTTAAATTTTTATACCGCCCTTCTCCCGAAGGACTCAGGGCGGTGTACAGCCAAAAATAAAAACAGCAAGTATACAAAGTTAAAATATCAATTTAAAATACCTATTCCATAATGGCCGAATTAAAACCGTCAGATTGACCTAACCTAAAATACCCCATATAAAATGCAAAGGATTAAAACTTTAAAATTTAGAATTTAAAAAAATCAGTCCAATCCCGCCTGCCTGTTTTTCATATTCTGCCGCTGCTGCAGAGAGGGCTTTTTTTGGTATTTTCCACCCCTTTTTTAACAACTCCATCCATCCTGCCAGTGACATGGATGTGGGGGTTTCTCTCAGCAGTTCGGGCATGGGCACAAATTCCATGCCGCTGGTGACTTGGAAAAAGGTGAGTCCTGTGTACAGCGTTGTTATATGCCACTTCTGCAAACGGCAATAGTTCTGCCCAGTTCTTCTGTTGCATCTGCATAGCATCTGAGGTATAGTTCGACCATCATACGTTCAGCAGCCCCATTCGTGCTCATATGGAAAGCCAAACTGAGCCCCTGGGTAGACCCAATGGACCTCAGGAACTCTCTCCAGAACTTGGCAGTGAATTGGACTCCTCTATCTTGAGATTATGCAGTGGGGAGCCCCATGTAGTCAATAGATGTGTTTGATGAAGAGTTTGGCTAGCTTCTTTGCGGAGGGTAGTTCAGAGCAAGCAGTGAAATGGGCTTGTTTGGAAAACAGATCGATGATGGTCCATATCATGGTGCTCCCCCCACTCTCTGGGAGTTCTACTAAGTCCATTGTGATCTCCTCCCAGGGTCTGCTAGGGTTTGCCACTTGTTGCAGAAGTCCTGGCAGCTTGCCGGGTCTGTTCTTCATCCCTGTGCAGGTGGCACAACTCTTAACGTAGTCTTCCACCTCCACTTTCATTTTTGGCCACCAGAATTGTCTTCTGGCAAGGTGCAAAGTTTTCAGGAATATGAAGTGACCAGCTCAGTTGGAGTCGTGGCTATGTTGGACCATCTCGAGTCTTAGGCTGGCTGGGATATACAGTTTGGATCCTTTCCATGCCAGTTCCTCCCTCATGGTGAGGACACCTTGGCTGTCGTTGAGCCAAGGGTCTGTGGGCAGCTCTGCTTTTAATTTTGCTGCCCATCCCTCATGGCTGAGGTCAGGTGGTCGCCTGGTCCAGCTCCTGGTGGTGACTTGGGCAGCCAACTGGGAGGGGGGATTATGGTGTGGACCACATTTATTTATTTATTTATTTATTTATTAAACTTTTATACCACCCTTCTCCCGAAGGACTCAGGGCGGTGTACAGCCAAGATAAAAAACAATAAGTATACAAAGTTAAAAATCAATTTAAAATACCTATTCAATAGTGGCCGAATTAAAACCGTCAAATTGACCAACCTAAAATACCCCATATAAAATTACAGAAAATTTAAAAATTTAAAATTTAAAATTTAGAAATTTAAAAAATCTAAAAAATCAGTCCAGTCCCGCTTGGATGAATAAATAAGTTTTTAATTCCCGACGAAAGGTCCGAAGGTCAGATATTTGGCGCAAACCGGGGGGAAGGTCGTTCCAGAGAGTAGGAGCTCCAACAGAGAAGGCCCTTCCCCTGGGGGCCGCCAGCCGGCATTGCTTGGCGGACGGCACCCTGAGAAGACCCTCTCTGTGAGAGCGTACGGGTCGATGGGAGGCATAAGGTAACAGCAGGCGGTCCCGTAAGTACCCGGGCCCTAAGCCATGGAGCGCTTTAAAGGTGGTAACCAGAACCTTGAAGCGCACCCGAAAGACCACAGGTAGCCAGTGCAGACTGCGCAGGAGTGGTGTTACCCGGGAGCAACGTGGTGCTCCCTCAATCACCCGCGCAGCTGCATTCTGGACTAGCTGAAGTCTCCGGGTGCACCTCAGGGGTAGCCCCATGTAGAGAGCATTGCAATAATCCAGGCGAGAAGTGACGAGAGCATGAGTGACCGTGCATAAGGCATCCCGGTCCAGAAAGGGGCGCAACTGGCGAACCAGGCGAACCTGGTAAAAAGCTCTCCTGGAGACGGCCGCCACATGGTCTTCAAACGACAGCCGTCCATCCAGGAGAACGCCCAAGTTGCGCACCCCTTCCGTCGGGGCCAATGACTCACCCCCAACATCCTCCCAGCGGCTGTCAAATTGAGGTTTTCTAGAGAGCGCATCCGCCAGCATGTTTTTTTCCTGCCAGTATGTACTTCAGCTCAAATTTGAAGTGCCTGAAGTATTGAGCCCAGCAGACTTGTTTGGGGAACAATTTCCTGGGGGTCTTTAGGGCCTCTAGGTTTTTGTGGTCAGTCCAGACCTCAAAAAGTACTTTTCCACCCTCCAGGAAGTGTCCCCAGGAGAGCAATGCCCATCGAACAGCATACCCTCTTTTTCCCAGATAGCCCATCATCTCTCTGGGTCATTGACTTTTTTGGACACATAAGCGCATGGCAGCAATTGACCCTTGGAGTCCCTCTGTAGGAGCACGGTGGCAACGGCCACATCACTGGCATTGGCTTGGATGATGAACTGCCGCTCCAGGACTGGATGCTGCAAGATCGACTCTTTTGCGAAAAGTCCCTTTAGGTCCTCAAATGCCCTTTGGCACTCCATAGTCCAGGCAATAGGCTGCAACAGCATTGGCTTCACTGTTGGGGACCCCATTTTCAACAGTTCAGTTAGGGGTAGAGCCACCTCAGCGAACACTGGAATGAACTGCCTATAGAAGTTGGCAAAGCCCAGGAAGCTTTGAAGCTGTCTTCAGGTGTGTGGGGGTTGCCAGTCTAAAATGGCCCGAACTTTGCCAGGATCCATTTCTATGCCTTCATTGAAATTCGGTAGCCTAAGTAGTCCAGCGAAGTTTTGTGAAACTCACACTTTGACAGCTTTGCGTAGAGTTTGGCAGTGAGCAGTTTCTTCAGCCCTTGTCGGATGAGTTTTACGTGTTCTTCCAACGTTTCGCTGAATATAAGAATGTCAGCCAAGTAGACCACAACCCCCTTGTATAGATGATCATGCAGAATCTCGTTAATGAACTGCATCACCTTGAACTGGAAGCAGCCAAGCAGGCAGTTGAATGCAGTCTTCCACTCATCCCCCTCCCTAATCCTTATGAGGTAGTAGGCTTCTCGTAAATCCAGCTTGGTGAACACCTTGCCTCTCGACAGGTGGTTGAGCATGTCCTTCATAAGGGGGAGGGGGAGGTGTTCTCCATACATACAGCATTGATTCCATGAAAATCTGCACAGAGTCTCATCCCACCGTCCTTTTTTTCTTTGAAAAGCACCAGGGCTGCTACTTTGGACTTGGCAGGCTCTATGAACCCCCATGCCAGATTTGCATCTATGTACTTTCTCAACTTCCCCATCTCGGCTGGTGTCATTGAGTACATTTTCAGCTTGGGTAGTTTCACCCCCGGCTCGAATTCTATCACACCGTTAGTTGGGCAATGGGGTGGGGAGAAGTTGCAGTCTTCCTCACTGAACCCCCCCCCCCCAAGTCCTGGTATTCCTTTGCCATTTGCTGGCTGCCAGGTGGGACATCCTGGGCTAGGGCAGCTGGCTCTGGAGGGTTTTGTCCTTTTGGGGTCATGATCTCTGGGGTGGGGTATCCACACCTCACTGGTGGCAATGGGCCAGTCCAATGACTATCTTTCTGTGGGTGCCATCCCAGGAAATTGTGGGTCCCCATTTGTCGACCCAGGAGAGACCTAGGATTACAGGGTCTGTCATTTTGGGGGCGACTATGAACTGGAGGAGCTCTTTGTGGCACCTCAGTTCTAATCTGACGAGCTCCATGAGTCGGGTGGCCGGGGCCCTGCCAATTAGTGAGCCATCCACTTGTTCAAAGTTGATGGGCTGGTGTAGGGGATGCGTGCATATGCCTAGTTGCTCGACTATGTGGGGGCTTCACGTGCAGCCAGTGTCTATGACTGCCTCCACTTCCCCATGGGTCTCTGTCTCTGGGGCCATTAGGGTAATCTTAAGGCCAAAGGGACGGACAGCTCCACTCACCATTGGGTTGTCTTTGCCACTGATTTCCCCTGGAGATGGGGGGAGATTCTTTGGCTGGGCTCTTTTCTGATTCTGCGGGTTAAACAGGGCTCTCTGTTGTTGGCTTAGTGCTCTGTCCCCTGTCCAGCGGCTTCCGTGGGGTTCTCTTTGGTCCAGCCCATGCAAGGGGTTTCTCTTGGGGCATGGGTGCTGGCGCCAAGCATTTAGATGCCCCATGGACTTGTTGACCACACCAATAGCACTTGATGGTCCCAGGTTTCGCAGGCAGTGGCTCCTTGGGCGTCTTTGGCAGCATGTGGCTGCTGAGGGGCCGTTTGGCCGGTTTCTCCACAATCGGCTTTTTTGGGGGGGTTGAGGTCCAAATTCAGCAGTACCGCGTTCTTGTACCATGCCTGTATTTGGTTTGGAGTCCCTCTTATGCTGCAGGCCTGCCGCAAGTCTGGATCCAATGCGTTTTTGAAAGTGTGGACCACCAGTCTCTCTGGCCAGTCTCTTAGCTTCCCAGTGAGTCTCCAAAATTCCCACACTAGCTCCTTAGCAGGCCTTCCAGCCTGCTTTAGCATGGTGATTTTGGACTCAGCTTCCTCTTGCTGGGTGATGTTGCTGAACCTCACTCTCATCAGCTGGAGGAACTCATCTGCATTGTCTAGCTCTGGTGCCCCTTCATCGTGGAGTTTGGCTATCCACTTGGATGCCTCCCCCTCGTTCACGGCCTCTGTAATGGCTGAAATCAACTCCCAGTCAGAGGGGTACTGATTCCCATATTGATTGATGTGGGCACAGACACGGTTCAGGAAATACAACAGCTTCCCTGGGGTCCCATTGAAAGTCGCTTGGAAAGTGGGGGTGCCACAGCGGGCGCAGGCTGCTGGCTAGATCTTTGCTGTGGGAATTGCATCTGCGGCAGCATTCACTGGCACTACACCCATCCCTGGCTTGGGTAGTAAGACCACCCGGGAGGAATCTGGCTCACCAGTGGGAATCCCATTCTGTGCGATGGTTGTGGGCTTGGTAGGGTTCCATCCCCGGGTGGCTGGATGGGGACTCCAGAGCCTGCTTGGCTGGCCGGGAGGGCAGTCATCCCGGAGTGGTGGGGATCCACTGTTAGGCTGGCACACTGCATCAGGCTGGGTGTCGAATGACTTGGAACTGAGTGGTAATGGGTGGCCATTCTGGTCTCTTGTGTTGCGGGCCCTTGTCTTGGGAAATTGAATGTCGGCTGTGCCAGAGTCCATCTTGTTGAACCAAAGTGCTACGGTGTCCCACTTACTCTGAGGCAGCTTAACTGCTCTGGAAGGCCATCCAGGGATTGGCTGTGCGATGGTGGAGGGAGTCCCCATTCTTTGGAACACTAGCAGCATGGTGATTGTGGCAATTCCCATTGTGGCTCCCACATCGCTCCTTGAATCAGGGTGTCCCCGCTGGCCTCACCCAGCGCAGCCAGGTCCTGCCACAAGCTCCACTTTGGTGGATGCTCTTTAGGTCGGGCATTCATCTGGTGGGCAGCGTTAGTGGCCTTTATTATTTCTTCCATCTCATGGGAGGGAGAGAAGAGGGTCCCAGTAACAGTTGCTGAGCCCGTGCCTGTTGCTCCCTCCATAGGTTTCTTCTCCTCCTCCATCTTTCCTGAGTCTTCACATTGCCCAGGATCAGGTCAGCGCTTGGGGCTCAGGACCCCAAACAGCTCCTCAAGGTTCAAGGAAGCAGTTTTACATTGAAGGGAGATTTGGGTTAATGTCGGGGTTCCAAGTAACACCCCCAACGAAATCAAACTCCGAAGGTTGCGATTCCTCAAAGCTAACTTTTATTAGAGATGTCGTATTGGCACATCTGGGAAAACCCAAATGTGTGAGCTTCCAGGTGTTTCTCACCCAAAAGAAAGTTCAAGACCTTGCCCATTTCTTCTACATGTCCACCACTGCTCCAAACAGTTCCTTCATGTACAGAAGACAACTTCCACTTTCTTTTCAGCACAGCTGTCAGATACCATGGCCTTGAACTTGGCTTGGCTGGCCGGGAAGGTTTGCAACATTTTGTTATGGCTAATTCTACTTCACTCATACAATCCCCCCTCCCAACTTCCCATGGTAGGATTGTGGCAGACCTGGATTCTGAAGTCACCAAGGTAATATGGCTTCCAGGCCTGACAGACACATTTTAATTGTTCATGATCAATCCCCACAAAAATGGCAGGACAAAGAAACAATCTGAAGACAAAAAAGGCATCAAAGGGAAGAGAACTGGACAAGTCAGAAATTAGTCAGTTTCTCCATGTGGCAGAAAACCTGAACAAAACTTCCCTCTCCAAGGAGTTCCCGTTAGCTTCTTAATGACTGGAAAATGATACTTTCCTGCTGAATTTTTGGTAATTTGTGCCATTCCATGCATTTAGAAGGATTTGTGATTTTTGTTTTTCTCTTACTTTCAGCTTTTTCACATTTTATTTTTTCTTTTTTGTTAGTAGCTTTACAGGAAGCAGCCATAAGGACTGTGGCCTGAGGGCCATATAAAATATGAATTAAATCAATCAATCAAGAAAGGACTTCAAAGTAACCTTTAAAGGACTAAAAACAGTGGCTGATTTGTGATAACCTGTTATGAATCATGAAACAAGCAAAGAATAGTGCAGTAATGCAGTGTCCCTAGTTCTTATTTAGTCTCAGCCATCAATTCAGTCAACTGTTTAAGCCATTGCAGTTGGGGAGAGCATTCACATTTTTATTTTTAGAAGCAAGCAAGCAAGGAGGGTGGGAGGAAAGGAGGGAGGGAGGGAGAGAGGGAAGAAAGAAAGGAAGGAAGGAAGGAAGGAAGGAAGGAAGGAAGGAAGGAAGGAAACATTAAAATGTATGGAAAAGTAAGTTTGTAAAACTTATTTTTATATCACATTTTTATTTCTATATAGAAGGCAGGCTGGATGGATGGATTACTCTCAGTGAACATTAAAATGCATGGCAAAGTAAGTTTGTAGAACTTCTTATTCTAAAATCCATCCAATTTAATTTGTTTTATTCTAAAATCCATCCATCCATTTTAAACTTGTCAAAACTGAGAAGATTCTTTGCTTGATTGCCACCCACTTTAGTTCTCAGATAGCATGAATACCCAGAGGAAGAGAGGCATAAGAAGAGAACCATAGCAGGCATGTAATTTCAGATGGGAAACGGTTCCTCCTGCACAGATATGGGAGGGATAGTGGCAAACAACCTCATATGGCTATTTATAATATGACTCAATTAATGTGTTTGCCGTGTTCTGAATTCTACAAATGTCCGTTGACACTAGTAATAATTTATTTATTTATTTATTTATTTATTATATTTGTATACCGCCCTTCTCCCGAAGGACTCAGGGCGGTTCACAGACAAAAAACAACAGAAAACATATAATAGATTAAAAACAGCTAAAGAATAGATAGTTGAATTCAATTGATGCTCTAACTTTTGAATACAAATTTAAAACCTCATTTAAACCCCTTTTTTAAAAATCCCAATTTAAAAAACTACATTCAGGCTAGTCCTGCTCTTCGAAACAGCAACGTCTTCAGCTCGCGGCGGAAGGACTTGAGATCGGGGAGTTGACGAAGCCCCAGAGGGAGCTCGTTCCAGAGGGTAGGGGCCCCCACAGAGAAGGCCCTCCCCCTAGAGGTCGCCAGCCGACATTGTTTAGCTGACGGTATCCGGAGGAGTCCCTCTCTGTGAGAGCGCACTGGTCGGTGAGAGGCTAATGGTGGCAGTAGGCGGTCCCGTAAATATCCCGGCCCTAGGCCATGGAGCGTTTTAAAGGTGATGACAAGTACCTTAAAGTGAACCCGGAAGACCACTGGGAGCCAGTGCAGATTACGCAGGAGGGGTGTTACATGGGAGCCAAAAGGTGCTCCCTCTATCACCCGCGCAGCCGCATTCTGGACCAGTTGGAGTCTCCGGGCACACTTCAAGGGGAGCCCCATGTAGAGAGCATTACAGTAGTCCAGGCGGGATGTAACAAGGGCATGAGCGACCGTGCATAAGGAAGCCCGATCCAGAAAGGGGCGTAACTGGCGTATCAGGCGAACCTGATGAAAGGCTCCCCTGGTGACAGCTATCGTATGATCTTCTAAAGACAGCCGTGCATCCAGGAGGACGCCCAGATTACGAGCCCTTTCCGTGGGGGCCAATAGTTCGCCCCCAATGGTCAGTGATGGAATTAGCTGACTGTACCGGGCCGCCGGCATCCACAGCCACTCGGTCTTGGTGGGATTGAGTCTGAGTCTGTTCCTCCCCATCCAGACCCGTACGGCCTCCAGGCACTGGGACATCACTTCAACAGCCTCGTTGGGGTGGTTAGGGGTGGAAATATAGAGCTGAGTATCATCAGCGATAGATGACAACTCACCCCAAGACCACGGATGATCTCACCCAGCGGCTTCATATAGATGTTGAACAGAAGAGGCGAGAGAACCGACCCTTGCGGCACCCCACATAAGAGGCGCCTTGGGGTCGATCTCTGTCCCCCCGTCAACACCGTCTGCGACCGGTCGGAGAGGTAGGAGGAGAACCACCGATGAACAGTGCCACTCACTGCAAGTCCTCGAGTCGGCGCAGCAGGATACCATGATCGATGGTATCAAAAGCCGCTGAGAGATCTAATAGGACCAAGACAGAGGAACAACCTCTGTCCCGAGCCCTCAAGAGATCATCAACCAGCGCGACCAAGGCTGTTTCCGTGCTGTGACCAGGCCGGAAACCGGACTGGAATGGATCAAGATAGACAGTTTCATCCAGGTACTGGGGCAACTGTCGTGCAACCACACTCGACAACCTTTGCCAAAAGCGAAGGTTGGAGACCGGACGATAATTTGCTAAACTAGCTGGGTCAAGGAAGGCTTCTTGAGGAGGGCCTCACCACCGCCTCTTTCAAGGCGGCAGGAAAACACCTCCATCAAAGAAGCGCTCACGATTTTCTGAGTTAGCCTCGTGTCACCTCCGGTGGCCAATACCAACCAGGAGGGACACGGGTCCAATAAACATGTGGTCGCATTCAATCTCCCCATTAACCTGTCCATGTCCTCAGGGATCACAGGATCAAACTCATCCCAGATAATAACATCAAGACCTGCCTCCCTCACCCCGTCCGGATCCACCCAGTCTGTGTCCAACCCTTCCCGAATCTGAGCGATTTTATCAAACAGATATTGTCCAAATTCCTCAGCTCGACCCTTTAAGGGATCTTCTACCGCTCCCTGATGGAGGAGCGAGCGGGTCACCCTAAACAGGGCGGCTGGGCGATTATCTGCTGATGCAATGAGGTTGGAAAAATACTCCCGTTTTGCCAGCCTCATCGCCACAAGATAGGTCTGAATTTGAGACCTAACTAGTGTCCGGTCAGATTCGGATCGGCTGGCCCTCCAGATACTCTCTAGGCGTCTTTTCCGGCGCTTCATCTCCCTCAGCCCCTCGGAGTACCAAGGGGCTAAACGAGATCGGCACCGGGTCAGAGGCCGCAAAGGCACAACTCGATCTAGAGCGCCAGCCGCCGCCCGATCCCAGGCGGCAACCAGAGCTCCAGCCGAGTTGTGGGCCAAATCCTCAGGGAATAGCCCAAGCTCCGTCTGGGACCTTTCAGGGTCCATCAGGCGCCTGGGGCGGGACCAGCGAGTCGGTCCCGTCCCCCGGCGGCGGGGATCGGCGGTTCGAAAGTCTAGCTGAAGGAGCGAATGATCTGACCATGACAAGGGTCTAATAACTAACTCCCCTAATTCCAGATCATTCAACCACTGTCCAGAGACAAAAATCAAATCCAGAGTGTTTCCCCCGATGTGAGTGGGGTCGTTCACTAATTGGGTCAGGTTCAAGGCTGTCATGGAAGCCATGAACTCCCGAGCTGATGTGGATGCTATCCCCACCGACGGCAAATTGAAATCCCCCATGACCATAAGCCTGGGGATCTCCATTGCCGTCCCAGCGACCACATCCAACAGCTCAGGCAGGGAATCTGTCACGTAGCAAGGAGCTAGGTACGTGATCAGTACACCCACCTGCACCCCACAGCCCCACTTAACGAGGAGGGACTCACATCCGGTTATCTGTGGTACAGTGATCTCCCTCGGCTAAATTAATCAATGTTTTCTCTATGCATTATCCCATATCCCCATGACTCATTGCTGAGTATATGAATTAACATATCTTGTCAGAGAAAGAAAATGTGCAGTTTTAAGTTTTCCATATTTTGACAATTTGAACTCTGCCACTTCCCATACTGCAAATATTTGGAAGGAAACTGATTGAAGGGTGAAAACTGAAAGGGATTTTCAATACTCCTCCAAAAAAAGCTAAGATATTTAGTGTCTGTGCAGGTCAGTGTGTATAAATAATTATTTCTAGAATATGTGGGCCCATGTCAGAAGAGCAATTCAAGGAAGTAACTCAAGATTCCCAATCTTGGGGAAAAAAAGCCCTTGGACATTTATTCTAAAATAAATAAAATACAAATTTCCCAAGCAGACAAATGAGCTAAGCAAATACACTGCAAGTAAATAAATAATAACAGTGGGTGGGGAAAAAAAACAGGTGAAGGTGCCATTGTTTCTCTCTGTCTGCCTTCTGCTGTTGAAACATAAAGCTCAATCCACCTTACTTTTGTTATTAGGTGGGGACAATCATTTTAAAATCATAGTTCTCAAAAGTCATCAGCATTGTTCTGTTTTATTGTGAGATTATAGGTAAGCCTTGATTTATGACCATAACTGACCCTGGAATTATGGTCATAAGTCATGTTGGATGGGTGACCATCCACAATTTTATGAAACTTTTTGAGGTTCATTTTGGTCATTAAGGAAACACAGTAGGCGTTAAGAAAATGTGGTGATTGTTAAGTGAATCCATTGTCTGCAATGGGTGTTTTTTTCCAGAAACTGGAATATTAGTTTCCTGCAAAAAAAAAAAAAAAGTTGTAAATTGCAGTCATGTGACCATGGGAGATGCAAATAGCCCTAAAGGTGGGCTGATTGTCAAGTGCCCAAAATGTGATCACGTGGTTTGGGGAGGGGGAGGTTACGGCAGCCCTTGGAATTTCTAATCCAGGTGGTAACAAAAATGCTAAATGACTGGTCGTAAATCATAAATCGAGGGCTACATGTACTGATTTATCAAAAACTACCAAAAAAAACCAATAAGACATTGAAAATATTCCCCAAAAGGATAGGCTGTCTGTAACCAGCAGTCTTTAGTACAAAGTTGGATTAAGACAAACCAGATGTTTAACATGATAACAACATGCCTATAGAAGGTTTTTCAATTGACAAAGGTCAATGCAAAACAACTGAGGACAACCACTGCACATTTGTGACAATGGCCAAATCACAAAAAAAAAATCCAGTCATGCACCTGGTAGGAACTGATTGAGGTGCTCAAAAACATATATAGAAAAGTTTCAATCTGACCATACAACTGCATCTCTCCTAAAGGAAGCCAGCATTTATTACCATCCAGGATCTTCATCTTAAAGAATGAAACACAAACCAGTTGGGTTGGCACAGATACTAACCTACATTTTCTTTTCAAACAGTCCTTATTTAGTGTGATGAAATAATTTAATTTAGAACTTAATTTAAGAAGAAAATTTTAGTCAAAAAGATTGTGACTAAGATTCAATATTCTTGCATTGGTTTTGTGTCAAAGTGTCCAAGGCATATGATGTGTTTGTATGTCCGCCTTTCACTGGATAACCATTTTTTTCAGATTTTCAACTGCTCTTGGCTTCCATACCTGGAACGTTAAACCCCATCGGAAGTTCTTTGGAAGGAATTCTTCCTATGAGGCTATTTCAGTACAATCCTAGCCTGAGAAAGTTATAAGGAATTTTGACTTTCCCAAGGATAATTGCCCATCCAGGTGCTCTGCCTTAAAAAATGGTGGAGGAGCCAGAAGAAGAAGGAAAGACAATTTTACCTTATCCTTAGCCGCAGGCACCCCTATAATATGGATTGGACATCCAAGCTTTGATACATGCAACCTAATCAAAATTCTAATTAAAATAGCGAATGAGCCAAGATTTTCAATTCTGCAAATCACTAGAAGGTATACTGTGTTCCCAATCACCAAGCTCCTTCACGAGTTCCATGTCTAAGCAAATATTTGAATCCAGATGTCCAGCATCTACATCCAATTCTTATCATCATATTGTCTCTGACTCTGGTCACTTTTATTTATAGAATCTTCTTTCTGACTAATCAAAAGCAAGCAAAGAGAAATTCTGTTGGGGGTGTTTGTGTTCCTGATGGCATCAAAATTACTTAACCTTTAAATTTAAAATCAAATATGAGGGTGAGGGCTAATACTCTCCTCCGTGTTGAAACTACAGAAATTTATTACATTTTCATTTACTAAAAATATCATTAGTGAAAGCTTTTAAGCCCTATGAACCGTTCAAATTAATGAAAAGTCCACCCAAGTAAATTACTCTTCACAGTTAGCTTAAACTGCTGTCACATACAATTAGGGCTTTTTAAAGGTTGCAATTATAGCATTCTTAAATTATGGGCTGTCACCTCTTGGAGCCTAACAGTTGAGTGTTTATGTTTTTTATTATCATCCCCAACAACAAACAGAATTTTAACATTTTCCATTTGTGTAGTGAGATATGATGAATACACTAATTTCCTTTTTTTGTCTCCAATTTCTCTTATTTTGCCTAACTTGGACATTAATTCCTACAAGTCAGAGGGACTGTCAGTTGGGTATTCACACTCTATAATTCACACTGCATAGTGAACTTGGCCCAGCCATTCTTCACTGCAAACTAGGATAATTAACATTTCACCAGACAAGATAGTTAATCGCTCAATGCAGTTGGGAAATGAGGACATAGAGGTAGTCCTTGACTTACAACTATTTGATTAGCAATCATTTGACATTACAACAGCACTGAAACAGAGACTTATGACTGGTTCTCATATTTATGACCATTGCAACTTTTCCAAGATCATGTACAATAATCACAATTCATGGGCTTGGCCACTGGCATGTATTTATGATGGTTGCAGCATCCCAAGGTCATAGGATCACCATTTACGACTTTACTTAACAAACCTGGCAAAAAAAGTTGTAAATGCAGACCTTGCTTAGCAATGGGAATTCTGATCCCAGTTGTGGTCATAAGTCAAGGACTACCTGAACTGTATCAGTAGCATTTAGGACAATTATTTATTTATTTATTTATTTATTTATTTGATTTTTATACCGCCCTTCTCCCGAAGGACTCAGGGCGGTGTACAGGCAGAATAAAACGAACAATACAAAATACAATTAAAACGGAATTTAAAAAACTTATTTAAATAGCCTGAAAATTTAAAAATTTACCATACACTAAAAAAAAACCCTTTTAAAATTAATAAAATTTAACATTTAAAATTCAATTTAAGCCAGCCCCGCACGATAAAAAGGTGTGTCTTCAGTTCGCGGCGGAAAGTCCGAAGGTCAGGTATTTGGCGTAAACCTGGGGGAAGCTCGTTCCAGAGTGTGGGAGCCCCCACAGAGAAGGCCCTTCCCCTGGGGGCCGCCAGCCGACATTGTTTGGCGGACGGCACCCTGAGAAGTCCCTCTCTGTGAGAGCGTACGGGTCGGTGGGAGGCATAAGGTAACAGCAGGCGGTCCCGTAAGTACCCAGGCCCTAAGCCATGGAGCGCTTTAAAGGTCGTAACCAACACCTTAAAGTGCACTCGAAAGGCCACAGGTAGCCAGTGCAGTCTGCGCAGGATCGGTGTTACATGGGAGCTACGCGTAGCTCCCTCTATCACCCGCGCAGCTGCATTCTGGACTAACTGAAGCCTCCGAGTGCACTTAAGGGGAGCCCCATGTAGAGAGCATTACAATAATCCAAGCGAGAGGTAACGAGCGCATGAGTGACTGTGCACAAGGCATCCCGATCAAGGAAGGGGCGCAACTGCCGAACCAGGCGGACCTGGTGGAAGGCCCTCCTGGAGACGGCCGTCAAATGATCTTCAAACGACAGCCGATCATCCAGGAGGACACCCAAGTTGCGCACCCTATCCTTTGGGGTCAATAACTCGCCTCCAACAGTCAACCGCGGCTGCAGTTGACTGAATCGGGATGCCGGCATCCACAGCCACTGGGATTAAGGGATTAAGCTTGAGCCTGTTTCTCCCCATCCAGACCCGTACAGCTTCCAAACACCGGGACAGCACTTCAACAACTTCATTGGGGTGGCCTGGGGTGGAAAAGTACAGCTGGGTGTCATCAGTGTACTGTTGGTATCTCACCCCGAAGCCACTGATGATCTCACCCAACGGCTTCATGTAGATGTTGAACAGCAGGGGTGAGAGAATCGACCCTTGCGGGACCCCACAAGTGAGGCACCTCGCGGCCGACCTCTGCCCCCCTGTCAACACCGTCTGCGACCAGTCGGAGAGATAGGAGGAGAACCACCGATAAACGGTGCCTCCCACTCCCAATCCCCCCAACCGGCGCAGCAAGATACCATGGTCGATGGTATCAAAAGCCGCTGAGAGGTCTAATAGGACCAGGGCAGAGGAGTACCCCCTGTCCCTGTCCCGCCAGAGATCATCCACCAATGCGACCAAAGCTGTCTCCGTGCTGTATCCGGGTCGAAAGCCGGACTGGAACGGGTCTAGATAGACGGCTTCATCCAGGTATTGGGGTAGCTGTCGCGCCACAGCACTCTCTACAACCTTCGCAACGAAGCGAAGGTTGGAGACTGGACGATAATTACCTAAAATAGCTGGGTCCAGGGAGGGCTTCTTGAGGAGGGGTCTCACCACTGCCTCTTTCAAGGCGGCAGGGAAAACCCCTTCCAGCAAGGAAGCGTTGATAATCCTCTGGAGCCAGCCTCGTGTCACCTCCTGAGTGGCCAGTACCAGCCAGGAAGGACACGGGTCCAGTAAACATGTCGTGGCATGAAGCCTCCCCAACAACCTGTCCACGTCCTCGGGAGCCACAGGGTCAAACTCATCCCAAACCGGCTCAACAAGACGTGTCTCCTCTCCCTCGCTTGGATCATCCCAATTTCGGTCCAGACTGTCCCGGAGCTGAGCGATTATTATTATGGGCATTTGCAACTCAAAACAAGATTTTTAGTGAGGATTTTAAAAGCAAAAAATGAAATGAAAGGGAGAACAAAGACTCCCAAGAGTGAAGAACAGGCTGAAGGTGTTTAAAAACAATTTAAATGGGAATATAAGAAAAATTATGGCTGGCTGCTGAGAATTCTGAAATATTGTTGCATATTCTGTACTTGTTTCAGCTATTCCTCATTTCTTGTCTTTAAGCACAAACTTAAAATCAGAGGCACACAACCAAAATAAGAAAAGAAAGAAACTAATTGATTGGGTGAAAAAAAGATGATATACAGATAGAAGATAACATAATGGGGCAAGTTATAAAATCAGAGATTTTATTTTATTTTATTGATTGATTGATTGATTGATTGATTGATTGATTGATTGATTGTTTAAATTTCTATACCACCATTCTCCCAAAGGACTCAGGGCGGTTTACAGCCAAAGTAAAAACAATTAGAACAAAAATTAAAACCAGATTAAAAGGAAAAGTTAAAGTTGGTTGAAGACTTAAAACCAATAAAAACCCCATTATTAAAACCCCATTAGGCCAGTTCTGCACGATGGAACAGAAATGTTTTCAGCTTGCGTCGAAAGGACTGAAGATCAGGGAGTTGGCGGATACCTGATGGTAGCTCGTTCCAGAGGGTTGGTGCCCCCACAGAGAAGGCCCTCCCCCTGGGCGCCACCAGCCGACATTGACTGGCCGACGGCACCCTAAGGAGACTCTCCCTATGGGAGCGCACTGGTCGATGGGAGGTCGCCAGTAGGAGCAGGCGGTCCCGTAAGTAACCCGGTCCTATGCCATGGAGCACTTTAAAGGTGGTAACTAACACCTTGAATTGCACCCAAAAGACCACTGGAAGCCAGTGCAGCCTGCGCAGGAGAGGTGTTATATGGGAGCAACGAGTCACTCCCTCTATCACCCGCGTGGTGAACTGAACCAGTTGGAGCCTTCGGGTGCTCTTCAAGGGGAGCCCCATGAAGAGAGAATTGCAGTAGTCCAGACGGGAAGTGATGAGGGTGTGAGTGACTGTGCATAAGGAATCCCGGTGTAAGAAGGGACGCAACTGGCGTATCAGGCGGACCTGATAAAAAGCTTCTCTGGTGACGGCCATCAAATGCTCTTTCAATGACAGCCGTGCATCCAGAAGGATGCCCAGATTGCGGACCTTCTCTGTGGGGGCCAATGATTCGTCCCCCTCAGACAGCGATGGCCTCAGCTGATTATATCGGGACGCCAGCATCCACAGCCACTCGATCTTGGCGGGGTTGAGTTGGAGCCTGTTTTTCCCCATCCAGACCTGCACGGCCTCCAGACAACGGGACATCACTTCAACGGCTTCACTGGGGTGGTTAGGGGTGGAAATGTACAGCTGCATTTTATTAAATGATTATTAAATGATTATTAAATGATAGCCATATTTTTTTACAGAAATATCGAAGATTTGGAAAAGGGATAGGATGTTTTTGATGTATTCCTGTACATCCAGAAATATCCTCTGAATAGTCCCTCAAACCCTTATTTTTATTTTTTTCCTCCTATATAATGTGACTCTTGACAGCTGCCCTGGCAAGATAATTTTTCCCCTTCTCTCAATGCATATTATGAGTATAACTACACCCAAATAACGTTCGGCTAGGGGATTATGATTGGAAACCAAAATAAGGATAGACATTGTGACTTTTACTCTGAATGATTCTGGACTCTTGCTTCAAGCAAATTATCTCTTATTGCTCAAACTAGTACCATCTTCCTCACCTTGGACTCTCTTTAGTGGCATCCACAGAGCCAGGAGGTTGGGGTATGTCAAACCAGGCAAATGTGCATCACACTTGAAGTCCCATCCCATTTCTAATACATCAATGTTACATGTATTTACAAAGAGGGAGGGAAGGTTGCATGTTGCTATGACTACAGTCTTCAATCTCCCTCCCTTCTTAGCCACTGCTAGTACCCTTCATATTTGTGATCCTCTATGATCAAAATTCTTCAGCCAGCATGGCCTTTATGAAGAATTCTGGGAATTGTGCCCAGATTAGAGGGAGGAAATTGGTCAGAATTGACTAAAGACATAGATAATATATAGATATCTCATAAAAAAATGAGTGATAAGTGGTTTTTAATACATGTTAAGGTATGGAGGATATATGTTAGACCAAAACAAAAACAAAAACCAAGAATGACATGAGCACTTACTTCTGAGTAGTTTCTTTATTGTTGTTCATCTACAAATAGAATCTTGCCAGAGTAAAGCAAATACCTTCTTACATTTAGGCAGAAAAAAGTCAAAGGTATAAGTATAGATTAGGAGAGACCTGGCTCAAAACCAGTAACTGTGAGAGGGACCTTGGAGTCCTAGTGGATGATCACTTGAATATGAGCCAGCAGTGTGCAGCCACAGCCAAAAACAATACAATCTTGGGTTGTGTAAATAGAGACATAGAATCAAGATCACATAAAAGTATTAGTACCACTTTATAAAACTCTAGTAAGACCACAGCTGGAATACTGCAACCAATTTTGGTTATAAAAAAGATGTTGAGACTTTGGAAAAAGTTCAGAGAAGAGCAGCTAAGATGATCAAAGGCCTGGAGACTAAAACATATGAAGAACGGCTGCAGGATTTGAGTATGGCTAGTCTAGAGAAAAGAAGAATTAGGGGTGACATGATAGCAGTATTCCAGTATTTGAGGGGCTGCCACAAAGAAAAGGGGGTCAAATTATTCTCCAGGTCAACAGAGGGCAAGGCAAGAAACAATGGTTGGAAACTAATTAAAAGAGAGAAGCAACCTGGAATTAAGGAGAAACTTCCTAACAGTTAGGGCAACTAACCAGTGGAACAGCTTGCCTCTAGAAATCCTGGGCGCTCCATCACTGGATGTTTTTTAAAAAAGTCTAGACAGTAATTTATCTGAAAGAGTATAGGTTCTCCTGCTTGAGCAGGGGGCTGGACTAGAAGACCTCCAAGGTACCTTCCAGCTCATTCTATTCTATCCTATCGGCACACCAGGGGTGAAATGCTCCCGGTTTGCACTGGCTCGCCCGATTAGGTAGCGATGGCAGCTGCTGGTTTGGAGGACCGGTAGCAAAAATCCCTGGCCCCGCCCCCTGCCACTGCTAAGCCACACCATCAGCAGAGTTTTTTTTTTTACTTTTAAAAGTTTTTCTTCAGCTGAAACATGCCTTTAAAAGTAAAAAAAAAACAAAAAACCCTCTGATGATCGCGGGGCTGAGCAGAGATCATCAGAACACTTTAAAAGTTTTTTTTAAAAAAAAAACCTCTTCAGCCAAAGGGGAAAAAAAGGAAAAGGGGGAGAGGTTAAAAAGCTCCTCTGGCCATCCCAGCTGAGTTCCTCATCACCAGAACCTTAAAAAACATGTTTTCTACATGTTAAAAGAATTATTTTAAGAGGTTCTGGGCTGCTATGTGGGAACTTCAGCTGAGATTGTCAGAGGAGCTGACTTTAAAACTTTTTTTCCTCTGGCAATCCCAGAGGAGTTTCCTGATCCTAGCAGGCTTTTAAAATCACTTTTTAACAGCCCCCACTTATAAGAGCTCCCACCCAATGCCCCCTCCTCACTTACCTATATTTACTGCATACTGCTCCTTTCAGGCTGGCAACACAATGCTTACTTCAGCTACTGATTACAGCCTACTTTGACTTCCCGCTTTGCTGAATGAGGAACTCTGGGAGTTGAAGTGCACAAACCTAAAGCTACTAAAGTTGGAGACCCCCTGATCTAAAAAAATAAATAAAAATAATAAAATAAAATATTTGTGCAGCTTTCTGAGATTTGGTGTGTTTTTGTAGTGTTTCACTCTAACTACATAAACACACAAAATCTCACAAAGTTGTATGTGGCATTTTGTGTGTGTGTGTGTGTGAGTCAGTTGTGTTGTGTGTGTGTAAAGTGTGAAAGTGTGAGGTTCCTGCTTGTTGCAGGGGCCATTTTGGGTGAAATGCAGCTCCTTTTACATTGTGTGTGAGTCAGTTGTGTTGTGTTGTGTTGTGTGTGTATAAAGTGTGAAAGTTGGTTTTTAGTAATTCTTATTGTTTTGTATACTTTGTTAATTATTTTTATTATTTATTGTTATTGGCCACCAATTAAACCACGCCCACAGAACCGGTAGGGAAAATTTTTAGATTTCACCCCTGCGGCACACCTATAAGATGTACTCTGAGAATTGCTAGGGAGGGTCTAACCTTAATATCTTCTTGCCACCAGACATTCCAAGCTCTGCTGTTTGTTTGCCCTCTGGAAAAGCAGCCCTCCCTCTATGATTCTGAACCGCATTCCACCACAATATATTCGCCAATAAAGCACGGCTGGTGTCCTGGGTGATTTGATATGCTCCTATTTGCAATCATGATTCAGCATAAGTCAATAGGTCAGTATGCAAATTACTCAAATCAGTCCTTGTTCTCATTGGTTTACTTTGAAGTTGAGGACACAATCGTATTATCCCCTTACAGAATAATGGCATAACATTTGAATGTAGCTAGCCTGGAAAGCACATTTAGAAAGGAGGAGGGACACTTAACATCTGAAGGGTTTCCTCCAACATGGCCATCTTCATGCGTTAACTCCCTTGTAGGCATGGTCCCGAAGAGCATGTCAAAACCACGGAGCGAAATCTCATCTTAAGCAGCGGTTACAGTCATCACCAAAGAGCTGAAAGAACTTGAGTTCCCCAAGTGGCACTCAACACATTGGTGAAAACGATCTTAAGAAAAGCAAGAGAAAGATGAAACAATGGCCAAGGGCAACCGCTGCTTGAAAACATCGGCAAAATCAAAGAGGAGGAGAAAAGGTTTTGGAAAGAGAAGGAAACTACGAGGCCGAAAGCGACGGCCTCTCCCTGCTTTTTTCCTCTTCATGAAAGACAGACGATCAAAGCTTAAGTGTGACAATCCGAACTGGGACGTAATCCAAATGGCTAAAAGGCTGGGCACCATGTGGCACCAACAGCCTAATAATGATAAACAAAACTACAAGAGGAAGGCAGCTCAATTGTGGCAATTGTACAGTAGGTCCAAGGGCTGTAGAACGAAAAAGAAGAGGAAAAAAAGGAGGTTAGGCCGAAGAAGATGCCGAAATCCAAAGAACAGGAAGAGGAAGAGGAAAACTGTGAAGAAGAAAACCAGGAAATGCAAGTGTGATGAACTCGAGAGAGTGTTAAAATCCCTCTTCTGCTAAGGCTCTGTGTATACTCATCTCCTTGATCAGTGCAGTTAACGCTTGAGTAAAAATAAGTGTCTGTCCCTAAGTGTGTACACAGCAGTGAAAAATTGTAAGTGCTCAAGATCACCCTAACTGGATGCAGCCCAGAAGAGGTGCTGTATTTACAGTTTCCTAGCTGTTCCTTTCTTGATATATTAGCTGAGCTCTATGTCATACAATGGGGGGGCTGTACGGTCGGGGGCTTAGTTTGATTTTGTTGCTATCTTCATAGCAATGGTGGTTATTGTAGGGAATCCAGAAAAAAGATTATAGCTGGGCAGAAGTAAATTTCCTGATTATGCAAGGATGTAATATTCAGACTACGGTATAACGTTTCATCCTGAGAGGCAACTTTTACTTTGATTCTAATTCAACACTGCAGGCATTGTGTTCTATTGAACAAGCCATCTTTAACTTCAATGGCAGAATATGGGATACTCCTCCTTCTGGATACAAATAATAGTTCCAGGGTAACAACTTGTAGAATCCCTGCCATCCTTCAGTCTTCCATTCAGTATTGGGTGGGAAAATGCCAATCTCTCTCCTACACATGGGGCTAGATGGGTTTGGGGACTCTAGGTGTTTCCTGTTTCTTCTTTGATAGATATTGGAATGTTTTCTGTGTAGTTTTCTTCCTTATTCCTCAGGCTCAGTATTTTTCAACCTAAGAATGTCAATCTCCCGGAAGATTGGGAGGTCAGTGTTCCCATGGGAAAAATAACAGTAATTTTTCAAAGCTGCTGCCCAGAAGCACCTACAAAAACTGATGGTGACAATTTGCTCAATAGCCTCTATTTCTTTTATTTTAAAATGAAAATCTGATTTATTAGCAGTAAGAGTAAGGGAAAATTAGGGGGGCAGAAGGGCTGAAAATTCCCAAGCGCAAAATAACTAAGGTAGCTTAAAGAAGCCCTTAGTGACCACTTGCAACCCAAAAGCAAAATTATCACAGAATTTTCTTTAAATTTCTTTAGATTTATTTGAGATAATTTGAGTGCTAAAGCAGAATGTATATGTATTTGTTCAATTGTTTATTACCTTATCAATGTGTTAGAAATCTTGGTAATAGTTTCCTGATAAAGGAAGAACATGCAAACATTCTATGTTTTCAATATTTTGTAAACTCCTGTGCTCTTTCCAGACTTTGAGAAGTCCATTATGTCTCCTGTAGTGAAGAGTTTGTGCTATGGATGGAGTAGAGTCAGGTCTTCTACAGCCACCTAGAACTGTGGCTTGTTGCCCCTGATCCTGTTATTTCTTTTGAGTGTATAATGTAACATTAATATGTTAAGTCTGGATGGTACCAAGCAAAGCAAACATTCACAGAACCTTGAACAAAGTCATGTCCCTAAATTGCTGGAGCAGCAAAAAAAAAAAAAAAGTCAGTGGAATGATCCGCTCTGAGGATTGGGGAACTGGAGAGAATATTTTGGAATGCCTCTGCATTGAATAATTCTCTGCCTCCACTTGCATGCATATTTATGATTGAACCTCTGAGTCCAGTAAGTCATAATTTGATGTAAAAGTGGGAATATCAGTTTCATGGGAGAACCTGCATTCAATATTACATGAGGTTGATATTCTCATCGCTTCCCCTAAAAGAAGAAAAGAGTTGCACAAGAGAAAGGTCCAGGTCTCTGGCAGACATAGCACAAGTGGCCACGGAAGTGCAGAGCTCAGTAGACAGACAGGAGAGGGCAGTTCTGCAGCAGTTCTGTAAGGTCAGTTGAAGCCCAGCAGATCACTGACTGACTGCTCTTCCTCCACACACACTGCAAGAAAAGGCTGGTGCTAGCAAAAGACGGAAGACGCTACTCTCAGCAGTGACACTAATTAGCCTGAGTTCAGCCAGCCTCATCAGGAGGCTGGCCAGGAGAAGGAGGCCTTATGACCTTGGCAAATGGTTTATGGACTTTCTTTGGACTGTTGAAATCAGGCTGTAGGGATGAATCTTTAAGGCTTCAGTGTTATGAAGTTTCAAAGAATCACGAAGACTTTACAATTACAGGGACATTTCTATTCCATTATACTATTCACTTTTTCTTTTTGAGATAGTTTGATTTTATGATTGTGGAGAGAAGAAAGTTGGGAATATTATGTTGTTGTTGTTGTTTTTAAAGAAAAGAATTGAATTTGTCAAGCTTCCAATCATACTGAAAGACCAGTGACAAAAAAGAGGAGAACATTTCAAATAAAGTAATCTAGAAGATTGGGAAATGCAATTAATTATCAGTATTCTACAAAGTAGAATGTAGATTTTTTTTTTCTGAGTTGAAACTACTGAGGATATAATGGAATCATGGAACCAATTATTTTGGAAATCCAGTCACAACCGAATGTGGTAGAGATGGGAAAAACGAGTTTGATAACAGTAGACCAATATTTCTCAACCTCAGCAATTTTAAGATGTATGGACTTCAACTCCCAGAATCCTCCGGTTCACAGATGCTAGCTAGGGAATTCTGGGAATTGAAATACACACATCTTAAAATTGCTGAAACTGATGAAATATGTATTTCTGTAGCTCTTTGACCTCCATGAAAAACAAGCATTATTTTGCATCCAGTTTATAAACAATAGGCAAAGAGACTCGCAAATTTGAAAATACCACTAATACGAGCTATTTGAGGGACGCGGTGGCTCAGTGGCTAAGACGCTGAGCTTGTCAATCAAAAGGCTGACAGTTCAGCAGTTCAAATCCCTAGTGACACAAAATGAGGTGAGCTCCCGTTCCTTGTCCCAGCTTCTGCCAACCTAGCAGTTCAAAAGCATGTAAAAAATGCAAGTAGAAAAATAGGGACCACCTTTGGTGGGAAGGTAAGAGCATTTAGCATTTAGTCATGCTAGCCATATGACCACAGAGACGTCTTTGGACAGTGCTGGCTCTTCAGCTTTGAAATGGAGATGAGCACCACCTCCTAGAGTTTTTATTTTATTTTATTTTATTTGCATTTATATCCCGCCCTTCTCCGAAGACTCAGGGCGGCTTATACTATGTTAAGCAATAGTCTTCATCCATTTGTATATTATATACAAAGTCAACTTATTGCCCCCAACAATCTGGGTCCTCATTTTACCTACCTTATAAAGGATGGAAGGCTGAGTCAACCTTGGGCCTGGTGGGACTTGAATCTGCAGTAATTGCAAGCAGCTGTGTTAATAACAGACTGTTTTAGCAGTCTGAGCCACCAGAGGTCCCAGAGTTGGGAACAATTAGCACATATGTGCAAGAGGAACCTTTACCTTTATGAGCTATTTGGAATACATGCGCACCTGACATATCATTTAGTAAATAACAATTTCGTTAGTAACATAAACTTTTTAAGACAGAATAACTCGCTCTCATAGATAATGCCAAGAAATTTCTACAGATTGCACTGAAGATATTTGACATAAAGTCTGTACCATTTTGATCACCCACATCTAGATACAGAAGTCCCATTGTTAATGCATTGTTATGATTGACAGAAAAAAATCATCTCAAAAGATACGAAAACCCTGTGGTGCAGAACCTCACTGGATGACTAACGGATTCTCTTGGCCACTGCTTTTCCGAAGTAGAGACCCTTATGTCAGGCAAACCGTAATTCCAAATGTCTTTCTGCTTTTAAACAAACTACCAATGCTTCATGTTTTATTTATTTACAGGCAGAGAGCCGGAACATTACCAGAAACACACATACAGTGCCACACACACACACACAGTTTGTCTTGATTTTAATTCTCTACTCGGATTATTTTGAATTACATATTTGGGACAGAGAAGGATGTGGAGAAGACTCAGATCTCATTTTCTTTGCTCTTCATATCTAATATACATGGTTGAAATCAAAAAGTGAAATCAACCAATTGTTGGTTGGAGAACACTTGGGAATGGATGAAGAAAAACAAAGAAAGCAGAAGCTAGAACTAATGTTGGAAGGGAATCTCTAAAATAGTGGCCTTAAGAACAGATCTCCAGGTTGAGTGGTTGCCGGGGGAGTTCTTATTAATTTTAGCAAACTGCTCCATTTCAGAGAGGACTCAGACTTGGCCCCTGTCAATCATACTCTAAACCTACCATGTAGCTTGTGTGAAGGCTGAATGGAAATTTTAATTGTTCCAGAATGTGGCAATGAAATTAATCTGGATTCAACATAATGGGCCACCATTCCTGGATAAGCTAGGCAGGAAACATGACCAGATGACCTAATTCTACTGTATTGGAAGGGTACATTAACAAACTCTTATATCTGAAAATACAAGTCTTCTACTATCTCCTTTATAACAACAACACTTAGACTTGTATCCCATAGTGCTTTATAGCATTTGCTGGGCAGTTTACAATGTCAGCAAATTTCTCCAACAATCTAGGTTCCCATTTTACCAAGCTCAGAAGTATGGAAAGCTGGTCAACCTTGAGCGTCATCAGAATTGAACTCCAGCCTGTGTGAATAGTTTGTGTGCAATATTGCATTCTAACTACTGTGCCACCAGGGCTCCTATAGCCTGAGAAATTATGGAAGGTCCCTTCTGATTCTCTTTCTCTTTCTCCACCCATTATGCAGCTGCAAGGTTTTCTGATAAATCCTTTGGTGTGATTTATTCACTCTGCTTGTTTTAGCATTAAAACAGCATTACACAGGGGTGGGATTCAGCCAGTTCGAACCGGTTCAGGATAACCGGATATTAGTTTTAATCTGGTTCATCGAATCGGTAGTTGCAAGGACTGGCTGACCCTGCCCACCCTGCCCTGCCCATCCCTGGAGTCTTCACATGGCCTGTTTTGGATGCCAGGTAAGTGCAGCACAGTGCGGAGGCTCTGGGAGGGTGAAAAATGAGCCTACCAGAAGTTCCAGAAGTCTGGAAACGGGCCCATTTCTGGCCTCCAGAGGGCCTCCAGAGCCTGGGGGGAGGCCATTTTCATCCTCCCAGAGACTCAAGGAAAGCCTCTAGAGCCTGGGACGGGGAAAAAAAGGGCCTACCCGAAGTAATGGAAGTGGGAAAACGAGCCCGTTTCCAGCCTCTGAAGGGCCTCTGGAGCCCAGGGAAAGCTGTTTTTGCCCTCCTGGAAGCTTGAGGAAAGCCTCCAGAGTTTGGGGAGGGTGAAAATGCCTCCCCACCATGATGCAGGAGGCTGAGTAGACCACGCCCACCATGGCCACGCCCACCCAGCAACCAGGCAGAAAATTGGTTGCTAAAATTTTTGAATCCCATCCCTGGCATTACACAATGTATTGTAGTATGTTGACATTATATTCAGACTGTCATTTTGTTATGAGAAGGCCTCCAGTTTCCCTAAACCATGACCTATAAGCTTCATGCCTTTCTTGGAAATGTACAGAACAGTACCTCCAACATTCAATGACAGATTATCAAAAATCAATGACTTGATTTTTCACTACTGTCCCATGAGAAATTAAGCAAAAAAGATATGCCCTGGCATCTGACAGAAAAATAGTGCCTGTTTATTTATAATATCAGATTCACCCATTTTTATAATGGCATGGCATTACCACTCTTTAGCTGTGGCTGCTACTATCTCTTCTTCCTCTACCAACCCAAAACTGTCAATACTATTAGTAATGTAAGCAAAAGTCCTAAGGGTCAGAAAGCTACTTCCCAACTATACAGTTGTCAAGAGTTCTGCACAGAGCCTTCTCTGTGGGGGCACCTACCCTCTGGAACGAGCTTCCTCCGGGGTTACGATCACTCCCCAACCTCCAGACCTTCCGACGTGAGCTCAAGACCCTTTTATTTCATCTCGCGGGGCTGGCCTAATGGGTTATGGTTTTTAATTGGGGTTTTACTATTGTTTTTTAATAGTTTTAATGTTTAGCCAAATTTGAATTAGATTTTTATAGTGTTTTTTAATCTATTTATGTATATTGTTTTATGTTGGCTGTAAACCGCCCTGAGTCCTTCGGGAGAAGGGCGGTATAGAAATTTAATAAACTAAACTAAACTAAGCTAATTCAATTCTTTTTCCTTTTGATAAATCTGGTTAAAGAATTTTTTTTGATGATCTTGCTTTTGGGTTGTAAGTAGTCACTAAGGGCTTCTTAAAGCTGGCTTAGTTATTCCTTTTAGTATCATCTCCAAAATTATCTTCACCAGGGGTGAAATCTACTTACCTTCCCTACCGATTTGGAAGTGCACGTGCTGCATGCGTCACATGCACGCATAGACCCTCTGCACATATGCAAACTTCTGTGCATGCACAGAGGGTAAAAAACAGGTTACTTCCTGGTTAAAACCAGGAAGTAACAATGACTGAGTGGGTGGGCGGAGCCTCTCACCACCATCACTACCAGATCTCCGAACCACCCACCGCCATTGCTACCGGATTGGCCAAACCAGGCCGAACTGGTAGCATTTCACCCCGATCTTCACGCTAACACATTATCTCTCCGTTTAAGATTCTGAGAAAAATCACACCCTGCAGCTATTTAATGGGCACTTCTTTTCCAGGCCAAGTAGCAACTTCAAAGATGATTTCCATCAGGACCCTATTTTAGGGTTAGGGTGAATAACAGCTTTAATAATAATAACAATCACCAATAAAACAATATAAAAAGAGAACAGAACTCCAGAGATGCTTATAATTATTTTCCTTAAAAATGAAGGCTTTTTTCTCCCTGTTCCTGGATTTTTTTTCAATTTAAAGCCTTTAGGACATTTTATTTTATTTCTTCTGCTGGCTTAGCACTGCTTAAATGTTCAGCTCTTCCACTGTATTTTACAGACTGCTATTTTTGAAATGTTTTAGACTGCTTTGCCATTTTGCTCTTTGAGATGAAGGAGAAAGAGAACAACGAACAAGAAAGGGGGCAAAGGAAGGGAAGAAGAAAAAGGAAGAATGGGGCCAACTGTTGTCATAATAAACAAACCAGCAAATGTTCACAAAAGGTCACTGAATACAGGAAGCTGCCTATTAGGCACTATGGCGTGATAATATTTGCTTTGGAAAGCAGTAGCTCACATTCACACATGCTACCTGATATTTTGACCTTGTTATGTGACAACACCTCGCTGACCTTGGTTGATTTCAAAGGTAGACCTCATTAATTCTGGATTGAGAGTGCATTCAATTTGTCCATGTGTTCACCAGGAGTTGACCTCAACTCAGAAAAGACTGTATTTTTACCTTTTCTGATCCTTTTAGATGGTGACACCAAAAACTGGATCTCTGATCTTTGCAAGAGGAAGATTTCTATTCTACTACTGAATTGCATTGTTCTATTGTTGAAGGTTGCAGAATTTTCCTCCATCCAAATTTTCAGATATTGGTTTTTTATATATTATTATTATTAATATTATTTATTAATAACACAGCTGCCTGCAATTACTGCAGGTTCTAGTCCCACCAGGTCCAAGATTGACTCAGCCTTCCATCCTTTATAAGGTAGGTAAAATGAGGACCCAGATTGTTGGGGGGGCAATAAGTTGACTTTGTAAATATACAAATAGAATGAGACTATTGCCTTACACACTGTAAGCCGCCCTGAGTCTTCGGAGAAGGGCGGGATATAAATGTAATATATATATATATATATATATTTAAGCAATTCATATATTAAGACAGAATTAGCAAGAATAGACTTTTTGCAAATGTAAAGTACTGAATAGAATTTAACATACTAAAAAAACCTTGAGTTATTTAATTGCTACTCTATTCAGTGAATACTGAAACACGGAATACTACATCTAAATAGGTTACAAATATTAAGATAGATCTAGTTGGAATAAACATAAATGCTACATTGGCTCTAAAATAGCAGTTCTCAAAGTTTGATCTGTAGACCCTCTGAAACATTTTCAGAGGGTCCAAAAAATCAAAGTTATTTTCATTCCAAGATTTATTTTTATTTTCTGTTTTTGTCTTTTTAACGTTCATTCTCATTCTTTCAGGACAATACCACGGTGCCTTAGCATAAATCAAGACAGTGGTACCAAATTGCACAGCAGTCAAGATGTAATAAAATTAAGAATATTTATTTTTAATTTTATTACATCTTTACCGCAGCACAATGTCTTTCTGATATTTTGTGTGATGAAATGGGAAGCATATTTAAAGCATTTTTGCTGCATACCAAAATGTGATGGTTGTGTCTAGGAAAAGCACTTGTGTGACTGATTTGCAAGCCAACAAGTTGCTTTTTCATGGAATACTATTTTTACTTAAAAGAATGACCATCAAACGATGGTTATTCAGGCATGGATGCATGGCAGACATTTTTTTGAAAATGAAGTAAGCCTGTCACTGCAAGGAAAACAACTGACAGTATTTGTTGATAATGATAAAAAATTGAGTTTTCAAATAAATCTTCAGCTGACTTTTTAATTAAAAAGCAAATGATTTCATGAGCTGCAGCTCATTTCCTATGACACTGCAGTCAACCCAGCTCTTTTCCTATAATACTCTTCACCAATGGAATATTCTTATTGATTGGACTTGCCCTCTATTCTCCAAACTATGTTATTATTATTTTTAAAAAAGGGTTTAAAATTATGTTTTGGGGTTTGGATGCTATGGAACATAACTAACTGCTTTATGCCTTCTGCTTTAAGTTGTTGATTTTCCACCAAGGCCTTAACACTATACTCTTTGATACCAAGGGAGTAAGTATGGATAGCCATGATCTTCCCATGGAGACAAAAAGAGAAATCTCAGAAACTGTAACAATTCGTTGCTCCCAATATTATCATCATCACCTTGAGCAAAAAAAACACAAAACCTTCCTCGCAACACAATTCTACTCTGTGATATGCTGGCAGAGCATTTAACTGAATGGGAACAAAGAAATATTACCCTAATGGGACACCATCAACCTGACAGTCTCCATCCATTAAAAATCTATTTCTAGTTTTATCTAGACAGGTAGCTCCTTGGGCTATTTTTACTATCTACTTCAAGTGCTACGAAGAAAAGTTAGAAATAATTTTCATAAGTAAAACAGAATACATAAAATTTATTTCTTAAAAAATGATGTGTGCCCCACCATCCCAACACAAACTTTTTCAAAAAAATTATAGATTTGTAAAGGAAACAGTTTACAATACTAGCAATATGTGGGTTCAAATACTTTGGCCACCTAATGAGAAGGTAGGACTCATTGGAGAAGAGCCTAATGCTGGGAAAGACTGAGGACAAAAGAAGAAGAGGACGACAGAGAACGAGGTGGCTGGATGGAGTCAGTGAAGCAGTCAGTGAAGCAACTAACAACAACACATTCAGTATATTGGTGGTAGAGATGCAGACATTGTCAGTTTTGATATATTTAAATGCAATGGTGAAATCTGAACTGATTTATTACCAGTTGGCTGGCTGCGCATGCCAGCATTAAAAGCATTTTGTTACAACCTACTTGCCTGAATAGGTTGTAAAAAAAATGTGTTTAAAAGGTTAAAAAAAAGGCTCTGATGATTGCGCGGCTCAGCTATGATCCTCAGAGCCTTTTTTTAACCTTTTAAAAGCATTTTTTAAAAGAAGCGGCAAACAGGCAAGTGGGCAAAAGCCGACCAGGCGATTGGGTGGACATGGGCAGGGGGGGAGTAGGGATTTTTGCTACTGGTTCTCTGAACCACCTGCTGCCATTGCTACCAGATCGGCCGATCCGGTCTGAATCGGGCGCATTTCACCCCTGTTTAAATGGCAATTTATATTCAGCAAAAATTGGGAAAACAGACTGGACAACCATTTGACTGGGATGGCATAAGGCTACTGCCATGAGCAGGGGTTGGATTAGAACACCTCTGAGTCCCTTCCAGCTCAATAGCAATAGTACTTAGACTTATATACTGCTTCACGGTGCTTTACAGCCTTCTCTAAGCATGTACAAGTCAGCTTATTGTCCCCAACAATCTGGGTCCACATTTCATTGACCTTGGAAATATGGTCAGCTTTGAGTCAGTGAGACTCGAACTGCCAAACTGCTGGCAGTCAAGAGTCAGCAGAATTAGCCTGCAATACTGAATTCTAACCAATGTACCACCACAAATCATAACACAGAATCCAATGATTCTATATTCTATGAGTGGACTATATCAAACTTACTACGGCTTTTGCTAACCTGAGAAGATATAAACAGAGAAAAATAAGAAATGGTACTGTAATGCTAAAAATCTAAATTAAATCTATGAGTTAAAATTAGTTACATAAATATTGGGACCTTACATGGAATAATGCAATATGGGAGGAAGTTATACAATGAAAATAAAATATTAAAATATAAATATAGAACACATTTCAACAAAATCATAAAACTCTTCCCCAAATAAAGATGAGCACCGAAGATGCAATCCTTAATATGTCTGTACTGAAGGTTTCAGCTAGCAAAGGTTTTATAATCATGAAAGTTTCCAATACCACCAATTTGCAGATCACAGACAGGGTTGCATCAAAGACTAAAAGTCATGCTGGAACTATAGAAGAGTAATTGATGTTAGGAAATGTTGCTAAGAGAAAAGGACCAGGGGATGAGAAGTCTCTTGCATAGTAGAAGCAGCAACTGGACTGGGTTGCTTAACATAACAAATTGCTCTACATACCTTATTGGGTTGAAGTTGCTAAAAATAGGATAAGGACATGACTAATGGAGTCCATGGATCACAATAGGCAGAATAATTAGAACTAATTGGCTACACATCTTCTTTGTAAAAACTCTTCAATCCTTGGGTAAAGTATTAGGCAAGGAATATCATTCTGGCCAACTAAAGATAAACAGCACTCTCTATATTCCATGTCTTTTTCCTTTATTTTAATCTTAATTCTGATTTAGCTCAATCTTTATTTTTTTAATCCTCTAAAACATACTGTAATGTTTTTTCTTCCTCATCAAAGGAAATTTCAGAGGTCCCCATTAGAACAGAATGCAGACATAAGTGACTGTAATATCTTTTCATTCAAGTGTCCAAATCTAAAAGGACATTTGACTAAAGTCCTATCTAAACACAACTGGTTCACTGGCTAGGAGCTCCTTTGAGACTTTTGTCTTGTGGTCTTCCCATACAAGAAGATTCCCTTTTACATGGAGGGAAACATTTCCAAGTCAGAATCAGTAAATAATCAGACCACATTCAAGTACAGACACGCTCAAAGATTTTGTTCATGAGGGTCAATTCCATTTAGAACATAGAACATAGAATTGTACAGCTGGAAGGGATCATAGAAGTCTTCTATTCTAAGCTCCTACTCAAGGCAGGAGTCTTACACCATCCCAGTCAAATGTCTGTCCAGTCTATTTTTGAAAACCTTCAGTGAAGGAGCACCTACAACTCTGGGAAATCAAGCAATTCCATTGATTAATTGTTCTCGTTTTCATTATTTAAAGATCTCTCTTTAATAATTTTTCACTCACTATTTCTTGTCCTACCCTCTATTGCTTTAGAAAATAAGTCAATTCCCCCATCTCTGGGACAATACTGGAAGACTGTTATCACGTTCCCCCCAATCCTTGACTTTGATAAGCGAGACATATCTAGCTTCCTCAACCATTCATCATATGATTTAACAACCAGACTTTTTACCATGTTTATTACTCTTATCTAAACACTTTCTGGAGTCTTGACATCATTTTGTATCGTGGTGCCCACAACAGGACTCAGTATTCCAAGTGTAACCTCATTAATGCAGTATAGGGTGGTACTATCACTTTCATGATCTTGATGCTATCCTTCTGTTTGATGCACCCCAGGACTACATTGGCTTTTTTAGCAGCTGCAGCACACTCCTGGTTCACACTTAAGAGGTTGGTTACACTGGTAATATAATCAGTGGTAGTGAGTGTAAGATTTATTCCCTGTTTATATACAGTAGCATGCCCTGCAGGAATGAAATGCTACCAGTTCGGGCAAATCGGTAGTGATAAAAACTACCAGTTCAGACAAACTGGTAGTTAAAAAAAAAGCTACCAGTTCAGGCGAACCGGTATTTCTGACAATCAGCTGTGCCGCACGGTTTAGAAATCCTGCTTTCTAGCGAAGCTAAATTGTGTGGCACAGCTGATCTCCCCTCGTGGTTCTATTTACCTTCCCAAGCCTGCATATTGTGTATGTGTGCACACATGCAGCGCATATTTGGTGCGTACTGCACATGCACACACAGCGTGCACATGGCATGCATGCGGGGCCAGCAAACCAGTAGCAAACTGGTTCAGATTTCACCACTGAAGCCCTGCCATTTTACAACAACCCCACCAACACTCACTAGCCCTGATGATGTTTCCTGGTTGGATAATACAACATCTGAAAACAAACAACCAAGCTCAGAAAGCAGAAAGGATGCCATAGTTCAAGCCTGAGCTACAGATACTAGCTTATATTGAAGAGAGAGAGAGAAAAAAAAGATTTGGCTGAATGTCTCTTCCTCCTAAAGGCAGGAGGGAAAAAAGGGCTGAGAATCCTTGAATAATCGGATTATATCTACTTTAGCTTACAAAACATTTTTGAGAGAAAAGGCAACCTTTACTGGCATTTGCTGATGCAAAGACCTACAGATACATAAAGGGCCGGGATAGCTCAGGCTGGTAAAGAAGCCTGTTATTAGAACACAGAGCCTGCAATTACTGCAGGTTCAAGCCCGGCCCAAGGTCGACTCAGCCTTCCATCCTTTATAAGGTAGGTAAAATGAGGACCCAGATTGTTGGGGGGGCAATAAGTTGACTTTGTAAAAAATATACAAATAGAATGAGACTATTGCCTTATACACTGTAAGCCGCCCTGAGTCTTCGGAGAAGGGCGGGATATAAATGTAAACAAACAAAAAAAAAACTGAAGTTCCCAAAACTTTTAGAGTGTCCCAGTTCATCTGCATGGTGTGTCAGGCTGGGAACAGCTAGGCAGGCCAGAGTTTGTGGGCAACTGAGACAAGCAATACACCACCCAGTCTTTGTAGCCACCAATGTTTGTGCCCAGCATTACTGGATTCATGTAGCTTCATCATTCATTTTCTCACCCAGGCCCCTTTGGCAGTGAGCCCCACCTGATATCCTTTTCGTACGTTCCAAATAATGATAATGGCATTATAATAGATCTTGCAATATCATTTTTTTATTCTACTTAATGCAAGCTTTGTTACTGTTGCTACAAGGTGAGATAGGGGGAAAGAGAATACCTTTTAAGTTTCGCCGAAGAAAATCAGCAGTAATGCCACTTTCAATTTAGCGAGGCAAGCTAAATGGATTAATCGGGATCCCTGGCAGATAAATGAATGGTGTGGATGGTTTATGTCTGGAGGAGAGAGTGAATTCATTCCTGACATAGCCTTAAAAATGGATTCTTAATATCCACGGTTTTTGTCAAGTAAAGAGACTCTCACATTTTGCAGTGACACAAAGGAACGGAGAAGTCCTGAGTCAGGCTGTGTTTAATCCTCTTAGAATCATGTGAGGCCCCATATTTGCACAGTAGACATTCTTTGACCTCTGTAAATGGCTAACACCTTGGTCAGGAACATCTGGATTCAGTTGATAGCAATAGCACTTAGATTTATATGCCACTTCAGAGTGCTTTACGGCCCTCTCTAAGTGATTTACAGTGTCAGCATATTGCCCCACAACAATCCGGATCCTCTTTTTACTGACCTCGGAAGGATGGAAGGCTGTGTCAAACTTGAGCCAGAGTCAACCTTGATGTCAGGGTTCCAAGTAACACCCCCAACAAAAGAAAACTCTGAGGATTGAGTTTCTTCGAAGTTCCATTTTATTAGAGATGTCATATTGGCACATCTGGGAAAATCTGAATCTGAAAGCTTCCAGGTTTTCCCCACCTAAAGGAAAGTTCAAGTCCCTGCCCAACACCCACATATCCATCACATGGCCCAATCCAAGCACCGTCCCAACTGGAGATGCCTCCCAGTTCTAGCTGCCCAGGTGCAGGGCAAGATGTCCTTGACTCTCTGAGAAAGGAATGTTATTTTGACTATATATTATGCTGGCTCCATACCATCCCCTCTCCCAGTTTCCCACAGTAGGAAATGTGGCAGGTCTGAAGATCCAACAAAGAAAATGACTTCCAGGCCTGACACTTGAGCCAGAGAGTCGAATTACCAAACTACTGGCAGCCGGCAGTCAACAGAAGTAGTCTGCATTCTAACCACTGTGCCACAACTGTTCTCCTCTATCTCTCACTCAATTTCAGGGTCCTAAAATCATCCGCACCATCTCCAAGTAGAATATGGAGCTCATTATTCAGCACTGTGAAAACACCATGTTGAGACTTTACAGCTAAAATGAAAAAAAATGCAGTCTTCAGTATTTCTAGATAGGCCAGAAAACTGGAGACTTCACATAGCATATTCAGTAAAATATGGTGGTTTAGCTTGTGGTTTTGAGTGTTGTATAAATCCAATATATTAGTAGAATTGTTAGTTAATGATTCAGTGGATTGAGAGAATGGAGGCAGTTGGGCTAATTTGCGTTGGGCTAAACCGGGGTGAAATCTAAAAATTTTCCCTACCGGTTCTGTGGGCGTGGCTTAATTGATGGGTGTGGCTTGGTGGTCAGATGACTGGGTGGGCCTGGCCAATAATAATAAATAATAAAAATAATAAATAAGGTATACAAAACAATAAGAGGTACCAAAAACCAACTTTCACACTTTACACACAAGCAACACAACACACACACACACACACACATACACAATGCCACATACAGCTTTGTGAGATTTTGTGTGTTTGTGTAGTTAGAGTGAAACACTACAGAAACACACCAAATCTCAGAAAGCTGCACAAATATTTTATTTTATTATTTTAATTTATTTTTTTTAGAACGGGGGTCTCCAACCTTAGTAACTTAGTTTGTGGACTTCAACTCCCAGAGTTCCTCATTCAGGAAAGCAGGAAGCCAAAGCAAGCTTTTTTCTTCTTCAGTAGCTGAAGAAAGCATGGTGTTGCCAGCCCGAAAGAACAGTAATTATAGGTAAGGGAGAAGGGGGAATTGGCTGGGCGTGGGTGGGGGCTCTTATAAGTGGGTGCTGTTAAAAAGTGAGTTTAAAAGCCTGTGAGGATCAGGAAACTCCTCTGGGATCGCCAGAGGAGGCTTTAAAACCTCAGGTTTTTTTCTGTTTTTTTTCCCTTCGGCTGAAGAGGGTTTTTTTAAAAAAACTTTTAAAGGGTTTTGATGATCTCTGCTCAGCCCCACGATCATCAGAGGGTTGTTTTTTTACTTTTAAAGGCATCTTTCGGCTGAAGAAAAACTTTTAAAAGTAAAAAAAAAACACCTCTGCTGATAGTGCTGCTCAGCAGAGGCAGGCGGGGCGGGGCCAGGGATTTTTGCTACCGGTCCTCCGAACCAGCAGCTGTCATTGCTACCTAATCAGGCGAGCCACTACAAACTGGGAGCATTTCACCCCTGGGCTAAACCATATCTCAGATAATTTACATTGACGATCCTAGCCATGCTGGATCAATACTCTGGCATTTTGGCCATGATCAGATAGCCATGTTTGACTAGGGAATGCACACTGCAGGTAGTGGGTTGCTCCCGGTTCGCTCCGGATCTGGAGAGCTGGTAGTAAAAATCTGCTGGTGTTTGGAGAACGGGTAGTAATAGTTGGCTGGCCACGCCCCCGAACCAGTTCCTCGATAATCAGAGGTGTTTTGGGTTTTTTTACTTTTAAAAGCATCTTTTCTTCAGCCAAAAGAAGGCTTTTAAAAGTAAAAGAAAAACACTCTGATGATCACGCGGCAGAGCAGGGATCATCAGAACCCTTTAAAAGTTGGGTTTTTTTAAAACAACCTTTAGGCCGAAGAGGTTGTTAAAACAAAAGGTTTTAAAAGGCTCCTCTGGCGATCCCAGCTGAGTTAAGAGCTTCTGGGCTGCTATTAGGCAACTTCAGCTGGGATCATCAGAGGAGCCTTTTAAAATCTTTTTTTCCTCTGACCCACCCAATCCCCACTCCTCACTTACTTCATTACAGCTTCTTTCGGGCTGGCAAAGCCATGCTTTACATCAGTTGCATCAGCTAGCAACTGAATATGCCTGCCTGGAATCCATGTCCTCAATGAGCAACTGTTTTGCTGGCTGAGGAACTCTGGGAATTGAAGTCCACAAACCTTAAAGTTACTAAGGTTGGAGACCCCTGATCTAAAAAATATAAATAAAATAAAATAATAAAATAAAATATTTGTGCAACTTTCTGAGATTTGGTGTGTTTCTGTAGTGTTTCACTCTAACTACACAAACACAGAAAATCTCACAAAGCTGTATGTGGCATTTTGTGTGTGTGTGAGAGAGAGAGTCAGTTGTGTTGTGTTGTAGTGTGTGTGTGTAAAGTGTGAAAGTTGGTTTTTGAGCTTTTTGTGGCTGTGTGAGGTTCCTGCTTCTTGCAGGGGCCATTTTGGGTAAAGTGCAGCTGCTTTTACATTGTGTGTGAGTCAGATGTTTTGTGTTGTGTGTGCGTGAGTGTGTGTATCCCTTTGCAAGGACTTGGAGGCAGCTCCTCTGACGAAAAGAGAAGATGGCAAAGCTCTGGCTGTCCCCCGGGAGAAATCGCCCTGTCTCTGCAGCATTGGTCATGTGACTGAGTGGGCATGGCCAACTTGATGTCATTCACAGCAAGGTGCCGCCCCACCTTGCCCTGAGTGACTTCAAATTGGCCACGCCCACTCAGTCACATGACCACCAAGCCACGCCCATCAAATAAACCACGCCCACAGAACCGGTAGTAAAAAAATTTGGAACCCACTCCTGGTACACTGGGGATATATCTTATTTCCCAACAAGATATGATCATACTGTATATCATATGGAAGGAAGGAAGGAGGGAGGGAGGGAAGGAAGGAAGGAAGGAGGGAGGGAGGGAGGGAGGGAAGGAAGGGGACTCCTAGAACCAAAAAGGCAATAGTATTTCAAGAAATTTTGATATTTATCAACAGCACACCTATCTGAAAGTCAAGAAAACATTACAATGATTACAATTCCCTTGGTGTGTTTGTGTGTGTTAAACTGTAGACAAAGGCTCAGATGTGTGTGGGTGGGTGTGGGTATGTTTTCTGCCTGCCTGCCTGCTGAATTTAGTGTGACAAGATAAGGTGAATTAATTTGGCCCAAGAGATGTGCTCATTTTGACCAGCCTTAAAACACTTCTGCAAATAAGCTACCTCCCACTGTTCTAATGGGGATTATTTGTGGCTAACTCAATTCTAGCCTGCAGAATTATGGGTACACCAGTGCATTTTATTATAAGTCTTTCTTTTTTGCACGTTTAAACCACTGCTTCAGAAGGTCTTGAGAACAAAAGCTATAAAAACAGCCCTCTAGTATTTTTAAAATCCTCCACCTCAGGCCCACAGGGCTTATATATGACTTACTCCATAGAGTTCCTTTATTATCTCTACCATAACAGTTGGGTGTTTTTTAATTAAAATGGACACATCCAGAGCAAAAATGATGTCAATCACACTGCTGGGTCAGAGAGCAGAAGTAACACAAACACTTTCTGTTCATGGTTTAATAGTAAGCATGGTGGATTGAAGGTACATTTGGGTACCAGAGTGAAAGTTAGGCAAAGATTTTTGGGATGTATCACCTTTCTGAATGGGGTCTTCTAAAGTTGAATCACCTGGCTTTATTTAAAAAACAGAAGAGCTGAATTTTCTTCGGTCTTTCACTTGGAATGATATTTTTAAGGAGAGTGTCTTAAGTTTCACTTCTTTGAGTTCTCTGTTGCCTTTTATACTACTGAAATGCATATGGAACTATGGATGCATCATTCTCTCTCCCTCTACCTTCCCCCCAATGGTTGTATATGAATCAGTAATATAGAGAAAGAAAAATAGAAAATGAACTCACAAAATTCAAAACAGTGTTTGTGAATTCTGGCATTATTTTCAGCAAGTCTGCAGAAGACCAAATGATCCGATCCAAACTGGACAACTGGTGAAACACAGGTATGGCAAAACTAGCAGTAAAAACAAAAAGAGAACAAGAGGAAAGATGGAAAAAAATCCCAATCAGAAATCAAAACACAGATTAAGGAAGCACCCATTCTGGTCAAAAATATTCCTGCCAAGCAATAGAATCTATTTTGAACCACATGAATCTTTTGTCTTCAAAGGCATTCTCATTGCATATTTCAGTAACTCACATGCGATGTGACAAAAGAATGGGTCACTGTTATGTTATTTTGACCCAAAATTGATACACCAGAAGAAATTGAGAAAAGGTGTCCTGACAGACCTGACAGATCCTCATAAACGACCCTCACTCTGTCAAGGACCTTGGCGTACTCATATCTAATGATCTAAGTGCCAGAGTCCACTGTAACAACATTGCCAAAAATGCTCTAAGAGTTGTTAACCTAATCTTGCATAGCTTCTCTGGTAATATTGTACTGCTAACTAGAGCATACAAGACATTTGCTAGACCAATCCTTGAATACAACTCATCTGTCAGGAACCTGTACTGCATATCGGACATTAATACAATTGAGCAAGTCCAGAGATATTTCACGAGAAGAGTCCTCCAGTCCTCTGCTCACAACAGAATACCTTATGCCACCAGGCTTGAAATTTTGGGCTTAGACAACTTACAACTACGCCACCTTCGGTATGACCTAAGCATAGTACATAAATTATCTGCCACAATGTCCTACCTGTCAATAACTACTTCAGCTTCAACCACAACAATACACGAGCAAATAATAGATACAAACTCAAGGTAAACCACTCCAAACTTGATTGCAGAAAATATGACTTCAGTGATAGAGTGGTCAATACCTGGAATGCACTACCTGACTCTGTGGTTTCTTCCCCAAACCCCCACAACTTTAACCTTAGACTGTCTACTGTAGACCTCTCCCCATTCCTAAGAGGTCTGTAAGGGGAGTGCATAAGTGCACCAGCGTACCTACCGTCCCTGTCTCCTTTTTATTCATATCCATTTCATGTATTCATAATCATGTTTATACATATCTGTAATCTTATACATGCTTAACAAAATAAATAAATAAAATAAATAAATAGATATAACCACTATTCTTCTAGCTGTTCTATGAGTTCTTTCTTCAGATCTTGGATCTTGCTGCTTAAAAAGCAGTGTGACCCAATCCAGAGTCAAATATGAAGGCAGATAAATCACCAACAAGTGAAAGCTGTGGCTTACAAAGAATGTTTGATCAAGGCCCACCCAGGTTATGCCTGACATTGGAAAAGAGTCATGGATTCTCATCTCCATCTGGGTAGTCCTAAGGAGCTTTTGAGCACTTTAACAATAGCATGTCTCTACTCTAAATTATTTATAAAGAAGCACAAACAAAGAAACTCAAGGCAAATTGGTACATGTAAGTCGTCTGGTACAGAAAGATTTCTTCCCATGGGAGTTACCTTCTGCAGAAAGTATAATTTGTAATGGAAGTATCAGCTGAAATAACAAACCAACCTTGAACTAACCTTAAGTCACACAAATAATGGCTCCTCCTTTCACTGAACAAAGTGGCCAAAGTGGCATTTCATAGTTTCTTGGGGAGAATCACCTGGCCCCAGCATTGGCACACAAGATCTTTCTAGTGGTGAGGTAGCATTTCTATGCAAAGGTGGAGCCCCAATATTGCCTGCTCTGCATTCAGTTCATTCATTTATTTTTTAAACCTCTATGGCCTTCACTTACAAAGTATCTCTAGATAACTTTCATTTAGGATAATACAAATCTATCAGCTCCTCTGTTTACTCTTAACTGTTGCAGAGGCTTTCTGCTCAGAACTCAAAGGATATTCTGCCTATGTGAACATTTATGGTTACTGCATGTCCAGGCTGGCTTATAGGTTATACAAACAACAGTTGAGAATAATGAAACCAGGATAATTTAGGTGGAGTGAAGAAATATTCAATTGAACAGACTTCTAGGATGGCTACTATGTATAAGGTTGTTAAAGAAATGTTGTCATTTTCTTAAAACATTGGACTAAGTAATTACAAGTTCTCACCTCTTTACAGTGCCTCTGTGTGTATGATCAAAACTGAATGCAGTACTCTAGGTGTGGTCTTACTAGGGCTTTAGAGAGTGGTATAAAGCCCTAGTAAGACCACACCTAAAATACGGCATCCAGTTTTGGTCACCACACTATAAAAAGATGTTGAGAGACTAGAAAAAATGCAGAGGAGAGCAACAAGAATGATTAGGGGACTGGAGACTGAAACATATGAACAACAGTTACAGGAACTGGGCATGGCTAATCTAGTGAAAAGAAGGACCAGGGGAGACATGATAGCAATGTTCCAATTTTTTTTTTTTTGAATTTATATCTCGCCCTTCTCCGAAGACTCAGGGTGGCTTACATTGTATTAAGCAATAGTCTCATCCATTTGTATATTATATACAAAGTCAACTTTTATTGCCCCCAACAATCTGGGTCCTCATTTTATCTACCTTATAAAGGATGGAAGGCTGAGTCAACCTTTGAGGGGACTGCCACAGAGAGGAGGGGTCAACCTATTTTCCAAAGCACCTGAAGTCCAGACAAGGAATAATGGATGGAAATTGACCAAGGAGAGATTCAGCCTAGAAATGAGGAGGAACTTTCTGACAGTGAGAACAATCAACCAATGGAACAGAAGTTGCCTTCAGAAGTTGTGGGAGCTTCATCACTGGAAGCTTTCAAGAAGAGACTAGACAGCCATCTGTCAGAAATAGTGTAGGGTCTCCTGCTTGAGCGGGGTGGGGGGTGGACTAGATGACCTATAAGGTCCCTTCCAACTCTGTTAATCTGTTAGTAGTGATCCGTTAGTAGTGTGTGTGTGTATGTGTGTGAGCATGTGTGTATGCCAGGCTACATTAAATGCAAAGTTCCCGTAACTGCTTTTCACTGCTTGATCCATTAAGGGCAGGTCTTTCTTAAGTTCTTCCTCTGACCATTAAGCCACAGGAGACTCTGATTGTCTGATTGTTTCCTAGGCAGCATCTCTTCTTGATCCCCAAGGTCATCCACACATTCCATTACAATAAATGGATGTAAAGCAATCTTTATTTGAGTAAAGAACATGACCTTGATGGGGACATTCAGGAAGGATTACTTAGACCAGTGGTGGGTAACCTTTTTGCCATTGTGTGCCAAAAGCGGGGGGAATATGTGTGTGTGTGTGTGGTCACAGACATGTCCTCACCCATAATTCTATGCACCCCCCATGCATGCGCACATGACCCCCCCATGCTCCCCCCGCTTTTGGCAGGAGATGGCACGGTAGGCCCGGTAGGCCCGTTTTTCACCCTCCCCAGGCTCCAGAGGCTTTCTAGGGGCATGGGGAGGGTGAAAACACCCTTCCTCACCCACCCCAGAGGCCCTCCACAGCCAGAAATGGCCCATTTACAGAGGGCCTTCGGGGGCTTGGGGAAGGCTGTTTTCACCCTCCCCAGGCTCCTAGAAAAACTCTGGAGCCTGGGGAGAGCAAAAAACGGGCCCTTCCCACCCCCAACAAGGCCCTCTGGAGGCCGGAAAAAGCCTGTTTCCCTACTTCTGGTGGGCCTAGAGGGCCCAAAAATCAGCTTGCCAGCACACGCATGTGTGCCAGAGCTGAGCTTGCGTGCCCATAGATATGGCTCCGTGTGCCACCTGTGGCACATGTGCCATAGGTTCACCATCACGGACCTAGATAAAAGGGGCTGAATTTATTTTAAGTCCAGAATAATGAGATAATTTTCAGAAGTTGCTCTGTGTCAGGTACAAACCACGAGATCATTCATGAATAGCCTCAAGTAGATGCTTTAAGTCACCTATGTTACAAGAATCTCGCCAGATGGACTGCATCCCCTTGGGAACAGTCAGGTAAAACTTTAGAGGTTCTGTCGGAGATTAGACCTGTGTCGCTTCCTAAAGTGCAAAGACTCTAAGCTCCCCACACCCTTAACACCTCCCTCCTGGCCAGCTGGACATTCCACCACACTCACGTGAAGATCTCCCTGATCTCCTGGAGCAGGGGTCTCCAACCTTGGTAACTTTAAGCCTGGCGGACTTCAACTCAAGTTGAAGTCTGCCAGGCTTAAAGTTGCCAAGGTTGGAGACCCCTTTCCTGGAGTATAAGGAGGAAGGGAAAAACAATCAGATTTGCAAGATTCTGTTATTACGCCCATTCTCAATAAAAGTAGTTTTAGCTGTTCTGTGGAGTTGGTTGCTTGATCTGGTCTATCTAGTGGGGCTGAAACCTATGAGGAGACATGCCAGCCTGTCTGCAGAGGCAATTGTTTCCCCGGAGAATAGAAAAGAGCTTCTATCTGACCAATTTACTATCCTCCTATGGCCAATTAGCTTGAGACAGCAGACATGCCAAATGCCTTTACAAAGAAGCTTTTTCCAATGCAGAAACAGGCACAATATGTTAATCTCTTTATTAGCTGGTTACTTATCAGCCATTCCATAGCTCCCAGCTGTGATTATCATGATGCTGCAGTCAGGTTTTCAAGAAAATGACCAAAATTAGCTACAGCACAGATGAACTTTTCCTCCTCTTTCAATCAATAAAAACCCATTAAAAATCCTCTTGGAGCTCCAATCTGGCTTTTACTGCCAGGTATTTGGTATGCACGCACACACATACACAGGATTTGTGTCAGATTCCATTAAACTAAAACAGCACATTTTGCAGCTGGAGATCAAGTGTTTACAGACACTTAAGTACTACTTCAGTACAAAAGCAAACATTGTTTTGAGAGGTGTGATGATGGTGATGATGATTATTTCCTCTGCCAATTTAAAAAAAACCCCACAAATTAATCTTTACTTGCCTTAAAATGAAGTTGTGTAGCGAGACGAAGTAACTTAAAACATGGCCAGGTAAATGTTTCAAGACATAGGGCATGAAAGAGATGACCATAAGATCCTTTCCTAATGTCCACTACTGGATTTCCCCATTTCAAACCAATTGATGTTTCTGGAAATATCTGATCCCCAATAAAAATTGTGGGTGACTGCAATAAGTTCCTTTTGGGGAAATGGACCAACCTGCTCATATTAAAAAGAAAAGTCAAAATATTTTAGGGTGTCTGGGAGCATTCTGTTATAGATTTAGAATGGGAAGTCAAGAAACAACTTTATTGTCAAGACAGTCTGCAGCTTGGCAAGATCAAGGAAGGAATAATTATTTAGTCTACAACCCTGTCCCCCCAAACAAGCCTCTTGAATTAGGAAAAGCAAAGCCCATCTGGCTAAACAGAGCCCATGAAGGATTGCAGGAGATGGGGGTCAAAAGATGAAGCCCATCTGCCACTCCCTTGGAATATGTTGTAGGCAATACTTCTCTTGAGAGCTGATGATAGTAATTCCACTGTTATACTCTACAACTGTGTTTCTCAACTTTGGCAAATAAGATGTGTGGATTTCAACTCCCAGAATTCCCCAGCCAGCATGTTCTACAGTATTAAAAAAAATCTTATTCTCATAATCCTGGAGAAGAGCTCTCTCCAAGCTACACATTATGGGAAATTATATTTGAATACTCTGGGAAATCAAAATGCTTAGTACATATCCCTTTGGTAGCAAACCTTGAAATAAAATTAGATGCATTCTAGACCTAACCTCACTGAAAAAATCTACAATATATTTCTTGTAGTCATAGTGTATTCCAGGAGCCTTTCTGTTATTTAAAAGATTAATGTTAGGATATTAAGATTTCACCGTCTTCCCCCCCCCCAAAAAAAAAAAAATAGGAGGAGATTTTTCATATATATATATGCATACACTAAGTGCATACATAGACACATACCCGTCACTCAAGCAAGATGTGTAATCTATTATACTGCCCCTTTGGAATCAATTATCCCAAATTTGTTAAGAATTACACCAATGAAGCTCGGTTAAACATTAACAGATCTCCCATCAAGTGACTTCAAAGCAAGCGTTAATTCAAGGTTTGCAGAAATCCCAAAGTAGAACAATTTCTATCATAATTTATGGTTATTCTGCTAAGTGCAGATATACATAAGAAACAATGAATTACAAAGAAAAGCTAAAAAAATCTTTTTTTGTTGTTTCAAGAGAGCTCAGCAAAGAGCAAGTCTGTGACATTTATATATTATTATTATTATTATTTTAAAGTTCAGGCTTTCTATGAGAGATAACAAAAACAAATGAAGTATGCAGACAAAGTATTTTTAATAATGAGAGAAGTCCAATGGGAGAAAGGAGGAGGAAGAGAGGATAAACTGTCAGATCTAAATGCCACTTGGATTTGTCTCAGGTAGGGTCTTCTGCCTCCTTGCTCGGCTTTAGATCTCGCTATAATTAAAACAATTCATACAAACCAATGTGCTCTTAAAACCATGAACCATGAAACCACCAATAATTCTTGGCAAAAATTAAAAGAACCCCTAAGAGGCAAATAAAGAAACATCTTCACCAAGACTGGAAACCTTATATGAACTTTTTGGGGAAAGAAGAAAGGGATGAAACAATGTTTTATGGGTTATGAAAGAAGTGGATTAAATGCAGGGCTGAAGGGCCTGATAGAACGTCTAATAGGGAGGAAGGATAATAAGGTTGCAATAACCTGTTGAAAAGAAGGTTGGAAGTCACTTATATATTTCTTAACTTTAATTTCTTTTTCATTTTTTATATTTTCTTGTTTTTTCTTTTCTTATTTTTAATTTGTCTTTTATTCTATAGGAAGAATCTCTCTCTCTCTCTCTCTATGTCCCAAAGGTGCTGTTCAAAAGGCAACTGGATTTTCAAAGTTGGATTTTTGAGTTTGGATTTTCAAAAGGCAACTTGACAAGAAAGTCCAGTCACCTTTTGAACAGCACCCTTGGGCAACCATGACCTGGATGATTGACAATCTCCTTAGACATCTCCCCCCCCACACACACACACATTTCTAAGCTAAAAAATTTCTAATCTAAAACCTGTGTCAAGTTGGATCTCTAAAATATAGCGATGAACTGTGACATCAAAGCAAACACAAAGCTTAACACAATGTAAGCCGCCCTGAGTCTTCGGAGAAGGGCGGGATGTAAATTCAAATTAAAAAAAACCCAATTATTACCAAATTTTGGCACAGCAATTCTCAGGGCTGAAAGTAGGCTCTAAACTGCTCAGCAATGTTTCACTAACACCTAGGCTTCAATCCTGCCCCTTCTCTGGACAATCATTTCTCATGACTGTTGTAATTAAAAAGCATCCATAACCAATCATGATGGTTCAGAAATAATGGACAGCCTTTGCTATAAAACTACAGTCACACATCGAACTATTGAACATATCAAACTTCTGTGGAATTATATAGTCACACATCAAACTCTCATCTATAATTGGGAGCATGTGGTCTTTAAAAGATGAAATGCAATCCACAGACCCCCTCCGTATGTTTCCATCTTCCTGTAATTTTAAATGTGAGATTAAGAGAACATTACAGGGAGTTTTCATATTACCTGCAAAATGGAAATTAAATCATTTTTCTTCCTAGCATGGGGATCAGGATGGAAAAGAAATTAATCAGGGAGCTCAATTCATCCCACACACTATCATTCCTTGTCTGAAACATCCTAAATTTGTGATCAAATTATGTATTACCATAATATTCCTTTCCAGGAAAAATTAATAATGTAAACGAGCTCCTACAGGGGGATTCCAAAAAGACACTGAAGAAAACTCCTGTAAGTTGGTCCTCTTTTCTCCTGGACCTGTCACTCAGTTCAATGATAAGCACAAAAAGGGAAATATATGTTTTCATCCTCTCCCCCCTCTCCAAGAGCTCCTCCAGGTACTATAGTATGGCTGATACATAATCATCCCATTGCATTATTCAATGATTACAAGCACTAGTGCAGAGCACTTGAATACAGCAAAAGCACTTACCACAATTAAGTGCTGAGCAAAGACGCCATTGCCAATTTCCTGTATTCACTGGCTGAGTTTGTCTGACTCACTGCCTCTTCTCCCAGTCTGCCTTTGTCTGAGCTATTTAACAGGATATTTTATCTGCTGCTGAGTAACCTTCAAATTGTCATGCTGCCCTTCAACTTCTTACACTTTATGCTTAGACTTCTTCAGGCTGCCAAAGAAGAGTGCCAACTAGGCCTCTAAAGAGGTCCTTAACATGAATTATATGAAGAAACAGAACAGCCCCACAATGAGGCCAAGGTCTGACCCAGTACTGTTTCTCACTGCAGCCAACCGGATGCCTCTGGGATGCTCAGAAACAGATGGAGGTACACACTCTCCTGTCACTGTTTCTCAGCCACTGGGTTAACAGTAACAGAGTTGGGAGGGACTTTGGAGGTCATCTAATCCAACCCCCTGCTCATGCAGGAGACCTATACTAGGGATTCGAACCGCTGAACTGCCCACTTTTCTGATCGACAAGTTCAGCGGCTTAGCCACTGAGCCACCTTTGGAGACCTGTCCTTAGTCCACCTCTGCTCCTGATCCACCCTTAGTCATCTTTTTTCTTCTAAGTTAGAGTCAAATTCATTAGCCTTTTCTTATAAGGAAGGTGCTCAAGTTCTTGATCTCTATATTACTAAAACTCTCCTGTTTGATTATTATAACCTTCAACTGGATGAAATGGCACATTGCAGGACAACAATTTTGAATCAATATACCTCAAATGGCTTCACTTAAAAAAATATGTCTAGAATCCAGGACCAATGGGATTGAAATTTGGCAAAGCTGTATATCCATCAATCATGTATTGTTACTGGCATCATTTGCTAATTTCTTTTGCATTTGTGCATCTGAAAGTTTCCACCCTATCCTCATCTCTCTCATCTCCCCTATCCTGGGAAGGATATGCATACATGAAGTATTTTTGCCCACCTCTAGTACTAACTGTACTCTCCTACCTCATCAATCTCCACCAAGTCTCTATCTTTGTTTATGCTTGCCAGATCCTTCCAATCAGTAATAGTTTCAGTTAAAAAAGTATATTTTTTTCATATTTGAAATATTAGCAATTTTAATGAATTCAGTTTCTATTATCCATAGTACTATTGGTTAAAGTAGTTTTATAATAAATGCTTGGAGTTGATAAACAATCTGAAAGTTTATGAAGGGCTTTATGAGGTAAAGAGTTTGGGCAACCATGTATTAGAACAAGAATGTGGTTTTCATCAATGTATATTGGCATTCACCAATAACAATTCCTTTAACATTCCTATGTGCTGTCAGTCATTGTCCATGTCATGACAATAGTGTAAACATGGTCTGCTTCCTTGAGAATTGGACCTCTTGAAAGTATCTGTAGCTCTAAGAGTAACATCAGCTAGTATATATAAAAAAAATTGTTGTAGTGACTGTTTTGCACAGCAAAGTGATTTTGTAGAGAATACTAAGGTCAGGACAGATTATGAATGGAAACTTAGTGTTTAGAGGTGAGAAGAATGGCTGGTGTTCTGAAGCTGGAGTGTGCAACCTTTTACACAGCCATGTTTTCCAAGTTGCACCTTTGACATCTCTGCCACTAAATCTTGTTAAGGGAGAAAAAGGAGTTGAAAAGAGAGTGACAGAGAGTTGAAAAGAGAGTTGAAAAGAGAGTGACATTGATTCTCATCAATGAGAAGTTTTACTTTGTCTTAATAGTTTTTCACAGAGTACTGAGTGGCAAGGAAGGACAGGTGGCTACTACAAATATATATGATGCTTCATTCCAAGAAAGACACAGCAGATTTCCAGGGCAAATAAATATGCTAAATCTCCTGTATCTAATCACGGCACAAATATCACTCTGGGTACTTGTTGTTCCCTTCTTCGATCTATGATTAAAGCAACCTTGTTGCCCTTAATAGCACTGGTATTAAAGGTATTGTTTTCCCCTTACTCCAATATCTTCCAAAGGCATGTTGATAAGTTTAAAATTTATTTAGCTTGGTCACTTATTACTGTGGAGGGAAGGAAGTGCTTGGCACTAGCTGGAAGCAGAGATGAAAGAGGCCCGATCAGTGATTTCATCCTGGTACAAGTTTCTACCAACTCATCGATGAGTGGAACAGTTCAACTTGAGTTGAGCAGTAGGGAAATGCCTTAGGTGTACCTTAATTTCTCTAATGGTGCATTGGTGTTTGTGAGGAAAAACATATCTGCTTTTCTGCCTGTGGATTTAACAGAGATTGGTTTTGATGAATGCCAATTGCCACGCTAACCATATAAATAATGCCGACATCCTTACTTAACAAGTTCAAAAATGAATTTAGTGATCATATTTGTCCCTGCTAAGCTTTCCTTGTTTGTTTGTCAGTTGCTTTTAGTGGATTACTGTGTAGCATATTCAATGGCTATTTGGCTAGCTTTTGTCTCAATCTATTTTGCAAATCCAGAAATGGGTTAATTCAGTAACCAGGTGAGTTCTATTGTATGAAACAACTCCTGGAAGAAAATACCTCAACAAATTGACACAATTCTTTTATTTTTTCCTCTCTAGTCTGACTTTCAAAAGCATGAAATGGAAGAGGAGACAGATGACATATTCAGAACTATTAAGAGAGTTAAATAGCTATGTTTTTCCTTTATAATGCTGAGATTAGAACATTTCTCTTTCTCTAATGCATCCATCAAGAAGGTTTGGAATGTAAACATTCCTGTTGCTATACTAGTTGATTTTTCTCCCCTACCTGAATTCCACTGCCAAATAGCCCACCTATTGATCTACCTATTCAGGTAGTCCTTAATTTACTACCATTCATTTAGTAACCTTTCAAAGTTACAATGGCATGAAAAAAGTAACTTGAATGGTCCTTACATGCCTGTTGTTAAATTAATCATGCAGTTGTTATACTTCTCTGGAAACATGTTTTTTAGAGGCAGGAAGCAGACTTACTCTTAATAGCCTTCACCTTTCTTAATAGCCCTCAGCAGATGTCAGCACTTCAGAGATAAAGAGATAGCTAGCTCTATTCATAAGCAAGGTCTGAACAAAAGTAGGGTTTGCTCTCAGCCACAATAAGGAATTGCCCAACAAGGCCTTTCACTGCATCACCTTCCAGGCTTCAACCAAACTTAGCTCAGAGAACCCACAGAGCCAGTTATGACCCCTACAACAGCCTAGAATACATGTTGTTGAACAGGAAGTTCAAGTGCAAAGCCCAAGAGAAGATATAAATACCCCCCACTCTCAATTCCATGTGGTCAGCTATCTAGAATCACATGTGCTTGGTGGTTCTGTTTATCATTAAGCCATCTTTCCAATCAGCCTCCATGTTTCCAGTATCTTTCCCCTGGCTTGGAACTGAACCAGATGGATATTTCTTCCAACATAGCCCTACAGTCATGTGATCAAGATTTGGGTGCTTGGCAACCAGCATGTATCATATTTTTTGGAGTATAAGACACACTTTTTACCCCCTATCCCTAAAAGAGGGTGAAAATTTGGGTGCATCTTATACACTGTATGTAGCTCTGCCCTGCTGGCCCCTACTCTTTGGCCTCTGCCTCCCAGCAATTTACCTTCTTGCAGCAAATAGCAAATAGCAAATAGCAAACATCCCGTTTCAGCTTCAGTACAGCCTGATTACCACAAGCAGTTGATTGTTGGTTGGATCGGCCTCCCGACCCTCAGCTGTTTCAGGCTACAGGGATTGCCATTGCCTATTGCCGTGTGGGCCATGTTTGCTGCAAGGTGGCAAATTGCTGGGAGGCAGATTTTTTTCCCTTGTGCTAATCAGTTTGTGCCAGTGATGAGTTGCTCCCAGTTCTGTCCAGTTCTTGAGAACCGGTAGTAAAAATGGCAGGAGGCTCTGCCCACCTACCCTGATGTCACATTTGGTGATTGTGCATGTGCAGAAGTCCATGTGCACGAGCGAAGCAAGCGCACACGCTCCCATTGCAAACCAGTAGTAAAGGTAAGTAGAACCCACTCCTGGGTTGTGCTGAAAATGAAAATGATACTAAAGCAGGCTGTTTGCTGCAAGGAGGCAAATTGCTGGGAGGCAGAGGCAGATTTTTTTTTCTTGTTTTCCTCCCCCCAAAAGGTAGGTGCATTTTATAGTCTGGAACATTTTATTCCCAAAAAATATGGTATTTACAACTGTTACAGCATGTGATTGTCACTTGCAACCTTCCCAGCTGCCTTCTGATAAGCAAAGTCAACGGGGGAAGCTGGATTCACTTAACAGCTTCATGTTACATTGAACTACTGCAGGGTTTTATTTAACAACTGTAATTTAAAAAAAAGGTTGTAAAATGAGGTGTAACTCTCTTAACAATTGCTTTGCTTAGCAATGAAAATTCTGGTCCCAATTGTAGTTGCAGATTGAGCTGTAAATAAATAATATACTGCAAATGATATAAAGAAAAAGCAATGAAACTTTCTCATAGTTTTTATAACTGTATTTTATTACTATTCTTATTTTTTAAAGACATTGTCAATATATTAGAAAAGGTTGTTCTTCAAACAATCTTATCTTATCTTTTTTTACTAAGATAATAATTTATTGGAAGATATGTTAAATCCATCTCTTTAAAAAGCCCCAACCCTTACAAAAATGGATGATTATTTTTCTTCCTGGCATTTTGGGATTTGTTGGTATGGAAAAGACTTCATGTGGTCCAACTTTTCACCAATGTAACAAATTGTGCTGAACCAAAATGCAGCTTGGTTGTTTTGTGACATGGCACATTCTGCAGATTAGCCATTAGGTGCACATCCAATGATAGCTTATTAAATGAACCACGGTTCAATAAATGGCCTAGGAAAACAGATGAACTTAACTATTCTATCTGAAATGACATGGGTCTAGTTTCACTGACAACAAAAGCAGCAAAGTATGGTATGCTAACCATAAGGTAAAGGTAAAGGTTCCTCTCGCACATATGTGCTAATCGTTCCCGACTCTAGAGGGCAGGGCTCATCTCCGTTTCAAAGCCGAAGAGCCAGCACTGTCCAAAAACGTCTCTGTGGTCATTGGCCGGCATGACTAAATGCCAAAGGTGCACAGAACGCTGTTACCTTCCCACCAAAGGTGGTCCCTATTTTTCTACTTGCATTTTTTACCTGCTTTCGAACTGCTAGGTTTGCAGAAGCTGGGACAAGTAATGGGAGCTCACCCCATTACACGGCACTAGGGATTTGAACTGCTAAATAACTGAAAGAAGAAGGACAGGGAAGAAAATGAAGGCAAAGAAAGAAAATAACTACTCAGATATGCCAAGGCTTCATGGTAATTTTTGATCTCTGAGAAAAACAACTTATCTTTAATCTCAGTTTGCAACCTGGGACCTAGTTTTCAATTTTACAATTTTCTAATGTTGTTTTGGTAACTGAATATCCATATGAAGTAAGGAGGCCAACAACATCAGATGCACTATACAGATTCTCCCTAATACAGGTGGCTCACATTACATGTAGGAGTTCTGTTCCAACATTTGGCAAAAAAAGCAGGGATCTGTGAAACCCTCCACAGCAGACTGCAAGATCTGGTCAGTACTTAGCCAGCACATTAAAACCTATATATGTATGCATGTATGTATGTATGTATATATAATTTTGTAGGTTTTCACTGGTATAGGTATGTAGGTCTTGGCATATTCGGGTCTTTTCCCATGTAAGGATGAGAGTATCTTGGCAATGTTTCAATGAGGTGTCACTCGTCATCTTCAGGCTGGTGCTTACGGCTTCGTGCTTGTGTGAGCAAAGCATGGTTGGAGCTGCCATCTCTCTATAAATACTGGTGGGCAGGTGAGGAGTTTGGCTTTGTTGCTGTAGGTGGGCTGGTTGGCTGTGTGCTTGATTGATAGGTGGACAACACAGAAGACTAATGGGCACACAACTAGGACCACACCCACACAGGATGCTATGAAACAGCCGACTAATCTGCAAACACGCACTCCACCTACCATTCAAGATGCAACCACACAGCCAACCAACCCGTCTACAGCAACAAAGCCAAAACTCCCCAAAAGACCTGAGTACGCCAAGACATACATACATACATACATACATACATACATACATATATATCAAGCATATATTTTATAGATATTTTGAAAAGTAGAACTTGCTCTTATATTCCTCTTAACTAACCTATCTTTTGTTGGTGCTAAAGATACTGAATCACCAACTCTAGTTCACTTTAGGGTTTTTTTCTTCCACTAAAGGAATAATTTCCTGGTCTGCTTTGAACTAGATGAAAGCTGAAGACCAGGGAAGGATGATTGCCCTGTGAAAACAAGAACATCCACACACATACCTGTCACAGGTAATATACCTGTATACACTCATAAGAATTTACACTCATACAGTTACACTCATAAGAATTTCACTCTTGTTTAAATAAAGTTTTTAAAAGTTTTATCAGATTGAAAAAGAACCACTAAGGAAAAAATAAAGAAAAAAGTCTTTATCCAGGACTAACTGAACCAGATCATGGAATCGGCCTGTGCTCTGGGCTGGAAGGAAGTAACAACCCAACTATCTAATAACTGGAATAGGAACAGGGGTGGGTGGCTACCGGTTTGCCTTGGTTCGGGCAAACCGGTAGTGGTGGCAGGAGGCCCCACCCACCCACCGAGATGTCATCAAAAACACTCTGCGCATGTGCAGAATCTTCTGCGCATGTGCAGAAGTGCCACGTACTCAAAAAGCGAGTGTAGCCACCCGCACGCTCCCAACAGTGAGCTGATAGCACCAGGATTTGAATCCCACTACTGAATAGGACACATGTACCACAAGGGGCAGGACAAAATTACAGTCACCATCTCTTCAAACACACTTCACTTTTCTTCCCCTCTCTTCTTTCTTGGGTTGCAATGGGAGTCCTTAATTTTGTTCCCCCAAATCTGGAACTCAAATTTTATCTCTACACCAATGTGAAAACCTACTTATTCTCACATATACTGTATTTATGGGAATATTTGTTGCTGCCACCAGCTTAGGTAATGGATTCTGCCAGACCAACCGAAGACCAATCATCTAAGCAACAGCCATGGCAAAAATAAGCTTGCCTAGAAGTTATAGGCAGCCATTTTAAATATCTAGAATGAAGCTTAGATATGCTAGTCAAAACATTTCTCCTTTTATAATTCTATCTTGTTTTTTTTTAAAAAAAAAAACCTAAAATAAACATACAACTGGCATAGTTTTTAAGGTCATATTGTTCAAGTTCGGCTTGCTTCAGTTTGCAGTGGCCAAGGACTAGGAGTTATAAAATTGCTTTATTGTAGACAATCGTATATGGAACGTTTACAGAAGCATGGTAATATTTTCTGATTGTAAGCAATAACAGTATTTCTCTGATGTGATGAAATAGATGAGATGCCCACAAATAGAATTATCTGAGATTAAATGCAGGCACTCACCTTGACATTGTCATAAATACCCTTGCAGCTTACATACCCCCTCAATTTGTGATGCACATAAAACTCAGGAAAAAAAGATAAAAGCAACGGTGCAAAGCATTGACTTCAATGGATTATATTTATTCTTTGATGCACAGGGTGGTTCTTCTCTATTTGCATTCATCTTTACAAGAGGCTGCAATCTGGTAGCATGTTAATAAATAGGTAGCATGAGAATAAACAGTTTAAATTTCATAAGAAAACAAAATAACAGTTACTTTCCAAGTGTAAGATTCAGTTACTTTTCCTGAGAGCTCCTGTTCATATTTGGAAAAGATTCTTGAGGCATCAACTAAACCCCAAATAACTCTAAATAAATCATCACGATCCAAGAATCCACTTTGACACTTTAGTTCAAAGTAGAGAATACAGAAGATGAAACTGTCTGACTAACCCACATGCTAGCTAAAAACCCTGGAAACTACTACCTGCACATTCTCAAGTTGGGGAAAATTGCAATAAATAGATGGTTAAATGTACCATTAACTTGGCATTGTTAGTCAGGAAAATTGAGATTGTCTATCTGTGTGGAGTTGTCAATGGAACTTTCCAGAAAATTCACAAACTAACAATACAATGCTAGTCATGCAAAATAGATCTCAGAACTCACTAATAATGTATAATTAAGCATTAACAAATCAATATCCACTAGTTTAGCAGCTGGCTTTAAAAGTTGGTTTAGAGTGGTTTCAATTATAGAGTTTCAGCTAGCATCTGTGGTGGAATATAGTCCAGAGTTAGAAAAGGGAGAGCTATTTTCCAGAGCAAGGTCTCCAACCTTAGCAACTTTAAGATTTGTGGACTTCAACTCCCAGAATTCCTCAGCCAGCTTTGCTGGCTGAGGAATTCTGGGAGTTGAAGTCCACAAGTCTTAAAGCTGCCAAGGTTGGAGACCCCTGTCCCAGGGGGCAAACAGGCAACAGAGATTGGAATGTCTGTCAGGCAGGCAGGCAGGAAGGAAATATGGATGCCCCTCCCCCGAAGTTCACAGAGTATTCACAGATTATCTGACTAGGTGGCTCTGTGGCTAAGACACTGAGCTTGTCAATCAGAAAGGTTGGCAGTTCGGCGGTTTGAATCCCTAGTACAGGCCTAGATGACCTCCAAGGTCCCTTCCAACTCTGTTCCTGTTATTATTAGTTATGCAGATAATTGCTTTAGTCTGGCAAGATTCTGTTAACAGATGAAGAATAATAAAATATTATTCAGAAGTAATTCCATGTGTCATTCTTGGTTCCTTGGACCTGACAGTATTGTGTAATATCTTGGTAATAAGAATCAAGACATAGCCACTTAGGGAGCAGCATCTCTCAATCTGATTATTATTTTTTAGACTTATACCACATTTTGAGCAATTTCAATATCTCACAAGTTCTTCACACCTGCCTTCTCCTATAGTAATTTTATTTGAAAATTCAGAATGAATGAAATACCACAAATTCTAGTTAAAGCATTTGTTTCAAAATTCTAAATGAGAACTTACATCAACTGTTTTTCACAAGTTTCTCTTGGAAAGCTCCTAAACATCTGTCTACAAGTTGTCACTTACAACAGTTCTGACATGACTCTCCCAGTGGTGGGTTTCAAGAATTGTCATTATCAGTTCAGTCTGCAGGCATGTGACTGAGTGGGCATGGCCAATTTGATGTCAGTCACGCCCATGCCCACTCAGTCACATGACTCCCCCACCTAGCCGTGCCAACAGGAAAAAGTAGGAAAATTTTGGGAATTTCCACCTTTGCCAGTTGCCCCTGTTTCGCCTCTTATAGCAGCCCCATCCTAGCCCTACTTCCTCCCCCACCACTGCCTCTTTGTTTGGGCTGCTTACCTTCTGCGGTGGCTGGCAAAGAGCTTTAAGAGCTGCTTTGTGTCTGCAGTGGCTGGCCACAGGCCACTAAAAAGTACCGGAGGTCACGGAGAAAGCTGCTGCCATCACTGCCATGTTCTTTGTGCATGAGCATCCCATTGGACTTGCAAGGCATGGGATGCGCATGCATGAAGAACATGGTGGCAATGAACATGGTGGCCAGGGCGAGCGAGCGGCAACCAGGGGACCAGTTCGGGGGTGTGGCCAGCCAGCCAGCGCTACCGGTTCGGTGACATTGGCCAAATTTCTACCAACGGTTCATGTGAACCGGTGCGAACCGGCTGAATACCACCTCTGGACTCTCCACAGGTGTGCATGACCTACTAGGGTAGAAGTGATACATGACAAACTTCTTCTAAAATTAAAATCCTACGGCATCTCCGGTCCCCTCCATAATTGGATAACAGCGTTCCTGTCAAACAGACAACAAGTGGTCAAAATAGGCAGTGCCCTATCAAATCCTGCTCCTGTCAATAGTAGTGTCTCCCAAGGCAGCGTTCTAGGACCAACACTTTTCATATTATACATTAACGACCTCTGTGACCGTATTATAAGTAATTGTGTTCTCTTCGCCGATGATGTTAAACTATTTAACACTACCAACAATACAGCTACCCTTCAAAAAGACCTTGACTTTGTGTCGGAATGGTCAAAAATATGGCAACTCCAAATCTCAACCAGCAAATGCTGTCTTACACATTGGAAAAAAGAATCAGAACACTAAATACAAGCTTGATGGACATTACCTTGTAGATGACCCTCACCCCATTAAAGACCTTGGAGTTTTCATATCAAATGATTTAAGTGCCAAAGCCCACTGCAACTACGTTGCAAAAAAGGCTTTAAGAGTTGTAAACTTAATCTTGCGTAGCTTCTTCTCTGGAGAAGAAGCTCCAGACATATTACACTACTAACCAGAGCATACAAAACATTTGCAAGACCAATTCTTGAATACAGCTCGCCTGTCTGGAACCCACACCTCATTTCGGACATTAATACAATTGAGCGTGTCCAGAAATATTTTACAAGAAGAGTTCTTCACTCCTCTGAATACAACAAAATACCTTATGCCACCAGACTTGAAATCCTGGGCTTAGAAAATTTAGAACTCCGCCGCCTTCGGCATGACCAGAACTTAACTCACAGAATCATCTGTTACAATGTCCTTCCTGTTGAAGACTACTTCAGCTTCAATCGCAACAATACATGAGCACACAATAGATTTCAGCTTAATATGAACCACTCCAATCTTGACTGCAGAAAATATGACTTCAGAAACAGAGTTGTTAATGTGTGGAATGCACTACCAGACTCTGTGGTCTCTTCCCAAAATCCCCAAAGCTTTAACCAAAGACTATCTACTATTGACCTCCCCCCATTCCTAAGAGGTCTGTAAAGGGCATGCATAAGAGCACCAGCATGCCTACCATTCCTGTCCTAATGTTCCCTTGATTGTATCCAACTCGTGTAATTATTTCATGCTTATGCTTATATGTCGTATAGTTATTTCATGCTTATGCTTATAGATACCGTTGTGACAAAATAAATAAATAAATAAAAAATAAAATAAAATAAAATAAATCTATAAAACAAGGCTGGAGAGATGGGAAGTTTATCCTCTTCCGCAGCAACCTCATACTACAATGAAAACTCTAAAAAAATGAGAAAGAGGGTGTCACTTTGCAGAGTGAGATGGATAGCATATTAAATAAGCAAATAAATGAGAAAGTCTAAGTAAGTAAATTAAAGTAAATTTTGCTTCAGATAATTGCTATTTTGACAGAATTTTAATTAGAATTACTTTTCTGTGTGGTGCTAAATCAGAATTAATAGTTTTCTATTTCTCTCTAAAAGTTGGGAAATAAACTTCAGTTTCTACCACTCTCATATACTTCTAGTAGTGTTCATGATTTTATCTTTAATGTCTATAGATCATTTTTCCCCCTTAGAACTCCTTTGTGCTTTGTCCCTTGTGTCAAGAAAACCACATTTAATTTCGTAATTTTCTTTTTTTTAAAAAAAAAAAATTATTTGGCCAACTCTGCACTTCAGTTTCTTCTTTAATTTTTAAAGTTAAAGAGGTTATTATATTGCGTCATATTTCCACATCCTTTGTTAAAAATGTTTGATTTTGTGCTGACAAGTGTTGGTAAAAGTTATATTTAAAAGGAGGAAGGTGAACCAGAGTATGAGTATCAAAATGATTTTAGGGAGTGGAGATTCGAGACTTCCATTGTTCTATCTTATGGACAAGCTCTTGTGTTAGAATGTCTTCTGGGATAGTGGAAAGTTGTTAAGCATATTAGGTCTACGTCTTTTCACACACCTCATTTTGATCTTGTGAAATTATTACCCTGTTCTGATCTTTGTCTTGTGTTTCAAGCCTTGTACTCTTGATCTAGATGTCACAAACTTTTTTTTTCCCAATGGAAGGCACTCTGTTACTATATTTGACATGGACTGGGAAGCTTTTCCAATAAGAATAATTATGAGATACATCATGATATATAGTGGATCCCAAAAGATTTTGACAGTCTATTTTTGAACATGTCTTTAGGCTACAGATCACTCAGTTCTTGCAATCTCGCCTGCTGGGATCAACAATAGTGTTCGTGAACATCTGTTGTAATCTCCCATGTCTCTTGTCTGGCAGCAAATATTTCTAAAATATGGATGTATTCTTACCGCAATTCTACATATGTTATCCAACACTAGCTGCCAAGGCTCTCTAGGGTGGAGAATTAGATATACATACATACATATGCAAACGCATAAATCCTGACAGAAAAAGACCAAGTCACTCAAAACTGAAGTTAAGAAAATAAAAGACCAACATGTTTCCCTAATAAACTGAAAATTCACAGTGATGTCCATCATATAGGTTTAGGTAAAGTGAGTGTTAGTGAGCATAACGAACATTAGCAGGCGCTTCCACAAGCAGAAGCCAAGAAAACAAAGATGTCTCACTGAATCTCTACAATTCTCTTCAGCAGGACTTTAGGATCAAAATATTTTGAAGTTGTTATAATTTATTTTATTGATTTTATTTTATTTATTTGTCACAACAGTATATATAAGCATAAGCATGAAATAACTAGAATAGAATAGAATAGAATAGAATAGAATTTTTATTGGCCAAGTGTGATTGGACACACAAGGAATTTGTCTTGGTGCATATGCTCTCAGTGTACATAAAAGAAAAGATACGTTCATCAAGGTACAACATTTACAACACAATTGATGATCAATATATCAATATAAATCATAAGGATTGCCAGCAACAAGTTATAGTCATACAGTCATAAGTGGAAAGAGATTGGTGATGGGAACTATGAAACGATTAATAGTAGTGCAGATTCAGTAAATAGTCTGACAGTGTTGAGGGAATTATTTGTTTAGCAGAGTGATGGCCTTTGGGAAAAAACTGTTCTTGTGTCTAGTTGTTCTGGTGTGCAGTGCTCTATAGCGTCATTTTGAGGGTAGGAGTTGAAACAGTTTATGTCCAGGATGCGAGGGATCTGCAAATATTTTCACGGCCCTCTTCTTGATTCGTGCAGTATACAGGTCCTCAATGGAAGGCAAGTTGGTAGCAATTATTTTTTCTGCAGTTCTAATTATCCTCTGAAGTCTGTGTTTTTCTTGTTGGGTTGCGGAACCGAACCAGACAGTTATAGAGGTGCAAATGACAGACTCAATAATTCCTCTGTAGAATTGGATCAGCAGCTCCTTGGGCAGTTTGAGCTTACTGAGTTGGCGCAGAAAAAACATTCTTTGTTGTCCTTTTTTAATGATGTTTTTGATGTTAGCTGTCCATTTGAGATCTTGCGATATGATAGAACCCAGAAATTTGAAGGTTTCTACTGTTGATACTGTGTTGTCAAGTATTGTGAGAGGTGGAAGTATGGAAGGGTTTTTCCTAAAGTCTACCACCATTTCTACGGTTTTGAGTGTGTTCAGTTCCAGATTGTTTTGGTTGCACCACAAGGCTAGTCGTTCTATTCTATTCGATATATAAGCATATATATAAGCATAAGTATGTAATAATTGTATGAAATTGGATACAATCAAAGGGAACATTAGGATAGGAACGATAGGCACGTTGGTGCTCTTATGCACGCCCCTTATAGACCTCTTAGGAATGGGGTGAGGTCAATAGTGGATAGTCTTTTTGATAAGACATTTAAGAATAATATGGTCAGAAGTGCGTTGTTGAGGATTTGGAAAAAAATATCAATATAAGTTAGATGGAAAGATACCAATATGGACCATCCCTAGACATATGATAGAGAATATAAATATATTACAAAAAATGGAAGTTATCACTTACAAAGAGCTTTTGACTATGGAAAAAGGGGAATTACAGTTAAAATCTAGGGAGAAATTGAGGGATGAAGGAAGAAATTATACATGGTTCCAGTATGGACAATTGCAATCTAGATGGAAAATAGATCAGAAAATTGGTATAAGGCAAAGTGATGATAATCTGGTAAAACAAATAAAAGATCAAGGTCAACAGCATATAAAGAGATTATATAATGTATTGGTTGAAATTGATTCAGAAATGGAGTTGGTTAAAGATTGTATGGTAAAATGGGCACAAAATTTTCAACAACCTATAATGTTAGAAACATGGGAAAAAATCTGGGTGAGGAATGTTAAATTCACGCAAGCACAAAATTTAAGAGAAAATTTTTATAAAATGTTTTATAGATGGCATTTAGATCCTAAAAAACTGTCATGTATGTATCCAAATGTGAAAGCAAAATGTTGGAGATGTGATTGTGAGGATGCTACCTATTATCATATATGGTGGACTTGCAAAAAAGTTAAAGCCTTTTGGATTATGCAGAACATTTTGAAAAAGAAGATCAAGTTTGTTCCACAGTTCTTTTTATTAGGAATAATTTCAGATTGCACTGTTATAGAGACAAAATTGATTCTGAATTTAATAACTGCTGCAAGATTATTGATTGCACAATATTGGAAGAAAGAAGACTTACCTACAATTGGAGAATGGATTAGTAAAGTATCAAATTTAGCAGAAATGGCAAAAATTTCTGCCTACTTGAAAGACTGTACACAAGAAAAATATATATTGGAATGGAGGAAGTGGATTGATTATATTCAAAATAAGTATCAGATTAAAAAATATCAATTAGTTTTTGAGTGAAGTTAGGAATTATTATGTATTAGTTTAAGAAAGAAGGGAATTGATAGTGTGATGGTGTGAAATGGAATATGTTTTATGTTATATTTTAGATTATGTTTGTTAGTTACTATACCCTGTATTCTGTTCTGGGAAGTCTCGGGGGGAGGGGGGAAATGGGGGGGAAGGGGAAGATTATAAATTGATTGGTTGCCATTGTACAGGAATAATGGTAGAATTAAACAAGTTGGAATGGTGTAATGTCAGGACTGCTCGGCAAACACTCCCGAAGGGAAAGGGTAAGGAAAGAGGAGTAAAGAAGGAAGAAAGTAGGTAGGCAGGTGGGTAGGGAGGAAAGAAGGGAGGGAGAAGAAAGGATAGGAAGAGGAGAAGAAGGAGAAGATAGAGGGTTAGAAAGGATGGTAGTGAGAAGTGGGAAAGAGGAGGGGAAGTAGGAAAGCGAGGAGAAGGTGGTGGGGGAAGTTTAAGAAGGATGAGAAGGGAAGAAAGGATTAAAGGGGGGAGTGGCAGTCGAGCAGCCCTGATTGAGTATAATTTGAGTATAGGACTGATTGTTGGATAAGTGATTGTATTGTACACTGGTTAAATTGTGGGAATTATTATGGAAAAATAAAAATTTTGCAAACAAAATAGTGGATAGTCTTTAGTTAAAGCTTTGGGGATTTTGGGAAGAGACTACAGAGTCAGGTAATGCATTCCAGGCATTAACAACTCTGTTTCTGAAGTCATATTTTCTGCAGTCAAGATTGGACCGGTTCACATTAAGCTGAAATCTATTGTGTGCTCATGTATTGTTGCGATTGAAGCTGAAGTAGTCTTCAACAGGAAGGACATTGTAACAGATGATTCTATGAGTTAAACTCAGGTCATGTCGAAGGCGGCGGAGTTCTAAATTTTCTAAACCCAGGATTTCAAGTCTGGTGGCATAAGGTATTTTGTTGTATTCAGAGGAGTGGAGAATTCTTCTTGTAAAATATTTCTGGACACGCTCAATTGTATTTATGTCAGAAATAAAGTGTGGGTTCCAGATAGGCGAGCTGTATTCAAGAATTGGTCTTGCAAATGTTTTATATGCTCTGGTTAGTAGTGTAGTGTTTCTGGAGAAGAAGCTACGCAAGATTAAGTTTACAACTCTTAAAGTAACTTAAATTTGTAATGGTATGTGGAAACGACCTTGGGAGATGGAAAGAGAGGCTGCCTGGAGAATGATCAATTGAGAAAGGGCATCGTCCACAGCTGCACAAGAGGATAAAAAAGTAACTCAATTCTCTAAGAAAAAAAAAATTCATATACCCCCACCTCCAGATTTGTACTTTCAGACTTGCAGGATTGATGTCAACCTTTCGACATACACCAGAAACAGTGATGGGATTCAGCCAGTTTGGCCCAGTTCAGGCAAACCGGTAGTTAACTTGCTGTCTGGCTCTGCCCCTTCCCATCCCACCCCTTTCATGGGTCTCTTTGTGCCCCATTTTGGCTCCCAGGTTAGTGCAGGGAGGCCTCCTAGGCCCAAAACAGGGTGCAGGATGGTTCTGTGCACTCCCACCTCCCGTTTTTGCTCCCAGGAGGCTGCAGAAAGGCCTACTAGGCCCAAAATGGGGCGCGGGGGCAGCACGTTCCCCCTGCAGCCTGTTTTTGCTCCCAGGGGAGTGCAGGAGGCCAAGTGCTGCCTGTCAAACACCATGGCCACGCCCACCCAGCCAGTCATTAGGGCAGAGAACCAGTTGTTAATTTATTTGAATCCCGCCACTCACCAGACAGGAAACACAATCAAACTAATTCTATTTTATTGTAAGGCTAATATAACAGAATTAATTTATTCAAACTAGAGAACAGGTTATTCCCATGTCAAATGTTATTTTAAAGGGGAAATAATTGCTTTATCATGGAATACTTCCGTAACACAGGAGTGGGTGGGGTGACAATATATGACACAATCTGATGAGTGAAATCACTCAAGGACGAAGGTTGTTCCCAATTTGCGGATACTTGTTAAACTTCGGAAAGCTGGCAAGCAGGAAAACACAAAGCCTTCAAAAAGGTGAAATAAATAGTAGCAGTAGACGGGGTCCAACTATGTTCTAACAAGATGATGTAAAGGTATTTTTCCATTTCATGTGTGGAAACAAGATGGTGGCTAGGATAAAGTGTTTCTTTAATTTCATTTCATCTGACATAACGCTTGGCCATCAACATGGTTTAATTATGTTTAATTTGCCATATATCCTATTTCCAATTCTTCTTGCATTGTTCTGTTCTTCCTTCTCATCCATACAAAGGAAGTTATTTCAGTGAGGAAGATAAAAAAAAACTTGTTCTGGTCTTATTAGGAAACATAAATAACAATTTCCCCCCTCCTTTACTTCAGATGGCCATTAGATTTTATTTTTTTTAAATGTAATTAATTAAATGAAGAAACACTAGATTTTAAAGAAATCCTGAACTTAGTTGATTACGGAGATCACACTGATTTCTGAAAAGTCAAGACTCCTTATTATCTCCCTCAATTATCTGGAGTATATCTCTGCTGATATTGTCCTTGTTATCTTTGATAGGGTTTTCTCTTGAGGATAAGGGAAAGGAAGTCTGTAGTGGAAGAATATGTTCTAAAGCAGGAATGCAGATATTTCCCCAGACTACAAACTGAACTTGCCCAAAAAGCAAACATAGTTAAACATAGTTATTATGTTTACTCTCAAGTCATGCATCAAATCATTATCATTTTGCCTCACATTAGACACTATTTTGGGGAGGGCACCTAAGATCTGCGTGACTGACCATCTAAATAAAAATCAGAGATTGTGGAAAACAGGTTTATGAGAAGAAAGCTGTCACTTCTAGGCAGAGGTGAGCTTAGAAACTCTTATTTCAAAACACCCAGTGCTGGCAGTAATATAATTGAGAGCTCGAATCAATCTATAATGATGCATGTATGCGCCAGCAGCAAATTTACAGTTGCTAGCAGGTATATTAAGAAAAGGTCAAACAAGTTGGGCACAGCAGCAAATGAAAGGATCAATAATGGTCCTCTGAAAATTGGGCTGGACAATTGATGGCCTGTCTTCATACCTTTGGCCTGAACACACCATGAAATGGAATGGCCCTTTCTCTCTGCCCTTCCTTCCTCTCTCCCTCCCGCTTCCAAGCAATTAGTCTGCCATTGTTCATTCCAATTTAGCAGCATCCCCAGTTCTAATTGGCTATCAAGCTGAGCATGCCCTCTCCCACTCATCAGTTGGTCACTGTTTATTTATTTTATTTATTTATTTATTTATTTTGTCACAACATCATACAAAAAGATTATATAGTATATACACATATAAACATATATAGGAAGAAGAAAAGAAAAACAATAGGACAGGAACGGTAGGCACGTTTGTGCGCTTATGCACGCCCCTTATGGTCCTCTTAGGAATGGGGTGAGGTCAATAGTAGAAAGTTTTTGGTTAAAGCTATTAGGATTATGGGAAGAGACCACAGAGTCAGGTAAAGTATTCCAAGCACTGATGATTCTGTTGCAGAAGTCATATTTTCTGCAATCTAGATTAAAGCGGTTTACATTAAGTTTAAATACTGTCCTGTATGTCTATTTCATCCTCAGCTGACTATGTTCTCAGATAGTCAGCACTTCCTTTGTTCCCTTCCACAATGCCCCATAAAGACAATAGAGTAAAGTTTCCTGGCCACCATGTTTTCCCCACCTTTTCTACCAGCAGCTCTCTGTTCCACTCCTACATCTGTCAGTGGACATCCTTGCCTCCCCACCCATTCCTTGTTTAGGCTCATTGAATGTTACTCTTTTGCTTTCAGGAATCTGAATCATCCATTCTTGATTGCCAGAAGGATCTTATGGATCTACAGTGGAATGAAGGAGTAGCCAGTTGCTTGGATTATTGGCATCAAAGCAAGAATGATACGCTCATGGGAGGGGGAAAGAAAAATGAAGGATCTACATTAGAGTCAAAGATGTGAATGTGGAAGTGGGGGGGGGGTCTAAAGCAGTGGTGGAATTCTTTTTTTTTTTTTACTACCGGTTCTGTGGCGGTGGCTTGGTGGGCGCAGCAGGGGAAGGATATTGCAAAATCGCCATTCTCACCCTACTCTGGGACCAGCCAGAGCTGGTATTTGCCAGTTCTCCAAACTACTCAAAATTTCCGCTACCGGTTCTCCAGAACCTGTCAGAACCTGCTGAATTTCACCCCTGGTCTAAAGACTGTCTGTCTGTCTTACGTGTGGGTAAACAGCTGGGAAAGCAAAGGAAAGGCATAAAGACCAGTGAGGAGAGAACAATCCCTAAAAGGAGACAATAAAAAGTTGGTCTGTTTTTTCCTATTCTTTACCATTTTTACTGTTTCTCCTCAATCTTTGGTATGTTTTCTGCTCCATTGCAGAATAAAGCTATCTCTAAAATGCTGGCTCAGCAGCATTGTCCAAACCAAAAAGACAGACAGATCCATTCCTAGCAGCACTAAATGGTATGGGTTAAATTATTTAGGTTTTGTGGTGAGAAATAGGTCCAAATTTAATCTATTGTTTATCAGCCTTTCCAAGATGCACACAACCTTTTGGGAATTTGAGATTTTATGGGTTATCACTTGAGAATATTCAAGAATGAAGTCTCATGATATCTTCAGGATTTCCTAAATTAACTTTATTTAATTTAGGGGTTCTGTATACACCATTTATGGATTTCAAGGACGAGATGACATCTATGGACCTCACATTTGTAAGCTTTAGTCTAATTCCTCAGTTTCATACTATTTCCCCATAACTGATTTTCCACTCTATAATACTTACTCCTTAGAGATAAGATTATAGAGGCATTATATGATTATTTTTAATCAAGAAGGCCAGACTAGATGGTAAAAATATTTTAAAACTACTAGATAAGTTGTTTAATAGTTTGAAGGATTCAAGAGAGAGAGGAGAGCTAAACATTTATAAAAAGCAGCCTCCTAGCTTGCAAGTATGAACCATATGAATGTATGGATACATAAAAACTTATTATGCTTTATTCAATGAAACAAAGCAGAAGACAGTGGTGTAATTTGCTGTAATTTGTTGCAAATTCTTTCTTAACTGCCTTGCTCCTAATGGGGGTGTTGAGATTGAGGAGAAAGAGAGAAGAGACAGATGACGCAGGGCTCAAGACATAAAAATGAGAATAAGGCAGAGGTGAAATGCTACCGGTCCGGATTCTGCTGAATTGGTAGCGATAGCAGCGGGTGGTTTGGAGAACCGGTACTGGCAGCAGCGCAAGGCTCGGCCCACCCAGCCGGTCATCATTACTTTCTGGTTTTAATCAGGAAGTAATGAGTTTTTTACCCTCTGCGCATGTGCAGAATGGTTTGTGCATGCGCATAGGGTCCAAGCGCGCATGTGATGCATGCATTTTCGAATTGGTAGGGAAGGTAAGTAGATTTCACCCCTGGAATAAGGATTTTATACTAAGAATCTAATCAAGAGGAAAGCAGGACATTAACCTGAACAATGACACTGGATTTTAGGGTTTAGACTAAAGCATGGGTTTGAGGCACTTCAAGTGGATTCCATACAGTTGTACTAGTTACCTAGCAATGAGTGAACATAAAACGGTTTGTCTTTCATTTCTGCAATGGGGTGTTTTCTAGTGTTGAATTTAGCAATCATTTTAGAAAAGCTGGGATTTTGAAAAGACTTTGTTAAAGCTATTCAAGATAACTTTAAAAAGAGCTTTCAGCAACCTCAATGCTACAATAGACCCTAAATAATATCAGGGTCTTGGATGTTGACTCTTGAGAGAAACAGTTCCGTTGAGATATTAAAACTGTGCTGCCAGGGCAATTTAATATACACTGTGGTGTCCTTGATTCTCTTTGAGCTTGATTGTTTTCTTGCAAACATTTAATTACCAATCTAGGTAACATCATCAGTGCTAGAAGGGAATGAGGTTTGCCCTCATTTTATACACTAGTGGTTTGCCCTGTCAATCTTGGTGGGAATTGTCATGGTGGTTCGTTGATTAGGCTGTTTACTATTAGCTTGTCTTTTGGTGGTTCCTTGATTGGTGTATTCTTTACTTTGTTGGTCTACTATTAATCTTGGTCTTAATCTATGCTTATCTGGGTGCTGATTACTGATGAGAAGGTGTTTGGTCTTTTTGTTTCCTTTTTGGATTTTTGATTGTCAATTTTGAATGGTATATAAATGCTGTATCTCTATGTGCCTATCAATGGTCAATTTCCCTGAGTGTCAGACTTTCAGGAATTCTCCAGCGTTGTTGGACTTGGCTTGGTCTAGGGTGCTTACAGTTTCCCCATTGAAACTATGGTTGAGTTTGTCTCTGTGTTTCATCATGTCTTCTGGACTGACTTCACGAACACCAACTAAATTGTAATAGAATGTGTGCAAGAAAACAGCCAAGCCCAGAGGACACAAAGGATCCCACAATTCAACCTTGAGCTACAAATATTCTCTTCTGTTAACATAGACTTTTAGATGCATATTAGTTCCTCTCAGTCTAAATGGCTTCTCTTCTTTTGCCTCTTCCTCCCTTTTTTTTCCTATGACATATTGCAAATCTGATTGGTGGAAAAGATAATGCTATTGTGTTCGGTCTCTCTGATTCTGCTCTCTGTTAGATTCCCTCCACCAGAATTATGATTTCTTCACTGCAGCCTGAATTTCTATCTCTCACTATGACATTGTTTCTTTGGAAATATAACGTGCTGCACGTGCAGGTTCATTCCATTTCCAGTGGAAAATAATGAAGGAGTTTGCTTTGTAAATTAATTGATTAACTAATGAGAAAAAAATAAATAAATCCCCACCCCTTTATTTGCTTTGGAGCCTGTGCGTCTGCACTCTTTTCCCTTCTCCCCATCCCTCCTTGCAACCGGGCTCTTGCTAAGGCTAAGAAACAAAGAAAACAAACAAGACAAAAGATTGGGGAGAAAGCTGCTGTAATGATAGAAGAAAAATATGTTTGTGCATTTGGGTATTTTTGCTCTGTTTCTTGAAGGAAGGAAACACTGTAGCATCTAATCTTATTAAAACTGTTTAAAAAAAAAAAAAAGACAACAATCTGATTTACCAGAAGTTCATTTCTTATCTTATATTTCAGCATAGGAGGAGAAAGTTGTGTTGGATATGTTTTCTACCTTATAAAAATAATAAAGGCAGCAAACATATCCAACACACTTTCCTCCTCCTATTTGCCCCCACAACAACAACCCTGTCAGGTGAGTTGGGCTGAGAGAACTAGCTCGAATTCACCCAGCTGGCTTTCATGGCTTCTTGCTTTCTAACCTGATGCCTTAACTACTAGACCAAACTGGATCTAGAAATAATGTTAATTATTTTATTCATCTTTCCTTTCTATCTATTGCTTAAGGACCGCAGTGGCTTACCTGGTTAGGATCCTGGGCTAACAATCCACAGGCTCACGTTCAAGACCTGATTGCTGTTGCGTAATGGGGTGAGTTCCCATTACTCGCTCCAGCTTCTGTCAACTCAGCAGTTCAAAAGTGGGTGACCGTGACTAGATAGATAGGTACCACTTTGGTGGGGAACTTAATGGGGACATGAAAGGAGCCCCCAACTGGGCATCCCCAGGCAACAGTGATGTAACCAGCTAATCCTTTCAACCAGAAGCACTGCAAGTGCTCCCGACACAAATGTAGTAGTAGTATCCATTGCCTAACTGAAACAGCAACTCTCACTGAAAATACAGTGCTATTTAGACATACAATTTTATACTGATGATAGATGTCTATGCTCTATTCTCTGTCAAAAGACTGATGATGTTGGAGTCAGGATTGAATGTTGTCTCTGAAAACCGGTGTGTTCTCTTTATGAACGCTAATATTTTTTTCTGGTAGTTGTTGTTGTTGTTGTTGTTTTGTATATTAAAGCAATAAGACACTGCATATCTTTAGAAGTGCTGTCTCTGAATTGTTGAACTGCTATTCAGCAACTACAGTTATTTGGGAGACTCCTACTTAAAAACAAACAAACATAAGCTTACTTAGAAGTGGGAAGGAACAAGGAAGTAGTTAGCATTTTGTGTCACATGGAAAGAATCACAAGTAGACTTTCCAGAGTATAAAAATACAAGAATGTAGAAAGGATAAAAATAAAAAATGCTAGTATTTCTAGACTGAACTCCGTATTATCTATATTCAAACAAAGGTTTGTTCAAGTTCAAGGATAAAAAGGGAAATTCCTTACTCCAGTGTATGAATCAAGATAAATCCTAGGCAATAGAGGGAATCAGAATGAAGAAATGTCAATTTTCTATTACCTGAAATCACCCTCAGATCCACTGAAAATATTTCCAGCAATCTTAAATGGCATCTAGAGCTGCACTAGACCCAAGCCTAGCCAAACGTTCTGCCTTAATGCTTATGGGAAATTAGGCTAGGCTTAGGAGCTGTGTGCAAAATAGAGCATTCCACTGTACTTTTCTACCAGCTGCTTTAGGCCATCCAGGTATGAATCATTTCAAATTATTATTGAACTATTTCAGGACAGGAGCCTCCACTCTAGGGATTGTGCTGGAATGTTCTGGATATGGAGGAAAAGAAAAACATTTTGGGAGCAGGCCAGTAATTTTTGTACAACCCTAGTCTTAAGTAATTTCCAACACACTGATTGTAATGGGAATTGTGCAACCTCTCCTACAGTCTTATGGTTTCTGCATAAACAGAGACAATCTAAAGGCATCTCAATCAAAAATTACCATCATGGTAATTTAGGACCAACCTCTGACTTCACTGAGGACTGCAATAGCAGGGCTGCTAAAATCCAAACAATGGAAGCAAAAATATATAGAAGACTTTGAATCTGGCTGTCATAGTATTTTTTTTTTTAAATTTCTGAAAACTAAGATTGATAGTTAGAACCATTAATCAATGGAACAACTTGCCTCCAAAAGTTGTGAATACTCCAACATTGGACATGTTTAAGAAGAGACTGGACAACCATTTGTCTGAAATGGTATAGGGTTTGCTGCCGGAGCAGGGGGTTGGACTAGAAGACCTCCAAGTTCCCTTCCAACTCTTGTTATCCTGTTAAGATGCCTATTTTGCCTTCATATTGCCACCTGCATAAACATTAGCAGGAATTGGATTTAACTCAAAAGAAAGAATGTTACTTGAAGGGCAGCTGTTAAATATCCAGCCAAGCTTCTCTCTTTAGTTTTGTTCTGCTGGGGACAAAGGGGTTGGTATGCAAACCATTCTGTGTTTCTTTTGCTTTTAACCTGTTCTTATTTTCAATAAAATGTATGCTGTACTTAAAGAAAAGACCTGACAATGGTCGAGGATTAACGTTCTTTGAGCAAACCAAGGTCTCTGCCAGATCATAATTCTTCTCTGGAAAAGAACAGATTGTAAAAATAGTACAGCCAGGGCTGTGGAAGAAGAAATAGACTATTTCAGAGAAATAGTCACCAGCTTTAGCATCTAATTGTGTTCCTTTATTTAAAGATACAGAATGTGTATAGAATGTGAATCTCCTCCTTCAAAGTAATACAGTTTTATTTTATATATAAAGACAGAATTAGAATATACTGCATATTTCTGGGCAATTTTTGGGCAATGGGATGTAGGTGAGATTCCCTAGACCTTAGATTTAAAAACAATTTAACAAAAGTTCTCTTGGCTGATTCAAACAAGGTCATTTAAAGAGGCTAGGAGGATTGTCCATGACATTGGTTCAACATCAACCTTACTCTTCAAAATTTTTGAGGACATTCACATGTTATACTAACTTATTTAAAGAATATGCTTACATTTGACCAATGGTGGTAAATTATCCTCTTATTTTAGCACCATGTCAATTTAACAATACATGGTATACAGTGGTGGAATTCAATTTTTTTTACTACCGGTTCTGTGGGCTTGGTGGGTGTGGCGTGGCTTGGTGGGCATGGCAGGGGAAGGATACTGAAAAATCCCTATTCCCTCCCCACTCTGGGGCCAGCCAGAGGTGGTATTTGCTGGTTCTTCAAGCTACTCAAAATCTCCACTACTGGTTCTCCAGAACCTGTCAGAACCTACTGGATTTCACCCCTGATAGTATATCTAACCATAACCAAACAAACCATGGGTTATCATAATATGCAAAGACATTCAAGATACTGAAATATCATGTACACCAATGAAAGGACTGGGAAATACTTAGAACAGGAAGACAATTTTCTTTAAAGTAGGGTTGTGCATGTTATAAGCAGCAAATCATCATAAGTACAGTGGAATAGGTGTAAATCCACTTTCATATGAAAAGAACTTGACTATGATAAAAGTGTCCCAATGCAAACGGATGACAAATGGCTTTTTTCAGGTTACAAAGATGTGATTCACAATAACACAGGGTCTAGTCACACAGTGCTTAATATAAACCAGAATGTTACATGAATACTAGTAGGAATCCTACTTTTGCGACTTGATCAGCAAAGATTCAAGGCATTGGTTCTCCAAAAAATGTAGGCAAAAGGTATGTTCTCCTTCCTTTCACATGCTAGTGTTTATTTATACCATTAAGTGGCACTCAGTTGTCTAAATTGTTCTATATTTATTTCCATTATTAACAGTAGTATATCTTGAACATGTTTGTCCTAGACAACCAGTATAGAAAAAGCATCAAGGTGGTCCTATGCATTCTTAAGATTTAAGCATTAAATGATGAAGTGCTGATATGATTTGGCTTTTAAAGAGAGAAGAATAAAATATCCACAATATTTTCATCTCCATCAGAGACAAGAGCAATATAATTTCTATTGAGAACATGCAGTGACAGCCACCAACATGAAAATGGCTGAAACATTTTCTGTCGTGTGCATAAATATGGCACAGTTTATGATTACACACATTTCTTAGAATTCTTATTTATGCCATCCATATTCTTTAGTCAATATAAAGATTATTTATCATTGCCACCATAGTTTTCTTCTATTATCAGAAGGAGGCATTGCTGTCAGATTTACCAGGTAGGATAATGTCAAGCAAGGGTTAAGAGGGAGAAGGAGATGAGGCAAATGTGAAGGTATTTCACAGGTAGCAAGATAGTTTAATAGCAAGAATGGACATTTTTATTGCTTAAGTTAGACACAGCAAAAATTCCTTAATCTTATAACACGTGGAGAGACTTAGCTATTGTTTTCACTGAGAATCTGTAAGCATCCTAGACCCAGAATCTCAATCCCAGAACTCTAGAGAATTCCTCAAAGCTTGACACCAGCCATCAATAGACACATGGAAATAAATCATATTTACAAACCATTCAAAATCAAAAGCTAAAAGAAGAAACAAAAAGACCAGAACACGGTTTTCCAGCAACCAATATCCTGATAAGTCGGGATTAATACCAATATCAATATCAAACAATATCCTAATCAAGGAACCACCAAGGAAAAAACTACATCTCCACTAACATTGGTAGCTAAACAGGAAGCAAATGCCACACTCACCAGCTCTTATGATGTTACCTAGTCAGGTAATGAAACACATGCAAGCAAACAACCAAGCTCAGAGAGCATCAAGGACTCCACAGTTAAGCGGATCTTGACAATGTTAACAAATTTAGATATTTCACAGAAACTTCAATGGAGAAAATTTTAATTTCTCTGGTTGTGCCTAGGTAGTCCTAATCTTCATTCTTATTCAAATGTGATAGTAGCATATTTTTCAAATCTAATGAGGCCTATACTAAGAGAAGTAGAAATATTTTCTATAAATTACAAAATGGCAGCTGCCTTGCAGAAATTTTACATCTCTATCAGATCAACTTTGACTCTAAGAAAATTACAATGACAACAAAATAATTTATTCTTGGTCTAAACTGATTTCTGACATTTTGGTAAAATATAGACTAACTATAGAGAGGTGTACTTTGAAGGTGAAACATTTCTAGTTGTACTTCTGATTTCTTTCTTGCAAGGTATTTTTTGTCTATGCATGATATATTAAAGTCCTGTTTGCTTTTAAAAAATTTAGTCCAGAAGTACATTTTTACGTAAAGAAGATGTCCTGTGTTCCTTGTGGTAGAACAGGAACTTCTAATATCTTTGCACTAATGGACAATTTGGAATTTGGATAGTATATCGAAGGTTGTAGAGAGTATGGTGGCATATCAGCTTCCCTTGCACCTGGATGAAACTGTCTATCTAGACCCGTTCTAGTCCGGTTTCCGACCCGGTTACAGCACGGAGACGGCTTTGGTCGCATTGGTAGATGATCTCTGGAGGGCCAGGGATAGGGGTTGTTCCTCTGCCCTGGTCCTATTAGACCTCTCAGCGGCTTTCGATACCATCGACCATGGTATCCTGCTGCGCCGGTTGGGGGGATTGGGAGTGGGAGGCACCGTTTATCGGTGGTTCTCCTCCTATCTCTCCGACCGGTCGCAGTCGGTGTTGACAGGGGGCAGAGGTCGCCCCGAGGCGCCTCACTTGTGGGTGCCGCAGGGTCGATTCTCTCGCCTTCTGTTTAACATCTACATGAAACCGCTGGGTGAGATCATCAGTGGTTTCGTGTGAAGTATCAGCTGTATGCGGATGATACTCAGCTGTACTTTTCACACCGAACCACCCCAACGGTTATCAAGTGCTGTCCCGGTGTCTGGAGGCCGACGGGTCTGGATGGGGAGAAACAGGCTCAAGCTCAATCCCGCCAAGACAGAGTGGCTGTGGATGCCGCATCCCGCACAGTCAGCTAACCGCAGCTGAACATCGGTGGCGAGTCATTGGCCCCGATGGAGAGGGTCCGCAACTTAGGCGCCCTCCTGGATGAACGGCTGTCTCTAGAAGAGCATTTGACGGCCGCCTCCAGGAGAGCGTTCTACCAGGTTCGCTTGGTACGCCAGTTGCGCCTTTCTGGACCGGGATGCCCTATCCACGGTTACTCACGCACTCGTGACGCCTCGCCTGGATTACTGCAATGCTCTCACATGGGGCTCCCTTGAGGGGCATCCGAGGCTACAGTTAGTCCAGAATGCAGCTGCGCTGGTGATAGATGGAGCCCTCGTGGCTCCCATATGACACCTATCCTGCGCAGACTGCACTGGCTTCCTGTGGCCTTCCGGTGCGCTTCAAGGTTTTGGTGACCACCTTTAAAGCGCCCATGGCATTGGGCCGGGTTATTTACGGGACCGCCTGCGACCGAATACCTCCCACCGCCCCTGCAGCGCCTCACAGAGAGGGTCTCCTCAGGGTGCCGCCAGCGAGGCAATGTCATCTGGCGACGCCCAGGAAGGGCCTTCTGTGGGGCTCCCACCTCTGGAACGATCTACCCCGGACTTCGCCAGCTGGACCTTCGGACCTTCCGCCGGGCTTAAAACATACTTATTTAATTGTGCAGGACTGAGCTAGATTTTAAATTTTGGGTTTTAAATTGGGTTTTATTTCTATTTTTAATTGGACGGGCTTTAGAATAAGTTTTTTAAATGTTTTATATTGTATTTATATTCTATTTATCTGTTTTTAGTGCCTGTAAACCGCCCTGAGTCCCTTGGGAGATAGGGCGGTATATAAATATGATTAAATAATAATAATAATAATAATAATATATCACATCTATACTATAGATATCCTGCAAATAAAGTTGCTTGGATCTGCTTTAAGCCATTGCTGGATCTAGTGATTCTGACAATTTTTATCCAGCCTGCAGCCTTTCCTTTTTGGGTAAGGTTATGAAGAAGGTAGGTGGACTAAAAGTTCCAGAGGATACTGGAGTTATTGTATTATCTAAATCCATTTCAGTCAGGTTTCCAGCTGCAGAATTTTAGGGAGACAGCAATGATTACACTTGTTGATGACCTTTGGTGAAGTTTAGATGGAGAAACTGGACCATCCCAGTTCTTCTTGATATGCCACCAGCTTTTGATACCATAAATCAGGTCATCTTTCTTAATTGAGTTTAATTGAGTTTTGAAATGGGAACTCTAGCATTATGGTGGTCATTCTCTTTTTTCCATGGTAAAGTTGACAAATGGGAAGAACTCAAAGCCTCTGTTTTGTAAAGTGTCCCACAGTTCGAAACTCTCACGTCTCTTTTTGAACATCTACATTAAACCATTGGGAGAGGTCACTTGTTAACATGAGAGGCGGGCACGCATGTGCAGCGGAGCTGAGCTGGGGTGATGGCTCATGTGCCCACAGAGTGGGTGCTGTGTGCCACATCTGGCACACATGCCACCTCTGGCATGCGTGCCATAGGTTCACATCATGGCTTTGTTGGAACAAATGAAATGCAACCACCAACTATATTACTAGGGTTGATCACACAGTCACTCAGATATTTAAACTGGATTTATTAGTATTAATAATTCCACACTTTGGGTTCTTTTTTTCTCTTCTTTTTGACAATGTGTATACATACAAACACCCGTGAAAACCTCAGAAAACAAACATATATATATGTATGTATCTACATATATATATATATGTAGATCTTTGGTTATTTGGGTTTTCTCCCGCGTAAAATTGAAAGTGTCTTGGCGACGTTTCAACAAAGTCTCATTCGTCATCCTCAGGCTTCAGCTTCGTGCTTCTGGGAGCAATGTGTGACTGCAGCTGTTTCTTCCTTTTTAACTGCTAGTGGGGGTTTGAACTGATTGGGTGGGAGCTTGGCTGTGCTTTGATTGGATGGGGTTTTTTTGGTGCTCTGATTGGATGGGGGTGTGTCCTCTTTGGGTGGGGGCTTGGTTGTGCTCAAATTAGTCTGAGCTGCAGGGGATTTGAGCTGGTGAGCTGCACAGCTGTTGTTTGGCTTTGTGGTCGTGCTACATCTTCATAGTGGGTGTCAGTCTGCTGCATGTATGGATTGGAGGGTTTGAAATGGCTAATGTTGCAGCTGCGGTCTGGCTTCTGGTCCTTGGTCGTGCTTCATGATCAGTGTGGGTTTGGGTCTGCTTTCTGGGTGGATGTGTGGTGGTGACATCCTGTGTGGACCTCGTGAGTGTGGGTCTGGTGTCATTCCTCGTGTTAGGGACACGTTTGTCAATAAGGGCAGGTTTCAAATGGCTGGTAGGCGGAGGTATCATCTCGTTTGTTCATGCTGTGTGGGCGTTTTCTATCTCAATGGCTTCTCTGATTATTCTGTTGTTAAAGTGTTCAGTTTTGGCGATAGTTCTGGTCGTTTTAAAGTCAATATCATGTCCTGTGGCTTTAAGGTGTTGGACCAGGGAAGAAGTTGGTTCCTCTTTTTTGACTGAGTTCTTGTGTTCTTCAATGCGTGCACTTATTCTTCTGTTGGTTTGTCCGATGTATGTGATGAAGCAAGTGGTGCATGGGATTTCATATACTCCTTGATTTTCTAACTCAATTTTGTCTTTGGGGTTTTTCGGTTTGTGCAGAATGCTGTCTTAATAATGTGTTTGTGGAGGATCTTGCTGATTCTGTCTGTGGTGCCTTTTATATATGGGAGGAGGGCTGTGCCGTTTTCTTGTTCTCTGTCTTGGATTTTAGTGGGGGGTTCTTTTTGGATTAGCTTGATAATCTTATTTCTTTGGAATCCATTGGATGTTAGTATGTTAGTGAGTGTGTAGTTCGGTTTTTAGTGTTGTTCGTCAGCTAAGCGTTTTGTTCTGGAGATGAGTGTCTTGGCTACGGAGTTGATCTATGCTGGGTGGTGGTGTGAGAGTGCGTGCAGATAGCGGTTTGTGTGTGTTTTCTTCTGGTAGATGGTGTGTCCTAGGGAGCCATTAGGTTTCCTGTAGACTAAGACATCCAGGAAGGGAAGTTGGTTGTTAACTTCTGTTTCCATGGTGAACTGTATTTTGGAGTGTAGGCTATTGAGGTGTGTGAGGAAGTTGTCAAGTTTTTCTTTCCCCTGTGGCCAGATTATGAAGGTGTCGTCTATGTATCTGAGCCAGAGTTTGGGTTTGTGATCAGATTTTTCTAGAGCTTGGGTTTCAAAGTGTTCCATGTAGAGGTTGGCAATGACAGGTGAGAGGGGTGATCCCATGGGTGCTCCTTCTATTTGTTTGTATTTTTGTCCATTATAGATGAAGTATGTGTTGGATAGGCAGTGGTTGGTCAGATCTAGGATGTGCTTGGGGGGGTTATATTTGTTTTGGATAGCTGTCAAGGCTTCTTTGATTGGCACTTGGGTGAAGAGGGATATGACATCAAAGCTCACGAGTAGGTCGCTGGGCTGTAAGTTTTGTTTCTTTATGATCTCTATGAACTGGAATGAGTTTTTTACGTGTGAGGTGATGGATTCTGCATAGGGCTGTAGTTGTTTGGCGAGAAATTTGGCTAGGTTTTGTAGAGGTGAGCCTATGGAGCTGACTATGGGTCTAAGTGGGGTTCCTTCTTTGTGTATCTTGGGGAGACCATAGAGCTTAGGGCATCTGGATGATTTCTCTTTGGGAATGATTCTTTGTTGGATTTCTTCGCTGATGGGGAGGATTTTATTTTGGATAGCTGTCAAGGCTTCTTTGATTGGCACTTGGGTGAAGAGGATATGACATCAAAGCTCACGAGTAGGTCGCTGGGCTGTAAGTTTTGTTTCTTTATGATCTCTATGAACTGGAATGAGTTTTTTCCAGGTGAGGTGATGGATTCTGCATAGGACTGTAGTTGTTTGGCGACAAATTTGGCTAGGTTTTGTAGAGGTGAGCCTATGGAGCTGACTATGGGTCTAAGTGGGGGTTCCTTCTTTGTGTATCTTGGGGAGACCATAGAGCTTAGGGCATCTGGATGATTTCTCTCTGGGAATGATTCTTTGTTGGATTTCTTCGCTGATGGGGGAGGCTTTTATTTTGGATCTAGTGGTTTTTTCTAGGTAGGTGGTGGGGTCTGTGCTTATTTATTTTGGATAGCTGTCAAGGCTTCTTTGATTGGCACTTGGGTGAAGAGGATATGACATCAAAGCTCACGAGTAGGTCGCTGGGCTGTAAGTTTTGTTTCTTTATGATCTCTATGAACTGGAATGAGTTTTTACGTGAGGTGATGGATTCTGCATAGGGCTGTAGTTGTTTGGCGAGAAATTTGGCTAGGTTTTGTAGAGGTGAGCCTATGGAGCTGACTATGGGTCTAAGTGGGGGTTCCTTCTTTGTGTATCTTGGGGAGGCCATAGAGCTTAGGGCATCTGGATGATTTCTCTGGGAATGATTCTTTGTTGGATTTCTTCGCTGATGGGGAGGCTTTTATTTTGGATCTAGTGGTTTTTCTAGGTAGGTGGTGGGGTCTGTGTTTATTTATTTTGGATCTAGTGGTTTTTCTAGGTAGGTGGTGGGGTCTGTGTTTATTTATTTTGGATCTAGTGGTTTTTCTAGGTAGGTGGTGGGGTCTGTGTTTATTTATTTATTTATTTATTTTGGATCTAGTGGTTTTTCTAGGTAGGTGGTGGGGTCTGTGTTTATTTATTTTGGATCTAATGGTTTTTCTAGGTAGGTGGTGGGGTCTGTGTTTATTTATTTTGTCACAACATCATACAAAAGATTATATAGTATATACACATATAAACATATATAGGAAGAAGAAAAGAAAACAATAGGACAGGAACGGTAGGCACGTTTGTGCGCTTATGCACGCCTTATGGTCCTCTTAGGAATGGGGTGAGGTCAATAGTAGAAAGTTTTTGGTTAAAGCTATTAGGATTATGGGAAGAGACCACAGAGTCAGGTAAAGTATTCCAAGCACTGATGATTCTGTTGGATTTCTTCGCTGATGGGGAGGCTTTTATTTTGGATCTAATGGTTTTTCTAGGTAGGTGGTGGGGTCTGTGTTTATTTATTTATTTATTTATTTTGGATCTAGTGGTTTTTCTAGGTAGGTGGTGGGGTCTGTGTTTATTTATTTATTTATTTATTTATTTATTTATTTATTTATTTATTTATTTATTTATTTATTTATTTATTTATTTATTTATTTATTTATTTATTTATTTGGGGACAGGCAAAGTTTTGTTTCTTTATGATCTCTATGAACTGGAACGAGTTTTTTACGTGTGAGGTGATGGATTCTGCATAGGACTGTAGTTGTTTGGCGAGAAATTTGGCTAGGTTTTGTAGAGGTGAGCCTATGGAGCTGACTATGGGTCTAAGTGGGGTTCCTTCTTTGTGTATCTTGGGGAGACCATAGAGCTCAGGGCATCTGGATGATTTCTCTCTGGGAATGATTCTTTGTTGGATTTCTTCGCTGATGGGGGAGGCTTTTATTTTGGATCTAATGGTTTTTTCTAGGTAGGTGGTGGGGTCTGTGTTTATTTATTTATTTATTTATTTATTTTGTCACAACATCATACAAAAAGATTATATAGTATATACACATATAAACATATATAGGAAGAAGAAAAGAAAAACAATAGGACAGGAACGGTAGGCACGTTTGTGCGCTTATGCACGCCCCTTATGGTCCTCTTAGGAATGGGGTGAGGTCAATAGTAGAAAGTTTTTGGTTAAAGCTATTAGGATTATGGGAAGAGACCACAGAGTCAGGTAAAGTATTCCAAGCACTGATGATTCTGTTGCAGAAGTCATATTTTCTGCAATCTAGATTAAAGCGGTTTACATTAAGTTTAAATCTATTGGTTGCCCTTGTATTATTGCAATTAAAGCTGAAGTAGTCTTTGACATGAAGGACATTACAATAGATGATTCTGTGAGTTAAACTTAGGTCTTGTCGAAGGCGACGGAGTTCCAAGTTTTCTAAGCCTAGGTTTTCTAGTCTGGTGGGATAAGGTATTTTGTTGTTTTCAGAGGAATGGAGAACTCTTCTTGTAAAATATTTCTGGACACGCTCAATTGTATTGATGTCAGAGATGTGGTGAGGGTTCCAAACAGGTGAGCTGTATTCTAGAATTGGTCTAGCAAATGTTTTATATGCTCTGGTTAGTAGTGTGGTGTTTTTGGAAATTAGGTTTACAACTCTTAGAGCTTTTTTTGCTATGTAGTTGCAGTGGGCTTTGGCACTTAGATCATTTGACATGAAAACTCCAAGGTCTTTAACGGGATGGGGGTCGTCTGTAAGGTAATGTCCATCTAGTATGTACTTAGTTTTAGAGTTCTTTTTTCCTATATGTAAGACTGAGCATTTGCTGGTTGAAATTTGAGCTGCCAATTTTAGACCAAGCGGTTAGATGGTCAAGGTCGTTTTGAATGATAGAAGTGTTGTCTGTGGTGTTAAATAGTTTGACATCGTCAGCAAAGAGAACACAATTACTTGAGATATGGTCACAAAGATCATTAATGTATAGAATAAAGAGTGTTGGTCCAAGGACGCTGCCTTGAGGAACTCCACTCTTGACAGGAACAGGATTTGATAAAGCATTGCCAATTTTGACCACTTGTTGTCTGTTAGACAGAAAAGCAGATATCCATTTGTGGAGGGGTCCTGAGATGCCATAGGATGTTAGTTTAAGGAGAAGTTTATCGTGTACTACTGAGTCAAAAGCTTTGCAGAAGTCTATGTAGATTGCATCTATTGATTTGCCTTGATCTAGATTTGAAGTCCATATGTTTTTGCAGTGGAGAAGTTGTAAGTTACATGATAACTTTTTCCTGAAACCAAATTGTTTGTTGGAGAGTAGGTTGTTAATTTCTAAGTGTGAGGTAATGGATTGGTTGATGATAGATTCCATGACTTTGCAGGTGACGCAGCAAAGGGAGATCGGTCTGTAGTTTTCGACTAAGCTGGGGTCTCCTTTTTTGAAGATGGGGATGACTGTGGCTAGTGACCAAAGTTTGGGAAGAGAACTGGTAGTGAAAGCTTTATCAAAGATAATACTTAGGGGTTCAGCTATATTAATGGAAAGTTACCTGAATTTGTTTAGGGGCTTTAGGTGTTTAGGTGTTTAGGGGCTTGTATGCAGGGTCTTGGAGTAGGTTGGTTAATTTGGTTTGGTAGTCAGATGTGTTCATAACCACCGTGGCGTTGCCCTTGTCTGCTGGTAGGATTATTATGCTGGTGTCTTTTTTCAGGTTAAGTAGAGCTGTATGTTCCTCTTTGAGTAAGTTGCTTTTGGGTGGCTTGCTGGTGCAGAGGATGTTGGAAATTTCGAGTCTGATTTTGTTAGCGTCATCGGGGTTGATTTTGGTCAGGCTGGTTTCAACTCCGCATATAATGGTTTCAGTGGGGATGTATTTGGGAGTGACTGCAAAGTTGAATCCTTTGGAAAGGGCATCAGTTTCAGCTTTGGTGAGGATCCTATCTGAGATGTTATGCACTGTTTGTGTCATGTGTGGCTGTGAGGGGGGAGGGGTTTGTTTCTGGCATTCTTGTAGTCTTCGGAGTTTGTTGGTGTGTGTGTCTGTCTTGAGGGTGGTTTGTGTTTCGGCTCTCCAGATGGCGAGTTGTTTGGATTTGTCCCAAAGTGCAGGGTGGATCTTGTTGCTGAGTTTGAGGTGAAGTGTGAGGAGATCTTTGTTAATTTGATCTAGTAGGAATCTTTTTGTGTGAAATTCATTTCTGATTAGGGCCAATTCTGTTCTTTTTAGGATGCGTTTGGTGGCTGCAGAGTTGGAGTGGGAATTTCAATTGGAAGCATGTGGGGATTAAATTTTGATCTCGGCAATTTTGTAGGAATGCGAGGTCACATAAAATTTTCTCCCAGAAGCACGAAGCTGAAGCCTGAAGATGACGAATGAGACTTTGTCGAAACGTCGCCAAGACACTTCCAATTTTACACGGGAGAAAACCCAAACAACCAAAGACCTACATACAAACACCCGCGAAAACCTCAGAAAACACACACACACACACACACACACACACATATATATATGTATTCTTTGTGTTTTGTTATTTCTTTCTCGTTTTGTATTAATTTTTAAAAAAGAAAGGGAAACTAAAACATTTGAGAACATAACTCCCAACTTTGGGTATTCTGTGGCAGCTTCTAAAATCAAAAAGCAAGCATTCCCCAAGTCTTTTTCTAGGAATGAAAAATTAGCTACTCTGAATATAATAAAAGAACTAAATCTAGGTGTTCTTTCTAGTCTTTTACTTTCTGAAATTTATTTTAAATTTAAATTATTATTTTAAATAAATAAATATTTATTTATTTAATATTTATTTATTTTTATTTATTTTATTTGGGGACAGGCAAAAGTTTTGTTTTTGCCTTGTCTTAGGATGTGTTTGATGTTCTTCATGTCTTTAACTACCCACATCAGAAAAAGAGCTTCACCCTTTCCTTTGCTTTAAGCAAGAACTAGATACGGATAGTCCTCAACTTACAACCACAGTTGAGGCCCAGATTTCTGTTGCTAAGTGATTCATTTGTTAAGTGAGTTTTGCCCCATTTTATGAATTTTCTTGCCAAAGTTGGGAAGGGAATCACTGCAATTGTTAAGTCAGTAAAGGATTGTTAAGTAAATCTGACTTCCCCACTGACTTTGTTTGCCAGAAGTTCACTAAAGATGATCCCATGACCCAGGACACATCAACTCAATAGAAATATGAGTCAGTTGCTAAGCATCCAAATTCTGATCATGTGACCATGGGGATGCTGCAGTTGTCATAACTGGTCACTAAATGATCTGTTGTAAGTCGAGGACCATCTGTGGTTCTAGTCAAGTTCTGGGATGGAATCTCCCATGGGAATGATAACAAATCACTGCAAAGCTTCCTCCGCAAACAGTGGAATCAGTGGTGGAAAACGAAAGCTGCTCCATTGCAGTTAATGGTGGCAAGCATCTTCCCCTTACAGAAATGGCTTATAAATATGTCTCTGTAGGGTTTAGGACTGTTCATCTCATATCCTTGGCCGTCCCTCCTTCGGCTGCCCCCCCCCATGCCCTGCTCTTCCCTTCCCGTTCATTCGTTATCAGGGAGGCACGATCAGGTACAAGGGAGCTTCCACCCCCTTCCCTTCTGCATGGGGGCTTCTGGCCGCCAGCATTGGCAGCCAGTATTGGCTGGCGGCTAAGTGTCCTAGGGGGCTAAAAGCCTGGGACAAACATGTCATCCGATGGGCTGCACCAAAGCGTGTGGGATGGAGGAGCCAGGTCCCATTGGCCGGGGTGAACAGCTAGGGGGCATGTCAGCGAAGGAGAAACGTTAGCAGTGAATGGCCAGAGGCAGAACCCTGGTGGCGAAACAGGCACAGCCAAGAATAGGAGGCGAAAAGTCCCATTCCAGCCTCTGTAGGTCAGTTGTAAGCTACATTCGCAAGATAGTTCGCCTCCCAAAGTAGAGTCAAGATAGAGGCAATTGATAACTGAAATCTTGTTATTTAATTGAAATGATCTGCTGCAATGATTACATGTATTTTGATGAAGATCTTCTTTGAAGATCTTCACAGGCCTATTAGAAACCATCTGCCATCTGTTCTCAGATTCCAGAAGCTGAGCCTGTAAATTTGGCACAACAAATACAATAATGATTCTGATATTCTCCAAATATGCAGATGAAAGTTGTGCTTGGCAAAAAGCTATGAAAATTATCAGCTAGTATATCTGAACAGATCTGGTTGAGGAAGACTGACTTATATTGTAACAGACTGGTTAATCATTAAGGCGATACCAGACCCTGATTTTTTTTCCCTTTTCCAAAACATATTTAGGAAAGTAACCGAGGCAGCCAAGCTAAATAGAAACCCTACCAATATGAACAGGAATAGAACTTCGGGCTAAGGAAGGAAGAAAGAAGAAGTGATGGCATAAAAGCCTATAGAGATTCTCAGTCATGCAGGTCATGGTTGTCTCTTTGAGGACGTTTTGCTTCTCATCCAAGAAGCTTCTTTAGCTCTGATAGGATAGTGGGGAATGGAAGGATTTATATTTAATTTATTTATTTTTATTTATTTATTTGTCATAACAATATATGTAAGCATCATACAGAAAGATTATATAGTATATAAACATATATATGAGTAAATATTAGGAGGTATAAGCATATATATATATATAGGAAGAAGAAAAAAAGAAAAACAATAGGACAGGAACGGTAGGCACGTTTGTGTGCTTATGCACGCCCCTTATGGTCCTCTTAGGAATGGGGTGAGGTCAATAGTAGAAAGTTTTAGGATAAAGCTTTTAGGATTATGGGAAGAGACTGGCTTGACTGGGGTGGCAACCGGCCGCCACCGTCTTTAGCCGTTTGCGGCAGCGGTCGGCAGCAGCCTGTCCTGTTGGCTGGTCTGCGGTGGTACCTGGGTGGTACCTGGGTGGTGGTGTCTGGGAAGCCCGGAAAGTTGCAGAGGCCTTAAGTAGCTGGGTTAGGCAGGAGGGGGACGTTTGACAGCGTTGTCCTCCCTTTCTTCCCTCTTCAGTCGTGCCACGGGCCAGATTCTCGGGTAACGGCCCAAGCTCCATCAGGAACCTCTCTGGGTCCATCAGCCTCGTGTCACCTCCTGCGTAGCCAGCATCAACCAGGAGGGGCACGGGTCCAGTAAACATGTGGTGGCATTCAACCTTCCCAGCAACCTGTCTATGTCCTCGGGAGTCACAGGGTCAAAACTATCCCAAACAGTCTCAACAAGACGGGTCTCGAAACTCTCACCTGGATCTACCCAATTTTGATCCAATCCATCCCGAAGCTGAACAATTTTATCATATAGATAACCGTTAAACTCCTCGGCATGCCCTTGTAATGGGTCCTCCCGCCCCTCCTGTTGAAGGAGAGAGCGGGTCACCCGACACAGGGTGGCCGGGTGGTTATCTACCGATGCAATGAGGGAGGAAACGTAAGAACGTTTCGCATCCCTCAATGCCACTAGGTAGGTCCTAGTGGACCTAACTAGTGTCCGGTCAGCCTCAGAACGGCTGGATCTCCAGGCACTCTCTAGGCGTCTTCTCCGGCGTTTCATCTCCCTCAGCTCCTCGGAGAACCAAGGAGCCGGTTGAGAGCTGAGCCGGGTCAGAGGCCGCAAAGGCACAACACGGTCCAAAGCTCTGACCTTAGGACCTTTCGCCGCGAACTTAAAACCTATTTATTCCGCCTTGCTGGACTGGCTTGATTTTTAAAATTTTTAATTTGATTTTATGGGTTTGAAATTTCTGTCAATTTTATAGGGTGTTATTACATTTTAAATTTGGCCATTTGAATAAGTTTTTTAAGGGTTGTTTTTTAGTATTATATGTATTGTTTCTTTTGTATTTTATTTTGGCTGTTCACCGCCCTGAGTCCTTCGGGAGAAGGGCGGTATACAAATTAAAATATTATTACTTATTATTATTAAAGCGGTTGACATTAAGTTTAAATCTATTGGTTGCTCTTGTATTATTGCAATTAAAGCTGAAGTAGTCTTTAACAGGAAGGACATTATAATAGATGATTCTATGAGTTAAATTTAGGTCTTGTCGAATGCGACGGAGTTCCAGGTTTTCTAAGCCTAGGATTTCAAGTCTAGTGGGATAAGGTATTTTGTTGTTTACAGAGGAATGGAGAACTCTTCTTGTAAAATATTTCTGGACACGTTCAATTGTATTGATGTCAGAGATATGGTGAGGGTGCCAAACAGGTGATCTGTATTCTAGAATTGGTCTAGCAAATGTTTTATATGCTCTGGTTAGTAGTGTAGTGTTTTTAGAAAAGAAGCTACGCAAGATTAGGTTTACAACTCTTAGAGCCTTTTTTGCTATGTAGTTGCAGTGGGCTTTGGCACTTAGATCATTTGACATGAAAACTCCAAGGTCTTTAACGAGATGGGGATCATCTGTAAGGTAATGTCCATCAAGTATGTACTTAGTGTTTGGGTTCTTTTTTCCTATATGTAAGACTGAGCATTTGCTGGTTGAGATTTGGAGTTGCCAAGTTTTAGACCAAGCGGTTAGATGATCAATATTGCAGACAGCTGGTCATTTGCATTTAGAAACATCCTCCAAGAAAATACAAGAAAGTTCACTTGCCTCCTGAAAAGAGCACCTTTGGGACAAGTGATAGCAGTGGTGGGATTGAGCCAGTTCGCACCACTTCGGGAGAACCGGCTGTTAACTTTCTGAGCAGTTTGGTGAACTGGTTATTGGAAGAAATCATTAGGGCAGAGAACTGGTTGTTAAATTATTTGAATCACACCACTGAGTGATGGTATATGTTATTTGAGGCTATTTATGGATCTGATATTCTACGTGGAAACAAAACTCTTTGGAAGGAAGGAAGGAAGGAAGGAAGGAAGGAAGGAAGGAAGGAAGGAAGGAAGGAAGGAAGGAAGGAAGGAAGGAAGGAAGGAAGGAAGGAAGGAAGGAAAATATTTGTGGAAGGACAAACTTTTACTACAAGAATGTTTTTTCTCAGTAAAGCTCAAGCTGCACTTTATTTTAAAAAACAACGGCTAACCATAAAACCTATACAGCTTCTAAGTGATCCATACTTTTCTTTTTTCAATTATAAAAGAAGCAATATAAGGGGCTTCTGCAGAAGAATAAAAAAATCTTTGAGACTAATTGCGGCCTCCCACTGAAAACTATGATTTGGAGATCAATAAATAATAGCCTGGCAGATAGTAGCCACAGATTCTGTTCTATCAGAATGCAATTCTAGGAGCAAAATAAGGTCAAATTTTAATATAAGAGAATATTCCAAATTTGATCTAATAAAAAAATGCTTATTGGGTTATTTTGGTTCCTCCAGGAAACTTTCCTCAGAGAGGTAGAACATCTCAATAACACTAACATAATACAAAAGATACTGATCCAATCTGATTGATACCACATGATCAGACATATTTTTTTATCTGCTGTCCAAGATGGAAGAACTTTAAAATGTGCAGATGTGAACCCTTTCTTCCTGGCTTATTTAGTAGTACAATATCTAACTGCAGTAAAGTTTCCCTAAAGCTATTTGATGTATTGCAATTAGGACACCATATTTATATAATTTTCAATATCAAAATCAAATTATATGCTGATTAAGGATTTCTTAGCTTTAGCAAATTCCATGTAGTATCGCAGTCTCTAAATCACAGTTTTTCTTTCATTGTTTTGCCCCAAAGTTATATTGAAAAATCAAAGAATTATAAGGGAAAAAAGTATAGTAATAACTGGAGCCACTTTTTTTTAAAAAAAATCCAGATCTAGGGCTTTATCTTGTTTTTATATGATCCTGTTTTCATTTTTGAAGCTGTATTCATGTCCAGCTAAAATATTCTTAGATATATAAACAATGGCCTTTCTAATAGTTTAACATTATTGTCTGTGCCTCTGTGTGTATATAAAGGCACACAGTAGCTGAGCCATAACTCACATCTGAAATAGCTTTAAAGCCGAAGCCATAAAGGAAAGACTGATATACTTCTCTGGACAGAATCAGTAATATATTCTGATGTGCCTCCAGGAGCCTCTGACAGCAAAAATGTTTCCCAGATATTTGCAGGTTTTAATTCATTTAATTTAGTGTTGACTGATTGATTACCTGTAGATTTTCTTTTCTTTTCAGAAATCTCTATTGTTTTCATTTTGTGATAATTAAACTGTTGTCCTTAAGGCTGACTTTAAATGTCTTAGACATGAGAAAAGGAACGATTTGTATCAGCAGTACATGAAAGTATTGATATATGCTTGTTAATCAGTTGGAGAAAGTAGAAGACAAGACACAGAGTGGAGAATGGTCAAATTTAAGTCAAGACATAACTGGAGGGGGGAAAGCACTCAACCCCATTGAAAATTAGAACAGCACCAGGTGAACCCAACTGGTTTGAATGTGTATGTTTTCATATAGCCTTTGAATACAACAAGTAGAAATATCTAATAACTGGAAAGAAGATTCACCCAGAGTGCATCCCTGGGAATTGTGTCAAAGAGTGGTTTCAAGTCAAAAGCATATCTTTGTGTATTTATTGAAAAGTAATTTATCTTTTAGAAAATTTGTCACATCGATATTAAATAGAAGAAGAGATTATAATTTAACCTACTTCGGGAAACTACTGTCTTAAAATGCAGTGAGAAATTCACCAAAGACAGAAAGAAAAGCATAGCAGACACTGGCAGCTTTTGTTCAGGGTATGCCCTTGAAGAAGATCTACAGCAAAGACTGGAGAAACCCACTTCCCTTGACAGCCACGGCTTACACTTCGTCAAGGGAAGGGAAGCCTGAAAAATGTGAAGCTCAAATCTCCCACAGCTTGTGAACTGAGCCAGTTCATATAAAAGTCACTACACCTTAAAATATGAGTGTATGCTAATAAAACCAATATCTTAATGAAAACAATAATATTAATAAATAACTTGACACCTAACTTTTGCATGAGCCTTGGAAACATTATACAATTTTGGGGCATGTTCAATGGCAGGTGTCATGATTTAATAAAGGTAAAGGTTTCCCTGTCCAGTTGTCTCCGACTCTAGGGTGCAGTGCTTCATCTCTGTTTCTTGACCGAGGGAGACAGTGTTGTCCGAAAACCTTTTCCATGGTCATGTAACTCGCATGGCTATATGCAAGGGGGCATGGGATGCTGTTACCTTCCCATTGAAGTGGTACTTATTAATCAACTTGCATTTGCCTGCTTTCAAACTGCTAGGCGGGCAGGAGCTGGGGCAGGAATGGGAGCTCACCCCACTGCACGGTGCTTGGGTCTTAAACCTGGGCTGTCAGCTTTCCAGTTTAATAGAGTTAATACGGTTGCAGTAACTCAGACTGCATTTCCCCCCTAACACGTTGTCAAACAAGTATAGCATTATCTACATAAACATGTCTTTTATTCTGATGGCAACAAACCCATAATAAATGTATCACATTTTAATTTAACACTTAGCAGCAACGTCTCTTCTTGGATCAATGTTGGCATCTTTCCTCAGATGGTGTCAAGCATAAAAATAGCTTTTCCTCACCCTGTTAATAGTTGGTTAACCTCCAGTGGGTGAAAGTCACTAACAGGTGACATAATGGGGGAACAAAACTTGATTGGAAAAGAGTGTTTCCTGCTCTTCCAGGCTGTCAGTACAAACATATTATTTGTACAGCTACATTTTAACTACTGCTGTGAGCTTTATGCCCATATCAACATCTGTCATGCTTAAAACTGAAAATCCAAGGATCTGTGTGCTTTCATGCTAGATCAGACTTCCTTAACCTGACACATTTCAGATGTATTGAAGCTGCAACTCTCCGAATTTCCAACCCTTTGAAGTGAGCCTGGGGCAGAGTAGGTTGGAGTTCTTGAATACAGAGGTTTTTTAGCTCTTTGAACAATCCTGGCTCCTGCTGATATGGAAGCCCTATAAAGGTTTTGGAAATCCAGAATGACTTCTGTGTAATAACAGAATATAATAGGTATGCACAAAGCCTTCTAAAGAGACGCTGCACAAAGCAGGTTTGCATGAATGAAGCACCTCTTCCCTAAGCATTATAGGAGCTGTGTTCCTTACAAGTCTCCTGTTGATGCTTTGAAAACTGTCTGCATCTGTCTGCATGTGTGTGAACATAGCCACATCACATTCTAGCAGATCCAATGGAAATTATATTCGGGTATAGGCATGAGAAGATGACTAGGACAGGATCTGAAACAGATGGGCATCTTGACCATGTTCATATAACATTATTGGGCCAGGTCATGTACATTGAATTCATGCAGAAATTGCTTCCTTCCAAACTCCATTCCGAATTTTTGGTTCCTTAATGTGTTGTGCATATTAAGTTCATTTGACAAGCTTAGGTCCAAATGTGCAAATTAGAAAAATCCTGATTTTCAACTTTTCTAAAGTCCATTTCTTTTCAAAATAAGCATCTATGATTTCTGCATGGCAGTCAAAGTCACAATGTTCTGGGAACAAACCACATCCATAATACTACAAACCAGCTCTTGTTCTATCACTTCTGTTATGTTTGAACTGATGAGTTCTAGGAGAAAATGCAAACATTCTGACAAATATTTGAATGTTCTGTCCTTGGTTTTAGAAGTATCTAGTTCAGCTTTATCTGGTTGCTTTTGACAAAATCACTTTCACAATCTTTAAAGCATTCTATACTGAACACCATCAAACAACATTGCAAGCAAACGAATAAACTAAATTGAATCAAAATCTGGCGTGCAACTTTTTGGAAAGGAAGCATGGCGAGAATCAACTAGAAAAGCAGAACCCTGAACAACTAGACATGTTCTCCTGAAACAGAAGCTGCTGCTTTTCTAGTTGTTTCTCTCCATGCTTCCTTTGGGAGATGCTCTTCAGATTATTTCATTATTATATCTCTTTCTATGACTATGGAGACCGATGTCTTTCCATGACTCTGAAAGCCTCTAACACAGTCATGGCGAACCTTTTTGGCATCAAATGCTGAAAAGGTCATGTGGAATGTCACGTGCTCGCGCTCATTGGGGCTGCGCTCTGGCAAAACCGAACTTCTGGGTTCTAGCACGCATGCTGGCTGGCATGCATGTGCAGGCCGGTTTTCAGCACTGCCACGCACAAAGAGATTGCACTCCAGAAAAGCCGAACTTCTGGGTTCTGGCACGCAAGTGCCCCCAACAATCAGCTGGGCGGCACACATGTACACTCTGGTTTCCAGCACTGCCCCACACGCGAAGGACAGCTGATCGTCATGCACACATGCATGCCAGAAACCCAGAAAACAAGCAGGTAAGGCCATGCATGCTGGACGACATGGCTTCACATGCCACTTTGGACATAGGTTCGCCATCACAGCTCTAACATCTTTCCTTGGTTTTAATGAATTGTGGGAATCCAGGTAGGCTATAAGTGTTGGAGTTGTGTTTATACTATATAAAAGAGAGAATTCATTCATGCTGCTTGGTGAGCTGGTAACTAGGTAAATGTAAATTCCCTACATGCCATCCATTAGAATTTCATTGAAATTGTTTTTGGAAAGAAATTTCAAAAGCAACTTCTGTACATTAAAATTCTACTGAGTGCAGAAAGAAAAACAAAGATAATATTTTCAAGGTGGAACTAACACATTGCCAAGAGAGCAGAAACAAACCAACCAAGAATTACAATTTAAGCAGCATTATTAGTTTCATTCTGCTTTTGGAGAGTGGGCAAGCTAAGGGCACCTATACTCCAAATGTGAAATATGGTTTTTCACTGCTGAGAATGTTTTGTCCCAGAAAAGCAATGAAAGTGTAATTAAAGAAAGAGATTGATTTATGCTATACTAAGCAGATGGATCCTAGGTCATTTTAAGATTCAGGCATGAATGGTTATGCCTTTTTGATTCTGGATATTTTTTAGCAACAATGAGTTGTAACACGGCAAGCAAAGAGAGAAAGAGAAAGGGAGAATGAGAAAAAGATCACAAATTGCTAAGTACACCATCTGCATAGGTAACTTTGTATTTGGTGAACTTGCATTCTGTCTTCAATAGAAGTTCCAACAATTAGAGCAGTCTAAATAGCAATAGCAGTTAGACTTACATACTGCTTCACTGTGCTTTACAGCCCTCTCTAAGTGGTTTACAGAATTAGCATACTGTCCCCAACAATTTTGGTCCTCAGAAGGATGGAAGGTTGAATCAACCTTGAGCCGTGAAATTCGAACTCAAAACAGAAGGCTTGTTAAAGAGTCTAGCATGTGGGAAAGGTCTGGCTAAAATAATTAATTAAAAGGATCACATAATTAATCTCACTGTCCATTTTACTTGTCTCCGCCTAAATCCACACATTGCATTAAACCACAATATGATTTGAGTGGTGAGGGGATTTTACTTAGTTATGGGTGAACTTAGCCACTATTCTTTGCAAGTAGGATACTATTCATGGGTTAATGTGATCCCAGACAATTATGGTTTATATAACAAACTTGGGCCTCTGGTGGCTCAACAGACTAATGCAGTCTGTTATTAATAGCAGCTGCTTGCAATTACTGCAGGTTCAAGTCCCACCAGGCCCAAGGTTGACTCAGCCTTCCATCCTTTACAAGGTAGGTAAAATGAGGACCCAGATTGTTGGGGGCAATAAGTTGACTTTGTATATAATATACAAATGGATGAAGACTATTGCTTGACATAGTGTAAGCCGCCCTGAGTCTTCGGAGAAGGGCGGGATATAAATGCAAACTAAAAAAAACCAACTGGAATTAACAGTTAGATATTAAGCAACCAACTATACTATGCAGCAAAGAGGATGGTTTCTAAAGTTTACACAAAAGGAAACTGAAAATTGGATGTAGTACAAAGAAGGGGGAAGTCAGAAATCAAATATTTAGCTTTATTATCTAGGGCTATTTTTCTTTCTTTTTTTTAACACTTATAAATAATAATATAGTGGGGATTTTGACATCAAGCTCAAAAATGTATAATTCTTATAACTTGTGCTCTCTTTGGAAACCTTTAACACTCAAAATAAGTTTAGTAATTGTATAACTTCAGTAATTATTTGTCCATTGATAGGTTTTTTTTTTTAAAAAATGCATCTCTGCCTTAAATAAACATTCAAAAATACTCAACTAACCAACAAAAACCAAAATGGAGTAAAGAAAACCAGAACCTACTGTGATAAATTCATTATAGACATCTGTTCTTTTTTATCTTACTTCCCTGAAACAGGGATTAGAATTGTCTAGTGTTAGTTTTTCTTCAAAAGTTCATTTACCTTACATTATATTTTAATAACACAATTTCCACAACAATATCAAGTCAATACAAATCACCAAGCTAGAAAAGTTTCATGACTATACCATTGTTGATACATCTCATTTTGAAATAGACCACCAATGGGCTCTCTTTAATATAAAGGCAGTACAGATGCCCTTTAACTAACACCATTAAAACAAAATAGAGGCAAAAAGCCACAGTCAGAATTAACAATATATTAAATTTATATGCCACTTTTAGAAACTCTGGCAGTTGTGCAATAGTCAAGGTAATTGATTTGCTCAATGGCAGCGGAATTCCCTCCAGCTCTAACAATTTCACTACAGCTCTCATAAAAAAAATAGAAATTAATTTTATGATAGTCACATGTATTATGCCCACCCCCAAAGTTACAGGCTTTTACATTCATGACAGTTTATTTTTTTGCATGAGTTAAAATTTTTAATATGAGAGAGAGAGGGAGGGAGGGAGGGAGAAATGGTAAAGAGAAAATCCTGATTGTGGGATGAAGAGGGGCATTTTCATTGAATGTTAATGAAACATTTTAAAGGCATTAGCAATCCCAATTGTTCTTTATTTAGGCCAGTGATGGTGAACTTTTTTGGCAACGAGTGCCCAAGCCGGAAGGTACATGCACCACCTGAAACCTGAAGACCAGCTGGCCGGTGCATGCATGCCTGGTTTTTTCCTGGGGGGTGTGTGCGTTTCAGGTCATTTATTTGACTGTTCTCAAGCTGTTTTTGGCCTGAAAACAGCCCTGAAAATGGCCTGAAAAGCAACCTGTTTTGTTGGCTGTTTGGGTGGCCATTTTCTGACCATTTTTGGGCCATTTTTCAGGCCAAAACAGGCCAGAAAATGGCCCGGAAAAAGCCCCCAAAATGGCCTGTTTTTCGGCTGTTTTCAGACTGTTTTCTGGCACTCTGGCACCTGCGATGACCAGCTGGCCGGCGTGCAAGAAATCAGAAGAGCAGCTGGCGACGGTACATGTGCCCACAGAGGGGGTTCTGCATGCTACTTCTGGCACACGTGCCATTGGTTCGCCATCACAGATTTAGGCAGTTCTGACCAGTTGCAAGCCACCACTTGCAAGATATAGTACCAAAGGGAACAAATGATCCACACTGATCTAAAAAAGCAAAGCAGTTGCTTACCATAAAGAGGATCCCTCCGTTCCAGTGACCTCTAAAAAGTCATATTCATCCTCCAATTGGAAATCCAAGAAAACCAGAGCTATGGTGTCTCCAGGCTCTGCTAAGATCGTCCATGTGCAGTCAGCATTGTTGTTGTACTCCAAAGGATAATGGGGGGTTGAAATTATTCCACTCTGCCCCCGAAGTGTCCCACCACAGGCATCATCGGCTGAAAACCAAAACAAGAAAGGTTAGTTCAGCCAAACATAACAAATGTCAGCCTGAACTCAAGGCTTTTGACAACATTCTCCATGCCCCAGCTTGGTCAACATACAAAACACTTTCTGTCAAAACCATCATGGAAGTTAGTGTAGTGGAGCAATTTAAGAGACTGAACAACACAGAATCCAATTAGAATCATTTTTGAATTAAATAAGAAAGCCTGGCCTAGATCATAGGTCACACTCTGAATGTACATGATGGTCTTTTCCAGAGATATATGGCTGATGATATCCCATATGATGCTAAGTAAGATTGCAAGAAAGTTGGAGGTGAGTAAGATGAATGCCTATCTCAGAAAAGGGTGCTGAAGTACTGAGAGATCTGGGGATAAATGTTTCCAAGAGACTGCCTAAAACTGAAATTGGGAAACTCCAATTCTAGGATCCAAAATTTTCTATTTATTCCAAACTAGCTTAAAAAGATGTTAATGATATTTACATTGTTCTTGCTTTTCTGAGTCTTGCCAACAATGTGGGGGTGGCTGACCTTTTCCCCTCTCCAAATTCCATAGTCCAGAAGACATTTGGCTCAGGAGCAGCAAGTGACTATATTTCAATTATTACATTTTATTGTATTGCAATTGTATTGCACTCAGAAAGCTCAAACTGCCCAAGGAGCTGCTGATCCAGTTCTACAGAGGAAAAGTCTGCATCTGCACCTCTATAACTGTCTGGTTTGGTTCTGCAACCCAACAAGACAGACACAGACTTCGGAGGATAATTAGAACTGCAGAAAAAATAATTGCCACCAACCTGCCTTCCATTGAGGACCTGTATACTGCACGAATCAAGAAGAGGGCCGTGAAAATATTTACAGATCCCTCACATCCTGGACATAAACTGTTTCAACTCCTACCCTCAAAATGACGTTACAGAGCACAGCACACCAGAACAACTAGACACAAGAACAGTTTCTTCCCCAATGCCATCACTCTGCTAAACAAATAATTCCCTCAACACTGTCAAACCATTTACTAAGTCTGCAGTACTATTAATCTTCTCATCGTTCCCATCACCCACCTCCTCCCACTTATGACTGTAATCTTGTTGCTTGTATCCTTATGATTTATACTGATATTGTTTCCTGATTGCTTATTTGTAGCCTATGACTATCATTAAGTGTTGTACCTTATGATTCTTGATGAAGGTATCTTTTCTTTTATGTACACTGAGAGCATATTTATTTATTTATTTATTTATTTATTTATTAAATTTGTATACCGCCCTTCTCCCGAAGGACTCAGGGCGGTTCACAGCCAATAAAACCACAATACATATAATACAGATTAAAAACAATATAAAAAACTAATTCAATATACGGCCTAAAAAGTTTTAAATACAATTAAAAAAACCATTTAAAAGCCCCAATTTAAAACCCCAATTTAAAACTACATTTAAGCTAGTCCTGCACGTCGAAACAACAACGTCTTCAGCTCGCGGCAGAAGGTCCGGAGGTCGGGGAGTTGACGGAGCCCTGGAGGCAGCTCATTCCAGAGGGCAGGAGCCCCCACAGAGAAGGCCCTCCCCCTGGAGGTCACCAGCCGACATTGTCTGGTTGACGGTATCCGAAGGAGGCCCTCTCTGTGAGAGCGCACTGGTCGGTGGGAGGCTAACGGTGGCAGTAGGCGGTCCCGTAAATACCCCGGTCCTAAGCCATGGAGAGCTTTAAAGGTGATAACAAGCACCTTGAATTGGACCCGGAAGATCACTGGGAGCCAGTGCAGACCATGCAGGAGGGGTGTCACATGGGAGCCACGAGGTGCTCCCTCTATCACCCGTGCAGCCGCATTCTGAACCAGTTGAAGCCTCCGGGTACCCTTCAAGGGGAGCCCCATGTAGAGAGCATTACAGTAGTCATATGCATCAAGACAAATTCCTTGTGTGTCCATTCACATTTGGCCAATAAAGAATTCTATTCTATTCTATTCTATTCTATTCTATTCTATTCTATTCTATTCTATTCTGTTCTGTTCTGTTCTGTTCTGTTCTGTTCTGTTCTGTTCTGTTCTGTTCTGTTCTGTACTGTTCTGTTCTGTTCTGTTCTGTAAAGCATTTGGTGACATTGACTCACTTCCATTTGGTGGTATATAAATATAATAGACAAATGAGTTAAATATAGATACCATGAAATGGAGCATAACATTAGGGACACTTGGGAGGTATAATGCAGTTCTAAGAGCACTGGGACAGTTACATATAACTATAGATAAAAGCTTATCATAGCTTCATTGAATTCATTCCCCCCACTTTCTTGATTAATTTGAAATTTGCCCCCGTTTCTGTTCCAAATGTTATGGGAAAAATAATGACCATAGTAGTACTGGGGGTGGGGGATGGGGGTGGGGGTGGAGCACCGGCCTGGGCATTTAGGGGCGGCATACTTAACTCACCCAATAAAGGTGACCAAAAATCCTTGACAATCTTGCCTCTGAACAGTCAAATTTAGCTGATCATAAAATGTTGGCCCAACCCTAATCTGAACACACCAACTATGAATTTGGTTATGCCACATTTACTTGATAAACATTTCAAATGAAAAATTTAAAGGAACAAATTTTAGCAATCCTTTCTATCTAGAAGACTAGATAACCTCATGACCCATTTGATCATCATTTCAGAGATATTTTCTTATCTGTTTCTCTGTTGTCTTCAACGATGGCAAGGCTCCTTCTGTGTTAAGTTCACATCCTCAACAAATAGAATAGAATAGAATAGAATAGAATAGAATAGAATAGAATAGAATAGAATAGAATAGAATTTTTTATTGGCCAAGTGTGATTGGACACACAAGGAATTTGTCTTGGTACATATGCTTTCAGTGTACATAAAAGAAAAGATACCTTCATCAAGGTACAACATTTACAACACAAATGATGGTCATAGGGTACAATTTAACACTTTGTGATACAACACTTAATGATAATCATAGCGTACAAATAAGCAATCAGGAAATTCAAATTCCTTAAAACAAATCAAATTTGTTTTAATCATCAGCATTCCTAATATATACTGAACAACCAAGGAAGTTTCACTCCTTTTTAACTTAAATCTCACTAGAGCTAACCATTTATTTCTGAATAGATCCCACAATGCATTTATATTCATGCAAAACCATGTCTTAATCAAGCCTATTTACTTAGTCACACTTTCTTTAAAACAACAGACAATAAACTTTCTCACATTGATATGTTTCACAATGACCTACTGAAGAATAAAAGTCTGGTCAGCATATCTGTTGTCCAACACTTTCTAAATTGAGCTAATGTCACCTCTTCTATCCTTCTCATCAGAATTCAACAAACACTTTTCCAGGCACACTTAAACAGATTAATTCCCTTATCATTTTTGCATTTTCTTTGGTTATTTTTTCTCCTTTTTACATTAACAATATCAGTTTTCTTCCAATCATCAGACAGTTACAGTCTTAATGGTAGTGTTAAACAAGTCCATAACCTTTCCATGTGCAAGATACATCCAAATTTAAAATTTCCTAAGTTGTTACAATATTTGTATTTCATCTGTCTTTCATGCCTAAGGTGGAACTAGAATTTACAGTCTCCTGGCTTCTAAGCCAGCATCTTCTCCATGACAGCAGACTGAGTTTTTTAGATAGTTAAAATTGTCTATACCAGGGGTCTCCAACCTTGGTCCCTTTAAGACTTGTGGACTTCAACTCCCAGAGTCCCTCAGCCAGCTCAAACATCACAGTCCCTCAAACATCACAGATTTTTAACTTCGTCGAAACGTCGCCAAGACACTTCCAATTTTACACGGGAGAAAACCCGAACAACCAAAGACCTATATACAAACACCCGTGAAAACCTCAGAAAACAAATATATATATATATATATATATATATATATATGACTTGCCTCTCTTCCTAAATACCAAAGATCCAAGCTGACTTGTCTCTGACCTCTTCTGTCTTGTGACTCTGAACTATTGTCCATCACACCAAGTCATGTAGTTCTTTCTTAACCCACTTTGTCCTCATTCAGAATGTTGCATATCCTCCTCCCCACAATATTTGGATCTTCCATTATCACCTGGAGCAAAGCTGGCTGAGGAATTTTAGGAGTTGAAGTCCACAAGTCTTGAAGTTGCCAAGATTGGAGACCCCGACCTGGAGTACAATATACAACTGTAATAACCTACGTATTTGCATTCTCATATACATTCACAACTACAGAGATATACATATTTTCAGACATATTTTTTTTGCTCTGTCATTCGGAATTAAACTTATCCCATCACTTCTTTGATTCTACCCATCAGCTCCAATCCATGAACACCTTTGTTCAGATCTCTTACATTCTTCCTTATATTCTTACTTTCCATTTGTTCATTCATACTCTTTACCATTTGCCATTGAAAATGAAGTAGGAACAGTTACAGTTAGAAATCTGTGATGTTTAAACTGACAGTTATAACATTCCTTGGAATTATTTTTATTTATTTTATTTATTATTAAATTTATATGCTACCCATTTCCCTGATAAGGCAACTCTGGAAGGATATTGTTATATTTTTAAATATTTATTAACATCTTGATGTTTAAAGTGACCCTGAACTTTGTAGAAGTTTTATTTAGCAACAAATAAATATTACTTTTCATTATAATAAGGGTAAAATATCAGAGAAGCAAAATAAGAAATCATGAAAAAATACAAAATTTTAATTTTGTTGAAATACAGATTAAAAGAGTAAACCTAAACCTAAATAGCTTCTGAAAAGTGTTGTCTTTGTACTATATGGAAACCAAAAGGTGAAGTATAGAAGACCACATCTAGAAAAAAAGATCAGAAACAACAATTGGTTCATTATCATTTGGGTCAGTTAACAATAAGGGAAAAGGAGGAAGTGAGACATATCAATCAACAATGGGTCTTATTTTTTGAAAAAGTTTTACAACAACAATTAAATTTTTCCCCTCCCCAATTTAATTGTTGTTGTAAAACTTTTTCAAAAATAACAATGGGTCTTGTATGGCAAGGAATTTCATCCAGGAGGAGGGTCTTTTTTGCTATGGGACCCACCATTTGGAAGATCATTCTCTCCCCCAAAAGGTGAGATTGCCCCTGACCCAACTGACCTTCTGGAAATTCTAGTTATGTCATCAGACCAGGGGAATCCACTAGAACTATATAGCCTGCAAAATGGCTACACTATCTGTAAGTTTTAGAAAGTACTCTCCTGTGGGTTTTGTTTTGCTTTGTTTATAGCTTTTTGAGAACTGTTTAATTGTATTTTAATGATATTCTTTTTGGTATTTTAATCAAATGTGCCATCCAAAATCATAAAAAGTAAATTATATGTAGTCCAAATTTTGTATGTAGTAATCCTCCAAATGAGACATTCAACCATTTAATATTTTGTTCAAACTTAGAATAAAATGTGAAATTTTTGGATCACTGTCTAATATATACAGATTTATTTTATAATTTATGTAAAATTTATGAAAAATTGGGTGTTCTTTCAGCTTTATAATATCAATTTTTTGTAACTCTTTTGCATCCAATTCCTATTTCCACTGTCTTCCTATTATTTTCCAACTGCTACAATATAATTCAAAAGAACATGGCATCCATAAAACCAGTAAATCATCTGCAACAAAATGGAAATTATATAAAAGCAGACATAATGACACAAGGTTGTATTTTAAGCAGTACATTTTCAATAATTAGTTAAACTCATCAATTCCTTCCTTTAAAATGCATGAATTTCCATTCTGTAACATTCATTTGGGACTTTTGGGTGACGTTGTGGTGAGATCGGACATGTGGTGTAGGTCTCCACACTCCCATGCCAAATACTTCCTGCTTGTGGGCTCCAGATGGAGCCAAAGCTGCCCTGTAGGAGTGGTGAAGCAAAGAGGGGCACCCTGTGAGATTGGGGTGTCACAGCTCTCCTGTCCAGCCTGGGTTTTTTTCTTCCTCTCAGCCATGGCAAGAAGAAGCAGCAGCCTAAAGATTCTGCTACAAAACTGGGACAACCAAAGAACAACAGCTAAGACTGGTGCTGGAGAGAAGAAGGTGAGCCATTTTGAAACTAGTGGAGAGGATTTTTCTTTTGCTTTAAATCTAAACCCAAGAAACAATTCAGAATAATTTGCTCAGAACTATGTTACAGCGGTGTTTAAGCATTTTGGAGCACTCTGAAGAAATACCTAACCAGAAATGAAAGATCAGGAGAGTAAATAATATATTTTGAAATAAATAGAAAATTGGAACTCCTAAACTGGGAAGAAGCGGTACTGGGAAGGCATTTTTAAATGTTGGAATTATCTATTTATAAAACTTATTCTTCTTTTACAAATGTTTTATAATCAAAATGACAATGGACTAGTAAACTGAAATCTAAGTGGAGAGTGCCAACTGCTTACAAAAAGGAAAATTACAAGTTTCTATTTATATGAAAGACAGTGAAAGTGAAAATTCCATTGGATTATTTTTAGGTACCCTATGAGTACTGGTAGTGGGATGTGGTGGCTTAGTGGATAAGATGCTGAGCTTGTTGATAGAAAGGTTGGCAGTTCAGCAGTTTGAATCCCTAATGCTGCCTAATGGGGTGAGTTCCTGTTACTTGTCCCAGCTTCTTTCAACCTAGCAGTTCAAAAGTACATAAAAAATGCAAGTAGAAAAATAGGGACCACCTTTGGTGGGAAGGTAACAGCATTTTGCGTGCCTTTGGCATTTAGTCATGCTGGCCACATGACCATGGAGACATCTTCAGACAACGCTGGCTCTTTGGCTTTGAAACGGACATGAGCACCACCCCCTACAGTCAGGAACGACTAGTACATATGTGCGAGGGGATTCTTTATCTTTATGAGTACTGGAGATCCAAATATGAAAATGAGGAAGTGATTTAATTAAAGAGACATTTCAATATTATACTAGAGGATTGAATTTGTAAAGAAGACATAAAGGGGCTTTTGATAACCTTTGGGACTACTTAAATGGAATTGATTGTTAACCTATGAAATATAAAGAACTGGGACAAGTATACATCTTGAAGGGTAATTCAAAGACTGAATAAATAGTTCTTGGACTATTGAATAAAAATCTTTTTTTTTTTCAAAAAACAAAATAAGATACTTAAAAAGGAAGAAATGAGTGGAATTGTGCAGTAGCTGGATTTACTCTTTCAAAATACAAAAGACATTATGGACAAAGGATTTAAGGAGATTAAGGAAAAAATGGAAAATACCATACAAGGGATGATGAGTACAGACCAAGACGCCAAGGAAAGGGAGAAGTCAAACAAAGAAAGGAAGAAGGAAGAAGACAAAGAGGAGATAAAATAATAGTGATTGATGAATTAAACCAGGGAGAAAACATATTAAGAAAGTTGGAAGATATTTTTGAAATGGAGGCAGGGGTCTGGGTAGAAATTTTAGAAACTAAGCGGTGGAAGAGGGTAGAGGTGGGAGGAACTAGACATAGACAGAGATTCAAGAGGGGAATTTGGGAGGCAAGTCAAAAAAAAAAAGGCATAGCAATTGAAGTATTGAAGCAGGCAAGAAATGATGGTTAGAAGATTTTCTTGTTTATTGTTCTGATTCGCTTTTCCTTTTCCCTCTTTCTTTTAAAGCATAGCAATTAAAATATGAAGCAAGCAAGAGATGATGGATGGATGATTTCCTTTTTTTGTTCTTGTTCTGAGTTACTTTTCCCTCCCTCCCTCCCTCTTTCTCTCTCTCTCTCTTCTTTTTTTTTTTTTTAAGGCAGGTGACATGATTAGAAGTTAGACAGGAAAGAAAGAAAAAGTTTCTTAATAAAGGGTGACATGATTAAAAGCTAGAATAAGTGATAGAAATAAGGGTAATATTAATGTATACATTTTTATTTTATAAAATGAAACGAAGAATTAAAAAATGTGGAATAATTGAATAATGACAGACTGCAACCTAATATAGATGTGTGTTGTTGTTAGAAATATGTAACTTAATTGGATGTAATTATTATGTTTAATCTGATCAGTTTCATTTGTATTGGAATGTATGGCACCCAGGTGCCACACAGTTCACGCATTGATTTGACATTTTTACAAAAAAAATAAAAAAAGGAAAAACATTCATTTGGGAGAATGAAATTTTATTGTAAATCAATGCCTTAAATGAAAATAAGTAGTCATCTTATGACAAAAATTGGGATCAGAATCTTGGTCACTGAGTGAAATGATCATTGTAGGAAATTCACATGACTGCTTTGCCTGATAACTGCAATTCCAGCATTCCCATTTGTAATTGTTAAGAAATTTCATGGGTCATTAAGCACAGTGTGGGGTTACCTGGGGAGAGAGGCCCTAGGTGGCCTGGTGTAGACTACAGAGCCTACTGACCAGTGGTGGAATTCAACTGGTTTGCACCACTTCGAGTGAACTGGTTATTAAACCGGGGGTGGGTGCGGTGCAGCCCCCCATGCCCCCCATGTTTTGGCTCCCAGGTAAGTGCAGGATGGCCTACTAGGCCCAAATGGGGGGTGGGGTGGGGTGCGGTGCAGCCCCCCATGGCCCCCATGTTTTGGCTCCCAGGTAAGTGCAGGATGGCCTACTAGGCCCAAAATGGGGGGTGGGGTGGGGTGCGGTGCAGCCCCCCATGGCCCCCATGTTTTGGCTCCCAGGAGGTGCAGGAGGCCAAGTGCTGCCTGTCACACCCCTGGCCACGCCCACCATGGCCACACCCACCCAGGCGGTCATTAGGGCAGATAACCAGTTGTTAAATTATTTGAATCCTACCACTGCTATTGGCATGTGGAAACCAGCCTTACCTAGGAGGTCTGGCCCAGTTGTCCAACCCACCATGGCCAAGAGGCAGTGGGAAAGCCAGCAGGGAAGGTTGCAAGTTGCTGCCGCCACCTACCAAGAAGGCTCCCTCTCATCTCTGGAATCATGTGTTCATAATCATGTGACTATAAGGAAGTGTGTGTGTGTGTGTGTGTGTGTGTGTGCGCACGCGCATTCCATTTGTCAATAGTCAGAAGTGCTTTACAAGCCATAAAACACCTTTACAAAGGTCATCATTAAATGGTCATAAGTTGAGGACTACCTCTAATGGCAACATAGTCTTCAATTTACCGTATCAAATTTTTAGTCAAATAGTTCCTCCAGGATTGTCTGAACAATGCAATTTTCTTGTCTGTAGTGCTATCCTTTGCACCTTCCTACCAAACATAGTATACATTTTCAAAACAGATACACCATTCAACAGAAAAACAGAATATTATCGTCCTACTCTTTTTAAAGTATACCTTTTTACTTTTCAAAGGCATAATTAGCTTAATTAGGAAGAGAATTCAAAGAACCACTATTAAATCTGAGAGGGTGAAATTAGCAATCAATTACTGCAGTAAATTGAAAGTAAAATTTAAATATCTCCTCCTTTAAATCAACTTGGTCTGTGAAAAGGTCAAAGGTGTAGTTCAGAAACATCAAACAATGGAAAAATTAAAACCAAAAGGAATTAGCATAAGCTATCTCTTCTAGTACATACTTACTTTGATGAAAATTGTACAAAATTCACTAAAGATGACTTTCAGGGCAACCAGCAAGGCTTCAGCTTTAATGTTTTAAATTCAGCTTATTAAAGGCAGAGCAGTTAAGAATTTCCATTTTGGATTTGTTTTTAAATGGCTATTTTCCAGTTTGCTTTCTATTAAACTAGACAATTCAGAAATTCATTTCTGGTTTATGCAATCAACCAGAAAGTCTTTCATTGGGAATATAATTATGTTTGTGTGTTATTTAATTATAGTGGAGTGTGTTGGCTGATTTGGGGTTAGGACCCTGGGCTGAGGATTGGTAGGGTTGTGTTTGAGATCTGGTTGCTGTCACGTGGCAGGGTGAGCTCCCATCACTTGCTCCAACTCTTGCCAACCCAGGAGTTTGAAAGCAGGTGACTGTGAGTAGATAGATGGGTACCACTTTGGTGGGCAACTTAACAGGAACATGAAAGGAGCCCCCAACTGGGCACCCATGGGCAATTGTAATGTCACTGGTTGATCCTTTCACCATGGAGGTAATGTCACTGGTTGATCCTTTCACCATGGAAGCAGTAGTATTTATAGTTTACTGAACAAGCCACAATTGTGTAGGCTTGACCAATATGTTCAAATAAAACTAACTGCATAATGTTTTCATATATATTCTAGCATCTGGGATTAATTCTGTTACATGTGCTATTTGCTTTTGATATGGACTTGGGCAGGTGATCCATGAATTGCATTATCATCTGGAGTCACTAAAAAGGAAGAAGGTTGTCAAGATTGAATTAGGACACTTTAAATTTCCTACTAGAACTTCATGCTCAGCTATTTGGACTCAAACTAAGGACTTGAATGTGAGACTGGGTGAGTTGTTCAAGACTTCCTTAAAATTACACCAGAGACTTGAATATCTTTTCCATCTTCACACACAACTCTATGAATTACAACTAAAGAGGATGGAGGCTGAGATAAGTAGAAAGGCAGAAAGGCAGAAAGACAGAATGGGATGGTGTGCGCACACATAAACACACATCCAATCTGTATAATGGGAAGCATGTATCCATCAAATTATTTCTTCAAATATTTCAGTAGTGTTTGGTGGTGGTTCTCTAGGTTTTCAAGCAGATAGTTCTCAAGTAACTATCTGACCTGATTCACTGACCTGATTCACACATTCTGCCAATCCTAGTTCTTTGATTAATGTACAATTGACAAAATTCACCAAAAGAACCAACCAAATAACAATAGAGCTTAGCAGAATGCATAAACCCCACTGCTATGCATTAGAATTGATGGGAATTGAACTTGAGATCTATTGCTTGTAGAATATAAAAAAATTCTATCAGTTATAAAAACTAAATTAAAGCCAAAGTTCGCACTTTGTGGTAAGTTATAGTGCTATTTGTTTATGGTTTAGAGAAATGCATGATCCCGTCCCTCTAGTTTATTGTTTAATGTTTTGCAAACCTAACAAATTGTGCTTTAGTCAACAAACTATGTTTAAACAAATAATAAAGTTATAGATTTTGTCATGGACAATCTTCATGAGAAGAAGGCTCGGAAAACCTTTATTTTTTTGCCAGAATGCCTATTCTATTTTTTCTTCTTATTGCAATAGTGTTGCAGCTGCAAAGACTATTTATCTTTCTAAAGACACTGTTCTCCAAGAAATATTGTATTTATTTCTGCTTTATATAAGTCTAGATATTGTGTTATATATGATTCTTGGTTTATTGTCTGTGATAAAAATTAAATACTATCACTGAAATTCCAGCTTAGCCGAAAGTGAACTACTGTAGCAGAATTTGGAGGATTTTGGTCCTATTTGTTAAAAAATGGATCCAGAAATAAAGAGAACTGTGGTGCAGTTGAGAAAGGATTTGTACACACACTATTGAAAATATTTCACAATTACTTTGCCAAGATGATGGCAATGCACTTCCTATTACAGTATATTTTGACTGGAAACATGTAAAAACCAGCCAGGGATGGGATGAGAGAATGGAACCAAATGACTTAGCTAATCTAACTTTGATTTAGCTAACCAAACATTTTTACATTTAGTAATTTATACAGATGTCTATTTTATTTGTTAGAAACTCTTCCTTTATTAACCAACTTTATTTATATAGCATTACTCTGTCAACATACCATGCATGTATTGTAGACAGTCAGGGAACATGCACAACAACAAAGTAAACACCTATGACTAAAAAACGGCAGCAATTGTCTAATTCACTACTTTCTCAGCAATGTATGCCTGTATAAATGTTTAATATAATGTCTGTCAACTTCCCATGTACATAATCTTAATAAACAGACAATATAGTCTATTGAGTACCAAAATATATTGTGTGGGGGAACATATTATTGGAATTTCAATAACATATTCCCCTGCCTGAATTTTGAATGGCTCTTATTTTGCCCTTGTTCATCAGCTCTTAAAAACTAGAATTTTCCTAGGATAGATAATAGGGCTTTTCTGGAAGATGTATGCTAGATTGTATATTTTCTTGCTCTTTCTGGATGTCATTTTATTTTCTTCTTCATTATATTCTTTTCATACTACTTTTAGCAACCCCCAGAGTTGCTATGGTGTCAGGAGGTTTTATAAATTTGATGAATTTATAGCAAATTTGATGGGATTTTTTTTTTTTTACAATTGCAACAATATTCTATTTGTATAGTTTTCCAGTAAAGACAAAATAATATGCCCATTAGTACAACATCATTCAAAAAGAATTTGATGACATTTTGTTGTTTTCCCATTTTTTACAAGTACAATATTAAAGGACCGAAAGCTATGGAAAAAATATGCATGCTTCAGTTTTGAAAACAAAAAAACATATCTTGACTCAAAATGCAAGTCAGGAAAAGTGGAAAGCAACTGCTGAGTTCCAGATGGTAACAACAACCATGTGGGGATTCTAGTAGACTTCCTACCAGAAGCACGAATTCAGCCCCAAAGCAAATTGAAACAGACTTGAAATTCAGGACACAGTTTTGATAGTGTTTAGACCAGGGGTCTCCAACCTTGGTCCCTTTAAGACTTGTGGACTTGAACTCTGGGAGTTGAAGTCCACAAGTCTTAAAGGGACCAAGGTTGGAGACCCCTGGTTTAGACTAACCATTGTCACAGTCAAATTCAAGTACTGCTTCAAGGACAGATGACTAGTGGTGGGATTCAGCCAGTTCGCACCACTTCGGAAGAACCGGTTGTTAACTTTCTGAGCAGTTTGGCAAACTGGTTGTTGGAAGAAATCATTAGGGCAGAGAATTGGTTGTTAAATTACTTGAATCCCACCACTGCAGGTGACTCTTCTATATGGCTAAAATCAATCTTTGTGGAGAAGTATCTTCTGTACTTTAAGATCATGTATGTCTTCTTTCAGGAAACTTTGGACCCCAGAGTTGGCAACTGAGCCATTTTCTGCATTGCAAAGATTGTGGAGAATCTTGGAGGAGCTATGTGTGATGGAATGGAATGTATGTAATAGGCTAAATTCCCAAGAGGGAGGGGCTGCATTGCGGAGGAATAAGAGACAACTCAGTTCAAAAATTTTGGGTGAGAGAAAAGACTGTGAAGACAGCCCCTCCTTAATAGTTCTCAGAGTACATGGAAGATGCAGATAGTCTGGCAAGATTCTGTCTATAGGTGTGAAAACAATAAACAACTCAGCTTGGAAGAATCACCATATGTTATTCTTGGTTTTGGAGCCTGACACTATGCATAATTACGATTCATTTTAAATTCATTTTAATTTGCTCCTCCAAAAGGCAGAGTGAGCAAGGCTACATTGTAAAAAAATGATAAATATGGATATCAAGCAATCCAAGTACAAGACCCTTCATGTAACTTCAGTTATTAAATATATACAGAATAGGCAAAAGAATAAATGAACTATATTTATTCTTTATCCATTCACCCATTCAATCCTTCATATTCATCTCCCTGTGCTTTTGAGTAAAATTCCAAAGAAAGGATAAACCAAGGCAACTGAATATCTGCATGGTCGCAAAAGGACAGCAGGTGCAATCTTCTCCATGGTCTCTTTCTGAAACCTTTCTAGACTTTGAGAATCCTATAGTTGAAAACGATTTGTCAGTTTCTCAAAAGAGTATTTCTATTTTTGAACACATTATTAAGTCTCTCTCTCTCTCTTTCTTTTTTACTTCCAGCAGATTCCCTTTCTCCACAGGTTGCTAAACCTATGTCATCAAATACCTGTTTTGGTTATCATTTTTTTCATACGTTTTCTAACAGCCATTCAGGAATTATATTTGTAGAAAAAGTTGTTATTGGCCTGGCCTGGCAAGAGGGCAGAAGCTTTGTGTTGTATGTTCTATATACGTCAAGCCTCAACAAGGCTGTTCTATCAATAGTTGTTGCCATTGTTTAGGCATTGGCTCTTGTGAATCATTTGTATCAAACTGTGGTCTTAGACAAGTTTCTGATTTTCAGTCCCATCAGTTTGCGTATTCTCTCTAATTTTCTCAGCCTTGCTTTCAATACCTTAAAAATGTTGACTTATTTTCTGACCTAGGCTTCCTGATACAGCAAAAGCACACAATGAGTCCCCAAAACCCTCTTTTTATTTCAATGGCTGTGAATTCTGTTCATTCACATCCTGTTCATTCTCAATCTGTCCATTCACAGATGAGTCCCAAATAGTTTGTAAAAAGTCTGACAGAAGTCTGCCATAGTCCTTCGGGATAAGGCTGATAAGCACCCATCTTTATCTCCCTTGACATACTGCCAAGATCTAAATGGCAATTAATTTTGCAAGGCCACATGGAACACAGAGTCAAAACAGAGCTGCAGAATTGAAACCAGCCAGCATGAACAACATTGCTTCCTGCAATGGCTCACGTGCCTTTGCTTCTACTTTATGTCTTATGGGGGGCCCAATCATCTCCAAGCCCTACTCCAGAGTTGTCCCTTTTGTTTTAACTGTTCTTGCCTTCTGGCAGCTCTCTGCATGCACGCACTGAGAACAGGTTCCTCCTGTTCCTCTGCCTCAATGATGTCCAACTCTGGACACTCTGGAGTCCACACATAACTCTCAGATGGCCCTGGCCCCCTTTCTGCCTTAGATGCAGAGCCCTCATCTGAGCCTTCCCCAGACTCTAGGACTGGCCCATGTTCTTCCCCAGCCTCCTCACTGTCAGACTCTGCTGCCAGCTCTGCAGGCCACTGGTGGACCACAACAACTTATTCTCCATTCACACACTATAATGTTTAATACAAATCAATGTTCTGTTGTTACCCAGAGACATCAAGCAATCATATAACACAAATAATCGTACACATTATTTTTTCATGGACCAAATCTCATTTCAGAACTTGGACTATGGAATTCCCTTAACCAGTTTGTCTCCTCATAGTCCATGGTTCTTCCCTGAAGAATAGGCATCAGTTCTCCATATTGATGATGCCAGCAAGAAAGACTATTCAGATTATATTGGGTCAAAATATGTCTTGCAATTTCTTAAAAATTAACTGCAAAATCAATAGAGACGTTTGTTCTGTTTTTCATTATTCCAAAGGTATTTGAGAATTCCATCTGATATTTTTCTTGATCTTTCTAAGTTGAGGTTATTGTTGGAAGCAGAGGAGGGAACGACTGCTAGTGGGATTTTCTCTTGAACCATTTTTCCCTAATTCTTCATAAGCATCCCTGACTATCCATACTGCCAAACTGTAAATATGCCAGAGAATTAATTCATTTGCATAACCTTCCCTTGGGATCTAATCACAAGTGAATCTACACTGAGTGGCCTGGCATTTATGGATCCTGTTTCCACTCACTGGCCTGGTGGGCAGCTCCATGTTCCATAGACTGGCACTGAGATGCAGCATGCCAGAAACAGGGCTGCACAAATAAGCAAAGCCCCATCTGTGGGATGCAGGTAGCACACGAAACCATGCTTCCTGGTCTATGGAAAAACCTCTCTCTCTCTCTTTTTTTTTGAATTTATATCCCGCCCTTCTCCGAAGACTCAGGACGGCTTACATTGTGTAAGGCAATAGTCTCATCCTATTTGTATATTTATATACAAAGTCAACTTATTGCCCCCCCAACAATCTGGGTCCTCATTTTACCTATCTTATAAAAGATGGAAGGCTGAGTCAACCTTGGGCCTGGTGGGACTCGAGCCTGCAGTAATTGTAATTGCAGGCAGCTGTGTGTTAATAACAGGCTGCATTAGCCTGGTGAGCCACTTCCCAGCCCCTCTTCATTGAATCAGTTCCTGGTGCCCAAAAGGTTGGGGGCTGCTGCTCTAAGCAATCTCCATGTCTGCTCACAGGGATGGACCTACCTAGCATGGTTCTCCTAGAAGTCCTACCTATGCTCTTTCTCTGACTGTAGACTAGGGATACCATATCTGAGCTGTAAAAATCTGGATAATAACTAAATGGCAGCACACAGTGAAAGTTTTTGGCATATCTCTTTGCTGGTACCTTTGCTGGTAGCTTTCTGCAACTAAGTTAATAGTTAACATATCACTGTCAGGCTTCACACAGACTTGGGAATAAATCTCAGGTCTCCAGACATATCCTTAATTCAGATGCTAGCTAGACATAGCAGAAAATTCCCAGACATAACTCAGTCAGATTAGAATTGCAAAAGAGAATGAGACCTCAGGCATGACAGCTGATTGTCCACTACAAAAATCAAACACAAGGACCCACTAAGTCTGCATTTTTCACAGTGTATATTTGCAGCTTCTTCCTCTGCCCCACCCCCACAATTAGCCTAAATGGGTTGATCTTGCACTAAAGTAGGAGCAAGAAAGCAATGACTGATCAACCAAGGGACCAGAGTCGTCATTCCTATACATTACATACACACTTCTGCCTGCACAAACACTCCATATCCCATGTGATCATTGTACTTGCACCTAAAACAAATGAGAAAGAAAAATAAAACCCCACCTTATTTACACATAACTTACTGACTAAACCACAGTTCTCTGGGATTGCACATAAACCATGATTATGGGATACAAATGAAGAGCTCTCTATACTTGATTCCCCTCAAGCTTCTGAGTTTTCAATTAATCTTATACTTTTCAGAAATGTGGTTTTTAAAAAGATCAAAATTGAGGAGAGCCAGCTATATCCAATGCAAAATATGAATCTCTAATAGATTATGTTTAGTTTTATTCATAAAAATGGAAGCTGATACTTGAAAGAGAAAGCAGCCAAAACATTGTTAGGAGAAGGTAGAAAGTTGAAGAAGATAACAATAATTTTATTCAGGAACAAAATGAAGCACAACTTATGCTGACCTCTCAAGATATCCCCATAGCAGTAGTGGGTTGCTACCGGTTCTCCCCAGTTCACAAGAACCGGTAGTAAACATTTTGAGTAGTTCGGAGAACCGGTAGTAAAAATTCTGCCTGGCCCCACCCACAATATATTGCTGCCTTCTGACTCCCAGCTGATTGGCTAGAAGGAAAAAATCAAGACTCACTCATCGAAGAAGAGGGAAAAAAAACAAGACACTGTCCCTTTAAATTGAGAAGTCAAGAAGCTTCCCAACTGATTGGCTCGCTTCTCAGCCAGGAGATCACTTGGCAAAGAAGAAGGGAGGGGGGGGAGGAAACGCTGTCGTTTTAAATTGACAGAAGGGCTAGAAGCTCCTTTCTGGGTCAGCTGAACAACAAATTGGATAAGAGGAGGAATTTTTATATGGTTCAATGTTTTTGAAGTTTTGGGGTTTGTGTAACATGGGCTTTGTGTTTCTAAAAAGGTTTGGGCAATTTCCATTGTGAAGTATCGTGTCTTGAATGAGTTTTCTGCCTGATTGTAAATGGAGCCAAACTTCCGGCTTCCACTTTATATTATCTGTAAGCTTACAAAGTTTTCTTTATGTACCTGGCAGGAATGTGGAATTCCAGGCAGGTTCCTTGCTAGCAGCTTGATTATTCCTTAATTTTATTCCTGGAATATTTTATTTGGGAAATGAAGTGGGGGGGAGTTTGATTCCTTCCCAAAACAGATTAGTGGGGTGGGGAGGAAATGGGGATTTTGAAGTAACCTTCCCTTGGAGTGGGGAGGGAATGGAGATTTTAGGATTGCTGTCAAACATCAACCATAATACTAATGATTGTTTTGAACAATATGCAGGTTGTATTACATGAATGGCTATTTTATATGTGAAATTATGACTGAAACCTATATAGGTTCACACTGTCAGGAAGTTTTTTCCTTAGTTTTAGGTTGCTTCTCTTTGTTGAATTTCCATCCATTGCTTCTTGTTTTGCCTTCTGGTACTTTGGAAAATATTCCCCCCCCCTTTCTTTCTAGCAGCCCCTTAAAAGACTGTTGCCTATCACACTCTTGGGCAAAGCATGTGAGCCATTTCCTCCTTTCAGTGGTCCATGAAAGTGCATCTATAGCAGAGGTAACCATGGCCACTTTAAGACTTTAAGACAGCAAAGCTGGCTGAGGAATTCTGGGAGTTGAAGTCCATAAGTCTTAAAGTGGCCAAGTTTGGAGACCCCTGATCTATAGTATGTAGATAATAAAGTTGAAAAAAGGTGAACAACATTTTTTACAGAACTATAGATACGTTGAGGCTGGGTGTGACAAGGAATGGCTGGGAGGGGAGGGGCCAGGCGAGGTACCCCTTGACATGAGAGACATTGAGTTGGCCATGCCTACCCAGTCATATCAAGCCACACCCACTGTCACATGACCATCAAGCCACACCCACAAAATAAGCCACGCCCACAGAACCGGTAGTAAAAAAAAATTAGAACCCACCCCTGCCCCACAGCCCAAAAGGATCCCCTTAAACATAAGGTAAATATACTCTTCCTGCCTGAAACAGAGCAGGTATCTCATCCTCTTAGATGGTCAGGAGAACTACCTGACAGCTGTTCTAATGCCAGCCTGGCCTCACAGGTGTTTCTTCCCAGAGGCAAAACTCATTTTGGTAAACCCTGAATGGTGATAACAAGTATTGCATTATTTTCTACAGATTGTGTCAGCCACTGATTCATTTCCAAAGGACAGTGATAAGGGTAGCTTTCTAAAATTGTATTATACAGCAACAATCAAAGGTGAGAAGCATGTCAAACAAGAAGAAAATTCTGAAATCTTAGAACAAATTGATTGGCTCATGTACATGCACACACACACACACACACACACACACACACACGGATGATAGAATGAGTGGTTGGGTGATTATTTGACCTCGCTTAAAAATCAAGTTAGTGATTCACAAAGCTACAATGCCTACCTCCAATACTTCATGACTGATACAGAATTTAGAAAGGAAGTGTTTGAAAGAATTGTCAATGTCACCCTGATTTCTTGGTCTAAGCAGCTTGTCAGAAATCACAGGAAGCTTGATGTGTGCTTAGGTGGATCCCCTTGAAAGCTGATCTCATTTACCTTCTTGAAAAATATGGTCCTGTCCTAGCAAAATATTCAGTATGAAGGAACAAGTATCTAAATCGGGACACATAGAAAGAATGATTCTTTCTTCTTTTCAACTTGAATCATAGAATATATGAAGACACTTTTATTTTTTTCTCTGAGATTCTGGACACAACCTAACATATTGGTGAGAAAAATCAGCTTAGACGGGTGGTTTGCTGTGTACCTATTGATTGCAATAGAGGCAAACCCCTAAGTATGAAAATAAAAGAATGCTTTTTGGAAGTAGGAGATGGATCAGTGCCTAGTTTGTCATTATATTTAAAAACCACTGACACTAATAGACTGTCTGTATCAAAACTGTGCGGCCAATGCTATGATGGAACTGCAACTATTAGTGAACTATAATGATATTCAAGCATGATAACCGATGTCCACTGGGCTGCCGTTCAATCTCAGAGTTAGAACAAATGAAGTAATGCCTGAATTTTATTCCCCATAGTAATCACCATTGATTTCAGGAAATCTGGAACTGTACAACTGGGGAATTTCTTCTCAGAAATATAATTTATTTATATATTTGTTTATTTGTAAAATTTATTAGCCACCCATCTTACCGCTCTGGGTACAATATTAAAAGATTAATGTATAAAACCTAATAATATAAATACAATTTTATAAAAATGATCCTAGCTAAAAATATGAGGGAAGGAATATGATGAGAAGGGGAGGGGGTGGGATCTGTGGATAATCTATCAACTACCCCCCTCCATTGCAGCCCCAAGCCAACTGGCAAAGCCCGGTCTTTAAGCTCTTATGGAAAGTAAGGAGAGTTGGAGGCAACTTCACTTGGGATGTTCAAAAGAGCAGGCAAAAATGATAATGATTTCTCATACAGATTTCTGGAGCAATTGCTCTTGTTCAAATAATTACTGAAATCTCAATGATAAATCTCAATAATAATGAGATTTTTTAATGAAATAATCACTTTTGTCATTATTTTTTTTAGAGTTTGCACTCAGTGCTTAATAGTAGTGGATAGGTAAAGGTAAAGGGTTCCCCTCGCACATACGTGCTAGTCGTTCCCGACTCTAGGGGGTGGTGCTCATCTCCAGTGGTGGGATTCAGCCAGTTTGCACCACTTCGGAAGAACCGGTTGTTAACTTTCTGAGTTTGGCAAACTGGTTGTTGGAAGAAATCATTAGGGCAGAGAACCGGTTGTTAAATTGCTTGAATCCCACCACTGCTCATCTCCATTTCAAAGCTGAAGAGCCAGCGCTGTCGGAAGATGTATCTGTGGTCATGTGGCCAGCATAACTAAATCCCAAAGGTGCAGGGAACACTGTTACCTTCCCACCAAAGGTGGTCCCTATTTTTCTACTTGCATTTTTTATGTGCTTTCAAACTGCTTGGTTGGCAGAAGCTGGGACAAGTAATGAGAGATCACCCTGTTACACAGTACTAGGGATTCAAACCGCTGAACTGCCGACCTTTCGATTGACAACCTCAGCGTCTTAGCCACTGAGTCACCACATCCCCTAGTGGTGGATATTACAATTTAATCATACTTTACCTGGAGCAGTGGATGGCTGTACAGGGTCATTCTGTAAATGTCAGCTTACAAAAATGTGAATGAGCTTATGATAAGAAAACCTAAATTTGTTGACACTTGATTAAGAATGAAAGCAAATAAACAAACAACAACAAAAAAAAACCCTCCTGGATATCAAAGATCGTTAGTGTAATATATCTGCAGATGAAGAAGCATGAAAGAAGAACAAGTGCATGATCTTTTATGACCCTAATCCCTGCCTGTTGGCCTCTTTGAACATTGCCAACAATCATGTTGCTGGGCCCAAGTCATTGACCTACCTACAATAGTGGCCAAAATTGAGGGAACCTTTTCGGAAAAGTGTATTTTCTAAAACTAGCTAATAACACCAGTTTTTTTTTTGAAGTAGTACCATAAAATTATATATCAATGGAAAGATAATTTAACCAAGTATGTAATGCAATAACTTTTATGAAGAATTTGCTATTAGAATAGCAGTTACAGTATAAAGAAGAAAAGTGAAACACGTAGAAAAAATGAGATATACAAAATTTATCACCGTCAGACCCATCTATTGCGATCATTAAGTTTGTAGATGACACCACCATACTTGTCTTATTACAGGTAGAGACAAAACAGTGTACAGGGGGAGGTTCAAAAACTTTCCACATGGTGCTTAAAAAACAATCTGCACCTGAACATCAGCAAAACCAAGGAGATGGTATTGGCCTTCTGGAGGAAGAGAGAGGAACCTGCCCCACTTTACATTTAGGGGAGCTGTTTAGAGAGAGTTCCCTCTTGGGAGTCCATCTCAGCGAAGACCTCACCTGGAAAAACAACACAATCCAGGTGGTCAGGAAAGCCCAACAGAGACTCCATTTCTTTAGGGTCTTGCATAAAGACAGGGTGGAACAACAATTGATGGCCTCCTTTTACTGGTCCACAATAGAAAGCATCTCACTTATTGCATCACGGTATGGCATGGCAGTCTGACAGCCGTGGATAGAAAAACATTACAGAGGGTGGTGAGCACAGCATAAAACATTGTGGGCTGTCCCCTGATACCACTGGATGAGATCGCTACAGCTCGCTGCCTTAGAAGAGTGAGGAAAATTCTCAGCAATGAGTCTCACCCTGGTCATCACTTTTTTACCCCCCTACCATCGGGAAGGAGATATAGAAGTATAACCAGCCGCACAAATGGACTGTCAGACTCCTGAATGAGAAATAACATCATAACTATGTAGTATGATGGACTGCAGGGCTGGTGCAATGTGTAACATGTTCACACTGGTGCAATAGGATTGGGTGTTTTGTTAATATGATTTACTGGATTAGGGATTTTTTGTCTTTACTGTGAGTTGTATTGTGTTGGGGGGGTGCACTGAGGGAGCTCAACCAATCTCATTGCACATATGTTGTGCACTGACAATAAAGATTTGAATTTGAATTTAAAATTTGAATTTAATAGTTGAGTAACCTTTAACATGAATTATGGCCTTACAATGTCTTCCCATGGAGTGAACCAAGTCTTTTAGTTCTGCAGCTGTTATAATCTGAAACCAAGATTGAATGACGGCTTCTATTCACTGGGTTTTATTGCTGGATCGCTTCTGACTAACAAGTTTCTTTAGTCGGCTCCATAAATTTTCAATTGGGTGAAGGTCTGGGCTATTTCCAGGTCATTCCAGCAGTGGAATATAATTATCTTGAAACTTGCCCCCCCTCAAAAAGTGGTGTTATTAGCCATCAAACCTCAAAAATACACTTTTTCCAAAAAGTTTCCACAATTTTGGCCACTACTGTAGGTCCCTCAGGATGGTTCTAACCAGAGGTGGGTTTCAGCAGGTTCTGACCAGTTCTGGAGAACCAGTAGCGAAAATTTTGAGTAGTTTGGAGAACCGGTAAATATCATCTCTGACTGGCCCCGCCCCCATCTATTCTCTGCCTCCTGAGTCCCAGTTGATCGGGAGGAAATGGGGATTTTGCAGTAACCTTCCCTTGGAGTAGGGTGGGAATGGAGATTTTGCAGTATCCTTATCCTGCCACGCCCACCAAGCCACGCCCACCAAGCCATGCCACACCTACCAAACCACACCCAAAGAACCAGTAGTAAAAAATTTTGAAACCCACCACTGGTTCTAACAGATAACATGGATTCTCTGGTTAGCATCCTTTACAGCCAAAACTAAAGAACAGGAAGGAGATAGTTGGATCAATGATTTCTATGTCCTGCTGTCTATCTGGAAAGTAAGCTACTGTCAGATCTGTGTTAATTTTTAATTATTTGATTTGACTTGCTGACTTGCAAGGTTGTTTCTTATTACTGCATTCTGTGCATGGTATGAAGGGTTGGTCTTTATTTTCTTTACAGAGGAAGTTAGCTTGTGCAATGAAAGACAGAACATTGACAGATGCTCATCATTAAATAAATATATGAATGAACACATTTCACCCTTGAGAATTTTACCCAGGTTTTTTCCCCCCTCTTTGAAATAAACTGCAAATGTAAATTGGCTTTTTCTCAAAACAGCCTGGTTTGCCCCTTTCATAAACACTACGGTAGTAGCAGGCAACTCTTCTAGAATGCAGAGAAATAACCCACCCACCCATGCAACAATTAAAAAATAAATAATTTTAAAAAGCACTTGTCAGTAAAGCTGAAAACATTTACTATTTGGAAAAGAACACCGGAACCTCTGCTTGTCACAGGTTATCTTCCTTGTACAAGCTGCTTCTATTAACACAAAGCTATTAGAGCAAATAAAGGAGGAGGATCAAGTGAAGAGAAACATAGGCAGGAAGATAAAGGGAAACTAAGAATTAATTTGGGTTACTTGTAGTGATCTGTCACTTCTGCATGTTTGAGGGCCGACAAAGTGCTATGCTATTGAGAGGTGCCAGCAAAACCTGTTAACTTTGCAATGCACACTACAAAATGATGTTTTAGGTGTATTAGTTAACAAGCACTTACACTTACACTTTGTGATATAGTAAATTGCCTCTGAGTTGAGTTCAGCTCTTGGTAGCTTCCTGGACTTGTCCATAACACAGAAAACATCTTCTAAGACAGTGTTGACAAACCTTTTTGACACTCGGTGGAGAGCACGCACGCACACGTGCATACTAGAAACTGGAAGAGCAGCCGCCCGGTGCGTATGCACATGCCATGAAGATGATCTTCAGGTTTCTGGTGCACTCATGTGCACCTGGCCAGCTGGTCTTTTAGCACGCATGCGCGCCAGAAACCAGGAGAACAGGTGGCCAGTGCCCATGTGCATGCTGGAAACCAGAAGAGCAGTTGCCTGGCGTGCACATGCACACCCGGTGGCTGCTCTTCTGGTTTCTGGTGCTCTCGTGCACGTGAAGACCAGCTGGCGGGTGTGCCGGAAACCGGAAGAGCAACAGGTGATGGCTCGCATGCTTGGAGAGTTGACTCTGTGTGCCACTTCTGGCACATGTACCATAGGTTCGCCATCAGAGTTCTAAGTTCTTGCATGTTTTCCTAATTTAGCTTCCCTATTGGTCCCTATGAAAAACAAAGCAGGGTTGCTCTTCCTTTAATTTTCTAGCTCAATCAAGGCAACCAAGTATAGATCCAGTAAATAGAAACCAGCCATTTATTTTCTGATTCTAAAATCCTTGTTTAATCTCATGTACTCCAGAATGTTGAGACTACGGCTCATATATAGCATTTCACCAATGTGCCCAAGAATACACTTTGTCCATCAGCCTTCTTTGATTTTTTTAAAAAAAACTTTTACTAATAAAAGTAATTAAAGAGGAAACTTTAAGACTAAAGCAAACTCTAGCATTATACTGATTTCTCAAAAATGCCTCGTATCTCACAAAAGTCTTACTAGGGTGACTGCAAGCATTCTAGGATGGGGACAGGCTACTTCATCTTAAAAAAGAAAGGTGTGCAGGCTGGAGAATTCTGGGAGTTGAAGTCCAGAAGTCTTAAAGCTGCCAAGTTTGGGGACCTCAGGTTTATGCCTATCTTATATAATCACTTTATATACAAGGAAATCTCACCCCGCAACTTCTTTGTAAATACAAAACATCCTCTCAAAATGCCAAATTTGACACAAAGGTTACTAATGGTCACTCACTTAGTATTATGTGATTTGCCTCCATCCTCTAAATTATATTCAAATCTGACACAAAGGTTACTAATGGTCACTCACTTATGTGATTTGCTTCCATCCTCTAAATTATATTCCCCCTCCCCCCAAAATTGTAGAAGCATGAACCTTTGGTCAAGCTAAGCAGTCAAGTATGCCAAGTTCTCCAGCTCCTAGTCACATCTCTCATCTCCTGTTCTTGTTTCTATTCATAGCTGAAGTCACTCAGGAGAAATGCCACAAGGGGCAGCCAGATCTGAACTTTGTTTTCGTAGCCCCCACTTGCCAGATTCTTTTTTTTTTTTTGCTCTTTCAAGAAAGAAACTCCTGTAAGCTCTATGAAGTTTGAGCCATGCAACAAGACTTGAGTCTAGCTCCTGTGGGCTTCTGTTGAGTTGCAGTTATAAAGAAGTATAGCACCAAGGAATTAGAAGTGCAAGTTGAACCAAACCCCTGCAAACATTACCTTCTTAGATTTCATTCTTCTTGCCTCCCTGAAGCTGCCTGCCTGAGTTGGATTTCACAGAGTAAAAAAGCCAACCTGAACAACTGAATCCAGAATCAGATAAAGAACTATGCTGATGTCATCCTTTGAACTGTTCTAACTCAGGAATATTGTACTTTCATCAAGTCAATTAGCATGTTGGTTTAATTCTAGAGTTAAAGAAAAACAAAACAATTCCTAATCAGGACTCTTATCTTTCTTTTCCTTCAACCATTCAAGGTTCCACCCTAACGTTGATTTTCAAGGACTAGAATTTTGTGCACACGTTGCAGAGGATCAGTGATTCTTATCTTCTACCCCTTTTTCTTTCTTCAGTCTAGAAACATATTTTTTTATTTTATTCTCCATTCTCAAATAAAGCGATGCTAGTATAAAAAGTGTCTCCCCTTTAGTGTTTGTATGTGCTGCCCTTTGTGCGCGAATGTTACATTCTGGTATATCTTTCTCTCCTTCACTGGAGCAAGAAGCCTCCAAAATTCGTGGTTTCTGCAACCAGAATGTCTGCGATGATTCTGCACTGCATCCTAAGCTGTTTGTCTTCCACACCACGCCAGTTTCTTTCTGAAGCCAACTTCAGAAATTCTAGTTCAGATTGCAGTGAGGTGGCTGTGAGGCTCAGCAGGTGCTCAGTCTGGACTATGAGCTCATGAGACCAGACTAATTGTATCCATACTAGCTACTCCATGAACCAATCCATCAGGGTCTCTCCTTTCTTTTCAGAGGCTGTCCTCGGCTTGCTAGTCTGGGTGTCTTTTTGTTGCTTTCTCAGATATCCCCCCCCATTTCCATACATCTTCTTTGACACCAACAGAGACCCCCCTCCAATTCATGGTAAGGTTTGCAGCTCCAGTACCACAATAATCAAGACAACGGAAAACACATCTTCCATTGCCATGATTCCTCTGTTTTTCCATGGAAATGTTGCCTCAAGGACCAACCAAGAGTTCCGCTTCAAAGAAATAAAATAGCAATGTTCCCACATTAAAAAACAAACAAACAACCTTAAAATGAAGAGAAGTGTTGAGGTCCTGTGGGCGGGGTATGGGAAAGCAGAGGATATTCACCTAGCTGGATGAAGGAAAGGGTGACCACTGGCAGATGAAGGGCTGAATGGAACATGAGCTTGTAGAACTGAGGATAGTTCATTACCTTAACAGGTCATTGCTGGATTGGTTATATGCACACACATGCACCAAACTTGCACCAAAACAAAACAAAACATCTTCCACTAACTAGCAGAGCACATCAGCCTAGCAGCACATGATGAAACAGCTGTCTGGGGCATTAAAAGACCCAGGAGAACAAGGCACATTCCAGGCATTGCACTAGAGCTCAGATGTTTCCAGACCAAGACAATGCTCTAGTGACCATTTGCTTTGAAGATTTAAAATGAGTCAGGTTAGAAAACAATTTTTCTGAATCAAAGATTTTGGGTGCATCTGCAATGGGCTGGGGGTGTAAGGGAGATGCCATCCATTTCTGCCCTCAGTAAGCAGGAAGTGGTCTAGCTCAGTGGTGAGACAGGAAGAAAGTGCTGATCTGCTCTATGTTTTTCTTTCTTCCTTCTGCAGAAAGTGTAGCAATGATAGAAAGTGAATTACTCCTTTGAACCTTTCCCACTTTTGCCCCACGCTTTCAACTCCATCTTAGTGAACCCAGTGTGCTACAGTACTCTCTCAACTCCTGCTATTCTCTTACTGAATTGTACAATGTGCTAAATTCTCATGGATGATTACTACTTATTTGATTGCTCTGCCTGTAAGCTTTAAAAATTCTTTGTGCTATCTTCCCCCTAAACTGTTAGGCACTTATTATTTGATTAACCTTATACCATTAGTCTAAAATTATTAGTTAACACATTGTATGGTTATTCATTATAGTTCTATTTTTGGAGTGCATAAGCCTGTTTAATAACCTATGATCCTGAGAGAACGGGCTCTGTGGGATGCCCAGTTCATAATAGCAATATAGAAATCAGCAAAATATTCCAAGGGGATGTAGCATTGCATATCAGCTGCTAGGGATTAGGCCTTTGCTATTTTGGAGACATTCTTAGTTTGGTGCTTCTGTTGCTTTACTGGATTCTCAATGCCCAAGTCTATCCTCCTCCAGGAGCAATGCTGAAATTTAAGATGCTGAGCGCTTAGTGATTTTAGAAGATTGAATTCTTCTAAAAATGAAGCTAGTGCCAAAGAATTGGAAGGAAAATAGTCCCTCAAACCCCAAACTTGATCCATAAGGCTTTCCCAAAATATTCAGAATCTGCCACATCTGGAAGGCAAATATGTTCATTAATGTTTATGGCTCAGTAGTGAATAAAGTACATTGCTCCATTTTCTATATTTATTTGCAAATACAGAATTCTCTCATCAGCAGCTTTGTCCAGGAATATAAAGATGCAAGATGTTTGAGTCTACATTTGTCATCCATTATTCAGGTGACTTATTGCTTTCTAGGTCATGATGATAAACAAACCCAATAGTTAGTTGTTAGTTGCAGTCAGTGGTGGAATTCAATTTTTTTTACTACCGGTTCTGTGGGCATGGCTTGGTGGGCATCTTGTGGCTTGGTGGGCGTGGCAGGAGATGGATACTTTAAAATCCCCATTCCCTCCCCATTCCTGGGGGAAGGATATTGCAAAATCTCCATCCCTACCCCATTCTGGGGCCAGCCAGAAGTGGTATTTGCTGTTCTCTGAACTGCTCAAAATTTCCGCTACTGGTTCTCCAGAACCTGTCAGAACCTGCTGAATAGCATCCCTGGTTGCAGTCCAAGTTAGAAAAGGTTGAAAAAGAGAATGCCAGAAAAGCTGCCATCAAAAGGAGCCCCTCTATAGGTAGATATTAAACATTTGGATCAATGTTTAATCAAAACTCTTTACTGGCCAAGTGTGATTGGACACACAAGGAATTTGTCTTGGTGCATAAAAGTGTACATAAAAGAAAAGATACATTCGTCAAGAATCATAAGGTACAACACTTAATGATAGTCATAGGATACAAATAAGCAATCAAATCATATTAGGAAACAGTCAATATAAATCGTAAGGATACCAGCAACAAGGTCATAGTCATAGAGTCATAAGTGGGAGGAGATGGATGATAGGAATGGTGAGAAGATTAATAGTAGTGCAGACTTAGTGAATAGTTTGACAGTGTTGGAATTATTTATTTGGCAGAGTAATGACGTTCGGGAAAAAACTGTTCTTGTGTCTAGTTGTTCTGGTGTGCAGTGCTCTACAGCATTGTTTTGAGGGTAGGAGTTGAAACAGTTGATGTCCAGGTTGTGTAAATATTTTCACAGCCCTCTTTTTGACTCGTACAGTATACAGGTCCTCAGTGGAAGGCAGGTTGGTAGCATTTGTTTTTTTCTGTATTTCTAATTATCCTCTAAAGTCTGTGTCTGTCTTGTTGGGTTGCAGAATGAAACAAAAGGATGTCATCTTTTAAATACTGGGAGCCTGAGTGTGTTATGAACAGCATGCAGAATGGTTGCCTTAAACTCTAGAAAGAAAGATGCTCTCTATTTAACTCAGATTTCCTCAGAATATCTATTATTTAACTGTGGTAAGACAATTTAAATAAGTAGTCAGCCCTTTGAGATAGGTGTTGTCTGAAATTCCTGTGTTGCCAGCTAATTTAGAAGTGGCAAGATGGATACTGAGCAGGAGAACATTAAAGGAGGTGCCAGGACTGAATCAAACAGCATCATGTTTATTTAAATTGTTTCCACTAATTACAGCACCAGGGGTCCATTCCCTATTGCTGCAGAGAGCACAAGCAGCAGGAGCAGTCTCCAGAATTCTCTAGTTATATGAATGTTAAAAATACACAAATTTTACTCACAAGGGGGTTGTTTTCATTGAGCAAGTTGTACAGCCCTGCAACCTCTCTTTCCCCCTGCACCCCCAGAGTTGCTCAGCCTAGGCATCAGCAAAGGGGGGTTTGAATTAAGAGGGAAATAATTATCTAATTGAGACACATTACAGTATCAGGGTAGAAATGTGGAGACTGTGAGTTGTAGTCCCATTGAAAGTACAAAGCCAGCTGAGTGACCTTGAGCCAGTATTTTTCTCTCAGTCATAGGAAAGGAGGCATTGGCCATCCACTTCTAAAATCTTGCCAAAAATACTGCAGGGACCTGTCCAGGCAATCTCCAAGAATCAGACATGACTGAACAGAAACGGGGAAAAATATCTAATTCAGTTTAGAGCAAAATGTTTGTTATCTCACAACTTGCAAAAGTAATCAGGAAGAGCCAGCTTGTCTAATCAGCCTCTCTCCCCAGTATTAATTAAAGATGCAGGTCAATCACAGGATAAAAGGCCAGACCAGGAAAGAGAGCCCACCTGAAATACTGGAACTGAAATACTGGAATAGATGCAATCTACATAGACTTCTGCAAAGCTTTTGATTCAGTAGTACATGATAAACTACTCCTCAAACTAAAATCCTATGGTATTTCGGGACCACTTCACAATTGGATAAAAGCCTTCCTGTCGAACAGACAACAAGTAGTCAAAATTGGCAACACTATATCAAATCCTGTTCCTGTCAAAAGTGGCGTTCCCCAAGGTAGCGTTCTTGGACCAACACTCTTCATACTATACATAAATGATCTCTGTGACCTCATCTCAAGTTATTGTGTTCTCTTTGCTGACGATGTCAAACTATTTAATACCACTAATAATACTTCTACCCTTCAAGAAGACCTCGACTTAATTTCCGATTGGTCTAAAACTTGGCAACTCCAAATCTCAACCAGCAAATGCTCAGTCTTACATATTGGAAAAAAGAACCCTAACATCAAGTACAAACTTGATGGACATTACCTAACTGATGACCCCCACCCTGTCAAAGATCTTGGAGTTCTCATATCAAATGACCTTAATGCCAAAGCCCACTGCAACTACATAGCAAAAAAGGCCCTAAGAGTTGTAAACCTAATTTTACGCAGCTTCTTTTCTAAAAACTCTACACTACTAACTAGAGCATACAAAACATTTGCCAGACCTATTCTTGAATACAGCTCATCCATCTGGAACCCATACCACATCTCTGACATAAATACGAGTCCAGAAATATTTTACTAGAAGAGTTCTTCACTCCTCCGAAAACAACAAAATATCTTATACCAACAGACTTGAAATCCTGGGATTAGAAAACTTACAACTCCGTCGACTTCAACATGACCTTTGTTTAACACACAAAATCATCTATTGCAATATCCTTCCTATAAAAGACTACTTCAGCTTCAATCACAATATTACAAGAGCAAAAAATAGATTCAAGCTAAATGTCAACCGCTTCAAACTTGATTGCAGAAAATATGACTTCTGTAATAGAGTTGTTAATGCTTGGAACTCATTACCTGACTCCATAGTCTCTTCTCAAAATCCCAAAATCTTCAACCAAAAACTGTCTACTATTGACCTCACCCCATTCCTGAGAGGACTATAAGGGGCGTGCATAAGAGCACAATAGTGCCTACCGGTCCTGTCTTATTGTTCCCTTCATTATATCAAATTAATATAGTTGATGCATATTTTTTTACATACATATATATATACATATATACATGTGCGTGTCTGTCTTGAGGGTGGTCTGTGTTTCGGCTCTCCAGACGGCAAGTTGTTTGGATTTGTCCCAAAGTGCAGGGTGCATCTTGTTGCTGAGTTTGAGGTGAAGTGTGAGGAGATCTTTGTTGATTTGATCTAGGAGGAATCTTTTTGTGTGAAGTTCATTTCTGATTAAGGCCAATTCTGTTCTTTTTAGGATGCGTTTGGTGGCTGCAGAGATGGAGTGGAATTTCAATTGGAAGCATTTGGGGATTAAATTTTGATCGCGGCAGTTTCGTAGGAATGCGAGGTCACATAAAATGGAAGCTCTTTGGACTTCTAGTTTTTCATAGGTCCTGGTCAGATGGTGGATTTCCTCCCCGTAGAGGTGCAATATTTGTTTTCTGAGGTTTTCACGGGTGTTTGTATATAGGTCTTTGGTTGTTCGGGTTTTCTCCCGTGTAAAATTGGAAGTGTCTTGGCGACGGATGTCTTAGTCTACAGAAAACCCAATGGCTCCCTAGGACACACCATCTACCAGAAGAAAACACACACAAACCGCTATCTGCACGCACTCTCACACCACCACCCAGCACAGATCAACTCCGTAGCCAAGACACTCATCTCCAGAACAAAATGCTTAGCTGATGAACAACACCTAAAACCCGAACTAGACACTCTCACTAACGTACTAACATCCAATGGATTCCAAAGAAATAAGATTACCAAGCTAATCCAAAAGAACCCCCACTAAAATCCAGGACAGAGAACAAGAACACGGCACAGCCCTCCTCCCATATATAAAAGGCACCACAGACAGAATCAGCAAGATCCTCCACAAACACAACATCAAGACAGCATTCTGCACAAACAGAAAAATATCCACCATCCTAAGAAACCCCAAAGACAAAATTGAGTTAGAAAATCAAGGAGTATATGAAATCCCATGCACCGCCTGCCCCACCACATACATTGGACAAACCAACAGAAGAATAAGTGCACGATTGAAGAACACAAGAACTCATTCAAAAAGAGGAACTAACTTCTTCCCTGGTCAAACACTTTAAAGTCACAGGACATGATATTGACTTTAAAAAGACCAGAACTAGCGCCAAAACTGAAGACTTTAACAACAGAATAATCAGAGAAGCCATCGAGATAGAAAAACGCCCACACAGCATGAACAAACGAGATGACACCTCCGCCTACCAGCCATTTGAAACCCGCCTTATTGACAAACGAGTCCCTAACACGAGGAATGACACCAGACCCACACTCAAGGTCCACACAGGATGTCACCACCACATCCACCCAGAAAGCAGACCCAAACCCACACTGATCATGAAGCACGACCAAGGACCAGAAGCCAGACCGCAGCTGCAACATTAGCCATTTCAAACCCTCCAATCCATTCATGCAGCAGACTGACACCCACTATGAAGATGTAGCACGACCACAAAGCCAAACAACAGCTATGCAGCTCACCAGCTCAAATCCCCTGCAGCACAGACTAGACTGAGCACAACCAAGCCCCCACCAACACAGGACACACCCCAGCCAATCAGAGCACAGAAAACCCCATCCAATCAGAGCACAGCCAAGCTCCCACCCAATCAGTTCAAACCCCCACTAGCAGTTAAAAGGAAGAAACAGCTGCGATCACACATTGCTCCCAGAAGCACGAAGCTGAAGCCTGAAGATGACGAATGAGACTTCGTCGAAACGTCGCCAAGACACTTCCAATTTTACACGGGAGAAAACCCGAACAACCAAAGACCTATATATATATATATATATATATATATACTGTGTATATATATATATATTTCTTCAAGATATGTTGTTTTATCTATGACAATTGTTTGTGTATACTGTTGTGACAAAAAGAAATAAAAAAAAACCTCTACTTGCTAAATGCTACAGTAAAAGAATCTCAAAAGCTTCATAGCACTGTTCCTTCCTTCCCTGTTCTACTAGAGGGAGTCATGGCGGAGTTTCTTTCTAACATTTTCTACTTTTCCTGGACATAATTTATGTTTTCCTAACTGATGCATTCCTTCTTCAAGGTCATCTCTGTGATTCTCAACAAAGATAAACATATTGCAAAAACACAGGCAGACGTGTATTGGGGCTACAACAGCTGCTAGTTGAAAATTATTCTAATTACAGTCCAGTGAGATTCTTGAAACAACTCAAATTATCAAAAAGGGCCTAGAAAAGATTTCCCTGAACTAAATCATTCCAGATGTTTGGCCAGTAGCTGTAGCATTTCCCAGTAAAGTCAGTAAGAGTAGGAACTGGAATTTACAGGGGATCTAAGTGGATGGATACAGTTTCTCTTTCGAACTATAACAAGAATTATTTTCAAAGCAATTGTAAGTGCTCTGGTTCATTAAGGGGAAAATCTATAGTTGGATAATGTCTTTATATTAACTAAAGTAGATTCCAGCTTGAATCTGATGATATGATAAGTGTATGTGGGAATGACTTTGGGAGATGGAGCAGGGCAGGGAGGGGGAGGTGCTGCCTAGGGAATTATCGGATAAGAACGGGCATAGCTTGCAGCTGCATAACAGACAGAGAAAGAAACTCTGAAACAAACCTCCTTAACTTCTCAGGTTGTAAAGATGATGGTGGGATACTTGTACTTTCAGACTTGCAAGATTGTGTTGATGTAGCTTTAAAAGGTAAATGTAAAGGTTCCCCTCGCACATATGTGCTAGTTGTTCCTGACTCTAGGGGGCGGTGCTCATCTCCATTTCAAAGCCGAAGAGCCAGCGCTGTCCGAATACGTCTCCGTGGTCATGTGGCCGGCATGACTCAATGCCAAAGGCACATGGTACGCTGTTACCTTCCCACCAAAGGTGGTCCCTAATTTTACTACTTGCATTTTTACATGCTTTCGAAACTGCTTAAGCAAATGATGTCTTAAGCAAATGATAGTAAAAACAATGACTATTCAATGTTAGCCAAAATCAAAATGAAAATGACTCAAATCCAATGTAGATCACAGCTTTCTTTCTTTCCTGTTTAATTAAAAAGAAAACCAATTAAGTGTTGATATTCAGTTCCGACTCTTATTTCAGTGAAAGCTCCTTTGTGGAAATCATACCACAACATTCAACAACATCAGAACCAGTTTTAAATGAACATAAGCCAGCTGGCCTTTTCAGGATAATTGTCCCCTTTCTTCTTGGAACTTTAATTTAAAAATCCCTTTTAAAAATTAGCATTTTTCCACTGATGAATTTCCCCTAATTTTATGAACTTAGCTTTAATTTATTGTTGGAAAAATATCACAGTTCCTTTTAACTGAATAAAACAAACAAACACATGTTTATATGTGGATAAACACAAGGGTATACACAAGCTTATAGATATGAAATGTTTAAGCCTCAAGTGTTATAAGCAACTGTCTGAATGAAGTTACGGGGGATCATTTTAAGGAGATAATGCATATTTTATATAGTTAATGGCTAATAAATATTTTCAGCTTTTTGGGCTGTGACAAATACAGATCTCAAAGGCTGTGCTCATATGGGTGGACAACACGCTTGGATCTGTGAGATCCTCAACCTACAGCTTATTATTTTAAAGATTTGTATGGCTGCCCATTTTAAAGCGCAATTACTATACATAGCAATAGCATTTAGACCAGGGGTGAAATCTAAAAATTTTCCCTACCGGTTCTGTGGGCGTGGCTTAATTGGTGGGTGTGGCTTGGTGGTCAGATGACTGGGTGGGCATGGCCAATAACAATAAATAATAAAAATAATGAATAAGGTATACAAAACAATAAGAGGTACCAAAAACCAACTTTCACACTTTACACACACACAATACAACACAACTGACTCACACACAATGTAAAAGCAGCTGCACTTCACCCAAAATGGCCCCTGCAACAAGCAGGAACCTCACACTTTCACACTTTACACAAATACAACACAACTGACTCACACACACACACACACACACACACACACACACACAATGCCACATACAGCTTTGTGAGATTTTGTGTGTTTGCGTAGTTAGAGTGAAACATTACAGAAACACACCAAATCTCAGAAAGCTGCTCAAATATTTTATTTTATTATTTTTATTTATTTTTTTAGAACAGGGGTCTCCAACCTTAGTAACTTAGATTGTGGACTTCAACTCCCAGAGTTCCTCATTCAGCAAAGCAGGAAGTCAAAGTAGGCTGTAATCAGTAGCTGAAGAAAAACACATGCCGTGCCCGAAAGGAGCAGTAATTATAGGTAAGTGAGGAGGGGGAATTGGGTGGACATGGATGGGGGCTCTTGTAAGTGGGGGCTGTTAAAAAGTGAGTTTAAAAAAGCCTGTGAGGAGCAGGAAACTCCTCTGGGATCGCCAGAGGACGCTTTTAAAACCTCAGTTTCCCCCCCCCCTTCCGCTGAAGAGGTTTTTTTAAAAAAAACATTTAAAGGGTTTTGATGATCTCTGCTCAGCCCGGCGATCATCAGAGGGTTTTTTTTACTTTTCAAGGCATGTTTTGGCTGAAGAAAAACTGCTTTAAAAAGTTAAAAAAAACCAAAAAACCTCTGCTGATGGTGCGGCTCAGCAGAGGCAGGATGGGTGGGGCCAGGGATTTTTGCTACCGGTCCTCCGAACCAGCAGCCGCCATCATTACCGGATCACGCAAGCCGGTCCAAACCGGGAGCATTTCACCCCTGATTTGGACTTATATACTGCTTCACAGTGCTTTAAAGCCCTCTCTGTGATTTACAGAGTCAGCATATTGCCCCCAACAATCTGGTTCCTCATTTTACCAGCCTCAGAAGGATGGAAGGCTGAGTCAACCCTGAACCTGGTGAGATTTGAACTGCTGAATTGCAGGCAGCCGGCAGGCAGCAGAAGTAGCCTGCAGTACTGCATTCTAACCACTGCGCCACTGCAGTTCTATCTCTATCAAGAGATTGCAACACTAAAATTCAGTGATGAATTGAACACAACCAGGCATGCCTTAACACAATATGTCAATGCAGCCCAATCTTTCATTTATTTATTTATTTATTTATTAATCATATTTATATAGTTAATGGCTAATAAATATTTTCAGCTTTTGGCTGTGACAAATACAGATCTCAAAGGCTGTGCTCATATGGGTGGACAACACGCTTGGATCTGTGAGATCCTCAACCTACAGCTTATTATTTTAAAGATTTTGTATGGCTGCCCATTTTAAAGCGCAATTACTATACATAGCAATAGCATTTAGACCAGGGTGAAATTCAAAAATTTTTACTACCGGTTCTGTGGGTGTGCTTGATGAGCATGGCTTGGTGGGCATGGCAGGGGAAGGATACTGCAAAATCTCCATTTCCATCCCACTCCGGGGGAGGGGGGAAGGATACTGTAAAATTTCCATTTCCACCCCACTGCAGAGGAAGGATACTGTAAAATCTCCATTTCCACCCCACTCCAGGGGGAAGGATATTGTAAAATCTCCATTCCCTCCCCACTTCACTAACCTGCTTTCTGGCTCCATTCCCCTGTGCAGGGCAACAAAAGAAGACTCAGCTGATGAGCTGGGACTCGATCAGCTGAGACTCAGGAGGCAATGAATAGATTGGGGGCAGAGCCAGCCAGAGGTAGTATTTGCCGGTTTTCCAAACTACTCAACATTTCCGCTACCGGTTCGCTAGAACCAGTCAGAACCAGCTGAATACCACCTCTGAACCCCATCTTTATCATTTCAAGTATATAGAATAGAAAATTACATAGATTTCATAAATTGCTCAGCAGGACATTTGCAGGATGCCCATATATTTAGCATCATATGGTAATACTTGCATGCAGTGAGAGAACTAAAGGCATATATTGCTGGCAGTAGATTTTGTATTGCTTCTATGCCACTAAAGTAAATTGTACTTCCTAAAAGTCACGTATTTCTCTCCATTAGAGAAAAGTGAAATTATGTTAACCAAGCCATTAGGATAGAACTAATATTCTGAGCACATGAACCGTTTGTGGCCTTTGTATTCTCCAGAGGAAATTTTATTCTGCTTCTGAGTCTCTAAGGATGTGCTCTGTGTTACACTCTGGATACATCCTCTTTCTAGGTTGCTCATGATGGAAGACATCTGCCCAGCTAGACTTGGTAACTTACTTTTAATGTTAATGGCAGATATATGTTGGTTTTCCATGGTGACTGCATTCATATAATTTTCATGGCAGGATTACAGAAGTAGATTATCACTACCTTCCCCAAGATATTTTTTTGTTGACTTTGCAGGCCATCTCATAATTCTGGAATAACCAGATGGTCCCTCACCTAAGTATAAATCCATGGCCAACCTTGTTTATTTTCTGAAATCAGCCAAACTTACCAATGTCTACCACCTGCTGAAGATGAGGGAGACATCACTCACAATTTTTTTTAAATTCGCATTTATACCCTGCCCTTCTCCGAAGACTCAGGGCGGCTTACACTATGTTAGCAATAGTCTTCATCCTATTTGTATATTTATATACAAAGTCAACTTATTGCCCCCAACAATCTGGGTCCTCATTTTACCTTCCTTATAAAGGATGGAAGGCTGAGTCAACCTTGGGCCTGGTGGGACTAGAACCTGCAGTAATTGCAGGCAGCTGTGTTAATAACAGACTGCATTATCTGTTGAGCCACAAGAGGCCCTTCAGCATTGGTTACACCTTCTCAGTCCCTTTGCCACGCAAGAGATTTTTGGCTCTCAAAAAATAAAAATGCTAACCAGAGACACAATTGCAGGCCTACCGTCTGCAACTATTTATCTAGCTGGCATTTTTGTAACTAAAACTAGCATGTGAAGGTAGGCAAAATGGCAGAAGGAACACAGTTTTCATCAGTCAATTAGTTATAGTTTGGAATTAGGTGAGCTTTTGTGACTTAATTAGTTCTGGATCATCCCTTGGGGGGGAGGGGAGAATGATGACTCTTCCAGAAAAAGAACAAGCTCTGAGAATAACTTTATTTGCTATATTTACATAGAGCACCGTAAGTGAAAGTATCTCAAAGCAGCTTACAGTAAGAACAGCAATGAATAAAACAGTAAAAATATATTTTTGAAACATGCAGAAAAAGGGGAAAAAAAACCTCTGAATAAAAATATTTTGGCTTTGAGTGTATTCTCCAGAGGAAATTTTATTCTGCTTCTGAGTCTCTAAGGATGTGCTCTGTGTTACACTCTGGATACATCCTCTTTCTAGGTTGCTCATGATGGAAGACATCTGCCCAGCTAGACTTGGTAACTTACTTTTAATGTTAATGGCAGATATATGTTGGTTTTCCATGGTGACTGCATTCATATAATTTTCATGGCAGGATTACAGAAGTAGATTATCACTACCTTCCCCAAGATATTTTTTTGTTGACTTTGCAGGCCATCTCATAATTCTGGAATAACCAGATGGTCCCTCACCTAAGTATAAATCCATGGCCAACCTTGTTTATTTTCTGAAATCAGCCAAACTTACCAATGTCTACCACCTGCTGAAGATGAGGGAGACATCACTCACAATTTTTTTTAAATTCGCATTTATACCTGCCCTTCTCCGAAGACTCAGGACGGCTTACACTGTGTCAAGCAATAGTCTTCATCCTATTTGTATATTATATACAAAGTCAACTTATTGCCCCAACAATCTGGGTCCTCATTTTACCTTCCTTATAAAGGATGGAAGGCTGAGTCAACCTTGGGCCTGGTGGGACTTGAACCTGCAGTAATTGCAGGCAGCCGGCAGGCAGCAGAAGTAGCCTGCAGTACTGCATTCTAACCACTGCGCCACTGCAGTTCTATCTCTATCAAGAGATTGCAACACTAAAATTCAGTGATGAATTGAACACAACCAGGCATGCCTTAACACAATATGTCAATGCAGCCCAATCTTTCATTTATTTATTTATTTATTTATTAATCATATTTATATACCGCCCTATCTCCCGAAGGACTCAGGGCGGTTTACAGGCACTTAAAAAACACATAGATACATAAATACACTATAAAAAACAATTAGAAAACTTATTCTATAAGCCCGTATTTTAAAATATAAAAAAATAAAACCCAGTTAAAACCCATAAATTTAAAATCTAGCTCAGTCCTGCACAGTTAAATAGAAGGTCCAAGGTCCGAAGCTGACGAAGTCCGGGGTAGTTCGTTCCAGAGGGTGGGAGCCCCACAGAGAAGGCCCTTCCTGGGCGCCGCCAGGCGACATTGCCTCGCTGACGGCACCCTGAGGAGACCCTCTCTGAGAGCGCACGGTCGGTGAGAGGCATTCGTAGCAGTAGGCGGTCCCGTAAATAACCCGCCCAATGCCATGGAGCGCTTTAAAGGTGGTCACTAAACCTTGAAGCGCACCCGAAGGCCACAGGTAGCCAGTGCAGTCTGCGCAGGATGGTGTCATGCGGGAGCCACGAGGGCTCCATCTATCACCCGCAGCCGCATTCTGACTAACTGCAGCCTCCGGATGCCCTTCAAGGGGAGCCCCATGTAGAGAGCATTGCAGTAATCCAGGCGAGACGTCACGAGGCGTGAGTGACCGTGCATAGGGCATCCCGTCCAGAAAGGCGAACTGGCACCAGGCGAACCTGGTAGAACGCTTCCTGGAGACGGCCACAAATGATCTTCTAAAGACAGCCGCTCATCCAGGAGGACGGTTGCGAACCCTTCCATCGGGCCACTGACTCGCCACCGATGGTCAGCCATGATTTAGCTGACTGTACCGGGATGCCGGCATCCACAGCCACTCTGTCTTGGCGGGATTGAGCTTGAGCCTGTTTCTCCCCATCCAGACCCGTACGGCCTCCAGACACCGGGACAGCACTTCGATAGCTTCATTGGGGTGGTCCGGTGTAGAAAAGTACAGCTGGGTGTCATCCGCATACAGCTGGTACTTCACACCGAAACCACTGATGATCTCACCCAGCGGCTTCATGTAGATGTTAAACAGTAGGGGCGAGAGGATCGCCCCGGCGCCCCCCCACAAGTGAGGCGCCCCGGGGCCGACCTCTGCCCCCCTGTCAACACCGACTGCGACCGATCGGAGAGATAGGAGGAGAACCACCGATAAACGGTGCCTCCCACTCCCAATCCCTCCAACCGGCGCAGCAGGATACCATGGTCGATGGTATCGAAAGCCGCTGAGAGGTCTAATAGGACCAGGGCAGAGGAACAACCCCTATCCCTGGCCCTCCAGAGATCATCCACCAACGCGACCAAAGCCGTCTCCGTGCTGTAACCGGGCCGGAAACCGGACTGGAACGGGTCTAGATAGACAGTAGTTGGCAATTATAGTTCAACCCACAAAGGATGAAGGGTGCCAGGTTGGGGTATACTATTCTATAGGTAAATAAGCATCCTGGAAAAAGGCCAAATTTTGGTGAATGGCCCCAATTGAATACTTGATGTTACATTGTATGTTAATATGAAATTCTGGACTTCTTCAAAAAATAGTTCCAATATTGTTTAACAGAACATGGATCATTGTAGCTAAATGTTTCCTGTCCTAATTAAAGTTATTTCTGATATAGCTAAACAGGGCATTTATGCAACACACTTAAGAATCCAATAACATTGGATATGACACATCTAGTCCAACATTTTGTTCTCACAAAAACCAAAGTATGTGATCCCAATCATTTCCACTTCTCAACCTGATTGATTTTTTTTTATTTGCATTTATATCCTGCCTTTCTCCGAAGACTCAGGACGGCTTACACTGTGTCAAGCAATAGTCTTCATCCATTTGTATATTATATACAAAGTCAACTTATTGCCCCCAACAATCTGGGTCCTCATTTTACCTACCTTATAAAGAATGGAAGGCTGAGTCAACCTTGGGCCTGGTGGGACTTGAACCTGCAGTAATTGCAAGCAGCTGCTGTTAATAACAGACTGTCTTACCAGTCTGAACCACCAGAGGCCCTGGTTACAAAAGAAAGTGTGTTTCAATAAAACCAGGAACGCTATATTCCCAATCTCTAAATGTCTGTCTCAGTGCTGGAGAACCCATGAGTCACATAGTAGACATACCATGGGGCCAAGCATTGTTACCACCTAAAAACAGTTTTACTAAGAGGAACAGAAAGTTCATACAAAATAGCCACATTCCTCCAGCAATCCAAAATGTACAAAGTTATCTCAATTGATGGTATCAGAACTCTACAAGACCTAAAAGAGTATCATACTGGTTTGTCTATGCTAGATAAAAATCTGATTATCTAAATTACGGTTTAGTGGATATGCAAACCAAAATAACAGGATAAATTTAGCAAATCATGGTAATAAATAAACATAAAATACAGTTTTCTTCACCTTCTGTAAGTAAGGACATGCTGCTGTTGAAGATGGCATTGTTGATATCATCATCATCCAGATCGTGTTTATTACAAAACTTGAAAGAGTGAGGCAGTGAGGTCCAGACTTACGGGACCGCCTGCTGTTACCTCATGCCTCCCACCGACCCATATGCTCACACAGAGAGGGTCTTCTCAGGGTGCCGTCCGCCAAACAATGTCGGTTGGCGGCCCCCAGGGGCAGGGCCTTCTCTGTTGGAGCTCCTACGCTCTGGAACGAACTTTCCCCTGGCCTACGCCAAGTGCCTCATCTTCGGACCTTTCACCGTGAGCTGAAAACACACTTATTTATTCAAGCGGGACTGGCTTAGCAGTTTTATTAAATTTTAATTGGGTTTTTATTATTTTAGGGTTTTAAATTTTACATTTTTAATGTTGGCCACTTTTGTAATATGCTCTGTTTTAAATTTTTTGTTTTAATTGTATATATGTTGGGTTTTTTTATCTTTTGGCTATACACCGCCCTGAGTCCTTCGGGAGAAGGGCGGTATAAAAATCTAATAAAATAAAATAAAATAAAATAAAAAAATAAATAAATACAATGTGCCAACCACAAGATATATAATAATTAATATTTCAATATTGTGTTAAATGATGCATTCCTATCATCTAGAAATGCTGGTATACCAAAAGTTGGTAGGGAATTCTGAGAACTGTAACTCTACCAGATCTGGAGGAGATGCAACATTGGAGAAGACTGAATTACTATCAACACCATCAGTGGTGGGATTCAAAAATTTTTTACTACCGGTTCTGTGGGTGTGCTTGATGAGCATGGCTTGGTGGGCATGGCAGGGGAAGGATACTGCAAAATCTCCATTTCCATCCCACTCTGGGGGGGGGGGGGGAAGGATACTGTAAAATTTCCATTTCCACCCCACTGCAGAGGAAGGATACTGTAAAATCTCCATTTCCACCCCACTCCAGGGGGAAGGATATTGTAAAATCTCCATTCCCTCCCCACTTCACTAACCTGCTTTCTGGCTCCATTCCCCTGTGCAGGGCAACAAAAGAAGACTCAGCTGATGAGCTGGGACTCGATCAGCTGAGACTCAGGAGGCAATGAATAGATTGGGGGCAGAGCCAGCCAGAGGTAGTATTTGCCGGTTTTCCAAACTACTCAACATTTCCGCTACCGGTTCGCTAGAACCAGTCAGAATCAGCTGAATACCACCTCTGAACCCCATCTTTATCATTTCAAGTATATAGAATAGAAAATTACATAGATTTCATAAATTGCTCAGCAGGACATTTGCAGGATGCCCATGTATTTAGCATCATATGGTAATACTTGCGTGCAGTGAGAGAACTAAAGGCATATATTGCTGGCAGTAGATTTTGTATTGCTTCTATGCCACTAAAGTAAATTGTACTTCCTAAAAGTCACGTATTTCTCTCCATTAGAGAAAAGTGAAATTATGTTAACCAAGCCATTAGGATAGAACTAATATTCTGAGCACATGAACCGTTTGTGGCTTTTGTATTCTCCAGAGGAAATTTTATTCTGCTTCTGAGTCTCTAAGGATGTGCTCTGTGTTACACTCTGGATACATCCCCTTTCTAGGTTGCTCATGATGGAAGACATCTGCCCAGCTAGACTTGGTAACTTACTTTTAATGTTAATGGCAGGTATATGTTGGTTTTCCATGGTGACTGCATTCATATAATTTTCATGGCAGGATTACAGAAGTAGATTATCACTACCTTCCCCAAGATATTTTTTTGTTGACTTTGCAGGCCATCTCATAATTCTGGAATAACCAGATGGTCCCTCACCTAAGTATAAATCCATGGCCAACCTTGTTTATTTTCTGAAATCAGCCAAACTTACCAATGTCTACCACCTGCTGAAGATGAGGGAGACATCACTCACAATTTTTTTTAAATTCGCATTTATACCCTGCCCTTCTCCGAAGACTCAGGGCGGCTTACACTATGTTAGCAATAGTCTTCATCCTATTTGTATATTTATATACAAAGTCAACTTATTGCCCCCAACAATCTGGGTCCTCATTTTACCTTCCTTATAAAGGATGGAAGGCTGAGTCAACCTTGGGCCTGGTGGGACTAGAACCTGCAGTAATTGCAGGCAACTGTGTTAATAACAGACTGCATTATCTGTTGAGCCACAAGAGGCCCTTCAGCATTGGTTACACCTTCTCAGTCCCTTTGCCACGCAAGAGATTTTTGGCTCTCAAAAAATAAAAATGCTAACCAGAGACACAATTGCAGGCCTACCGTCTGCAACTATTTATCTAGCTGGCATTTTTGTAACTAAAACTAGCATGTGAAGGTAGGCAAAATGGCAGAAGGAACACAGTTTTCATCAGTCAATTAGTTATAGTTTGGAATTAGGTGAGCTTTTTGTGACTTAATTAGTTCTGGATCATCCCTTGGGGGGGAGGGGAGAATGATGACTTTGTTTATCCTTCCAGAAAAAGAACAAGCTCTGAGAATAACTTTATTTGCTATATTTACATAGAGCACTGTAAGTGAAAGTATCTCAAAGCAGCTTACAGTAAGAACAGCAATGAATAAAACAGTAAAAATATATTTTTGAAACATGCAGAAAAAGGGGGAAAAAAACCTCTGAATAAAAATATTTTGGCTTTGAGTGAATTAAAACTTATTTATTCATCCAAGCGGGACTGGACTGATTTTTTAGATTTTTTAAATTTCTAAATTTTAAATTTTAAATCTTTAAATTTTCTGTAATTTTATATGGGGTATTTTAGGTTGGTCAATTTGACGGTTTTAATTCGGCCACTATTGAATAGGTATTTTAAATTGATTTTTAACTTTGTATACTTACTGCTTTTTATCTTGGCTGTACACCGCCCTGAGTCCTTCGGGAGAAGGGCGGTATAAAAGTTTAATTAATAAATAAAATAAATAAATGTCCCATCTATTATCCTGGTCATTGCACTCTGCACCTGCTACAGCTTTTGGATCAAGCATGAAGGTTGTTGAACATACCTCTCCTCCCCATGAATTAAAATGCTATTTTTAAAAGGATTGCAATCAGATTTATCTTTAAGCAAAGTTTTTAAAAAATCTGTTTCCTTGTTAGATTTACATATTTCCTTTAGAGCTTGAGGAGGTGTACAGAGCACTTTGTCCTCTCACTTTTCCCACACAAATTGGGCTGTAATTCTGAGAAGTGTAGCCATTTGGAAATGAGCTGAATTCCTGGCAATATATTAGGGTCAATTTATTTTAGTATATACTTTGATACTACACCGTGGGTTGGGCTCACACGTCACACTATGGTATGACAGATGAGTTCAGCCAATGCACTAAGTTGAGTTGAATATGAGTGGGTAGCGACAGAAATGAAATTACAAATTAAAGCAATAAAAGTAAGCTTCAAGATATGATGTAAAAATCTCAGACATCTGAGATTCCATCATAATAAATAAAACAGATTCTGAATTAGTACGATGAATCCAACATGTTGTATTACTGGCACCTTAAATGTTTTAGTATAGGGGTCTCCAACCTTGGTCCCTTTAAGACTTGTGGATTTCAACTTCCAGAGTTCCTGGCTGAGGAACTCTGGAAGTTGAAATCCACAAGTCTTAAAGGGACCAAGGTTGGAGACCCCTGTTTTAGTGGAGATCAAAAGGGGTCATTATGGGCAAAGAAAATTAATTTTGCTAACATTTTTGGAAAAAAATATTACCATGGGGTCCCAAACCTTTCTTACATTTTACAATTTTTACTCATTTTCTTTTCAAGTAGTCTAATCTTTATTACTTATTTTTTTCTGTGGCATTGACTCAGCCCTTGCTTTTGAAAATCTTGCCAATAAAACTGCAGAGACTTTTCAGAACAGTCACCCGCAATTAACCCTGACTCAAAGAGGCACACACACACACACACACACACACAAACTAAACAGATAAAGACAAATGTGATTTAATTAATTGCAGCTTGGAACTGAGAAACATCGTTTATAATCCAGTATCTTTATTTAAATGGGATACAGTGGCTCAGTGGTTAGGACACTGAGCTTGTCGATCGAAAAGTCGGCAGTTCAGCAGTTCGAATCCCTAGAGCCTCGTAATGGAGTGAGCTCCCGTTACTTGTCCAAGCTTCTGCCAACCTAGCAGTTTGAAAGCACATAAAAAATGCAAGTAGAAAAATAAGGACCACCTTTGGTGGGAAGGTAACAGTGTTCTGTGCACCTTTGGAGTTTAATCACGCTGGCCACATGACCACGAAGACGTCTTCAGACAGCACTGGCTCTTCGGCTTTGAAATGGAGATGAGCACTGCCCCCTAGAATCAGGAACGACTAGCACATATGTGCGAAGGGAACCTTTACCTTTTTATCTTTATTTATTTGATTTATACTCTGCTGTTCTACTCAAATAAGCACCTGCGGTTGAAGTTTGAAAGGACATAATAAAAAAAAAACCTCCCTAAGAACATATACTGAAATATTTTTAAAAGTAATTAACAAAATATGGTATCTTTAAAGACATTCCAAATATTTGAACATTAAAAACAAAAGGCAAATATATCAAGGACCAATCTGCCCAGCTAACTATATTCTTTTCAAAGAGTAGACTCTGTTCATTGCCTCTAGGCCTCTAAAAAGCATTAACAAAAACTAGCAGGGTAGTTTGGTTTAGTCCCAAATGCACCTAGGTTGCATAAGTGCAAGTCCCCCATCCACAATCCTGTACAAAATATAAATAAGCATGATGTAATATCAGTATTATTTTATATAGCCAAGATAAAACAAAAAGTTCTTCAGTGGAACCCCCAACTCAGCATGAAGTCAAGAGTGATGATCAGTGATAGGATTCAAATAATTTAACAACCAGTTCTCTGCCCTAATGACCAGCTGGGTAGGTGTGGCTCAGTGATCATGTGACTGTGTGGGCGTGGCCAACTCAACGTCACTCGCATCGATGGGTGCTTCGCCTTAGCTGTTACAATGTAATAAGGGTTAACCAGAGAGGCAGTTTCTGTAAGCAGGGCGATAAAGATTAGGCTGGAACAGGGGTCTGCAAACTTGGCTCTTTTAGGACTTGTGGACTTCAACTCCCAGAGTTCCTCAGCCAGCAAAGCCTTAAAAGAGCCAAGTTTGCAGACCCCTGGTCTAGAAACACCACCAGAATGTTTACTTCCTGCCTTCCTTGCAGGATTAACTCTGTAAAGTGGGAAAAAAACAAAATAAGATTTCTTCCAGCAACCGGTTCTCCGAACTACTTAAAAAGTTAACAACCGGTTCTCCCGAATAGGTACGAACTGGTGATGATGCTAATGTAAAGGATATAAAAATGGAGAGAGGAAGGGCCCTTCACTGCTACAATGTCAATGTTGTCAAACTCCCAGGATCATAAAAGGCCCCTCCTCAAGAAGCCTTCCCTTGACCCAGCTAGTTTAGCAAATTATCGTCCAGTCTCCAACCTTCGCTTTTTGGCAAAGGTTGTCGAGAGTGTGGTTGCACGACAGTTGCCCCAGTACCTGGATGAAACTGTCTATCTTGATCCATTCCAGTCCGGTTTCCGGCCTGGTCACAGCACGGAAACAGCCTTGGTCGCGCTGGTTGATGATCTCTTGAGGGCTCGGGACAGAGGTTGTTCCTCTGTCTTGGTCCTATTAGATCTCTCAGCGGCTTTTGATACCATCGATCATGGTATCCTGCTGCGCCGACTCGAGGGACTTGGAGTGAGTGGCACTGTTCATCGGTGGTTCTCCTCCTACCTCTCCGACCGGTCGCAGACGGTGTTGACGGGGGGACAGAGATCGACCCCAAGGCGCCTCTTATGTGGGGTGCCGCAAGGGTCGGTTCTCTCGCCTCTTCTGTTCAACATCTATATGAAGCCGCTGGGTGAGATCATCCGTGGTCTTGGGGTGAGTTGTCATCTATACGCTGATGATACTCAGCTCTATATTTCCACCCCTAACCACCCCAACGAGGCTGTTGAAGTGATGTCCCAGTGCCTGGAGGCCGTACGGGTCTGGATGGGGAGGAACAGACTCAGACTCAATCCCACCAAGACCGAGTGGCTGTGGATGCGGCCCGGTACAGTCAGCTAATTCCATCACTGACCATTGGGGCGAACTATTGGCCCCCACGGAAAGGGCTCGTAATCTGGGCGTCCTCCTGGATGCACGGCTGTCTTTAGAAGATCATATGATAGCCGTCACCAGGGAGCCTTTCATCAGGTTCGCCTGATACGCCAGTTACGCCTTTCTGGATCGGGCTTCCTTATGCACGGTCGCTCATGCCCTTGTTACATCCCGCCTGGACTACTGTAATGCTCTCTACATGGGGCTCCCTTGAAGTGTGCCCGGAGACTCCAACTGGTCCAGAATGCGGCTGCGCTGGTGATAGAGGGAGCACCTTTGGCTCCCATGTAACACCCTCCTGCGTAACCTGCACTGGCTCCCAGTGGTCTTCCGGGTTCACTTTAAGGTACTTGTCATCACCTTTAAAGCGCTCCATGGCTTAGGGCCGGGTACTTATGGGACCGCCTACTGCCACCATTAGCCTCTCACCGACCAGTGCGCTCTCACAGAGAGGACTCCTCCGGATACCGTCAGCTAAACAATGTCGGCTGGCGACCTCTAGGGGAGGGCCTTCTCTGTGGGGCTCCCACCTCTGGAACGAGCTCCCTCTGGGGCTTCGTCAACTCCCCGATCTCAAGTCCTTCCGCCGCGAGCTGAAGACGTTGCTGTTTCGAAGAGCAGGACTAGCCTGAATGTAGTTTTTTAAATTGGGATTTTTAAAAAAGGGGTTTAAATGAGGTTTTAAATTTGTATTCAAAAGTCAGAGCATCAATTGAATTCAACTATCTATTCTTTAGCTGTTTTTAATCTATTATATGTTTTCTGTTGTTGTTGTTTTTTGTCTGTGAACCGCCCTGAGTCCTTCGGGAGAAGGGCGGTATACAAATATAATAAATAATAATAATAATAATAACAGAAGCAACAGATAAATGCAGGATAGATATGTAATCCGTAAGGCTAGGAATTGGAAGACTGTGAATGCCTTGGGTACAAAGCAGGCCTTGTGACCTTGGGCCACTCCCTCTCTCTCAGCCCTAGGAAGAAGGCAAGCGCAAACCACTTCTGGAAATCTTGCCAAGAAAACTTCAGGGACTGGTCCTGGCAACCCCTAAGACTCAACATTGACTTGAAGGCCTGCATGTGTATGTGTGTGTGTGGGCACACACACAACCCAGCTATGCTGTTTATTTAGGAAAGCACCAAGAATTATCTATCAGTTCGCAAACCACCTTGACTCAATTTAAATGCAAGATCAATGCTCCATCCCAGGATTGCTAATTGATTACATGCTCAAAGGCTCAATAAAAAAAATCAATACAAGATACTGCGCTGAAGGACACTGGGGATATATGAGGGAGGGAAAAGATGAGAGAACAGGAAGAACGGATATCATGATAAAATAATGTAAAAGCTTCTGTGTATTAACTGACTGGTTAATCCCATGTAGAATGATTAGAATGACAGGAATCAAGTGGCATTTCTGTAAACACATAACCAAAGTGAAAACAGACTGAAGAAAATCATACTCAAGCCTACCCATATTATGCTAGGTTAGATAATGCATGTGGCACAATTCTGTGGGGCTTCAAGGGGAAAATTATATATTATTCAGTTTCCTAATAACCTTAACTCTGATTTTTTTTTTTAAAAAAAACGTTCTTGGCTCTTATGGCTGCCAATATATATTTAAAACTACATGCTTGCTGAAATTACAAAAGTGAATAGGACAGATGAATAGCGTCTCCAGAGGTTCAAAGCACAACCTGATTCCCACTGTATGTGTATATTAGCATAAAGTGGATGAATTATGCTTAATAAAATATGCAAGTCGGCTCTGTTGGATAATATATGCAGATACATAATTCAGCTTTCCTTTTCCACATAATTTAGACTGCTACAGAACTCCAAACTCTTACGATAGGATTTGACTTTAATCTAGGCAATTCTTGCTAAGTCATTTCCAGCCCTGACCAACACCTATGGCATATATCGGTGATGGCGAACCTATGGCACACACGTGTCCAAAGTGGCACACAGAGCCATGTTACCTGGCACACGCAGTGTCACCTGTTCCTCTTCCGGGTTCTGGCACACATGCGCACATGATGAAGAGCTGGCCTTTGTATGTGCAGCAGTGTCGGAAACCGGAAGAGCTGGTCTTCCATTTTCTGGTGTGAACATGCGCGCCAGCCAGCTGATCTGCATAGCAGTAACTGGAAGAATTGCTGGCCGGTGGGCATGTGCACCCTGGAAACCGCAAGTACCTTATCTGGTGCACACGCATGGGCAGCTCCTCTTCACCCTGGGCAGTTCACCATCACTGGCATATATTAAGAAAATCCAAGATAAAAGACAATTGAAGAACACCTACCACGACAGAAGGGCAGAGGGAAATCCCAGGATGCAGTATTTTCCATGGTCTCGTGGCAAGTGAGCAATGCATGCCCCTCCAAAAAGAAACCAGGGTTGCAGCTGTAACGCACTTTGTCTCCCACACTGAATGTTGTGCCTTGCTGGATTCCATTCTGAAGCCTTCCTGGATTTCCACATGTGTGGCTCGGAAGAACTACAGGAACAAGGGTGGAAAGGGATAAAATCTGATTAGTCAAGATTACCAAATTAGCTGATGATCCACAAAGGATGGGATATGACCCACCCTTTTAAAAGGCATTAAGAATTGTTAACCTAATCTTGTATAGCTTCTTCTCTGATAATATTGTACTACTAACTAGAGCATACAAACATTTGCTAGACCAATTCTCGAATACAGCTCATCTGTCTGGAACCTGCATTGCATATCAGACATTAATACAATTGACCGAGTCCAGATATATTTCACGAGAAGAGTCCTCCACTCCTCTGCTCGCAATAGAATACCTTACACTACCAGGCTTGAAATTTAGACAGCTTAGACAACTTAGAACTATGCTGCCTTCAGTCTGACCTAAGCATAGTACATAAAATTATCTGTTACAATGTCCTACCTGTCAATGACTACTTCAGCTTCAACCACAACAATACACAAGCAAACAATAGATACAAACTTAAGGTAAACTGCTCCAAACTGAATTGCAGAAAATATGACTTCAGCAACAGAGTGTTCAATGCCTGGAATGCACTACCTGACTCTGTGGTTTCTTCCCCAAACCCCCAAAATTTTAACCTTAGACTGTCTACTGTTGACCTCACCCCATTCCTAAGAGTTCTGTAAGGGGTGTGCATAAGTGCACCAATGTGCCTACCATCCCTGTCCTAATATCCCTTTTTATTCATATTATGTATGCATAATCATGTTTATATCTTTATGTTATCTTATATATGCTTGATAAATAAAATAAATAAATGATTCTAAGAAATGGATAGAGAATAAATACTTTTGTTTTTCTTTGTGTGAAATGAATGGTTATCTCAACACATAGCTCAATCTCACCTCAAAACTTGGCTGTTTTAGTGACTAGGATTTACATTTATACAGTTCTCATGTATGCTGAAATGGAGCTTATACCACTCTGCATGTGAAAACTTTTTGTTCAGTGGGTGATGCAGAAAACCACATCATTATGACTTGACTTTGATGGACAAAGTTCCTTTCCAGGTTTGCTGAGCAGAGAAAAGGTAGGGAAACTGGTAACAGAACTACAAGTTGTTGATCTGCTTCTAGACAGTCAGAGGATCCAGTCAACCCCAAACCAACCAGTCCTGAGATACAATCACTTTTGCACCCTGAACTGAACACATTAACGAAGCAGCCAGTCCTTCCTACCAACCCAGCCCTAAGCAACCAAACAAAGGATCTCTGTGTCAAAGACCCATCAGTTCTCTTTGCATTCCCTTGCTATGCGATTGAGAGAAGCTGTCAAAATGGAATTGATTCAGAATTGGAAAGGAATCCAGCTCTGAATCAATTTATGGAATTTCCTGTTTATTTTAGAGATTCGGTTTAAAGAATCCCTAACAGAAGATTGTCCAGCTCTGCATGAACATACCCAGTGAAGGAGAGGTCATTATTTCACTGGGTAATTATTTCCACCATTCAATATTAGTTTTGCTAACAGTAATCTCGAATTTTCATTATTCAACATTATTTTGTCCCAGAGTCACAAAAAAACAAAAAAACAAAAACAAAAACAAAACCAGGACATGGGACTTCTCTGACTGAGGCAAAATGAAATCAAACAACTATTTCTTGTGATTTGGAAATTATTTCTATTGACTTTGCCTTCTGGATTGCATTTACTTTTGGGAGGTGGGTGGGAGGTGGGCAGTAACAATGTCATAATGCTGACCCATATGCAGCTTTTGATCAACTATAATGTTCATGAAATCATAAAATCCAAACCAGCCCAGCCTCAACCTGCGCATTTATTTTTCATAAATGAAAAACTGCATTTGTTTCAACTACATTTCAACAATTACTGTTATTAGTCCCCTGCTTTTTTCTACTGAGGCAATTTTAAATCTTTTAGTGTCCCATTTGATTTAGTATCATCCCATTTGATTTAGTATCATCTGCAAATTTGACAAGATCCCTTTGCTCACTTACAGACAGAAATCTTGCCATACTAAACACTTCTAAAATATAATACACATAATAAAACAGTTGGAAGGGAGCTCAAAGGTATTCTACTCCAACCCTCTGCCCAAGAACAAGACCCTATAAAACAGACAAATCATTGTCCGACCTCTTCTTGAAAACCTCCAGTGAAGGAGACCCACAACTTCTGAAAGCAAGCCATTCCACCAGTTGTTCTCACTGTCAGGAAATTTGTCATAATTTGGCTCTCCCTTTGATAAGTTTCCATTACTTCTTGTCTTACCCTCAGGAGCTTTGGAGGAGATGACCTCTTCTTTCTGACAGTCTCTCAAATATTGGAATATTGGATGCTATCATGACACCCCTGGTGCTTATCTGCCTAACCTATCTGCATAACTATTATAGATAGATAGATAGATAGATAGATAGATAGATAGATAGATAGATAGATAGATAGATAGATAGATAGATAGATAGAGATAGAGATAGAGATAGAGATAGAGATAGAGATAGAGATAGAGATAGAGATAGAGATAGAGATAGAGATAGAGATAGAGATAGAGATATATCCCCTGGTGGGGGGTTTTCAACTTTTGTCCTTTTTCTACATATCAGACATTCCAAGGTTGTCTCTTTGCTCCCTTCCTCCTGCAAGTCTGCCCTATATTCAACCAGAGTCCCATAACAAAGTATTTAACAGATTCCCATAACAAAGCAACTGTTTCTCCACTGGGTCAATTATGTTGTTTGGAGAAAGAGATGCAGGGTTTACACTTGGGAAATGAATAGAATAGAATAGAATTTTTTTTATTGGCCAAGTGTGATTGGACACACAAGGAATTTGTCTTGGTGCATATGCTCTCAGTGTACATAAAAGAAAAGATACGTTCATCAAGGTACAACATTTACAACACAATTGATGGTCAATATATCAATATAAATCATAAGGATTGCCAGCAACAAAGTTACAGTCATACAGTCATAAGTGGAAAGAGATTGGTGATGGGAACTATGAAACGATTAATAGTAGTGCAGATTCAGTAAATAGTCTGACAGTGTTGATGGAATTATTTGTTTAGCAGAGTGATGGCCTTCGGGAAAAAACTGTTCTTGTGTCTAGTTGTATAAATGTTGTATATAGAACTGGAATCCTATAGTTTACAGTGGCTGAGTTGCTTCATTATTAAGGGGTTTTTCTACTATCTGTACTAAAAGTATTTTATGGCAGTTATGTCCCTGAATCATTGATGGTCAGCCTCTTAGGTCAAAGTTAGGACTGAGTGGAGCCTTATTTTTTTTCTTCTGTTCAAACATGTCTAATTTTGAGACTGCTTGGACAAGTCCCTGCAGTTTTCCCAGCAAAGTTTCCCATTGCCTCCTTCCTACGGCTGAAAGAGAAGGGCTGGTCCAAGATCACCTAGCTTGGCTAGCTGGCTTTTTTTAAAACACAAGGCAGGACAAGAACTCAAGTACACTAGCTTTCTAGCATGATGTTTTCTAGCATGATGTTTTCTAGCCTGATGTTTGCCTGAACCAGCAAATTGGTTCTCAAGTGGAGTCTAATGCAACCCTTTAAATCTATAGAATATGTCCTAATGACCACATGGTTAGAATCAGCATCTGAAAAAGCATGATTAAAGCTAGTTATCCAGGAAAACAAGTAAGCTTAAGATAAATATTTGCTTCTTCTTTTGAATTCCACATTTCTTTCTACATGTCATTTTTCCTATTTCTTTTTTGATTCAATTGTTTTATTTGGGGGATTGGCCAAAAATACCACAAACCAATTCCTATTCTGGGCATTTTACTTTCAAAAACTGTTCAGTCAGAGACAGCACATTGTGGACATTCTTAATTTAGTGAGAAATTGCGAACTGTTACCAAATGAAGCTGGTGGAGGAGTTGTTGTAGAAGCTACACTAGCCATATTATTGCTAATGTGCTTCTTGCTACGGCTACCATATGCAAACCCAGTGATAGAAGAAAATTAAGGGGCCCTCCCAGAGTGCCAAAAAGAAGGGGGGAAACCCTGCTAGATATAGGAGTTTGTAACTACTCAGAAGTCAGGTTGACAATAGGAGGGAGTAGAAAAGATGACAGCAGGATGCACAGCATTTGTTCAAATGTGCCAGGTGGAGATGCCAATATGCATGACTAATGACATCCATGTTTAACATCTCTTAATAGCTTAATTATTTAAATTTATTCAGTAATAATGCCACAAATTCGTACAAAAACTACAGGGGCCTCTCGCCTCCCTTATTTGGAAGATGAGGCAAATGATCACCACTCTGGCCACCAGGTATGTTGCGGTTTAAGATTGTAAACAGATTGGAGATTGTCAGAAAATGAATACAGTGCCATTTTCAAAGCTTTAGCAACAAAAAACTGATCCTACTTTCAGATTTTGAGTCCTCAACATGGAATGAATGATTTCACTCTAAATAAAAAGCCACTTTTGTTTTCCAAGGGTCAAATCCCTCATTCTCTTTTACTTAATGAATCTTAAGATAAAACTCAAGTTGATGCTGTCTGATTTTTTTTTACAAATGCTATCATAGAAACAAAGATTTTGTTTGCAAATTCTGACAAGTTTGCTCCTCTCACCTAATGTAAACACAGACAGAAACACTGTCAGCAAGGAAAATCCAAAGAAATGGAACAAATTCAACATTAAAAGCAGAAGATTTGGCTATAATGAATAAACCATTCTGTCTTCTTTATTTTTAGTAAAGCTATCCAGTGTTGAAATATTCACCCAGAAAAAACACTGAACAGTAACAGATGCATTTAATTATTGGGGAAAAAAGCCTTCATTATTTATCTGGACAGCACCTGAGAAAATCCACTAAACTTCATTCATTAAAAGAACAGTTTTGACAAATTTTGAAACAATTATGATGGACATTATCAAAGAGATGAGGAGAGATATAATTGAAATGTTTGGAATCTGAACCAGTTTGCATTCAAAACATTTCATTTAAAGTTTGAAACAGTTGTTTCAAGTATGAAACGGCTATTTGAGTACAAGGGAGGATGTTTTAATTATTTTGGAAGTGTTTTGAGTGCAAGATAGAATATCTGATGCTCAAAACAACTTCAGACAGGGAATTCATTCAAATGGCTTGAAATGTTTTGGACACCACTAAAGAACTTTATAAGTACCAGATCAGATGAGAGTCAGAGCACAATATCACTGAGAGCCTATGCACCAAGACAAATTCCTTGCCAATAAAGAATTCCATTCCATTCCATTCCATTCCATTCCATTCCATTCCATTCCATTCCATTCCATTCCATTCCATTCCATTCCATTCTACTCTACTCTACTCTACTCTACTCTACTCTACTCTACTCTACTCTACTCTACTCTACTCTACTCTACTCTACTCTACTCTATTCTATTCTATGATTTTTTGTCCTGTGCTCATCACCCTCTGTAATGCCTTTCTGCCCATGGCTGTCAAGCCAGCATACTGCACCGTAACACAATATGTGAGGATGTAAAAGGAAGTTATAAATCATTGTTCCACCTTATTTTTCCTCAAGACCCTAAGGAAATGAAGGCTCTCTTGAGCCTTCCTGACCACCTGGAATGTGTTATTTTTCCAGATGAGATCTTGGCTAAGGTGGACTCCCAGGAATTTGAAAGAGGAGACCCTCTCCACACAGCCCCCCTTAATGTAGAGCGCAGCAGGTTCCTCTCTCTGCTTCCAAAAGTCTAGCACCATCTCCTTTGTCTTGCTGATGTTTAGATGCAAGATGTTTACTGAGCACCATGTGGATAACTTCTGGACTTCTTCCCTGTATACTAATTCATCTCCTCCTGTAATAAGACCCTGTATGGTGGTATCATCTGCAAACTTTATCATAATATTAGATGGATCAGAAGATATGCAGTCGTATGTGTACAACATGTACAGGTAGGGACTGAACACACAGCCCTAAGGAGAGCCAGTGCTGATCTTCAGGGAGGAGGATGTGAAAGACCCAGCCCTCACTGTTTATGGCTTGTCCATCAGAAAGTCTTCAATCCAATCACAGGTTAGAGACGGGAAATTCAAGTCAGTCACTTTTCAATGACCAGCAAAATGGTGTTGAAAGCCAAGCTGTATCTATGAAAAGCATTCTGATGTAGTTCCCAGGTTTCTCTAGATGACTTACTACAGAATGTAGGGCAGTAGCAATGTCCTCACCTGTCGACCTATTTCCTCTGTACGCAAACTGATATTGGTCGATGTTTCATGGAAGGCATGACCTGAGGTGTTGAAGAATCAGTCTCTTGAAGTACTTCATCACTACAGATCAGTGGTAGGATTCAACCGGTTCGCACCACTTCGGGAAAACCGGTGGTTAACTTTCTGAGCAGTTTGGTGAACTGGTTTTTGGAAGAAATCATTAGGACAGAGAACCGGTTGCTAAATTACTTGAATCCCACCACTGCTACAGATGTTAGTGCAATGGGTCTGTAGTCATTCAGGCTCTTTATTACTGTTTTCTTCAGGACTGGAAAGATAGTGGCTGCTTTCAGACATGATGAAATAGTGGCAGTTTGCAGGGAGATGTTAAAAATCCTTATTAGGACCTCTGATAGTTGGTCAGCACAGGTTTTTACCACTACCCCAACACCCCATCTGGAACTGCAGCTTTATTGGAATTTACGGCCTTCAATACAGTTTTCACTTGGTGTTCATGCAGGGTGAGTGGCTGAGAGTTGGAGGGTGGCGGGCTGAGGCTACAAGGTCAGGTCTCTTGACCTCATAACAGGCAAAGAAGGTGTTCAACTCCTCTATCAACATTGGAGCTGACTATCTCTATCGAAATACCAATAAACAAAGGAGCAAACCAGAATGATATTTTGGATTCTCTTTTCTTCAAAATGGTATTGACTTCTCTTATTCTAACTCCAATCAGAAGGGAGTTTCACACTTTTGCCCCAAAATGATGGAGGTAACATTTTTAAAGTAGATTGAACTCAAGAGAACCTATTGTGATGAGGATAAGCTAACTATTAGCTATCAAGAGACCGAGTTTATGGATCTTCTCAAAGATGAGCCAAAATGGAAAACATCTCTGGCACATTAATGGAAATTATAAAAAAATCAGTGTGGTCTTCCAGATCACAGCAGGAGAAATTAAGTCAGCCACTAAAACAGCTAGCAAAAGCACAATAACTATAGATAGTCTTTGATTTACAACTACAATGGCAATGAGAATTTCCATTGCTATGTAAGGCAGTTAAGTGAGTCATGCCCAATTTTATGACCATTTTCCCTATACAGTTGTTAAGTGAATCTGGCTTTCCCCCACTGACTTTGCTTGTCAGAAGCTGCTGGGAAGGTCACAAATGGTAATCAAGTAACCCTGGAATGGTGCAACCATTGTAAATAAATGTTGGTTGCCACGTGCCTGAATTCTAAACATGTGACCATGAGGAAGCTGCAATAGTTGTTAAGTGTGAAGACTGGTCATAAATTATTTTTTTGCCATTGTAACTTAATAAATTAATGGTTGTAAGTTGAAGATGCTGGATTTCTTCTACTCACAAAGAGAATATTATCTATTAGAAATTATTAAGATGTTCAAAGCTAAAACACTTCCCAAGGGACATATAGTTCCCTGGTGTGCACCTACAATAAGTTACGTCTAATGCAAACTCATCTAATCAATTTTTTTCAACAGGTCTATTATTGCATATTGCTTTATTTAATAAATGGAGAAATTTATCATTAAAGTAGTCCTTGAATGTATCTTGGTTGAAAAATAGTGTATTAATTAGATAGACTATGTAACAGATAGGGTTTTTCAAATTATTAAATAAGATTTCATTATATTATCCATTGTCTTTTTTTATAGGAAGTTCGCAAAGCATTAATTCCAAATTGTATTTTCCCTTATGTTTCCATAAAAAAATCCCAGGAGGAATTGACTAAGATTGCATTCTTACACAGGAAGTTTTAAAATTATTAACCCATAATGCATCTAAATCTTCTGACTACTTTTTCCTAGTCTCTGTCAAATATAGAATAGAATAGAATAGAATAGAATAGAATAGAATTTTATTGGCCAAGTGTGATTGGACACACAAGGAATTTGTCTTGGTGCATATGCTCTCAGTGTACATAAAAGAAAAGATACGTTCATCAAGGTACAACATTTACAACACAATTGATGATCAATATATCAATATAAATCATAAGGATTGCCAGCAACAAGTTATAGTCATACAGTCATAAGTGGAAAGAGATTGGTGATGGGAACTATGAAACGATTAATAGTAGTGCAGATTCAGTAAATAGTCTGACAGTGTTGAGGGAATTATTTGTTTAGCAGAGTGATGGCCTTCGGGAAAAAACTGTTCTTGTGTCTAGTTGTTCTGGTGTGCAGTGCTCTATAGCGTCGTTTTGAGGGTAGGAGTTGAAACAGTTTATGTCCAGGATGCGAGGGATCTGCAAATATTTTCACGGCTCTCTTCTTGATTCGTGCAGTATACAGGTCCTCAATGGAAGGCAAGTTGGTAGCAATTATTTTTTCTGCAGTTCTAATTATCCTCTGAAGTCTGTGTTTTTCTTGTTGGGTTGCAGAACCGAACCAGACAGTTATAGAGGTGCAAATGACAGACTCAATAATTCCTCTGTAGAACTGGATCAGCAGCTCCTTGGGCAGTTTGAGCTTACTGAGTTGGCGCAGAAAGAACATTCTTTGTTGTCCTTTTTTAATGATGTTTTGATGTTAGCTGTCCATTTGAGATCTTGCGATATGATAGAACCCAGAAATTTGAAGGTTTCTACTGTTGATACTGTGTTGTCAAGTATTGTGAGAGGTGGAAGTATGGAAGGGTTTTTCCTAAAATCTACCACCATTTCTACGGTTTTGAGTGTGTTCAGTTCCAGATTGTTTTGGTTGCACCACAAGGCTAGTCGTTCGACCTCTCGTCTATATGCGGATTCGTCATTGTCTCGAATGAGACCAATCACTGTTGTGTCATCTGCGAACTTCAGTAGCTTAACAAATGGATCATTGGAGATGCAGTCATTGGTATACAGAGAGAAGAGAAGTGGGGAGAGCACACAGCCTTGGGGGGCCCCTGTGCTAATTGTACAGGTATTTGATGTGATCTTGCTTAGCTTCACCTGCTGCTTCCTGTTTGTTAGGAAGCTTGTGATCCACTTACAAGTCTGTTCCGGTACCTGTAGCTGGTTTAGCTTAGTTAGAAGAATGTCTGGAATGATGGTATTGAATGCTGAACTAAAGTCTACAAAAAGGACCCTTGCATAGGTCTTTGGAGACTCAAGATGTTGTAGGATGTAGTGCAGAGCCATATTAACAGCATCATCTGTTGATCTATTTGCTCGGTATGCAAATTGCAAGGGGTCTAAAAGCGGATTCGTGATGGTTTTCAGGTAGGAAAGCACTAGCCTTTCAAAGGTTTTCATGACTACAGATGTTAGAGCAACTGGTCTGTAGTCATTCAGTTCCTTGATGGTGGGCTTCTTCGGCACTGGGATGATGGTAGAGCGTTTGAAGCAAGAAGGAACATAGCACATCTCTAGTGATTTATTGAAAATATGGGTGAAGATGGGGGCCAATTGGTCAGCACAGACTTTTAAGCAAGAAGGAGTTATCTTGTCTGGGCCTGGCGCTTTTCCTGGCTTTTGTCTGTGAAATAGGTCCTGCACTTCCTTTTCTGTGATCACTAGGGGTTGTGAACCCAATGAAATGGGGTCAGTTGTAGGTGGCTTGGCTGTTGTTGCTGTGTCTGAGATGGGGGTTGTGGAGATAGGTGGCTGTAGTTTCCTTTCAAACCTGTAGTAAAACTCATTCAGGTCATCTGCCAGTTGTTGATTACCTTCAGCCTGGGAAGGAGGTTTGCCATAGCCGGTGATATTTTTAAGAGTTTTCCACATGTTTGCTGGTTCATTTGCTGAAAATTGATTCTTTAGCTTTTCAGAGTAGCTTCTTTTGCTGCTCTTATCTCCTTGTTAGTGCATTTCTGGCCTGATTGTACAGCATTTTATCACCTTTTCTGTAGGCTTCCTCTTTGGAATGTCGTAGCTGCTTAAGTTTAGGTGTAAACCAAGGTTTGTTATTACTGTGTATTCGCAAGTTCCTTGTAGGTACATAGGTCTTCACAGAAGCTGACATATGATGTTACAGTATCTGTGAGTTCATCCAGGTCTGCAGAGGTATCTTTAAAAATATTCCAATCAGTGCAGTCAAAACATGCCTGTAGCTTTAATTCTGATTCCTCCGTCCAGGTTTTCACTGATTTAATTATTGGTTTTATGGCTTTAAGTCTTTGCCTGTAAGCAGGTACAAGGTGAATCATGCAATGATCAGAGTGTCCTACAGCTGCACGTGGTAAAGACCGATAGGCATCTTTTAGTGTTGTGTAGCAGTGGTCTAGAGTATTCTTGCCTCTGGTGGGACAATTGACATGCTGAAAGTATTTTGGTAGTTCTTTCCTTAAGTTTGCCTTGTTTAGATCTCCCAAAACAATGGCCAGTGAATCAGGGTGTTTGGCTTCAGCCTCCATGATTTGGTCAGCTAGAGTTCGTAATGCCTCGTTTACACAGGCTTGTGGTGGGACATAAACAGCAATTAGAAGAAATGAGGAAAATTCACGAGTTTATGAATTTAATTCACGAGTTTATGAATTTAATATGTTATTTAAGTTATTAAATTATTTAATTTAATAGTCTTGTTCCAATTCTTTATCATTATGAAATTATTTCCAACAAAAATGAGATTATTACATTTATTAAAAGACAAAGTTACTGATCTTGTGTCTAAGAAATTGTTCCTACAATTAAATTATGAAATTGTTATCTTCTATTTTTCTGGAGAGACAGTGAATGAGTTTCAACTTTTACCAGGGCAAATGCTGTTTTTTTCCCCCCAAATACTATATACCCAAATGAGATTGCATTTGTACAGGTCAAGGTTTTGCAGTATCAGTATTTTAATTGATAGTTTTGCTCAAACAGAAAATAAATCTGGCCTGGCAGTTTGAGATGCTAAGAAATATTTTATATAATTTCTATGAAGTTTCTAAACTTATTGTGGGTTATTTTATTTTTTTTGACATTTTATATTTTGGATAATCATGGGTGATTATTAATGCTGTAATCTATCCTTAGTTAAAGTGTTCCCAGAAAGCACAAGGGTCAATTTCTATTTTACAGCCAATTCCATAAAGTAGATATGAGAAAATTTATATATTTATAAACTGGACCTTTTATAATATTATCTTGGCAATCACCATTCTTAAAAACTTTTATTATTATTATTTATTTATTTATTTTATTTTATTAAATTTTTATACCGCCCTTCTCCCAAAGGACTCAGGGCGGTGTACAGCCAAAGATAAAACATGAAATATATACAATTAAAACATTTAAAACCTAGCAAATTACAAAAAGGCTGATAATTAAAAATTTAGTTTTAAAATTTTAGAAATATTAATAAAACCCCAAATTAAAATTTAACACTATTATGCCAGTCCCGCTTGAGTAAATAGGTGTGTTTTTAGCTCACGACGGAAGGTCCGAAGATCAGGCACTTGACGTAAGCCAGGGGGAAGTTTGTTTTGCAGAATCAACAGAGTTATTTTTGGCCATTTATTTTTGTAAGCATTTGTTATTCATTAATCTGACCCAGATATTATCTCTGCTTTGGGAGTTCCAGAGTGTTGAATGTTACAGAAGAATTCACAGTGGCTTTTAAGCCAGCAGCTATCTTTTATATTAACTTGTAGTTGATTAAATTGATATTAGTTATATATTCAATTGCACAAGAATGCACTTCAATGTTTGCTTTTCCTAGCAAACCAGTGAAGGGTTTTTTTTAAAAAAAAGAATGTGAAATTGGTCTTATATTATTTAAAAGCACATTTTGTTTTGTGTACATTGGATACCTCAGAGGTTGCTCACTTAATGAGGGTTAGTTATAACTGCTTTGTTGTCGAAGATGCAGCTCAGGAGGTTTGACATTAGTTCATACAGATTGGAGCTCTACTACTATTGACACATTTTGTTAACATGATTGCACATTGGTTGCTAAATTATGAAGACAAATATGCTATTATTGGTTACATCTCTCAAATTTGGAAAACATGGAAACAACGAAGTGTGAAAAGATAAATTCTGTTTTTGATTAGCAGGTGTAGATTGCCAATATATATTATTTATCAACATATGAATAAGGGTTTTGTTTTATTTTTGAATCTTTTTACTTTTTCTTGTACTTTTCCATTATTACCTTTTAACTTTGAAACAATGTTTGATGTTCCTCTATATTTCTTAATTAACTTGCATTTAAAAAAACAAAACAAAACAATTCACTAGGCTTCAAGCACTCTATTCTATCAAAATAAAATAGAATGCATAAGAACCTTAAATCAGTGATGTGTAGCTCAAGTGTAGGATTTGCTTTTATATTTATTTCCTGTTCTGGGGAAAAAGCAACTTTTTCTGCCGGATCAACACAGTCAAATTCCCCAATTCACTACCACAAAAACCATGATAGAATTGTTGCAATCTCTCGTTGTAATTTTCCTTTTGACTGTATTCAATGGCATGAACTAACTTGCTTGGTCTTGTTTGTTTGTTTTTACTCCTGTTTACTGAATAAGGGGGAAGGAGGGGATGGAATCTTGACTTAGCTGCAAACCAGAGGTGGGTTTCAACAGGTTCTGACCAGTTCTGGAGAACTGGTAGTGGAAATTTTGAGTAGTTCGGAGAACTAGTAGTAAAAATTCTGACTATCCTGGCCCCCATCTAGTCTCTGCCTCCCGAGTCCCAGCTGATCGGGAGGGAATAGGGATTTTGCAGTATCCTTCCCCTGCCATGCCCACCAAGCCATGCCCACCAGCCATGTCATGCCCACCAAGCCACACCCACAGAACCGGTAGTAAAAAAAATTGAAACCTACCACTGCTACAAATCTGCGAAAGTCTCGGACTTCCAGTTCCTGTCATGTGTCATCCAGTCAAGGTCAGGTCTTGTTGCCTAAGCAGGGGGTTGAACTAGAAGACCTCCAAGGTCCCTTCCAACTCTGTTCTTCTATTCTATAGTCCCATGTCCATAGCAGGGCAGTGAAATTGTGCTGCCAGGTTCTGATAAAAACTGCAGGGTTGTTGCTGTTTGTGGGGAGCTTCTGAAAATTGGCCACCCTTGGGATATATCTACTTCATTATTAAAGAACTCTTGACAGCTTATGAAAGATTTTGATATCATCTCATTTGGTATGTATGCTTTTTATGTTATGCTTTTAAATCTGTTTGCTTGAATTAATAATACAACTCAAAAAATTATTTATTCAATGGTTTTCTCATTGTCTCTGGATCCAAATGAAACCTGGGTATCCGATCACTGCCCTGACACTTGACAAAACAGCTCTTCAGGGGGTTGAATCTACATCTGAGAAGGAGAAAATATACTGGGCTCATTTTTCATATTTCTTCTTTATTTTCACTGTGCGTAACCATTTCTAGCTTCTGAGCCAAAGAACTGTATATTTTCAAGTTTTAAAATGAAGTACAAGTTATATTCAACGCTCCAGGGGCAGAACAGTAAATAAATCTAAATGCATAAACATTCTATGATAAACCTTCTGTGTTCTAATATTATTGCTTTCTACATGCCTAGTCTTTTTTGTTTTTTTGCAATTGCTTCTGAAATTGTGGCATCTACATTATTTATATCAGATGCTTCATGGCATAAAACAATACTAGTGATTTTCAAATTTTTCTATAATCCTCAGAAGTCTTGCCTCCCCCTTCCCCCACTTAAAAAGGCCCAATCCTAGTAAACAATGGAAAATGCATATAACCCTAACTATCATGCCAAAACTACATTACAGAGATGTAATGGAGGAAAAGCCCCACCAACAAATTCCACCTCTCTGCCTGACGGCACATATCATGAATAGTAAACATAAAATAGACTTTGAATATTGTCAACAGAATTGTTGAACTTTCACAATGTAGGGATCTATTAGTGCTTGTTCAATAATGACTCTTGAAACATTTCAAAGGGTAATTTCTGACATTATAAACTCTGTAAAGAGAGAAAAAAATCATATGACTTCCTAATGGATTAATACTAGAACTAGGTATCGTAGCACTAGGATATTGATGACTTCCCATGTATGACAAATGCGTATGTCTATAGAATCTATATTTTCTTGAGTACTAAAACTTTTTTTTCCTATCATATACTGACAAGTTTTGTTGCCTTCTTCTGATCCTGCAAAGAAAATGACAGGAGTAACTACAAAGCTCTGGGACTTGTAGTTCTTATAAGAATATCTAACATGGAGAGCTACAAGACCCAAAATTTCCCAAGTAAATTTTAGAATAGAATAGAATAGAATAGAATTTTATTGGCCAAGTGTGATTGGACACACAAGGAATTTGTCTTGGTGCATATGCTCTCAGTGTACATAAAAGAAAAGATACGTTCATCAAGGTACAACATTTACAACACAATTGATGGTCAATATATCAATATAAATCATAAGGATTGCCAGCAAAAAGTTATAGTCATACAGTCATAAGTGGAAAGAGATTGGTGATGGGAACTATGAAACGATTAATAGTACTGCAGATTCAGTAAATAGTCTGACAGTGTTGAGGGAATTATTTGTTTAGCAGAGTAATGGCCTTCGGGAAAAAACTGTTCTTGTGTCTAGTTGTTCTGGTGTGCAGTGCTCTATAGCGTCGTTTTGAAGGTAGGAGTTGAAACAGTTTATGTCCAGGATGCGAGGGATCTGCAAATATTTTCACGGCCCTCTTCTTGATTCGTGCAGTATACAGGTCCTCAATGGAAGGCAGGTTGGTAGCAATTATTTTTTCTGCAGTTCTAATTATCCTCTGAAGTCTGTGTTTTTCTTGTTGGGTTGCAGAACCGAACCAGACAGTTATAGAGGTGCAAATGACAGACTCAATAATTCCTCTGTAGAATTGGATCAGCAGCTCCTTGGGCAGTTTGAGCTTACTGAGTTGGCGCAGAAAGAACATTCTTTGTTGTCCTTTTTTAATGATGTTTTTGATGTTAGCTGTCCATTTGAGATCTTGCGATATGATAGAACCCAGAAATTTGAAGGTTTCTACTGTTGATACTGTGTTGTCAAGTATTGTGAGAGGTGGAAGTATGGAAGGGTTTTTCCTAAAGTCTACCACCATTTCTACGGTTTTGAGTGTGTTCAGTTCCAGATTGTTTTGGTTGCACCACAAGGCTAGTCGTTCGACCTCTCGTCTATATGCGGATTCGTCATTGTCTCGAATGAGACCAATCACTGTTGTGTCATCTGCGAACTTCAGTAGCTTAACAGATGGATCATTGGAGATGCAGTCATTGGTATACAGAGAGAAGAGAAGTGGGGAGAGCACACAGCCTTGGGGGGGGGGGGCTGTACTAATTGTACAGGTATTTGATGTGATCTTGCTTAGCTTCACCTGCTGCTTCCTGTTTGTTAGGAAGCTTGTAATCCACTTACAAGTCTGTTCCGGTACCTGTAGCTGGTTTAGCTTAGTTAGAAGAATGCCTGGAATGATGGTATTGAATGCTGAACTAAAGTCTACAAAAAGGACCCTTGCATAGGTCTTTGGAGACTCAAGATGTTGTAGGATGTAGTGCAGAGCCATATTAACAGCATCATCTGTTGATCTATTTGCTCGGTATGCAAATTGCAAGGGGTCTAACAGTGGATCCGTGATGGTTTTCAGGTAGGAAAGCACTAGCCTTTCAAAGGTTTTCATGACTACAGATGTTAAAGCAACTGGTCTGTAGTCATTCAGTTCCTTGATGGTGGGCTTCTTCGGCACTGGGATGATGGGAGAGCATTTGAAGCAAGAAGAAACATAACACATCTCTAGTGATTTATTGAAAATATGGGTGAAGATGGGGGCCAATTGGTCAGCACAGACTTTTAAGCAAGAACTTATCTTGTCTGGGCCTGGAGCTTTTCCTGGCTTTTGTCTGTGAAATAGGTCCTGCACTTCCTTTTCTGTGATCACTAGGGGTTGTGAACCCAATGAAATGGGGTCAGTTGTAGGAGGCTTGGCTGTTGTTGGTGTGTCTGAGATGGGGGTTGTGGAGATAGGTGGCTGTAGTTTCCTTTCAAACCTGCAGTAAAACTCATTTAGGTCATCTGCCAGTTGTTGATTACCTTCAGCCTGGGAAGGAGGTTTGCCATAGCCAGTGATATTTTTAAGAGTTTTCCACATGTTTGCTGGTTCATTTGCTGAAAACTGATTTTTTAGCTTTTCAGAGTAGCTTCTTTTTGCTGCTCTGATCTCCCTTGTTAGTGCATTTCTGGCCTGATTATACAGCATTTTATCACCTTTTCTGTAGGCTTCCTCTTTGGAATGTCGTAGCTGCTTAAGTTTAGGTGTAAACCAAGGTTTGTTGTTACTGTGTATTCGCAAGTTCCTTGTAGGTACACATAGGTCTTCACAGAAGCTGACATATGATATTACAGTACTGCTTTCCATCAATTTTTTAGGTCTTAGGGTGACAGGTTCTCCTTCATCATGCTGCTTGCTTCATTGTTTTAAGATAGTTAAACACATCTGGAAGCGATCTTTCTACTTTTGTGCCTTCAGGCTTCAGGCCTGCCAGAAATTCTACTGTGGGAAAATGGGAGGGGGGATTGTGTAGAGTGAAGAAGATATGTAGTCAAAATAAAATTCTTTCTAGAAAGTCAAGGCCATTGTGCTCTACAGCTGTGCTGAGAAGAATGAGGAGGTATCTTCTGTTCCGGAGGGTACCTGATTGGTTCGTGGGGGAGGTGCAAAGACTTGAACTTTCTTTTGGGTAAGGAAAACCCGGAAGCCTTCAGATTTGGGTTTTCCCAGATGTGCCAATATGACATCTCTAATAAAATTTAGCTTTGAGGAACTTCAAGCCTCGGAGCATGATTTTGTTGGGGGTGTTACTTGAAACCCTGACATTAGTTTTTACTGGCTGTAAAGTATCTCATACAAGGTCTGGACATATGTATTTTCGTATGCGATATAAGTCTTATAAATGTTAAAATTATCAATCAATCAATCAAGGCAGATGACCTTTTTCACCCAGTAAAACATAGTGGGTGTTTGTATTTGTGTGTCTTCTACCCAACTGGCCTCAAAGTCAAAGAAAATGAAACGTGGCAGGATTGGATGGTAAACATGAAGATGTGTAGAAGCAGACAGATTAAGTATCTGATATTTTCCCCAATATTTCACCTTCACAAACCTCACCACTACCATCAAACTACTTAGAATGTTTCGGGGGGTGGGGACTAGCAAAAGTCTAAAGGAATCTCATTTCAGTGTCTTTCCCATCAATTGCAACAGTTAGAAATTCTGCCAGAATCATTCAAAGCTCTACTCTCCAATTTTATTACTGAGTGTCGTGTCCCACTCCTCCGCTGACGGCCGGGTCAGGGAAATCCGAATCAGGCTTGCCTCTGCAGCTCTGCCCAAAGTCCTAGCAAAGTCCTCAGAGCAGGCAGGAGACCAGTAAGTGACTTCAGCAAGATAAGTTTGACTTTGCCTGACTCAGAGACTGCCAGAAAGCAGATCCTTTATATAGGCCATGGGGTGTGGCTCCATGACTCAGCACTCATTAAGGCCTGCCCCTCCCTTCCTTCTGTTGCCTCCGCCTATCCAATCTTCTGATGCGAGGGTCACTCCAATCAGCTGTTGGAAGTAAACTTTCCTCAGGCTCACATGCTGTGGAGGAGGGGGAGGGGTCTAGCTGCTCCGTTTGCCTGGGCATGGAGCCAGGGCTGGGGCAGGATGCTCCTCCTCTGCAGCCTGCTTGGGCATGGAGCCAGGGCTGGGACCGGGAGATGCCCCCTCCTCTGCAGCTTGTCTGGGCATGGAGCCAGGACTGGGGCCGGGAGGCATACATTCCTCCGTGTTCGGGAGCAGATAAGAAGGCCCCGGCTGCGGTGAGAGCGGACAAGACACAACACTGAGAAATCTTGTGAGGAAATGTATCTTTTTGTTTGCAAATGGGTTGTCTGCTTCATTTCACCTTTATTAAAGAATAAGTGCAATATAGCTATATCTATCTATCTATCTATCTATCTATCTATCTATCTATCTATCTATCTATCTATCTACCTACCTACCTACCTACCTATCTAGGTCTTGGTCTTGAGGGTTCTGTTTTGGGGCAGGGCAGAAAGAGCATGAAGCATGCCAAAATAAAATATCTGCCATTCCCACATTTAAATCTCCCCAAACTCTAGAAAAACAGACAAAAGCTGTGTGGCCAATGTAATATTTATTTTTATTTTTTATTTTTATTTTATTTTATTAAATTTCTATACTGCCCTTCTCCCGAAGGACTCAGGGCGGTGTACAGCCAAAATAAAACACAGAATATATACAATTAAAAGAATTTAAAATGAACTATTACTATGCGGCCGATAATTAAAACATTTAAAAATTTAAAATATTATTAAAACCCCAATTTAAAAACAACTATTTATGCCAGTCCTGCTTGAATGAATAAATATGTTTTAAGCTCACGACGAAAGGTCCGAAGATCAGACACTTGACGTAAGCCAGGGGGGAGTTCGTTCCAGAGTGTTGGTGCTCCCACAGAGAAGGCCCTACTCCTGGGGGCCGCCAGCCGACATTGTTTGGCGGACGGCACCCTGAGAAGGCCCTCTCTGTGAGAGCGTATGGGTCGGTGGGAGGCATAAGGTAGCAGCAGGCGGTCTCGTAAGTACCCGGGTCCTAAGCCATGGAGCGCTTTAAAGGTGGTAACCAGAATCTTGAAGCGCACCCGAAAGACTACAGGAAGCCAGTGCAGACTACGGAGCAGTGGTGTTACATGGGAGCCACGAACGGCTCCCGTTACCACTCGCGCAGCTGCATTCTGGACTAACTGCAGCCTCCGGGTGCACCTCAAGGGCAGCCCCATGTAGAGAGCATTGCAACAATATACCCCAATTGCTATTTTTTAAACTGTTTAATTTTTTTAAAAAACCCTGCAACTTATTAAAAGGCTAGAATTCTTCTCTATAATATTCCACATGCTCACATACTATATGTATGTGTGTATGTGAGAGAAGTTAGAAATATCATAAAATAGCCATAAGTGTGCAAGAAAAATGAAAACTTTTAAAAATACTTTCTTGACTTGGACATCTAGAGACAAGTCCAAATCTGTCCTAAGCAATCAGATTCAGTTGGGACCTGACATCTTTTCTATTTCTTTACCTCAAAAGTAATCAATCACAATTATTATGGTATTATTTATTACTGCACTTACACTGACCATTTTCTATGAACCACTTGGACTCCAGTATATTTATGGATGATAATGATGCCTAGCTGGATACATTGGGAGCGAATGGTTTAAAAAGCTTCACCAAGTTACTACCCTGCAAATAGACATGAAATTATGTTGTGGGTTATTTGATAGCACAGAAAATAGCCTGGGGCCATTAAACATGAGAATTTATTCCCTCCCATGTTAACTTCTCTATTAACTTGTGCAACTGGAAAATAGTTGTTTCTAATCCTGCTCTAGAAAGTGCCCACTTCTATTCTAGGATATATTTCCCAAAATTCACACATGCAACTGCTGTTCCTTGTTTACTTTCCCTGGAAGGAATCCCATCATTCATATATCTATATCTATATCTATATCTATATCTATATCTATATCTATATATCTATATCTATGTATACAAAAGTGAATACTACTCATGCCATAATCACAAAATCTCCAGAACCGTAAAGCCTTACAAACTTGAAATTTGCCATGTATGTTCCTCTTGGCTTCTAGGTGCTCACTAAGGAAGCATTTTTCAAAATGACCATCAGAGCATTAGTATTTCCTATATTATGATTAACAGGCTCTGATGCTAATTAGTTAGACTTTCTACTCCCCCTCCCAACCTGAAAATAATTCTGGAGAGAAGGGGATAGGCTAGGAGAGGCTTCTGTGGGGCAAGCCTGAGGGAGAAAAGGGGGTAGGATAGGAGAGGGTTGTGCGGGGCAAGGCTGAGGGTGAGAAGGGGAGAGGAGAGGTCAATCATAACTACTCATTAATTTTCAAAGTGTAAGTGTCAATTTATCAAGCCCAATCACATAGTTTTGTAGCAGAGCACGGTATTCAGCTAGTGTGCGCCTATATATCTAGATATAGGCGTAGACATAGACATAGATATAGGTAGGTGTGTGTGTGTGTGTGTTAACAAATCAAAGACGCTGAAAGAATGTTATTAAACACCCTCTAAACGGATATTTCCCTGCAAGAATAAAAGAATAAAATCTGTGCTGTTAATCTAATTGCACCTTAATGAACTAAACTCAAAAAATGAGATTTCTTATTCCCAGGAAAGAGAAATAAACCAGGAAATTGTAGACTATAATTTTCTTTATGTCTAGCTAAGAAACCATCGTTAACATCTGTCAAATTATTCTGGACAATAAGCTAATGTTTAAAGCTTGACTGTTTGAATGGATATGTCCAGCATTTTTGAAACTTTCCAAGTCTGGATGTAAATGGGACACTATAAATAACAACAATTTCCTGGATAACATCTCTCACATTCATAAAGGAAATAATAATGCAGAAGCATAAAGGCCTTCCCTATTGTAGCAAACAGAAGCAAGAAACACTTTTTTTTACATATTTTACAAATTTGCCATCATATCTTTTCTCAAAACCACAATCTAAAAAGTTACAGTAAAAGCCAGAAAAAAAGCTGCTGGTAAGCCAGCTTGATGTAGTGATTAAGGCATCAGACTAGAAACCAAGAGGACATGCCTTCTATCCTATCTTGAGCACAGAGCCAGATGGGCAATTGTGAGCCAGCCACTCGTTCTTAGAAAGAAGGCAATAGCACATCACTTCTGAAATCTTGCTGGGAAAACTGCAGAGACCTGATGAGAACCAGTCTGGTGTAGTAGTTAAGATATCAGACTAGAAACAGAGAAACTGTGAGTTCTAGTACAATCTTACATTTAAAGCTGACTGGGTGACCTTGGTCCGGTCCAGTTCCCTCTTTCAGTCCTGGGAAGGAGGCAAAAGTAAATGCTTCTCAAATCTTGCCAAGAAAACTGCAGGAACATGTCTAGGCAGTCACCAGGAATGAATGCTTACTTGAAAATACATAGAAAAAGCTGCCAACTTCAACATTAGAAATATTCTAGTTGTGGACTCCCACCTCCCAAAGCAATGTTTTCCAAGGAGAAGGAATTATGTTGTAGTTGCCTCCAGCCAAGTCAATATCAAGGACTTTGTCTTCTCAACTCTCTTTCAGCCAGGTGAATTGGTGGCCATTATGGCTCCGAAGATGCCTGTCTGTTATTGTTCGAGCTTGCAAAGTTTCTCCTTGCATAGCGCCAGAAGAAATGAGCCTTCCTATCCAGTCTGTCATGTGGACTCATGCGACTATAAGAGCACTCTTTCAAGTAATTCTTCATTGTAAGAAAACCTTATTTGCTCTCCTAATTAAATTTCTTCCCTAGTTTTCCCCTTGATTAATTCATAGACTGATTTTCATCTTTTGTCCTGCTTACATATAAAATAAACAGCAGTGCTTAATAGATATCAACACATCAGCCTTACGTACTGCCCTATTTGCATGTCTAAGAGAAACATTTTATTGCCTGAATTATTGGCAGCAGTTTGTGACAGCTATATTTTTACACCATTGTGCCTATAACCTTGAAACCTTATCAACAAGAAAAACATTCTCAGCTGCTAAGAAATGAAGTTGCCACCCAGCCTCCTTAGTAGTTGGTTGATTCATGTCGGCAGAAAGCCTTCCTCAGTTTATTTGTGTATTTTTACCTACTTTCAACTTCAAACAGTCAGGTGAGGAAATGTTAACCAAACATTCCAATTAAAATAGTGGAAACAAAATGACAAGAGTTATTTGGAAGATTTTCTGTTCTGAAAGATGAGACATAAATAAGATTTATCCAAGGAAAGGAAGCACTGACAAAGAATATTATAGCTTATCTTTCTGTTGCATTCATTCCCTTCTCTTTGACATGTGCAAAACCCCTGTCTCAATGGGGTTTATCATCCTGGTATTCCAAGTCAATACTGCTACTATTTGGGGAATGTTACATGTCTATGCCCTTCACAAGAAGCCTTCTTACACATTTACTCTTTAAATCAATGGAATGGAACACTGAAAGTGAAATGGAATAAACTTTAAAGAAAACAGTGAATTGAATTAGACTATCATCATGAGGGCAGGGTCAGTAGCATGTTACAATGTTGAATGCTAGTTTCAACCAACTTCTTGCTTTTTTGAACATGCTGGTAGATTTGCATAGGCCTTATAAACCTTATTCTATAATAAAGGCAGTATTGGCAGGACTGTTGTTGGGAATCCTCATTTTATATAGCCCTGGTGAGTGGCAGCAGCCCACTGCTTTGTGTGAAAGTGCATCCATCTGTAGTAGGGGGGGGGGAGATTTTGGCAACAGAGAGCTTTCCTAAAGAAATGCCCGGATTAAGAGACTACACCAGCGGTTCTCAACCTGTGGGTCACGACCCCGGTGGGGGTTGAATGATGATTTGCCAGGGGTCGCCTAAGACCATCGGAAATATGGGAAGTATACTTGCGAGTCGAAGAATCGCGCTCCAATGGTTGACTCCACAAGCCAGCTGCAGGCTCTTCAAATCGCTAGCCGAATTCGGCTTCGGGCGCGATGAATTAAAAAAGAGAGAAATCTTTGCTCTGATGTCTCCCTTCTCAAGCCAGCTGCAATCACTCCCAATCGCTAGCCTAATCTGGTTTCAGGCGCGATAAACTTAATAGGGGAGGAGTCTCCGCTTTAATGCCTCCGTCCTCAAGGCAATCGCAAGCAGTTCAGATCGCTAGCCAATACGGCTTCAGGCGCGATAAATTCAAAAAAACAGTTTGCTGCTTTTTTTCCCCTTCTGCGGCTGCTGAGGCGCGCTGAGATCCTCAGGGGTCACCACATTGTGGGGAATTGTATTAAAAGGGTCGCAGCACTATAAAGGTTGAGAACCACTGGACTACACAGTCCTGAGCTGTATGAGGTAGGGGAAGAGGTTCAGGGTATCCTGAATTTAGAATTGCTCAGGATATATCAGGAAAGGTTAGAAGATGATAGCTTTAGTTTTGCAAAAATCTGGGTTCGACTAAAATAGATTTCACTATGAACCATCTATTTTGCCAGAATAGGGCCTAGACAATATCACTGAGATGCACAAAAGATGCTAGACAGCATCACTGAGGCTAAGGGTGGAGATCAGTGGTGAAATCTTCCCCAGTTTGCCACTGGTTCGCTGCCTATGCAAGTGGGTGTGCGCCAAGCGCACCCTGCATCTGTGCATACGCAGAATGCACCAAATGCACACTGTGCACTCACTCTCATGCACAGTGCACACCAAATGCACACTGCATGTGCATGCATGTGCAGTATACGTCAAATGCGCTCTTCACACGGAAAAAGGAGGTTTGGGAAGGTAAGTAGAATAGCAGGGGGGAAACAGCTGTGCCACGGAATTTAGATTCACTAGAAAGCAGGATTTCCTGCTTTTACCGGTAGTAAAAAAAAAAGGTACTCGTTTCTCCAAAAAGGTACTACCGGTTCACCCAAACCAGTAGTTTTTATCACCACCAGTTCGGCCAAACTGGTGTGAACTAGTAGCATTTCACCGCTGGTGGAGATATTGGACAATAAGCTCAGTAATTCATGTTCTCCTTGAATGGGTGTTTTGTGACTAGCCCCCTGTCCTTGGTAGTTATTTAATAAGCATCCATGACATGTCATAACTCCAGATGTGTCACTGATCCCAACAGCTGGGGGTTCCTGAACTCTGCATGCAAATGCACTCAATATGGAAGCGGAACATCTTATGAAATTTGTCTGCCTACATTTTCCTCCAGCTTTCGCTCTTTCCAATACATCTCTAGCTAGGCAGCTGGGGCTGGATGTGAAATGTTTCCTGTGCAGCCCATGTATCGTGTCATGAAGCTATGGTCTGTCTTCAAAAGCAGCTGCTACTATTTTTTCTCAGTCGATAAATTCTTTGTGCTTTGTCTCTAGCCAGAACTCTTGCCTAAATAAGGACAATTCTGTTTGGGGGCCTTTTATCCAAGTTTCCATACTATGTGTTTCAGTTACAAAAGCAAAGTTTTGTAACCTTCAGAATAAGTGCCCAGTGAGCTTTAAAGAAGAGGAAATAATGGTACATTTTTTAAAATTTCATTTTATCCCCTTTTGTATGTCATGATTCATTCCCATTAGGGCCAAGAAAGATAAAGCTAAATGGAAATGTATTTTCTTCTTCTTTTCTGTTTCTTTGTTCCCTAAAAAAAATAGACACAAAGAAACTTCCTGCTCTCTCTTTCTTTCTTTTTTTTTCTGGGCAGTAATGAACTTGCATGTTTCATCATCTGTCTTGAAGATACAGGTATTTGATTCATTTCATAATGTAGGGGGGAAAAAACACTTTCTTTCGTGAACTGTGGATCTGACCAGCGTGACAGAGGAAACTGAAAGTCCATCTACCTTCTCCTTCTCAACCATAATCCAATTCAGTTCTATGTCTAGGTATTTATTTAAAGTTTAAGAATGAATATGTGATTCATATATGTGATATATGTGATATATGTAATTAAATATGTTTACTTCTGTAGCAATAGCAATAGCACTTAGACTTATATACCACTTCATAGTGCTTTTACAGCCCTCTCTAAGCGGTTAACAGAGTCAGCGTCTTGCCCCCCAAAATCTGGGTCCTCATTTTACCCACTTTGGAAGGATGCTGAATCAACCTTGAGCCAGTGAGATTTGAACTGCCAAACTGCAGCTAGCAGTCAGCTGAAGTAGCCTGCAGTGCTACACTCTAACCACTGGGCCACCTGTAGCTGAAAGCATTTTCCTTGATCTGGGATTAGCAACCTAAGATCCTCAAGTCTAGTTCAGGACACTGGATTACCTTTCTGTGCTCCCCGCCAGGAGGTACCTTTAGCCATAGTATCCTAATATATTTCTATTTCTATTTAGCTGATACACACATGCATATATGTATGTATACATGGATTGATGGACACACACACAGCCTACTTTTGTTCCAGGAATTCAAGGCAACCTACAAAGCATTCCCTATTCTATTTTTACTGGACAACAAGATTTATCAAAGGAAACTGACTGTTCTGTCCTCCCTCGCCTCCGTCCGAGTGATGGCTTAATTAGCCGGCACTATCAGCTCTGGCAGCAGAATAGCCAGTGTCTGCCAAGAGCCTCCGTTATCTTCCACGATGCTGCTGAGTCACCCAGGAACAAACGTCAGCTCAATCAGTGGATTTGCCTATTACGAAGAGACACAGCAGCTCTTGCTGCCTTTTATATCCTGTGTGGTGTGGCTCCATGACTCAGCACTTCCTAGGCCTGCCCCACCCTTGCTTCTGTTGTTCCCTCCTCTCTTGCCTACGAAACATAGGGTTCAACCAAGCCTGATTGCCATCAGCTGGGTCTGCAGGCGTGGCCTGGGGTGGGGGAAGAGTCAGGGGATGGAGGCCTCATTATCTCTTCCACCTGGTCTGTTTCTGGCTCCTGGAGCTGAGCCAGGAAAGTCAGTGCTCCCGAGGTACATCCTGATGGCCCTTCCCCCTCACTGTCCAAGTCACTTTCTGGCAGCAGGCCCGGCTCCAAGTCACTTTCTGGCAGCAGGGCCGGCTCGGGAGGCACAGACACAACACTGACTGACTTAAAGTCACCCATTAAGAAATCTTCCATGCCTGATGGGGGTCAAGAACCCAAATTTCTCTAGTTCTAGTTTAACTCCTACTCAACCACCCTACTCAACCTCTACTCCCCCCCCACACACATGTGCCCACCCCCCACGCATGTGCATCAAAGACCCGAAGACCAACTGGCCCGTGCATGCACGGCAGAGCTGAGCTGGGGTGATGGCATGCATGCCATAGGTTCACCATCACTGCCCTATATCATTTCAGACAAATGGTTGTCCAATCTCTTCTTAAAAACCTCCAATGTTGGACCCCATTTAACTTCTGGAGGCAAATCATTCCACTGATTAATTGTTCTTCAAAAAGTATAAAAATGAAATCTAAATCAAAATCAAATCAATGTTTATTCAGTCATAGACCAACAAAAAAAATACAAGAGTCACAAATAACTGAGATGAAAGAAAACATAGTTATTCTAAAATATCGAAAAAGGATTAATGATAATACTGTGTGTCTTGTATAGACTACAGAACTGTACTTGGCTGAGGCCAATGAAATAAAATAAGATTGAATACACAGAAATTCCATAACTTCTTCCAAAATTGGTCCCACTCATTTGGGATTGTCACTCCAACCACTGATGCCTTCAGATCTATCTTCCACATATACCACCTCAACTATTGAAAGTGCAGAGGGCCATAAAAATGACCCTGGAGAAAGCATAGAAAAGGAACTATTCAATAGTGTATAAGAGGAAGATGGAGGAAAAATCCATTTGGTTTTCAAGATTCGGTTACTATAGTTTAGATCAGTGTTTCTCATCCTTGGTGGCTTTAAGATGTGTCAACTTCAACTCACAGAATTCTCTAGCCAATATGCAAATGGGGGAATTCTGGGAGTGGGAGTTCATACTTAAAGCTGCCAAGGTTGAGACACACTAGCCTAGATTAATAAAGGCAAATTTGGGGAGTCAATTTTCTGAACTGGAGTACTCAAAGCATTGACAACAAGATTGCTACATTCTTGCTCTATTCCTGGCTTTCAGTAGGAGAGAAAGAGTTGGCCACACAACCAAAAGAAACCAACCCAAGGTTGCACCATTTCTTTGTTCTAAAGCAAGGGTCTCCAATCTTGGCAACTTTAAGACTTGTGCACTTCAACTACCAGAATTCCTCAGCCAGCTGGCTGAGGAATTCTGGGAGTTGAAGTCCACAAGTCATAAAGTTGCCAAGGTTGAAGATTCCTGTTCTAAAGGATTCTCAGGGGGCAGTGGGGAAGCGGGAGGAATCTGTGTCTAAGAAATGTAGCACAAGCATAATTCCTGGCATCCAGCACCATCGGCTATTGCAGCCTCTGGAAGGAGTTTATGACACTGGATGAACGAACAAAAATCAACATATTGTGTAAACTTCATAGAGTATAAATAAATTTAGCTGAGATATTAAAAAATGTCCTCCAAGCAAGATAAACAGTGTAGGAAAGATAACCACTTGGCCCTTGGCCTTGTTCCCCTTTACTGATGAATACATTTATTGATTATTCCAATATTTCAAAGAATAAGCAGATCTAGCTGTAATTTTATCTCCCACAATTCTTCAAGGCAGCATCATTCTGAAATATTGTGAGGAATGGCAGCCATCTCGTATCACTCACATCACTTTACTATTTTATGTTACATTCTTTTAATCCAGAGGAGGATTGTGGCATCAGGATGGCGGTACAATAAATATATTGTTTTGAGTGAAGTTTCATTTTACTGAATAACTTCTTTTAAGTTGTAAGTCTCTCATTGTTTCAGTATTATGCTGACCATAGTTCTGGGTTTCCCATAAATTGTTCATATTTGTTCTTTCCCCCCCCAAAAAAAACTTTATACATGTCTCTTTATACATGTCTCAGAATTCAGCAGTTTAAGAATGTAAATCCATGGACTAAAATAGAATTGTAGGGCTGGAAGGGACTTTGAAGGTCTTCTAGTCCAACCCCCTGCCCAAGGCAGGCAGCCTTAAACCATCCTTGACAAATGGTTGTCCAATCTTTTCTTGAAAACCTCCAGTGAAAACCCACAATTCCAAGAGACAAACTGTTCCAATGCTCAGTAGTTTTTATTGTCAGGAAATTCCTTCTTATTTCCAAGTGGGATCTCCCTCTGACGAGCTTCTACCTATTGCTTCTAGAATACTAGAGTCACACTGTGTATAAAGTCATGGTTTATTTAATCTGTTGAAGAAGATCTCTCTAGATTGAGAGCAAAGTCTAAAGTCCAGTTGAAATGCTTATGGGATTTCCTCTTCCCTGACTATGCTGCCGTCACTGCTCACTCTGCAGAAGACTTCAACAATTTATGGACTGTTTTAGCAAGGCCTGCCAAGATTTTGGACTAACAATCAGCATGAAAAAAACACAAGTCATGGGTCAGAACATGGATTCACCTCCCTGTATTACAATCTCTGCACAAGAACTGGAGGTCGTCCATGACTTCGTGTACCTCAGCTCAACTATCTCTGACACTTTCTCTTTAGATACTGAGCTGAATAAACATATTGGTAAAGTGGCCACCACATTTTCCAGATTTACAAAGAGAGTATGGCTTAACAAGAAGCTGACAGAGCATACAGAGATCTAGCTCTATAGAGCCTGAGTCCTGAGCATACTCTTGGCTCTCTTGGACTCTTGGGTCCAGGGAGTCTTGGACCCTTTACACATGGCAGGAGAGAAAGTTGAACACCTTTCATATGCACTGTCTCCGATGTATTTTTGGCATCACCTGGCAAGACAAAGTTCCAAATAGTGCAGTCTTGGAATGTGCTGGAATTTCTAGCATGTATACACTACTGAAACAGCGATGTCTACGCTGGCTTGGACATGTCATAAGAATGACTGCTGGTCAGATTCTGAAAGATCTCCTGTATGGAGAATTAGTGCAGGGAAAGCGCCTCAGAGGGAGACCGCAGCTGTGATATAAGGATATCTGCAAGAGGAACCTAAAGGCCCTGGGAATGGACATTAACAACTGGGAAACCTTGACCTCTGATTGTTCAGCTTGGAGGCCTTCTCCAATTCGAAGAGACATTTGTTCAGCAGGCTGAGGCAAAGAGGCAGTCGCAGAACCAGCGAAATCTGGGGGCTGGGCATGGGACAGAATATATCTGTCCTCAGTGTGGAAGGGATTCACACTCTCGAATTGGCCTGCTAAGTCACACTAGATGTTGTTTAAGGATCTCTTTCCAGAGCACGATACCATAATTTTTTGAAACTGAAGGATGCCAATGCCAATGAAGAAGATATTTTTGGCTGGGCTCACACATTACGCCAAGCCATTTGTTATGATTCACAAATTACAATTTCCTGGTATGATATACAATGAGTAATTCTCTCTGAGTTTAGTTAACCACATATTAATTGAACTCAATTGATTCTGTTTAAGAAGGAATTTCTAGCCTTGCCTTGATACAAAGGTAACCAGATGACATAGCAGAAAACCAACACATTTTCCCTTCCCATATTTTTCCTATCAAACTATGTACCATGATTTGTCTGTTGGAGAAAGCAAAGGAGAGGTGGGGTGGAAGACTAAGGTTCAGAAAATGATTTCATCTAAACACTGGGTGCCAGTGTTGATCCGCACTACAGAACAAGCTGGAGATGATGTCTTTGTCCAAGGCAAGGTTTTGCTGCTGATCCAGAAACTACTCAAAAGCCTCCATGCAAGGAAAGTCAGAAAAGTTGCTTTCTTGACCTTCTCGGCTACTGCCTAGCTAGGAAGAACAAAACATCCTGCCAAGATCCTGTTTCAGAACATTCATCAAAGTGAGTGAAAATGCAATTTCCTCTGTGGATTTTGTTCCTCTTTTTCTCCCCACCTTTCTCTCTCAAAAAAGGCAGAGCCCTGTTATGTAAAGAGAGGCAGAGAGATGGGAAAGATGCATATAAATGGAAAGGCATGTTTTTGGAATAAATATCTTTATGCATTTTTCTTCTAATTAATAATTTTCTCTAATTCAAACACAGAGCAGCCAATGATGGAAAGAGTAGAGTCAAAGGACCACCTTGCAGATGTTTCATTACTCAAAACTAGGAAACACTGATGATGTTAACCTAGTTTGGATAATGAAACATCTGCAAGAAAACAACCAAACTCAGAGTGTAACAAGGACATCTTATATTAATCACAATTGGTTCACAGACCTTGGCTATAGAATGACTCAGAAGATTTTGGCAATGTTTTCCAGAAGCAATAAGAGATAACTCCCCTATGTTTTCTTCCCATACTTTCAAGGGGAAATCTGTGTTCTAATCTATGAAAATGAAGCGAGATCACCCAGAGAAGCATTTCTAAGAAATCCCAGAGATGGTATATTGAATCATTGATTCAGTGTGTATGTATGCGTGTGTGTTGCATGTGCTGCATGCATGTATCTTTGAGTCATTCTTGGTCCTCGTGTCTGCTGGGACTTATTCAGACAGACAAGTTTTCTTGACAAGATTATGGAAAGTGGCTTGCCATTGCCTCCTTCCTGGGAGGTTAAGAGAGAGGGACTGGCCGAAAATCACACAGCTGGCTTTGTGCCTAGAAATCATGGTTTCCGGACTCTTGGTCCATAGCATACATGGGCTAAAATATAATAGACTAGTTTGGGACTCAACTGCAGTATGAACTCAACCACTGGCATCCTGGTAAACCATGTTCCATTTAACAAGCAAGAAAGATAACAAGACACAGCTATCAAGAAACTCAGTGAAGCTTTCTTAGAAGAGAGTGATATTGGTAAAAATCCATTTCCAGCATACTTTCTTTCTGTTTCTTATTGGTGGGGTTTTTGCTTGGTGTTCTACTAGTTTTAATAGTATACTTCTTAGATTGATATGAGCTGGAACGCCCTTATAAAACAGTAAACACTCACAGAGAGAAACAGAGCTCATGCTAAAGGCGTAAGGCAAAGATAGTAAAAAAATTGATGGGATTAATATCTGTGTTGGTTGAAACCTTCCAAATGAACAAGGCCTTCTTATAAAAAGAAAATTTTGATATTAATATTATTTATATGCAGTCTTTTTTTGTCCTTGGAGAACAAATGATAATATCTGCAGATATATCTTTAATAGTACAAATATAACTTGCAACCTACCCTAGGGTAAGTACACTCTCAGTCAATCCCACTTAGAATAGAATAGAATAGAATAGAATAGAATAGAATAGAATAGAATTTTTATTGCCCAAGTGTGATTGGACACACAAGGAATTTGTCTTGGTGCATATGCTCTCAGTGTGCATAAAAGAAAAGATACATTTATCAATAATCATAAGGTACATCACTTAATGATAGTCATAGGGAACAAATAAGCAATCAAATCATATTAGGAAACAGTCAATATAAATCGTAAGAATACAAGCAACAAGGTTACAGTCATACAGTCATAAGTGGAAGGAGATGGGTAATAAGAACGATGAGAAGATTAATAATAATGCAGACTTAATAACTAGTTTGACAGTGTTGAGGGAATTATTTGTTTAGCAGAGTGATGGCGTTCGGGAAGAAACTGTTCTTGTGTCTAGTTGTTCTGGTGTGCAGTGCTCTATAGCATCATTTTGAGGGTAGTTGAAACAGTTTATGTCCAAGATGCGAGGAGTCTGTAAATATTTTCACAGCCCTCTTTTTGACTCGTGCAGTATACAGGTCCTCAATGGAAGGCAGGTTGGTAGTTTCTGTAGTTCTAACTACAACTCACTGTCCCCACCTACCCTAAATGCTCATACTCATATGTAGTATGGTACCTGAATTCATACACAATTGATTGGCTGGTGGGAATGGTCAGTGCAGGTAAGACAGGAACTATTAGAACTGTTCTGTATCAATGGAAAAGAATAAGAAGATTGCCAGGATTGTACCCCTCTCAGCATTACACCTTGCAAGAGTTTTGCCCTCTGTACAAGGCAGCCTTGTGGTACACCCCACTTATTTCATGGGGTACATGTTTGTGGATTCTGAAGAAGCAGCATTGCAGAAAGCATCATTTCTTTTCTTGACATTTGCAGTACATGACGCAAAACCTTCCACCAGGGAGTCTGGATGGGCTTTTCACTCAGCATTGCCAAGACTTGTTAATAAGGCACTTCAGAAATGCTGAGCTCATAGTTCAAGGCAGCTTACGCTACAATGCAAAAGGCCAAATAAATTTCCTCTTGATGAGCCGCCAGCTCATTGCATTCTTGTAATTATTATGGTGCATTCTTACCACCCAGCCTGGGAGATTGATGACATAATGTGCAGTCATAAACGATCATCAAAGGGGGTGGGAGGGAGCATGAAGTCCAAGAAGAAATCCTATTATGCTGCACTGAAACAAAGCTGAAACTGAATAATTATGCCATAAGAACCTGCCCCGGGACTTGGCTTCTCATTGCCAGGATTATTCACAAGAGCTTATGCTACCATATGGTCAGAAGATGTAAATATGGAGTGGAATAAGGGAGAGAGCATTGGCAAGGAATTCTGGGAAGTGCAGTTCCAACATATATTGAAGATGCCCAAACAGGAGAAGGCTGGGTTAACATTCCCAGGGTTTGAAGCTTGGAACTGTCTCACAGAGATTTATTGTTTGCTATGGATTTATATAGATGGGGTGATGGGTGGACAGTTATAATGCTAGATTGTAGATGAGTTACTGGTCTGCAGTTTTGTTATGCCATGCCTGTAAATTCAGTTATAGGAAAAGAGATACAAAAATGTTCTTTATTATAAGTAAACCTATTAGTTCCAACCACTATCACCCTTAAATTTAGGAACTAGGAATGGGGAAAAAAATCCTGCATCTGTGCAGATAATCCTTCTATGACAATTTGGACCTAAACTACTGATGCTACCTTTAAGTGAGTTATCACATGACCATGTCTGATTTTACAACCTTTTTTGCCATGTTTGCTAAGCAAATCCCATGTTTGTTAAGTAAATCTGGTTCCCCCCATTGACTTTGCTTGTTGGAAGCTGACTGGGAAGGTCACAAATTACCATCTTAAGACTCTGGGACATCACAACCATAATAATAATAATAATAATAATAATAATAATAATAATAATAATAATAATAATAATAATAATAATAATAATAATAATAATAATTTAATTTGTATACCGCCCTTCTCCCGAAGGACTCATTATCAATACATGTCAGTTGCCTAGCATCTGAATTTTATTTATTCATTCATTCATTCATTCATTCATTCATTCATTCATTCATTCATTCATTCATTCATTCATTTATTTATTTATTTATTTATTTATTTATTTATTTATTTATTTATTTATTTATTTAATTAATTTATATACCGCCCTTCTCCCGAAGAACTCAGGGTGGTTTACAGCCAAATAAAAACAAATAAAGGGCCTCTGTGGCTCAGACTGGTAAGACAGTCTGTTATTAAACTAGCTGCCTGCAATTACTGCAGGTTCTAGTCCCACCAGGCCCAAGGTTGACTCAGCCTTCCATCCTTTATAAGGTAGGTAAAATGAGGACCCAGATTGTTGGGGGCAATAAGCTGACTTTGTATATAAATATACAAATAGGATGAAGACTATTGCTAACATAGTGTAAGCCGCCCTGAGTCTTCGGAGAAGGGCGGGATATAAATGTAAATTTAAAAAATAATAATTAAATTTTAATTAAATAAAATTAAAAAAAAATCACAAAAATTAAGAAACATTTTAAGAAGCTAATTCGATCAGGCCAGAACAGACTAAAACTATAGTAAAACCCCCATTACAACTACATTAAGCTAGCCCTGCACGATGAAACAAAAAAGTCTTTAGCTTGCGTCGAAAGGTCCGGAGGTCAGGGAGTTGACGTATCCCCGGAGGCAGTTCATTCCAGAGGGCAGGAGCCCCCACAGAGAAGGCTCTCCCCCTGGGGGTCACCAGTCGACATTGTTTGATTGACGGCACCCTGAGGAGACCCTCCCTATGGGAGCTCACGGGTCGATGGGAGGCTATTGGTAGCAGCAGGCGGTCCCGTAAATAACCCAGTCCTATGCCACATGATCACATGAATTGTGATCATGTGAGCACAGGAACACTGTGACGATCTTAAGTGCAAGGACTTGTCATAAATAACTTTTTCTAGCATTGTCATAAGTTCAAAGAGTGCCTAAATGAATGATCACAAGTCAAGTACTATCTGTACATAGACGGGTCTAATAGGAGAGCCCATCAACTTAGATTAGGTACTGATTGAGAAGCTTCCCTGTCCTTTATGGCTGCAGTTAAACACTTTTGGAAACAATGTGTGTCACAGATTGAACATTTGGTGTGACACAGCATGATAACTGGGCTTCTCAGAAACCTGTATATTGTGTGTGTGTGTGTAAAGGAAAACAAGAAATTAACAGAATTTGTACTAATTGAAAAGGAGCCAGGAAAACAAGGATTCTGAAAAGCATTCTTCCATTCAAACGAGGTAATTTAAAAACAAATAAATAAATGTAGAAAAAGTATGTCAAAGTCTGTCAATATTTCTGATAAAAAATATCTGAATCTGATAAAAGTCTGCATTAGTTATTCAGCTACATGTTTAAACAGCGCCAGCCTTTTCATTAGGTCAGATCAACTTCCTACAATAAAAATATATCCATGCAATCAATCTTTAAGGCTGCTTTTCCATTTGGCCACTAATTGTAGCAGCAATATGTGTGTTCTCTGGTTCCCTAGAACAAGGGTCCCCAACCACCAGTTCGTAGACCAAAATCAGTCGCTGGCCTTCCAGAAACTGGGCCGTACAAGCGAGCAAAGCTCCATCTGAGATGCAGGCAGCATGCAAACCCTCATGCCCCTCTCAGTCTGCGAAAAAACTGCCCTGGAGCCCAAAAGGTTGGGGGCTGCTACCCTAGAAGATATCCATGAAGCAATACCAGAGGGGATTGCCTGGATGGGTGAATTGGACATCCAGTTATGAGGCCACTGCCATACTCCCATAGAAGTTTTACCAATCATTATGTGGACTGTATATCTATGTTTACTTCTCTTCTGTCATGTTATCATCATACACTAAATAATAATAATAAATAATAACTGTACCAGCAGACAAATAGTGGAAATTATATAATCTCTCCATTACTTTATTGGCAATTATTTTTTTCTTTTTAAATCCCATAAAAGGTTTCAGGATCCCTAAGTGGATTCATGCAAAAAGAATGAAACATTTGTGTTAGGAAAGGAGAACAAAAATACGGAACTGAATTGATTTGTACAAGAATGAAAGTAAGTCAACGTATCTCATTACATATCAGGGAATGGTGTGCTTGTCTAAAATATATTCTAAACCAGCAGTCACCAACTGGTGGTCCGTGAACCACTGGTGGTCCGCAAGAAAATTTTGGTGGTCTGCAGAAAAATTATTTGCATTTTTTATATTGCAGTAAATCAGAGGTCCTCAAACTACAGCCCCTGGGCTGGATACGTGCAATGAATGCCTGTGTTAATGCAGAGAGTTTCCCCCTTTTGGGTCTTTTTGTGTGGATCAAAGGGGGGGCAGAAATTCTGACTTGAGGTCTGCTTCAGCCTCCTGTTGCAGGGCTTTTGGTGAAGGCTGGAGGGAAGTGCTACTGGTGGTGAAGAGCCGGAGGGCCTTGTTCTAGTGGGATTGCATCATGGCCTGGAACTAGATGACCATCTCAGCCTGCTGAGCCTCCAGACGCCGGTACCTGGCCTTGCACTCCCACAGGTCTTCCCTCTGCTTGGAAAGCCTATGCTCCTAGTCCTCAGTGAGGTGCTTCTGCTGAGCCTCCTTCTCAGCCAGATTCAATTTGAACTGAGCCAGCTGTTTTGCCAACTCTTTCTCATGGTGGCTGCTTAGATCCAGCAACTGCTTCCTGTTGGGGCAGTTCCTGTTGAATCTAGGGATCCTATGATATTCATAATGATAGTAATAGAGCTCTCACTCTCTGCGTTTTCATTCTGAGGACTGAAGAGTTGTTGAAGAGAGATTGAACACTTGGATGTGGTCATAATGCTTTGCTTTGAAACTGTCCTGCCAAATTAGCTAAATTAGCACATCTAAATTAGCACATTTCAAATTGCAGGTTGTTGGAGATGACCAGGCTGAGCCTGAGAGAGGGCTCAAACCAGTGGTGAGGATTCAAATAATTTAACAACCGGTTCTCTGCCCTAATGATTTCTTCCAACAACCAGTTCGCCAAACTGCTCAGAATGTTAACAACTGGTTCTCCTGAAGTGGTGCGAACTGGCTGAATCCCACCACTAGCTCAAACGTGTCATAATTCACATCCATAAGACATCTACCTTGAATTCCTTAACTTCTGCACATTTCCCTTAATGGACATCTGGCCAGAGTCTTGTAGAGAAATTAAGCTTGCAATAAATCTTTATACTCATTTGGACTGCCTGGATGTCCTGATTCCCCGGGTGCTTAACACAGGCCTTCTTTAAAAAAAAGTGGTGAATGGAAAAACACAACTCCAAAAAAGTAATACTGAAAAAAATGTGTTGTCCCAGCTGTCTAAAAAGATAGGCCAATCTTGTTTCAAACAAAAAGCTTGCTCTTTGTGTAATTTTTTGTAATGAACAAAAGATGTTCCAAATGGACTTTTTTTTTTCAGTTCAACGTTTCAACAAATTAAAGTGTTTAATCAGAAAAGATGGATTAAAATAAGGTTATTTTATATAAATATTGCCACTGTAACAAAACATGTACTCCAGAAAGTTCTTTAAAGAAAAGTTTTACATGAAGAGCTGCAGTTGAGCCTAGAATAGAATGGTGCTGATTAACTCTTTTCCAACCTTTCCACCTTCATTCATCAGCCTTGATTACAATAATGCAAATGCTGGTCCTCTTTTGACACCTCTTCTTTCGTCCTCCTCTGAAAAACCTTTTGTGTTGCACATCAAATGCCAGGGATAAGCACAGGACTCACTGAAGTTTGGGCGTCATTTAATGATGCTAAAAAAAAGGAACAGCAGTACCAAAACGCAGAGAAACAATGACATTAGTTTACCAGAAGATTGTTTTCCTTGAAAACTGAAGAGAACCTTATGTAGCAAACATAAGAATCAAATCTAGTTGCCGGGAACAGCCATCATAGTTTTCAGGGCCAGTTTACACCCTTCCCAAGATAAGGGGAGAAACCTAAGCACAGGTTACGTGAGGTCAGCAGTAACATAGATTTCACTATATCAGTAGAGAGAATATTGTTTAATTCCATGTACGACTACATTGACTCAGTCTGAACATACCAATCTCTCAAAAAGGTTTAAAGAAAATAACTGTCTTCCCATTGTACGGAACCAAAAGCTTTAAAAATGTCCAATGATACTATACCAATTTTATCACCATTATGTTCAGCTACATCTATAATATTTAATACTCTTCTAACAATATCACTCATATATCTGCCCTTCACAAAACCTACTTGGATATATTTATCTATAAATCTACTTAATTTATTACTTATAATAGCAGTAAATATCTTTGCATCCTGATTAATTAAAGAAATGGGCCGATAGGACTCAATCCTTTCTAAATCTTTATCTGTGTATAAAGAAGATATTTTCTGGAAGATTTGGAAACCATTCGTGGACTATGCGCTTGGAACATTGGACGCCTCGGTACTTGTACGTGGATTTTGGCAATCATGAGGACATATCCGAAGACCCAAATCTTCCTCTTTTTTTATATATAGCACAAGGGTGGAAAAATGTATTTTTTATTTTTTTTTGTAATGTTAAATTTTTTTTTAAAAAAAAAATAAATAAAGAAAGAAAATAACGGTCTTCAAATCTGATAGTATCACAATGCTGCAAGCAGAGGTGGGTTTCAGCAGGTTCTGACCGGTTCTGAAGAACCAATAGCAGAAATTTTGAGTAGTTCAGAGAACCGGTAGTAAAAATTCTGACTGGCCCCGCCCCCATCTATTCTCTGCCTCCCAAGTCCCAGCTGATCAGGAAGAAATGGGGATTTTGCAGTATCCTTCCCCTGCCACGCCCACCAAGCCATGCCGTGCCCACCAAGCCACACCCACAGAACCGGTAGTAAAAAAAATTTGAAACCCACCACTGGTTGCAAGGAGAAAAATCTGACACTTTGCCCCCATCCCAAAGTTCTTGCAGAAACAAAAGCGAAGAAACCTCAAATCCATTCTATTTAAAAGAATGGACAGATAAAATGAATTGTTTTCACACACTCACCTACATATACCTGTATTTCGCTGAAAACAAGATCCAATCTTATTTTCTTTTGACCCCTGAAAAAAAGGCTAGGGTTTTTTCAGGGGGTCTAATTACAGATTCACCTTGAGGTGGCGGCACCAAGAGGTCTGCCCAGCAGGAGCCTGCAGCCGGCCCACTTCTTCTGCCACTTGCTGCTGCTTGCTGCTGTCACCCCCAGCTTCAGTTTCACCATCAGAGCCTTGCAAATGCCCTCCGCAGCTGAGAAACAGGATCCAGATTGATACGCGCAGCACCCCCTGGCTTCTGTTTCACCTTCAGAAAATCCTCTGCAGCTGATAACAGAGCTCCAGATCGATCCGGAAGATTCTGACCACAAAATGGAGGCCGGGGCAATTCATGTGTCAACCCGGACCTCGTTTCTTGGTTGCAGAGGGCTTTCCGGAAGGCCTCTGATGGCAAAACAAAGGCCAGGGGTGACGTGCGCGTACAGAGGCAAACAGCCACCGAAGAAGTGGGCCTGCAAGATGAGATGTCAGCCCTGAAGCCATTTTGGGAGCATCTTTAGGGCTGCCACAGCCTACCTATTGAAGTTGTGGGGACATGGGGGGGGGGGGAGATAGAGATAGCTAAGGGAAATGTGTAGCCAAAATAACGTTCTTTCCCATGGGAGCCAAGGACACTCTACCAAGTGTTGGAGAGCTTGGACAAGAGCCATCCAGAGCTGAGATTATGACCTAATTGGGCCATGTGATGGACTTGTGACCTGTGGGAAAGAACTTGGGTGGGGAAGACTCTGAGTCCTTCAGACTCAGGTATCAGCTCTTACACTTAAGTAAGAAAAAGAAAAAGCACACATATAATCTGGAAACCAGGCTTAATAGCAGTGACTGTGAGAGGGATCTTAGTGGACAATCAGCTAAATATGAGCCAGCAGTGTACAGTGGCAGCTAAAAAACCCAACACAATCCTAAATTGCATTAATAGAGGGATACAATCAAGATCAAATGAGATACTAATACCACTCTATAAAGACCTAGTAAGACCACACCTAGAGTACTGCATCTTGTTTTGGTCACCACACTATAAAAAGATGTTGAGACTCCAGAAAAAGTACAGAGGAGAGCAACCAGGATGATTAGGGGACTGGAGACTAAAACATATGAAGAACAGTTACAGGAACTGGGCATGGCTAGGATAGTGAAGAGAAGGACCAGGGGAAATATGACAGCAGTGTCCCAATATTTGAGGGGCTGCCACAGAGAGGAGGGGATCAAGCTATTTTCCAAGGCACGTGAAGGCCAGACAAGGAATAATGGATGGAAACTGAACAAGGAGATATTCAACCTGGAAATAAGGAGAAATTTTCTGACAGTGAGAACCATCAACCATCTGTCAGAAATGGTGTAGGGTCTCCTGCTTGGGTGGGGGATTGGATTAGATGACCTATAAGGTCCCTTCCAACTCTGTTAATCTGTTAAATATCTGTTAAGGTCTCTACCAGCTGTGCCAAGATGACATTCCTAATAATTTCATACTTTGAGGAAACTCTAGGCCTCAGAGTTTTGATTGCTTTGGGTCTGTTACTTGGAACACTGACATGAGGTAGGTGTCGGGGTGTGTGAGGCCTGGTAAGTAGGGCAGCTCCACCCTCCCATCCACTCCTGAGTTTAATTTTTACCCATTTGCCTCAACCACACATACACACCCCGCACCCTGGGGTGGGCGGGGTCTTAATTAGGGCTTAATTGGGGGGTAGGTCATATTTTGGGGGAAACACAGTATTTTCTTTCTCTGTGTCAAAACTAAATAAATAGAACCTCAATACTACTTAAGAAGGGGAACTGACAAAGCATCAGCCAGTTTTCTGCTTGAAAGATCTTCAGCTCAGGACAACGGAAGACAGGATTCCCTGCAAATACACTAGGAAACAGACGTCTACATGCTCCACAGAGCTGCAATGTTCAAAAGAAAATACTAATTTTACTGCAGTTTCATCCCACTACATGGACTCAACTCTTAAAGGGTGCTGATCAGTAGTGGTATTCACTTACCTTCGCTACCGATTCGCAAATGTGAGCGTGCTCGTGTGCTCGCATGTACCACTTTGTGCATGTGCAGAGCCTTCTGTGCATGCGCAGAGCATCTGTGATGATGTCTGGGTGGGTGGACGGAGCCTCCCGCCACTACCGGTTCGCCCAAACTAGGTAGAACCGGTAGAATCCCAACACTGGTGCTGATGCTGTGGAGCAGGGGTCTCCAACCTTGGTCCCTTTAAGACTTGTGGACTTCAACTCCCAGAGTTGAAGTTCTGGGAGTTGAAGTCCACAAGTCTTCAAGGGACCAAGGTTGGAGACCCCTGCTGTGGAGGATAGAGATCTGAAAGTGCTTTCAAACTGACACAGGGCATTTTTGTGAATGCACCTGTCAAGAGTGCACTGTGGGATTTATGATTTATCATTATTTGAAAAGTTTATTATAATTTATTGTGATCCCAGTTCTTGGAATAAATAATAACGTTAACTGTTTGTCATTGCACTGATTCGTCTAGCAACAATAATGAACATGTCAAGCCACGGCTATCAAATATCAAAAACCTCTCTCAGAGTATCCAATCTTTTTTACATGAATGATCTGAGACTGCATGAAAAAACACCAATAGAAATAAAATCAAACACTCAACACTGTCTGTTGAACCAAGATATTGCAATGGAGTTTGTACTGGACGAATGTGTCACCCTCAGTGTCCAGAGGGGAAAAATGCTAAAAACTAAAAGAATAAGTCTGGACAGCATCAAGCACACTGGAGTCAAGAAGAAAGTTAGAAGTAAATACACCATGTGAGTGAAGAAGTTTTTAAAGATGAAACTCAGTGGAGAAAATACTATCAAGGCAACGAACACATGGGCAGTTCCAGTCATTAGATAGACAGCTGAAATAGTGGACTGGTTTCAAGCAGAAATAAATGCCATTGATAGGAAGGCCAGAAAAAAAAACGACAATGAATATTGCCTTACTTACATCTGCACAGCAATTTGGCAAGCTCTACTTACCAGGGAAAGCAAGTGGGCATGGAATATTGCAAACACATCAGACAGCTGAAGAAGAAAAACAGGCATTGGAAAAATATCAGCTGCTCGGCGGCTTTCGATACCATCAACCATGGATGCGACAATCTTGGAGCGGCTTCGGGGGATGGGAGTGGGAGGCCTTGTGCTATCCTGGTTCACAGCCTTCCTCTGAGAGCACTGGCTGCCCTCAGTCTGTGCTGATAGGGAAAATCCAGCCCTCGCCCACTGCTATGTGGGGTGCCACAGGGCTGGGTACTCTCTCCACTCCTGTTCAACATTTATATGAAGCTATTGGGTGAGATCATCCATCACCATGGACTGAGGTGTCACCAATATGCTGATGATAGTCAGCTGTATGTCTCAGCCTGTGGTGAGTTAAGTGATGCCATGTCCTTCCTCTCGCAGTGCCTGGAGGCTGTTAGGGGTTGGATGGGGAGCAATAGGTTGAAACTAAGACTGGCAAGACTGAGTGGCTCTGGGTTTGGGGTTCATTGGCCCAGGGAGAACTGCCATCTTTGGTCTTGGATGGGGTGGAACTACTCCAAACAGACTCTGTGCGTAATCCGGGGGTTCTCCTGGACTTGCAGTTCTGTGCCAGTTATGCCCTTTCCTGGACCAGCAATCCCTACTCACAGTCGCTCATGCCTTAGTCTCTTCCCGTCTTAACTATTGCAACACCCTCTACATGGGGCTACCCTTGAAGAGCACCCGGAAGCTCCAGTTGGTGCAAAATACAGCAGCCCGCACGGTTTTGTGCAGACCCTGATGCGCACATATATCACCTCTCCTGCGGGAGCTGCACTGGCTGCCGATTTGCTTCTGGGTGCAATTCAAGGTGCTTGTTGTCATCTTTAAAGCCCTTCATGGCTTGGGACCAGTTGATCTGAGGGACCATCTCTTGCCGGTCACGTCTACCTGACCCATTAGAGCAGGGAGGCAGGGAATGCTGTGGGTCCCATCCCCAAGGGAGATACACCTGGTGGGACCCAGAAGAAGGGCCTTCTCTGTGGTGGCTCCCTCTCTCTGGAACATCATTCCCCCAGAGATTAGAATGGCCCCCACCCTAATTTTTTTCTGGAAGGCGCTGAAGACATGGTTTTGCCAGTGGGCCTGGCAGAACCCAGAGCAGGATGGAGCCCATTAAATGGCTCGTGTGATCAGCTGTTGCTGGGGCGGGAGGTGGGGGTCAGGGGTGATTTTATTACATTAATTTATTTGATTTTCTTATGAGTTTTACTGTTTTTTAAATGTGTTTTTTTTAATGTTCTGTAAGCCACCTTGAGTCACCATAGGTCAGTGGTGGATTTCAGCAGGTTCTGACCAGTTCTGGAGAACCGGTAGCGGAAATTTTGAGTAGTTCGGAGAACCAGTAGTAAAAATTCTCACTGGCCCCACCGCCATCTATTCTCTGCCTCCCAATTCCCAGATGATTGGGAGATAATGGAGATATTGCAATAACCTTCCCCTGGAGTGGGGAGGGAATGGGGATTTTACAGTATCCTTCCCCTGCCACACCCATCAAGCCACTTCCACCAAGCCACACCCAAAGAACTGGTAGTAAAAAAAATTGAAACCCACCACTGCCATAGACGAATAGGTGGCAATAATAGAAAATGAATAAGTTAAAGTGCACTAGGACTTTAGAATTCAAACAGACACCTGACACATAACATCCCAGCCTTAACAATTGTTGATAAGAAACACTTCAACCAATCATAATAATAATTTCTGCCCCACATCTTCCTGAATATGACTTGTTTCATGAATAAAATTTAGAGACAGACATTTAGGAGAATATCACAGAAAAAAAGAAGCTTCATGCTTCAAGTCTAAAGTTTGAGTTTGCAATTTGCTTTCACAGCTGCTGATATCAAAAAACAGGATGATATAAAATAAACCAACCATGAAATGTCATCTTGAAAGGATAGCATCTCATCTGCAATCTTCACCATAAGAGGCTGATGTGAACATTCTGGATCTATCAAGAGCTTTATTTGTGTAGTTGATTTTTGTATAAAAATACAACAAACTGGATTATTATGTTTATCCAGCAATCTGAAGGGGAAAATCTGCTCCTAATTTAACTTTAATGAAGTGGTAAGTGCCACATTTATCCATCAAAATTTACTTCAGAAACTCTCGGAATAAGTTGTATTAATATGATGGGGCATCTTCTGCATATCTCAAAATGGACTGGAGTCACAGATTCCATAGCATGAAATATTTTACTGCATTACTGACCTGGCATAGCTTCCTCCAAGCTCCTGATTTACTACAGCTGCACCACTAACAGAAAATCTACTTCTGAAACAATAAAAAAAATGGTATGGAAGGCTAGTGGAAGAAATAGAACAAATATTCAGAATTCAAGAACATGCTTACTAAGAAAATATCTTCTGAACTTTTATAAACTAGCACAAAGTTAAATGCATTTTCTACCTGTGGCATAGTGGTTCAAGATTCTTCTAAACTGAGGCAAAAACATAAGAGCAATTTAACAGTAATCAAATCCAAACTTTTTTTTTTACTCAACTAGTGGTAAAATTTGAAAAAATGAAAGGAGGGACAGGGTAAGGCAGTGCTACAAGCAGCAATGCTATTGTTTAACCATCCAGTCATGTCCAACTCTTGACAAGTGTTGTCCATGCTGCCCTGTCAAAAACAGCTTTTTTCAGTTGTTGGATATCCCCAGCTTCAGACTTAAAATAACAATACTCAGATAACTTGTTAATTTATTGATTGATTGATTGTTGGGGGGGGGCTATATTATTAAGTTGGAATGGCATAAAATGACTGCTGGATTAGTCTGATTGGGATTCTTCATATCTAAAGCTTCTTCAGGTCCTTCATGTGGGAGGTCATAGCGACTCAGATATCTCTTGGTACTTGCACACAGGGAGAAGTAACAACTGATATATTCAACTATTGTCATTTGGGGACTTCTAGCCTATTAATGCTTAAGTTCTGTTAAACCAGATATTGCAATTAACCACACAATGACACTTTGGTCACAAAAGTTGTACTTTGACAATCATGCTTAGCAGTTTGGTTGAATTTCCCCTTGCCTTGATATGAAACTACTCTAACTGGATAAAGAACATCCAGCCTCATCCCTGCATGCCTTTTATTAGCTCCTAAAGATTTATCTGTTAACAAGTTGTTTTTATAAGATGGCCAGAAGGAAGTATGCATCTCTCTAGAAAAAATGCTGCACATCAACTAGCATTTGCTATTTGTGAGGAGCCTTAAAAAGGATGTACAGTTGGATGGTTCTCTTTAGTTTCCTTTTTAAAAAAAATCTAACTGAAAATTTAGGACTCCTTAACACAGATTTGTTGCATTTTTAAAGATCCAAACACTTTTTATCCTCTGAATAAAAACATTGCTCACGAACTTACAAATGCTTGAAGGCATGAAGTCTCATGGCTCTGAAGAATATTTGGGAGGTCTTGGAAAGATTATATGATTTCCAAGTATTTTTTGTATTTGCTTATTGTTCCCATCACTTCATATCACTTCCATATTAGAAAAAAAATAGAAAATTGTGTACACGTGTTTTAGGTAGATGATGATGAGAAAGGAAGGAAGGAAGGAAGGAAGGAAGGAAGGAAGGAAGGAAGGAAGGAAGGAAGGAAGGAAGACATTGTACACACTGTATATATCCCCAAAGAGTTGTTGATTTTCCTTGCAAAGAATGGCTGAGCATAGTTTTGCACACAATATATTGTTACAGGCATTTATACAATGTCTTGCCAAGCATGATTATCCAGTCTACAATAGGTAGATCAGTTTCAATTTGCTTTTCCCAGGGTGCCTTTCACTGAACTTTCATCAGTGGAATGGTGTTCTCTAAAGTAGTTTCTGCAAATTTGACAAAATCATCTCAGTCCCTGTTTTTGGATCTCAACAGTATTGTTGGCTGGTTGTAGTACTGCTAGTGGATGTTATATGGTCCACTAATATGATGCTAAGGATTCTATTCCAAATTTTGGATCTTTGGCCATAGGAACATTCATGATTTGGCCTCTTAAGAGTAGCACCGGTAATGACTGAAATGCTTGCGTTTTCCTAGATATGTTAATGTTAGGCTTTTGTCAGGAGTACTCAATGAGTAAACTGCAAGCTGCAATTATGACACAATTTTTTCTTCAACTGATGACGTAACTTTCTTTTCCTGTATTATAGATCTGGGGTATTTAAATTCTTGTCTTTGTTATATTTGTATTTAATTTTATTGTTCATAAGATTATTTACCAAAATGTTCTACCTGTAAATGAGTACTTTAATTTCAGCCATAATAACACAAGGGCTATCAATAGATTTAAACTCAATGTAATTCGTTCTAATCTTAATTATAGGAAATATGACTTCTGCAATAGAGTAGTAAACATCTGGAACACTCTACCTGATCCTGTTGTTAGTCTCTCTAATCCCCATCCCTTTTACCTTAAACTGTCTACCGTGGACCTTTCGTGTTTCTTAAGAGGTCCCTAAGGGGGTGTGCATAAGCACACCAGCGTGCCTACCATCCCTGTTCTACTGTTCCCAATTATATGTAATCATTTTATGTGTTTATGGCTATGTTTTGCCAATTTATATCCTTTTCTTGTGCCAACTTTTTTCATGGGTCGATGTCTATGTCTGTTCTGTTACTTGTTGACAATTAAAATAAATAAATAAATTAAGCTGCGTGTTATTGATGAGCCCTCAATGGCCAATTCTTTCCTCTTTTCCACCTACATAACTTTTGGTCATTTTTATACTCCTTTTACACACAACCAACCAACCACTTGCCTCTTTCCCACACACACAAAATGCATACTTAAATGCCTATTTTTATTAAGCAGCAACATTTGGAAAAACATGAAGTTCCAAGCCCCCATAATAGTCCAAGGGATGCAGATAACGTATTTTTTAAAATCTGAAATTGTAAAAGTTTTGTAGGTATTCTTAGTGGTATGTATGTACAAATTGATGCTAGTAAGGCAGTTACCAGCAGATCCTAATCTAAAAAAAGGTCATTATATAAACATAGCACAACTGTCCAAATTCAGGGCTGTCAAAAACAGTGTTGCTTGTCCATTAATCCAAAATGAAAAGGTGTTGAGTTTAAACATATCTAAATATATAAAAATCCCTGGCAACTTTGTATCACGGTGGGTAAATCTGCTGTTGTATGAGTGATTTCACACTTCTCTGCAATAAAGAATCTAATCTGGCCAAGCCATGCATGTGAAGCTTCTGCCATGTAAAAGTAAGAACTTGAATTAAGGATGAAGTGCTGTAGAAATCAGTGATAAGTTGCAGCAAGAAAGAATAATAATAAAAGAAACAAATGTAAAATACCTCTCACATTTCTACAGAATTCTCACTTAGAAAATAAAACCGTCTTCCAGATATCTTTTTTCACATATAACCTATTGTCAGCAAGTTGATGTAAGACTATCTGGGCCATATCAGGCCCCAAAGTATAGTTTATGTTTGCTATGCTCTCCTGCTCTATCTGTCTTTCTTCTTTTCAATTTTGATGGATGGTCCTCCTGGGTAGGATCTACAGCCGAAGGCCGCTTTCTGTTGTCATTGCCACTATATATTTTCTGCAGTGTTTCAGAGGCTTCATCCATTTCCGTTCCTCTGATGCCTTTTCAGTCCAATGGTATCACAACTGGGATATATTGTCATAGACTTATGAGTAAGTTAGAAAAAGTCTGAATTAATAAGAAGGTTTTAAATTCCAGTTCAGCCACTAAACTTTGTTTTGGATCTCACCAGGCCTCGGAATGTTATTTACAGAAGAAATAAATTCTTCCAATTCTGTAGACCATCTTATTGTAAGATTTTTTAAAAAATCTTTTGTTTTCTCTTTCTTTGCCCTGAATATTGTAGAGCACCATAAGCAATGACAGGGTGAAATAAACTTTAATGGAATATGATTCACAATGCTACAACTGAAAGGCATATCTACAGTAAACAGAATATACTAACTTCCAAACTGACTCCAGATTCAGAGAATTTATACCCAAGTCTTGTTATATAAGATATATGTCCAGTTATATGTCATCTGCAAATCTGAAGAGAAAGAGGAAAGGAGTGCATTACACATAATTTGGAAAATTTAGGCAAAGAGCCAAATTTAGAGAAAATCTACTCTACTATAGCAGGATCTCAATCCATTTTCCTTCACACTGGTGAAACACAGCATTTTTCTTTCTTTCTTTTTTCTTCTGGTACCTTCAAGTGAATTTTTGACTCCTGATGACTACCTGGACAAATTCCTGCAATTTTCTTGGCAAGATTTATCAGAAGTCAATTGTCATTGCCTCCTTCCTAGGGTTGAGAGGGAGTCATTGGCCCAAGCAAGGTCACCCAGCTGGCTCCATGCCTAAGGGAGGGACTAGAAGTCACAGCTTCCCAGTTTCTACCTAGTCCCTTAATCACTACACCAAATAGGCTCATCACATCAAAGTCACTACACCGAACCATACCACACACTTAGTTAAACACACACACATACACACAAATATAGTACACTATCTGCAATTATTACAATGCTGCATGATGATTAAATAGAGTTAGTGATATTTAAGTTAAAGCTCCCAATTTTGAGTGTAATTGGCTCTGTTTGCATGATATATTTTTCTGGATATTTTGTGAGAGGGGATTATTATATTGTGCACAGTTATTTAACCATCAGCTCAAATCAGCCACAGGTTTTTGAAGGGTCCAAACTAGGTTTGTCCACTTACTTCCTTCATGCAAAAATCCTTGGAAAAAAGGGTTAACTGGGCCTTCCAGGTACTGAGATAAGGCCTGAAAAGGCCTTGAAAAAAAATTATTTGCCTAATTTTTGGTTTGTTTTACAACCAGCCACCAATTAGCAAATTTGATTTTCCAGAAGAAAGCAATATATTATGGGAAAGCACCAGCCAGTTCTGTACCTAAAGCCACAAAATGTAATCAAGACATTGTGAATTCTCTTTTCATAATTAAAGAAATTTTAAAAAGGCAGAAAGGAATAGCTACCCAGTCTGTTTTCAATCTTGGGAAGACCAAAAGAAGGGCTGATGCACTCTGACCTACTCATCCATATCAGATGCTATCAGCACAGAGAGGAAAATCTTTGCAGCTGAACAGGTGGAACGATGATTGGGTCAGCCGCTCTTATAAACAAAGACATTTGGTAATCCAGAGTCATACTTCTTAACGTACTCTACCAAATTACATCATTTTTCAAGAATAAATAAGTAGAGAACCAAGAACTCTTCCTTAAGGGGTCTCCAACCTTGGCAACTTTAAGACTTGTGGACTTAGACTCCCAGAATTCCTCAGCCAGCTTTTCTGGGAGTTGAAGTCCACAAGTCTTAAAGTTGCCAAGATTGGAGACCTCTGATCCAGATCAATGTTTCTCAACCTCAGCAAGATTTGTGGACTTCAGCTTCCAGAATGCCTCAGTCAGCATGTAGCTGACAGTCTGCTACTGGCGGAATTTTGGGAGTTGAAGTCCCACACATCTTAAAATTGGTGAAAACATTGATCGGAAGAGAGGACAGAATATAAATGACATAAGTAAATGTAAAGCCTGTACAATTGTGGATCGGTAATAAATCAAGCTAAAGTCCAAAATGAATGGCAATTCTACAGCTTTGAGAAGATGTGCATGGACAAAGACCAGTCCATAGAGTAATGAAAAGATAACCTCGATGAAGGAATGCAGCAGCCAATAAGGGAGGAGAAATAACAATTTAGTCCTGAAAAAGAGGAAAGTGTGAGAGATATTTGAGAAAAATACTCAAGAAATACTTTTTTTATAGATTTGTTTAAAATGTCTACAGAGATGTGTTTAAAACATATCTCATTTCTACTATTTATGCATGAGGCTGAAAAAAGAAGCAGCGAATTTGGGAAGCTGCATTGCAAATGCTATGGTTTTAATGTGTTGTTTTCATTGAGGCAGTTGTATCGTTTTCAGGATTCCTTGGAAGTCTGAAAAATGTTGCTGTTTCTTTAAAGACATGTTGTTCTCGGATTCCCATGTCTTCCGAAATACCTGCTCCAGATAATTTTATTTCATATGCTGTTCTGTATCTTGCTGGCTGGCTGTGACAGATGAACCAGACCCTTTCTTAAGTACACAATTTGTGTTCCTGAAGGGTTATATAATCTCTCCCATCTAAATAACTTAAGCCAGGAGTTTTTCAGATTTTGATTATACCTCAAGTATTACCAAGGAACTTCAGTCATTTCTAGTTTTTACACTAAAAAGAAAAATAGAAGCTATATCACCAGGGAATGAACAGCTCCATCTTCTGTTGCACTATTTAATCTCCCCTATTCCAATTGATTTGTTCCAGTTTCACTGATATGAGATTGTTGACCTGTATGTCTCTTGCAAAGCAAATAAAATAACATTTCATATAGTTTTCCCCTGGCCCTGCATTTTAATTTTTTTCTTAACTATAACTTCTTTTTCCTGCCTTTTTTTTATTTTTATTTTTTTTTTATTTTTTTGTGGAAAAAGATGTATGTCTGTAAAGTATTCTTCCTGTTGGGAATTCTGGAGATCAGGTTTTCCCTGCCCTTCTTGTTAAGATGGAACTGAAAGAGCTATAATGTTAAAAGATTGCTTTGTAGAGGGAGATAGGCCACATATTAAACAAACAAACAAACAAACAAGTGGTAGAATGCATTTTCCAGAAAGTTTTCTGCAAGAATATTGGTTTCCCCCTCCCTTTGGAAGTAAGACCTCTGGAAAGAAGGAAAACAGTGAGAAGAGCTGGTCACAGGAAGACTAACTAGGAATGGCCCTAAGCTCACAGATTCCATATCTACCAAAAAATAACAAAAGAAAATGTTCACACAGACAAGTGAAAAAAGTTGAGGGGCTTTCAAGGGAAAGAACCACAGGATTCAGACAACTTTAACAAAGGGATTCATGGATTACTGCCTTGTCGTGACGAAGGGGCTTGCATAGCTCAACGAAGTTATGAGCTATGCCATGCAGAGCCATCCAAGATGGACAGATCACAGCAGACTGCTCTGACAAAACGTGATCCACTGGAGAAGGAAATGGCAATCCACTCCAATATCTTTGCCATGAAAACTCCATGGACAGTACCAAAAGGAAAAAAGATATGACACCGGAAGATGAGCCCCTCAGGTTGGAAGGTCTCCAATATGCTACTGGGGAAGAGAAGAGGGCTAGTACTAGTAGCGGCAGAAAGAGTGAAGCGACTGGGCCAAAGTTGAAAGGATGCTCTGCTGTGGATACATATGGTGGTGAAAGGAAAGTCCGATGCTGTAAAGATCTATTCTCCATAGGAACCTGGAATGTAAGATCCATGAATCAAGGCAAGCTGGACATGGTCAAACAAGAGATGACAAGACTGAACATCGACATCTTAGGAATCAGTGAACTAAAATAGACAGGAATGGGTGGATTTAATTAAGATGACCATCATGTATACTACTGAGGGCAAGAATCTCCCAGAAGAAATGGAGTTGGTTTCATAGTCAATAAAAGAGTAGGAAGAGCAATACTGGGACATAATCCCCAAAATGACAGAATGATCTCAGTTCGAATCCAAAGCAAACCATTCAATATCACAGTAGTCCAAGTCTATGCCCCAACCACTGGTGCTGAAGAGGATTAAATTGACCAGTTCTATGAAGCCCTACAGCACCTTATAGAATTAACACCAGAAAATGATGTCCTTACCCTCATGGGGGATGATAGCCAAACGATAGCCAGAATAATAGGCAAGTTTGGTCGTGGAGTACAAAATGAGGCAGGGCACAGGCTGGTAGAATTTTGTCAAGAGAATATGATGGTCATAGCAAACACTCTTTTCCAGCAAGCCAAGAGACAACTCTACATATGGACATCATCAGACGGTCAACACAGAAATCAGATTGACTATGTGCTCTGCAGCCAAAGATGGAGAAGTTCTATACAGTCAGTAAAAACAAGACCAGGAGCTGACTGTGGCTCACATCATGAGCTTCTCATTGCAAAATTTAGGCTTAAATTGAAGAAAGTAGGGAAAACCACTAGGCCACTCAGGTATGAACTAAATCATATCCCTGATGAATATACAGCAGAGGTGACAAATAGATTTTGTGGGAGGTGAAGTTCTGACCCCCAGGGGAAGGGTGCGCAACTTAGGTGTTCTCCTGGATGATCGGTTGTCTCTAGAAGAGCACCTGATGGCCGTCGCCAGGGGAGCATTTTATCAGGTTCGCCGGATGCGCCAGTTGCGCCCCTTTCTTGACCGGGACTCCCTATGCACGGTCACTCACGCCCTCATTACCTCTCGCTTGGACTATTGCAATGCTCTCTACATGGGGCTTCCCTTGAAGAGCACCAGGAGGCTCCAGCTAGTCCAGAATGGGGCTGCGCGGGTAATAGTGGGAGCACCGCGTTGCTCCCATATAACACCTATCCTGCGTGGCCTGCACTGGCTGCTGGTAGCCTTCCAGGTGCAATTCAAGGTGTTAGTACTCACCTTCAAAGCGCTCCATGGCTTAGGACCGGGCTATTTACGAGACTGCCTTCTGCCACCGATAGCCTCCCAACGACCTGTGCGCTCCCACAGAGTGGGCCTGCTCCGGGTGCCATCAGCCAAACAGTGTCGGCTGGTGGCCCCCAGGGGGAGAGCCTTCTCTGTGGCAGCACCAACCCTATGGAATGAGTTACCTCTGAGTCCTTCGGGAGAAGGGCGGTATAGAAATTTAATAAATAAATAAATAAATAAATAAATTTAAGGAATTAGATCTGATAGACAGAATGCCTGAAGATCTATGGATGGAGGTTTGCAACATTGTACATGAGGTAGCAACTAAAACCATCCCAAAGAAAAAGAAATGCAAGAAAGCAAAATGGCTGTCTGAGGAAGCTTTGCAAATGGAAGCGAAAGGCAGAATTCCAGAGAATAGCTAATCGAAGGCAGAAATTGAAGGCAGAATTCCAGAGAATAGCTAGAAGAGATAAGAATGCCTTCTTAAATGAACAGTGCAAAGAAATAGAAGAAAACAATAGAATAGGAAGGACCATAGATTTCTTTTCAAGAAAATTGGAGATATGAAGGGAATGTTTCATGCAAAGATGGGCATGATAAAGGACCAAAACGTCAGGGACCTAACAGAGGCAGAAAAGATTAAGAAGAGGTGGCAAAATTACACAGAAGACCTATACAAGAACGAGCTTAACGTCCCTGATAACCATGATGGAGTAGTCATTGACCTCAAGTCAGACATCCTACAATGTGAAGTCAAATGGGCCTTAGAAAATCTGAGCAACAACAAAGCTACTGGAGGAGACAGTATTCCAGCTGAGCTATTCAAAATCTTAAAAGACGACGCAGTAAAAGTGCTACACTCAATTTGCCAGCAAATTTGGAAAACTCAACAGTGGCGACAGGATTGGAAAAGGTCAGCTTACATTCCAATTTCAAAGAAAGGCAATGCTAAAGAATGTTCAAACTATCGCACCATTGCACTCATTTCACATGCAAGTAAGGTTATGCTTAAAATCATACAAACTAGGCTCCAGCAGTATGTGGATCGAGAACTACCAGAAGTGCAGGCAAGATTTTGAAGAGGCAGAGGACCTAGAAAACAAATCGCCAACGTATGCTGAATCATGGAGAAAGCTAGGGAGTTCCAGAAAAACATCTACTTCTGCTTCATTGACTATGCTAAAGCCTTTGATTGTGTGGATCACAACAAATTGTGGCAAGTTCTTAAAGAGATGGGAGTACCAGACCATCTTATTTGTCTCCTGAGAAACCTGTATGTGGGTCAAGAAGCAACAGTGAGAACTGGACGTGGAACCACTGATTGGTTCAAAATTGGGAAAGGAGTCCGACAAGGCTGTATACTATCACCCTGCCTATTTAACTTATATGCAGAACACATCATGAGAAAGGCGGGGCTAGATGAATCAAAAATTGGAATTAAGATTGCCGGGAGAAAAACAACCTCAGATATGCAGATGATACCACTTTAATGGCAGAAAATGAAGAGGAACTAAAGATGTGGGTGAAGAAAGAGAGTGCAAAAGTTGGCTTGAAACTCAACATTAAGAAAACTAAGATCATGGCATCTGGCCCTCTCAATTCCTGGCAAATAGATGGGGAAGAAATGGAGGTAGTGACAAATTTTATTTTCCTGGGCTCCAAGATCACCGCAGATGGGGACTGCAGTTAAGAAATTAAAAAAACGTTTGTTCCTGGGGAGGAAAGCTATGGCAAATCTAGACAGCAGACTAAAAAGCAGAGACATCACCCTGCCAATGAAAGTGCGTATAGTCAAGGCTATGGTTTTCCCAGTTGCAATGTATGGCTGTGAAAGTTGGACCATAAGAAAGGCTGAGTGCCAAAGAATTGAGGCCTTTGAACTCTGGTGCTGGAGGAGACTCCTGAGAGTCCCTTGGACTGCAAGGCGATCCAACTGGTCAGTCCTAGAGGAGATCAACCCTGACTGCTTTTTAGAAGGCCAGATCCTGAAGATGAAACTCAAATACTTTGGCCACCTAATGAGAAGGAAGGACTCACTGGAGAAGAGTCTAATGCTGGGAAACATTGAGGGCAAAATTTAAATGTTTTAATTCGGCCATTTGTATAATAAGTTTTTTAATTATGGTTTTATGTATATATTGCTGTTGTTTTTTATTATGGCTGTAAACCGACCTGAGTCCTTCGGGAGAAGGGCGGTATAAAAATTTAATAAATAAATAAATAAATAAAAGAAGAAGGGGATGACAGAGAATGAGGTGGCTGGATGGACTCACTGAAGCAGTAGGCATGAGCTTAAGTGGACTCCAGAGGTAGAGGACTGGAAGGCCTGGAGAAATGTTGTCCATGGGGTCGCGATGGGTCGGACACGACTTCGCAGCTAACAACAACCACCACAGGATTTAGACAACTAACAATAGGAAGGTAAAATCCCTTAGCTCTCTAATACAGGAAACATTGGAAGGACATTTCACAAGTACCTTTCAGGCAATTACAGGCAGTTACAGGAACAGCAGAAAGTGACTAAATGCTTTTCCCTAAACAAAGTTAACCTGTGGGCTCTATGAAGCTAATAACAAGCATAGAGTCAAAATTCTATTTTGCTTAGAAATGCACTTAGCTGATTAACATGGTTTGTTTGATCATTGTTTCCTAGATAAACAATAATTCCTAGATAAACAATAACCTGCCTTCCATTGAGGATCTGTATACTGCACGAATCAAGAAGAGGGCCGTGAAAATATTTGCAGATCACTCGCATCCTGGACATAAACTGTTTCAACTCCTACCTTCAAAACGACGCTATAGAGCACTGCACAACAGAACAACTAGACACAAGAACAGTTTTTTCCCGAAGGCCATCACTCTGCTAAACAAATAATTCCATCAACACTGTCAGACTATTTACTGAATCTGCACTACTATTAATCTTCTCATCGTTCCCATCACCAATCTCTTTCCACTTATGATTGTATGACTATAACTTGTTGCTAGGCAATCCTTATGATTTATATTGATATATTGACCATCAATTGTGTTGTAAATGTTGTACCTTGATGAACGTATCTTTTCTTTTATGTACACTGAGAGCATATGCACCAAGACAAATTCCTTGTGTGTCCAATCACACTTGGCCAATAAAATTCTATTCTATTCTATTCTAATTAGCAGCATTCACATAACAGCAATCCCATTGTTTATAAACCAGAATAATTTAAATTGCAAATAAATCACATTATGCCTTAGTCTGATGTGCATGTTCTGACAATAATTTAAACCCTTAGAAACAAATGGTAAAGAAATCGAGCAAGATTATGTTTTTCATTCCAGAACTACAAGAATAAGTAATAAGGCAATATATGCTGGCTCCTTCCAGTTATACTTGCTGAAAAATTGAGCATAGGAATAAAACAACATTGTAAACAAAAACCTCTCTTAGGAAATATCAGGAATACAGCTTTGTTCTCACTAAGTGAAAGAGCAAGTAGAATCTGTTATCAAAAGCATCTTCACTGTTTACATCAACAAAGAATATTTTCCCTTAGACACTGAAGCACTAAATCAACATAGGACCAAAGAAGTATTTAAAAAAACCATTCAATTTAATTAGCATCTCTTAGTCTGAAAATAAATAAGACAAAACCTGCATATATGGAAGCCAAGAAGAAAAGATACTTTTTTTTTTCCTAGAAAGGATTTTGTCTTCCTTTAAATAAAAATAATATTTATGGCCAATCTTTATGTAGACACAACTACTCTATCCACCCAATTATCAAAATCAAACAACAGGCTTTGTTTCGTAGCCATCCTACCAACACAAACTTAGCAAAAGCAAAACATATGTGCTGAAACACTGAAAACATCCATTTTGGTGGTTTTGCTATTCGATTAAAGCATCTTATACATCTTTACTCCTGATGGAAACAATTTCTGTTACTCATGAGCCTTGCAATTGGTCCTTATGTTTTGAATCTTGAATGATAGATCTCTTGGGAGTACTGATTCATTGCTGCTTGGACTATGAACTTCATGCTTTCATCTTCTGGATGTTTTATCTGGAACATCACCTAGGACTTAAATTAATTTGGTTTTTAACTTCTGGACCAACTTATTGATTACTCATTTAGGTGCCCCTCTGGCTACGATGGACTCATTCTGAAATTAAATTTAAGTCTATGCAATTGCAGCCGCCGTTCTCAACTTCTAACTTCGACTTTGGACCAGGTATAATGCAAGCATCAATACTACAAATGACCTGCAACGTTTTGCTCTTTAGGGGACTATTTACAAGGAATCAAACAGAAAAAAGAAGGGCCGGGATAGCTCAGGCAATAGAGAAGCCTGTTATTAGAACACAAAGCCTGCAATTACTGCAGGTTCGAGCCCGGCCCAAGGTTGACTCAGCCTTCCACCCTTTATAAGGTAGGTAAAATGAGGACCCAGATTGTTGGGGGGGCAATAAGTTGACTTTGTAAATATACAAATAGAATGAGACTATTGCCTTATACATTGTAAGCCGCCCTGAGTCTTCGGAGAAGGGCGGGGTATAAATGTAAACAAAACAAAAAACAAAAAAACAAAAACTAGTGGAAATAGCATATTCAGCTTAAGCTGCAGAGAGCTGCAGTGCAATATAATTTAGGTAAAGAAGTAAAGGCATAAAGGATTATTATCTGCCCCTGGCTAAATCTGGGTAGCCTAAAATTTTCCATATAACAAACCAATCTGCATGCAGAAAGCCTCAGCTTAGTGACATCTTTTACATACAAAAAATATTTGTTATTTGTGCCAGCCAGACTCACTGTGAGATGGACAGCTATATAAATTGCTTTGTAAGATTATTATCAACAGCAACAATAAAGAATATGAAGTTCAAAAATGCACGTCTCCACAAAAATAGCACCGACTAAGAGGGCAAATTAGCAGTTTAGATTCATTGACTCAACAAATTATTCTTAAATTCTATGCATATGCAAGACTATTTTACTATATAGGTTAGTTCATTTAATGAAAAGCTCTTCAGCCAAAATGACTGAGAAATCTGTGTAACATTCATAAAAATCTGACTGCTGCTAAGTTTGCTTTTCAATAAGATTTCTTCTTGCTGTGTTTTCAAGACTGAAAGCTGCTTCTGCAGCTTTATTATGTAGGCTTGCCTCCTCTAATTTTCATGCAAATCAGAGGGAGTGACTAGTTCTATTCCCAGATAAGTGAAACTTAATTAGACCCCAGAAATGACCTTACAAAACTTCTGTTTATGTTTTCTCTTGTTCATTCAACATCATCTCTGCATATATTCTATTAACTGTAGTGTGGAAACATTTGCTAAATGCAATAGCAGCTGCCTATTGAATGAGGGAATTCATGACAAACTGCAAGTTTATATATTTGAAGCTTGCAAATATCTACATCTGTGCATCTGTGAGAAGATGCGCATGTTTCGGTTTCTGTCCAATTAATCTCTGTCAACATTAGAACACTAGCAAAATGCATTTGCCATACCCCAAGGCAAAGCAAATAAAACAAAAGAATAAAATCTTTGTGTTAAGGAAAGGCCAGGGTTGTTAAACCAACAAAGGCAGGAAAATGAAATTGTTATCAAAAACACTCCCCCTCACCTCTTTTTAATAAAGATTTTCCTTATCTTCCCTGATACCTCAGGATATTATTCTCAGCGGAGCGTTTGGATTTAAAAAAAAATCTTTTCCACGTCTTTTTAAAATTTTTGTTGGCAATGAAACTGTTGTGTCCCACTTCTCCTCTGATGGCCAGGTCAGGGAAGTCTGTATCAAGCGTGGCCACAGAGCCTCTGCAGCTTTGCCAAAGTTCTCAGGGCAGGCAGGAGTCCAAGATGTGACTTCAGCAATCCAAATTAGACTTTGCCTGACTCAAAGAATGCCAGAAAGCAGATCCTTTATATAGGCCATGAGGTGTGGCTCCATGAATCCAGGCCTGCCCCTCCCTTCCTTTTGCTGACGTCGCCTCTCCATTCTCTGGAAGCGTGGATCTATCTACCCTCCAGCTGTCGGCAATTCCAGCTCGTGACTGGCTTCAGGTTCTTCATGTTCACATGCTGTGTGTGTGGGGGATTATTTGCTTGGTTTGTCCGGGCATGGTGCCAGGACGGAGGCCGGAGGCATGCCAGGCCCTTCGTCTGCATTATCAGTCTCTGGCTGAGATAACAGGAGATGAGAGGGGCCCGGCTGCAGAGAGGGGGGTGGGCGAGACACAACAGAGACAAAACAAAGCCAAACCTGGGATGTGTATAAACCAGTGGTGAAATCCAAATATTTTTACTACCGGTTCTGTGGGTGTGGCTTGGTGGGCTTGACAGGGGAAGGATACTGCAAAATCCCCATTTCCACCCCATTTTGGGGCCAGCCAGAAGAGGTATTTGCTGGTTCTCTGAATGGCTCAAAATTTCCGCTACTGGTTCTCCAGAACCTGCTGGATTTCACCCCTGGTATAAACCATTTTTCCACTGTAGCTTAGACTGTAGACTTTAACAAAAAAATGAGGCAATTTCTAACCTTTGTAACTACAAAGACATGTTTGAACATAGGTGGGTCATCTGATGCTTCTCAGGTTCTGTTGTGGCCTGCTGGTAGCCAGAAGAACTGGCAGCAGAATCAGACAGTGATGAGGTTGGGGAGGGACTTGGACCAGTCCTAGGGGCTGGGGAAAGCTCAGACGAGGGCTCTGTATCAGAGGCAGAGAAGGAGATAGAGAGCAGCGAGTCAGAGGAACAGCTGGAGCCCGTTCCCAGTGTGCGCATGCCCAGAGCTGCCAGAAGACAAGAACAATTAAGAAAGCAGGGTCAACTCATGAGTAAGGCCACACCTTGGAGATAATTGGTCCCTCCCATAGGAAAGAAAAGAGGAGCAAACAGGGAGTGGGCTTTTGCAGGAAACAATTCGTTCGTTCCGTGACTCTGAGAGACTCTGTGCCAAGTTTTGCCTTATACTACAGTTGGAAACAATTTACGTGGCAGCTTGCCAAACGAAGTAAGGTGTGTTGAGAAATATTCCTTTGAAAAACTGTTTGGACAAAACTTGCTGACTGTGAATGAACGTAATTCACAATCGTGTAAATAAAAGAGGTTTTGCTGGGACCAATTCCTGCCTCCTGCTTGTTAAGGGAGCCTAGGTCAGAACAGGGTCATGATGCCCACAATACTTTTACTAGTATCTCACAGATTTTATTTATAATGTGTCTTCTCTTTTTAACTGCCAAGCAAAGTACCAACCCTCAGGACTGGCATGGGGCCAACTAAGCCTTTACAAGATTGCTTAGTAAATAAACATGGCAGACATCTACAGCTCGGTGCTTTGGTTGGCAAAGCACCACTTCTATAAAAGAAAAAGGTAAACCTAGGCCACCAAACATTCTGGAGACTTTGGAAGAGTGATGTGACTGACCAATTTGTCCTCTGGTCATTAGGTGCTCATCTGCTCCTTGAGCAGGCTTTTTGTGACTGATTCCACAAAATAGCCTCTTAATCTGAAACGTATCCAGTGCTCCAAAAGAATAGGAATACTTTTGCTCTCTTCAAAAAACCAGTCTCCCAGATCTTCATCAACACCTACTGGAGAAATACTTCCCTATCACTGACATGTTTGACCAATTTAGTGAAGGACTCAGCATGTTGGATGACATACGCAGGCATAATTTTTTACTGTTAGGGATGGAGAGACTGAGTGCCAGAATGTGAGCACAATTCTGAAGATAGATTATGCTGCTGTCAGCAAGAATTGTGCTGTGAGAATCAATGCCCTCCCTAAAACTGCACAAAAACATGATGGCCACACAAAAACAGACAAAATGCTCCTCTATTGCTTGTAGAATACTTTGCAGAAGGACTGAGGAGGGGGATGGATAACTGAAATAAAGTGACCATTTTGCTCATCTCCAAATTTAATTCAACAGGCAACCATTATAACAAATCTAAGTGGGAATATCCAAGGACAATCTTTGCATGTTTGTAGGTACAAAAATATGCCTGTATCTGGATGTCAGTGTGCATTCTTTAATATTCTATTCCTATGGTTTCCTATTGCCAGGACCAAGAAACCATCACTACAAAACATATGGTATACCAGAGCAAGCTTCCATTCAAAGATCTCATTCAAAGCCCTCTTGGGGATAAGCAGATAATTGCACATCTGGCTGAATCATAGTTTGCCCACCTACACATCCATAGCATGCTGTCCTTTCATACAACAAACTCTGCAAAGGACATCATTTTAAATTCAGCCTTTTACAATGGCCACAAAGATACTTCTGTAAATATCATATTTTTCCTATCCAGAACAAGACATCACAAAGAATCAAACTGTGCAAGACACTGTCAGAATATCAAATCCATACTGTGTTTCTGAAAAGACCTAGGAGCAAAGGAAGAATTGAAGTTTGAAAATTAAAAGAAGAATTAAGGCTTGTGCCTGGTAAACAGCCAAAGACAAATTTCTCAGTCTTGCATACTGTAAGGTAAAGATAAAGGTTCCCCTCACACATACGTGCTAGTCATTCCTGACTCATCTCCAGTGCTCATCTCTGTTTCAAAGCCAGTGCTCATCTCCGGTGGTCATCTGCGTTGAAACGGTGCTCATCTCTGTTTCAAAGCCGAAGAGCCAGCGCTGTCCGAAGACATCTCCGTGATCATGTGGCTGGCATGACTCAACGCCAAAGGCGCATGGAACGCTGTTACCTTCCCACCAAAGGTGGTCCCTATTTTTTCTACTTGCATTTTTACATGCTTTCGAAACTGCTAGGTTGGCAGAAGCTGGGACAAGTAATGGGAGCTCACCCCGTTACACGGCAGCACTAGGGATTCGAACTGCTAAGCTGCCGATCTTTTGATCGACAAGCTCAACGTCCTAGCCCCTGAGCCACCACATCCCTTGCATACTGTAACCACCATAAATTCAAGATTTAGCCTGGACTTCCAACTCCAGTCATCTTTTTTTGCAAGTAGGCTGAAGCAGAAGAAGTACTACTGGTCAAAAAAGGAAAGATGGTGGCCATAACTATATGATTGAAACCCTGCCCCTTTTAATATGTGCTACGTATGTGATGCACATGTTTAGGGCTTCAATCACAGCCTGAGAGTTGTGGCTGACTCGACTTTTCTGAACCGCTCGCCCTCCTCTATGGACCCTCTGAGTCCAAGATCTTCTTTTCATAATAGCCATCTACTTTATTGTTAGATCAGGATGGATAACGTAGCACTAGCAATAGCACTTAAGATTTATATACCACTTCACAGTGCTTTAAAGCCCTCTCTAAGTGATTTACAGAGTCAGCATCTTGCCCCCAACAATCTGGGTCTTCATTTTACCAACCTCAGAAGGATGGAAGGTTGAGTCAACCTTGAGCCAGTGAGACTCAAACTGCTAAACTGCTGGCAGTTGGCAGTCAGCTGAATTAGCTTGCAATACTGCAGTACCGCATTCTAACCACTGTGCCACCATGGCTGTTTTACACCTCTTAACTGACCTATTTTTGAGGTACATGAAGATTATCCCCAAGCAGCATCACTAAAATTCTACATGAAACAGCAGAATAACAAGGTCCTCATTTGGGGCTGATGTTTGTAAAATAGGTTTTTAAAATGTCCACCATAGGCACATAATCTATTAAACTAAAACAAGAATAACAAAAACTGAAGGGAAATTTAAAATACCGAGTCTTCGCCTAATGATGATGTCTATGGATATATCATTGGTTCAGGTTTTCTTAGGCCTCACAGCCGGGAGAACTTGACTTGACCTTTTTCAGTGCTACATGACAGACATGATTTATAGTACCCATAGCATTGCTCCTTAAGTTAAGTTTTGCTTTCCCTGAGTTAGATTTCTAGTTTTGCTTTCCCTGAGTTAGATTTCTAGTTTTGCTTTCCCTGAGTTAGATTTCTAGTTTTGCTTTCCCTGAGTTAGGTTTCTATTCAGGTAAAATGTATGATTTCTTGTAAACCACGTGGTATTTTGCTAATACGTATACACTAAACGCTCGCTGATTGGTAACTTTCTATATGCTACTTCCCTCCTTGCTGTAGTTACCCCTCCCTGCTAAAACTGCATAATAAAAGAGACTGTTGCGATCTAAAGGGGCCAGAACACAACAATCCCCCTTTCGTGCTCTCTCATCTTGAAAAACTCCTGGTGTGGTGTCTTTTATTCGACTTCTTTTGTCCTTGCAAGGACCTCCTAAATTGTCTCAGCGAGGGCTGAGACTCGTTCCTGCAGGAACCCAGGACAACATCAACAGGGAACCTAGGACAACAAATACGTGTTGCAGACCAGCAGCAACATCTGGGGGCTCGTCCTGTCCTGTTGAGTTGTCCAGAGGCGCGATCGTTGTCTAGCGGTGCGTCACCTTCACCCTCATTGCTTACCCGTCGGGACGCGACACGTGCACACGTAAGTAATGGGCTCCTCGAACTCGAAAGTCTCATCATTGCATAGGAATGAGCTTTACTCTCTGGTGAAGAAGGCTAATTGTTTGCAAAAAGTTAATGGCACCACTGTCTATCCTCTTTCTAAGAAATCTCTTACCTCTTTTCTTTCCTATGTTCATGAAAAGTGCCCTGCCTACCCGGAGGAAGGTACTCTTAAGAAGGCTACCTGGACGCGCTTGGGAAAATTCCTCCATGACCACCCTCGAGCTCCGCCTGATATTCTAGTGACTTGGCGGGCCATTACGGCTGCTCTTGGCACCCTCTATCCTAATTCTCCTTCTACTGATTCGGCTGCTCCGCTCTCTTCTACTACGGACGAATCCCTGCCACAGGTCTCTCCACCTCCGTATGAATCTCCTTCTGTCTCTGTAGCTGCCTCTGCTCCCCCTGCAGACACAGCTCTTTCTGCTCCTGCAGCGTCTCCCCCTCCGCCGGAGGATACAGACACGGCTGCAGGCACTCTTTCTGCCTTGGTTGCCTTTTCTTCTCTTTCTCTAAGAACTGAACCCCCGATATCGGCTTACCCTTTAAACCTCAATCCAGCGGGAGGGGGACAGCCGATACACGAGAACATCAATGTACGGGTGCTTAAAAATTTAAAAGAAGCTGTTACTTCCTACGGCATTCACTCTCCGTATGTAATGGGATTGCTTGATTCCTTAATAGATACCAATATTGTAATGTTACTGTATGATTGGAAGTCCTTATTTTCCATGTTATTAACACCTGCTCAATTTGTTATCTGGTCTTCTGAGTATAATAAATTGGTAGATGCTGAGATCATGCGAGGCTTGCCTCAAGCAGTCTTGGCTGATCATATAAAAGGAACTGGACCTTTCACAACCTTGGTCCAGCAGCAAAATTGCCCGCGCCGTGCCTTTGCGATCATTCGCCTTTGTGCCATGGGTGCCTTGAAACAGGTAGATGATGCGGATGGCAAGGCTTCTCAAACTTTCCTAAAAGTTATTCAGGAACCCTCTGAGCCTTATGCCACGTTTATAAACCGCCTTCAAACGGCTCTTGAAAGGCAAATTCAAAATCACACTGCCCACGACGAACTTTTGATAAAATTGGCTTTTGAAAATGCTAATGAAGATTGTAAAAAAGTACTTCAGCCCTTGACTGGAAAACCAGGTGTTACTCTTGCTGAGTTTTTGCAGGCTTGCCGTGTGGTGGGAACCACTTCTCATAAAATGTCTGCTCTTGCAGCCGCTATAACTCCTTCTATCCCTCCCTCTAATACTCAAGCTTTTCCTGTTGTCAAGCATGGCAATTGTTTTAATTGTGGGAAGCCTGGTCATTATAAGAGTCAATGTCGTTTGCCCGGAGGTGGAGGAGCTCCACGCGGGAGCGCTCGGGGTCCTCCCCCACAACCTACTAATGATAAGCCAAAAACTATTTGCCCGCGCTGCCGTAAAGGCTTTCATTGGGCTCGCAATTGTCCTCAGAATCCTTCTCAAGCTGCGCAGGGAAACTAATTCTGGGGCGTTCAGCCAGCCCCACTTCAAAGGCTGACTTGCAAGCTGTTTCTACTAATCCATCTCTTGCTTTTCCTGTTCGTCTAGCAGTAGATTTTGTATATGATGATCCTGGCTCTGTCTTCACCATGCCCTTGAAAGTTCTTCTTCAGAATCCCATTCCCCCTGATGTTCCTCTTCTCTTATTTCCTAATTCCTCTCTTACTCTTGAAGGAGTCATAGCTGCACCTTTTCTGCATAATTCAGACTCTTTAAAAAACATTTCTCTGGCTGCGATCGGTGATCGCTGCTTTTCTCTGAAGGCTGAAACTGTTGTTGCTACTCTCATTCTCTTGCCTCCCCCTGATCATCCTTCTCTCTTTGCTCTCCAGCAGCCTGTGCAAAACGCCAAGCCAATAATTTCCATTCTTCTCAACGGCCGCACCTTCTCAGGTCTTATTGACACGGGAGCGGATGTTTCGGTGATTCGCACAGCTGAATGGCCCTCTTCCTGGCCTCTTTCTGACGCTTCTACTGTTCAAGGTGTGGGAGGTGCTCAGGCTGCTAAGGTTAGCACATCTTGGTTGACTGCATCTACCCCTCACTCCTCTATCACTGCTTTCCTTCGACCTTTCATTCTGCCCTTACATACTAATCTGTGGGGACGGGATCTCTTGTCTCAACTGCATGCTACTTTAAATATCCCTTAATTTCATATGATGTCTTCTCTTCCTTTATCTCTTGTTTTGAAATCTCCTATCCCTGTGTGGGTGAATCAATGGCCTATGTCACAGGAAAAGGTTACAGTCCTGCAGGACTTAGTGGCTCAGCAACTACAGGAAGGACATCTCGAATTCTCAACTAGCCCTTATAATACTCCTGTCTTTGTAATCAAAAAGAAAAGTGGGAAACACCGCCTCCTGCAGGATTTGAGAAAAATTAACGCCATAATTCAGCCTATGGGACCTCTACAATGTGGCCTTCCCAACCCAAACTTGATTCCTCACAATTATGACTTGGTAGTAATAGATTTAAAGGATTGTTTCTTTTCTATTCCTTTGGCTCCTGCTGACAGAATTCTTTTTGCATTCACCATTCCTCAATTTAACAATTCAAGGCCTACTACTAGATATCAATGGAAGACCCTTCCTCAAGGAATGATCAATAGTCCCACGATTTGCCAAAATTATGTTGATAAGGCCCTACAGCCTTATCGTGATGCACATCCTACCTTTTTGGTTTATCATTACATGGATGATATATTAATTGCAGCAGATGGTCCAAAAGGCACTGTTTCTCAAACTCTTACTTTTCTGTATACTATTTTGGCTCAATCTGGTCTTCATGTTGCTCCTGACAAAATTCAAACGCAGTATCCTATGCAGTATTTGGGTCATAAGCTCATGGCATCTGCTGCCATGCCTGTTCTCCCTACATTACATCTTCCAGAAAAAACCACACTTGTTCAACTCCAACAATATCTGGGAACTCTTAATTGGGCCAGACCTTATCTGTCAATTTCAACTCATATTCTATCTCCTCTTTTTTCTGCTCTGATTGGCCTTAAACATCCATCAGACACTGTTGTTCTCACACAAGATCAAAAGACTGCTTTGTCTTTAGTTAATACTGCTCTCACCCGGAGATGGGTCGACAGAGCTTTGCCTAATGAGCCTCTTTTGTTTGCTATTCTACCTACTCCTTCTCTCTTAACTGCTCTCATTTTCCAATTGACTGATGGAAAGAAAATGCATATTTTGGAGTGGATACATTTGGCACACACTCCTAAGGCCTCAATTACCACCAAAGCCTTACAAATGGCTCTTCTCTTGGACAAGGGGAGGAGACGTACACGGGCTCTCATGGGTATAGAATTTAGTACTCTGTATGTACCTTTTAAATTAAGTCAATGGGAATCTTTGTTTCAAACATCAGATGCATTGCAAAATGCCTTGGAGGATTGGAATGGTATTCTCTCATGCCATCTTCCTCCAGATCCTCGATTACAAATTTTAAAAACTGTTCCCATTCTTTTTTCAACTCCTGTAAGTTCCTCTCCCATCAAAGATGCCCTCACTGTGTTCACAGATGGCTCAAAATCCATAGGTGCCTGTGTATGGCAGGAAAAAGGACAGGACAATTGGCAGACTCGTACTACTTCAGCTCAGTCTTCTGCCCAACAAGCAGAATTGTCTGCCTTCAATCTTGCTCTTTCAATGTTTCCCAATCAGCCCCTTAATATTATCACAGATAGTTTGTATGTTTCACATTTGATCTCCTGTATATACGATGCTTACATTTCTCCCTCAACCCCTGTCCCTTTAATGAGATTTTTTTTACAGCTCCAGGAATTGTTACATCTCCGTGCTTATCCGCTGTTTGTAGCACATATTAGAAGTCATCAACATCTTCCTGGATTTTTATCAGAAGGAAATCATATGGCAGATGAGGCGTGTAAAACCAACCCGTCCTCCTGTCTGTATACCTTAACAACAGGAGAAAGCCATGACTATTTTCATCAGAACAAAAAGGCTCTTGTCAAGCAGTTTGGTATTACCCATCAAGAAGCCACTGCCATAATTCAGCAATGTCCAACATGCAGTCTACAGTCATTCGCAATCCCACAAGGGGTCAACCCCAGGGGTACTAGTGCTTGTGAGACATGGCAAATGGATGTAACTCAATATCCATCCTTTAACCCTTGGAAATACATTCATGTTTGCATTGATACATATTCAGGTTTCATCATGGCAACCTTGCAAAGGGGTGAAACCGCAAAACAAGTTATTAATCATTGTATTCGGACTTTCGTAACGTTGGGATGTCCAAAAACTCTAAAAACTGACAATGGACCAGCCTATACGAGCTCTGCCTTTGCACAATTTTGCCATCGCTGGTCAATAATCCATAAATTCGGCATTCCTTTCAATAGCCAGGGCCAGGCCATTACTCTTAAACAGGCCTTGGACAGACACTTGGGGTCAAAAGGCATCAGCCCCCCGACACTCCCGGCGTTGCAAAATGTATTAAATGTTTGCTTGTATTCATTGAATTTTCTTAATCTAACCGGATCTCCTGCCTCCACTGCTGCCTCGAGACATTTTTCCGCTCCTCCCCTCCCCTCTTCTCGTCCTCTGGTATATTATAGGCATCTTCCGGATCCAGCTTGGAAAGGTCCAGCTCAATTGATTACCTGGGGAAAAGGCTACGCTGCAGTTCAATTGCCTGATCGAGTCCTGTGGGTTCCGGCTCGCTGTGTTCGCCCCTGTCATCTCAATCAACGAAAAAAGAAAGATGAAGATCCTCCTGATCCTATCCCTGATCTCTCTTGCCTCTTCTGTCTCTAATGCCTCTTCCTCTCTTCCTAAATGTACATGAAAATTTCCCTTCTCTCTGCTACCCATTTTTCCCCTGGCGTATCTCGCTCCTTGCCCTCTTCCCACGTTTCTACCCCTGCAGCTCTCCGTTCGCAGCGCTCCTTATCCGGAGCACAGCAGAACCTGCATCGTCCCGCAAATTATACTTGGACTATTTTGGACTTCCAAGGAAGCGTCCTTCATTCCATCTCTAATCGAACTCTGTGGCCTTGGTTTCCTGCACTCTACTTTGACTTTGCTGAAATGCTGGTCGGCACCCATGGATTTAAACATAAAACAAAATGTGATCCTTCCCCTCGGGACGTCTGGAAAATTGGTCCAGGCCTGTATATCTGCCCAGGACATCTTACTGATCTCTCCCACCTAGATAAATGTGGGACCATCTCTGATTGGTACTGTAAGTCCTGGCAATGTGTGTCAACCGGAAAGATTTGGTGGACTGCTCCCTATACTACTGACTATATCAAAGCTATACTAGGCCCTGATAACAATTTGCCTTGGAATTCCTGCACCAATTGGGCCTGCTGCGGCGTTCGCCTCAATCCTATGACTGTTACTTTTACATCTCATGGAAGGAGTCTTCCGATTACTGAATGGCTTAAAGGGAAAAGATGGGGGGGAAGGTCGAACGATAATTCCGGATACAGACATCCAGGAAATATATTCATAATTCGTCTTACCATGTCCTTAGAAACATCCCCACCTGTGGGCCCAAACAAACAAGTCAACTCGCCCTTTTTACAGCCCTTGATTAAAAGCAACAATCCATTGGTGTCCTTGGTCTCCTCTGCGCATGATGCCCTTGTGGCAGCCCGTACTTTTCCTAACAATGATAGTAGGTGTTGGCTGTGTCTGTCTTCTCAACCCCCTTTTTATGAGGCCATAGGTTCCGCCTTACCTTTTGCCAATAGCACCTCAGATACCGGTTGCAGGTGGTCTAACTCTTCTATAACGGTATCCTCAATTGAAGGTCAAGGTTGTTGCCTTGGGTATGTACCCTCTAACTTTTCTCACTATTGTATCAATGCCTCCTCGGATGCCTATACTTCCTGCACAATATACTTGTCCAAAGAAAGGCTAGGACTTGACACTGGAGGGTGGACTATAATACACACTACTCTATCAACTGCAGATCTTTCCAAACGTTTAAACAGTCAGTTTTTTATTCCTTCCAATGGCTCTATTTGGGCCTGCTCTACGGGTGCTACTGCGTGTGTCAGTGGAGACATTTTACACACAAAACACGCTTTTTGCATTCAGGTTTATCTTCTCCCTAAAATGTCTGTTTTTTCCAATAATGAGTTCTTTTCTCGCATGGAAACACCCCAATACCTTCCACGAACTAAACGGGAGGTTACTACTATGACTTTGGCCCTTCTCCTGGGCCTAGGAGCCACTGGTGCTGCAACTGGAATCGCAGGAATGGTTGTGGCTGACAAAAACATCCGCAGGCTCAGTATTGAAATAGATGCTGATCTCAAACGCATTGAGCAATCTATGGTTGCCCTCCAAAATTCCCTGACCTCTCTCTCCGAAGTTGTGTTACAAAATAGAAGGGGTTTGGACTTGCTATTCTTAAAACAGGGCGGTCTGTGTGTAGCTTTGAAAGAAGAATGTTGTTTTTACACTGAAAGTTCTGGTGTTGTGCTTGACTCTATGGCAGAATTAAACACCCGATTGAAAGATAGGGAAAAAGAGCGTTCTCAATCCCACACGTGGTATCAGGGAATGTTCAATCTCTCTCCCTGGTTGACCACCCTCCTCTCTGCCCTAGCTGGTCCTCTGATTTTGTTGCTCCTTGCATGTACAATTGGCCCATGTGTCATGGGGAGAGTTCTAGCATTCTTGAAACAACGACTAAACAGTATTGGAGATGATGTCCTCTTACTAAAGCACACTGTTGAAAATGAATATAAACAACCTCTTTTAGAATTAGCCTCTGAGACTGATGAAGACTCTGAATCGGGAACCATTCCTTTGGAAAAGCGTACTGGCTCCCTGCGGGCTCTCCCGGAGGGGGGATCCACTGGGGATGTCATAGCTTTAGAAGAATATTACCCATCTTAAAAAATAAAAACAGAGGACATATGGATATATCATTGGTTCAGGTTTTCTTAGGCCTCACAGCCGGGAGAACTTGACTTGACCTTTTTCAGTGCTACATGACAGACATGATTTATAGTACCCATAGCATTGCTCCTTAAGTTAAGTTTTGCTTTCCCTGAGTTAGATTTCTAGTTTTGCTTTCCCTGAGTTAGATTTCTAGTTTTGCTTTCCCTGAGTTAGGTTTCTATTCAGGTAAAATGTATGATTTCTTGTAAACCACGTGGTATTTTGCTAATACGTATACACTAAACGCTCGCTGATTGGTAACTTTCTATATGCTACTTCCCTCCTTGCTGTAGTTACCCCTCCCTGCTAAAACTGCATAATAAAAGAGACTGTTGCGATCTAAAGGGGCCAGAACACAACAACCCCCCTTTCGTGCTCTCTCATCTTGAAAAACTCCTGGTGTGGTGTCTTTTATTCGACTTCTTTTGTCCTTGCGAGGACCTCCTAAATTGTCTCAGTGAGGGCTGAGACTCGTTCCTGCGGGAACCCAGGACAACATCAACAGGGAACCTAGGACAACAAATACGTGTTGCAGACCAGCAGCAACAGATGTCACTGTCTTGCTCTCAGTCATCCCTGGCTGAGAGTGGCAAATGTTCCAGCAGCTGCTATTTTGCAGAACATGGCTTCTGAAAGTTGTTCCAGAGCCTTTACTAGTGATGGGCATAAGAGATATATTTTGTATTTTTTGTGTATAATGTGTGTCTGTATTATATACATATGTTATTGGCTTACATACATGCACTGGAAAGCACAGGGCGAACTACATGCACTTTGTTCTGGGTCATATGACTCAAAAGAATGGGACTTAGGATGGGATTCCTGGGATGAGTCATAATACAGGGTCTGACTCTTATCTGGAATCTGACAATGTTGCTTGTGTACATGTATGAGAAACCTTGAAACAGAACAGATAAACCTCCATGTGGCCTTGAAGACTCTCAGAAGGATGCTAATGACCAGATGGTTGCAAGGAATATAAATCTTTCCATTCTCCACCATTCAGTCAGAAAAGAAGCTTCTTGGATGAGAAGCAAAATGTCTTCAAAGAGAAACAAAGAGTCCAGTAGCCTTTTGAAAAAGCACCTTTGGGACAACCATGACCTGGATGATGGAGAATCTCCATAAACACTTGAAACAGGACCATTCCAACTTGCTGTTTAACTTCTTTACCCAAAAAAGATGCATTGAAGGATTCTTTTCTGGAATGTTTTTCTCTTCAGATTACTGATTGACAGATTGACAGATTAACAGAGTTGGAAGGGACCTAATAGGTCATCTAGTCCAACCAGGAGACCCTACACCATTTCTGACAAATGGCAGGCCAATCTTTTCTTGAAAGTCTCAAGTGATGAAGCTTCCATATCTTCCGAAGGCAACTTCTGTTCCATTGGTTGATAGTTCTCACTGTCAGAAAGTTCCTCCTCATTTCTAGGTTGAGTCTCTCCTTGGTTAGTTTCCATCATTACTATTGGATCTACTCCATTTCTGATCTTTAGCTTTCTTTTGCTAGCTTATCCTGTCATACCCAAGTTGATCCCATTCTATTCTATTTTTGGAAAGCTGTCCTGCTGATGAACAGTGGGAATCTGGCCTTCTTACCATAATTTCTTTCCAACCTTCCATTTGATTGGAAAGAAAGAAAAAAATCATTTAAAAAAAAAAATCCACAGAGCAAATATGAGTGAAGAATAGAGAGGGCCCAAGAGATTTTAGGAGCAAGTGATAATTTGGATTAGATTAGACCTGTGAAAGATGAGGACGATAACTGGGACAATTGTGCTTAAAGCTATTTAAAACAACCTCTCGAGACTCTGTGTTACTTCCATCTAGAATCATATTGCATTTAAGGAAATCTAAGTGTCCAGGCAAGTGGATACATTGATTAACATTAATGTTCTATATGAAAAAAAATCATAATTTGTCAAGGGAAAAGAAACCGATGGTGCCAGAATGATACTAGTTAAGAAAGCATTATAAAGTTGAGTAGATCCAGGCGCAAAGCTCTATTCAGTTGTAAAGATGAATGATGTCTAGCTCATCACTAACTTGTCAGCCAGACTATCATTTCATATGATTGTTGAGTAACAATACATTAAATCCAATCATTTAATTTTAGTCAATGACTAAATCATGCATTTGCACAAATGAGATAACATAAATTAGCATAAAATAACCTCAAGTCTAGGAATCAAAGAACAAATTTATCCCAGACAAACAATTAAATTAAATGAGAGATCAAGAGACAGCATGTTTTGCTTCCTATACCACCTTCTCTGCCACTCCCACCTTTTCTCTGGGTCTGATTTAACAAGCAGAAATAATACACTAGATTTATTGAATCCAATCTTCTGTATCTGCTCCCAAGCCAGGTCACTGGATTTTCAGTCACTCTGGCCTCTGGATGCTACTGCTGAACAGCAGGCCAATATATAATAAAGCTACTCTCAAACATGGTTTAATTATAGAGAAGGCAGGCAATCTAGTATGTTTAGTTGAGACCTGGATGGGGATTCCCTCTTAGACATGTGACCATCTGGGTGTCATGTTTGGCACTGACTTATAAGCACAAAGAAAGATGAAGTGAGGTGAGGTGGGGTTGGGTGGCATTTGATATCTGGGAGGCCTTGATGGCTTTCAGAGTCTCTGTTCCACATCAAGAAAAAGGAAAACCAAGGCAGGAAAGTGTGGGGGGGGGTGAGCGAAAGAAAAGCTGAATCAAGATGATCCTAACTGTGCAGATAATTTGCAAGTCTCAGCTATATATATATTTTTTTAATTTGCATTTATATCCCGCCCTTCTCCGAAGACTCAGGGTGGCTTACACTATGTTAGCAATAGTCTTCATTCTATTTGTATATTTATATACAAAGTCAACTTATTGCCCCCAACAATCTGGGTCCTCAATTTACCTACTTTATAAAGGATGGAAGGCTGAGTCAACCTTGGGCCTGGTGGGACTAGAACCTGCAGTAATTGCAGACAGCTGCTGTTAATAACAGACTGCATTAGTAGTCTAAGCCACAGAGGCCCCATATTGTATGTTGAAACTGGGAAACAAAACTATAGTCTGCCAAAAGACTACATAAGACACTGTGTAGTCTCCAAATGAAGGATGAAGACGGCCAGTTCAGAATGTGTTGTGGGAAATATCATGGTTACCCTGGAAGGACAGTAAAATTTGGGCATTGAGGGCATGCCAAAAACCAGGGGTGAAATCCAGCAGATTCTGACAGGTTCTGGAGAACCAGTAGTGAAAATTTTGAGTAGTTTGGAGAACCAGCAAATACCACCTCTGGTTGGCCCCAGAGTGGGGTGGGAGTGGAGATTTTGCAATATCCTTCCCCTAGAGTGGGGTGGGAATGGAGATTTTGCAGTATCCTTCCCCTGCCATGCCCACCATTAAAATGAAATTGCTCTGCAGTCATATATTTATCAACTTTATTCAAAAGAGCAAAATACATTCTTGGTAGCTTCTCACCCCCAAACATCATACCAATGTCATTGTCCATGAACCACTAAGATTGGCTTTCATCTATACCTGTTCAGACACCAGAAAATAGTTATAATGTTGATAATATCATATGATAAAACAGTCTAATTCTTTGGCTAGCAAAAGCAAATTTCATGGGGGGGGGGAAGCCCTTATGCTTCCATTTTTACAGTGCATTTCTGATGAACATTGATATTTTAATTATTAAGAAAAAAGGACAGAAATTCCACAGCATGAAGAGAACAGTACTAGCTATGAGCTGTGCAGATAAAGGCAAATTAAGATGCCTTATAAGAACCTAGATCCCAATCAGTTCATTACAATGGATTTTCTAATAATGTTAGTTCTCCTTGGATCACTACAAGTAGGAGCATGGAAGACTCAAACAACATTTGCTTCTTCTAGTTACTGCATTGTCTCATTCCCCTCCCCGCCCACAAGGAATCAGGAAACATTCAACAGCCTCCAAACCGTCAGCCTTAAGCATTGAGTTTTTAAGTAAATTCCTTAGGCTGATGCAATAAACAACTAAAGTTGATAATAATAATAATAATAATAATAATAATAATAATAATAATAATAATAATAATAATAATAATAATAATAATAATAATAATAATAATTTGTTATTGTACACATTTAAATACAGAGAGCAGGGCAAAGGTCAAGGGAAGATAGGATTAAGCATAATTAAAACAAGATTTTTAATGGAGGTAGTTATAATTAGGGGAAATATCCCCTGACATTAAAACAGGTAATAATAATATGCTAGAATTTTATTTTTTTTTAAAAGCAGATCATTCTTCATGATCAAAAGCAGATCATTGGGCTGTCCCCTTTCCCATGCCAACACATTCCTACTTTCAGTTTTTGGAATTTGGGAGATTGAACTAGGTAATTAAACATACAGGTATATAGAGAGACAGGCAGACAGATTTCTGCCAGAATAGTTTGATGTAATTTTGGGCATTAAGCCAGGTTGTGGAATAAATCCATGAAGGTTATAAGATCTCAAAATGGCATATATATTAGTTCACCCTGGTGGCCTCTCCTCTCCTCTCCTCTCCTCTCCTGTCCTCTCCTCTCCTCTCCTCTCCTCTCCTCTCCTCTCCTGTTCTATTCTATTCTATTCTATGTTGTGTTTCTAGGTCACCTAGAATTACTTTTGCAAACTGAGCAGTTATATCAATCTAAATTATAAGAATAATGCTGCCAAAACAGTAACCAAACCATCCATGAGAATTGGCTACCCAGCCTTTTTTAAAATGATAAGATGTAAGGTAGAAGGGGGAAACTAGACCCAGTTTATCATATGAATAAAATTCCAAGAGCTGTGAGAATATCTTTTCTTCTTTTGATGGCTCAGCTCCACTGATGAAATATAATCAGCTAAGCAACACATGGAGGATAAAAATAAAACCTACAACCTAATAAACATTGATGTAAGGAGAAAAGCTGTACAGCATCAAATGGAAAGCTAAGGTCTTTTTTTTTTTTTAGGACTTCCAAGTGTCCTTGTAAAATACTTCCTTCTCTTTCTATGGCTTTCTAATTTACACCTATTTGTTCATCCTCCAAACATGGGGAAGGATCAAATCTTATCCAAGGCGGAGAACCTTTTAATCAAATTGGTTTGGCACTGAAGCTACAATTTTCTCACAAATCATTAATGGCCAATATTTGGGTGGGAAGCGTGGTGTGTTCTACCAAAACCAAACAGATTTAATGACTGTGTGATCTGCAAATAGATTCATGTGGGCAGAACTGTGTAAAAGATGAGGGAAAGATTAACTAACTAAAACCTAGCATTTTGTTCTCCAATTAGCATCAGTCAATTAAAGTTCAGTTAACCCACACTTTACGATGGATTAGCCCAACAGTCAATGTGAATTCTTAAGAAGTAGTCCAAGGTTCATTATTTGTTGTTTTTATGCTGAAAGCCGGATGAAAAATGCTGCAGAGTGGCAGTGCTCAGATTTCACTAGGGCCTCTTGAAGAGTTTACTCGTTTTTTGGGGGAAAAAGTCCTTCTAAAAAAAAATACTTACTCTTTTTCCAAGTATGAATTTGTATTGGAAATATAAAATCACTGCTATGCCTTCAGAAATCCAGAAATGCTGCAGAAATTTTCCTGAAGCTGACTGTAGAGTGCATTCTTTTACCCCAAGAATAAAACAGGTTTTTGCAAAACTACCAACTATTGAGCAGTCAAAGACTAACAGACCTGATTCACATCTCATGTTCAGCCATTATGTGATTTTGTTTGATCAGTGTGTTGTGATTTATAAGCCATAATTCAGGCATAGGACATGTGTATATTCAGTCAATTGGGTCTACTGATCACTATCTTTAGTTTTATTCTTCCAAGCCATTTTATAACACGCCAATGTTGCTGTGATGTGATTTAATGATTTTATTTTGCTTTTGATGGAATGTTTATACGTGAATTTTATCAATATAAAACTTACTGTTTTAACTATTTCAATTTTATTCCGTTGTCAAGATTTTTTTTTTGATGGGCAGCAATATTCAAATATTGTGTTTGTATGTGTGTGCGTGAGTGAGTGAGTGAGTGTGATATATACACATACAATTCTGAGTCAGTGTTGATTCCTGGTGACTGCCTGGATTATTCCCTGCAGTTATATTGGCAAGCGATTTTCCATTGTCTCATTCCTAGGGCTGAGAGAGAGTGACTGGCCCAAGGTCACCCAGCTGGCTTTGTGCCTAAGGCAGAATTAGAATTCTTAGTCTCCTGCTTTCTAACCTTCACTACCATACCAAACTGGCTCTCGAGTAAATAATTAATAAATGACTTACTTAACCTACTTAAATTTATTTGTTTGTTTATTAAATTTGTATGCTACCTGACTTCTGATGGCTTTTGGTGACTAGAGACCTTGTTGTTTTCCACTGGGACCAATTTTCAAGGCTTGCCTCCAAATACTTGCCTCCAAGTATAGGCCTAACTGATCCTTTCACCGGAAATGGTACTACCAGCAAAGGGGAAGTTGGAGGTTTTTTTCTCCAGCCTTCAAACCCTTCTTTTATGTTCCAGCAAACATCGAGATTGCAAAAAACAGCTGCAGACAGAAAAGGAAAATTTACAAGGTTATCATATGGGCAATGAGCCCATGTGAAGTACTTGAGTCCCAACTTTTAATGCATTGTAGATCGATTAGTACAAAACAGAACTGTTGAGGTAGATAAAGCTGTTTTTTAGTTGCAGGTGCTGCTACCACTGTGGTTTCTACTCTCCCCAAATAAAAGGTAGAGAGAAGCTGTGGTCCATATCTTGGTTCAATCTTGCCAAGACGAACAGCTGGTGGCCAATCACCAAAAAGAGCATCCAACCTTGTCACAATAAACACTGGAGCATGGATAACAGCAGGTAACTACTGGAAAAACTTCACTGGATTCCAACTGGGCTGTCCTACCTGATCTTCAGTGACTGTTTCCAAAGGAGCAGGATGAAGGATTTTATCAAGAAAAATATATCTTATGCCCTAGCCCCACCTAATTAAGGAGACCAACCCAAATGATTGAATACAGAACTTTAGATTTCCTAACATTTAAGTGATAAAGATGGTGCCTTATTTTCACATGCTTGTGTTTTCTAAACAAGATTTCTCCAGCTCTTCTTGACTTCCCCTGACCCCCTCTGGACTTGGTGGAGGGGCCTAGGGTGAAGGGCTGTGAAAGATCCCTCTTGTGGCCCCCACCGGAGGTGTCCTGGCCTAGCTTGGCCTGGTCAGGCCTAGCGGGGCCTGCCTCTTCTCGGACTAGGAGTTGCATTATCATCTGCAACATGGGTCAGCTGCATTTGTCATCTTGCACTTTATATGGCCGGCTGGAGTTTAGGGGTTATGGCCATTTTTGGGACTGTCCGGGAAGGTGATTGGGGACCGAATGGTGTATTGGGGCCCTACTCTGCAACATCTATTGAGGAAACATCCATTTTGGAAATATCGGTGACGCCACGAACGGGGGAGATGAATACCACCTCTATTAGGATGGATTTTAGGACTGAGCTTTCCGCAGAGTCACAATAACTTTTTACTACCAGACTGCATCTGCGACTTATACCATCTTGTATCAGCTTTAAGCCAGCCACCATCTGAAGATATTTGGAAGATGGGTATCCACTTGGACTTGGCATTACATCTTGCCACCCCAGACATTACATTGCTACCTCACGTCGTCTGCTCTCTCCTGTTTATGCTTTTAACTTATTTATGCGATATTCTGCCTTAGAACTCTTGCGCCTGCGAGGTGCCCCCGCCTCGCAGGAATGGCCCGCCGCATTATCAAGGGCCGGCCTCAATGACGGGTCCTGGGACCCACAGAGGTGGCATGCGAAAAAAAAGAGCCTTTGGGGGTTTTTAGATAGGGCTTTTTTAAGGGGTGGGAGGGTTAAGACGGGCGTTGGGGGTAGCCCGTCGGGAGGGGAGCCAGTCCTTGCGCGTGCTCGTGACGGTTCTTTAATAGGTTCGGAGGTTAGGGGGGGAGATTGCGTTCCTGTTGGTGAGGGTGGCCCGATTTAGCCATGGTAAGTGGGAGGGGCAGACATGGCGGAAGGGGGGGATCATATCGTTCTGGGGGGACGCGCGCCCGATGTTTGCAAGCGGTCGCACGCCCCGATCCCTCGTCCTTTTCCCGTTCCCTGGATGGTCAAGACCCCCAGAGCCTGGGCCTGCGGCTCATGTTATGCAACGCACGGTCCGTAGTTAATAAGACCCCCCTAATATATGACCTTATCCAGGGGGGCGCTGCGGACCTTATAGGCGTTACGGAAACCTGGCTGGGCACAGAAGGGGGTGTGCCCCTTGTGGAGATGTGCCCGCCGGGTTTCCGTGCATTCCATCAGCCGAGGGCTCAGGGTAGGGGTGGGGGGGTGGCGGTTGTGATTAGAGAGAGTCTAGAGCCGAGGGAGACCACTGTACCTCAGATTGCCGGGTGCGAATCCCTCTTTGTGAGATGGGGTCATAGGTGCCAGATGGGTTTGCTGATCACGTACCTGGCTCCTTGCTGCGTGACAGCTGCCCTGCCCGAGCTCATGGAGATGCTGGCCGGGGTGGCAGTTGAGACCCCCAGACTTTTAGTCATGGGGGACTTTAACTTGCCATCGTCCGGCTCGTCATCGACGGCAGTTCGGGAGTTCATGGCTTCCATGACGGCCTTGGACCTGACCCAAGTAGTTGATGGCCCTACTCACATTGGGGGTGGCACTCTGGACCTGATTTTTGTCTCTGGTCAGTGGTCGAGAGATCTGGACTTAAAGGAAATAGTCACTGAACCTTTGTCATGGTCAGATCACTCTCTCCTTCGTCTGGACTTTCTGACCGCCATTCACCACCGCAGGGAGACGGAGCCGACACGTTGGTTCCGTCCCAGGCGCCTGATGGACCCGGAGGGGTTCCGGACGGAGCTTGGGCCATTTCCTGAGGGTCTGGCTCACGGCTCGGCTGAGGAACTTGTTGCGGCCTGGGAACGGGCCGCGGCGGGGGCCTTAGACCGTGTCGTGCCTTTGCGGCCTCTGACCCGGCGCAGGTCCCAACCGGCCCCTTGGTCCTCCGAGGAGCGGAGAGGGATGAAGCGCCGGAGAAGACGCCTAGAGAGTTCCTGGAGGTCCAGCCGTTCAGAAGCTGATCGGACACTAGTGAAGTCCTATACTAGGGCTTACCTAGTGGCATTGAGGGAAGCGAGGCGTAGCTACACCTCCTCCCTCATTGCATCGGCAGATAACCGCCCAGCCGCCCCAGCCTGGGTGACCCGCTCCTCCCACACCAGGGGAGCGGGATGACCCGTTGCAGGGACGTGCTGAGGAGTTTAACGGTTATCTATACGATAAAATCGTTCAGCTTCGGGATGGTTTGGACCAAGATTGCGGTGATACGGGTGAGACGGCTGAGGGTGGTCTTGGTGACATTTTATGGGATGAGTTTGACCCTGTCGCTCCCGAGGACATGGACAGGCTGTTAGGGAGGCTGAATGCCACCACGTGTTTACTGGACCCGTGCCCCTCCTGGTTGGTGCTGGCCACGCAGGAGGTGACACGAGGCTGGCTCCAGGCGATTACGAGCGCTTCCTTGGTGGAGGGTGTCTTTCCGGCCGCCTTGAAAGAGGCGGTGGTGAGGCCCCTCCTCAAGAAGCCTTCCCTGGACCCGGCTGTTTTAGGTAATTATCGTCCGGTCTCCAACCCGCCGCGGCGAAGGTTGTAGAGAGTATGGTGGCATATCAGTTTCCTTGCACCTGGATGAAACTGTCTATCTAGACCTGCTCCAGTCCGGTTTCCGCCCGGTTACAGCACGGAGACGGCTTTGGTCACGTTGGTGGATGATCTCTGAGGCCAGGATAGGGGTTGTTCCTCTGCCCTGGTCCTATTAGACCTCTCAGCGGCTTTTGATACCATCGACCATGGTATCCTGCTGCGCCGGTTGGAGGGATTGGGAGTGGGAGGCACCGTTTATCGGTGGTTCTCCTCCTATCTCTCCGACCGGTCGCAGTCGGTGTTGACAGGGGGGCAGAGGTCGGCCCCGAGGCGCCTCACTTGTGGGGTGCCGCAAGGATCGATCCTCTCGCCCCTTCTGTTCAACATCTACATGAAGCCGCTGGGTGAGATCATCAGTGGGTTCGGTGTGAGGTACCAGCTGTACGCGGATGACACCCAGCTGTACTTTTCCACACCGGACCACCCCAACGAAGCTATCGAAGTGCTGTCCCGGTGTCTGGAGGCTGTACGGGTCTGGATGGGGAGAAACAGGCTCAAGCTCAATCCCTCCAAGACAGAGTGGCTGTGGATGCCGGCATCCCGGTACAGTCAGCTAAATCCGCGGCTGACTATCGGTGGCGAGTCATTGGCCCCGATGGAGAGGGTGCGCAACTTAGGCGTCCTCCTGGATGAACGGCTGTCTCTAGAAGATCATTTGACGGCCGTCTCCAGGAGAGCGTTCTACCAGGTTCGCCTGGTGCGCCAGTTGCGCCTTTCTGGACCGGGAGGCCCTATGCACGGTCACTCACGCCTCGTGACATCTTGCCTGGATTACTGCAACGCTCTCACATGGGGCTTCCTTGAAGGGCATCCGGAGGCTACAGTTAGTCAGAATGCGGCTGCGGGTGATAGATGGAGCCCTTGTGGCTCCCGTGATAACACCCATCCTGCGCAGGCTGCACTGGCTACCTGTGGCCTTCCGGTGCGCTTCAAGGTTTTGGTGACCACCTTTAAAGCGCTCCATGGCATAGGGCCGGGTTATCTGGGACCGCCTACTGCGACCAGATACCTCTCACCGACCCGTGCGCTTTCACAGAGGGACTCCTCAGGGTGCCGTCAGCTAGGCAGTGTCGTCTGGCGGCCCAGGAAGGGCCTTCTCTGTGGGGGCTCCCGCCCTCTGGAACGAACTCCCCCCAGGACTCCGTCAACTTCCGGATCTTCGAACCTTCCGTCGCGAGCTCAAGACACATTTATTCATCTGTGCAGGACTGGCTTAGATTTTAAATTTAGAGGGGTTTTAAATTGATTTTAATATTTATATTTCTATTTTTAATAATTGGTATTATTAATTATTGGCATTAGAATAAGTCTTTTAATGATTATTTTAATTTGTATATTGATGTTTTTATATGCCTGTAAACCACCCTTTGGGAGATAGGGCGGTATATAAGTTTGAATAATAAATAAATAAATAAATAAATATAAAGATGGGTCTTCCAAAAGGCATGTTGTGATTTATTTTTTATTTATTTATTATTTCCATTTCTATACCGCTCTTCTCCCCAAGGACTCAGGGCGGTTTACAGCCAAAATAAAACAACAAATACAAAAGTTAAAAGCAAATTTAAAAGACAAAAATTCAAATTTGGCTAAAAACTATAAAAATCTAATAAAACCCCATTTAAAAACTATTATTAGGCCAGTCCTGCATGATGGAACAAAAACGTTTTCAGCTCGAGTCAAAAGGTCTGGAGATCAGGGAGTTGGCGGATCCCTGGTGGTAGCTCATTCCAGAGGACTGGAGCCCCCACAGAGAAGGCCCTCCCCCTGCCAGCCGACATTGTTTGACTGATGGCACCCTGAGGAGGCCCTCCCTATGGGAGCGCACAGGTCGATGGGAGACTATTGGTGGCAGCAGGCGGTTCCATAAATAACCCGGTCCTATGCCATGGAGTGCTTTAAAGGTGGTAACCAACACCTTGAATTGCACCCGGAAGACCACAGGAAGCCAGTGCAGTTTGCGCAGGAGAGGTGTTATATGGGAGCCTCGAGTTGCTCCCTCTATCACCCGCGCAGCCGCATTCTGAACCAACTGGAGCCTCCGGGTGCTCTTCAAGGGGAGCCCCATGTAGAGAGCATTGCAGTAGTCCAGGCGGGAAGTGACGAGGGCATGAGTGACTGTGCATAGGGAATCCCGGTCTAAGAAGGGACGCAACTGGCGTATCAGGCGAACCTGATAAAAAGCTCCTCTGGCACAGCCGTCATATGCTCTTCTAACGACAGCCGTGCATCCAGAAGGACGCCCAGATTGCGGACCCTCTCCGTGGGGGCCAATAACTCGCTCCCCCACAGTCAGTGATGGAATCAGCTGCTTATACCGGGATGCCGGAATCCACAGCCACTCGGTCGTGGAAGGGTTGAGTCGGCATTTGTTTTTCCCCATCCAGACCCACACGGCCTCCAGACACTGGGACATCACTTCAACGGCTTCGTTGGGGTGGTTTGGGGTGGAAATGTACAGCTGTGTGTCATCAGCGTACAGGTGAAACCACACCCCAAAACCACGGATGATCTCGCCCAGCAGCTTCATATAGATGTTGAACAGGAGAGGCGAGAGAACCAACCCCTGTGGCACCCCACATAAGAGGCGCCTCGCGGCCGATCTCTGCCCCCCCTGCCAACACCGTCTGTGACCGGTCAAAAAGGAAGGAGGAGAACCACCGAAAAACGGTGCCTCCCACTCCTAACCCCTCCAACCATAGCAGCAAGATACCAGGGTCGATGGTATTAAAAGCCGCTGAGAGGTCTAATAGGACCAGGGCAGAGGAACAACCCCTCTGATGTCTTTAGCATTGCAATGCAGGGCTGATACCACAAAGCTCCCATAACTGTTGCTTGTGCTTTTGTGGTTAAGAAGAAATCAAAACCATTGCACATGTGTGCAATTTTGAACCAAAATTTAATCTCTCCTTTTTAATAATAATAGGGCAATTATCGTGTATCTGTCAAGGTGAAAGATCAGGTTCACACATAAATTCCAGTTCAGAAGATTTGCTGCTGAAGCCTATACATAAGAATCTAATCAACTAACATACAATACTCACTTGATGGCAGATAAGGATCAATGGAATTCAAGAGGGGTTGGACTTAGATCATTTGTGGGTATATAACACTAGGCTAATGACTCACTTAACTCTGCCTCTGCCTGCTCTTCTACAGTAGCCTTCTATTACACAACATGAATTTTCAGGCCACTTACAATGTTGCCAAGTTCTGAATGTGGCAGATGATGCATCTTGAAAACTAAATTCCTCTGATATTAATTTTTGTCTATCCTTTCATATTTGTTTCTGTGTTGCTTACGTTTACTGGTCTGTGGTGCCAGAGGTTACAGTTAAGGATTAAAAGCAATCCCAAGCATGATTCTTCAGCTCTGAAGAGACAAGTTTTAGATGGGGTGATTGCATCTCAGAAGGGGATCATTCTACAGGAACAGGATCAGCTTCCAGGTTCTATCTCCCCTTAACCTGTTGCAATTTTAAGTGCTTTAATACAAATACTGAATAAAAGTATATCTAGCTATTTAATCAGATTCCTGCTACCCCATCACCATCCAATAGTCTCGTTGGAGCTATAAAATGGGAACACGCAAACATTTCAAATACAATATACAATGGAATCCTCAATTTGACACTATTTGAAAAACACATCATGACCCATATATATATAAAACTATCCCACTTCAAATTTCAACTATCTCACCTCTAACTTCAAAAGGCATAAATCCAAATCACTAAGTAAGAAAGAAAGAATGGTAATCAAATGCTACACTTACAATAAGCAAGCAATAACTTGAAAACTGTCTTTACTGTATAGAATTCTGAATGGCTGAAAATGTCAAAATCTTTCACTTTTGTCCTGTTTCTGCTTTTGATGGTCTTCATGCCCATTTCTCAGATCAGAGGTTGGCCACTGTAAAGCTTCTATACTCTCTACTGTCTTTAATGGTGAATAAAGCAATAGTTATGTAACCGCTGCCAAGTGTGCAGGCCATCTTCAGGTGGCTTTAGTGTCGTAAGTCACGTCAAGATTATGAAAGAAACCGGGTGTGAATATTTCAAATAAAAAAGGAAAATTAGTCCAGTGTCTAGAGCCTACATCTGCACTTGAAGCAAACGATTCTCTTTCATCCATGTCTGCAAGCAACTCTCCCTCTATTTTCTAGCTGAATTGGCAAATGCTATTAAACTTCACTGCTTTTCCAGCCTTAAAAATCAATTAGTTAGTATATTAAGCCACACTAGCTGGGAGCTCATTTAAGCAATAAAAATCTTTTTTTGTGTGTGTAGCTTAACAAAGTAGTAGCAGTACTCGAAGAAATACATGTGGCGGGGGCTAGACTCCAAGGGTCTCCTGGGAGTCGTTTTAATCTGAAATCGTAATGAAAAGGGGGGACAGGAAGGGAAGGGGGCAATTAGGGTATCTGCTTGAATGTTTATTAAAGTTAGATGCTACACTGACAATGGTTAAGTGAAGTAAAAGTGCCCACATTCTCAGCCAACACAACTTCGTTTCTAAAAAGGAAATCCTGAAGAGCCATTTGTCCTTTAGTTTAGTCATTCAAAAGACCCTGTCATATTTTCAGAAATTGCAGGAAGGGTAATGAGAGAATGAGCAAGGCCCGCTCACTCAAGCAACACAAGAAGCAGCTTTAATTAACAAAAGGATTAATGACCAGAAAACAAAGTTGACTTGCCAACCAATTTCAGGAAATGTAGAAGAACAGCAGTAATGTCTTACCCTATCCCCCCACCAAATATGCTGCTGTTCTTTGCACATCAGCCAGGAACAATGTGTGATGATACAGAAAGCTATACATTCTGATTGTGGTGATGAATTCCAGACTGGAGTGTTTCCCAGACTGCATCCAATTTCAGCTGGAATTGTCCAGGTTGATCCAAACTGGATTTGCATCAACTTTAGTACTTAGTGTAAAGGACTAAAAGGACAAATTAAACATATTCACATGCAGAAAGGTACCATTCCACAGATAACCCATCTTTATCAGGGGTGAAATTCAGCAGGTTCTGACAGGTTCTAGAGAACCAGTAGCAGTTCAGAGAACCGGCAAATACCACCTCTGACGGGCCCCAGAGTGGGGAGGGAATGGGGATTTTGCAGTATCCTTCCCCTGCCACACCCACCAGCCATACCCACCAAGCCTCACCACACCCACCAAGCCACATCCACAGAACCGGTAGTAAAAAAAAATTGGATTTCACCACTGATCTTTATCTTTGTATGATCAAATCTCTCTCTCATTGCTCTTGAGGCAACTAATGCCACCAACTGATGCCACCATCTTTTTACACAGAGGAGGACAATGTTTGATAAGCTTATCTCATGTAACTAATAGAACTATGCACTTTTTAGAGGGGACCAAATTTTTTCCCCCAATATTCTGGTGAACATATCTTTCAAGGCTTCAGTTGTCTCCTAGCTGTGACTTTGGACAAAATTATTCCAAAATGGCTTTTCCCCATTTGCCAATCCAAAGGACTTCCTTGGTTTATTGAGAAAATCCAGGGGGAAAAAAAGACAAAATAGATGCAGAGCACTCTTGGCAGAAAATGAGGTAGAAATCTGACTGAGCACATGTTTGAATGTATACTATGGTGAAAGGAGTAGTGAAATCTGCAATCCAACAAGACAGACACAGACTTCAGAAGATAATTAGAACTGCAGAAAAAACAATTGCTACCAACCTGCCTTCCATGGAGGACCTGTATACTGCACAAGTCAAATAGAGGGCTGGGAAAATATTTACAGACCCCTCACATCCTGGACATAAACTGTTTCAACTCCTACCCTCAAAACGACGCTATAGAACACTGCACACCAGTACAACTAGGCACAAGAACAGTTTTTCCCTGAATGCCATCACTTTGCTAAACAACTAATTCCCACAACACTGTCAAATTAACTATTAAGAATGTATTACTATTCTTTTTCTCATCCTTACTTGTACCTATCTCTTCCCACTTATGGCTATATCCATGATGTTTGTATCTTTACAACTTATATTTTTTATATTGTTTCCTAGAAGGATTTGATTGCTATGACTATCACTAAGTGTGGTATCTTATGATTCTCGATGAATGGATTTTATTTTTTCTTTATGTACACTGAGAGCATATGCACCAAAGACAAATTCCTTGTGTGTGCAATCACACTTGGCCAATAAAGAATTCTATTCTATTCTATCTATAGATGACTGATGAATGAACATGTTTCAAGAGACCTGGACCACTGTGAGGAACATCCTTGGTACTAGGAGGATAAAAATGCTTGGATCCACTTGCATATCCACTTGGGCAACTGGTAGAGATGACTGGTAGAGATGACTGGCAACTGGCAGTCATCAGCATGTAATTAAATCTAAATCAAATGAGCCTGATCTGGTTACTTCTGAGAAAACTAGATTGAATTTTCTTTGATATCTGCTCAGTCATTGTCGATCCTTCAGGGTTTACCACATTAAGAAATGGACTCCACAGAAAGATGAGAACTCTACTTTATTGAGATTGGCTATAATAGCTGAATTTTTGCAAGCCTAATTGGTATATTTCCCTCAGGGTGAACTCACTGATTCACAGCCATCTGCAGTCAAGGTCCCAGTTCCTGTAGACTGGTGAAAGCCTCCAGAGAAGTGACAATAAATTGAATACATTCTGGCTGAGAGAATAGTGCCATCTGTCTTGGAGAAACAATGATGTATTTCCTCTTCCAGGACTTCCAGGATTGCCATCACACTATGCGGTGCAAGAGATTGGAGGTGCTGCTTCTTTTGCCCAATTTTTCACACCTGGAAACTGGTAACGGTAACTGAACCTTGAAGAGGATAGTGATTGAAGGGGGATAGCTCAGAGGTGGTGGGGAGAAGGGTGATCCCCCTCCCCAAATCTGGTGTGAAAGAGACCAGCTGCCAAAGCCAGGTTCAGAGACATGACGGCCTGAACGTATAATGAGGAAGCTGATCAGTGAAAAGTAACAAGAAGCATCAACGAAATGAGTTTTATAAGAGGTGAAATATCCGAACTCTTTCAGTGAAATTGTGGAGATGGCAGACGAGGAACAGAGTGAGTCTCCAAAGCGTAAAAAGCGGTACCTTAGTGGTGGGAGCAGAAGGAAGACAGACTGAGAGTGAAAGTGTCAAATGAACGGAGTTGAGAGGGATTGGATTGCTGAGAAAATCAAATGGAAAGCTGGAACTGAGACTGAGATTGTGTGTAGCGTCGAAGGTGTGCAGAGGTGGCAAACCGATTGGAGAAAGAAGAAAGGAAAGAATCACATTCAGGGGCTGCCACAAAGAAGAGGGAGTCGGGCTGTTCTCCAAAGCACCTGAGGGTAGAACAAGAAGCAATGGGTGGAAACTGATCAAAGAAAGAAGCAACTTAGAACTAAGGAGAAATTTCCTGACAGTTAGAACAATTAATAAGTGGAACGACTTGCCTGCAGAGGTTGTGAATGCTCCAACACTGGAAATTTTTAAGAAAATGTTGGATAACCATCTGACTGAGATGGTGTAGGGTTTCCTGCCTGGGCAGGGGGTTGGACTAGAAGGCCTCCAAGGTCCCTTCCAACTCTGTTGTTATGTTATATTATGTTACATTTGGAGATAGAGACGAGGAAGTGTAGCAAAGGGACAGTGACTGGGCAAATCGGAGGAAGCCGCCATTTTCAAGTTCAAGAACAGGGTAAAAAAAAAGGAGAAAGATCAATAGACTGGAAGGAACTTGATATTTATGACTCAAATATAATAATAATAATAATAATAATAATAATAATAATAATAATAATAATAATAATAATAATAATAATAATAACAACAACAACAACAACAACAACAACAACAACAACAACAATAATTCTTAATATAGTTATATATTTATGTTATCTTTTTGTGATTTATTTTTCTTTTTTCTTTTTAATACTTATTGGCTCTTCTCATCTTTTCTTTTCAATATTATTAAGTTAAAATCTCCAATAATAGGAAATATATTAATTTTTATCTTATTATTATAGATTTGGAAATAATTGTGAACTGAGATTTCTGATTAAGTAAACATTGATAATTAATAGTAAACACAGAACAGTGTTATATATAATTAACTGGATACAGAAAATTGATCGTTATAATTAGTTGGATTAAGGTGATTAACTATCAATGTTGTAATTGTATTTGTATTACAATAAGTTTAAGAAGAAAGACTAGAGATAGAAAGAGATATAGGCATAGACTGGAGTAGTAAACTAGACATATATGGTGTTGTGGAATAGTCTTCTTCAAAAAATTAAAATGTCAAATACAACTGCTGTCACAAAAACAGTAAAAAAGACAATCTCCATGACAGCCTCACCTGCAGGCTAGAAATTAATAACAGATATGCCAGCTACTGCAAAATTAGGATCAGTATCAACCATGCAAAACATGCAAACCTCACTGAACATGATTCAAGAGGTCATGATGAAAATGCAGGAATCTATGAATAATAACCATGAAGAAATGAAAGCAGACATGTGTGAGGTAAAGGGAGACATAAAAAAATTAGACGATAGAATGGAAAAGATTCCATGTTTGACATTCCAATGAATGAACTGGAGTCCCTGGTCACTGTGTTGATGTCTCCTGCCCGACTGAATTGTTTACCTGTTCAAATCAATATCCAACCATTCTCAGTGCAGCTTTAAAAAAAGCATAAGGAAATAATCCATAAAAGAGGGCCATAGTTAAGAACAGACGCCACAGATGTCAACAACAGGGCAGGAATAAAGTGAATGGTTTCATACTGAATGAGATCACTGGAGTCAAAGGCTCCATGGTACCTACACCAAGAGGGACAACAATTTCCAGCAACCCTTGCCATCATTCTACAATAGTAGGTAGGAATGACCTTGGGAAACAGGAAGAAGAACCAGAGCATAGACAATGGATAAACAAAAACTGAGTCCAAAGGAGGGATGGAGGTGAAGAAAATGTCTGAGAAGGGACCGTCCTTAGTTTTGGGGAGAGTAAAGAAAAGGGAGGGGAGAGGTACATTCAGATTTGCCAGATTCCTCTGTTACTAATAAAGTAGCAGTGAGTAGTGTTACTACTCACAGTTGATACTTTTTGTCAGGACTACCTCAAAGTATTGGCATGTTCTTACTGCCTACTGCTACTACCACTTAGGAAGAACAAAGCTAAGACGCATAGACCCTTGTAATACTTGAAATGTATCATAAGGTAATATTGACCATGGATAGGAGCATGGATACATGGACTGCTGCTCGACTGAAGGAGGCTTCAGTGAAAAGTACCACGCTTTTCCATTTTGTTCTTAACAAGAATTAGAACAGATGTGGGTGAGTTTGTCACACCCAGGTTATCCCATATAGACAAGAGTTTAACTTTGGCATTTACATTCTTTCAAAATCCCAGGCAATAGTGGTGTGATTGGTAGCAATAGCCACAGCCAATTCAATCTAAGGAAAGGATGACTGGAAGGGAGAAAGCTTTATCATGCTAACGTAAATAGCTGTAGCTTGTCTTCTGACTTTATTTAGTTAAGCTAAAAAGCAAATGTGAAATCTTTGCAAAGCCATAAAAACAACATCAATGCCTGCTATCCAAATTCAATGCAATGGAATTTACATGTGAAAATGCTGTTTCCTCTAATCTCTTAAATAGTATTTTTCAGTTTTGAGATTGCTACAAAAATATAATCTTGAGTTTTCTCCCTTGCTGATCATATTAATAATGTGCATAAGTTATTTATGTAACTGATTTATATTCTGCCTGCAACTAACAAATGACACTCAATCTGATACAGTCACATTGTGTTTTTCCCTGCCCTACCTCCACTTCTCTATTACAGTGCCTTACAGAGGTTCAGATATGCTGCTATTGCCAACAGCTATGTGCTGAAGGTAATTTGTCATTCTGTTCCTCCTTTCAAACCAGAGAACCAAAGATACAACCCCTCTGAGTGAAGAGAGAAAAGGGCTTTGAATAGAGCATTGCTCTAAGATTTTGTATCTATGAGTCATCACAGCCAAGATGCTGTCCTGTCTTAAAGTGAATACTGCCACACCAAAGAGTGAACATTCCAGTAGCATCTCATTAGCCCCAGCTTGATGATGTTCCATCCAGCAATGAAGATGATTAAACACCATAGGGAGTTCATTCATCCCAGGGCTGTCTAGAAGACACAATCTCAATATAAGGTATACAATTTACTATGTCAAAAGAGTGAGCTGAGCCCTGTCAGCCATGAATCATAATCAAATGGGAAGGAAATGGAGTTTGACTGGGAAAGACCCCACGCATGATGATGCTAGAAGGAAAAGCGCTTGATGAGCCATCGGACCAAGATAACTCTCTCTGCAGCAGAGCGGTTTGTCTGCCTGTCTGTTTGCCTATCTAGCCACTTAATGTTCCAATCAAAACCTGATTCTCAGAGCCATATGCATTTATGCCTGTGAAATAGATCTGGCCAAGTTCAGTCCAACCCTCATGATCTTCCAGAACTATATCCAAAATTCAGAAGCAGTTAACTGATTTCCCTTTGAGCAATAAAACACTAAGATTCTGAAAGATCCAGCACAGGCATTTTGTATTTTAAAATTTCAAAACCTAAAAATGAAGAATTTTTAGAATTCCTTCCTGCCATCTCCAGGGTCATTTCGCTGTTGGTAACTCCCCCCAAAGATCTTAGAGGATAAAGATAAGAAAGGGTCATATATTGGTTTCCAGATCAAAGGGGGGAAAATGATATCCATTGCCCAATAAGATAACTGTTCTTTCTTATAGAAGGGGAAAAAAAAGATAAGAAATTACTTGAGTCCATCTTGTTGATGGCTTGATTTATTTTAGGGTTTTATGTCCTGTCTTTCCACTACTCAGAGCAGCTAATAATATAATGAAAACATGATTAAAAATATAATTAAGGGACTTTAAAAAAGACTTTGGAAACCAACCCAAAGAAACAGTGTCACTTCACACATTGTCCTATGAGTGGCTTTCGTTAGGTAAATTCCCATTTTTTCAAGCTGAGCAGGGCTCCTGGAGACGTAGCAGTAGTGGGTTGCTACCAGTTCGCTTGTGCACACACTGCTTCTGCACATGCACAGAAGCATCCAGCACAGGTGGGTGGAGCCTCCCACCACCGCCGCTACTGGTTTGCCAATCTGGGTAGTGTTCTGTTTGCGAACAATTCGAGGGTCCGAGGCTTGGCTTAAAAACTGCTTTATTAACGACTCTTAACAACTTCTCACTGGAGGCAATAAAAGGAACGCCGCGCTTGGCTCGGCAGCTGCTTAAGTATAGCTCGCTATCAAGCTGCGGAACCAATCAAACAACCCCCTTTCCCGCTCTTTACACTAGCCGTGCTTTAACCAATCAGCGACGGCTAGCAACAGGCATTCTCTCCTCGGGTCGTATTCCCGAGGACATAACACCCTTCACCCTCCGGATGGCGCATGCATAATCTGCGAGATATGCCGGGCGCCGTCGGCTCCGCCCCGATTGTCTTAGTTCTTGAGTCGGTGGCGCTGGAGTGGGAGGAGCCGGACTGCCATCCTGCTCCGAGGGTGGAGAGTGCACATCTGGATCGGGAAAAGGCCCTGGCGACGCTGCAGCAACGGGAACCGCAGGTAAGGCAGCCGGCGAGACCGCTTCGGGGGTTGAAGTACGTGGTGTGTCTGGCTGGGCCACCGGACCCCCGAAGAAATGGTCGGGTGTTGGAGCAGCGATGCTTTGCTCAGGGCATGGATCAGCCGGCCCTGCAATTCTTCGGCGCAGCTGATTTATATGTCGGCGCCACTGGCGTCCATCTCCCAGTTGGACCCTATAAGAATAGGCTTCGGTTAATTGAATGATAGTGCCGGGGAGCCACCGGGTGTCAGCCCCGAAGTTTTCTGCGTAGACCAGGTCCCCCACCCTGAAATTCCTATAGTTGGAATCTGTGCATCTGGGAGTGAAACTCGGATGCAGACGATCTAGAGTGGTTCGTAAGCGTCGACCCATCAACATCTCGGCCGGGCTGCGATTGGTATCTGGGCATGGGGTTGAATGTTGTGCCAATAAGTATTGGCAGATCTTGTGGTGCCAGTTAGAGGGGCCCAGGCGGCTTAATGCTTCTTTAGCTGCCCTAACGGCCCTTTCCGCCCGGCCATTTCCTGCCGGGTGGAAAGGAGCCGTGGGGGCATGGCGGATGCCCAGCCGTGCCATAAACTGCTGAAAATAGCCGTGCCATAAACTGATGTAAATTGGGCCCCATTGTCAGTGACAATGACATCGGGAAGTCCATGGGTGGCAAACAGGGTTTCCAGGACCCTGATGACGGCTCCAGCCGTGGGGGAAGGTGTCAATGCAATGTCAACCCACTTCGAGTAGGCGTCGACTAGAATTAGGAAGGTTTGGCCCAAAAAAGGTCCAGCGAAATCCACATGGATTCGCGCCCAAGGGTTTCTGGGGTTCTCCCAGTTCCTGACGAGGGCGGCGGCTGGCGCTGATCTAGAGGCTTGGCACTGGGGGCAATTTGCCACCCAGGCCTCGATCTCCTGATCCATCCCCGGCCACCAAACGTAACTGCGCCCTAAGGCTTTCATTCTTACCATTCCTGGGTGGGCGTCATGCAAACAACTCAAGATGCGCTTACGCAAGTCGGGGGGTACTACTACCCTATTCCCCCACAACAGGCACCCCTTAAGGACAGATAGTTCATTCTGCCGGCGGGAGTATGGAAGGAATTCAGAAGCTAGTGATTCCCGCGGCCAACCCCTTTTCACCCAATCGATGATTTTAGACAGAAATGGGTCCTTAGCAGACAAACTCTCGATATCGACAGCAGAGACAGGAACGTCCCAGTCCTCAACAAGAAGGACAGCGGACATCGGGGCTGGGTCGGCCTCCGTTATAGGTAAGGGGCAGCGGCTAAGCGCGTCCGCATGCCCTATAGCTTTCCCGGGCTTATACAACAGTTGGTAGGAATAGGCGGCAAGGAATTCCACCCAGCGGACATGCGTGGGGATAGAATTTGGGGGGTTTGGCGGTCGCCTGCCAGCAACCCCAGCAATGGTTTATGGTCGGTTACAAGATAGAAAAACCGACCATAAAGGTAGTCATGGAATCTTTTGATTCCAGCTACTGCGGCTAGGGCCTCCCGATCAAGTTGGCTATAGTTTCGTTCGGGAGGGGATAAGGTGCGTGAATAGAAAGCGATAGGGGCTTCGGAGCCATCAGGAAGAAGGTGGCTCAGAACGGCGCCCACACCGTAGGGGGAGGCATCACACGTTAATGACAGTGGCAGGCAGGGATCATACTGCACTAGGACAGCCGCCGACGTAAGGGCATCTTTGACAGCCCGAAACGAGGCGGCGCAGCATGGTCCCATCGCCATGGGGCTTTGGAATCTAACAGCCTATGCAAGGGCTCGCTAACGTGGCCTTATGGGGCACAAAGATGGCATAAAATTAAGAAGCCCCAAAAGCTTGAAGCTCCGCCTTATTTGCAGGCATCGGGGCATTCTTAATCGCCTCTACTTTGGAGAGCGCAGGGTGGATTCCTGAAGAATCCACCGAAAATCCCAAGAATTCTACCCGCGGAACCCCAATACAGCACTTCTCTTTTTTTAGCTTTAGACCCGCAGCCCGGAACCAGCTAAGGACGGCCCTCAAGCGTTCGACGAGTTCTGACCTGTCCCTGGCGGAGATCAGAACGTCGTCGAAATAGGGTACAACCCCTGGAATTCCGTGGAGCAATCGCTCCATCAAGCCTTGGAATAGCCCGGGGGCTATGCTGACCCCGAACTGCAGGCAGTTACACTTAAAGGCACCCCGGTGAGTGACAATCGCCTGGGCCATGGCGGTCGCCTCATCCACCGGGAGTTGCTGATACGCCTGGGCGAGGTCTAATTTAGCAAATATTCTGCCTTGCCCCAATGAGTGAAGGAGATGTTGTACAACTGGGACCGGATAAGGATTATCCTGCAGGGCTCTATTTATGGTGCATTTGTAGTCAGCACAGATTCTAATGGATCTGTCCGGCTTTAATGGAATCACAATGGGGGTTTCCCAATTAGAATGGTCTATAGGTTCAAGGACTCCTTGGGAAATAAGTTTATCTAACTCTTTGTCTACCCTGGGACGGAGCGCTAGGGGAACCCGTCGGGGCTTAAGGCGCCTGGGAGCTATCTGAGGGTCCAGATTAAAAGCGATAGGGCGACCAGTGTACTTGCCCACACTGCCGTCAAATACATCCCCAAACTCTGAAAATAAATTGTCTGGAGTATCTAGGACATTAGCATGGACTCCGGACACTTCAAGATGTAGGGCAGCAAACCAGTCCAGCCCGAAAAGACTTGGGAGGTTATCCCTGACTACAATGAGAGGTAATTTCCCCAAGAAGGACCCATAGGCGACCCGAAAAACCCCGCATCCCACAGTAGGAATTTGTCGGCCCTGATAGTCCCTTAACGAGATCTGACAGGGCTGAAGGCAGCGTTTAGAGATGTGAGGCATCAACTTCTGCAGCGTCGGCCACGCGATGAGTGATCTAGAGGAGCCGGTGTCAATCTCCATTGAAATTGGTACATCTTCTAGAAGAACTCTAAGGAAGATCTTTTGGACGGGAATACTGGAAGAGGCGTGGTTGACGTCAATCATTGCAACATCATAGCCCTTGGAGGCGGGCTGGCGTTCGTCACGGCGACTCGGCATTCGTCTTGCATCGCGCCTCGGTTCGAGCGGGGTCGAATATGTGGTTGGGGCTGGAAGTAGGGCCCGGCAGACTCTCGATAGGTGACCCATTCAGCCACACCGGCGACAAATCGCGGTTTTAAATCTGCAGCTCGAGCGGTTATGGTTTCCCCCGCACTCGAGGCACATCTCTGGTTTTCCCCTCCCCTCGCGATTGCACTCATTTCTTCGTGCTGCATTGAGGCGGCGCACAGCTTCTTCAGCAGGGAATGGCGCGTCGCCATCTGCGTCTTCATGGTGGACTGATAGCAGCTTAACGGCAGCAGCAGCAGCAGCGGCTCCGACATGGAACCGCTGGATCTCTGCTGACGACCGTTCCGACATTTCAGAAGCTCGTGCCTCTTTGATAGCCACCTGGAGTGTCACTTCAGAGCGGGCCAGTAGGCGGCGCTGCAACCGCAGGTCCTTGACCCCTGTAACTAGTTGGTCTAACAACATGTCTTCCAAATCGGTGAACTCGCACTGTAGCGCAGCATCGCGAAGGGACGCCATAAAATCACTGATAGACTCGCCCTCACCCTGGAACTGCTGTCTAAAAAGATGTCGTCTGGCCACGCGGGAGGGTTTCGGGGAGTAGTGGGCCTGTAGTTTCTCCAATAGTGTGTCCCAAGGGACGGACGACACTGCTTGTGGGGCGGTGAGAGCCCGAGCCATCGCAAAGACGTGACGGCCACAAAAACTAAGGAAGTAACCACGCTTCCTAGCGCTCGAGATATCAAATAAATTGTTCGCCTGCAGGAAGCATTCGAAACGTTCTAAATATGCTTCCCAGACTTCATTAGCAGGCTCAAAAGGGGAGAAGGTTAAAATGGCGGTTGACATTTAGGAAATTTTGCTCCTACCGCTAATATGGAAACCGTCGCCTCACATAGAGTTCCCACCTTCGTCGCCAGTGTTCTATTTGCGAACAATTCGAGGGTCCGAGGCTTGGCTTAAAAACTGCTTTATTAACGACTCTTAACAACTTCTCACTGGAGGCAATAAAAGGAACGCCGCGCTTGGCTCGGCAGCTGCTTAAGTATAGCTCGCTATCAAGCTGCGGAACCAATCAAACAACCCCCTTTCCCGCTCTTTACACTAGCCGTGCTTTAACCAATCAGCGACGGCTAGCAACAGGCATTCTCTCCTCGGGTCGTATTCCCGAGGACATAACAGGTAGAACCACCGATATGTAGGCATATAGGTAATCCTCCACTTATAATCACAATGGGGCTAGAATTTCCATTATCAAGTAAGGACATTGCTAAGTGAGTTGGTCCCAATTTTACAACATTTTTGTCACTGTTGTTAGACAAATCACAATCATTAAGCAAATCTAGCTTCTCCCACTGATTTTGTTCGTCGAAAGCCAGCTTGGGGGGGGGGTGTTCACAAATGATGATCACCTGAATCCAGATGCTGCAATTGTTGTAAATACATGGCAGTTTCCAAATTTTGATCACATATCCATAGGAATGCTGCAAAAGTTGTAAGTGTGTGAATTGGTTTTAAATCACTTTTTCAGTGGTTTTGTAACTTTGAAGAGTTACTAAATGAATGGTTGGAAGTTAAGGACTACCTATATTCATGAGAGAGTATGAAAGAGGGGGAGGGAGGGGGAGGGAGGGGGAGGGGGAGAGGGAGGGAGGGGGCGGGAGGGAGGAAGGGAGAGAGGGGGGGAGATATTTCTGGTCTGCAGCCCTCAACTTCCCAGGGTCCTATTCAAGTACTAATTGGGACACATCTTAAGCAGCCATCTAAAAAAATCTTTTTTCACATTCTCACCAGACCTATCACTGAGGATAATGAAAGAAAGTCTTTCTTAAATATCCCACTCTGTTAATCTGGGCACAGTGACAGAGCACATGCAGCCAAGCATCTAGAAGTGTAAATCATAATCCCCACCCCCAGCCTTTAGTTAACTATTGTACAGTAATTTCTCTACAATTATCATCAACAACAGCAATAACAATTATAATGGCAATGCCACAATTCCAATTTCTGTGCTGGGGAATGCTTTTTATATTTATAGGGATTTGGGGAAATCAATCACTCTCATGTGCCAATTGAAAAATTGGCATCGTGGAATTTGCAATGTATAAAGCAATTGCTTTTTTATTATTTAGGTCAGTACTGAATAGTTGCTTTGCTTAATAGATACCAAACAATACACACATTGAACCTCAATGCTTATAAAATAATATGAGAAAGAAAATCCTTCAGTATGATAGAACTATTAAAAATAAAGCATCTTATGGTAATGGAATATAGGTAGCCCTTGACTTATTACCACAATTGGGACTGGAATTTCCATTGTAAATCATTGCAGTTGTAAATCAGAATAGAACTGATTTTACAACAATTTTAGGTCAGTTGTTAAGTGAATTATGTTGTAATGACAACATAAAGCAAATCATGTGGTTGTAAAAGTAATCAGCATCCTCAATTGACATTTTTTTTACCTTTCCCCCCAAAATCAGCAAAAAAGGCTATAAATCAGTTACACAACCACAGGATGCTGCAAAGAGTCATAATGTGAGCCCATTGCCAAGTGCCCAAATTGTAATCCATGACTACAGGGATGCAGAAGTCCTAAATGTGAGTAACTTTGAATTGGCATTAAATGAGTGATCTTAAGTTGAGAACTACTTATATTATTTATTTATTTATTTTTCAAATTTATATAGTAATTTTTAGTAATTCAATAGAACACACCTATTGACATTGTCACCGCAGAAAACAGATCCTCAACAAATATGACTCCCTTGACTTCAGTCCATCAGTGAAGATGGAAAAAATACTAATTTGTATCATTCACTTCTATTTCAGGATTCTCCCTAAATTCCCCCTCCCACTAAAATAAAATCTCCCAACATCCAATGTTCTGTAAGCAAGTTTATAGTAACAACTTCAATTTTATCATTCATGGACACCTTTCAAAACAACCATCCATAACCTGCAGCCCTCCAAATGCCCTAAACAATTTCCTGACTTGTAAAATTGTGCTAACTATGGATTCTGGAAATTGAAATTTAAAACACCTGCAGGGAACCAAGCCAGAAAATGGTACTTTGAGTGATGGGTTGGATACACATTCTAATACTGGAATCCATCTACAATGAATTGCAAAAGTCCTTGCAATAGCAGGAGACTTGCTACAACCTTTTTCAATGTAAAGTTACCTTTTCTTTATTTTTCACCTTGTCAGACATTTTTATTGGGGGGACGGGAATGAGATCTCGTGCTATTTATCTCAGCATCAAGATTCTTTTCAAAGCTGTTTTGCTGATATGCATAGGTGCTTCTACCTGTTGCTAGACCTGCATACAATACTGAAACACAGCAGTTGCCAGTATCACTGGCACTGAAACATTATTGGAGAGGCTGGAACCCTACATTTCAAATCAAAAGAACTTTGGGGCCATTTCTGCATTATACTCATTTGGTTTAGACGTACCATATATGCTCTGTGTACAGCCCACACATTATTTTTTCTGTACTTTTCCTGGTAGGAACCCAATGCTTGTTTTAAATATTATTTTGAGCTGCATTTGGTGCTGGCAAAGAAACTTCACGAGAAGAGTGCTCCATTCCTCTGCTTGCGACAGAATACTTTATGCCATCAGACTTGAAATTTTGGGCTTAGACAATTTACAACTATGCCGCTTTCAGACTGACCTAAGTGTAGCTCATAAAATTATCTGCCACAATGTCCTACCTGCCAATAACTACTTCAGCTTCAATCACAATGATACACAAGCACACAATAGATACAAACTTAAGGTAAACCGCTCCAAAGCCGATTGCAGAAAATACGACTCCAGCAACAGAGTGGTCAATTCCTGGAATGCGCTACCTGACTCTGTGGCTTCTTCCCCAAACCCCCAAAACTTTAACCTTAGACTGTCTACTATTGACCTCACCCCATTCCTAAGAGGTCTGTAAGGGGTGTGCATAAGTGCACCAATGTCCCTTACCATCCCTGTCCTAATGACCCTTTTATTTGTATCATGTATTCATAATCATGTTTATAGTTATATATGCTATCTAATACATGCTTGACAAAATAAATAAATAAACAATAAATAAAAATAAACCAAACTTACTTTAAAAAAGGTGTGTAAAAGTTTGCAGCCAGACTGGAGCGAGTGGGCACATTTAGAAATTTTATGGACTCTCCTGGGCACATAAACAGTTTGCTCATTGACAAAATAGTTATGATAAATCACAAAAGTTACTTACCAAAAAGCTACATAACAAGGTCTATTCTTTTCATCCTTTCTTTACCCCTTCATCAGCCAACACATCATTTCCCATACTCCCCAGAGTGAGCAGACACACTTCCAAGCAAAGAATGCAGTTAGTCCAGAATGCAGCTGCGCGGGTAATAGTGGGAGCAACTCGTTGCTCCCATGTAACACCAATCCTGCGCAGTTTGCACTGGCTTCCTGTGGTTTTTCGGGTGCGCTTCAAGATTTTGGTTACCACCTTTAAAGCACTCCATGGCTTAGGACCCGGGTACTTACAGGACCGCCTGCTGTTACCTTATGCCTCCCACCGACCCGTACGCTCACACAGAGAGGGCCTTCTCCGGGTGCCGTCCGCCAAGCAATGTCGGTTGGCGGCCCCCAGGGGAAGGTCCTTCTCTGTAGGAGCTCCTACGCTTTGGAATGAACTTCCCCCTGGCTTACGTCAAGTGCCTGATCTTCGGACCTTTCGCCGTGAGCTGAAAACGCACCTATTTATTCAAGCGGGACTGGACTGAAATTTTACTGGGGTTATTTATATTTTAAGATTTAAATTTGTTTTAAAATTTGGGCCACATTATAATATGCTTTTTAACTTTCTCTTAATGTTTATATATTGAATTTTACTTGGCTGTACACCGCCCTGAGTCCTTCGGGAGAAGGGCGGTATAAAAATCGAAATAAATAAATAAATAAATAAATAAATTGCTATATTCAGCCACTGTGTTTATTTTCTAAGATTATTTGGGGGTCTTTTTTGCAGTCTAGAAGCATATATTTTTTGCAGCATGACCATATCCACCATATCCCTACTAATCATGTTGCTGCATCAAATAATAGGATAGGATAGGATAGGATAGGATAGGATAGGATAGGTGTTGTGTCTACGCCCCCCCCGAGCCGGGCCCCCTGCCAGAAAGTGACTTGGAAAGTGAGGGGGAAGGGCCGTCAGGACTTACTTCGGGAGCACCGGCTTCCCTGGCTCAGCTCCAGGAGCCAGAGGCAGGCCAGGTGGAAGAGATAATGAGGCCTCCGTCTCCTGACTCTTCCCACCCCCCAGGCCATGCCTCCAGACCCAGTTGATGGCAATCAGGCCTGGCTGGACCCTAGGTTCCATAGGCAGGAGAGGTGGGAACAACAGAAGCAGGGGTGGGGCAGGCCTAGGAAGTGCTGAGTCATGGAGCCACACCCCACAGAATATAAAGGCAGCAAGAGCTGCTGTGCCTCTTTGTAGCAGGCAAATTAACTGCTTAACCAAGAGCTGAAGTACTGTTTGTTCCTGGGTGACTCATTGGCATTGAGGGAGATAACAGAGACACTTGGCAGATGCTTGCTCATTTGCTGCCAGAGCTGATAGTGCCGGCTAATTAAGCCATTGCTCGGATGGAGGTGAGGGGGGACAAAACAATAGGATAGGATAGGATAGGATAGGATAGGATAGGATAGGATAGGATAGGATAAGAGAAGAGAAGAGAAGAGAAGAGAAGGGAAGGGAAGAGAAGAGAAGAGAAGAGAAGAGAAGAGAAGAGAAGAGAAGAGAAGAGAAGAGAAGAGAAGAGAAGAGAAGAGAAGAGAAGAGAAGAGTATAGTTTGTAGCTATATAGTGGGCAAGGCAAGAAACTCAGAAGAGACCCTCTGTAATTTGGAGGGTTTAAGGAGATGGAGAAAAATTGAAGTTTTAGGCTTGCAAGATTCCGCTAATGCAGTCTTACAATAAAGTAGAATTTGGTCATCTGGTCACGTCTTCTGTCTGGTCTATCAGGGGATGCTGACAAACTGTGCTCAACATGCTACTCAGGAGGAGCCGATGTTCTTTCAGAATACCAATGGTATTTATAACATGGCTAAATTAAAAATTTTGGGAAATCTAGTTGCTAATGTTGCCATACAGGAAAAGAAAATCTGAAGCTGCAAAGAGAGAATTAGAGTGGGAATACAAATATGGGAAAGATAAAATGAAACAACCACCAATTGACATCTTAGGCATCAGTGAATTGAGATGGACATTTTCAGTCAGAAGATCATATTGTTTATTACTCAAGACCCAAAAAGCAAAGAAGGTAGAGCATTGCTTCTATAGTTAGGAAGAGTATAGTAAGAACTGTACCTGGCTACAATGCATAACTTTTCAATTTGATGATCATCCAAATGTATGCTCCAACTACTGATAAAAATCTCAGAAAGGAATTTTACAAAGAGTTTCATTGAGTGGTTGCAAGGGACAAATAGTAGTATTAAACATACGTAAAGACACTTAAGATGGAAATGGACATGAAAAAACAAGGAAAAACTTCATATACTACCTTTTTAAACTGATATAGTTCAGTATAGCCAGAGGTAACTACCATAACTATTTTAAAGAGTCATTTTAGAAACTGTCAGAGGGCAACAATATGAGATTATGTACCTACTCCCCAAATTTCACAACTTTGGACCATTTACTAGAGCTGTGTTTCAGACTGTATTCTATGGGACCTGAAGATGCTATTCCAAGTTTTTATGCAGAAAAGTTTGATCCTTTACAAGGAAAAGGAAAGAAAAAAAGCTTGATCAAAACTGACCCTATGGATCTCCTGTAATGCATTCTTGGCAGGAGATCTGGTTATGTTCCAAGCTCTACACACTGTATGACAACTAACAGCATTTTAACTAACATCTTGCTGTAAATTTTGAAAAACCCTGTGAGTGAATTATGCCAGAGCCATTAACTTCATTGTCAATAATCTGATGCCCCCATAAAAACAATAGTGTCATAAAAAAGCATTTCTGAAATGCTGCATTTTTCTATGTGTTTACTGTAATAAAATGTCATAATTGTTCTTCTGAATCTCATCCTACTCTATAGATGGAAAGGCTGAAACTTCAATTTATTTAAATGAGTTCAGAAGAAGGATTAAATTGAAACACTTTAATTTTTGAGTTTATTGATGGGTTTATATCAGAAGAAATATTAAACTGAAGAATGTATAGATTTGTAGCTCAATTTCTTAAACATTATTTTATGATGCTCTTGAGATTTTTGAACAGCAATTCCTTTATCACTGGTCACAATGGTAAGAATTTACGGGAATAACATTACAATATAGTTGAAAAGTGTCCAACTACTTTTCCAAATCATTTCTAAGAAAAGTCTTATAGTACTGACTAACCTCTATGTCAGCTGAGATAACCTTCTAGAATGAGCATTAGGAATCTACTGCAAGCAAATTTCTCAAGATACAATGACAGATTGACAGAGATGTTAAAAATGAGAAGCAGGATGCTGAGATGGTTAAAAGCACCAGTCTTGGTAGGAGTAGGAAGGGCTGGGATCTTGTCCTCTCTTAGGCATGGAAACCAGCAAGGTGACTTTGCATGAATTGTTCTCTTTCAGCCCTGGAAATAAAGACATCTTAAAAGAAGTCAGTGGTAAACCATTCCTGAAATATTGCCAATGAAACTCCATGAAGTCTTCAGGAGTCAAGATTGACCTAAGGCCATCATTCATACCTACCTATCTGCATGCATACACACATACAGTGGACCAGTGAGAAGGGCAGATAGCGCCCTTGATTCAGTTATCATAAAGGCATCTTGTAATCAAGAATGTAAACCTAAACTCATGGAGAATGAAGAAAATATTCTTCAAACCATAAAAGACGCAGGCCATTAAAAGACAAGTAATATTTTTTTCCCCAGGGTACTCTTTAGAGGTTGAATAATTTAAGGCATTAAAAGGGTTGCAGCTGGTTGCAGCTCATTTGTTGTTTACACATTTAAAACATTAAGCAGGTTCTTGACAATCTGAGGCCTAATGGTTCTTTCTTCAGCTAATCTATCAGCAGTCCAAGTGGTCTTTTAATGGTGGGAGGACATCTGTCCAGCAGTGGCTGAGAATCTGTCTTTAGCTCGCCTGTGGAGAAATTTCATCTCACAGCTCCATTCTAGAAAAAGTAGGCAAACATTAGGCTACAGGACTCACTTTAATATTTATTTGATGTATGTATGTATGTATCTCTGTATGCATGTATAAGCTATCCATTTCAATAAGTGACTCTAAATGGTGAACAATATTAGAAATAAAATAATTACAAAAATTAAAACACAAAGCCCCTGAGAGAAATAAACTATCATTAATCATATATCATTAATCATATACCTCGACTTAATTTCCGATTGGTCTAAAACTTGGCAACTCCAAATCTCAACCAGCAAATGCTCAGTCTTACATATTGGAAAAAAGAACCCTAACATCAAGTACAAACTTGATGGACATTACCTAACTGATGACCCCCACCCTGTCAAAGATCTTGGAGTTCTCATATCAAATGACCTTAATGCCAAAGCTCACTGCAACTACATAGCGAAAAAAGCCCTAAGAGTTGTAAACCTAATTTTACGCAGCTTCTTTTCTAAAAACTCTACACTACTAACTAGAGCATACAAAACATTTGCTAGACCTATTCTTGAATACAGCCCATCCGTCTGGAACCCATACCACATCTCTGACATAAATACAATAGAAAGAGTCCAGAAATATTTTACTAGAAGAGTTCTTCACTCCTCCGAAAACAACAAAATACCCTATACCAACAGACTTGAAATCCTGGGATTAGAAAACTTACAACTCCGTTGACTTCGACATGACCTGTGTTTAACACACAAAATCATCTATTGCAATATCCTTCCTATAAAAGACTACTTCAGCTTCAATCGCAATATTACAAGAGCAAAAAATAGATTCAAGCTAAATGTCAACCGCTTCAAACTTGATTGCAGAAAATATGACTTCTGTAACAGAGTTGTTAATGCTTGGAACTCATTACCTGACTCCATAGTCTCTACTCAAAATCCCAAAATCTTCAACCAAAAACTGTCTACTATTGACCTCACCCCATTCCTAAGAGGGCTATAAGGGGCGTGCATAAGAGCACAAAAGTGCTTACCGTTCCTGTCCTATTGTTCCCTTCATCATATCAAATTGATATAGTTAATGCATATTTTTTTACATATATGTATATATTTTCTTCAAAATATGTTGTTTTATCTATGACAAATGTTTGTGTATACTGTTGTGACAAAAAGAAATAATATATATATATATACCCAGGAGCTGAGACCCTTCACAAACTTGGGGCCCTAGGCTCAGATCCAGGCTTTAATCCATGTGAAAGGCCAGCAGGATTTTTGCTAAAAGAGACACAAATCTGCCAACTGGAACCGGTTCTAAAATACTACTTCACGAGTTTGGAACCATCTTTTCTACCCCAAAATCCTAAACTGAGATGAACTGTACAAACAAGAAAACTAAGACATCCTGGGTCAGTGCTTCCAATGCAAAATTTTATAGTAGATGATACCTATTAAATTGCATCACCACAAAAAAAGGAAAACTAATGTATCAACACATAAACATACTACATGACGTGCAACAGTGCAAAAAGGAAAGCTATATAGAAGGTGCTTGAAAAATATTTTCCATGGCCAGAAAAAACAGAACGAAAAATAATTCTAGCTACCCAGATCTCATTTAAATATAAAGAATAGTCTATTTATTGAGGTAGCAATTCTGAATTTCTAGAGGCTTACTCTGAGCGGCCACTTCTAATGGATGGTTTAAATGACTGTCCAGCATACTATGTTGCACCAGATAATCCCTGATGTACTATAATTTGGAATTTGGCCACATTTGGAATATTGCATTTAGTTTTGGTCGCCACAATGTAAAAAAAGATGTTGAGACTCTAGAAAAAGTGCAGAGAAGAACAACGAAGATGATTAGGGGACTGGAGGCTAAATCATATGAACAATGGCTGCAGGAACTGGGTATGTCTAGTTTAATGAGAAGAAGGACTAGGGGAGACATGATAGCAGTGTTCCAGTATCTCAGGGGCTGCCACAAAGAAGAGGGGGTCAATCTATTCTCCAAAGCACCTGAGGGCAGGACAAGAAGCAATGGGTGGAAACTAATCAAGGAGAGAAGCAACTTAGAACTAAGGAGACATTTCCTGATAGAACAATTGATAAATGGAAAAGCTTGCCTGCAGAAGTTGTGAATGCTCCAACACTGGAAATTTTTAAGAAAATGTTGGATAACCATCTGACTGAGATGGTGTAGGGTTTCCTGCCTGGGCAGGGGCTTGGACTAGAAGACCTCCAAGGTCCCTTCCAACTCTGTTGTTATTATTGTTATTATAATTTCATGATTCAAGAGGCTTGATCAAAGACAGCTGCATAGTGCTCACATTTTTACAAATGCAACACTCCAGTAAGAAGGGGGGGGGTTGTGTGTGTGTTTTTTAAAAATAATGTTAGTGCTTCAGGATAAGGCTTCCCAGTTGGCATCCTTCATTCATATGTGTTGAAATTCCCAGTCTCATAATCATTAGCTACAGTGAATGCATCTTTACCAGGAGTAATTAAGGTAGCTGTTTCAGATGTCACTGTTTTAATGTAGTTCCATAATTCTTTCTCAACTATCTTTGGGTTTATGTAAACACTGTCTGGTGTTAAATCTGTCTGAATTCCGGTGCAACACAGCATGTGAATGAGGCAGAAGTTCTTCCAAGCTGATCATGATCAAAATTGACCTTCTGTACATAAGACTGCAGTAGATCTCTTCAATGACATTTCTAGGTTAACAGCCTCTCTAGTTTGCTTTCAAAAGGAGCAATTCAGAGGGGATGGCGATCTGTCAGTTGTACTTTGCCTCATATTTATTTTTGTTTTAAAAATTCAAGCCCTTTCCCTCCTGTTTATGAATAAAAGCATAATGTTACAGATCTTGGAAATCCCATGCACTGATTAAAGTTAATATTTAGCAATGACTATCATTGCCTAATGTGTTAATGCATTCCATAGCTAAATTATACCATATACAAAGTAAAATCCTAGCCCACAATGAATGAAACCACTTGGACATCCCACTGGTGAGACAAGACAGCTTAAATAGGAATCAAAAGCTTATCTAAACCTGGAATCTTTGTGTGTCTGTGTGTGTGTCTGTGTGTGTGTAGAGGGTAGTCCCTCTACAAATGCAGAATGACAAACTTTGATAAACCATAGGCTCAGTTGGAAAGCACTATATGTTCTGGATTCCTTATAAATTTATCCCACTCTTTAACTTATACCCAATGGATAGTGTTAGCTCATTTGGCAGACTAAACCAGAAATCAACTCCACAGGAAGACTATAGCCACCATTTAGAATAGAATAGAATTTTTTATTGGGCAAGTGTGATTGGACACACAAGGAATTTGTCTTGGTGCATACCCTCTCAATGTACATAAAAGAAAAGATACCTTCATCAAGGTACAACACTTACAACACTTAATGATAGTCATAGGGTACAAATTTAACACTTAATGATACAACACTTAATGATAGTCATAGGCTACAAATAAGCAATCAGGAAACAATGTTAGTATAAATCATAAGGATACAAGCAACAAAGTTACAGTCATAAGTAGAAGGAGATGGGTGATAGGAACGATGAGAAGATTAATAGCAGTGCAGACTTAGTAAATAGTTTGACAGTGTTGAGGGAATTATTTGTTTAGCAGAGTGACGGCGTCCGGGAAGAAACTGTTCTTGTGTCTAGTTGTTCTGGTGTGCAGTGCTGTATAGCGTCATTTTGAGGCTAGGAGTTGAAACTGTAATGTATTACTGTAAGTTTTGGCGGGAGTTTTAGGCGGGAAATATCTCGTTCCTGATTGGTTGCAGCCTCAGGCTGAAGTGTATATAAGGAGAGGTTTTTCTCCAGAGTTTTGCTGGGTCACACTATATTAAAGAGCTGTTGTCACTAACCTGGTCTCCTGCCTCGTCAATACCCGAACGTAACATTGGCGACGAGGATGGGATCTTGAGGCAGAGCACCAGAACAGAGCTGAACTCACTACGAGAATCAAACCCAGCAAGGTGATAGCGAATGCAGCGATGACCGGCTACACGCCACCCACTCCGTTTGACCCTGCCCAGGAAACATGGGGAATATATATGACCCGTTTCGAAAGTTTCCTGGAGGCAAACGAGTTACAGGGAGTCTCCGACAACCGCAAACGGGCTTACTTCATAAGCCACTGTGGGTCCGCAGTCATCGCCGTCGCAGAAGCCCTGGCGGAGCCAACACCGCTACACTCCGTGTCGTGGCAGACCCTTCAGACCCTCCTGAAGAATCACGCACCGGCCCCGTCCAAATACGCTCGACGGCACGAGTTTGGGGAGCGAGGCAACAAGAAGGCGAGTCTATCAGCGACTACATGGCAGCCCTGAGACAAGCCTCCAAGCATTGCGAGTACCGCGATCTGGACGAAGAGCTGCTGGAACAACTTATACGGGGGGTCAGAGACATCCGTTTGAGGAGACGGTTGCTAGCCAAGAGCAACCTGACATTGGCAAACGCTCTGGACGAAGCCAGAGCCCATGAGATGTCCAACCATGCAGCAGACACCTTGCAAAAGCGACTCACGCCGATGGCGGGCGCAAAGCCGAGCACAGTCCACCACGAAGAAACCTATCGTGAGTCAACCAGCGAAGAGGAGGAAGAAGTCCACTACACCGAAAATCGACAAGGAAGACCCGGAGGAATGCGGAAGCTGCGGGCGACATCAGCGCCAAAGATGTAAGTTCAGGGCGCCATTTGCGGTGTGAGAGAAAGGGCACCTGGCCCAAGTCTGCCGAGCACCCCAACCTTCCCCGAAAATTCAAATCGCCAATCAGAGCGGCTCTGAGTCAGAGATGCAAACCCCACATTCCCGCCGAATTTCAAACCAGCCAATCAGGCGCGAAATCGGCAAGGCGACCAGCGATTGGCCAGGAAAGAAAGAGCAAGTCAAACCGAATGACTGTTACCATAGACCACGCAGCTACCCGCATCAAGAAAAGATCTTCACTAACCCAACAATTGAAGGCGTACGTGCCGGCTGGAAGTAGACACAGGATCCGCCATCACAATCATGTCCTGGGACACTTTTGTGAAAGCCTTGCCGCACATCGCAAAGCGCAAGCTACAGAAACAACGGCCCGGGTGCAGGATTACCAGGGCAACCGCATCCCTGTTCGAGGGACAACGACCGTCGAGGTCAAGTACGGAACATACGAAAAGACCCTGCCCATCACGTTAGTCGAGGAACCTTGCCAAGTTTGCTGGGGCTAGACTGGTTCCGGGCGTTGGGAATGGGGTGACTGGCGCCCACCGAGCGGATGCAACCTGCAAAACGCCCTAATGGAGGAATTCGCAGGCGTATTCGAGGACCGTTTAGGCAAGTATAAGGGACCCCTATATCCTTCAGTTTAGACCCCAAATAGCTCCCATTAGGCTAAAGGCAAGGAGGGTTCCTTTGCACTCAAACCTAAAATCGACAAAGAGCTAGATAAATTAGTCAGCCAGGGATACTAGTGCCAGTTGACCATGCCAAATGGGAGACGCCAATCGTCACCCTATGAAACCAGACGGGTCCATAAGAATTTGTGCCGATTACAAGGCTACCTTGAACAAAGCATTGCAAAAGAGCGCCTACCCAGTTCCAGTAGTGCAACACTTATTGCACTCACTAGGGCACGGACAAGTTTTCGCCAAATTAGACTTGGCACAAGCTACCAACAGCTACCCGTAGATGCTAGCACAGCTGAAGCCCAGACCATTGTAACGCACCGGGTGCCTTTAAGTGCACCCGTTACAGTTTGGGGTGAGTGTGGCCCGGGCTATTCCAAAATTTGATGGAGCGACTCCTACAAGGGTTACCGAGTCGTGCCTATTTCGATGATGTGTTGGTATCAGGGGAAGATTTAAGAGAACTGGGGAAGCGATTAAGGAAAGTTTTGGCCATTTTTAGGACGGCAGGATTAAAAGTTAAAGCAAGCAAGTGTCAGATAGGGGTCGAATCTGTTGAATTTCTGGGTTATAGAATAGACAAAAAAGGGATTCACCCACTGAGAGCAAAGTCAAGGCGATAAAGAGAGCCCCAGCACCCAAAAACAAGACAGAACTCCAGGCTTTCCTGGGTCTGGTAAACTTTACGCCGTGTTTTTAAAAGACAAGGCAACCGTTGCTGAACCGTTGCATAAATTGCTTGGAAAAAACACAGTTTGGTCGTGGGGGAAGTCAGAGAATAGGGCATTTGAGGCAGTAAAAAGTTTGCTATCAAGCGATAGCCTGTTAATACAATACAATAACAGGCTGCCGTTAGTATTGGTTTGTGATGCGTCCCCCTATGGAGTAGGAGCTGTACTTAGCCACAGACTCCCAAACGGCACAGAAGTCCCTATAGCGTTCTACTCACGAACGATGTCCCCGGCTGAGAGAAATTACAGCCAGCTAGATAGGGAGGCTCTCGCAATAGTGTCAGGGGTGAAAAAATTCCACGAATACGTTTTCGGGAGAGACTTTGACATTATCACTGACCACAGACCACTATTGGGCTTACTGGCTGGCGACCGCCCAACGCCAGTGGCACTATCACCCCGGCTGACCAGATGGACTATCTTTTTGGCCGCCTACTCTTACAAACTACAGCATCGACCGGGAAAAGAGCTGGGGCATGCGGACGCACTGAGCAGATGCCCATTGCCCGGGGAAATCGAGGACCCTACTCCGGCACCCCGTTCTACTAATTGACTCTTGGGACTCTGGGCCAGTCACATCGCAGGAAGTGGCTCGGCCTCCTACCGGACGTTGTCTTAAGAACTGTAATCGGTTGGGTTCAAGGGATGGCCATACCGGGCGACCGTTTTAGAGAATTTGTAAAGAAAAGAGGGGAATTGTCTGTGCAAGGGGGGTGCCTGCTCTGGGGGGATAGGGTGGTAGTTCCAGAGAAGCTGAGGAAAAAAGTCCTGGAACTACTGCATGAGGGTCACCCAGGAATTGTAAGGATGAAGGGGCTAGCCAGGAGCTATGTCTGGTGGCCCCTAATGGACAAGGAAATCGGTGACAGGGTTGGCCGATGCCAGGTATGTCAGGAATCCAGACCACTACCACCTCCGGCCCCAGTGTTGGAGTGGGAGTAACCCCAAGGCCCTTGGTCCTGCATTCACACTGATTTTGCCGCCCTTTCCACGGCCAAACATTTCTAATTGTGGTGGATGCATTCTCCAAATGGCTGGAGATCATCCTAATGAAATCCACAACCGCGGGAGCCGTCATTTCAGCACTAAAACACCTATTCGCCACGCACGGGCTACCGGACACCCTCGTGTCCGATAACGGCCCACAGTTCACTGCAGCATTATTTGAAGGGTACCTGGCTGGAGGCGGGATCCGGCATCGCCTCTCAGCGCCGTTCCACCCTGCGTCGAACGGCCTTGCTGAACGTTTTGTTCGAGTGCAAGAAGCGCTATCACGAAGCAGCCCCGAGACTGGCAGGCACAAATCGACGCATTCCTAACCGTCAACACAGGACCCCCTGTGTGGCCACCGGCCGCAGCCCAGCCGAGCTATTAATGGGGCGGAAGCTAAGGTGCCCGCTAGACCGGCTACACCCGAACTACGTGCAGGACGGGTTCAAAACAAAACCAGATAGACTCCGGGAATTAAACATAGGAGACTCAGTGTGGGCCCATAATTATAGCGACGGCCCAAACTGGAAGAGGGGGATAGTCATAGACAAAACGGGCCCCAAATCGTATCTAGTGGAAATAGACGATGGCAGAGTTTGGAGGCGCCACATAGATCAGCTAAGAAACAGATTGAGCGATAAGGCAGAATTAGGCGAGACGAGCCCTGACTATGATTTAATTAACCCCACAGCTGACTGGAGCCGAGAACAAACAGAAAGCATAGAACCAAACAGAGACTTATCTGAGCCAGGCGAGGTCCAGCGACACCCTCAGGCCCCTCGAGAGGACAGCAGGTCCGAGCCGGCGAATAATCCAGGGCCGGATGGCCGGGAGGAGGAGCTCAGAGGAACGAAAAGTCCCTCCGGCAAGCTCGACTCAACTCCAGAAAGTGAACTGCGCAGGTCCGGGAGAGTCAGGAGACGCCCCACGTACCTGCAGGACTACGTAGAGAAGTAATATGCAAATATTGGCAAAGTGCCTTCTGGGAGGGAAGGAGTGTAATGTATTACTGTAAGTTTTGGCGGGAGTTTTAGGCGGGAAATATCTCGTTCCTGATTGGTTGCAGCCTCAGGCTGAAGTGTATATAAGGAGAGGTTTTTCTCCAGAGTTTTGCTGGGTCACACTATATTAAAGAGCTGTTGTCACTAACCTGGTCTCCTGCCTCGTCAATACCCGAACTTAACAGAAACAATTTATGTCCATGATGTGAGGGGCCTATAAATATTTTCACAGCACTCTTTTTGATTCATGCAATATACAGGTCCTTAATGGAAGGCAGGTTGGTAGCCATTGTTTTTTCTGCAGTTCTAATTATCGTCTGAAGTCTGTGTCTGTCTTGTTGGGTTGCAGAACCAAACCAGAGAGTTATAGAGGTGCAGATGACAGACTCAATAAGTCCTCTATAGAACTGGATCAGCATCTCCTTGGGCAGTTTGAGCTTTCTGAGTTGGCGCAGAAAGAACATTCTTTTTTGTCCTTTTTAATGACGTTTTTGATGTTAGCTGTCCATTTTAGATCTTGCGATATGATAAAACCTAGAAATTTGAAGGTTTCTACTGTTGATACTGTGTTGTCTAATATTGTGAGAGGTGGAAGTATGGAAGGGTTTCTCCTAAAGTCTACCACCATTTCTATGGTTTTGAGTGTATTCAGTTCCAGATTGTTCCGGTTGTACCACGAGGCTGGTCGTTCAACCTCCCATCTGTATGCGGATTCATCATTGTCTCGAATGAGACCGATTACTGTTGTGTCATTTGCGAACTTCTGAAGTTTAACAGATGGATCGTTGGAGATGCAGTCATTGGTATACAGAGAGAAGTGGGGAGAGCACACAGCCTTGGGGGGCCCCTGTGCTGATTGTACAGGTAACTGATGTGATTCTGCTTAGCTTCACCTGCTGCTTCCTGTTTGTTAGGAAGCTTGTGATCCACTTACAAGTCTGTTCAGGTACCTGTAGCTGGTTTAGCTTAGTTAGAAGGGTGTCTAGAATTTTGTACATCATAATGTACTGAGTCTTCACCCAATACTTATATCTGAGTGAACCAGAAAGGAATCTGCCTGAACTGCTTCCTTCCCATCTCATAAAAAATGTTTGCCTAAGTATTTGATGGAAATATTTTCATCAAGTTTATCTTCTTTGCTCTCTAAGATAGGTTGGATTACAATTCCCATATTTCCCAGTAACTATGACCAACACTGCTTACATTTTGGAAAACACTAAAATTAATTGGGGGGAGAGAATTACCTGTTCTAAAATAGGACAATTTGCAACTTGCATTGATATTAGAATATCGTATGTTGATATTTGTCGGGTTTTCTTCTCCTTGATAAAATTTCTCACCATTTACTATTTGTTTTAATGTTTTGAGAGATCCCTCATCTCCTGGGATAGCTTAAAAATTGAACAGAGACATAAACGAACAGAAAATTTAAAAATGTTAGAATTATGCCAACTGAAAGGAGCTTGATTGGTAAAGGTTGATAGATCCAGATACTTGTGAGAGAAAATTGCAACATACTTTATTTTCAATATGTTTGCCTTTTAGAAATTGAATTACACTTGTATGCAGACATAGTTTGTCACTTGAACCTACTGGTAATCAACTTCATTCTATATTTGAACATTATAAGAAATTAATAATGCCTGCTCAAGCTATCTTAAAATTTTATAATCAAAAGGCATGTCCTTAAACTTAGATGGGAATCTTGCCAATTCTTCCTGGTCAAGGCAGAAAATAACTTCTGCTTTAGGATTCATTTTGGAAATGGGGCCATTTTGATTAGCTACAGCAGCAATTTTCCTAAAACAAGCGAGCAAAAATGCAAACATTCACAATCACTGTTTTGTTCCTTTTAAAAAGGAAAAAAAAAGTAGGTGTTTTAATTGATGAGGAAACATTGCCATTTACTCAAAGACTGTTTCTCAGTGTATTTAAATGCCTCTAATTTCTTAAAATAAGCAGTGTGCTTCAAGACATAATTGTTGCTTTTCACACAGGCTGTTGGTTTTCACGCTATCAAATTTGTCACAGCTGGAATCACAACAGAACACTGTAGAAAATGAATCTTCAAATGGAATGCTTCAAGTGTCAAATGAAACACTTCAATAGATCAGAAAAGCCGACTATCACATTTGCGGCATTGGGAAGGGTCCTGTCTATCTCTTCACATGATCACCATCCACCCAAGAATTTATATTTACCAGGCATGGGCGAGAAATTGGTTTAGTTTTCATTTTAATGTCACTTAACCCAATTTGCATCTCTCAAGGTAATATGTAAACCTGGAAACACTTCTACAATGCAGACTTCTGCATTCTGGTCTTTAGTTATTAAACATCCAGGCATATTTCAACAGGGATTTTTCTCTCTAAAATATTTCTGAACTAAAAAAAAGTCAGGCACAATGGATTGATGCTTCAAAATATCCAAAGGTTTCAATAAACTAAACAACCCCCCCCCCAAAAAAAAACAACCTTATTTGATCTTAACTGAGATCAAACTGGGCCACTGAAAATGAACACAGACAAAAGCATTTATAGAAAATGCTTTACAAGTATTTTACTGTGTTTGATTAAAGTGGGGAATAGCTTGGCAGGAGATAGAAGGAATTCTGTAAATCTGAAATTAGGGACTGCTTCCCTGTTTAGCTTGGTGAGTCCTTGCAATTTTACCACCAAAACTGCTTTCGCCCAATTTTAACAAAACAAGTTTACAGAATTTAAAGGATTTAAAAGACAAAGCCATTAGAAAGAGGTCTACTTCACCAGGTGTCAGCAGCTGGCCATCCTTGGCTAAAATGACCAGATTTCAGCGATGGCAAAGCGGGACACCATTGACGGGGTGGGGGTGGGGGTGGGGGGGAGGGGGGCTGCGCATGCGTGCTGAGTCTTGCCACCTGCCTGAAGGAGGAGGAGTGGCTGCTGCTTCTCCGCTCTTCCAGGCAGGCTCAGCTCTCCTCTCAGCTCTTCCAGGCAGGCTTGGCTCTCCTCGGCTCTCCTCTCCGCTCTTCTCTTCCTCTCGGGTGAAGTCAAGTGGCGTCTCTCCTCCCTCTCACACCCCCTTCTCCACCACTCCCCCTTCTCCGCCTCCTCCTCTTGAGTTGCCGCCTTCCATTTTCAGAATGGGAGTGAAACAAAAAAAAAATCGGGACTTTTTGGAATTGCCATGGGACGCGGGACAAATTATTAAAAAGCGGGACTGTCCCGCCAAAAGTGGGACGTCTGGTCACTACATCCTTGGCTGATTTTGTGAGAACTTAAAAGTAATCACCAACAAATTTTATGGTTGTAGGTGAAGTACATCAATATATTTAAATACAACTTAATGTATTTAAATTTATTTCTAAAAAGACCATTTCAGTGTAGCAAACAGCTATTATTGGGACATATTGGTTTAACTTCCTCCCTTCCAGTCTATAAAACAGCATAACAATATGCCAACAATTTTTTTTTCTGTTGATCTCTTTTCTGCTTCAGCAAATACAGGTAGGTGGTGACCACTTTAAAGTTGGGTAAGTTAAGGACAACTAGATAAATGGCGAAAAAATACTTCCAGAAATCTTAAAAGGAAGATGTTAATAAAGAGAAAGTGTTGGCTTTTAAAGGATGGTTTTTATGCAAATAATACATATGCACATAGACTTATATACACACAAATACATATAGGTTAGAAGTCACATAAAAGATGAAAAGGGGATAAGACTTACACCATACAACAGTTGCTTTTAGAATGTACGATTGTTCCCAAAATCAGATTTCAAATGAATTTGGTAATTAACCGGGCTATTTTACAAGGGGAGCGGGAAAGATCAGTTATGTTTATTTTGAAGATACTGCAAAGATTTGAGAAATCAATAGGCTTTTTTTTTAACTGTTCTCAATTCAATATAAAAAGCAGCTTCTGCACCAGGGCATAAGAACTGAGGCTGGCAAGATGGTTTTCATGCTAGAGCAGGACTGTCAAACTCCTGGTCTGCAGGCCGGATGCGTCATGTGCTGGCCACACTCACGCACGGTTTAGCAAAGGGGAAAAACTCTCAATATGTTACATGATGCTGGCATGACATTTTGACACCCCTGAGCTAGAGAGCGCCATTACGAAAATGATTCAGCAGCGATCTCCATAGCCTTGGAGTGATTAGCTGAGTATCTGTTAATTCAGATGTGCAAGAGGATGAAGTTCATGGTTTAAACTCTGGAGCAAAGATATATACTGTAAGGTCTGTGACTTTCTTGCACTGCAGTGTTCAATCAAATGTTGTGTTGAAGGATTTATTCTTGTCTGCAATGAAGATTCTGATCAGCAACTTGAAGGGTTCTTTACTTGTTCCTATTGACCCCAACTTCATCCCGTACGCTCTCACAGAGAGAGGGACTTCTCAGGGTGCCGTCCGCCAAACAATGTCGGCTGGCGGCCCCCAGGGGAAGGGCCTTCTCTGTGGGGGCTCCCACACTCTGGAACGAGCTTCCCCCGGGTTTACGCCAAATACCTGACCTTCGGACATTCCGTCGCGAACTGAAGACACATCTTTTCATTCGCGCGGGGCTGGCTTGAATTGAATTTTATTAATTTTAAATTTTTATTAATTAATTTAAATGGGGTTTTTAGTTTATGTTATATTTTAACTTCTCAGGCTAATTTTAAAATAAGTTTTTTAATTTGCATTTTAAATTGTATATTGTATTATCCGTTTTATTTTTGCCTGTACACCGCCCTGAGTCCTTCGGGAGAAGGGCGGTATAAAAATCAAATAAATAATAATAATAAATAATAATCCAATTTCAGTATCATGTAGAAATATGTCTTGTGCTATGCTTCAGCTAGAAGTCACCATATTCTAGCCCACTTTGACAGTTTTGCTGGTGGTTATTAAAACGTAGTCATGTCAAAACATGGGTTTGCTACAATGGGTTTGCTTCTCTTTGGCAGACTATAACTTTTTCATGCCCACCACATGGGAAGGATGGTATAATGCTTTCTGAATAAAAACTAGGGATGGTCTGTCAATCAACCAATGGACCAACTTGCTTTCAGAAGTTGTGGGAGCTTCATCTCTGGAAGCTTTCAAGAAGAGACTGGATTGCCATCAGTCAGAAATGGTAGAGGGTCTCCTGCTTGGGCGGGGGTTGGACTAAATGACCTACAAGGTCCCCTTCCAACTTTGTTGATCTGTTTATCAGAAGAAAAGTGGGAGGAAATCATAGAAAGGAAACTTTCCCCCCATTTTTTTTCTTGGGTATTTATATCTATACAGGCCACAAACAACTGCCTTATTGATCACGAGTGAAGAAGTTCCTGATAGCTTATCCCATTATGTTTCTCCTGCCATAATCCACTTGCACCCCAAAATAGTTGCATGTCTGTAGGCTGGACTATTATATATACAATAGGTTCTACTCTCAAGACAATTTTCTCAAAATTACATAACAAAAGCAATACAATTTAGACCTTCAGAATTGACTTTTAGTCCTCAGGAGTGTGGATTGCTTTCTTGCCAAACGTTGTGATTTATCAGCCTGTTACCACACTGTAAAGTCTTTAATAATGTATGTTATCACACAGAGTTCAAATTTAGGGGAAAATATGATTGTAGTGGCAACACGAGAAGACCACTGTTATTGAGAGAAGTTAGTGATGTATTTTGATTTCTCCTTCATATTGAGGAAATTCTAGAAGTTCAGAACGCCTTCTGAGCTAGCCTGCTTGTTTTTCACCCTTGTTTGCTAAACAAAGGTAGAGGAATAATCTTCCACAGAGCTTCAAAGGTTCTTTTGATGTAAAAATCTCAGAGTTCACATCCTCATCACCATCACCACCGATTCCCATTCAAGAGTCATGTACCAGCCAGGCAAGATCAGGTCTTACAGTTCCCTGACCATGGCAAGATCATGAAGTCCTGGTGCCAGGTTTTGATTAAAAAAAAAACCTGTAGGGTTGTCGTTATTAATGAGGAGCTTCTGCAATGGAACCTAGCATTTCATACTGTTGACAAATCAGCCACCCAATGGGGCATTTCTCCTATTATTAAGAAGTTCCCAGCACCTTGTAAAAGAATTGAGTATCATCTTGTTTGGTCTGTATGCTTTTTATGTTATGTTTTTCAATCAGTTTGCTTGTGCTGATAGCAATACGCAAATAGGTATATAGCAGTTATATAATTCTCCATAGTGCTTTACGGCACTCTCTGGGTCAGGGGTCTCCAACCTTGGCAACTTTAAGACTTGTGGACTTCAACTCCCAGAGTTCCTCAGTCCACAAGTCTTAAAGTTGCCAAGGTTGGAGACCTCTGCTCTGGGTGGTTTACAAATGTCAGCATGGTGCCTCCAACAATATGGGTCCTCATTTTACCCACCTCAGAAAGATGGAAGGCTGAGTCAACCTTGAGCCCCTTTATGATTGAACAAATAAAGATTAAAATTCCATTATTTACTAGTGTGTTCATTGTATCTGGATCCAAAAGAACCAGTTGCCTGATCTCTGATTACTGCTATGACATTTGGCAAAACAATGATGGATGCAGTTAACATGAAATTTATTAAGAGATTAGTTTGCATGCAACTTAAAACGAAACTAAAAGGACTTTAGGTTTTTTTCCCCCCATTTAATTTGAAGAATAGGATACATTTCTTCTTTAATTTTTAGAAGATTCTTCCTTTAGAAGTCTCCTACCAAATTCCTCAAGACTGCAGTCATTGAGTTTTTCCTTGGTCATCTCTGCATTGGAACAAATGTATCCAATAAGCCCAATAAGATGACTCATTTTTAGGGAAATTTCCTCTCTAAAGAGCAGTAGAAAGGGAAACAAAAGAAGAAAAAAGCTAAGTCTAGTAGTCTCAGCCTAAAAACAGAGAAATTCCTTAGTATCTATATGGAGAACTTGCATTTTATTTTTTAATGAATGTTAGTGATGGCTTACTGTACTTTGACCCAGTTGCAAGGACCTGGAGCCATTAAAGTGGACAGCAAATAAATTTTCTAAATAAATAAATAACATATGCAAGCCATAGATAACAACATGCAACTCAATTATGTCCTCTCACCTTTCCTAGTAGCAAACATATTAACATTTAAATTGAGAATCCCCAGGAAGTGCCAGCAGACCAGATAGGATAGCAAAATATACCCCCTGCACGTGAACACAAGATTAAACAAAGGAAATCTGATACTATCTGTATGCCCTTTAGGACTTTACAAACTCCTAAATAGAGTGTGTGCATTGTTGGTTTAAATAGTGAAAGCTAGTAGTGTCAAATCTGTTCAGCTATGCTTACAATAATCAGGTTTCCAACAGCTACAATTGATCTACAATAATTTCATAGATCACAGAGAGCTGGATAACCTGCAGTTGAAAGGACTGCTTTGCAGAATTCTTTAGAGAGGGTCTAGCTTTCCTCCTTAGTGCTTTAAAGCAGACTTTTCCTGCAAAAGTTTCAATATGGCCAGTTTAAGGGCCTTCTCAGTTGGTTCACACAAGTTTGCTATGTACAATTGTACAACTACTTAGCTCAGTGTGGCAAACCATTTTTTCCTTGGGTCCCAAAATGTAATGGGCACCCTGCTGCACATGAGCGCATGACCACAACCCCACGTTGCCCCCACACGTGCACCCCAAACCGTGCATGCGCTCCCAGCCCTCTGTGCTTGCACGCTATCCCCTCACATGCCCTGTTTTGGACCTTGAAAGCCTTCTGCACCAACCTCGGTCTCTGAACCCGTGGCCTCTACCACCTTGCCTGGGCTCCTCCTGCTGGGAGCCGTCGGCTGAACAGGTGTGGCTGGTGGGGCTTTGGCAGACCAGAAGTCAGTGAGGGTGGGTGGGATGGGCTGCCTGCACAGGTGACCACATGGCCACTGTCAAAGCAGGGCTGAGAAACCCTCTTGGCTCCCTCCATTGGCCGCAGGTGTCCCCTGGACTGTGGGCACTGCCACCTCCCCCTGCGATGGCTCGGTGGGGGGGGAGTCAGGCGGGGGTGCCACACCACCTGTGGTTGGACCCATCGCCCGATCTCCACCATGCCTGCTGCTGCACCGCTGGCCAAGCCAATGCTGGAGAAGGAGCAGCGGGCGGGGCAGCCTTCAGACATGAACTGAACCCGCACTGCAGCCACACATTAATTTACAGGTGCCTCTACTTTCAGCAACCCCGTCCAGGCACTGGTGGGTGGGTAGGGGATATCTGCAGAGAGTCAAGGGTTAACTTTTCAGCAAACCCCCCCCCCATCCTGGCCGGCTTATCTTCTGGTTTCTGGCACTGCCACACATGTGAAGGCCAGCTGATTGTTGTGTGCACATGCGCACCACTAACCAGACTAGCTGGCTGATGTACATGCGTGTGCCGCGCATGCCAGGAGAAATGGCTCTGCGGGCCACTTCTGGCACTGGTGCCACAGGTTCACCATCACAGACTCAGCTTTGTAATTGTCCCAGAGAATGTTAGCTAATCACGAAAATACTTTGTGGCGACCTTTTAGGCAGACACATGAAGACTTTCAGAGGTTCAATGCTAGCACGTTTTCTGAAAGCTTTCCACAGCCTTAATAATTTGTTGAGGCTAGTTTAAAGGATCTTGGGGCAACATTAATTAACACCACTTGTAATCACCAGACTTAGTGACCCACCTATTCAACAGGATATATAGGGCTGTGCTGATCCGTCTCTATCTTGTAATGAATTATTCTATCTATTATTCTACGCTACTATCTGGAGTGCTGATGAATTTTTTGTATTCTATCCTTTCTGCATTGTTTACTCTTGGGCAATTTGCAGCTATCTTTGTAGAATGTTCTTGCCTACTTTTGAATGCAGGTTTTATTAATAAATTATCTTCAATGAAACCACCTCTAGTAGATCCTTTTTAAAAACAAAACTGAAACTGTCTCTAATGCATAATATATTTTCCTCCAATTGTGTATGCAAGTAGTCTTCAACTTACAACTATTCACTTAGTGATTGTTCGAAGTTACAACAGCACCAAAAATAGTGACTTACAATTGGTCCTCAGATTTTAAATCATTGCAGCATCCTCACAGTTACATGGTAAAAATTTGGGCATTTGGCAACCAGCATGTATTTACAATGATTGCAGCATCCTAGAGTCATGTGAATCAGAGGTGGGTTTCAGCAGGTTCTGACCAGTTCTGGAGAACCGGTAGTGGAAATTTTGAGTAGTTGGAGAACCGGTAGTAAAAATTCTGACTGGCCCCACCCCCATCTATTCTCTGCCTCCCGAGTCCCAGCTGATTGGGAGGAAATGGGGATTTTGCAGTAACCTTCCTCTGGAGTGGGGTGGGAATGGAGATTTTACAATATCCTTCCCCTGCCACGCCCACCAAGCCACGCCCACAGAACCGGTAGTAAAAAAGTGTGAAACCCACCATTGATGTGAATGCCATTAGACAGCCTTCTCAGGTAGCTTCCGACAAGCAAAGCCAATGGTGGGGAAACTGGATTCATTTAACAGCAGTGGTTCATTTAACAACTGTGGGGGGAAATGGTCATAAAATTGGACACAACTCAGTTAGCAACCACCTTGCTCAGCAAAGGAAATTTAGATCCAATTGTGGTTGTAAAACTGGTTAACTCTTTGAAGATCCCAATATAACCTTTTAGGACATTTTTACATTTAGAAAGCATCTTTTACATTAAAACTTCTAGGAAAACTATTTTGCAACTCAGATACTTTAGAGCTTCTCTGGGATCCAATTCAAGAAATAGCAATGCTCAGTTAATAAGTAAATAGTTCTTCATTAAGGCCAGCAATTTAAAATAGGCTACTGTACAAGCTATTGTCCAGATCATAACCATCTGTAGTAAATAGCATAAAAGCAGTAGATTATTCACTATAAATACTGAGAGAAGTGGAGTGCTAGTTTTACCAGTGATTCATTTATCTGCTGCTATACCCTAACCACCAATGCACAGAATTACAGGTTGTATAAGGAAGCTCGTAATAAGAATTCATTGGGGTAGCTTGAAAATTTTATAATAAATCTCTATGAACTGTGCAGTCTAATAGACCGTGACTTCCACAGTTGCTGCAGGTTTTCAGGAAAAGATATATATCAGTTAAATCGCCACTGATCAAGTAGAGCAGGTGTATTCCTCATACAGGATTCTGTTAAATCTGCCTTCTGAGGGAGCAGATGGAAGGATGTTAAACTGAACCTGAGAAAAAGCTGTGTAATGCCTAGGCAATCCCAAAGTGGTTGCAGACTCAATTTCACATTTTTGGGGCTCCAGAGCCCAGCCCTGTTAGCAACTAATTTCAGCTCACTTTGTCATTCCCCTTCCAGGATTGTTGTTCAAGAAGCTGGCTTGATCATAAGCCAAAGACAGCAAAAACTCTCGTTGTTTATGCAAGACAATGGCTTGCAGCCTGAAATGGATTTGCTGACAATTATTGAAGGAGCCAGGCCTACAGACAAAAGCTTTGACCAAAGATTGAAACTTCTCCTGCCAAGCACAGGTTTTTAGCCGGAAGACTGTATTCAACAAACATTTACAGACTTGATGCTCTGTCCTCAGAAATTTGATCTGCATAATTTCTAAGGGTTGATAATTGGAATATTGATTGGGTTTAATCAAAGAGTTGAGCTGGTGAAAGAAGCAAGTTCAAAAGTCTTCCCTTTTTCACAAAACAATCAAGACACTTGCAATATTTCTTTATATTGCCACTCTTATAATTTCAACTTGGGTCCTCTACTTGCCTGAAGTACAGAATACTACCAAGAGAGATTTAAAATATTTAACCTTGGCAACTTTAAGATTTGTGGACTTCAACTCCCAAAATTCTCCGGCTAGCATGGTTAGCTGGGGAATTCTGGGAATTGAAGTCCACAAGTCTTATAGTTGCCAAGATTGGACAGCCCTGACTTAGGCTATTCAGTGATGTTTCTCTGGATATTCTAATTGTTGTTGTTGTTGTTCTTGAGGCTTCAAGCAAATGTAATCAGTCAGAAGATGATTGTTAGTGCAAAGTCAGTGAGGGTCTGCAATGCTCTCCTAAATCCAGTGGTATTTATGATACGATCATAATACTGACTGCATGGAGCAGTGCTGGTAAACTTTTATAAACTAGCGCAGAGTATGAGACTTTATATCTTGTTGGAATTTGACTATGGAGTGAACATAGTCAGATTCCATAGAAGTTTGGGAATTCAGATGCTAATAACAGCCTTGCTTCTGAGTTGCAATTCAATTTGTACAATATCCCAAAGAGTTTTGTTTTAATCATAGACTTGTACTGATATATCACTGGTGAATAAGTAGGAGCAAGCATTTTCTGTGGTGAAAGCCTTACTCATATCTTACAGTTGTCCTCCAGAGACGGAATCAAAGGCGCAGCTCAAATCAACAGATGCACCATTAACATTGCTTTGGGTTTGCTAGAATATTTTATCATTCTCTGTTGTAAAACCAACAGTTGAACATTCTGTTCTAAAGCCTGTTTTTTTCTCTGCTAGAGAGTTCAAAATGACGGTATAGGGCACTGCACACCCAGAACAACTAGACACAAGGCCAGTTTTCCCCCAAATGCCATCACTTGGCTAAACAACTAATTTCACAACACTGTCAAATTATTTACTAAGACTGCATTACTATTCTTCTTCTCTTCCTTACTAATATCTATCTCTTCCCACTTATGACTATAACCATGTTGTTTGTATCTTTCAATTATATTGTTTTTATATTATTTTGTTTTCTAGTATGATTTGATTGCTTATTAGTAACCTATGACTATCACCAAGTGTTGTATCTTATGATTCTTGATGGATGTATTTTATTTTTCTTTATGTACACCAGTGGTAGTCAACCTGGTCCCTACTGCCTACTAGTGGGCTTTCATGGTGGGTGGTAGGGGTTTTGTCCAATACTGAAGCACTTTCCTTTTTTTTAATTTAATTGACTTTTTAAAAAATTGTCATAGCATTATTTAAAAACATTTTCATTAGGTTTTCATAATTTATGCTTCTATGTATGCAAAGTATAAATAAAAAGATAGATTTAACTACAGTAAGTTGTTTTATAAAGATTTATTCCGCCAAACTTAGCGAAAGTCCGACATAAAGTATTTGGTAAGTAATTATTATTATATGCTTTAACTTGCTGTAACTCTGCTTTATAAATTTTATAAAGTAAAGTTACTTCCGTTCTTTATAAATCACCATTGCTGTGGAATCGGTGGGCAGTTAGAAAATTTTACTACTAACAGAGATACAAAAGTGGGCAGTAGGTATAAAAAGGTTGACTGCCCCTGATGTACACTGAGAGCATATGCACCAAAGACCTATTCTATTCTATTCTATTCTATTCTATTCTATTCTATTCTATTCTATTCTATTCTATTCTATTCTATTCTATTCTAGCCTGCTCCAGCCAATGCTCAGGTTTCTAACAAAGGTTCCTAACATATAGTCTACTTATGTTGAGGAGGTTCATGGTCTTCATTAGCAGAACTTATCCCACTCCCTTTTTAAAATATAAAGATAACTATTACAGATCCCCAGTAGCTGGGAATGAGGGCTGATTTATTGACCTAGATGAAAAGTGAGACCAAGGTTGGCACTACTATTCAATACTTGCCTTTGTGAAAATGGCTGGGATGTGGGCACTTCCAGAGCTTTGCCCATTTTCAACCAAAGTATCAAATATCTGATCTCAGCAGCCGAAAGAGCCAGCCACTCAAATAAACTGGTGGGTATGATGGACCCAGGATGTTATAAAGTGAATGGATACAGAATCTCTACCTTGTTATAAAGGTCTAGGAATAATGCCAAAATACATCCAAATCCTTAGTCCCAGCCAATAATATTAATTACTGCCAGCTAGCCACTTGTGCATCTCTTTTTCCCCCCCAAAGGATATACAAAGGAAATAGTCTCTTTTCATTTTAGGAATTTTTATGGGGAGAAGAGATTGACAAGGAATTGACCCTAATGGCTGTAGCAAATGCTTTTTAGCTACTACATAGTCCTGGTCAAACCATCTGTAAGGGGACATCTGACTGGACTTATTGAATAATTTCACTGAGTTCTAATTTGGTTTGGACTAATAATTCACAAGCTCACAAAAGGTCAGTCATGCTGAGCAAGTCACTGACAACTTTGCATGCCAGCTCCTTCCTTTTAATCCACGAAGCTGCACTATTCACTCAGTGTCAAACCAAAACAGTTTTGGCAAATTTGCCTGTCTAGGTGGCTCAGTGGCTAAGACTCTGAGCTTGTTGATCAGAAAGGTCATCAGTTCAGCGGTTCGAAAATAACAGTCCTTGGAAGAATAGGCAATTATATATTCCTTAATTACAGTTCAAGTGAGTAACTCCAGATACTGCTTTTCTTATTAAATCTCTTTCCTTCAGTCTTTTGCTAATTGGAAAATGCCAGAAGGAAGTTACAGAAGTCATAGAATAACAGGGTTAGAAGGGACCTTGGAGGTCTTCTAGTTCAACCCTTTGCTCAAGCAGGAGATCCTACACAATTTAAGACAAATAGTTGTCCAAACTATTCTTGAAAACCTCCAGTGATATAAGATCCACAACTTCTAGAACTAAGCCATTTCTCTGATTAATTGTTCTGTCAGGAAATTTCTCCTTAATTCTAGGTTGGATCTTTAACCATTTCCATCTGTTACTTCTTGTCCTGCCGTCAGGTGCTTTGGGGAATAGGTCTACCCTCTCTTCTCTATGACAGTCCCTCAAGTATTGGAAAACTGCTATTATGCCACCCCAAGACATACCTAGTTCCCACAACAGTTCATTGTACAGTTTCACCTCCAGACCACTTATCATCTTTGTTGCTCTTCTCTAAACTGTTTCTAGAGCCTCAGCATCTTCTTGTATTGGGATGACCATCTTACCAGTATAATATAAAGTGGCACTATTGAAGCAAGACCCCAATGCTTTATAATACAAGTGCTTTATGTTTATTTGTTAGGATTATAACAAGATCAGATATTACCAACTTGTATAAAAGTCAACGTGTCACTTAGAAAGCAGAAGTATACCATTGGGCAGGTATATGGTTTTGCAAGCTTTCGGGAAAGTGCAGAAATATTTCTACAAACTGTTCTTGTGACTATGTGGCAAAGAGGAGGGGGCATCGAGAGTAACACGTGTATCCAGAAGGTGTATGATAAGAGTAGACCATATATGGGCTTTTGTTTATTTCAACCAATTAGGATAACAACTTCTTTTTTTCTTATGGCAATGTCTGTAACCAAAAAGTATAAAAGATTATGTTTAAGCCATGCTCGATGCTCAGACCTTTGTTTTCCCCCCGAGTGGGGGTGTGTGTCCTATTTGCACAAATAATAAATTAATTCTTGTTTCTCAAATCCTTCGTGGTCTTGTCTCCTCACTTTAAGACGTAAGTTTTCTACAACACTATCACTTCAGGTGATGTTGATACTATCCTTCTGTTTATGCGACCTACAACTGGGTTGGCTTTTTTGGTAGTTGCAACAGCACACTGATTGTTCGCTAGAACGCCTACTCCTACTTTCCTCTCAGTTAGATATTGAGCCAGGTACCATTTGTTCTCTACCTGTGCACCTTTCCTTGCCTAACTGTAAGACCTAACTTTTCGGACAGCTGAACTGCATTTTGTTGGGTAGAGCCCAGTGTTCAAAAGGAAGGAATTCCCTTTAATGGCCTTCCTCGAGATTTAAGGGAAGCCATTGGAAGGCCAGCCAGGGAGGTAATGAAGTGCTGGAGCACCAATTGTACAGGAGAAGAGGACACTTATACAGTCCTTGACCATTTGTCCATGCTCTCCTTATGAATATTTGACTAAAGTTATCCTCTCCTTTGAAAGATCAAGCAGATACCTTTTCATCCAACTGAATTACAAGAAACAGGAAAAATGCAGAAGACTTTTCCCTGCATCACACACTTTCTTGACCGGGATGCCTTATGCACGGTCACTCATTCTCTTGTCACTTCTCGTCTGGATTATTGCAATGCTCTCTACATGGGGCTACCCCTGAAGTGCACTCAGAGGCTTCAGTTAGTCCAGAATGCAGCTGCGTGGGTGATTGAGGGAGCCACACGTGGCTTCCGGGTAACACTGCTCCTGCGCAGTCTGCACTGGCTACCTGTGGTCTTTCGGGTGTGCTTCAAGGTGTTGGTTACCACCTTTAAAGTGCTCCATGGCTTAGGGCCCGGGTACTTACGGGACCGCCTGCTGTTACCTTATGCCTCCCACTGACCCGTACCGCTCACACAGAGAGGGTCTTCTCAGGGTGCCGCCCGCCAAGCAATGTCGGCTGATGGCCCCCAGGTGAAGGGCCTTCTCCGTTGGAGCACCTACCCTCTGGAATGAACTTCCCCCTGGTTTGCGTCAATTACCTGACCTTCAGACCTTTCGCTGTGAATTGAAAACATATTTGTTTATCCAAGCGGGATTGGCTTGATTTTTAAATTTTTAAATTTCTGAATTTTAATAGTTTTAACTGGGGTATTTTATTATGTGTCTAATTCAACAATTTTAATTTTCGGCCATTTATAAAATATGTATTTTAATTGTTGTTTTAATTTGTACACTGTATTGTTTTAATTTGGCTGTACACCGCCCTGAGTCCTTCGGGAGAAGGGCGGTATAAAAATCTAAATAAATAATAAATAAATAAATAAATAAATAAATAAATAAATAAATAAATAAATAAATAAATAAATAAATAAATAAATAAATACTATATATAGTGCTGTTTAGTTGTACTCTATCTTTTCTCAGAGTTTGTTGCAGAAATCACATCCAGAAAGCACACACACATAACTGATTCAGCAGGATTCATTAACTTCTCTTTATATACAATAAATGTATATAAATATACAATACCAATGGTAGAGAGGAGAGATTGTAAGTACAAATACAGAGTACAGCAGAGATGAGTTTCAGTTTCAATTGAGCAGACAGACTGACTAGTATCATTTTAGAGCTAAGCACAGAGCTAAGGCCAGGCTCCTTCCTGTCTCAGCTCCCATTGGCTGACCTTATTGCTATGCCCTGTTCCAGTTCATGAATATTCTGACATTCTCCTGGCAGTTTTTCAACTTTTTCAAATGCAATTATGCTTTCTTTTTCGTCTTACAAATTTTTATGCTGCTACTCTTGAGAACTGAAACCTGATTAATAGAATAGAATAATTGATTGGCTATGTCTATTATAATCAATTAGTGGATTCATCTATTAATTAAATTACCACAAAAATGAAGAAAAAACCTATTTCTGAAGTCAGTAGCGTATTTTTAATGTACAAGATGAAAGCCTTATTTGAGAAAATCATTTCTGAGAGAGACTGAGAAGAGGATAAGGACCCTTCAATATTGATACAGTATATCTTGTCATTTTTTTAATTAGCATCCATCTAAAATGATATACAGGTATATTTTTCTCTGTTTATGTATGTTATAAAAATATTCTGCCTGTATAATTAGAGTACCTATTAAGCTTTTTAATAGGGAAAAAATTCTATTAATCTATCCAATTAAATTGATTAAATGTCACAGTTATCATAAATATTCCCAAGTACAGTTTGAGAAACCAGTATTAAACTGAAAGTAAGTTACAAGTATTTGGATAAGTGATTTTTTTTTAAAAAGTGAACATCCAGTCAGAAGAAATGACAACTAGGAAAGAATGAACGAATTCTGAATCCGTATCAAATAATATAGCCTGGTGCAGGCATTCAAGTTAAAATTCAAAATGGAAAGAAAAACTTAGGCAGAAATGTAAACCATATTTTGACTATGGTTGCCTTGGGAAAATCCCATATCTTGAATATAAATAGCTGCATTTTTCTAAGCATGTACATCAGATCAGTATATTGGAATGTCTTTGGTATTAGGAGGGAAAGACATGAAGATGATTTTAAACACAAGTTACACCAAACCTCAATATTCCTGTTTTTATTATCTGAACCTGAGGATATAGCTTTCCCCCCTTCTGAAAGGGTTTCTTGCTTGGTTTTACACTTCTCAACCAAACAGGGATCTGATAATTTAGAATGGATAAAGAGAACTTCATTAAATCTACAGTCAGAAACAAGCAGAGGTGAAGGTTGGGAGCAGAGATCCTGTCAACCTGGAACATCAGTTGTCTTGTGACTACTTAACCTAGTCTGCCTTTTCCTGTAATATTCTTTATGGTTCTGTTAGCATCCAGACCATTTATATACCTCAGTAGCTTTTGCTAACACTAGATTTGGTTGAGATTAATCTTTATTACAAGAAGAGTTCTCCATTCCTCTGAAAACAACAAAATACCTTATCCCACCAGACTTGAAATCCTAGGCTTAGAAAACTTGGAACTCCGTCGCCTTCGACAAGACCTAAGCTTAACTCACAGAATCATCTATTGTAATGTCCTTCCTGTCAAAGACTACTTTAATTGCAATAATACAAGAGCAACCAACAGATTTAAACTTAATGTTAACCGCTTTAATCTAGATTGCAGAAAATATAACTTCTGTAACAGAATCATCAGTGCTTGGAATACTTTACCTGACTCTGTGGTCTCTTCCCATAATCCTAAAAGCTTTAACCAAAAACTTTCTACTATTGACCTCACCCCATTCCTAAGAGGACCATAAGGGGCGTGCATAAGCGCACAAACGTGCCTACCGTTCCTGTCCTATTGTTTTTCTTTTCTTCTTCCTATATATATATTGATGCTTATACCTCCTAATATTTACTCATATATATGTTTATATACTATAAAATCCTTTTTATATGATGTTGTGACAAAATAAATAAATAAATAAATAAATATAAATATTGGAGAATGCCACTTTGAAGTACACCCCTAATTTTTCCATGCATTTATCCATAATTTCTCTTCAATCCACAGTAAATAAGTTTGCTATTGTAATTTCAGGTCATAAAATAGAATAACAACATGAGAACATGAAGTAATAAAAGAGTGTTAGATATAAGAAGGTTGAAACTAGGTAAAGCCAGCACTACAACTAAGAACATAAATTATTTCTTCTGGAATTTAGATGATAGCAGAGGGAAAGTAGCAAACTGACTACTAACAGTTGGAAATGTGTCTGCAAGAGGATGAATAGCCAACACCATAAGGACAGAGACAGAGCAGCAGGAAGCCACAAAACAAAAACAGCCATATTTTCAAGTTGGAGTATGCTGAGTTTTAAAAGGAAGCAGCCACACCGGTTGCTCTTTCAGTGCAAAGAAGTAGCAATTATTTTGATAAGGATTTACAGTATGATTGTCATGCTGGATTTCTGGCAGCTTGTACTTAAAGGTAAGTCCAATCTTGCAGAGGTAATTGGGGTAATTGGGGAAACCACTCAGGCACAAAAACCAAACAGGATACTAATGGTAGAGTAGATGGAAATCTCAACCCATTAGCATTGATGCTGGGTTTATTTTAAGGGTCAATAAAGGTTCCTCTTGATCAAGGGATCCTTGGGAAAATAGCAGTAAAGCCACCTGTGAAAAATACTTCAAGATCTCATCTGTCTCACCTGCAAATAACTTCAACATCTGAGAGCCTTTGAAGGGCACTGGTTTCTCATTCTAACGAGGTTCTACAAATGCTAACAATTTATTTATCAGTGAGAGGGATGGATAGGCTAATGAGGAGCATCAGAAGGTGCAGCATGTGTCTTAATTTCTTAATCTGCCAGCAATGGGCCATTTTCCTACTAACAGCTTTCCTAGGTCCAGATGCCAGAACAACAAAAATAGACAGCTATCCTTGCTACTAAGTGGTTTGGAACGCTGAACCAGAAATGAGGAGGTAAAACTCTGGAACATCATTAAAGTTTTATTAAACCCAGCTTGTTGTTTTATGGATCTGTTCTTTCTTCATTTGCCTTATGATAAAAGAGCAAACCTTCCCAGCATTATGTTCAACTTCCTCTGATTTCTTTTTCATTCTAAGCACAAGACAGCCAAGAGGCAGCAAATTATAAATTATAATGCAATTCTGTCATGCACACAATATTAATATTTTCTTTTTTTAAAAAAAACCAAGGCCTCCTCTCCATCATGAACTATTGTTGGTATTAACCAGAACGTGGTATGGAATTCACACTTATTTCCCACTCGCTACAAAATACTCAATTTATTTTAAATGTCACTTTACTAGATTTTCATCAGGTCTGCCATCGTGGTAATTGCAATTAATATTATATTATACTTATGCAACTAGCATATGTAATCTTCAGAAGATGGTTTCCATGAATAGTTTAGAACTTCACTACTGTGTTTCCCCAAAAATAAGACCCTGTCTTATAGTTTTGTGAACCCTGAAATAAGCGCTTGGCCTTATTTTCAGTGAGGTCTTATTATTTTGGGCCATGTGGAGCAAGACGGGGTTCCTCTTGCCGTCTTACCTGATTCCCAGCTCTGTCTCCCTAACCCTAACCAGAGGAAATGGTGGGGACTGGCTGCACATGTATTTAAATATTTTCGGGGAGGGCTTATTTTTTGGAGGGGGGCTTATTTTCAGGGGGGCTTATTTTAGCACATATGTTCCAAAGCCCGATTAGGCTAATTATCAGGGGATGTCTTATTTTCGGGGAAACAGGGTATGAGCAGCCAAAGGTTTGAAAACCTACTCTACAGGAATATCTATCTATCCAATATCCACCCACCATGTTAGAGAAGATTCAAGTATGTTTTGTCAATTTCTCTACCTTCAGAAAACTAGACTACTGTATCTAGATGGCAAAAATGCAAATAAACAATAGGTGGCAACAAAGGATATAAAAAACAGTAATACTGTTTTGTGGGAGGTTCCCTCTCTATTTATTATTAACTATTTTTATTATTTATCTTATGCCTACACAAAAGTGAAAAGAAATTCCAGAAAACAAAGTATAAAAATCCTAATAAAGCTAGCAATCTAGTTTGAATATAAACAGAGGAAAGCAAAGTAGCACCACAGCAGTATAGATACCATAATAGCATTTTTATCGTCATCACTATAACACTTTACAACAAAGGTTCACATTTTTTAGGCTTTCCTTTTTTTATGTAAATAAACAAGGGGCGTGCATGTTGGATTATTGCAATGCTCTCTACATGGGGCTCCCCTTGAGATGCACTCGGAGGCTTCAGTTGGTCCAGAATGCAGCTGCGCGGGTGATAGAGGGAGTCTCACGTAGCTCACATGTGACACCTCTCCTGCGCAGACTGCACTGGCTTCCTGTTGCCTTTCGGGTGCATTTCAAGGTTCTGGTTACCACCTTTAAAGCACTCCATGGCTTGGGACCTGGGTACTTACGGGACCGCCTTCTGTTACCTCATGCCTCCCACCGACCCGTACGCTCGCACAGAGAGGGCCTTCTCAGGGTGCCGTCCGCCAGACAATGTCGGCTGGCGGCCCCCAGGGGAAGATCCTTCTCTGTGGGGGCCCCCACTCTTTGGAATGAACTTCCCCCTGGTTTACGTCAAATACCTGACCTTTGGACCTTTCGCCGCGAACTGAAAACATATCTGTTTGTTCGTGCGGGGCTTTCTTAAATTGTTTAGTTTTAAATTTTAAATTTCTCTCTGGTTTTAATTGGGGTTTTTTAGATTTTTTAATTGTTTTAATTCCGGCCACACTGTATAATAAGTTTTTTAATTTTATTTTAACTGTACATTGTTTCTTTTTACTTTGGCTGTACACCGCCCTGAGTCCTTCGGGAGAAGGGCGGTTTATAAATCTAATAAAATAAATAAATAATAAATAAATAAGACCACCAGCGTGCCTACCATTCCTGTCCTTAGGTTCCCTTTAGTTTTATTCATATTATGTTTTCAATTTATGCTTATATATATTATCTGATGTGTATTTGATGAAATAAATAAATAAATAAATAAATAAATAAATAAATAAATAAATAAATAAATAAATAAATAAATTCAAAGGCTAGTATAGTTGAGCTAACTATTAGCTAGCATGAAACTGTCTTTCAGGAACACACAATAGTTGCTGCTAAGCACTTAAAAACATATTCCAATTTTTTTTAAAAAAAACACACAATTTAACAGTACATTAATGCCTTTAATATTGAACTGAAGGGCCGGGATACTTACGGGACCGCCTGCTGCTACCGAATACCTCTCACCGACCCGTGCGCTCTCACAGAGAGGGGCTCCTCAGGGTGCCATCGGCGCGACAGTGTCGTCTGGCGACACCCAGGGGAAGGGCCTTCTCCGTGGGGCTCCGCCTCTGGAGCGAACTCCCCAGGACTTCGTCAACTTCCGGACCTCCGAACCTTTACTTGTGAGCTTAAAACCTACTTATTTATCTGCGCTGGACTGGGGTAGTGTTTTAATGTGTTTTAATGTGTTTTAAGGGGTTTTTAGTTCCAAATTTTAATTCTGGCCAATTTTAATAAGTTTTTTAATTGTATTTTTTAATCTGTATTTATAGTATTGTATTTTTATTTGGCTGTGAACCGCCCTGAGTCCTTCGGGAGAAGGGCGGTATACAAATGTAAATAATAAATAAATAAATAAATAAACTACAAAACTGTAGCCCTTTGCTGTCATTTATTAATCTATATAGCCTAGAAAATTTATCTTTACCAGGTACAAAATTTGAATGACAGCAGTTCTCAGTGCTTATGCTTAGCTACTGCAAAATCTATTTGTGTTTGTCTAAGAAATGAAGGCACTACAACAAAGCTGAATTTTTCCATTATGCTGACCAATCTAGGCTATATTTTGATTTATTATTACTAATGAGGAAACAATTCATATCTAGCAGTTGGAGTAACCATGAAGACAGTTGTTCAGGGAATGGATTTACCTGATTAATGTACATAATAAACAAGTCTTTACAGAAGGCAGCAGGTGAAGTGAATCTTTGCAGGAACCAAGGCTAAGCATGACTTTTCTGAAAGAATTTGGAGTTGGGACTAACAGCAACCTCAGAACTTCAGTGCATAGTGATTCTAAGCAGAAAATCAAAATGGTTAACTACAGTAACTATCAAGCACGGGAGCCCCCTCAAGGCTCTGTGCTTTCCCCACTTCTCTTCTCTTTATAAACCAATGACTGCATCTCTAATGATCCATCTGTTAAACTACTGAAGTTTGCAGATGACACAACTGTGACCGGTCTCATTCGAGACAATGATGAATCCGCATACAGATGGAAGGTTGAACAACTAGCCTCGTGGTGCAACCGGAACAATCTGGAACTGACCGCATTCAAAACCATAGAAATGGTGGTAGACTTTAGGAGAAGCCCTTCCATATTTCCCCCTATTACAATATTAGACAACACAGTATCAACAGTAGAAATCTTCAAATTTCTAGGCTCTACCGTATAGCAAGATCTAAAATGGACAGCTAACATCAAAAACGTCATCAAAAAAGCACAACAAAGAATGTTCTTTCTGCGCCAACTCAGAAAGCTCAAACTGCCCAAGGAGATGCTGATCCAGTTCTACAGAGAAATTATTAAGTCTGTCATCTGCACCTCTATAACTGCCTGGTTTGGTTCTGCAACCCAGCAAGACAGACACAGACTTCAAAGGTTAATTAGAACTTCAGAAAAAAACAATTGCTACCAATCTGCCTTACATTAAGGACCTGTATACTGCACGAGTCAAAAAGAGGGCTGTGAAAACATTTACAGACCCTTCACATACTGGACATAAACTTTCAATTTCTACCCTCAAAAGGACGCTATAGAGCACTTTACACCAGAACAACTAGACACAACAACAGTTTTTTCCTGAATGCCATCACTCTGCTAAACAAATAAACAAATAATTCCCTCAACACTGTCAAACTATTTACTAAGTCTGCACTACTATTAATCTTCTCATCGTTCCTATCACCCATCTCCTCCCATTTATGACTGTATGACTAAGTTTGTTGCTGGTATCTTTACAATTTATATTGACTGTTTCCTAATATAATTTGATTGCTTGTTTGTTCCCTATAATTATCATTAAGTGTTGTAACTTATGATTTTTCATGAATGTATCTTTTCTTTTATACACACTGAGAGCATATGCACCAAGACAAATTCCTTGTGTGTCCAATCACACTTGGACAATATACATATACATATACATATACATATACATATACATATAGGTCTTTGGTTATTCGGGTTTTCTCCCGCGTAAAATTGGAAGTGTCTTGGCGACGTTTCGACGTTTCGACGAAGTCTCATTTGCCATCTTCATGCTGGTGTTTACAGCTTTGTGCTTTTAGGAGCAATGTGTGACGCACATGGGGAGAAACAGACTCAAGCTCAATCCCTTCAAGACGGAGTGGCTGTGGATGCCGGCATCCCGCAGCTGACTGTTGGGGGCGAGTTAGTGGCCCCAAAGGAGGTGGTTCGCAACTTGGGCGTCCTCCTGGATGGACGGCTGTCTTTTGATGAACACCTGGCGGCCGTCGCCAGGAGGGCCTTTTACCAAGTTCGCTTGGTTCGCCAGTTGCGTCCCTTCCTTGACTGGGATGCCTTATGCACGGTCACTCACGCTCTGGTTACATCTAGGCTGGATTATTGCAATGCTCTCTACATGGGGCTGCCCTTGAGGTGCACCCGGAGGCTCCAGTTAGTCCAGAATGCGGCTGCGCGAGTAGTAACGGTAGCCGCTCGTGGCTCCCACGTGACATCGCTGCTCCGTAGCTTGCACTGGCTTCCTGTGGTCTTTCGGGTGCGCTTCAAGATTTTGGTAACTATCTTTAAAGCGCTCCATGGCTTAGGACCCGGGTACTTACGAGACCGCCTGCTGTTACCCTTTGCCTCCCACCGACCCATACGCTCTCACAGAGAAGGTCTCCTCAGGGTGCCGTCCGCCAAACAGTGTCGGCTGGCGGCCCCCAGGAGTAGGGCCTTCTCTGTGGGGGCAGTGACGCTCTGGAATGAACTTCCCCCTGGCCTGCGTCAAGTGCCTGATCTTCGGACCTTCCGTCGTGAGCTCAAAACATATTTATTCATTAAAGCGGGACTGGAATAATTAGTGATGAATTTTAATTGGGTATTCTTAATATTTTTAAATTTTTAAATCTAAATTTTAATAATCAGCCTTTAAAATTTGCTCTTTTTAAATGTTGTTTTAAATTGTATATATTTTGTTTTTATTTTGGCTGTACACCGCCCTGAGTCCTTCGGGAGAAGGGCGGTATAAAAATTTAATAAATAAATAAATAAAATAAATTTTATGCGGGAGAAAACCCGAATAACCAAAGACCTACATACAAACACCCGCAAAAACCTCAGAATATATATATATATATTTGTTTTCTTGGAAAGTGTCTTGGCGATGTTTCGATGCAGTCTCATTCGTCATCTTCAGGCTTGAGTTTCGTGCTTCTGGGAGCAATGTGTGATTGCAACTGTTTCTTCCTTTTTAACTGCTAGTGGGGGTTTGAACTGATTGGGTGGGAGCTTGGCTGTGCTCTGATTGGATGGGGGGGGTTTTTGTGCTCTGATTGGCTGGGAGTGTGTCCTGTTTGGGTGGGGGCTTGGTTGTGCTCAGATTAGTCTGAGTTGCAGGGGGATTTGAGCTGGTGAGCTGCATTGCTGTTGTTTGGCTTCGTGGTCGTGGTCGTGCTACATCTTCATAGTGGGTGTCAGTCTGCTGCATGTATGGATTGGAGGGGTTTGAAATGCTAGTGGGGGTTTGAAACTCAAACCCCCACTAGCAGTTAAAAAGGAAGAAACAGCTGCAATCACACATTGCTCCCAGAAGCATGAAGCTCAAGCCTGAAGATGACGAATGAGACTTTGTCGAAACATCGCCAAGACACTTCCAATTTTACGTGGGAGAAAACCCGAATAACCAAAGACCTACATATATGTATATATATGTGTGTGTGTGTGTGTGTGTGTCTTTGGTTATTTGGGTATTCTCCCGTGTAAAATTGGAAGTGTCTTGGTGACATTTCGATGAAGTCTCATTTGTCATCTTCAGGATGGTATTTACAGCTTCGTGCTTCTAGGAGAAATGTGTGATCGCAGCTGTTTCTTCCTTTTAACTGCTAGTGGGGGTTTGAACTGATTGGTTGGGAGCTTGGCCGTGTTCTGATTGGGTGGAGGTATGTTCTGATTGGTTGGGGGTTTGGCTGTGCTCTGTTTGGGAGAGGGGCTTGGTTGTGCTCAGGTTAGTCTGAGTTGCAGGGGGATTTGAGTTGGTGAGCTGCATTGCTGATGTTTGGCTTTGCATTAGTGGTCATGCTACATCTTCATGGTGGGTGTCAGTCTGCTGCATGTATGGATTGGAGGGGTTTGAAATGGCTAATGATGCCGCTGTGGTCTGGCTTCTGGTCCGTGGTCGTGGTTCATCATCGGTGTGGGTTTGGTCTGCTTTCCGCATGGGTGTGTGGTGGTGACATGCTGTGTGGCATTCGTGAGTGTGGTCTTGCATCATTCTTCATGTTAGGGACTCATTTGTTGATAAGGGCGGATTTCCAAATGGCTGGTAGGTGGGAGGTATCATCTCATTTATTCATTGTCAAGGTTCCAGAAATACCTCTTCTGCGTAAAAGAAACTCAGAGACATTTCTTTTCCAGAGTTCTTTACTAGCATGAGGAGACTGGCACATGATGAGTGCAATTCCAAAACTGAAGTTCCGGATTCTTTTCCCCAATTATACAAACCCCAAGAGTCCCACCCCCCTGACCCCTTTGATGGTCACATGGTCCCACGTTCTCCCAGTCCATTCGAATATCTTCTTGCCACTCTTCCTGCAGATGTGAACCCCATCCGACCTTGACCGTCTAAAGAATGTTACCATACCCCTCAGCCCCACTTCTTCCCCTCAGGGGAAAAAAATGTGGCAGCGTCTGGAAACCTAAAGTCTAATATGGTTTCCAGGCCTGACAGGCGTCCCCTCTTGGAAAAGAAGCTATATCCTAGGAAAGAAAACAAAGAGTCGATAAAGAAGAGTGTCAGTGGTCCACACTTCCCTTCTACCCCCCCCTCTCCAAGAGGTTTTTTAGGTTTGTCAGGGAAAGTGTCGTGAAATTGTTTAATCAAATTGTCCGCATTTACTTTCCAACTTTTGACCCAAGTAGATTCAGATAATGGATATCCCTTCCAGTGGACTAAATATTGTAATTGACCTCTATATAGTCTAGAGTCAAGGATTTTCTTGATTTCATAGTGGGTTTCACCTTGGATTATCAAGGGTGGTGGGGGAGCGGCAGGTTGAGGTCTCAGACCAGACTGTCTAGCAGGTTTTAATAAGCTGGTATGGAATACCGGGTGTATTTTCCCCAACATTCGAGGGAGCTTGAGTTGGACGGTAATGGGATTAATAATTTTTACAATGGGGAAAGGACCCAAAAATTTTGGACCGAATTTTCTGCTGGGTATCCTTAATCTTAGATACTTAGTAGACAAAAAGACTTTATCTCCAATGCGAAAAGGGGGTTGAAGGGAACGGTGTTTGTCAGCTTGGGCTTTGTAATTTCGAGCTGTCACAGCTAAGGCCTTTTTTGTGTTTTCCCAACCTTTCTTCAACGAATTCATCCAGTCCGTTAGGGAAACCGAAGGTCAGGGGTTACACGGGGGGGGGGGTCCTCCTGCGTTCATCGGAACGGCTTCAAGCTTCAGCAATTTCTCTCTCTCTGGTGGGAGGGAAGGTGAATCTAGGCTGAGCTAAAGGCTCTCGAGGTCTCACTTCCAGGCGCTCAAAAGTTTCAGGGAGGTCTAATAGGGACTGGGATTTCAGGGGGTTTCTCAGGTCCCAATCCAGTGACTCTCCCGATCCTCCAGGTTTTATTGTCCTCCAGTGAGGTTGAGAAGAGGGAGGGGGCTCTCCATTCCGTCCCGGGGAAATGTTTTCTCCCGACTGGCAGTTTACCCATGAATCAGAGTCCTTGGGCCGTGCTCCAAGCTGACAAGCAGGCTCTACCATTTCGGGGCTTCAGGTCCTCTCATCAGATGGGAAATAGGTGACTTCAACTAAATCGTCAGAATCATGTTTCGCCGCTCCCTCTACGCTCTCAACTTGCTGCTCTTCCATCTTCACTGGGTCTTTGCACCGCTGTGGAGGTTGCGGAGACTGGGGCCCAGCACCCCTCTAACGGGCCCCCTCTGAGAGGAGGAGAGGGTACCGTTAGCAAAAGAAAGTTACGAGTTTTGGAATAATGTCAAGGTTCCAGAAATACCTCTTCTGCGTAAAAGAAACTCAGAGACATTTCTTTTCCAGAGTTCTTTACTAGCATGAGGAGACTGGCACACGATGAGTGCAATTCCAAACCTGAAGTTCCGGATTCTTTTCCCCAGTTATACAAACCCCAAGAGTCCCACCCCCCTGACCCCTTTGATGGTCACATGGTCCCACGTTCTCCCAGTCCATTCAAATATCTTCTTGCCACTCTTCCTGCAGATGTGAACCCCATCCGACCTTGACCGTCTAAAGAATGTTACCATACCCCTCAGCCCCCCTTCTTCCCCTCAGGGGAAAAAATGTGGCAGCGTCTGGAAACCTAAAGTCTAATATGGTTTCCAGGCCTGACATTCATGCTGTGTGGGCGTTTTTCTATCTCGATGGCTTCTCTGATTATTCTGTTGTTAAAGTGTTCAGTTTTGGCGATAGTTCTGGTCTTTTTAAAGTCAATTTTATGTCCTGTGGCTTTAAGGTATTGGACCAGGGAAGAAGTTGGTTCCTCTTTTCTGACTGAGTTCTTATGTTCTTCAATGCGTGCACTTATTCTTCTGTTGGTTTGTCCGATGTATGTGGTGCTGCAGGCGGTGCATGGGATTTCATATACTCCTTGATTTTCTAACTCAAGTTTGTCTTTGGGATTTCTTAGGATGGTGGATATTTTTCGATTTGTGCAGAATGCTGTCTTGATGTTGTGTTTGTGGAGGATCTTGCTGATTCTGTCTGTGGTGCCTTTTATATATGGGAGGAGGGCTTTGCCGTTTTCTTGTTCTCTGTCTTGGATTTTAGTGGGGGTTTCTTTATAGATTAGTTTGGTAATCTTATTTCTTTGGAATCTATTGGATTAACCCTAACCATCCAATCAGAGCACAGCCAAAACCTCAACCAATATATACTAAATTCTATTCTAAGAGAAGAGAAAGATGCAAAGGAATGCATGTTTAATAATAAAACAATTTTGTCTCAGATAGGAGATACAGACAGAAATCTAGGTTACAAAGACAGACTTACAAATTTTGAAGGTGATAGAATATGGAAGACAGAACACACTGGAAATCTGTACAACTCTTCCAACTTTTGAAAGCAAAGTCTGGATGAGCCTCTGGATGAGACACACACACACACACACACACACACACACACACACACACACACACACACACACACACACACACACACACACACACACACACACACATATATATATATATATATATATATATATATATATATATATATATATATATATATATAAACGTATCTTTTCTTTTATGTACACTGAGAGCATATGCACCAAGACAAATTCCTTGTGTGTCCAATCACACTTGGCCAATAAAATTCTATTCTATTCTATTCTATATTGGAATGAAATATTTTGTTACATCTTTAGTCCACAGGTTTTACCAGCTATCCAAACTTGGCATTGTACAATGAACTAGATCTGCAGTGTCTAAAATGCCCAGCCAACATGACTTCTGCAGTCTGAGAAATGCAGCTGCAACGTATCAGAAGATTACTTGATTGGACAAAGCCATTATAGATAATATAGTTAAGAAAGGCTGTCTGTAATAGATACATCAACATTTCCTTCTCACTACCACTTCAAGGTAGAAACTAAATAGGAGGGAGTCTCATAGCTCCTAGAAATGTTTAGGTCAGGTTATTTTATTTTATACAGCTTATAGGTTCATGATGCACAGTTCCTGCAAACCTCTCCTAAACTGCTTCTGAATTATCAGTAGCATCACCGGCCTTTTTCCTTCTCACCTTCAATTATGCAATTTTAGACGCAGGACTTCAAATTGTATTCCACAGAATTTAGGGTTAGGGTTTCATGAGAGGGGGAAATATTCTCTTGAAAGCAACCTATAACTTTGGTTCTTGACCAGAGCTTCCAGAATTTTTTATTTTTTTAACTAACAGATTCCACAGCCAAAAAGTTTTGAAAACTTGTGCTAGAACACCAGAACAATTGACCCATATTTACAGTGAATCCACTAACTAGACGTGCCAAACTGCTTGCTTTTATTCCTGTTCCACTGAAAGAAGTCTATATCCCCAGATTTGTTTTTCATTGCTGGAAAATTGGAAAAACCAGGCTATTTTCACTTCTGCCTTCATACTGAAAATGAAATAATTGGGGTGAAAAAAAAGAAAGCTGCCTTTTGTACAATGAAGTTGTCAGAATCTTTGACTTCTGTCAAGCAATCTGACCAGTATTAGAACAGAGGTGGGTTTCAGCAGGTTCTGACCAGTTCTGGAGAACCGGTAGTGGAAATTTTGAGTAGTTCGGAGAACTGGTAGTAAAAATTCTGACTGGCCCCACCCCCATCTATTCTCTGCCTCCCAAGTCCCAGCTGATTGGGAGGAAATGGGGATTTTTCAGTAACCTTCCCCTGGATTGGGGAGAGAATCGAGATTTTACAGTATCCTTCCCCTGACATGCCCACCAAGCCACACCCACAGAACCGGTAGTAAAAAAATTTGAAACCCACCACTGTATTAGAAGTATTAAGTCATCAGTGGCCACAAGAGAACATATGCACCAAGACAAATTCCTTGTATGTCCAATCACACTTGGCCAATAAAAATTCTATTCTATTCTATTCTATTCTATTCCATTCCATTCCATTCCATTCCATTCCATTCCATTCCATTCCATTCCATTCCATTCCATTCTATTCTATTCTATTCTATTCTACGAATGTTGATTGTTGGAGCACTGAGCAAAATTCCTCAATCATTTTATTCTCTTCCCTTTTTTTCTCTTTCTCTCTGCATTGCTTTGTTCTTTCTATCCCATTACGTAGCAGAGTGACATCTTTTTTCATTTTTCATTTAGATTTTGGGTGTGTTACAGGAGGATTCTGTATTTGGAAACCTGGCAATTATCTGAATACCAAGTATAACGATGCAAACAAAATCTCAGAGATTTTCAGTTATAAGGACAAGTGGAGGAATGGTCTATCTCTGGGTTTAAGCAAAATTAAATTGCTTAACAAAAACATTTAATTATAAAGGAAACAGTTCAATTCTTTGTAGGTTCTGTCTTCACTACAGTTCTCTTTATAGCTTTATTTGTACTGGTAACAATATGCAAGTATTAACCAAAGTAAAACAATAGAAGATAAGCATTTAGAAAACCAGGTGCAAACCTATGCTTTAAGAATTGATATGATGATAAATATTTTGTGACTTAAAAAATTAAGAACATGCAATTCTTAAAGTAAAAGAACAAAAGCTGGGGATTCACACGTATCAGCTATTGTTTCATCCTTTGAGGACAGGTACAAGGGCAATTTTTAATCTTAATTTTTAAAATTTAAAAAAATAATGCAAAACTTAATGAATTCATACATTGCAATTTCTTGAACATAATTATTGCACTGTTTTTATAATTGCAATTTTTCAATAAATCTAGATTTTCTCCCACATATTTATGCACCCTCTGTAATTCCCTTTCAGTTTGTGCAATTTGTTCAGTTTCATTCTGTTCTCAATCTTTTCATTGCAAAATCTTTCAGATGGAGGCATAACCAACATATAATTAGTGTCTGGGTAGCATGGGTACTTTTCTTGTGTCCTTAAAGCCTTACCTGGTGAGGACAGTAGCAAGTTGACATTTTAATTCCCCACAATACCCTATCCTGGAGTGTTGTCACGATGGGCCTTAATTAAACAGAACCTCCTTGAGTTATTTCCAGGGAGACCTGTGGGAGAAATAGACTTCTCCAAACTTGCCTCCTTCATTGTTCTGGGACTGAAGCACCAAAAATATCTGACAGAATCAACAAAATGTCTACCCAGGATTGAAAAAAAGATGGACTATCAAGTGAGGGTCAAGCAATGAGGATGAATCTGTCTGAAATCAAGCCCAATATAATCTTAGTAATTTTCCAAACTATTAAGAGTGTGGTGGTTCTTTTGTTTGCTTAAAAAAGAAACAATTATATGAGCAATAACAATTAAAACACAATAAAATCCAATTGTATACCCAAGAGTTGTAGTATTGCAACTGAAGGAGCCCATTCTTTTGCAGTTATTGCAAAATATCCACAAGGCCAAACTCATCAATATATGAGGAGAGGACATTCTGGTATTCTGGCTCCAAATCAAAGAGTTAGCAAAGTTTAACTCAGTAATGTTTACTTTACAAGATACAAATTTAAAATCACTTGATTTCAGATCATAATTGCAAACAAGTAGGAAAAAGTTGCTAACTCAACATTTATCACATGGAGGGTTATTTTAAAAGATAATTGCCCTAAGATGTATGATCTGTTCTACAGCATGAACATTCTTTGGAAACCGCAACTGGCTGATCTTCTAAGCTAAGCAGGGTCAGGCCTGATGAGTATTAGATGAAAAACTGCAAGTATTTCCCAGGTTTGAACAAACTTCCCAGAAGAAATGAAATGTAAAATTATTTCCTGAATGCTGCCAAGGAAACTATACTGTTGTATCCAGGAAATCACCATGTCCAACTCTATTTGGAAGAGCTTTTACTTTTACTTTACTAGAAAATTTCCTTTATAGAAGCACAGTGTATGAATATCAAAAGTTCACCAAAAGCAAACCCACCTTCATAGGTTGCCTGAAATCCTTGAGCACTGACAGCATAGTCACTTACAAGCCACAAGGACAGCACCACTCCAGTACTCACAATGGGAGGAGGCAGCTGGAAACCTGTGAGCCTGGAAGAAATCAAGGAAGAGTGTCACAACAGGAATTTCCTAATGAAATACAATTCAAATTATCACCTTCCTGTTGATCCATCCAATAGCTTCAATTACAGAAAACAAGGAACCTAATCTCATTCATATCAAGCATTAAAGTACAAGGGGTCCTTGGTGCTCTCTGAGCTTGCTTGTTTTCTTGCAGAAGTTTCATTACCCTAACTATGTAACATCATCAGTGCTAGTGATTAAGCTATAAGGATGTGATGGCTGGTGCCCACGGAGGGAGAGCTGGTGGGAAGGACTACACTGAAGTGGCAGTTTCCCAGGAAGGAGGGAGAGCATTCCAAGGAGTGGACAAGATAAGAGGCAGCATAGTCCTGTGCTAGACAGGAGACAGACGAAGGGAATCAGGATAGCCACAACCTACAATCGCCCAGGGTATATCCATTACAGCGAGAGTAGACTAAAAAGTTGGTTTTAGTCTGGCAAGATTCTGTATTTTTGGTGAGAGCAATAAAGAACTGAACTTTGGCTGGATTGTTCTATGACATTCTTGGGCTGGGCTGGGCTGAGCTGGACTTGGCTTAACTAAGGCAGTTTGTAGGTTCGTGCTTAACGTTAGTGTGGCAGGCATCATATGTAAATCTAGCTACCACAATTACTTAACAAAGCTTGCTTGTGAATGTAGCTTGTATAAAGAAATAACTGCATTCAGAAACCTATTGGAAAGCAATACTAGTACGATGGGCTTATGGCAACAAGACCAATCAATGCAGTGACTGTGAGTTTTGCACCACCTGCATTTTCAAAATGATCTTCAAAGGCCACTCCTGATGTGGAGTCCTGGTTTCATTCTGCAGGTAGTCTGACTTATTTTGGCCATGTCATGTGAGGGAATTAACTTGAAGAAAGCAATTATGTTGGGAAGAATTAGCAGTAAAAAGAAACCAAGCCATGAAAGAACACAATGGCTATATACCATCAAAGCTGACACCAGTCAGAGCATAGAAAAATTCAAACAAACAGAGCAAGTTCGGAAGATGTGGAGAGGCCTGGCCCATAGAATTGCCAAGAGCCGGACATGACTAAATGGGTAACATCATCATTACACCCAGGTAAAATGAAAGCCTGAAAAGTAGACAGATTCCAACCAAATTAAACATAGTGGGTGAAAATGAGGCTCTTCTGGAGAGTGGTTAAAAATGACATTGGATGACACTGCTTGTGCTAATTGGTTTTGCAAAATTTAACATACAATTTATCATGAATGTTTTATTTTTTTAATGCAGTTATTATATGTTATTTTTATTGTGATAAAATGCTGGGAATTCTATGAGATTCCATGGTATATTCGACTAATAAATGAATGTTATGTCATATCATAAAAACGAAGCTTACAAAATAGTTTCAAATAAGTCTTCCCTTGTAACCTACCTGACAGAGGTCTTCTAAATGCCCTGAGCTCATAGGAAAAATGCTAACATGCTTTCCTCTGTCCTCCCTCCCCCATAAAAAAAGTATTTATAAGAAGAAATATAGTAACACTGTCTTAGGATTGCTGAGAACAACCAGAGGAAAGCTAAGAATGAAATGCGTACAATAACTGAGGAACAGAGTTTCGAATCTGAAATTCTGCTAGAGCTACAGTATGTCTGAGCAACAGGGTTATAAATCACAGCAATTCATACATCATTAATTAATCCTTTGTTTAGAACTACAAATATTCCAGCCCAAAGGAAAATAGTATGATTTTACGTGCCTTGGAATGCAACATATCTGAGAAATAGTTCATACCACAAAGAGCTTGTGGAAGAACAAGTCAGTATCTGTTCAGAGATGCAGTAAACAATCATGAGCTTCTTTTACTATAATTGCTCCATATTTTATTCAACCCCAAACCATCATCATTACTGTCAACATATACTCCATTACCCAATGGGTAATAAGAACTGGCTGCCTTCTAATGATTTGCTACAGCTTGTCAAATGTGCTATAGCTTCAGCTCAACATAGTGTGCAGTGTAAAATATTTGCACAAGGACAGAGAAGGATACATGCTCAGACATGCATTGGGGAGATATGTCTTACCCAAAATAACATTTCTTATTCTTTGAAACAGATAGTCACTCATGCCTCAGATTAATTTCATATTGCTCTTTCAGGAAGATGAAGGAAGGAAGGTAGAAAGATAAGGGAGGGAGGGAGGGAAGATAAGGAAAGAAGAGGAAGGAAGGAAGGAAGGAAGGAAGGAAGGAAGGAAGGAAGGAAGGAAAGAAGGAAGGAAGGAAGGAAGGAAGGAAGGAAGGAAGGAAGGAAGGAAGGAAGGAAGGAAGGAAAGAGATAAGTGGAAGAAAGGAGAGTGGAGGAAGGAAGATAGGAAGATAAGTAGGAGGGAGGGAGGCAAGTGGAGGGAGGGAGGAGAGTGAAGGAAGGAAACAGTTCTGACTCTACAATGGAATGAAGGGAGGAGAGAAATAAAAGAGGGAAGGTGGCCCTATTCATTTATGGCTTTGGTTATTTCAACTGAAGGAAGATTTATTCTCTCAAAAATACATTTATAAATGCTGGGTAACTTTTTATGTGTTAGTAGACTGGAACTGCAAATCAAGCCTGCTCATGTTGGGATTCACAAAAGACACTTTCCTCAAGAAGCTCTATGTGGTAATGGGCTCCTTGAGCAACTCCCAAAGGGCTTTGACTTAAGGTTGCAAACCATACTGAGATAAATGGAAAAAAACAGTTTGAAGACAGATGAAAAAGGGACATGAATTATATCTTATTTGCCAGCACAGCAAATTATATAGTTTGCTTAACGAAGTCCAAGGTGGTATGTGAATTAAAGATAACATCAACATTTTGTATCCCTCCCAGGTCCTTTCCATAAATGAATTTTATTCTGCAGCTAGATATTAATTTTATTAATACAGGTTGGTTCAGCAATAGTTCCTGAAACAGCATTATGACATCCCAGGTATTAATTCCCAGCTGTTCTATTGACATAGCTGGGAAATGGCTAATATACATTTCTGATTAACAATTACAGTTTTATCTACTAATCCTACAGCCTCCCACTTAGCAAAGGCATTTTATAAAATAGGCTTAAAGGAAGGCTTTATTTTAAAAGAAAAAAAGCTACTTTACTCTCTGCTCCCATCAGCTTAAGAGGTAAAAATTCTACCGTATAAAAATACCAAGGACGGCTGATAAGTCTGTGGCATTCCATCAAGGATTTTTTTTTTAAAAAGAAGTTTTTTGACTCCTAGAAACGAGGTTAGATCTCACTTTTCAAAAGGCTTGACAAGCAGAATCTTGGGAGTTGACCCCAAGAAACCTGGAAGTCATCAAGTTGGGAAAGGCAGCTGTCTATCATCTCATACTTTTATTCAAGATCATCCAGATGAATTTGGAATTTGTAGTGATAGAAGGTACATTTCCAAGAACCATACACATGATCCTCTTGTAAAAAAAAAATCAAAAAAAGAGTAATAATTCAGTTTCAGTTTATTACAGCGATAGGCCAGAACAAATAAAAAAATTCAAGAATAAAATAATACATAACTTAAAATTAAAATACTACTGACATCAAAAGAGTAATAAGACTCTGTTTCCCCTAAAATAAGACATACCCTGATAATAAGCCCAATCGGGCTTTTGAATGTATGCACTAAAATACCCCCCCTCCCGAAAATAAGCCCTCCTCGAAAATATTTAAATGCATGCGCAGCTGATCCCCACCATTTCCTCTGGTTAGGGTTAGGGAGACAGAGCTGGAAATCTGGCAAGAGGAGCCCCGTCTTGCTCCAAGCACCTCAAAATAATAAGACATCCCCAAAAATAAGGACAAGCACTTATTTTGGGGTTCAAAAAAAATGTAAGACAGTGTCTTCTTTTTGGGGAAACACGGTAGTACCAGAAATCTGTTCTACCCCTGGTTGCTAATTATTTGTCATCCTCAATTCCTCAGAATTTTACTGGAGGGCAACCAGTAGATTTTGGAAAGGCATAGAGAAAAAGGAGAGCTGTCATCATTTTTATTTACTAAGATGCTGTACTTTGTACCTGACAACCAATCTAAAACTTGATGCCCTTCAGGTATGCTGAATTGCAACTCTCAGAAGAAAAATTCCCAGCAGGAATTTTAACATATTTGAAGGGCATCAGGCAAAAGATGTGGGATTCAACTTCACATCAACTAAATCTTCAAAGATACATTTTTGTGAATTGTACAAGATATTGTACTGCAAAACAATGAAAGCAATTATTTAATAGTAGGCCAAATGTATTATTACCACTAACAATAGCACTTAGACTTATATACGACTTCACAGTGCTTTACAGCCCTCTCTAAGCGGTTTACAGAGTCAGCACAAAAGAAATGGAGCCAAATCTTGTTTACCCCTACAGTATTTAATATAGATTTCCATATCTTTTATTCTTCCAGATAATATTTACTTATGCAGGTTCACGCAAAGTGCAAGGGAAAAAAAGTTAAAACAACGGATAATTTCTAATACATCTTTTTTTCATTTTGGGAAGAAGAAGATTTAATCAAAGTTCCATTCTAAGGCTACAAAGTATAATTTATTATCAGTAAATAATAAATGGGCCGGTTTAGCTCTGCCTGGTAAGGCCTGTTATTAAGAACACAAAGCCTGCAATTACTGCAGGTTCGAGCCCGGCCCAAGGTTGACTCAGCCTTCCATCCTTTATAAGGTAGGTAAAATGAGGACCCAGATTGTTGGGGGGGCAATAAGTTGACTTTGTAAATATATACAAATAGAATGAGACTATTGCCCTATACATTGTAAGCCGCCCTGAGTCTTCGGAGAAGGGCGGGGTATAAATGTAAACAAAAAAAAAAAAAAAGTATAAATTATACAGTAAATTATCAGTATAATTTAAGATTCCTCAAAAGAATTCCAAATTTGTTTCAATGTTGGTTCAGCTTAGAATTCTGATGAAAATATTAATTTTTAGAAAATTCAACATGACCATTGAGCAGAGTGGAAAGCAACCTGGTTGATCTTACTAGTTTTAAAATGTATTTCACTATTCACAATCAGATGAGCTGTATATTTAAGCAGACGAAGACAATTAACCATAGGGATTTGAAAGGTATCAAAGGTTATTAAATACAGGAAAGATCCCACCAATTTACAACAACTCCAGGGAACCCGCTTGTTATTTTTGCCCTTGAAAAAATAAATTAAAATTTAACGATTAAGTAATATACACCTTTGAGATCCAATTGGAAATGTGTAAATAATGTGCCAATGGAATCCTGCCTAAACAAAGAGATCAGATGTTCCATGCCTCAATGGCTTTAAGAGGAAACCTTGGGAGTTATTATCAAACAAATGTTATTTTTACACTGTCTAAAAGCAGTAATTTAGATTGCATTATTTACTTTTCTTTCTGCCAAGAATCCTATCCTACAAGTACCAGCAGGAGGGCTAGGACCAAATAAAAAATTATCCATTTCACAAGGCCTGATTGCCGTATGTAGACTTGAGGAAATTATTTGTGATGTATAGCAGGACAAAAATATAAGCTTCAAAATTGTGACTCTTTTTAAAGTTATTTATTTTCTTCCTAGGATCCAAGAAATAGCCCTTCAAAATGGCTCATATATAAGTTGCATCTTAAATATCCCAAACTCTAGAGCAGGGGTGTCAAACTCAAGGCCCGCGAGCCAGATGAGGACCACAGGGTGCTTAGATCTGACCCATTGGGCTTGGAAACAGCAAACGACCATCCCGCAGTGCCTCTGCCAGTGAAAATGGAGCTTGTGACTAGCCACGCACAGCCTTCTCGAGCTCTGTTTTTGGCTGTGACAGCCTCGTGAAGGCCTCTGCAAGTGAAAATGGAGCTCGGGAGAGCCACATGTGGTCCTCCTGAGGTCCTCTGCCCGCTTTTGCTGGCAGAGGGCTGCAGGATGTCGAGCTGGCTACACCCACCCTGGCCATGCCCACTCCAGCAATGCCCACTTCCACTCACCCCCCTTGAAATCAAACACAACCATGATGCAGCCCTTAATGAAATTGAGTTTGACATCCCTTGTCAGATCTCTATCGTGATATTGCCATTCATGTGGGGAGGGAACCCTGGATTCTTTTACTCACTTATTGCTCTCATTGCTGTTTCCTACGTATCCTGTAATTCTTTAGTTTATAACTTTTACCCTGTCGCTTATTCTGCCCTGTGCTTTGAATGGGGGATGTACAAGGGGGGAGGGCCATCTTTTTTCTCTCAGTTTGGAAGGCTCACAGAAGAAATACATCGGAATGGCTCAATTTCCACAACATCTTCACACCTGTGGATTGGCTCATTCAACATCAAACTGAGAGGAAGGTTTCTAACCACTTTATCCTAATGGAATTGCCTGGGGGGAACTCAGACCCTGCTTTGCATTGTCTTGCATTCTCTTCCTTTCAATAAAACTTTCCTTTTGAAATGCTAAAGTTTCCAGAGTCCATGCTTTCTTGAACAGGAAGGAGAGGCAGGCTCTTACACCCCTGCTCTAGAGAAAGCATGTATGTGGAGCCTCTCCCAGTCAGTCCAGACTGAAATATTTTCAAATCTTTGGCATCATAGGCTAGGTCAGAGCTCTGGAAACTTGGCTCTTTTAAGACTTGTGGACTTCAACTCCCAGAGTTCCTCAGCCAGTTTTTTTCTGGCTGAGGAACTCTGGGAGTTGAAGTCCACAAGTCTTAAAAGAGCCAAGTTTGCAGACTCCTGGACTAGGTGAAGCTCATCCTGCTCTATCCAATTTGTTAATATTTTCCCATTCTCATTATTGCTGTCATATCTCCAGTCAGTATGGTGACTATTAAAATCACCTACATATACTCCTTAATGGTCCAAGGTTTGCAATGGTGGATTAGGCCACTTAATAGTGGGAGGTTTTGTAAATCACCATTAGCATTATTCCTGATATTTCAATGATGTTAGTTTCAATTTCGTATTGTTGGGTACAATTAATAATCTTGTATTCTTTGATGTCATCATGGAGATACATTATGGAGCCATGAACATTAGATATTATTTTAGCTACAGTTGTGTACCCTAGGATCTTCCCATGAGCTCTAATCTGTTCCTCATCAGCCAAATTAGTCTCTTGTAGTGTTATAACATCTATCCTATTATCTATGGCCAGTCTGCTTAGGTACTCACATTTATTTCTACTTAAGCCTTGTATGTTCAGTTGAAAAATAAGGATCTGGGGTCCAATATCTTTTGTCAATGAGTTGTTAAAAGCACTGTTGTGTGTTTAATTGCTACCTCTCTAGTTTTTTATTATGATGGATGCAATATCCAGTTTGGTCACTGTGTGTGTAGACTTTTAGCTGCTGTGCTAATACAGAATGTTGCCCAGGGTGTACCATTGTGTAGATAGTCCACATGATGATCCAGCAAGCTACCTCTCTATAGAGCATTTGCTATAAATGATTACTTTATAACAGAATATCCCAACATGTTGATAAGGTTTTTGCTCCAGACTGGGTTTCACACTAAGAGAAGCTGCTGCAAGCAAATTCTGGCTCTTAATTTATCAAAGCCAGTTTCCAAAAAGGACTAAAAACTTCTGTGGGTTTTATTGATTTGATTGAAGTTTATGGTGTGGCTTGATGGTTTGATGCTCAAGCTGAAGAAAATATTCTTTTGTGTCTTAAAGTAACAAACCTTTGAGAGAACATGTTTTTTAAAAAACCTGATATTTCAAGGTCACTGTAGGAGGCACCACTAATAAATCATTTTCCATTAAGAATGGCTTCCCACTCCTAGAAACATTCAAATACATAAAATATTAGACCCTCTATCTCTCACCAAGCTTAAGTCTAAGAAACCAATTTGGGATAACATACCACAGATATAGAATCTAGATGAAAAATAGCGATTAAGATGGGTGACTTTTAATAACCACAACCAGATCTTGCAGATCCAACAAATCAATTTTCAGGACTGCAGTTGCCCTCCAAAATATGGAGCCTTCTGAACAGAATCAGGACAGGCCATGCCAGAACTAAGTGGGGGAATAGCCGAGAGATCGTAATGTGACTGTGGTGCTCCAAAACAAACTATTACATGTATAGTTCAAGAATGTCTCCTCAAGAAATTTCAAGGCACCTGGGATAATCTCATTGTAGCCACACCAGAAGCAAATAGTTGGCTAGCTTCCTTAGATATTGAATGATAACATCTATCTCATTGCAATTTGTTGGCACCATATTATGGTGATTTCATTGTTTTCTCTTAATTTAATATTTTATCTCCTATATTGTATTGTTCGCACACTCTGTATGTGTGTGGGTGTATATGTATGTGGGTGTTTATATGCATATATTTGCTGATGTTTTATTTAAATTAAATTTGTAAATCTGTGATTGCATAACCTCTGTAGATGCTATATGCTAAATAAATAAAATCTAGGTTATGAGAGCTAGTTTGGTTTAGCCATTAAGACATCAGGCTAGATCAAGTATGAGTTCTAGTCTTTCCTTGGGCATGAAGCCAGCTGGGTGACCTTGGACCAGTCACTCTCTCATAGCCCTAGGAAGGAGGCAATGGCAAAGGTTTTCTGACAAGCCTTGCAAGAAAACTGCAGAGATCTAATTGGAGAACTGAATGGAAGAAAAGAAAAATTTAGCATATTCTCACTCTTGATAAGTTTGATACATATGTTTTTGCTTCTTCCAGGAAGGTCTGTATCAGGGGTCCTCAAACCTTTTAAATAGGGGGCCAATTCACGGTCCCTCAGACTGTTGGGGGGCCGGACCGGCTGGATGGGTGTGGCTAGGTGGTCATGTGATTGGGTGGGTCCATTAAACAAAACACACAAATTACACTTTAATTTTTTATGTTGCTGGGGGTGGAAAGCAGATTAGTGAAGAGATGCGGCTGCCTTGAGGTGTGTGTGAGGGACTTCTGTTTTTGTGTGTGTTCATCTCTCTCTCTCCCCCTCCCTCTCTCTTTCTTTGGGGAAGAAAGAAACGGGCCCATTTTTGGCTTTCTCAGCCTCCAGAATCACTCTGCTGCCCCAAAATGGGCCCATTTTTGGCCTCCTAAAGCCTCCACACATTCCATTTTTGGCCTCCTAGGCCTCCAGAAGGTGATGGGTGGTGGGTAGGTGGAGCAATGTGGGTGAGGGAGCCTCGTGGTCCCTCGCGGGATGGATTAATGGCTTCAGTGGGCCATATCAGGCCCACAGTCCATAGTTTGAGGACCCCTGGTCTATATGATAAAAACTTCCCTGCGTGTATTTTGTTTTTTGTTTTAACTAATTTATATAGCCGTCAACTCAATGAGTCAGGGTGACATGTCTGTCTAGAGCCGATGCAGGAAGTCACTAGGTTCAGCAGTGTTTGAAGGGAAACGGAAGACTTTCCCCTTTGTTAAATTACGGTGGTCCTGCAATACAGGTGTGACAGGAATTACCTCTTATGCTTTTAGCCTGCCGATTCTAAAGGGAGTCTAATTTGCATCAATTTTCTGTCTCCTTTCTGAATTGCCAAAGCATTCTGATTTATTTTATTTTCATTACTTGTTGAACAATATGGTGCCTTTATTGTGAAAAGTTGTTATACGATATGTAAATGCCACTTTTGTTAATTGCTAATAGTTACGTTTTACTACAGTGTTTTTTTTTCTTCTGATCTCTGACTGTAATACAAGTAGTCCTCGACTTACAACAATTCATTTAATGATCATTGAAAGTTACAATGGCACTGAAAAAAGTGATTTATGACCGTTTTTTACACTTACAACTGTTGCAACATCCCCAAGGTCACATAACCATTCAGATGCTTGGCAACTGATTCATATTTATGATGGTTGCATGTCCCGGGGTCACGCGATCATTTTTTGTAACCTTCTGACAAGCAAAGTCAATGGGAAAGCCAGATTCACTTAACAACCTTGTTACTAACTTAACAACTGCAGTGACTCACTTAACAACTGTGGCAAGAAAGGTTGCAAAATGGGGTAAAATTCACTTAACAAATATTTAACTTAGCAATGGATATTTTGCTCAATTGTGGTCATAAGTTGAGAACTGCCTGTACATCTATCTATCACCAAGCTGATCCTTAAGGAAAGCATCACCGAAACCAGATTATCTCCTGACTACTTCTCAACATCCAGATCTTAAAAGCAACAAAACAGTATCCAAATTTAGCTTGGCATAATACAACCATGCATTGAATGAAAACATGAAGCACCAGAACAATAAGACACCAAGGAACTAGGCTGACCAACACAAACAACCCAGTAATTCAAGTAGTCAGTCCTTTGAAGTATGACAGGTCAGAAAACAGACTCCATCAATTTAACTGGAAGCATATTTTATTGATATTGGTCGCTGTTTCTCAACCTTGACCACCTTAAGTTGTCTGGACCAACTCCCAGAATTCCCCAGTCAGCATGGGAATTATGGGAGTTGAATTCCAGACATCTTAAAGTCACCAAGGTTGAGAAACACTGATGTATACTATAATAGAAGTATCTTGGAAGCCCGAATATACCCAAATGAATTAGGATGGATTATGAATTTCTTTCTCATGTTTTCTTTGTTTCTTATATATATATATATATATATATATATATATATATATATATATATATATATATATATATATATATATATATATATGTTTTCTGAGGTTTTCACTGGTGTTTAGACAGGTCTTTATTCTCTCACAGAATTGAAGTGTCTTGGCAAACGCCGCCAAGACACTTCCAATTTTACGCTGGAGAAAACCTGAATAACTAAAGACCTATATATATATATATATATATATATATATATATATATATATATATATATATATATATATATATATATATATATATATATATATATATATATATATATATATATATATATATATATATATATATATATATATATATATATATATATATATATATATATATATTACTTTTGGTAACATTTTGCCATATATTCTCCAAGGTCATGATTGCAATTCTCTACACCAGTCAACACACTTACATCATGCACTGATAGATAGTTGGGGCAACATTGCAGTAGTCCTCTTAGGTGCCTCAAAGGAGGACCAGAGATTGTTATTTTCTACTTTACTTAACATCCCAGTCAACAATTCTCTCAACAGATGACTGGTTGCAATTAGTTTAACCCTGCACAAGACTGGATCTCTTGAGGGTTAAATCTAATCTACTGATGGTTAGTTGATTAGGTCAATACAGTATTTTTTGGGTGTTCCTAGGCCATGTTATCTCTCCTACTAACCCACTTAAGCATGTCATAAGATAAAGGTCACATTGTCTTTCCTCTATCTTCTTGTGGCAGATTAATGAAACAGGGAGCTTCTGGCTGGCTTTCGTTTCCTGACAAAGCAGACCCCATGGGGAGCACAAGGAACAGAGAGTAAAGCAGAAACCAGAAGGTCAAGCAGACTCCAACCTGTGATCCAGATTCTAGAGAACAAATGCCTAGTATTTTCAGTTTCAGAGGTACAAATTAGGTTGCTGGTACCTTTTCGCTTAATATATTTTCCATCTAAGCCCTATCTCCAAATAATACTAATAAAGCAGAAGAGATTTCAGTACCATGGACAGGTCACTGAATTTGAGTGCCTTATTCTAGGACAGAGGTGAGGAACTATGGCCCTTTACAACTTGTGGACTTCAACATCCCAGAGAATGGCTGGCTCAGGAATGCTGGGATTTGAAATCCATAAATCATAAAAGGGCCATAGTTCCCAACCCCTGTTCTAGGGCTATCACACTTTAAAAGGACCGCAAACGTTATTTCTCCTGGCCACTGGTATTGAGGCTTCAAAAAATGCATTAAGCCTAAATCAAGCATTCATTCATACCTTCTCCTACTACTTGTGTGCTAACGGCATAGATAAATAAGAAGATGTAGTGTGGAGACCCTAAGTGGAGAGAAGAAAAATCTGTTAAGGTAGCTTTCCATAGTTTTTAACATAAACTCGTCATCCTACACATAAAACAGATCTTTGGAGGCCAGTGTTCAATATCTGAGTGGTGGAATGGGAATGCTATGAAAAAAAATGAGTTGGGTAAGAATGTGGGTAATCATAAACATTAATTTGAGAGGATGACCAATTATGTTGATCATCATCTTCATCAAAATGAATGAAATTTTATTATATGAGAATGTATTTTCAGTGATGGATCTAGGGAAGAGATAGAGTAGATGAATGTGTGTATAAAAGAATAACCTGAAGAAAATGGTCTCCCTTTCAGCAATTTCTAATAATGAGAAAAGCAAAAACTGATTATCAAAAGAGATCTTAAATGTAAGATCATGTAACTGGTGACTGCAGTAGTTGAAACAGTGGAAGCAGAAGGTAAAGCAGGATTAACTAGTTAATGTATGAGTATTTCTGACTGAATTAGTTCAAAATAAGTGCATGATTTCCCCTCGTTTAAATAAAACAGCTGAAATGAAGAAAGTTTGGGGTACCCTGAACTTGGCCTTTGTTTAAAAAAAATATGAATTTAGCTCAGTATTACACACATGCTAGAGTGATGCTAGTGTGGGTGTTCAAGGGAACTTTATCTGTATGAGATGGTTGCAACCAATGATCTTTGCAGTATCTCTTCCCCCTCTCTTTCTCATGTGTTCACTTAGTAACCATTTCACTTAATCACAGGGCCACTGAAATAGAGCTAGGTTGATAAAAGAAGAGTGGATGTCCTGCCCTGTACGGTGAAATCTGCAAATGTGTGTTCTACAGCAGGGGTCTGCAACCTTGGCAACTTTAAGCCTGGAGGACTTCAACTCCCAGATTTCTGGGAGTTGAAGTCCACCAGGCTTAAAGTTGCCAAGGTTGCAGACCCCTGTTCTACAGGAAAAGTCATAATTGTTCTGTTTCCCCCAACTCAATCTCATTAAATGGAAAGTACCATGGTTTGAAAGCTATACTTTTACTGATGAACCAAAAGTTGTATTCATATCTTTTTACAGCTACATAACTCTGCTGAGTCATACCATTTTATTTTCTAGGTGAGGAAATTTGCATCTTTTTCCATTTAATAATGTTACTTCCCTTCCCTTGTGCAATTTGTGTCATCCTGACCACCATTCCCTATATTTACTGATGGACTCATACCAAGTCGGAGATCATTTTAATTTTCTCACTGAAAAATAATGAAGACTTCAGAAGAATTTCTTCCTATGGAGATCAGAAACTCATATGGTCTCCCAACTTAAAAATTCAGAAGCATTGAAACACATATATCCCTTAACCTTTTTTTTAAACAAACAATAACTTCTGAATTAGATAGCATACTAGTAGCACTAATCATTATTTACCCTAGCTACCACCAAGAGAGTTTTCCAGTCATTGAGAAAAAATCCTCACAAAAGGTTTCCATATTATCCATATTTCCCAACAATTTTTTTGCCTCACTTGTTACTTTAAATTTAAATTGTTAATGTTACAAGCCATTATAATGAGATTTTTAGAGTCACATTATTTTATATTGGTACAATAATTGAGATCTCCAAGTACCTAATTAATCAGTAAAGAAAATTAGTTTTGTGAAGAAACCAAAGGAAGCTTAGACAAACAGCCACAATTAGAAATATTTAAAAGGAAAGTTAGTCTGCCAAGCTGTGGTTAGCCATTTTGTTGAAGATACTACTTTAAATCTGGGCTGTCACAAAGCAAAGAGAATGCTTTGGGCTATATGAAGCTCAGCTGAGTTAGAATTAGGCAAAGTTCTGGTATAGTTTTAGAGCTCAATTGTCCTTGCTAAATGGTATTCATTCTATGTCATTATCACTAGACTAATTCTTCCAGTTATTTGCGCCACAAAATTAAAAAAAAAAAGGAAATACTACACTCGAACAACAGTAATATCTTTTTGATACAAGGAACATATTTTGGGGGGGAAAATCTAAATTTGATTTGCTGAAAGACTAGATATTCTGTAATGATAGATTACACAACTCTTGCATAAACTAGAGCCTAGGGCCATGCTATTAAAGCAAGGAACAGGACCAATATTTTTATACACCTCAGTTTAAAAAAATCAGTCAATGAGTTTTGGCTGGTGGGAATTAGAAGTACAGCCTTTTCTGCTGTGGTCCCTGCTCTTTGGAATCTCTTGCTACTTGGGATGAGATTTGCCACTAACTGTTTTAGCCTTACAGAAGGGGTGTCAAACTCACATGACATATCACAACTTTTTTCCCCTTTGCTAAAATGGAGCTGGGCGTGACCAGCGCATGATGCATCCAGCCCGTGGGCCATGAGTTTGGGACCCCTGTGATAAAAGCACTCTTTGCTAGAGGTGGCAGGTGGGCTAATTAGAGGGTGCCACCACTGTATCATGCTTGCCTTTGGTTTTTAATTTTGAATCCACTTTTAATATTTCAATATTTATGATTTTTTTTTATTGTAAGCTGCTTAAGTAGCTTTGGAGAATGAGATGGATGGCATACAAATTTAATAAGTAAATAAATAATGAGTAATAAGTGATCCATAAAACTAAGATGAAGTCTCTCTACATATGCTTCTTCATTTAATACAATTTAATCAGTTCAAAACATTTAATATAATTCAAACCATTTAATCAGCCACTACTCATAAAACAGATTTTGTCCATGATTTTAAGCATGCAGTGTAAAAAGTCAAGGCACAAAAGGAAAAAAAAACACAATGTCAAGGTTTGACATTCATCTTTTAACCTTCTCTCTCTCTCTCTCTCTCTCTCTCTCATTTTGTTATTGAAGAAATTTTTAACAAAGTGAAAAACCATAAAAAAAAATAGTGGGGGAAAAAATACAGAAAAGAAACAGAAAAGGAAAATAAAGATTATAAAGAAGTGGTGAAACAGAATATCATGAAATGTGGAATAAAATGTATCAATAATTGAAGTGGAGGGGAAATGTCAGGATAAAGAAATATTGATAAGTCAAAGAGTTGTCTTGGTGCATATGCTCTCAGTGTACATAAAAGAAAAGATACCTTCATCAAGGTACAACATTTACAACACAAATGATGGTCAATATATCAATATAAATCATAAGGATTACCAGCAAAAAAGTTACAGTCATACAGTCATAAATGGAAAGAGATTGGTGATGGGAATGATGAGAAGATTAATAGTAGTGCAGATTTAGTAAATAGTTTGACAGTGTTGAGGGAATTATTTGTTTAGCAGAGTGATGGCCTTTGGGAAAAAACTGTTCTTGTGTCTAGTTGTTCTGGTGTGCAGTGCTCTATAGTGTCTTTTTGAGGGTAGGAGTTGAAACAGTTTATGTCCAGGATGTGAGGGATCTGTAAATATTTTCACGGCCCTCTTCTTGATTCGTGCAGTGTACAGGTCCCCAATGGAAGGCAGGTTGGTAGCAATTATTTTTTCTGCAATTCTAATTATCCTCTGAAGTCTGTGTCTGTCTTGTTGGGTTGCAGAACCAAACCAGACAGTTATAGAGGTGCAAATGACAGACTCAATAATTCCTCTGTAGAATTGAATCAGCAGCTCCTTGGGTAGTTTGAGCTTACTGAGTTGGCGCAGAAAGAACATTCTTTGTTGTCCTTTTTTGATGATGTTATGCACGGTCACTCATGCGCTTGTTACCTCTCGCTTGGATTATTGTAATGCTCTCTACATGGGGCTCCCCTTGAAGTGCGTCCGGAGGCTTCAGTTAGTCCAGAACGCAGCCGCGCGGGTGATAGAGGGAGCTGCACGCAGCTCCCATGTAACACCTCTCCTGCGCAGGCTGCACTGGCTACCTGTGGCCTCTCGGGTGCACTTTAAGGTGTTAGTCACGACCTTTAAGGCGCTCCATGGCTTAGGACCTGGGTACTTACGGGACCGCCTACTGCTACCACATGCCTCCCACCGACCTGCACGCCTCACAGAGAGGGACTCCTCAGGTGCCATCCGCCAAACAATGTCGGCTGGTGGCCCCAGGGACGGGCCTTCTGTGGGGACCCCGCACTCTGGAACGAACTCCCCGGCTTACGCCAGATATCTGACCTTGGACATTCCGTCGCGAACTGAAAACATATCTTTTTATTCGCGCGGGGCTGGCTTGAATGAAATTTTAAACTTAAATTTTTAGCAATTTTAATGGGGTTATTGGTTTTATGGTAAATTTCTTAAATTTTTCAGGCTCATTTAATAAGTTTTTAACTGATTTTAATTTTGTATATTGTATATTGTTCTTTGTTGGTTTTATTCTGCCTGTACACCGCCCTGAGTCCTTCGGGAGAAGGGCGGTATAAAAATCAAATAAATAAATAAATAAATAAAAAATGTTTTTGATGTTAGCTGTCCATTTTAGATCTTGCGATATGATAGAACCTAGAAATTTAAAGGTTTCTGCTGTCGATACTGTATTGTCTAGTATTGTGAGAGGTGGAAGTATGGAAAGGTTTCTCCTAAAGTCTACCACCATTTCTACGGTTTTGAGTGTTTTCAGTTCCAGATTGTTTCGGTCGCACCATAAGGCTAGTTGTTCGACCTCTTGTCTATATGCAGATTCATCATTGTCTCAAATGAGACCAATCACTGTTGTGTCATCTGCGAACTTCAGTAGCTTAACAGATGGATCGTTGGAGATGCAGTCATTGGTATACAGAGAGAAGAGAAGTGGGGAGAGCACACAGCCTTGGGGGCCCCCTGTGCTAATTGTACAGGTATTTGATGTGATCTTGCTTAGCTTCACCTGCTGCTTCCTGTTTGTTAGGAAGCTTGTGATCCACTTACAAGTCTGATCCAGTACCTGTAGCTTAGCTTAGTTAGAAGAGTGTCTGGAATGATGGTATTGAATGCTGAACTAAAGTCTACAAAGAGGACCCTTGCATACGTCTTTGGAGACTCAAGATGTTGCAGGATGTAGTGCAGAGCCATATTAACAGCATCATCTGTTGATCTATTTGCTCGGTATGCAAATTGCAAGGGGTCTAAAAGCGGATCCGTGATGGTTTTCAAGTAGGAAAGCACTAGCCTTTCAAAGGTTTTCATGACTACAGATGTTAAAGCAACTGGTCTATAGTCATTTAGTTCCTTGATGGTGGGCTTCTTCGGCACTGGGATGATGGTAGAGCGTTTGAAGCAAGAAGGAACATAGCACATCTCTAGTGATTTATTGAAAATATGGGTGAAGATGGGGGCCAATTGGTCAGCACAGACTTTTAAGCAAGAAGGAGTTATCTTGTCTGGGCCTGGAGCTTTTCCTGGCTTTTATCTGTGAAATAGGTCCTGCACTTCCTTTTCTGTGATCACTAGGGGTTGTGAACCCAATGGGATGGGGTCAGTTGTAGGAGGCTTGGCTGTTGTTGGTGTGTCTGAGATGGGGGTTGTGGAGATAGGTGATTGTAGTTTCGTTTCAAACCTGCAGTAAAACTCATTCAGGTCATCTGCCAGTTGTTGATTACCTTCAGCCTGGGAAGGAGGTTTGCCATAGCCGGTGATATTTTTAAGAGTTTTCCATATGTTATCTTAGAGACTTTCCTTTTTTCTGCATATAATAGTCCTGCAGCAGTAATTATCTCCCATAACTCTTTTCTAATTGGCTGTCCATTAATCCCAGCAAGAAAATGTTTGCTTTCAAATGAATATTAAACTTTATATTCTTTGTATTATTAATCATATTGTATGACTTCAGAAATTTCTGGGTTTTTTTTACAAGTCTACAACCCTTCACACTCTCCACATTTCCAACATGAATCTGAAATGTCCTATTATCTACCTTAAATTGTTCTCTTTCATCTTGTTTTCTCTATGTTCCTGTTCTACAATTCTCAATAAGTTATTTTTTTACTTTCTTTTTTTGTGTAAAATACTTCTTGTGCTGAGTCCCCACAATAACATTTCTGAGCACAATCTGGGATTATAACTCAATATGGCACTTCTAATATAATGACTCTTAAAATCTATATTAATCTTAACTTTATCATACCATAGAAAAAATGCCATCTGGACCACCCTTCTAAGATCCTTTTATTTCTCAGCAAAATCCACCTTTTTTATTGATTCTATCTATCCTCACTTACATGAAGGCAACTTTCTGTAAAGGAAAGAGAACCACAAATTTCCACTGTTTTCTATAGAATCCCAAATTGAAATAAATTACACAAATATAGGGAAACTTACATATATAAGAAGATAACGAGGAACTATATGTCAGAACTGTTTCTGAACTTACCCTTAGACTTGGAATAACTTTATTGTCATTTTGAATGTACACTAATTGGCATACATTAAAATGAAATTTCATTGTGTGGAGCTCTCAAAGAATCTCCACCTCCAACATACACTACATAGACATGACAAAATAAAGAAAGAAATACAAAAATATGCATGTATCCATATATATTATCTGACATGGAGAAACAATACTGCCTGATTCGGATGTACGCATGGAGATGAAGAGAAAAACTGATCTTGCAAGTTTGGCATAGGGAAAAAAGATGTTACAGAATCTGGTAGTCCTGCTAGAAATACTTTGAAACTTCCACCCAGAAGATAGCAACAGAAACAGATGGTGAAGTTGGACTATGGGTCTCTAACAATGCTAACAACCTCAAGACTTATCCTTTTCTCTAATTAAATGTTTGATTTCATTGTTCTCCTAAATTTTGCATACATTTGTGCTTTACTTTCCCTTGTTCTAGCCAAAACAACCACAGTAGAAAATGACTCAAGAGACTGAATGTCAATATTAGAAATTGCATAATGAATTAATAAATACTGCAAACACCTCTAATCTTCTCTTCCTTGGTTTTCCATGCATGAAAAGCAATTCATCAAGTTCAAACTGCCCTCTTTCTTAACTATCTGACTGCTAAAAATGTTATTAATCAAATAATTTGGACTTGCCTCTTGGAAAAATCTTACATTCAACACTGGAATATTCTGTTTAATTATAACTAGGTAAAATCCTGCTTATACAATGTAAAATGTATCAATAAAAATTTGAGTATGAACAGATAACTTTTCAGTATCTCTGAACTGATGAATCATGTTTTAGAAAAAATATTTTGTGTAACATTCATAAAAAGGAACCCAGAATGTATGTGCATTTCTAGGTATTTCTGGAGAACTTCCTATTCTTGTGATTATTTTAAATGAATGTGGTGAAAATCCATTTCTTGAGGTTTACCCAGGTAATAGGAAGAGATGTCTGAACCAGGGGTGAAATCCAGCAGGTTCTGACAGGTTCTGGAGAACCGGTAGTGGAAATTTTGAGCAGTTCAGAGAACCGGCAAATATCACCTCTGGCTGGCCCCAGAGTGGGGTGGGAATGGAGATTTTGCAGTATCCTTCCCCTGGAGTGGGGAGGGAATGGAGATTTTGCAGTATCCTTCCCCTGGAATGGGGAGGGAATGGAGATTTTGCAATATCCTTCCCCCAGGAGTAGGGAGGGATTGGGGATTTTGCAGTAACCTTCCCCTGGAGTGTGGTGGAAATGGAGATTTTGCAGTATCCTTTCCCCAGGAGTGGGGAGGGAATGGAGATTTTGCAATATCCTTCCCCCAGGAGTAGGGAGGGATTGAGGATTTTGCAGTAACCTTCCCCTGGAGTGGGGAGGGAATGGATATTTTGCAATATCCTTCCCCCAGGAGTAGGGAGGGATTGGGGATTTTGCAGTAACCTTCCCCTGGAGTGTGGTGGAAATGGAGATTTTGCAATATCCTTCCCCCAGGAGTAGGGAGGGATTGGGGATTTTGCAGTAACCTTCCCCTGGAGTGGGGAGGGAATGGAGATTTTGCAGTATCCTTCCCCTGCCACACTCACCAAGCCACATCCACTAAGCCACGCCCACAAAACTGGTAGTAAAATAATTTGGATTTCATCACTGGTTTGAAGCTCAGAAAAATAAACCACTGGCAAGCAGAAGGGTGGATTTCTTCTTTCAGGTTGATATTTAGAAAGAGAGAGCAGCCTCCATTTTGTCTTTGTCTTTAAGATTTGTGTTTTCCACTTCGAAGATGTCCATAAGCCAAGTAAGAGAAAAAGCCCCCAGCCACATGGAATAGGACTGGTTCTGGTGCATTTAGACAGCAGACTGAGATCCGTAAAGTTAGTTGTTTTATTGATGGGCTGAGATCTGTGATATGTATCACAGATGGATGGAGTCCATGAAATAGCCGGTATGAATGCGGGGTAATTATTTTATTATTTTCATATTTTCATATTTTCTTATTTTTATTTCTTTTATATTGTGTTTTTATGTCCTGTAAGCCACCTTGAGTTGCCATGTGTGAGTAGGTGGCAATATAAATTTTCTAAATAAATAAATAAATGTACATGTGTCAGTTCTCCAAGTTTAAACAAATATAGAAACCAAATCAATGACTACTTCAGCTTCAACCACAACAATACACGAGCACACAACAGATACAAACTCAAGGTAAATTGCTCCAAACGCAATTGCAGAAAATACGACTTCAGCAACGGAGTGGTCAATGCCTGGAATGCACTACCTGATTCTGTGGTTTCTTCCACAAACCCCCAAAACTTTAACCTTAGACTGTCTAAAACATCATTAAAAAAGGACAACAAAGAATGTTCTTTCTGCGCCAACTCAGTAAGCTCAAACTGCCCAAGGAGCTGCTGATCCAATTCTACAGAGGAATTATTGAGTCTGTCATTTGCACCTCTATAACTGTCTGGTTCGGTTCTGCAACCCAACAAGAAAAACACAGACTTCAGAGGATAATTAGAACTGCAGAAAAAATAATTGCTACCAACCTGCCTTCCATTGAAGACCTGTATACTGCACGAATCAAGAAGAGGGCCGTGAAAATATTTGCAGATCCCTCGCATCCTGGACATAAACTGTTTCAACTCCTACCCTCAAAATGACGCTATAGAGCACTGCACACCAGAACAACTAGACACAAGAACAGTTTTTTCCCGAAGGCCATCACTCTGCTAAACAAATAATTCCCTCAACACTGTCAGACTATTTACTGAATCTGCACTACTATTAATCGTTTCATAGTTCCCATCACCAATCTCTTTCCACTTATGACTGTATGACTATAACTTGTTGCTGGCAATCCTTATGATTTATATTGATATATTGATCATCAATTGTGTTGTAAATGTTGTACCTTGATGAACGTACCTTTTCTTTTATGTACACTGAGAGCATATGCACCAAGACAAATTCCTTGTGTGTCCAATCACACTTGGCCAATAAAAATTCTATTCTATTCTATTCTATTCCTAAAAGGTCTGTAACGGGTATGCATAAGTGCACCAGCGTGCCTATCATCCCTGTCCTAATGTCCTCATTTATTCATATCCATTTCATGTATTCATAATCATGTTTATACTTAAATCTGTTATCTTATACATGCTTGACAAAACAAACAAGCAAACAAACAAACAAACAAACAGAATCAAACTAATACCACTTTTACTCTAAGGTTATGGTAACAGAATATTGCAACTCTCCCCCCTTCCTTCATGTGAAATAGGAGGTCAAGTCTGAGGTCACTTTCTCAAATTATGTTTCCACGCTGGACTCAGATTCCCATTATCTGTCTGTTGTCTTGGTTGAGGCTCTCCCTCCTGTCACTCAAGGTTATTTCTTCTGCCTATTACTAAATATATGAAGATTTCTGGGACTGGGGGGGCTCCTGGCTGGTGGCAGCAAATTTATGAGTTTCCTGAGAACATAGTAGGACTGTGGAATGGGTGTTGGGAGATCTCTCACGGGAAACAGCTGTGTGGAAACCGTCACATGCACACTGTAACACCCATAATAAAAAGGCATTCAAGGTTTTTAAATAAAACCTTCATGCTTTGAAAACCACCATAGGAAAACATTCCAAAGGATTTCCTTTAATTTTCCTGCAGCAAGTATAGTGTAATGAGGACATTAAAAAGTTATATGATTCAGATGAAGCCTCATCTTCTACAGTCCGATTCCAGCAGCTTCACACTAGTATTTCCGCACTTTATAAGTAACTGCAAATTCCAATAAAATTTCCAGTATCCAGCTTGTTCTGCTTCTGCCAATCATGCCATGATTGTAACAGATGTGCTACTATAGTTCTAGGAGAAGGAAAAATCAGTTGAGAAGGGAAATTATTTATCATGGAGGATTGAGGACAGGATGCAACCTCAGCACTGAGTTTCAACCAAACAGCTTTGAAGGTAATATTGTTTCCCTAGTGTTTCTTGGCTTAACTACAAAAACTTCTTCTTTCAAGGGCATCTGGTAGGGTGCCAGCTGGGCACTGTGTCTCCAACTCTGGTGTTCAATACAAATTTTGGATTCTCTGCAATATTTGCTCCTCATGAAGACTCTGGTGCAGGCCTGTCAAACTGGCGGCCTATGGACCAGATATGTCACATGCAGGGCATGACCACCACGGCTCTTCGCAAAGGCAAAAAATATTGTGATACGTCATGATCCAGCCCATGACGCGATCAAGTTTGATATCCGTGCCCTAGTGAGTATGGAACACGAGCACATTTCATACCAACAAACCACATTTCTTGAAAATGAATTCAAAGCTGATTGCTTAACACAGTGTAAGCTGCCCTGAGTCTTCGGAGAAGGGCGGGATATAAATTCAAATTTAAAAAAAAATTGTTCAGCTTCTCACAGTTTTATCAGAGGAATAAATGGAAAGGAAGAATTTCAAAGTAAGAAGGCTTTCAAAATATTAAGGCATAGTCCATAGGTCCAAGCATCTGGAATATCTAATATCACAGTTATATATCAATAAATAACTCTTAACTTGTAAGCATGGAGATGAACAACTTTGAATTACATTCAAATACTTCTCTTCTTAAATAAATCCAGGCCATGTGTTGTAACTTAGAAAAGAGAGAAATTGACTAATTAAATTACATGGAGAGAAAAGATCAGAGCAGCTTTCCCAAACATGACACTATACCTTCCATTTCCCTAAATACACCTCCCATTTCCCCAACCAACATGGCCAACAGCTAGGAATTAAAGAAGCAGCTGTTCTATCTCATCTGCAAGGCATCAGATTAGGACAGGCTAAACTGCCATTTTAGTTGTAAGTGATAAGTGGCACTGAGTGACATTTTCAACCAATTTGCCTAATGATTTATCTGCAAAGCACCCTACACTAGAAGCCACTGTCACGCCTATGACAATCAGTTCTGTTAAATTGATTTAAAAATGGAGCCTGTTAAATAATTATTCTTCTTCTGATGGGCTAAGTCTTCAGATCCCTGCTCTACAAATGTGCTTGCAGAATGATAATACATGTGATCTTTCTTTTTATTTGCCCAGTAATGCACATACCTGTTTCCGTTTTGCTTTTTTCTCCTAAGCAACCAAAGCATCAATTTGAGAAAATGTTGACAAGCTGATCCTTCTAGTGAGCCTGACAGAATGGTTAATTGTATTTCTAGCCAGGAGAATATGCAGTACACAATCAGTAATGTCAAAATAGAGTATTACTGCCTGCAGGTCATTGCAGCAAAATGCTTCACTTCCTCCCAATCTCACTCAATAGCTTATTTTAATGAATCAGATTCATTTATGTTTGGATTTCTTGTTTTCTCCCTCACTTTGTGTATTTTGGGTTAAATCATTGCAAACAACAATTTGAAAGAATCTGGAATAAATGATAGCCCATTGAACTTGCTTTCTTTTTTTCTTTCCCCATCTCAAACATTTTAAGATTCTTTGTAGATGGTTTGCTGGTACATTCTCCTTTTTAATAGCATTCTAATGGCTTCGTTTAGAATTACTTTTACCTCTCAAAAGCACTTCTTTTTTGTCCAGATTTCTAGTGCTCTAATATCTGAAGGAAGGTTGAAAGATTAGTAAGGAAGGCAGAAAAAAGTAGAAAAAAAGAAGTTCATATATATATATATATATATATATATATATATATATATATATATATATATATATATATATATATATATATATATATATATATATATATATAGGTCTTTGGTTGTTCGGGTTTTCTCCGTGTAAAATTGGAAGTGTCTTGGCGACGTTTCGAAAGTCTCATTCGTCATCTTCAGGCTTCAGCCGTGCTTCTGGGAGCAATGTGTGATCGCAGCTGTTTCTTCCTTTAACTGCTAGTGGGGTTTGAACTGATTGGGTGGGAGCTTGGCTGTGCTCTGATTGGATGGGGTTTTCTGTGCTCTGATTGGCTGGGGTGTGTCCTGTGTTGGTGGGGGCTTGGTTGTGCTCAGTCTGGTCTGTGCTGCAGGGGATTTGAGCTGGTGAGCTGCATAGCTGTTGTTTGGCTTTGTGGTCGTGCTACATCTTCATAGTGGGTCTGCTGCATGAATGGATTGGAGGGTTTGAAATGGCTAATGTTGCAGCTGCGGTCTGGCTTCTGGTCCTTGGTCGTGCTTCATGATCAGTGTGGGTTTGGGTCTGCTTTCTGGATGGATGTGCGGTGGTGACATCCTGTGGACCTTGTGAGTGTGGGTCTGGTGTCATTCCTCGTGTTAGGGACTCGTTTGTCAATAAGGGCGGGTTTCAAATGGCTGGTAGGCGGAGGTGTCATCTCGTTTGTTCATGCTGTGTGGGCGTTTTCTATCTCAATGGCTTCTCTGATTATTCTGTTGTTAAAGTGTTCAGTTTTGGCGATAGTTCTGGTCTTTTAAAGTCAATATCATGTCCTGTGACTTTAAAGTGTTGGACCAGGAAGAAGTTGGTTCCTCTTTTGAATGAGTTCTTGTGTTCTTCAATGCGTGCACTTATTCTTCTGTTGGTTTGTCCAATGTATGTGGTGGGGCAGGCGGTGCATGGGATTTCATATACTCCTTGATTTTCTAACTCAATTTTGTCTTTGGGGTTTCTTAGGATGGTGGATATTTTTCTGTTTGTGCAGAATGCTGTCTTGATGTTATGTTTGTGGAGGATCTTGCTGATTCTGTCTGTGGTGCCTTTTATATATGGGAGGAGGGCTGTGCCGTTTTCTTGTTCTCTGTCTTGGATTTTAGTGGGGGGTTCTTTTTGGATTAGCTTGGTAATCTTATTTCTTTGGAATCCATTGGATGTTAGTACGTTAGTGAGAGTGTCTAGTTCGGGTTTTAGGTGTTGTTCATCAGCTAAGCATTTTGTTCTGGAGATGAGTGTCTTGGCTACGGAGTTGATCTGTGCTGGGTGGTGGTGTGAGAGTGCGTGCAGATAGCGGTTTGTGTGTGTTTTCTTCTGGTAGATGGTGTGTCCTAGGGAGCCATTGGGTTTTCTGTAGACTAAGACATCCAGGAAGGGAAGTTGGTTATTAACTTCTGTTTCCATGGTGAACTGTATTTTGGGGTGTAGGCTATTCAGGTGTGTGAGGAAGTTGTCAAGTTTTTCTTTCCCGTGTGGCCAGATTATGAAGGTGTCGTCTACATATCTGAGCCAGAGTTTGGGTTTGTGATCAGATTTTTCTAGTGCTTGGGTTTCAAAGTGTTCCATGTAGAGATTGGCAATGACAGGTGAGAGGGTGATCCCATGGGTGCTCCTTCTACTTGTTTGTATTTTTGTCCATTATAGATGAAGTATGTGTTGGATAGGCAGTGGTTGGTCAGATCTAGGATGTGCTTGGGGGGGTTATATTTGTTTTGGATAGCTGTCAAGGCTTCTTTGATTGGCACTTGGGTGAAGAGGGATATGACATCAAAGCTCACGAGTAGGTCGCTGGGCTGTAAGTTTTGTTTCTTTATGATCTCTATGAACTGGAATGAGTTTTTACGTGTGAGGTGATGGATTCTGCATAGGGCTGTAGTTGTTTGGCGAGAAATTTGGCTAGGTTTTGTAGAGGTGAGCCTATGGAGCTGACTATGGGTCTGAGTGGGGTTCCTTCTTTGTGTATCTTGGGGAGGCCATAGAGCTTAGGGCATCTGGATGATTTCTCTCTGGGAATGATTCTTTGTTGGATTTCTTCACTGATGGGGGAGGCTTTTATTTTGGATCTAGTGGTTTTTTCTAGGTAGGTGGTGGGGTCTGTGTTTAGGGGCTTGTATGCAGGGTCTTGGAGTAGGTTGGTTAATTTGGTTTGGTAGTCAGATGTGTTCATAACCACCGTGGCGTTGCCCTTGTCTGCTGGTAGGATTATTATGCTGGTATCTTTTTTCAGGTTAAGTAGTGCTGTCTGTTCCTCTTTGGGTAAGTTGCTTTTGGGTGGCTTGCTGGTGCAGAGGATGTTGGAGATCTCGAGTCTGATTTTGTTAGCGTCATCGGGGTTGATTTTGGTCAGGCTGGTTTCAACTCCGCATATAATGCTTTCGGTGGGATGTATTTGGGAGTGACTGCAAAGTTGAATCCTTTGGAAAGGACATCGGTTTCAGCTTTGGTGAGGATCCTATCTGAGATGTTATGCACTGTTTGTTTCATGTGTTGCTGTGAGGGTGGAGGGGTTTGTTTCTGGCGTTCTTGTAGTCTTCGGAGTTTGTTGGTGTGCGTGTCTGTCTTGAGGGTGGTCTGTGTTTCGGCTCTCCAGACGGCAAGTTGTTTGGATTTGTCCCAAAGTGCAGGGTGCATCTTGTTGCTGAGTTTGAGGTGAAGTGTGAGGAGATCTTTGTTGATTTGATCTAGGAGGAATCTTTTTGTGTGAAGTTCATTTCTGATTAAGGCCAATTCTGTTCTTTTTAGGATGCGTTTGGTGGCTGCAGAGTTGGAGTGGAATTTCAATTGGAAGCATTTGGGGATTAAATTTTGATCGCGGCAGTTTCAGAGGAATGTGAGGTCACATAAAATGGAAGCTCTTTGGACTTCTAGTTTTCATAGGTCCTGGTCAGATGGTGGATTTCCTCCCGTAGAGGTGCAATATTTGTTTTCTGAGGTTTTCACGGGTGTTTGTATATAGGTCTTTGGTTGTTCGGGTTTTCTCCGTGTAAAATTGGAAGTGTCTTGGCGACGTTTCGAAGTCTCATTCGTCATCTTCAGGCTTCAGCCGTGCTTCTGGGAGCAATGTGTGATCGCAGCTGTTTCTTCCTTTTAACTGCTAGTGGGGTTTGAACTGATTGGGTGGGAGCTTGGCTGTGCTCTGATTGGATGGGGGTTTTCTGTGCTCTGATTGGCTGGGGTGTGTCCTGTGTTGGTGGGGGCTTGGTTGTGCTCAGTCTGGTCTGTGCTGCAGGGGATTTGAGCTGGTGAGCTGCCTAGCTGTTGTTTGTCTTTGTGGTCGTGCTACATCTTCATAGTGGGTCTGCTGCATGTATGGATTGGAGGGGTTTGAAATGGCTAATGTTGCAGCTGCGGTCTGGCTTCTGGTCCTTGGTCGTGCTTCCTGATCAGTGTGGGTTTGGGTCTGCTTTCTGGGTGGATGTGGTGGTGACATCCTGTGTGGACCTCGTGAGTGTGGGTCTGGTGTCATTCCTCGTGTTAGGGACTCGTTTGTCAATAAGGGCGGGTTTCAAATGGCTGGTAGGCGGAGGTATCATCTCGTTTGTTCATGCTGTGTGGGCGTTTATCTCAATGGCTTCTCTGATTATTCTGTTGTTAAAGTGTTCAGTTTTGGCGATAGTTCTGGTCTTTTAAAGTCAATATCATGTCCTGTGACTTTAAAGTGTTGGACCAGGGAAGAAGTTGGTTCCTCTTTTGAATGAGTTCTTGTGTTCTTCAATGCGTGCACTTATTCTTCTGTTGGTTTGTCCAATGTATGTGGTGGGGCAGGCGGTGCATGGGATTTCATATACTCCTTGATTTTCTAACTCAATTTTGTCTTTGGGGTTTCTTAGGATGGTGGATATTTTTGGTTTGTGCAGAATGCTGTCTTGATGTTATGTTTGTGGAGGATCTTGCTGATTCTGTCTGTGGTGCCTTTTATATATGGGAGGAGGGCTGTGCCGTTTTCTTGTTCTCTGTCTTGGATTTTAGTGGGGGTTCTTTTGGATTAGTTTGGTAATCTTATTTCTCTGGAATCCATTGGATGTTAGTACGTTAGTGAGAGTGTCTAGTTCGGTTTTAGGTGTTGTTCATCAGCTAAGCATTTTGTTCTAGAGATGAGTGTCTTGGCTACGGAGTTGATCTGTGCTGGGTGGTGGTGTGAGAGTGCATGCAGATAGCGGTTTGTGTGTGTTTTCTTCTGGTAGATGGTGTGTCCTAGGGAGCCATTGGGTTTTTCTGTAGACTAAGACATCTAGGAAGGAAGTTGGTTATTAACTTCTGTTTCCATGGTGAACTGTATTTTGGGGTGTAGGCTATTGAGGTGTGTGAGGAAGTTTTCAAGTTTTTCTTTCCCGTGTGGCCAGATTATGAAGGTGTCGTCTACATATCTGAGCCAGAGTTTGGGTTTGTGATCAGATTTTTCTAGAGCTTGGGTTTCAAAGTGTTCCATGTAGAGGTTGGCAATGACAGGTGAGAGGGGTGATCCCATGGGTGCTCCTTCTACTTGTTTGTATTTTTGTCCATTATAGATGAAGTATGTGTTGGATAGGCAGTGGTTGGTCAGATCTAGGATGTGCTTGGGGGGGTTATATTTGTTTTGGATAGCTGTCAAGGCTTCTTTGATTGGCACTTGGGTGAAGAGGGATATGACATCAAAGCTCACGAGTAGGTCGCTGGGCTGTAAGTTTTGTTTCTTTATGATCTCTATGAACTGGAATGAGTTTTTTACGTGTGAGGTGATGGATTCTGCATAGGGCTGTAGTTGTTTGGCGAGAAATTTGGCTAGGTTTTGTAGAGGTGAGCCTATGGAGCTGACTATGGGTCTGAGTGGGGGTTCCTTCTTTGTGTATCTTGGGAGGCCATAGAGCTTAGGGCATCTGGATGATTTCTCTGGGAATGATTCTTTGTTGGATTTCTTCACTGATGGGGAGGCTTTTATTTTGGATCTAGTGGTTTTTCTAGGTAGGTGGTGGGGTTTGTCTTTGGGGGCTTGTATGCAGGCTCTTGCAGTAGGTTGGTTAATTTGGTTTGGTAGTCAGATGTGTTCATAACCACCGTGGCGTTGCCCTTGTCTGCTGGTAGGATTATTAAGCTGGTGTCTTTTTTCAGGTTAAGTAGTGCTGTCTGTTCCTCTTTGGTAAGTTGCTTTTGGGTGGCTTGCTGGTGCAGAGGATGTTGGAGAGCTCGAGTCTGATTTTGTTAGCGTCATCGGGGTTGATTTTGGTCAGGCTGGTTTCAACTCCGCATATAATGGTCTCAGTGGGGATGTATTTGGGAGTGACTGCAAAGTTGAACTTTGGAAAGGACATCGGTTTCAGCTTTGGTGAGGATCCTATCTGAGATGTTATGCACTGTTTGTTTCATGTGTTGCTGTGAGGGTGGAGGGGTTTGTTTCTGGCGTTCTTGTAGTCTTCGGAGTTTGTTGGTGTGCGTGTCTGTCTTGAGGGTGGTCTGTGTTTCGGCTCTCCAGACGGCAAGTTGTTTGGATTTGTCCCAAAGTACAGGGTGCATCTTGTTGCTGAGTTTGAGGTGAAGTGTGAGGAGATCTTTGTTGATTTGATCTAGGAGGAATCTTTTGTGTGAAGTTCATTTCTGATTAAGGCCAATTCTGTTCTTTTTAGGATGCGTTTGGTGGCTGCAGAGTTGGAGTGGAATTTCAATTGGAAGCATTTGAGGATTAAATTTTGATCGTGGCAGTTTCAGAGGAATGTGAGGTCACATAAAATGGAAGCTCTTTGGACTTCTAGTTTTCATAGGTCCTGGTCAGATGGTGGATTTCCTCCCCGTAGAGGTGCAATATTTGTTTTCTGAGGTTTTCACGGGTGTTTGTATATAGGTCTTTGGTTGTTCGGGTTTTCTCCGTAAAATTGGAAGTGTCTTGGCGACGCTTCGACGAAGTCTCATTCGTCATCTTCAGGCTTCAGCTTCGTGCTTCTGGGAGCAATGTGTGATCGCAGCTGTTTCTTCCTTTTAACTGCTAGTGGGGTTTGAACTGATTGGGTGGGAGCTTGGCTGTGCTCTGATTGGATGGGGTTTTCTGTGCTCTGATTGGCTGGGGTGTGTCCTGTGTTGGTGGGGGCTTGGTTGTGCTCAGTCTAGTCTGTGCTGCAGGGGATTTGAGCTGGTGAGCTGCATAGCTGTTGTTTGGCTTTGTGGTCGTGCTACATCTTCATAGTGGGTGTCAGTCTGCTGCATGAATGGATTGGAGGGGTTTGAAATGGCTAATGTTGCAGCTGCGGTCTGGCTTCTGGTCCTTGGTCGTGCTTCATGATCAGTGTGGGTTTGGGTCTGCTTTCTGGGTGGATGTGGTGGTGACATCCTGTGTGGACCTTGTGAGTGTGGGTCTGGTGTCATTCCTCGTGTTAGGGACTCGTTTGTCAATAAGGGCGGGTTTCCAAATGGCTGGTAGGCGGAGGTGTCATCTCGCTTGTTCATGCTGTGTGGGCGTTTTCTATCTCAATGGCTTCTCTGATTATTCTGTTGTTAAAGTGTTCAGTTTTGGCGATAGTTCTGGTCTTTTAAAGTCAATATCATGTCCTGTGACTTTAAAGTGTTGGACCAGGAAGAAGTTGGTTCCTCTTTTGAATGAGTTCTTGTGTTCTTCAATGCGCACTTATTCTTCTGTTGGTTTGTCCAATGTATGTGGTGGGGCAGGCGGTGCATGGGATTTCATATACTCCTTGATTTTCTAACTCAATTTTGTCTTTGGGGTTTCTTAGGATGGTGGATATTTTTCTGTTTGTGCAGAATGCTGTCTTGATGTTGTGTTTGTGGAGGATCTTGCTGATTCTGTCTGTGGTGCCTTTTATATATGGGAGGAGGGCTGTGCCGTTTTCTTGTTCTCTGTCTTGGATTTTAGTGGGGGGTTCTTTTTGGATTAGCTTGGTAATCTTATTTCTTTGGAATCCATTGGATGTTAGTACGTTAGTGAGAGTGTCTAGTTCGGTTTTAGGTGTTGTTCATCAGCTAAGCATTTTGTTCTGGAGATGAGTGTCTTGGCTACGGAGTTGATCTGTGCTGGGTGGTGGTGTGAGAGTGCGTGCAGATAGCGGTTTGTGTGTGTTTTCTTCTGGTAGATGGTGTGTCCTAGGGAGCCATTGGGTTTTCTGTAGACTAAGACATCCAGGAAAGGAAGTTGGTTATTAACTTCTGTTTCCATGGTGAACTGTATTTTGGGGTGTAGGCTATTGAGGTGTGTGAGGAAGTTGTCAAGTTTTTCTTTCCCGTGTGGCCAGATTATGAAGGTGTCGTCTACATATCTGAGCCAGAGTTTGGGTTGTGATCAGATTTTTCTAGAGCTTGGGTTTCAAAGTGTTCCATGTAGAGATTGGCAATGACAGGTGAGAGGGTGATCCCATGGGTGCTCCTTCTACTTGTTTGTATTTTTGTCCATTATAGATGAAGTATGTGTTGGATAGGCAGTGGTTGGTCAGATCTAGGATGTGCTTGGGGGTTATATTTGTTTTGGATAGCTGTCAAGGCTTCTTTGATTGGCACTTGGGTGAAGAGGATATGACATCAAAGCTCACGAGTAGGTCGCTGGGCTGTAAGTTTTGTTTCTTTATGATCTCTATGAACTGGAATGAGTTTTTACGTGTGAGGTGATGGATTCTGCATAGGGCTGTAGTTGTTTGGCGAGAAATTTGGCTAGGTTTTGTAGAGGTGAGCCTATGGAGCTGACTATGGGTCTGAGTGGGGTTCCTTCTTTGTGTATCTTGGGGAGGCCATAGAGCTTAGGGCATCTGGATGATTTCTCTCTGGGAATGATTCTTTGTTGGATTTCTTCACTGATGGGGGAGGCTTTTATTTTGGATCTAGTGGTTTTTTCTAGGTAGGTGGTGGGGTCTGTGTTTAGGGGCTTGTATGCAGGGTCTTGGAGTAGGTTGGTTAATTTGGTTTGGTAGTCAGATGTGTTCATAACCACCGTGGCGTTGCCCTTGTCTGCTGGTAGGATTATTATGCTGGTATCTTTTTTCAGGTTAAGTAGTGCTGTCTGTTCCTCTTTGGGTAAGTTGCTTTTGGGTGGCTTGCTGGTGCAGAGGATGTTGGAGATCTCGAGTCTGATTTTGTTAGCATATATATATATGTTTTCTGAGGTTTTCACGGGTGTTTGTATATAGGTCTTTGGTTGTTCGGGTTTTCTCCCGTGTAAAATTGGAAGTGTCTTGGCGACGTTTCGACGAAGTCTCATTCGTCATCTTCAGGCTTCAGCTTCGTGCTTCTGGGAGCAATGTGTGATCGCAGCTGTTTCTTCCTTTTATCTGCTAGTGGGGGTTTGAACTGATTGGGTGGGAGCTTGGCTGTGCTCTGATTGGATGGGGGTTTTTCTGTGCTCTGATCGGCTGGGGGTGTGTCCTGTGTTGGTGGGGGCTTGGTTGTGCTCAGTCTAGTCTGTGCTGCAGGGGGATTTGAGCTGGTGAGCTGCATAGCTGTTGTTTGGCTTTGTGGTCGTGCTACATCTTCATAGTGGGTGTCAGTCTGCTGCATGAATGGATTGGAGGGGTTTGAAATGGCTAATGTTGCAGCTGCGGTCTGGCTTCTGGTCCTTGGTCGTGCTTCATGATCAGTGTGGGTTTGGGTCTGCTTTCTGGATGGATGTGCGGTGGTGACATCCTGTGTGGACCTTGTGAGTGTGGGTCTGGTGTCATTCCTCGTGTTAGGGACTCGTTTGTCAATAAGGGCGGGTTTCCAAATGGCTGGTAGGCGGGAGGTGTCAGTTCAAACCCCCACTAGCAGATAAAAGGAAGAAACAGCTGCGATCACACATTGCTCCCAGAAGCACGAAGCTGAAGCCTGAAGATGACGAATGAGACTTCGTCGAAACGTCGCCAAGACACTTCCAATTTTACACGGGAGAAAACCCGAACAACCAAAGACCTATATATGGGGTAGAATAAAGAGTCCTGTCTTAAATTCCTGAAGAAAAAAATCAGTATACAAATCTAAAAAAAAACCAGCTGACTTGAGATCCAAATAATCTGATTTATGACGCCCTGTGTTTACCTGGATAATCAGGTCATGACTGTGTGTCAACTATCAGTGACAGTTTCTTATCATCAGATCTTTCTGACTGCTATAGAAGTGACCAGTATTATTAACCTCCATATCTAAATCTGGACTATTTTATCAATTTGTCTCAGACATTCAGTGAACCTTCTTTGATTACAAAGGCTGATAGGCTATGACGACCAGTCCCACCAATGTTTTAGTTGCATTCTACAAGATGAATAGGCGGCCTTGGATATGATTGTTTCTCTTCCTATTCACTGAAAGAATCTCCCTAAAGAGCTGCAGGAGTAAAACATCTGAGAAAACATGTGAAATGCTGTTAGCAAAAGGCAGGGAATTAATATATCCAAATAGGGTAAAAGCCAGGGGTGGGTTTTACTTATCTTTACTACCAGTTCGCAACAGGAGCGTGCACAGATCCTCCATAATGAAGTCCAGGGTGGGTGGATGGAGCCTCCCGCCAGTTTTACTACCGGTTCTCAAGAACCGGACTGAACCAGGAGCAACCCACCACTGGTAAGAGCTCAGATTGGATCTTATGCTGTTGTAGTAAGAGTGGTGAAACAATATTACTCTGCTTCCACTGCATACTCAAAATCCAACCCAGAAATCCTGTTTTAAGAGATGTGGATTCTTTGGGAGAAAAATGACCTGGACAAGCATCTTTTGGACTGCTGTGAAGAATTTGTGGGACAATTGAAAGCTAAAAAAACCCTCAGATTTGTTCCGAATTGAACACTACTCAATCAGGTCTTAGTGAGATGACAGATGTCACATCTTGCAAGATTGCTTAGGTGGGTCTCTCGTACTCTCATAAGTGAATGAATGAATGAATAAATAAATATGGTGTTACAATAGAGGCAGTGCTGTTTTGGTCATAGCCTTTAATCTTTTATGGCATACATTACCATCTCACATGATACTCCAAGAGAGGTATTATATGATGTTGGAACAAAAAAAATCATATATACAACACAAGCCCAGATCCTTGATATATTATTATTATTATTATTTATTAGATTTCTATACCGCCCTTCTCCCGAAGGACTCAGGGCGGTTTACAGCCAGAATAAGAACAAAACAATATACAATTAAAAACAAAATTAAAAAACTTATTATACAATTGGCCGAAAATTTAAAAACATTTAAAATCTAAAAAACCTATTAAAATTCATCTAGAAATTTAAAATTTAAAAAATCTAACAAAAACTTAAGCCAGCCCCGCGCGAGTAAATAAATACATTTTCAACTCACGGCGAAAGGTCCGAAGATCAGGTATTTGGCGCAAGCCAGGGGGAAGTTCGTTCCAGAGGGTAGGAGCCCCCACAGAGAAGGCCCTTCCCCTGGGGGCCGCCAGCCGACACTGCTTGGCGGACAGCACCCTGAGAAGTCCCTCTCTGTGTGAGTGTACGGGTCGGTGGGAGGCATGGGGTAACAGTAGGCGGTCCCGTAAGTACCCAGGCCCTAAGCCATGGAGCGCTTTAAAGGTAGTAACCAAAACCTTAAAGTGCACCCGAAAGACCACAGGCAGCCAGTGCAGCCTGCGCAGGAGTGGTGTTACATGGGAGCCGCATGCGGCTCCCTCAATCACCCGCGCAGCTGCATTCTGGACTAACTGAAGCCTCCGAGTGCACTTTAAGGGGAGCCCCATGTAGAGAGCATTGCAATAATATATACAGGTAGTCCTCGACTTACAACAGCTCATTTAGTGACCCTAACTCATGACTATTTTTCACACTTACAACCATTGCAGCCTCTCCATGGTCACATGATCAAAATTCAGTTCACTCATATTTATGAAGGTTGCAGTGTCCCAGAGTCACGTGATCACCTTTTGTGACCTTCTGACGAGCAAAGTCAATGGAGAAGCCAGATTCACTTAACAACTGGGTTACTAACTCAACAACTGCAGTGATTCTCTTAACAACTGTTGCAAGAAAGGTAATAAAATGGGGCAAATTCACTTAATAACTGTCTCGCTTAACAACAGAAATTTTGGAGTCAATTGCAGTTGTAAGTCGAGGACTACCTGCATCTCCTCGTTCCTCTACACCAGGGGTCTCCAACCTTGGCAATTTTAAGACTTGTGGACTTCAACTCCCAGAATTCCTCAAAAAGAATTCTGGGAGTTGAAGTCCACAAGTCTTAAAATTGCCAAGGTTGGAGACCCCCGCTCTACACTGTAGTCTCCTTCCCGATTGTCTCGTAAGGCTCTCCCTTTTCAGAGAAATGGGTGACGCTTTGAGTTATCAAAATGCTGTGTCCTAACCTGCTGTGTCTTATTCATTCTACTGAAGGAGACTTCTGGCATGCTGAACACAACTTTGGATCATATTTGGTGGTTTTCTCTGCATAATAGCACGAGGACTTTCCAAATCCTCCAGGAGCTTACCATTGAAAGGTTTTTATTTTTCAGAGGTCAAGGCCAAGTCTCTGTTTAGAAATTTACTATTTCTGCTGAAATGCTCATTATTTTCCCTACAGTATATTTTTTTAATGAAGTTGCTCTGGGTTCAGATCAATTGATGAGTTACAGGAGGTTTAGTTAATGTGCAAGAAAGCCCATCTGGATTTTTGAAAGCACGTTATGGCCTCTCACAAAATGGCTTCTCTGATGGAGATTCTCCATTTCCCACAAGAAAACTGATGAATTTGCTTTTCACAAGACCCTATGGCTTGGTTTTTTTTTTCCCCCTTTCTTGGCAAGTAAATAGTTTCTAAATACAACACTGGTTTCTTCCAAAAGCCTGAAGGAAACTACTGCTATAACACAAGTTTTTCTGATATGGACACAGTACCCTGAGGCCTAAACTGTAAAAGGCAGATACAGTTTAGTGTTTTAAAGGGCAATCACTCCACTAGGTAGAAAAAGCACTGTTTTGCATCTGGCTCTGTTATCCCACATCCCAAACCATCCCCACAGTTTTCTAGCAGGAAAGTTTTATGACCCAGGCCCCAGTAGGTAGTAGGAAACTCAATCAGTGTAAAAACAAACAAACTTTATTCAAACAGCTGAGAATTAATTCATTCTCAGCGTAGTCCAACTAAATTAAAGCAAATTCCTCCCAACACAAATTCCTCAGTCCTATCACCAACCTTGGTCCAATTAGGCAAACTGCCAAAGGCAAACTTTTTGGCAAAAGTTCAGAAGACACCAATAAAAAATAAATACAAGAAGACGAAGCTACCAACATTGTTTTCCGGCACAGCCCAAATGCCATTGCTGGTCTTTTAAGCCTTATGGGAGGGGCCAATCATTTCTTGGCCCTACTCCCGAGTCGTCCTCTTTGCTTGAGCTGCTCTTGCCTTCTGGCAGCTCTTCTCATGCAATGCATTAGGAACAGGCTCCTCCTGTTCCTCTGCCTCACTACTGTCAGGCTCTGGAGGCTCTGGAGTCCGCACCTCACTCCCCGATGGCCCTGGTCTCGCCTCAGCCTCTGACGCAGAGCCCTCATCTGGGCCTTCCCCAGCCTCCAGGACTGGCCCATGTTCTTTCTCAACCTCACTGCTGTCCAGCTCCATTGCCAGCTCCGCAGGCTGCTGGCAGACCACAACAGAAAGGTAAAATTTCCAGTTCTAGAAATGTTATCAGAAAGACTTACTGTGCCAGATGCCTTTTGCATTTGTTGGCACTGCAAGTCTCAGAAATAGCACCTCATCATCTTTTGAAAGCACCAGGCTAGGGAAGATCATGTTAAGCAATTTTCTTCATTCCTCTAAAAGCAAAACAGGACTGGAGGTTTCTTCCTTAAGCATTATATTCCAACGGTATAGCAGCTTTTCTCAGCAGTTTTGTTCTTTTTTTTCCCTCCTGGTGCCAAGAGGACCAGCAGGAGCAATGAATTAAATTCAATAGGGGCAGAAGTTTTGTCAATTTTCTATTTGATATCTCTAGCAAAAGCACTCCGCAATTTTATTGTATCTTCAATGATCTACTAAAATTGTATTGCCTCTCTCAGACAGTCATTAATTTTGATAAAAGTGAAGTATAGCAGCTAAAGAGAGTTCTTGCTTAGGAATCTTTCAAGGTCAAACCTATAATATATATGTATGCATATACAGCCACACATGAAGCCTCTCCCTTCCTATAGCTTTGTAATTATATTTTGTGATTTGTTAAACATACATATATCTTTATAAATAAGGAGAGGCGATGGGATGTGGTGGTGAAGATCCTGGATTAGGAGTAAAGAGAGCAGGTTTTGCTTCTCTCTTAAGCCTGGAAACAACTGGAGTCCTTTAAACCAGTCACTCTCTCTTAGTCCTAGACTGGGAAGATGAAGAAAACATATTTGTAAGAAGATCAGCATGGTATAAATTTTAATCTATAAGAGGCTTTCATCTTGCAGAGGATGATAATAATAACAATAATAATCTGTCTAAATAAGTTTTCTAGAAAGAATATAAATATTTTGTTACATAATTTGAAGTATTTTCCACTGATCCTTGCACAAAACATGAGCAACAAATTAGCAATCGGTACCAAGCTTTGCATACGGCGCTGAGGCAGTAAAGAAAATAACACATAATTCTCTCCTACAGGTAATGTTACATTTGCCCTACAGCCGTGGTGTCCAGCTGTGATGCCAGCCATCGCCCAGCCCAGCTCCATTGCACATGTCCCACTGGCCAGCTGGTTTTCAGGTCTCTGCCGTGGATTCGCAGGGCCTTCCCCGATCTCTGCAGTTTCTCCCCACAGCGCATGCTACTTTTCTCCTGCATTTTTGCCACCTGTGCCTTCCCTGATCTCCGCAGGTTCCATCCTTCGCAGGTGCCTCTCTGTGGCAGAAATGCAGGAGAAAACAAGGGTGTGCTGGGGGGAGAAACTGAGGAGATTGGGGAAGGCACAGGTGGCAGAAATGCAGGAGAACTAACCTGGAAGACAAAACAGGCCCAGGGGTGACGGTGGGGCGCATGTGCAGGGCCAGGGCGCATGTGCAGGGGGTGCTTGCATTGGATTTTGGGGATAGGGCATGTACATGTGCATTCATGTGCACATGTGCACACTTTGGGCACACGGCACCAAAAAGGTTGACCATCAACTAGACACAAGAACAGTTTTTTTCCCAAATGCCATCACTCTGCTAAACAAATAATTCCCTCAACACTGTCAAACTATTTACTGAATCTGCACTACTATTAATCTTCTCAGCATTCCCATCACCCATCTTCTTCCACTTATGATTGTATGACTGTAACTTTGTTGCTTGTATCCTTATTGTTATGTATCTTTAAATATTTTGGCGGGAAACAAGCACGTTGCTGATTGGTTGAAGCCGCCGGTTAAACAGTATATAAAGGGTTGTTTTTCCCCAGCTTGGTTGCTGGGTTCACCATATATTAAAGAGCTGTTGTCACTACCCTGGTCTCCAGCCTCGTTACTTCCCGAACCTAACACTGGCGACGAAGGTGGGATTCCGAGGTTAAGGAGCACCAGAACCGAGCTGAAGCACGGAAGAACCGAACCCAGCAAACACAGGGCAGAAAAGCGGAGATGGCCAGTTACACTCCGCCCGCACCGTTTGACCCAGCTAGAGAGAAATGGGGAACGTACATGACCCGTTTCGAAAGCTTTCTAGAAGCCAACGAACTGCAAGGAGTTCAGACAACCGCAAAGGGCATACTTCTTGAGCCACTGCGGTCCGAGGTCATCGACATCGCGGAAGCCCTGGCAGAGCCAACGCCGATACAATCGGTATCGTGGCAAACTCTGCAAACCCTGCTAAAAACCATTTCGCCAACGCCGTCCAAATACGTGCGGCGTTTTGAATTTGGAGGCGCCCGGCAGCTAGAGGCGAATCCATCGGCGACTACATGGCCGCCCTGAAAGCCTCCAAAGACTGTGGGTACGAGACCTGGGCGAGGTGCTGCTGGAGCAACTCATCAGGGGTCCGAGACATGCGATTGCGGAGGTGGCTGCTATCGAAAAGCAATCTGGCGCTGGCAAGCGCCCTGGGCGAAGCCAGGCGCATGAAATGTCCACCCAAGCGGCGGAGACACTGCAAAGCCTCTCACACCAAAGGCGAGCACAAAGTCAACCCGGTGCACCAAGAAGAGATCCAGACCGAATCCGGCGGAGAGGATGAGGAAGGGTCTGCCGAACCGAAACGCGGAAAGAGGACCGGGACGAATGCGGAAGTTGCGGAGGTCAACACCAGCGCCAACGCTGCAAGTTTAAGGCGCAACATGTCGGCGGTGCGAGAAGAAAGGGCACCTAGCTCAAGTCTGTCGAGCTCCCCAACCTTCCGCCGAAAATTCAAATCGGCCAATCAGAGCGGATCGGCAAGGCGACCCGCGATTGGCTCAAACAAAAAGCGCGGATTCAACCAAACGACTGTGGTCATAGGCGCGCCTCAACCCGAGTGGAGAAGAAGATCTTCACCAAACCCAAAATAGAAGGAGTGCGGTGCCGACTGAAGTGGACACGGGTCAGCGATCACCATCATGTCCTGGGACACTTTGGCGAAGTCACTGCCATCAGTCGCGGCGCCACCTGCAAACACAACGGCTACGAGTCCACGACTACCAAGGAATCGAATCCCTGTTCGAGGGACCACCTCTGTCCGAGTCGATCGGACCACACAAGAAGACCCTGCCCATCACGATCGTCGAAGGGACCCTGCCTAGTTTGTTGGGACTAGACTGGTTTCGCGCACTGGGCATGGGCGTGACTGGCATCTACAGAAGTGACTGTAACCTGAAAGACATACTCATGAATGAGTTCGAAGATGTCTTCAAGGACTGCCTGGGCAAGTACAAGGGGACCCCTATTTCCTTCAACTTAGACCCCCAGGTAGCCCCCATTAGGTTAAAGGCAAGGAGAGTCCCTTTTGCCCTCAAACCTAAAATTGACAAGGAGCTAGATAAGCTCATAAATCAGGGGATTTTGGTGCCAGTCGAATCACGCAAAGTGGGAGACGCCAATCGTCACCCCAGATGGGTCAATTAGAATCTGTGCTGACTACAAGGCGACGCTAAACAAAGCCTTACAGAAAAGCGCTTACCCGGTTCCCGTGGTGCAACACTTGCTGCACTCTTTGGGGCAAGGGCAAGTCTTTGCAAAGTTAGACTTGGCCCAAGCCTACCAGCAACTGCCCGTGAGCGCCAACACAGCCAAGCCCAAACGATTGTAACTCACAGGGTGCATTCAAGTGTACCCGATTACAATTTGGGGTGAGTGTGGCACCGGGCTGTTCCAAAACTTAATGGAACGACTTCTGCAAGGGCTCCCAGGGTAGTTCCCTACTTGATGATGTATTGATATCAGCCAAACGTAGAGGAATTGGGGAGCGTTTGAGAAAGGTTCTGGGCATTTTCGGTCAGCGGACTAAAGGTTAAAGTGAACAAATGCCAGATAGGGGTAGAATCCGTCGAATTCTTGGGCTACCGAATAGACAAGAAAGGAATTCACCCCACTGAGAGCAAGGTCAAGGCAATCAGAAAGGCTCCAGCGCCCAAAAACAAAACAGAGCTACAGGCATTCCTGGGGCTAGTGAATTTTTACGCGTTTTTTTAAAAAACAAAGCGACTGTTGCTGAACTGCTGCATAAGCTTCTAGGGAAAAATACTGTTTGGTCTTGGGGAAAGTCGGAAAGTAGGGCTTTCGAAGCAGTAAAAAACCTGCTCTCGAGCGATAGCCTGCTCATCCAATATCATAGCTCATTGCCCTTAGTGCTGGTTTGCGATGCCTCCCCTTACGGGGTGGGGGCTGTGCTCAGCCACAGACTTCCAAACGGCACAGAAGCCCCTATAGCCTTCTACTCCAGAACGATGTCCTCCACAGAGAGGAACTATAGCCAGTTAGATAAGGAAGCGCTAGCAATTGTGTCAGGGGTAAAAAAATTTCACGAATATGTTTTTGGGCGAGACTTTGAAATTGTGACTGACCACAGACCGCTGTTAGGAATACTGGCAGGCGACCGCCCAACGCCTGTGGCACTTTCGCCACGATTGACCCGATGGACTATTTTCTTAGCCGCTTATTCCTACAAGCTGCAGCATCGACCGGGAAAAGAAGTGGGGCATGCGGACGCGTTAAGCAGATGCCCACTGCCAGGGGCGATCGAAGACCCCACTCCGGGGACGCCCATCCTGCTGATTGACTCTTTGGACTCTGGCCCAGTCACATCTAAGGAAGTGGCTCGGGCATCATACCGGGACATTATGCTAAGGACTGTACTCGGTTGGGTACAAAGAGGGTGGCCCGCTGCGCCGGGCGAACGGTTTAAGGAATTTGTAAAAAAACGTGAGGAGCTCTCGGCTCAAGGGGGGTGCCTGCTATGGGGTGATCGAGTGGTAATCCCGGAGAAATTGAGGGGAAGGGTATTGGACCTCCTCCACGAGGGTCACCCAGGGATCGTAAGGATGAAGGGGCTAGCAAGAAGCTATGTGTGGTGGCCACTCATGGACGCAGAGATTGCTGAGAGGGTAGGAAAATGCCAGGCTTGCCAAGAGTCCAGACCTCTACCCCCAACGGCCCCAGTCAGGGAATGGGAAAAACCCCAAGGGCCCTGGTCGAGAATCCACATTGATTTTGCTGGCCCTTTCCACGGCCAAACCTTCCTAGTGGTTGTCGACGCTTTCTCTAAATGGTTGGAGATCATACTCATGAAATCCACGACAGCCGAGGCAGTAATCGCAGCCCTCGCCACCTATTCGCAACCCACGGGTTGCCTGACACGCTGGTATCCGACAACGCCCGCAATTCACGGCAGCCCAGTTTGAGGAATACTTGGCAGAGGAGGGCATCCGACATGCCCTCTGCACCTTTCCACCCTGCGTCGAATGGCCTTGCAGGCGTTCCGTCCGGGCGCTAAGGAGGCATTGTCAGGCTCAAGCCAGGGACTGGCAAACAAAGATAGATTTCTTCCTGGCCGTTCAGCATAGAACCCCAAGCACGGCTACAGGCAGAAGCCCAGCCGAATTATTGATGGGACGGAAACTCCGGTGCCCACTTGACCGTTTGAATCCCCATTACACACCAGAGGGTTACAAGGGGGAACTAGAAAAAACGAGAGAAATGGGCATAGGCGACCGAGTGTGGGCCCGCAACTATGGGGATGGCCCAAGTTGGCTAGCAGGGCAAATCATAAAAGCAACCGGTCCAAAATCATACTTGGTTGAGTTAAAAGACAACCGAGTATGGAGGCGCCACATAGATCAGATAAGGAAACGACTAGCTGAACAACCCGAGCTAAATGAGACAGATCATGACCACTCCTTATTTGATCCCACAGCTGACCATAACCCGGGGGAGGCGCAAGACTTAGCTGGGGTCCCGGAGGTCCAGCGACGCCATCAGGTTCCCGATGGAAACAGCAGGGAAAATTCAAAAAGTAATCCAGGGCCGGATGGCCAAGAAAAAGAGTCTGCAAGTAATCCAGGGCCCGATGGCCTAGAGGAAGAGCTGGGAGGAGAAAACAGCCCCTCCGACCAGCTCAAAACACCACCCAGGACTGAACCGCGCAGGTCCGAAAGAATTAGGAGACGCCCAGGTTATTTGCGTGACTACGTCAAAAAATAACATGTAAATAATATGTAAATAGTGGTAAAGTGTTTTCTGGGAAGGGAGGAGTGTTATGTATCTTTAAATATTTTGGCGGGAAACAAGCACGTTGCTGATTGGTTGAAGCCGCCGGTTAAACAGTATATAAAGGGTTGTTTTTCCCCAGCTTGGTTGCTGGGTTCACCATATATTAAAGAGCTGTTGTCACTACCCTGGTCTCCAGCCTCGTTACTTCCCGAACCTAACACTTATTATTTATGTTGATATTGTTTCCTGATTGCTTATTTGATAGCCTATTGCTATCATGAAGTGTTGTACCTTATGATTCTTGATGAACATATCTTTTCTTTTATGTACACTGAGAGCATATGCACCAAGACAAATTCCTTGTGTTTCCAATCAATCACACTTGGCCAAATTCAATTCAATTCAATTCAATTCAATTCAATTTTTTTCTTCTATTCTATTCTATTCTATTCTATTCTATTCTATTCTATACCAAGGTGTGCCTTCCCCGATCTCCTCAATTTCTCCCCCCCCCCACAGTGTGCCCTTTCTATCTGAGAGAGGCACCTGTAAAGGGTGGAACCTGCAGAGATCAGGGAAGGCACAGGTGGCAAAAATGCAGGAGAAAACTAGCACGCGCTGGGAGGAGGAACTGCAGAGATCGGGGAAGGCCCCGTGAATGCGCAGCAGAGACCTGAAGACCAGCTGGCAAGCGGGAGGTGCGTGCATATGCACGGTGGAGCCATTGCGGCCTATAGCCACAGACCTGTCACTTACCCATTTCACAATCCATTTGTCCTTTTATTCAGATTTCTTCTCTATTATATGATGACGGAGTTTAATAATTATTTAATTAATAAGGTCTTATAGATCAACAGGCACCAGAAGAAGATGCCAGCCTTTACAGCTATAAGATACCCTCTGCTAGTTTAGACCACAGAATAAAGGTTTCAAGGTACAGTTCACAATGCTGATTATTACCAAGGAACTCCTTCATGGCTTTGGTCCTATCCGTTCAGGCATGTTGTGTAAAATATGCCATAAGATTAAAGGAACAGCTTTTCTTCCTGATGTCTATTCTGTACCTATGGAACTGTGGGTTCCTTAATGTAAAGATGAACCCCTCCTATTAACATTCAGGAAGGAAAAGGGGGGGGGACTTCTTTTTATCCAGAATTAGGGATTCTGGCATCATGTGTAACTGGCTGAGTTAATCGATCTTTTATTTTTAGTGGTCTTGAGCTTTTATGGTTATTTCAGCCCAGGCAAATTGCCCAGAATGCTATGACTGGAGTGGCATACAAATCATGTAAAATAAATAAATAGACAAATCAATAGATTTTATCTACTGTATTCACCATTCCCTAGGACTACTCAAGAATATTACAGGTTGCTAACAAAAAAAATCAGTATTTCAGCCTTTCCCAGCCTTTCAGCCTTTTCAATTTTGTTGGGACTGCTAACCATCTAGAACTGCCAGAAAATTTCTGGGAAGTTTCGGGCCAGTATATTGAGAGGGCAACTCTAGAAGAATTTCACAAAGGATTTTTTTCTTGCTTCTCAGTAACCTAGATCTAAGGAGAAATTTCCTGACAGTTAAAACAATTAAACATTGGCACAACTTGCCTCCAGAAGTTGTGAATGCTCCAACACTGGAAGTTTTAAAGAAGAGATTGGATAATCATTTGTCTGAAGTGGTATAGGGTTTCCTGCCTAAGCAGGGGGTTGGACTAGAAGACCTCTAAGGTCCCTTCCAATTCTATTATTCCTTTCTATTCCTATTTCTGCCAAAAGATAATTAAGACTGAATTGTCATCACAAAGGAAAAAAAGTACCTTCAGACTGAACAACATATTTGGAAGAAGCCAGGATGGCTTTTTACCCGCACCCCACTCCAAACAATATTTTAAAGGATTATTAGATGCCATTCAGTACAAATTGGATTGTATTTCATGGAGCATCATCTGTTAGGCCTCCCATGGAAACATGGAGAATTTTCCCCAGCCTCAACATTTGGCCATTTCTACAAGAAGGATTCATTACTGATCACTTACACAAAAAACTAAAGAATCCTGAGAATTCAACTGAAAGTGCATCTGTTTCTATATATATTCGACTTGGACGACCCAACTTCCAGACAGAAGGAGCTATGTGTTATGTGTATTGTATAACAAGATAGTTCAAATATTAATAACTCATCAGTATCACTGAACCAATTGACTGGAAAGGGTAGATCCTAGCTCGCCTGCTCATAGGTTTGCAGACAACACAACTGCTCTAAAAATACTCAGTGTCCAAAAGAAGGAAAGCAATCAGCTGAAGCTTGGTTAAGCATTTAGCTGAGAACATTATTCTTGACTTTTATCTAATCAATAATATATAGTTAGCGTTAGCTTCTCTGTCATATTGCTTGTAGGTGGAATGTAAAGGCCCTGACTATGAGCAGAGATGGAAAATTACTAAAGTTGCAATTTCACTATTCTCCCCTTCAAGGCACTCCTAGTAATTAAGCATTAAAGGAGATTATACTGACATGATTTTGTTTCTTAGTGATACTGAAACATGAGAAAATACTGGAAATTAGCTTCAATGTTTCTTAATGGGGGAAAAAAAACTGTGTATCAATGAGAAGGTGGTATTCAAGCTACTGAGAGAAAGGTTTTGCCAAACCAACCATAAGCAATTGAAGTAAAAAGATTCAGGATCCTTTCAACATTATTGTTTATGATTGCAGGCTTGTACAGCCGTTAAACCTTTAGCCACAGTTCCATATTTGATTTTATCCATTAATTTTTAACAACTGATCATAAAAGTCCTCTAGAAAATCTATCACAGTCTAACACATCACTGATGAACAGGTTGGCTTTAGAGAATTCTGTGGACTGTTTTCTTCAAATAGTTCTCCTGAAGGCTTAAGACAGATGGAAATAGCAATACAAGAGAATATTTATAGTGTAGGGTTGAACTATAGGGTCTTTGGTACTCTCTGAATTTTGCTGTTTTCTTGCAGACATTTCATTACCCAAATAGGTAGCATCATCAGTGAACTCCCTTCAAAGAGCCCAGCAAAATAGCAGTATAAAAAAAACCCTTTCATACTAAATATCTATAAACTCAAGTTAATTCTAAACCAACATTGATTTTGTGCAAGAATTTTAAGCTGCATCTGTTAAGGCTCATGAAATCCATGGAAACGTATCAGGATATATTACAATTCTCTTTTCCTGTTACTCTTGAAAATACATATAATTTTGTGATAATTTTGCATTTCAACAGTAATTTTTATCCTTCAGTTTCTGCTCATTCTCTCTGCTCATTAGTCATGCTAATGGAAGGTTAAAATGATCATCAAATCTCTCTCTCTCTCTCTGTGTCTCTCTGCATTTCATTTTTTTTGGCCAGTAAAGAGATGTTTAAAAATTGGCCTGCATCCCTGCTCATATAATCTTCGTATCACTTCTGCAAAATGTGGAAGCAACCATTTGTGAAACCAGCTAGCTCTAAGTATTTGGGGTCAATGATAAGAAGATCCTTTTTACCAGAACAAAAAATGATGAAGCTAAATGTATCTTTTACTCGTTTGACTCCATTTCTCAATATATTTTTACAGACCTCTGGGCAATTTGTGAGAGAGTTCAGAAAGAGAGATTGTTGCCATTGACTGATGAAGAAAATTGGCATGTGGGAGATGGCATTATTGAGACAGGAAACAGAAGCAGTTGAAGACAAATTATATTTCATAATGGGTGGGGACTGAGAGAAGAAGAGATTGCATCTCATACAAATTATAACGGTCATTAAGACTGGCAGTTAACAATCAGCAAAGTGTATTTAATCAAGTCCACAAATCAGGATACAGAAGACTGAATGGAAACTCACATAATCTACAACATTCTACCTAATGGACAGTTGCACTATTCCATAATGACCTCTTCCTCACTTATAAAAAGTCCCAACATAGTCCTTCACTTGTCCATGTTTATCTCTCTCCCTCTCCTCCTCCCTCCCTCCAGTCATTAAATAAATGGTTTTAAGTCAAGGACTATGTAAGAACTCCTGGTGAATATCAGCGTAGAACAAGTAATACAATGCAACATGATCTAGCATTGCGATAATTCACCCACTGCAAAGGGGACTCCACACTCAAATTGAATATTCCAGTATATCATAAACAGAGGGATAAAATCAAGATCACGTGAAGTGTTAGTGCCACTTTATAATGCCTTGGTAAGGCCACACTTGGAATATTGCATCCAGTTTTGGTCTCCATGATGTAAAAAAGATGTTGAGACTCTAGAAAGAGTGCAGAGAAGAGCAACAAAGATGATTAGAGGACTGGAGGCTAAAACATATGAAGAACAGTTGCAGGAACTGGGTATGTCTAGTTTAATAAAAAGAAGGACTAGGGGAGACATGATAGCTGTGTTCCAATATCTCAGGGGTTGCCACAAAGAAGAGGGAGTCGGGCTGTTCTCCAAAGCACCTGAGGGTAGAACAAGAAGCAATGGGTGGAAACTGATCAAAGAAAGAAGCAACTTAGAACTAAGGAGAAATTTCCTGACAGTTAGAACAATTAATAAGTGGAACGACTTGCCTGCAGAAGTTGTGAATGCTCCAACACTGGAAATTTTTAAGAAAATGTTGGATAACCATCTGACTGAGATGGTGTAGGGTTTCCTGCCTGGGCAGGGGGTTGGACTAGAAGGCCTCCAAGGTCCCTTCCAACTCTGTTGTTATGTTATCTCAGTAACAGCTGTTGGGAAGTGGTTCACTGAAAGAGAAAAACCACTCTGGATTTGGGGACTATTATCCAGGTAAAGGACCTAGCAAGTGAGCAGAGTGGTTCCAAAATATCTTTCTGGGGTCTGTTTCTATCTCCAGGTCAATAACATGTAGCTTATGATTGGCTAATGTGCATTCATAGCCCATCTGGATGACAACATAGTTGGCATGTCTAATCCCTCACATCCCTCACATCCAGGACATAAACTCTTTCAACTCCTACCCTCAAAATGACGCTATAGAGCACTGCACACCAGAACAACTAGACACAAGAACAGTTTTTCCCCGAAGGCCATCACTCTGCTAAACAAATAATTCCCTCAACACTGTCAAACTATTTACTAAATCTGCACTACTATTAATCTTCTCATCGTTCCCATCACCAATCTCTTTCCACTTATGACTGTATGACTGTAACTTTGTTGCTGGCAATCCTTATGATTTATATTGCTATATTGACCATCATTTGTGTTTTAAATGTTGTACCTTGATGAAGGTATCTTTTCTTTTATGTACACTGAGAGCATATGCATCAAGACAAATTCCTTGTGTGTCCAATCACACTTGGCCAATAAAAATTCTATTCTATTCTATTCTATTCTATTCTATTCTATTCTATTCTATTCTATTCTACTCTACTCTACTCTACTCTACTCTACTCTACTCTACTCTACTCTACTCTATTCTATTCTATTCTATTCTATTCTATTCTATTCTATTCTATTCTAATGGAAAGTGAGAATTACCTTGGGTGGGGGGGGATAAGGGGAAGAGACAGTGGTGGGATTCAAATTTTTTTACTACCAGTTCTGTGGGTGTGTCTTGGTGGGCGTGTCATGGCTTGGTGGACGTGGCATGGTGGGTGTGGCAGGGGAAGGATACTGTAAAAAAGGGCTGGGAAGTGGCTCACCAGACTAATGTAGCCTGTTATTAACACACAGCTGCCTGCAGTTACAATTACTGCAGGCTCGAGTCCCACCAGGCCCAAGGTTGACTCAGCCTTCCATCCTTTATAGGGTAGGTAAAATGAGAACCCAGATTGTTGGGGGGGGGCAATAAGTTGACTTTGTATATAAATATACAAATAGGATGAGACTATTGCCTTACACAATGTAAGCCGCCCTGAGTCTTCGGAGAAGAGCGGGATATAAATTCAAATAAAAAAAAAAAAAAAACTCCATACCCACCCCACTCCAGAGGAAGGTTACTGCAAAATCCTCATTTCTTCCCAATCAGTTGGGACTCAGGAGGCAGAGACTAGAGGGGAGTGCATAAGAGCACCAGTGTGCCTACCATCCTAATGTTGCCTTTAATTGTATTCATTTTATGTATTCAATTCATGCTTATACTTATATATATTATTTAATATGTATTCGACAAAATAAATAAAAAATAATAATAAATAGATGGGGGTAGGGTCAGTCAGAGGTGGTATTTACTGGTTCTCCAAACTACTCAAAATTTCCACTATTGGTTCTCCAGAACTGGTCAGAACCTGCTGAATACCACCTCTGGGAAGAGATGTTGCTTAGAAAACAATCAGACATGTCATGGTAACTTCCTCTCTAGAACAAGGAACGTCCACAATTGCTTAACTGTCAGAGAAACAAATTTAGGAAGGAACTGCCTTCATGGATTGGGTGATTAAAAATGGAAATCTGTACCTTCAGACCTACAAGATCTTGTAATGCAGCATTATCATAAAGTAGAATTAGCTCTTGTAATCATGTTTCCTTTCTGGTTTACCTGGGAGGGCTGACAGCATGGGATTTACTAATAACATGGAAAACACTTTGTTAGTTGCTGGGTATGGAGTTGCTCTGGAGCAAGTTTATCATAATTTGTTGCTGTTAGTTGTGAAGTCATGTCCAACCCATCGCAACCCCATGGACAATGTTCCTCCAGGCTTTCCTGTCCTCTACCATCCTCTGGAGTCCATTTAAGCTCACACCGACTGCTTCAGTGACTCCATCCATCCATCTTGTTCTCTGTCGTCCCGTTCTTCTTTTGCCCTCAATCGTTCTCAGCATTAGGCTCTTCTCCAGTGAGTCCTTACTTCTCATTAGGTGACCAAAGTGAGTTTTATCTTCAGGATCTGGCCTTCTAAAAAGCAGTCAGGGGTTGACTGACCAGTTTGATCGCCTTGCAGTCCAGGAGACTCCCAGGAGTCTTCTCCAGCACCAGAGTTCAAAGGCCTCAATTCTTTGGCATTCAGCCTTCCTTATGGTCCAACTTTCACAGCTGTACATTGTAAGTGGGAAAACCATAGCCTTGACTATATGCACTTTCGTTGGCAGGATGATGTCTCTACTTTTTACTATGCTGTCTAGATTTGCCATAGCTTTCCTCCTCAGGAGCAAGTGTCTTTTAATTTTTTGGCCATAGTTCTAATCTGTGGTGATTTTGGAGCCCAGGAAAAGAAAATCTGTTACTACCTCCATTTCTTCCCTATCTATTTGCCAGGAATTGAGAGAGCTGGATGCCACGATCTTAGTTTTCTTAATGTTGAGTTTCAAGCCAATTTTTTCACTCTCCTTCACCCACATCAAGAGGCTCTTTAGCTCCTCTTCACTTTCTGCCATTAGACTGGTATCATCTGCATATTTGAGGTTGTTGATATTTTTCCTGGCAATCTTAATTCCAACTTTTGATTCATGGAAAACACTACCTAATACTTCAATACCTTAACCTGTTGTATTAGGTGATTGTTTAACTGCTATGCATATAACTTAGGGCAATTAGCAAGCACCATAATCTTGGTTTTGGAGGAGAGTTTTCCCCCAAAAAAGTCTTTCCATTGTGAGCACTTTTTTAAGAGAATGCAGTAAGCTTAAGAAACTGATCAATCTTTGTGAAAACAGTATAGCATCATCAGCATGAAAGAGATTGGAGATTATTTCCCAATTTTGGATTATTCCACTTGGCAACAAAAAGATTGATAAGCAACTTAAAAAGAAGGGTGGGAATGTACCATTGTGACACATCTTTTTCAAATGGAATTTTTGTAGAGTAATGCCCATGCACGTTACATGCATCTTCATTTGAGAATTCCCATGGAGTTTATGGATGAGCGTAAATACTTGTAAGTATTCTTTGATTTCTCTCTTCATTTTCACTCTATTTTGAGCACAGAGACAAGATTGAAGGTCCACCTAAGGCAGTGGTGAAATTGAACAAGTTTATTACTGGTTCATTGGCTGTGCATGTGCACATGTGCAGTGTGCACCATACACCAAATGCAAGATGTGTGAGAGCAGTGCATGTCAAAAGGAGGCATGCGGTAAGTAGAACAGCGAGCAGGGGGTGTGGATCAGCTGTGGCGCACAATCTATTTTTTTACTTTTAAAAGCATTTTTTTTACTACCTATTTGGCCGAAGGGGTTGTAGAAAAAATGCTTTTAAAAGTAAAAAAAAGGCTCTGATGATCACGTGGCTCAGCTGGGCATGTTGGGGGGGGCCAGGGATTTTTGCTACCGGTTCCCTGAACTACCCACCGCCATCGCTATCAGATAAGCCGATCCGGTCCGAACCGGGAGCATTTCACCCCTGACCTAGGGTCAATAAAATGTAAAATGCTGAGTGGGGTTTGATGGAATATTTTTCAACTAAAAGTTGAAAACTTAGAACATAATCAAGAAGAGAGGTCTCTTCCCTGAAGTCTGCCTGCTTACGTTCTCTGTTGCAATCCAGTCCAAAAACTTGTTGTACAAATATATAGCTTAGTGCTGACCAAATTAAAACTAATTAGGTGGTGATCTCTACTCCTTTTTCATAGATTGAGATTGCCTAATTTCAGTAAACTTGGAACTGAATCCAAACCAATCATTTTATTCAGTGAAAAATGCAATGGTCTCAAATCAAGCTTGATTATGGATACCCATATAGATACAGTCATACATCTGTGGTGCTTCTGGGTTTTCCTCACCCAAAAGAAAGTTCCAGTCCTTGCCCTTCACCCACATGTTCATCACATGAACGAATCAGGTACTCTCCAGAACAGAAGATACCTCCTCATTCTTCTCAGCACAGCTACAGGGCACAACGACCTTGACATTCTGGAAATAATGTTATTTTGACTACATATCATCTTCACTCCATACAATCCCCGCCGCCATTTTCCCACAATAGACTTTGTGGCAGGCCTGAAGGCTCAAAGACAAAAAATGGCTTCCAGATCTGATAGGGGATAAATGGACAGACAATTAATGTATCCTGAAACTGCAATAAAATATTCAAAGTTAAACCTAGAATTTCTCTAGAGCAAATGTGACTGAATTACATTTGAACCATTTAGAGATTTCTGAAGAAAACTATATATTAACACTAACTCCTTGGACCATAAGAAAGGCTGAGTGCCAAAGAATTGAGGCCTTTGAACTCTGGTGCTGGAGAAGACTCCTGTGAGTCCCTTGAACTGCAAGGCGATCAAACCGGTCAGTCCTAGAGGAGATCAACCCTGACTGCTCTTTAGAAGCCAGATCTTGAAGATAAAACTCTAATACTTTGGCCACTTAATGAGAAGGAAGGACTCACTGGAGAAGAGCCTAATGCTGGGAAAGATTGAGGGCAAAAGAAGGGGACGGCAGAGAACAAGGTGGCTGGATGGAGTCACTGAAGCAGTTGGCGTGAGCTTCAGTGGACTCCAGAGGATGGTAGAGAACAGGAAGGCCTGGAGGAACGTTGTCCATGGGATCGTGATGGGTCGGACACAACTTCGCAACTAACAACAAAACACTAACTCCAGGATCTTTTCCCCCAACTTTCCAGCCTGCATTAAATCTTGGCCCTGCTATTCACTGATCCAAGTCAGGTTAGGATCAGCCTGTTTTGCTGATGAGCTCAGACAATCTCAGTCAGTGGTTGCCACTACTCAGAACTTCCTTCATTGTTCTTTATTTAAAGTGATATAAAAAAAGGGAAGCAATGGAAGAAAATGAGATATTTGAAAAAAAATGTATTTAGAAACATCTGACTTAAAAAATAATAATGATTTTTTAGGTTTATGGCCCCTAACTGGAAATTATTGTCAACCAAATTCTCTAACATTAATAGAAGGATTAATCGGTACAGGAAGTATGTAATTTAAGAGATAATCTTTCAGTTAATTAACCACGCAACTGTTCAATAAAAAAAAACTTACAATAATAAAATGTCTGTCATCAGCTAAAATGTACTCCCAAGGAGACCCAATCTCACCATGGCAGTAGTGTATGAGGTGCTGATTCTCCTAATTCAAACAGCACTCATTCACAGATTTGAGAAGGATATATATATATATTAACAAATGATGTGTGTTTCTGGCACTATCTCAGTTCTGCCATCAGATTGCAGCAACTGCCACTGCCAATAGACAGTCGGTGAATAATGCATAAGAGATGCTACTTCACTCCTAATCTTACTGTAAAAAATGCTAGTGAATATCTTCCCTATGATGTTAGTGGTGTTAATCTGAACAGGAACCACAAGAGCAAACAAATAAGAGAAGTTTTTGTTCCCACCTTGGAGCAAACAGTTATCACTCCTTCTGCTATAGAATGCAGGGTCTGCAATGCCATCAGATAGTGAGTAAAAAAGGAGATCACAGAGAAAGAACCTATCAGCATTCTGGGAGAAACAATGCGATTTGAAGTAGTACATTTTTAGAGATTTTGTTTAAAAATAAACATTTAGAGAGAAAAGTGAAGGTGGTTGACAGCCAGAAAAATGGGTGGATGGGTAGTCATAAGCAAAGGGCCACGAAAATACTAGAAAACGGAACTGGGCCTTATGGAAGATGGCTAGATGGAGCTAGGACAGAATTGCTAGTTAGAAGGCAAAGATAAACTGCAGCATTTTGTTGCAGGCTTTCTGCGTTTTTATGATTCTTATTATAAATCTTTCAAAGCATTCAGAGAAAAATATAACTGACAAAGCAGAGGGGATGCCAAAATATACAGACTCCAGGAGTATCACCTTTTAACCATTCACCTTTACAATAATATAGAGGTAGGTAAAGCAGGGCTTGGTGATGAAAGCTTTTACGCAGCATATACACATAACGCTGTACACAATAAATTCAACCTGCAGTATGAAATGATAAAAGCCAATGTATATTTACAGCAGACTGTTCCTGGCACTACAACTGAGTTCCAAGTGATTTAAGCAAGCCAGCCATATCATGAGAGGCAAAAACAAAGAAACAAGAAAACCCTGGGTGGGGTATAGTTTATATCCATTCCTCACTGTAATTCAGTATCATTATGGAGTCACTATCTATTTGGAAATAAATAAAATAAAAATGACAAGAGTATTTTCCCTCCCTGCTTCTCTTCCTCTCTCTCTTCTCTGTACAGATCCAAGTATATGCGCATCTCTGATCATCTTAGGTGTAAGCAGAGAGAAAAACAGTTTGGTACACTGATCTTTTTTTTTTAATAAAGCAAATCCTTTTTATTTTAAAAACTTTTATAATAGTCTGTTTTGTGTTTAATTGCTTTGAAATCATCAGTCAATGCTGACTGAAAGGTAGCTCTCTCTAAAAACAATTCCTCTTGGAGCAAGAAGAAAAAATGAATGGTGGGAGAATACTTCCTGACAGCAAAAACGTTGTGGCCCATTGGCAGCCAGCAGAGCTGGCAGCAGAGTCAGACAGTGAGGAGGTTGGGGAGGAACTTGGACCAGTCCTGGGGGCTGGGGAACACTTGGACGAGGGTTGTGCTTCAGAGGCAGAGAGGGAGTTAGACAGCAGTGAGGCAGAGGAATAGCTGGAGCCCATTCCCAGTGTGCATGTGCAGAGCTGCCAGAAGACAAGAACAACTCAGAAAGCACGGTCGACTCTGGAGTAAAGCCATACCTTGGAGGTGATTGGCCCCTCCCATAGGAAATAAAAGAGGAGTGAACAGGGAGTGGGCTTTTGCAGAAAACAATTCGTTTGTTCCGTGACTCTATACTGCGGTTGGAAATAAGTTACATGGCAGCTTGCCAAATGAGATAAGGCGTGTTGAGAAATATTCCTTTGAAAAACTGTTTGGATAAACCTTGCTGACTGTGAACGAACATAATTCACAGTTGTGTAAATAAAAGAGGTTTTGCCAGGACCAATTCCTGCCTCCTGCTTGTTAAGGGAGCCTAGGTCAGAACAAAAATATTTTTTGTATGTGTTGAATGAAATCTGTCTCACCGAGAGCTGTCATTCTGGATTTCTGAAATAGGATTTATTTAAGACTTAATAGAAAGAATATTCATTTACTCTCACACTACTTCTTCTTAATCATGTCTTCTTAATACATTAGAAATGGTAGTCCCGAAGGTGCTTTTTCAAGAGGCAACTGGACTTTCTTGGATTTTTTTTGAAGGCATTTCAGTTCTCATCCAAAAAGCTTCTTCAGCTCTGTCTTTTGTCAGGTCTGAAGAAGCTTCTTGGATGGGAAGTAAAATGTCTTCAAAGAAAAACCAGAAAGTTCAGTTGCCTCTTGAAAAAGCACCTTTGGGACAACCATGACCTGGATGACTGAGAATCTTCCTAGACAATCAGAAATGGTAAACATTGAAACAAACTTCGGCATTGTATCAATGGATTAATTCTACTGTATTGAATGTAGAATCTGCTTTCATTATTCCTTTCAAGGAAGAAATGGAGGACATATTCTCATGTATGATGGTGATATTCTTGCATTCATTTAATTATGAGGTACTCAAGATATGAGTATAAATAAATGTTTTTTTAATCCAGTCTTTTCCTGCCTTGCTGGCTCCCTGTGGTTCAGTAACAGCAGTGTGCAAAATGTTCTGAATCCAAGATGGTTTATTAAAAAGATAGCTACACTGAGTGTAAAACAATCATTTTGGATCCAATACCATCCACTTCAATTATTTCAGTTCGTTTGGAGCATAAAGCACTTCAACATAACCAAAACAGTCTATTTCAAATGCAAAACAGCTGTTTTCTCTTGAAAAAAACTACTTTAGGCTTGAAATGAGATATTTTGCATTTACGGTGGTTCAGATTTGATTTACTTTACATACTCTTATTCAAGAGGATCTTGAGGGACTTTCTTCAAGGTGGCAATAGATTAGGAACAAAGGACAATCTATGAGGTTGGAGGGTGAGGAACAAATATATTGGAGAAAGTCAAGTCATCATTAGTAATGCTACCACTGTTAATGTTAAAGCAAGCTCAAAAACAGTACCAGGAGAAACTTGCAATCTTTACAACTTTACAACATCCTGAGGGGGACGGACGGAGGGGGACAGAAAGGGATGACCCTCCCAGTATAATAAACGGCAGATTTTGGTTCAGTATTTTTCCAAATACTGAATTCCCTAATTGTTTTTGGTCAAAAAATGGCTTAGGACCCGGGTACTTACGGGACCGCCTGCTGTTACCCTTTGCCTCCCACCGACCCGTACACTCTCACAGAGAGGGTCTCCTCAGGGTGCCGTCCGCCAAACAGTGTCGGCTGGTGGCCCCCAGGAGTAGGGCCTTCTCTGTGGGGGCAGCGATGCTCTGGAATGAACTTCCCCCTGGCCTACGTCAAGTGCCTGATCTTCGGACCTTCCGTCGTGAGCTTAAAACACACCTATTTATTCAAGCAGGACTGGCATAATAGTGTAGAATTTTAAATTTGGGGTTTATTAATATTGTAAAATTTTAAAATCTAAATTTTAATCTATCAGCCTTTATAATTTGCTATGTTTTAAATGTTGTTTTAATTGTATATATTTTGTTTTATTGTTGGCTGTACACTGCCCTGAGTCCTTCGGGAGAAGGGCGGTATAAAAATGTAATAAATAAATAAATAAATAAAAAATAACTCTTTCTAGGTGGTGGTTGTTTTGCTCCCCCCACCCCCTGAAATGGTATTACTCCATAAGTCTTTGACTGTTTTATGTCTGGCCCTGCTGTACCATTTCTTTCTTCCAAAAACACTCTCCCGCAATTTTTTTTCTCCCCCTTTCTGGCCAATAACTGGTATAAATTTTGATAAATGGTATACGGTTATCCATCTCCAAGCTGGGAGTTTAATGATGAATTGAATGCATTTCAAAAGCAGAAAAAAGAGGAGTATGATGAAATATATTTCTATAATTGATGACCTAGAAAAGAAATATCCTCCTATACTTTCAATTGCTTTAGAAAAAAATAACAATAAGGAAAAGGCAGTGGAAAAATTGTCACTAGAAACAAGGCACAGAGGATAAAAAATATTTAAAAAAAAACACTAGGAGGATATTATTCTTCCCAAACTACTTTTCTTACACCATTAGCTTCTTATATGTCCAAATATATTCCGGATACAGAACAACATTGTAATATTTATGTTTCAGGCATACAAAAAGAACTAATACCCAAACATTCTCTTGACAATGTTCTCTAGCAAATTTTTGATCTGCTCTATTTATAAGTCAAGTCCTTGAATGTTTATTATGCTGGCTTTCAAGAAATGTGACATGAACTAAGGAAGATTTTAACATGGAATTCCTGCAGTCAGCCTTCGGTATCAGCCCAGAGTCACTTTGGATAGTGAGATGGACGGCAGATAAATTTAACAAAAAAATTACATATAAATCAATCTTCCTTACTGCACACATCAACAAACTTCTATCAACCAGTAAAATCAAACTTTCTCAGCAATAATGGCTTATATCAGTGATGGCAAACATTTTAGACCCTGAGTGCCCAAACTGCATGCGGGTGCATGTCCAAACTGAAAGGCGCGTGCGCAAATGCTCACATGTGCATGGACATGCATGAATATGCGCACAGACATAAACAGACATGCGTGACCATGCATATGCACGGACATGCACACACGCAAGAACGTGCACATATGCAACATGTGCGAATGTGCACATGTGCAGACATGTACACATTTGCAGCAGAGACCCGAAGACTAGCTGGCCTATGGGAGGTGGGGCATCCAAACACTGGCAGCGTGGCAAGAGGTAAGATCTTTTTCTCTCTCGAGCTTCTGTTTGTCTTTAGAAACAAGCAGGGAAACAGAAGCTCACAAAAGAAACGCCATGGAGATCTGACCTGGGGCAACAGCGAATGTGCCAGCAGAAAGGTGTTCTGTCCTCCCTCACCTCCGTCCGAGTGATGGCTTAATTAGCCAGCACTATCAGCTCTGGCAGCAGAATAGCCAGCATCTGCTAAGAGCCTCCGTTATCTTCCACAACGCTGGTGTGTCACCCAGGAACAAACATCAGCTCAATCAGTGCATTTGCCTGTTACAAAGAGACACAGCAGCTCTCGCTGCCCTTTATATCCTGTGGGGTGTGGCTCCATGACTCAGCACTTCCTACGCCTGCCCCATCTTTGCTTCTGTTGTTCCCTCTTCTCCTGCCTATGAAACCTAGGGTTCAACCAAGCCTGATTGCCGTCAGCTGGGTCTGCAGGCGTGGCCTGGGGGAGGGGGAAAGAGTCAGGGGGCAGAGGCCTCGTTATCTCTTCCACCTGGCCTGTTTCTGGCTCCTGGTGCTGATCCAGGGAAGCCGATGCTCCCGAGGTAAGTCCTGATGGCCCTTCCCCCTCACTGTCCAAGTCACTTTCTGGCAGCAGGGCCAGCTCGGGGGGCGCAGGCACAACAAGAGGGCTCTGAGTGCCACCTCCGGCACACGTGCCATAGGTTCGCCATCACGGATCTATAGGCTTCTGTAGACTTCAGGGGACCCAGAGCAGAACAACTCCAGGAAACAAACTGCTCTCATGCCCTATTTGAAATTTCATGCCATCAAAATCAAACCATGTTTCTCTCTTATTTCAGGACCACAATTTTGTGGTCCTGAAAAAATGCAAAGTGGGTAGACTTGTTCAAAACATATGTGAATCTTCTGACATTTTCTGATAAATCTATGTTAGTTACATGGATGAGCAATTTGTTTAGGATAAAATCATAAAAACCATGCACTGAATTTAAGCGGCAAGCCAGGAACTGAAAAAGTAAATGGGATTAAGCTGCATATTTAATTTTATTTCAATTTAAATAATGTTAATTAATATTACTTTCCATGCATTTCAAATCCCCTATCATAGAAAAAAGTGTTAAATTAACTGGAATTTTTGAAGATGTTCCATCTACTATATTTTTTGGAGTATAAGATGCACCTTCTCCCCCCAAAAGGGGGTGAAAATTTGGGTGCGTCTTATACACTGAATATAGCCCGCCCACCCACTGGCCTCCAGCCTTTGGGCTCTGCATCCCAGCAATTTACCTCCTTGCAGCAAGCAGCAAGAAGAAACAGCCCATTTCAGTTTCAGCACAGTCTAATTAGCACAAGTTGATAGTCCTTGGATCGGCCTCCAGACTCTCAGCTGTTTCAGGCTGCAGGTATTGCCATGGCCTATTGCTGAGTGGGCTTCTGCTTCAAGGAGGTAAATTGATGGGAGATTTGTTTTTTGTTTTTTGGGGTTTTTTTTTTTGTGCTAATCAAGGTATGCTGAAAACAAAAATGGAAGTAAAGCAGGCTGTTTGCTGTTTGCTGCAATAAGGCCAAATTGCTGGGAGGCAGAGGCAGATTTCTTTTTCTTGTTTTCCTCACCAAAAAAGGTAGGTGTGTCTTATAGTGCAGAGCGTCTTATAATCCAAAAAATACGGTAAGTCTGTTCATTGACCATAATGAAGGACTGATTGTTCAATTTTCTGGTTGCTTGCTAGATGCAATCTTGAATATATATAAGAATGTTCAATCTTTTTTCCCTGAACAACTATTTTACTCCCTACCTATTCGTTAAAAAACTTGTAGTGATATTTTTCAGGAGAAATAATGTTGACATTTTTGATTAAGAGGAAACAAGCAGAACAGGGAAAGCCTCCATGTTACTCTGATAAAATTTTAATATTTAATTATCCATTTATATTCATGAAACGGGAGCTAATATCCCCAAATTCTCTATACTCCTTGTCCCTCCATTTGAAAATCAATATCCTTCACTTAATAGGAAGGCAAACTGTTTTGCTTATAGTTTGCATTTTAAATACAGTCGAAATCTAGGAACTTCCAGACCAGTGATGAAATCCAATTTGTTTTACTACCAGTTCTGTGGGCGTGGCTTGGTGGGCGTGGTGTGGTGTGGCTTGGAAGGATACTGCAAAATCTCCATTCCCACCCCACTCTGGGGCCAGCCAGAGGTGGTATTTGCTGGTTCTCTGAACTACTCAAAACTTCTGCTACTGGTTTTCCGAACTGCTCAAAATTTCTGCTACCGGTTCTCCAGAACCTGTCAGAACCTGCTGGATTTCACCCCTGTTCCAGATCAAGAGTGGGCCTTGGGCTCCATTTTCCCCAGAAATGTGGTGCTGTTCCTTCCTTTAATAGTCTGTTTCCTTACTAAAGGAATGGGTCAGAAAATCACAATAAAATTTATTGTAAAACCAACATGCTCAAGGCACAATTTATTTTACAGGTTGTCGTGCAAAACCAACCATATTCGTACAAAAAAACACCATGTTGGTCAGACAACAAGAAAATAGAATGAATCTACAAGAGAATCTGACAGATTTGGGGAGTTATTAGTTGTAACTGGGCATCTTTATCCTTACAATAAAGGCAATATAATAAAACATGGCCTAATATTTCAATAACTCCTTCAAAGCAGAACCAATTCTCTTTGAATAGAATTTCCCCCAAAGAAAACTGTTGGAAAAGCAACAATCTTGACAAAGAGTTCTTCTGAATTTGGAAGTCATTTTTTTTTTGTTTAAATATCTTGCTAGCTTGAAGAAAGGGAACCAACTGTCCAGGAACACCTTTTTAGTTATGGCAGAAACGAACTAAATAGCTTCCCACATCCATCCAGTTTTGGAATTCTTACTTAATCCAGCTCAATTGTTGTCATATATTCAAGCACACTTCTCCAGAAAAACTGCTAATATTATTGTTTCTAGCTTCTCAACACTTCTCAATACTTTTAAACACAATCTGTGTTTAAAATGTTTGCCTCCTTTGAAGAACAGAAATTAATTTCTGTTAATTTTGAATGTTTTTTACTTTATGTTAAGTTAAGGTATTGTTCCGCTTCCCTAAATCACTGGAGATTGCTCCAATTTGGGCCACACAACACAACAAAATTGCTTAGATTGTATTTGCCACTTTTCCTTGAGGAAAGAAAGAAAAAAAGAAAGGTAGGAAGGAAGGAAGGAAGAAAGAAAGCCCTTAGCTGTTACAAACAGTAGACATATTTTTTTTTACCATCAGAATTCTATTCCTCTCTCCCACCAACGGAGCCATTTTTCACAATCATTTCTACTTCTTTAACCCAGATTCTTCCAGCTGAGCTCACTGAGGCACTAAGTCGCCATGGGACTTGTTTGGAAGTTACACCAAGGAGCAAATGGCTTTTTGGATAATGTAACACTTGAGAAATATTCCTTGTACTTCAAAGTCAGGAGAGACCAATACAAGTTGTCAACATCTGACTTCGTGTACAAAATAGAATCACACAGAAATTCAGCCAGTTGCCTCTTGCCTCAAGCAGTGATGGGAGAATATCTCCATTCTTATAGAATTTGCTTGATTCTGAAACCGCAACAGGAAAATAAATAGGTAACAAGCCTTTAACATCTCTACACAGAGAATCATGAGATGGGTGTTGACTTTTACTCTATCCTTATTTATTTAAACTGCATGTTGCAAATATATTGAGGAAAATGGGATTAAAAGGAGATGAGTGTGTTTTTAAAACTGGAAGAAGAAAGCCCTTAGCTGTTACAAACAGTAGACATATTTTTTTTTACCATCAGAATTCTATTCCTCTCTCCCACCAACGGAGCCATTTTTCACAATCATTTCTACTTCTTTAACCCAGATTCTTCCAGCTGAGCTCACTGAGGCACTAAGTCGCCATGGGACTTGTTTGGAAGTTACACCAAGGAGCAAATGGCTTTTTGGATAATGTAACACTTGAGAAATATTCCTTGTACTTCAAAGTCAGGAGAGACCAATACAAGTTGTCAACATCTGACTTCGTGTACAAAATAGAATCACACAGAAATTCAGCCAGTTGCCTCTTGCCTCAAGCAGTGATGGGAGAATATCTCCATTCTTATAGAATTTGCTTGATTCTGAAACCGCAACAGGAAAATAAATAGGTAACAAGCCTTTAACATCTCTACACAGAGAATCATGAGATGGGTGTTGACTTTTACTCTATCCTTATTTATTTAAACTGCATGTTGCAAATATATTGAGGAAAATGGGATTAAAAGGAGATGAGTGTGTTTTTAAAACTGGAAGAAGAAATATCAAAAATTTCTGCAATGCTGATAATACAGCTCTCGTTAACTAAAATGCAAATAATCTAAAAACTTTATTAATAAAAGTGAAGGCTCATAACTGGGGGAAAAAGGCTAGATTAAATATAAAGAATACCAAACTAATCGCAGTAAATATGATAATCATTCCTAAAATTGAACTTGCAGCATTTAACTAATAGATACTTTCTGCCTTTTAGGATTGAATATTAATTATAAGGGAGATAGCAGACAAGAAATAAGCAGCAGATTAGCACAATAGGATAGCAGGGAAAACTTTAGAAAAGATTATCAGATATTGTGACATTTCTATACAATAATCAACACTGTACTAGCATGGTTTTCTCTGTGATGCTCTATGAATATAAAAGTTGATATGTAAGGAAACATGATAGAAAGACTATTGACATTTTTTTAATTTTGGTGTTAGAAAAAACTCATGAAAATACCATAGATTACCGGGGTGGGGGGGGGGGAATGGCTCTTTAAAAAGATTAATCTTGAGTTCTCACTTGAAGTGTAAACAACCAGGCTCAAGCTATTATATTTTAGAGACATGGTGCAAAATTCCCTTAAGAAATCCATAATGTTGAGAAAAGTAGAAGGAGGGATAAAAGAAGAACCAGCAGCAAGATGGATGGGATTGATTACAAGAGTAATGAGTGCTCCATGGATAGACCTAAAAGGTCAGTTTGAAAATAGATCATCCTTGAAAAGTTTATTCATGTGATTTCTAAAGAGTCAACACCCATTTGGCAGGACTTAATCACTTTAAAACATGCTGAAAAGTTGTAATATTTCTTCCTCTTTCAAAGCTACTAATCCAAAGTTTCCAAAAATGGGGAATATGATAAGAGAAATCAACTGGCTTTCTAAGAATAGATTGTCATCGTCTGATTAATTTCATTAAAAGTCTCAAGAAGTACAGTAACTGTACTAATAACACCATAGCACTGAACAAAATTAGTAGCATTTTTTAGCCCTTATCAAGTGTGTAGAATCCAGACAATTCAGATAACTTCATAAAAGAAAAATGAAACCCCATTTTATAAGAACCTCCATCTATGTCAGGGGTCCCCAAACTTGGCAGCTTTAAGACTTGTGGACTTCAACTCCCAGAATTCTCCAGCAAGCATAGTTTAAAGCTGTGTCTTAAAGCTGCCAAGTTTGAAGACCTCTTATTTATGTGTTTTAATCCAAGCAACAGACATTTTGTATGTGAACATTTTCCTGCTGCAGTTGATAGAAAATTTTTCTCTCTCCATACCTTGTTCTTAGGCTTCCTTGTTGGGGCAACCCATCATAAACAGATAAGACATCAAAATCTTCCTCTAGCGCAAAGGACTGGAAAACAAGTTGAATTCTATTCTGCTCTTTGGCGGTGATGGTCCAGGTACAGTTTGCATAATTTGGATAGCCGTACGGGAACCCCGGACTTTGTATAGTCCCGTTTGGACCTTGCAAAATGTAACTGCAGTTCTGGGCTGGGAGAGAAGAAGAAATACAAAATATATTTAAAATGGCATTATTTTTTCCAGCATTCCATATAGGCAAGAACTATTGGAGAATGATATCAAGCAGAATATAGTCTCTGGTACAGTTGTATAGCTTTGTATAACTTTGTATAGCTGGCTGAGGAACTCTGGGAGTTGAAGTCCACAAGTCTTAAAGTTGCCAAGGTTGGAGACCCCTGGTATAGAAGACCCTTAAATTCGGTTATTTCAAACCAATGTACAAGTTTAATTTCTTGACTTATTGTTATGTATTTTGGCTATTGTGAAATTCTGCAAAAGTGTTATTTGTCAAAAGAGAACAGCCAATATGGTATTCAAAAGAACATGCACAGTTTTCTTGTGGAAGCTAAACCAGTGTTCTTCATCTTAAAATCTGAAGGAAAGATAATCTGTGGAAACATATCCTCTATCTATCTATGATTCTGATTATATATATAGTGATACAAGTACAAGTGGTATTTATATACGCCAAGCCACATTTAATCAATGTAATAATAATAAAGTATTGATAGAAATGGGCACTTTGGATGCAATGTCTAAACAACTAGATCACCAGCTGAACACCATTAGCATTGACAAAGTCACCATCAGTCAATTGCAAAAAGCAGCTTTCTTGGGAGAGCATCCATCCTACAATGATACCATTAACCTATGAAACAACATCTGTCTACCCCAGGTCTTTGGGAAGGACTCAATAGGTATATAAAAATGCCAAATCCAGTCTAAATGCCTGGCTGACTGTGTAATTAAGTATAATAATAATAATAACAACAGCAAAAGAAAGGAACTAAACATTAAACATGCCTTAAAATAGAGATTGGTTACATGGAGAAAAATGCATTGACCTATCCCTGCCTAGGGTGCTGGTTGTATGGGAAAGATGAAGTGTGAGAAGGGGTGGTAGAAAAGAGAGAAACTGTTCATCAAGCATGGAAGAAAAGGAGAGAAAGGGAAACAAAACCCAGAGAAAAGAGAAATAATGGTGCCAGTTCTCCCCACACTAGTAAACACTACTATAAACACCCCCTTTTAAAAAAAAATTACTTGGAACCCAAATAGTATTTGTCTTGAAGGGAAACCCATAGTTTGCTGCCTTTTGAAAGTGACTTAACTCCAGTTCTGTGGTTGGTTGCTGATATTCTGGGCTTCCTCCCTCATAGATCTTTGATGTCCACATTGATCCCAAGAGGAGAGATTGTCTATAGCTGGATTATGCAAATGCCCATCTTTATTAGGATGGCTCCAGGGGGACTACAGAAGACTTAGTCATGCCATTAAATCAAAGCAGCCAAAGGAAGCTACACTGTCTTTTACAACAGAAATGAATCAAGGGGACTGATACATCAGTAGCTTCCTGGGGGCCATTTGAGTTGGAAAAATCTTGGTTATGGCCCTATCTAGTTACATGATACATTAAGATATGTTACCTTGGACTAGGTCTGAGAAAGTCAGACTGAAATCTTCCTTTAAACAAAATGTTCAAATTGATTCTGGCTAGCCAACTTCACAGGGTAGCTGGCAAGATAAATTTGGTGGTGGGGAGAGGATTTATTCTAATTAATTCATCTTACTGCTTCATAATGTTATGTTAATGATTATGATAATTTTTTGTGTCAATCACTCCCACATGCTTATTATATACAGCATATTTTGAAATTCAGCATCAATTCTCTTTGACAGGAAATGAGTAAGAGAATCTGGCTACCAGAAAACAGTTTTCTCTCAGTACAACATGTGCCACTTTTGCCTGTTTTGGAGAGATATGGTTAAATTCCATGTACAAAACAGTACTTTAATTACCACTTAAAATAATAATAATGAAGGGGAAAAATAGTATTTTTGCTTTCAGCAATTGCTATTTCATACTGTCCAAGCATGTCCTTCATAACTTAGGCTCCTTTTGCCTAAGAGAACTTTGAGGTGAATTTAGAAGTCCCTTGTACACAAAATATATATGTTTAGAAATATGAAACAAACAAACAAGCAAACAAACAAACAAACAAACAAGCAAGCAAACAAAGCTTCAAAATGTGAAAGAAGGCAACAGAACTTCAAAAAGGCCAGACAATTAGTATCAAGGGAAGAAATTAAGGTGCCTTCAAATTGGTTGAAACATAACCTTCTGAGGATAATTTGGAAGTTTGGACTTAACAATTGAGAAGTAAAGAATACATTCTAATTAGTAAAAACTGTGGAGAAAGAAGGCACATTTTCTCCTTCCGTTTCAAAGGTCAAATTTATTTAAGGTGTTGGACCAGGGCTGGAAAGAAACCAGGTTCACTTCTCCACAGAAACTCCCAGTGACTTTGGACCAGTTCTCCTCTGTCAGGCTTGCTTCACTGAGGTATAGTTGTGGGAAGAATGTGGAAGAAGATACCACTAAATATGCTGTCTTCAGCTCCTGAATAAAAGCTGGGAAATTTATCTAAATACTAGTTAAGCTAGAGCTCCTGGAAGGTGCTTTCAAATAATAACTTCCCTCTTTGTAAGGGCCAGTAGGGTACAGTAGTGGAGGTACAGGGTTAAGACTAGGGAGACATAGGTTCAAGTCCACCTTCAGTCAGGGATACCCATTAGCTAATTTTAAGGCCCGTCATTCTTTCAGCCCACAGCAGAGCTGCTATGAAGATAAAATGTGGAGAAATGTCTATAGTATGTAAATTGCCTTGAAGTCTTGGAAAAGAGGCAGGACAGAAATCTAGCTAATAAACTTCTATAACTCCAGGAAAACTTGGAGTTCATTTTCTCCAGGTTTCTTTGATAGACAATGGAGCTCCCTTTCACCCTGGCAACTTCCATCCTCCCATCAACTCCCATTCTCAAGGCTGTCAAAAAAACACAGTGGCAATGTAAGGGTACAGCAAGCAAAGACAGAGAAAGTAATCTGATTTTCCAACTTTTAATTTCAACCATCGGGAAATGTCAAAAAGACATGCAGATAGTAGCAATTTAGAAAGGCTCTGTCGCCACAGGGATTTCACAAGTCTGCCAGATGCAGGCAGTCTCCTAATTATGTGCTTCCAAGTTTGCTCTCCTTTGATATCCTAACACCAGCACAAACAACCAAGCTTCTATATATTGAAGGGCTAATTTTATCCCAAGAATTAGTCTTATCATTGAGAGTGCACTGACATACGGCATTCTTGCATGGTATGGGAGCAGCTCGGCAGTGGACATAAAAACTCTACAGAGAATTATTAAAACTGCCCAGAATATCATCAGGCTCCAGCTACCAGCCCTGGATGACATCTTTGCATATCACTGTTTGAAGAAGTTGCACAACGTTCTCAGAGACTCTTCCCATCCTGCTTACAATCTTTTTGGACTGTTACCTTCTGGCAGAAGATACAGAACAATTAAAACTCAGACCACACGTCTTCTGAATAGTTTTTAACCCAGAGCTATAATTGCACTCAACAATGAACTAAAGGGCCACTATCAGTGAGCTGTTGGACAGCATTGCTTGGTCTGTTGGGTGGATATTTTGGTGGTTTGGGGAGGGGGGAATTTTGGTGGGTGTGAGTGTGTCTGGGGATTTTTTATGTAAGTTGGATCTGGTCTCTGGGTGTTATGTGAATTTTATTGTATGGCTATACTGTGTATATACGTACAATGACAATAAACTTTATATATATAAAAAACAACCAGCTTTTCTTTCTTTAACTTTAAAGAAATCAGATGAGGCCAGATTACTCCTCTTTATAATTCTCTAGCCCAGGGGTCTCCAACCTTGGCAACTTTAAGACTTGTGGACTTCAACTCCCAGAATCCCTCAGCCAGCTTTGCTGGCTGAGGAATTCTGGGAGTTGAAGTCCACAAGTCTTAAAGTTGCCAAGGTTGGAGACCCATGTATTGCACCTTGACTCCCTTTCCCAGCCTGCCTCTACATCTGCCTTCCTTTGAATGGGGCTGTCCAAATTTGGCTTAGCTGGCTGGGAAAGGGAGTCATGGTCCAACACAGCAAAGCTGACTGAGGAATTCTGGGAGTTGAAGTCCACAAGTCTTAAAGTTGCCAAGGTTGGAGACCCATGTATTGCACCATGACTCCCTTTCCCAGCCTGCCTCTACGTCTGCCTTCCTTTGAATGGGGCTGTCCAAATTTGGCTTGGCTGGCTGGGAAAGGGAGTCATGGTCCAACACAGCAAAGCTGACTGAGGAATTCTGGGAGTTGAAGTCCACAAGTCTTAAAGTTGCTAAGTTTGGAGACCCCTGCTCTAGCCAGAGAATTGCTGCTAAGGATAATGGTAACATTTAGAGGGTGTGAATCCCTTGTGTGGCCACCAAGATTTATTCATTATGACATGTGTGAAGCCACAGCACTGTTTTTCAGACACAAGACCTATTTGAAGATCATGGGAACAAAACATGTAAGAGTTATCAAGAAGAGTCCACCTAGCCTCGCCTCTGAGATGCAGACACCAGCATACATCCTCACTTGGGCTGGTGCCTCCCAAATACATGGTCCTAATCAGTAACCCAACCAATCAATTTGCTCGTCGGGTGTTGATACATGAATATTCTTTTTTACACAACTCCCCTTTTGATCAACCAGTGTCGAGAAATGCAGAAATAACATTGATGAAGGGATGCGAGAAGCGCTAACAGGTCTGTTAAGTGATAAAAAAAACATGAGAAAGTAGAATATTAGTTGGTTCTGGCAAAGCAGGGAGTGTAAAGCTGAAAATAACCCTCTCTTGATTCTAATGGATATAAATGGGGGGAGGCACAAAGGAAAATCCATCTGATTTTACAATTCTGTTATAATACCTGTCAATAACACAGCAGAGTTCTAGATCCAGCCTGCCTTGAAAGGCTGACAGTTACTTAAAGAAAAGAATTAATCCCCACGGGGGATGAGTAAGAAAAGGGAATAATGGCAATAATTGGAGAACCAGTTGGATGTAGTGCTGAAGGTGATGGCCTAGAAATTAGGACAGTGAGTTTTTGTCCTCCCTTAGTGATGACAGCTGGATGGGTGAGTTTGTGCCAGTTCCTCTCAGCTCAACTCACTTCTCAGGGTTAAAATGGAATGAAATAATTTATTTGGTCAATGACCAGCAAAATTTGAAAAAAGACAATACTGCACGAAAGTAAAATCAAACAGGTAAGATAAAATACTGGCATAACAAGCAGCCGCCATAATAAAAATGTAATATATGCTATTATAATTGCATGTTAACTACGTATGTAAGTATCGTTGTAAAATATTACAATTTTTTGAGCTAAAATGTATATATATCACCCAAAACAAGAGAACTTCTGACCATTGGCTATGACCAATTAACCCATTTTATTGATAAAATCATTCATATTCCCTCAAGTATGGTAACTGAAGTAAAATCTGGCTATGTCTGGATTCTTTTTAAGATTGTTACCTCCGAGGAAGTGGATAGGGTACTGTCTATGGATCCTCTCCCAAGCTCCTTCAGGGACTTGTGGGGAGGGTAGTTTTGAAAGGTTCCTATTTTCTTGTGGAATTGAAGGAGACTCTTGTCCATCCATTCCTTGAGACTCTCTCTGGGTTTAGAGCTATTAGACCCTTGCCATCTGATCTCCAAAGTTTTCTTTCTTTAGCAAAGTTTGTTTTTTTGTTTGTCACATTAGTTTTCCCACTCAGAAAAACTCCAAAATGTATTCAGATTAAAGACATAAAAGGTCAATACATTAATAAAAACAATAAAAAGGGGAAAAGAGAGCCAAAAAGGTAGTCAACTGGCAGAGTAATAGCAAAACCAACATCTGGGGAAGAGCCAAGTGGGTCTATACGTTCATAACTGTTCATAACCTCTAGACCAGCTTAAAAGACCCAATGGAATTCAAAGGAAGTCCGCATAGAGTACTTATAATCCAGATGAAAGGTACTAAGGCATGAGTGACCGTAAGTAAAGCCTCCTGATCCAGGAATAGGTAAAACGGTGCACAATCTGGATTTTTATAAATATGTACTGGCCTTCCTGGCCATAGCTGTTATCTATTGTTAAAACAAGTAGCCTAAGTCCAAGAAGACCCCGCCCCCACCTCAAACTGTGTACCAGTTCCATCTTGAACTATGTGTGGCCCCATTCAGAACCAAAGAGGAAAAATCTTCAGGTTTGAGTAGTTTGTGAACTTAAAACCAATCGGTTTTGTCAGCGTTGAGGCTGCTCCTTCTCCTGCTCATCACAGCCTCCAAACTCTGAGTCATGAATTTGATAGTATTGCTTGGCTGATTCCTTAATAGTCTGGAGGGTGATTTGGGACCACTAATACAGTGCTCTATTAAAAAGGGATTATCTACTGTATTTCTCCCAAAATAAGACCCTGTCTTATATTTTTGAACCCCAAAATAAGCGCTTGGAAGGTCTTATTATTTTGGGGCGGGTGGAGCAAGATGGGGATCCTCTTGCCATCTTACCTGATTTCTAGCTCTGACTCCCTAACCCTAACCAGAGGAAATGGTGGGGACAGGCTGTGCATGCAGTTTAATATTTTTGGGGAGGGCTTATTTTCAGGGAGAGCTTATTTTTTGGGGGGAGGATGGGTTATTTTAGCGCATGCGCTCAAAAGCCCAATTGGGCTTATTATCCAGGGAGGTCTTACTTTTGCGGAAACAGGGTATATTTTTATCAGTCAGAGTTCAGACCCAAGCATGGGACTGAGATGCGGTGGTCATCCTGGTGGATGACCCATGTTGTGAATTGGATGGGAATACTGTGTCTGTACTATGTTGTTCAAATTTTCATCACCTTTCCATGCTGTCAACCGTGGTATTGTCCTAGAGTCCCATTTGCAGCTTTTTGGCACAAATCAAGAGATCAAACTTTATTACGTCTCTGATCCAAGATTCATTTAAAATAAACCCACACAGAATTTGAATTACAATGTAACATGCATGATAAAAAGGCCTGTAGTCACATATAGTCTGCTATCAGCAATGCACAAATTCTGTAGCCTACAAGTATAAATTTTGTTAACACCAAGAAGTATCTTGGGATCTTTATTTGCCAAAATAAATTGCACCTAGATTTTCTTTGTCCAATCAGAAATATGCTAAAAAGCGACATAACCTATCACAGATGTTTCAGTAGAAATTGCAGTATAGCAGGATATGATCTTGTGACTCAATGCTTCCATTTTTACAGGGACAAACCTTTTTAACATAAGGGATTTGGAAGGATTTGCCCTTCAACTCTGCTGATGGTAAGATGTTAATCAACATTGTAAAGGCTCTCCGAAGTTTATTGTTGTTTGGCCATTTATAATGGTGATTTAAAATGAAGTTTCTTCTGCCCCCAATTGAACTCTAAGTGATATCTTATTATAGTCTTTCTAATTCTAGATTAAGAATTCTTTAAGTGCTATCACTACCTGGTCTTTTCAGCATCTCACCTAGGAACCTCACATTATGTAACTTTGTTTTTTCTTGGCATTTTCCAGAAGGATAAGATGTAGCAGACTATGGAGCTGGAAATCAAGTTTTTTGCCAGTATTATTAGCCATACCCATATGTCAAATTTTTATAAAGGGGGCGTGATCAGCATCCACAGCGAAACAATGCTTTCTTCGGGGGCTCCCGAAGGATTGTCGATATCGCAGCCATCTGGGGGTCTTTTTTGACCGAAGCTGTCCTGTAGGGATGGTGAGCAAGAGAAGCACAGACTGGCAAGCACAGGGAAGTCACAAATTCTCTGGCTGGTCGGAAGAAGCCTCTCAACCGGACATCTGAGAAAGCAGCCAGGTTTTTTGCCAGGATTATTAGCCATACCCTTATTTCAATTTTTATAAACTCTGCTTCCAAACAAAGAGCACCATTAGGCATAGATAACTTTCTTGGAAAGCCAATCTGAACTTTTTCTAGTTCTTTGTAGTTCACATCTGGAAATAACTGTGCTCCATAAGAGGAGCCCACCTTGGCTTCAAAAAGTTTCAAAGTAATAGGTATATATTGGGCTCCTCTGGGAAAAAGAAAAAAAAAAGGATTACTGCCAAACTCTGAGCATTCAAAGCAATCAATCTAAGAGAAATTAGTACATTGCTTCCCTAATTGGTGTAGCTGTAGCAGAAACCCCAGGTATATAAAGCAGGGGACTAATTCAATTACTGTATGTGTCCTCTGGAGTTCCTTGCAAAATGCATGAACTTTATTTTCTCATAATTAACTTAAAGTTGGTTTTCCCTATGCTCCTATCTTGCCCAAGATGTACAGATCAAGCTTTCCAGAGGACATGTGAGCCACAGGGGTAGAGTGTGGTGGGATAAAAATCAAATACACACATGACTTACAAAATCCCCACTGCTCTTTTATTTTCATCTGCTGTTGGAATTCCACTAACATGTCACAGGAAGGGCAAATGTTCAAGATTATGTGATGCAAACCAACCATTCATTTCAGCGTACTAACAGTAGCTGAAGACATTGTTATGCTATCATGGAAAATGGTATAGGGGAAAAAAAGCCCTAACAGAGTACCATAATATATTTCAATTCAATACACTCAAATTATTTTATATTCATGGTCTTAGCAAAGAAGCATTTTCAAATGGATATGTCCAAAAGAAGAATGGTTTGCTGCAGAGCACGGGGGAGAGGATATGATTCCTTCCCCAGATCTGACAACCAGGAAGGCAAAATATTCTCCATCACAATAATAGGTGTGAGCTTAGATTATATTGGACAATAATGAGAGTAGTCAGAAGGTACGGGAAAGAAATGAAGGAGCTGCAGGAGGTTTCATTCACGTTCAATAATCTGGAAGGGATTGGTAGCTGCTGTTTGATCATCCAGCTTCAATTTAAAATTTCACATTTCAAAAAAGAGGTTCACAAATGATTGTTTGCCTCTGTTTTGTTAGAAAACTGTTTATATTTTTGCAAATCCCATGTCAGAATCTAGGTATCCTATTAGCTGTGCACCCAACTTGCATGCAAGACTCAAAGCAAATGTTGGCGTTTTCCTTCATAATCCTCCAAGTATTCTGAGTTCAGAAAACTTCAGTTAACGAAGCTTTCTCTCTCATACACATACACAAGCACACAATAACTAAATGAAGTTTTCTTTTTTAAAGAGAAGCTTTTATTAAGGCCTTTCTCCTCAGCATTTATAACTTCCTTTGTCTTAACTAATCTCTTAATACTCTTGCAAATTAGAGTTTCAATTTTTCCCTAGAAATCATCCAAATTCTCTATCATGAAAACACTAAAAAAAAGGCCAGTAATCTTTTTGGAGCAATGAAATATAACACTCCCACAATGGAAACAGAACATCCTTTATTGAGCATTAACTCACTATCTTGCTAAACATGGGTAAACATGATTCATGCCACACTGAAGACCTTGGCAAAAATTCAACAATCCCTTTGTTAGACATCACATTACCAATGTAAATGGGTGTGGCTAGATTGCTTTAGTTCTGAAGAGGAGGACAGGAAGAGGATTGAGAGGAAAAATAAATGTGGCAACAGTTGCTTGGCAACTACAAGACATATCCTTTACAAGTGGTTGAGGAGTATTACTGCTGTGGCAGATGTACATAGCCTCTTCCTCATTGTTGGACTCTTTCCAAGGTGCAGAAAACTTCAAAAAGGGACCAGGCAGAAACAGCGATGATCATCACAATGACAACGTAGATTTTTTTTAATTTTATTTTTTTGCTGATCAGGTCAGAAGAAAGTCTAATAGAAAGACCTGTAGTGTTAATTGGGAACAGATTAGTTTTAACCAGTGGTGGGATTAGCCAGTTCGCACCACTTTGGGAGAACCAGTTGTTAACTTTCTGAGCAGTTTGGCAAACTGGTTATTGGAAGAAATCGTTAGGGCACAGAACCGGTTGTTAAATTACTTGAATCCCACTGCTGGTTTTAACTATAATTGTCTGAACCAAAACTTCAGTTTTGGAAAGTTAGAAAAATCAAACATTTCAATCCTGGGCTTACTCTAATTTAGCTTGGTTCCTTCCAGAGGTTTTGGACCACCCACATATCTTTTCAAGAGCGTAGACAAATTCCTTGTGTGTCCAATCACACTTGGTCAATAAAGAATTCTATTCTATTCTATTCTATTCTATTCTATTCTATTCTATTCTATTCTATTCTATTCTATTCTATTCTATTCTATTCTCTCCCATCAGCAAAACCCTCATGCCTAGTGATGTTAGTCAGGAATTGCAAACCATCATTGTTTTTCTCCCCAATTGTCAATCAGTCTGATAAAAAGATTTACTTTAGATTAAAAAAAAAAAAAGATGAGATGACCCGAATGTCCTTTAATTCCATACATTATCACCTGCAATCTGCAACCTCCCAACGAAGTCCCAAGGAAACCCACTAGGAGGAAACTCCTCTCCTTAGCTTCCCAGGGGACTTTTTTTGTTTTGTTTTGTTTAAGTGGTACTGAGACACCTAAGGAGGATGAGTTTTGTGCTTGATAAATGGTGGGAAAATTTCTTCCTGTAGAAACTCAGAGGAAAAAAAATCCTGCTAATTTATTAGACCTTTGAAATAAAAAAGCATTTATTCTCACTTATAGTTCTAACATAAACAACAACAACAAAAAAAGACTTTTCTCTCAAGTTATGACAGAAGTGAAGTTCTACTAAAGCCCATTCAAAGAGAAACTTCTGTGGCAAGTCAGTTCTCGAGCAAAATTATAACTTAGTTTTTCAAAGCAACTTTGCCAAATGTAGTAGTGATAACGCTGATATGATGATTATTTCATTTTTTTCAATAAGATCTTGTCTCTTTTTTCAAGAACTTTCCATGCCCCAGTACTCAATGAACATAAGATTGTACCCAACAATCTTCTAATTGTAGACTAACATTTTGAAGTTCAGCATCATGTAGGTGTATTTAATGGCAGAATTCTATTCAATTATCATCTTGTCACTGCAGCAATGAAGGAAGGAACTGCTGAAGAGGAGTTGAAGTGACAGGAAAGGAAAGTAAGAGATTCTTTTTTAAGGAACATGATGTGTTTTCAGTTATGACTAATTCATAAAATGTGGTCCCACAACTTGTTAACAAAGCCATAGTTTATTCAAACAATTTTTTGTACTGAGTTACCACAACTTAATAAATTAAAATGTTGTTGGCTATTTTGTGATTCACTGTGTCAGAGGAATTCAGTAGAAATAGAGTCCTGGAGAACTCTACAGTATTCCAAAACTCTTACTTCATAAAGCAAATTGTTTAATATTGGAAAAGAATACAGTTTTGGAAATTGTATATTAACAATACATAAGTAAGCTCCATCTTTTTCAGTAACCCAATTAACCCAATTATCATTTGATTCAGCAAGAGATAATCCTGGTTACAATTGTTTTGTAACAAACTATTTATCATGACTTCACCGATCCCATTTTTAATTTTCAATAAACTGAATATTTCTTGATACCATCTGTACAATCATCTCAAAGGTTGCCCGCAATCATCCCTAAATTGCTGTCATAATAGTTATAAACAAAATACTGTAGTCAATGGATTCAACACAGAACAAAAAAACCAAAACAAAACACAAGAACAATTGTCAATAAATAATGCTGCATGAACAACTCTAGATGATTCAGGCGTCATATCATGGAATACAGCAAGAACAAATTGAATATTAATCTTTAGTTATCTATATTGTAGGCAAACTCTCCCATCTATACACTCTAAAGCAGGGGTCTCCAACCTTGACAACTTTAAGACTTGTGGACTTCAACTCCCAGAATTCTTCAGCCAGCTTTCCACAAGTCTTAAAGTTGTCAAGGCTGGAGATCCCTGTCCTAAAGGCAGCTATTAAAAGCAAAATTTTATTCATTCACCAGTACTCAATATCTATTCATGCTTTTAAGTTATATAGACCACTTTGTTCTGAAAAGGAATAAGCAAAACATTCAAAAATAAAAGTTGCAGATGACAATCTACCAGAAGTGGCAGAAATCTCCCACCCCTATGACATCTAATTCAGACTGGTTCTCAATACTTCCCAAGATTCAAAATAGATCTATACTTAACTGTTTAACTGCAGACACATGGCAGTAAAATTCAGAAGGCGGCACCAAACACACTTTTTTAACTGTTTATAGAAAAGTACAAAAAAATTGACTAAAGCCATAACTTCATGAAGTCACAAGAAAATTAAGAAACTACATGATGTTTCAATATGAGGAGGGGGTAAAAGAGTCTTATCCTGTTACACACAGATTCTGTTCAAGAGTAATTGGGAGAATAATTCTGTATTTGAAGCAGGGATGTGAAAAATTGTGTCTTGATACAGTGGGAACATTGTTATTGTCATATGTCCAATGCATTCAGGCAGAAGCAATCCTTTAGTTTCTCCTATTGCAATTAGTCCATTTGAGCTCTTGTATTAGGTTTCAGTACAAAAAATATTTTTGATGAGTGCAAATGCTAGATTAGTAGCATGAGTAGAATTTACAAATTAGGCTAGAACTAGATACAATGTACAGGCAGGATCCCTTCAGCTAGAGTTCTTGGCTTCTTGCTGCATAAAGATTTGATCCTCCTCCTCCTCCTCCTCCTCCTCCTCCTCCTCCTCCTCCTCCTCCTCCTTCCTGGCCTACAAGCTCATCATGGAAGCCTTCTGGATACTGAATAATGCAGGGCAATTCCATTTGCTATAACTTTTAATCAAAATTCACCAGTACATAGTAAAGTGTACCAAGGGGGAAAGTGTCTGTCATTTTGCCTGTTTGCTGCTCTCTTATCTCTTAAAGAAAACATGTGTAAAACTCTCCACAGTAGTCCTGAAGGCAGGAATTCTTTTTCCTGCTTGTTTCTTGCCCAAGGCATCCTGCAAAACAGCTCCCACTGGTACATAGGGTCATCTGCCTAAAAGAGCTCATGCACAACTCTGGCAGTTTTTCCACAGGAGAGGCTTAGCAACCATTCATAGATCGTCTAAAGAATTACAGGGAAGTGAGTGGTCTCTAAGACATGGTTTGTAACAATCATTTTCATTCCTCTCACCAACAATAGTTCCAGGACCCTCTGGGAAGAGTCAGGTCAGCCAATAAAACAAATATATTATCCAATATAAATCTGAGGCATGACAAGCATTAAAGGAAAGAAAAGTGTGACATTTTTTTCAGGAAAAGGTGCAAGATATTCAATCAGTTCTTGGAAAGTTGTGCTTTAAGGCAGGTGTCTCCAACCTTGGTCCCTTTAAGACCTGTGGACTTCAACTCCCAGAGTTCCTCAGCCAGCTTTGCTGGCTGAGGGACTCTGGGAGTTGAAGTCCACAAGTCTTAAAGAGATCAAGGTTGGAGACCCCTGCTTTAAGGTATTGTATAAGATTTAGTTTCCTTTTACAGCATTAAATAGTGAGTAGGAAATGCTTTATCAGCAAGTAGCACCAGTGGCTACCAAATTTTCTCCCCAGAATGTGTCTGAATTGTGATACCACTAGAAATGGACATGTTGTTCTAATACAGTTTAAAACAGCTATTTTCAGAAGATTCCACTTTTGGAGAGAAGTCTATAATAGACAAAGCTCTTTGAAGCTGAGAACACATAAGAAGAAGCAGCCACAACTGTACCTTTAACAGATCCTTCTGTCTCCTTATCCTTGAAACATTTAAATATATTTAATTTTTTTTAAAACATATTTTCACTGCCCCATTATGGACTGGGATTTTAAGATGATGGGTCATAAAAGGTCGTATTAAGTATAAATCAGTGACCACAATCCTAGTATGGTTCTTCAGAATTTCCAAAACAACCCTTAAAACAGGTGACCCAGGATGGCTTGAACCCGTGTTCAGTTTGGGATCTTTCTTTCTTTCTTTCTTTCTTTCTTTCTTTCTTTCTTTCTTTCTTTCTTTCTTTCTTTCTTTTTCTTTCTTTCTTTCTTTCTTTCTTTCTTTCTCTTTCCTTTATTCTCTCTCTCTCACACACACACATATTGAAGAAACAGCAGAAAATTTTACACAGTCTGAAGCAGTTGTTAGAAATCTGCAAGTCCAGCTACTACAAGATAGTCAAGTAATTTGGAAAATGTGAAGATATAACACTTCTATGTTATGTTATGGGTATTACCACGTATTGTTTGTTTCATAAATACCAATTTAAAGAGTACTTCTTGTCTCAGCAGGGAGACTAACAACTCAGAGGTGCTATATAGCCAGTGGAACTATAATTAACTATACAGTACTTAAGTGAAATTGAGAACTTTTAATTCCAAAAATGTAACAATGGGTGAAACTCTTACCTTTCCCTTGCCTGAGAGTATCTTTCATTTGATAATTTAGCTACTATGACGTTCATATCTGAAGGTGAAATTGAACCTGGGTTTCCTCAGTCATAGTATAACATTATCTCCCATGCATTACTCAGGATCTCACAAAATCCAATACACTTGCTATTTATTTATCTTTATTCACTTATTATTTATATGCTACCTACTTAAGAACTTTAGGCAGAGGTGGGTTTCAGTAGGTTCTGACTAGTTCTGGAGAACTGGTAGCAGAAATTTTGAGTAGTTTGAGAACTGGTAAATATCATCTCTGACTGCCCCCCCCCATCTATTCTCTGCCTCCCCAAGTCCAGCTGGAGGAAATAGGGATTTTGCAATAACCTTCCCCTGGATTCAGGAGGGAATGGAGATTTTACAATATCCTTCCCCTGGAGTGGGGTGGGAATGGAGATTTTACAGTATCCTTTCCCTGCCATGCCCACCAAGCCATGCCATGCCCACCAAGCCACACTCACAGAACCGGTAATAAAATATTTTGATATCCACCACTGACTTTAGGCAACTTACAGTGGTCATAAATTAAAACATAAAGTCTCCAGACTAGAAACTGAGAGACTATGAGTTCTAGTGCTGGCTCAGTCAATGAAAGTTGGATGGGCCAGTCCCTCTCACTCAGCCCAACCCACCTCATGGAGTTATTGTTGTGGAGAAAATAAGAGGAGAGGGTATTAGGTATGCTTGCCACCTTGAGTTATTATATTAAAAAATATAATAACTTTGGGACCAGTGTGATCTCAGGAAGGATGATGTTTCAAAGTGCAGGTACCTTAGCTGAAAAAGCTTTATTTCTGGACCTGCAGACATTCATTAGCAAAACTTTTCCAGCCAGATTGGGTAAGATGGTTTGAAACAATCTTCTTTAAAGGTTGAGATGACAGCCCCAATCTCAAACCATGAAGGGCTGGAAGCATCTTGCATTGCATCTAAAAGTATCCAGGAAATAACTGGTGGTAATAACTGCCCATGCACTAGTCCAGCCTAGAGCTCACAAGGGGGAAACAGAATCTCTTCTTCACCAGCCAACAGAGCTTAGATTGGGCTGAGAGAATCAACCATCACCAGATGTGGATGTCTGAGCCAAACTTTCTAACTGGCTCTATTTTTAATAATTCAAAACTCCCTCCCAATTTGACAAAGGGGAAACATGCCAGGGCAATGAACTGGTCACGATGCAATTGGCTACTTCACTGGTGAGTGTGCGCAATTTATTCATTTTCACAACACACATTTTGAGGATTCCTGAGCCAAAGCAAACCCAATCTTTTACATCACTGCTTCCCACATCCTAATGTCTCATTGTGATGTACCATTTCCCAGTCTGTCATTGCAAAGCAGGGCTGATCTTTACAGATCGCACAGAATCTGTTCCAGATATTTTCATCTCCAAAAAACAGTTGAAATGATCATACTGTATACACCATTTAGAGACAGCAAACACAGTAAAACAAGAAATATTCTTATAGTTGAATCAGAACACTCGTCCATCGATTTAACATTGTCTGCACAGTGCACTCTACTCTCAGGGCGTCAGACAGATATATGTATAGAAATCCCAAAAACTGACCTTATGACTTCCTGCCTGCAAACATTTGCACAATGATTGATCCATGGTTCTTCTAGAGAAAATTATGCAAGTTATTTTCAGCCTAAAACTGCAGTAGGCTTATAAGCATTTCAAAATGTACTGAGATCATATCAAAGAAGTAAACAGAGCCAGGACAAGAACAAAATTTAAATTATCCTTAATTTATAAGGATACAATTTAATTTGCATTTAATTAAATCAAGTAAATAATATAATTAGAGGGAAGATGGAAAGCTACTTTATACCAACTGAGACATTAGTTTAGCTAATTTATAACATTCTATATTAAGGGACATCGAGTCCTTAAGTCCTTATTTATTTGGTCAGAAATATGTACATTCTTTCAACTTTTTTTAAAAATCATGATTCAAACTGGATGAATTTTGTAGGAAATAAAGATTATCCATACCTGCACCTGAATTTTGTGGGCAAATTTTTAAACATGTAAAAGACATTGTTTTTATTATATACTTTAAAGACATGCATAGGGACATATTTTAAAATTACATAAGAAAGATGATAAATTTCAGAAGAGAAGACACAGATTTTGGGCTAAGGACCTTTAAATTGGGGCTATTTACTTCTCTTCCACTATCTATGCTTATGAACATTTTGCAATATGTATGACAATAATACACCGTAATCCTGTCCCTAGGCAAAAAATGTGCAAAATTTCAGAAGAACAAATGTAAGAGCCAAAAAATTATAATTGATGAAAAACAAGGCAGAGCTACCTAGTTGGGCCCTAAGTCACAGCAAAAACTAAGAGAGAATCAGGATTTTTCAGCCATCTAAAGCTACATCTTCTGTATAGATACCCTGAACACCTAAATTACCCCCCCCCCGAAAAAAAGGCCCAAACCCTTTTACTCTAGGAAAGATGACTGGAAAATTTAACATGTCCCCATTCCTGTACAAATATGTCTATTTCTCACAAAACACCAGAAATCCATCTTTCATTTTAGTCTTTGTGAGAGGTTTATTTTCCCAAATATAATTGAAGCATGGGAGTAGTTTGGAGGATAAGGTGAGCAACACCTGAGTTTAAATTTCTCTTCTGTTGAAATTAAGATTAAGAAAAAGGAATATTTCATCACCTTTCTTTAGGTTTCTGGGGCAGAAAGAGGTAGCAAAAGCACTTTAAAAAAATAATTATACCTTACTTTTGTTGTCAAGCCATCTGACAATTGTTCAAATTATAGCTCGGTACTGCAAGCAACCAAAAAGATCATTACTTTCAATTCAGAAAAAAAAAAACCCTCACCAGTGGTAATTACTTTAGCTTTTTCAGGAAAAAGTAGGAATGAGAAAATCATCATCATCATCATCATCACATCAGGCCAATTAATCCTGGGGAAGGCCAATTAATCAGGAATAGCAAAAGAAAGAATTGGTACATTGATTGCCAAAATGATGTTACTAGTGCTCCTGAAGTCTATTGCTAAGTAGATATGATAGTTTTGTTAAATAAAGATAGTCACAGGGCCTCTACTAGCTATACATTCTAACTCAGGGGTCTCCAACCTTGGCAACTTTAAGACTTGTGGACTTCAACTCCTAGAATTCCTCAGCCAGCTTTCTGGGAGTTGAAGTCCACAAGTCTTAAAGTTGCTAAGGTTGGAGATGCCAGTTCTAACCCTAAGCCCATAAAGATGGGGCTTTTAAAAACCCCACTTTGATGTCCTCCTTTTATTATTATAGATGGAAAAATTTCATAGGACTCCTATATTTATAGAAATTATTAGTCTCCCTAGTGGATCCAGGGAGGTTGAAAATACCATCACATTATCTGAAATAAGAACGGATTCCAATGGACACTTGGCCTTTAGCCAAGGATGAAATCCACAAGGTTCTGACAGGTTCTGGAGAACCAGTAGCGGAAATTTTGAGTAGTTCGGAGAACCGGCAGCGGAAATTTTGAGTACCAGTAAATACCACCTCTGGCTGGCCCCGGAGTGGGGTGGGAATGGGGATTTTGCAATATCCTTCCCCTGGAGTGGGGTGGGAATGGAGATTTTGCAGTATCCTTCCCCTGCCATGCCCCCCAAGCCACACCCACAGAACCGGTAGTAAAAAAAATTGGATCTCACCGCTGCCTTTAGCCCTCTGAGCGTCATATAAAACCAATAAATTACAGCTATGCTTTCATTAAAACTACATACAGGTACAACATCTGTGTTTCTGAAGGAGTAGGAATGCCCAAAGAAGCATTTACAGAATTGGGGCAACTTGGCAGCTGCCACCAACATTAATTTAATTCTATGAAGCTACATAAAGATTTAATTTGTTAGAGCCTCGGAGTGAGTCTGTTATTTTGCTTCATGTTTCCATCTTGTTAAGCCTGCTACTATTCTGAATGTAATGTCTTGTGACCATAATATTGATATTATTGGCTAAGTGATCTACAGATTTGGTTTTACACTCATTTGAATGTTTTGGTTACATTAACTCGACACATTCATTTAAGATGTAATTTGAGATACTTAGGTTTTGCATTTAAACTGCTTATTGTGCAAGCTGCTTTGAACACAATTGATCTGTGGAAAATAAATACACAAACAAAACAGCTTTGAATAATCATGAAGCCTTCTACACCCCCTCCTTGGCATGATGGCAACCCCTTTTCTCCACTCCTCCATGTTAAAACCTCCTCCATGCAGCAATTATTTATTAAGTCACCTGCAGAGGTGTACAATCAAAAAGTAGCTGCTTGTTTTCTTTACCTGGAGTCAGAATCAGTAACAAGCTCTGTTCAGGTGTTACCTTTATGGATTTAACCCAACAGAGAAAGAGCAGGAAATATTTGCCTTCTTCAGGTTATCTGGTGATGTCATAGAAGAGGTGATGTCCATGCTTGTTAAGCAACTGTCTTTAGGGGTGGAATCCTGAGAGTGGCTATTTCAAATAATGTGGAAGAGCTCTTCCTGAAAGTCACCAACACAACTGCAAAAAAATAAGTTTCCAACCATCTCTTTCATGTGGCATTTAATCTTGAAAGGTATCTAATCAACATAACTTCTGCCAGTTTAAATGTCTTTAGTTATTCTTTCTGCATATCCATCCATTTCAATTGCTTATTGTTTATCGTTTATCCGAATCTATTATTTCACTTTGTAGTTTTTCTTGAATATATCTTCGGAGATAATATTTTTGCAAAATTTCTTCTAATGCATTTCAGTACATTTTCATAAATGGCCTTAATAGATAGCTTAAAATCTCACCCGCCCCCATCCTGGTTGATTTCTCCCAAAATATATTGCTCTCTTTTGATAGATACCTACATCCCATATATTACCTTTGGTTGAATCAGTCTTATTTTGAGATACTGTAAAACCCAGTAGCTTATAGCAATGAGGACATGCTATAGGCAACGAAGCTAAAAATTTATTTATTTTATTTTATTTATTTATTTTATTTTGTCACAACAATATATGTAGGTATCATACAAAAAGATTATATAGTAAATAAACACATATATGGGTAAATATAAGGAGGTATAAGCATATATATAGGAAGAGGAAAAGAAAAACAATAGGACAGGAACGGTAGGCACGTTTGTGCGCTTATGCACGCCCCTTATGGTCCTCTTAGGAATGGGGTGAGGTCCATAGTAGAAAGTTTTTGGATAAAACTTTTGGATTATGGGAAGAGACCACAGAGTCAGGTAAAGTATTCCAAGCACTGATGATTCTGTTACAGAAGTCATATTTTCTACAATCTAGATTAAAGCGGTTGACAGTAAGTTTAAATCTATTAGTTACTCTAGTATTATTGCAATTAAAGCTGAAGTAGTCTTTAACAGGAAGGACATTACAATAGATGATTCTGTGAGTTAAGCTTAGGTCTTGTCGAAGGCGATGGAGCTTCTGTCTTCCGCTTTTTTATAAGAGTCTAAAAAGCAGAGAGAAAGAATTCAGACATGCAAATATATCAAGAGGCTTCCAGTTCTCCTTCAGCATGCTGATAAGAAAAAAATTAAAATAACAAGAGAAGAACAAAGGCAAAAAAATCTATTTTTTAAAGCGATTGAGAGAAAACTCAGCAAAGACAAAAAAAAATAAAAAATCTCCTGAGCTAAGGAGAGAAAAGTCTAAAATTTTCAAGGCTGGTTTCCAGGTTTCTAATTACAATGATACTGCCAGCAATGGGAAGGAGGATGCTACTTCAGTTAGAATTCCGGCTTTGGAGACTGATAGTGTCTTTGGATACAATTCTATGCAAGGATTGAATGAATAAAAATCTCTGATTTTAATAAAAAGATTCCTACCCTCAAGATCGCTGTGAATACATTGGCAGAATCTGCAAGAGGTTTCCATGTATAGAAATGATAGTGCATCTATACTGATGCTATGCCATCAGGAATACTCCAGATACTACTGAATTTAATGGCCAGCATTCTCTAGGATAAACCTTTTCCTTCTCATCGTCTCATCTTTCTCTTCATTTCAACATTGCAGCAAAGCACAGGAATCCTTCATCAGCACCAGAGCCCAGGTGTTTTATTTAACTATTTATAGCCTGCCCAGTACTTTAAGGCAGCAAGGCTGGTTACAACCCAGAAAATAAGAAAATCATAGTGTGGGGCAGTGGTGGGATTCAGCCAGTTCGCACCACTTCGGGAGAACCGGCTGTTAACTTTCTGAGCAGTTTGGTGAACTGGTTGTTGGAAGAAATCATTAGGGCAGAGAACCGGTTGTTAAATTATTTGAATCCCACCACTGGTGTGGGGTGTTTTTTTTTAAGTAAAAGCAATATTTTAACATACTAAAGGTTAAAATAATAAAATTAAACAAATGGTTTTTTTAAAAAATCTGGCAGTGAAAAGCACTGGCCTCGAAGTCAGGGGAAGAGCCTCCCTACTTAGTGCCACAATAAAATAATTAAAGTTATTTAATTATGTAGGGGAGGGCTGCTGGGGGTTAGCAGGGGTTCAGGAGAACCTCTAGCTATGATTCTGTACAATTTGAAGAACCCCCAAATCCCACTCCTGGCTTTCCCTGCCGACTCCTCCCCTCCCCTCCCTGCAGCCCCCACATAGCCCATTTTGGATATAGGTAAGTCAGGGCACACACGGAGGCTTGGGGAGCGTGAAAAATGGGCCTCTGGAACCTGGGGAGGCCATTTTTGCCCTCCCGGAGGCTCGAAGGAAACCTCCAGAACCCACGAAGGGCAAAAACGCCCCCCCCCCACCATGGTGCAGGAGGCCGACTAGGCCACGCCCACCATGGCCACACCCACCCAGCAACTGGGCAGAGAACCCCTTGCTAAAATTTTTGAAGCCCACCCCTTCCTGCATGGCAGTGTTTCTCAACCTTGGCATCTTTAAGCTGTGTAGACTTCAACTCCCAAAATTCCTCAGCCAACAGTGGTCATTGGAGAATTTGGGGAGTTGAAGTCCATATAGCTTAAAGTTGCCAAGATTGAGAAACATTGAACATAGATAGAGGAATTCTGCTCAGTTATCTGACATTTCTGTTTGGGTTTGCTTATGGCATAGCTTTAGATAGGGATTCCCAGATTTCTCTACCTAGTCACTGGATGTGGACTAAAGTGCAGACAATTCTAAAACAAGCAAAACAAAGAGGACAACTGCTTGATCACAGAGAAATAATGTGTGTGTGTGTGTGTGTGTGTGTGTGTGTGTGTGTGTATTTTCTGCTTAGTAAGCGTGTCAATGCTATACCATAGAGAATCAGCAGATGAGAATTACTGTAGAACAAAAAACAATTTGTGGTTTATACAATCCCTGGGAATACGACTTTAACTTGAGATAAATGTTACTATTGTTATCTTCTGAGCTTCTGCATCTTACTTAGCTAGTGGATTTTGCAATCTAAGTTTAAAAAAACAAGACAAAAAAGTAGGTGTCACTGACTGTAGTTTGTCCATGTCTTTCTTAAAGATAGCACCTCAAAAATAAGAAGCTGGCTGGGACTCTGTTCTTTTTAATGTTCTTGCTTCTATTTATTTACTTCTCTTTTCAATTAAATTAGAAAATCGGCAGGAACACTTTCTAGGAGCAGAAGATAAGTTGTCCCTCCTCCTCTTTTTGGCCAGTCTCCTGTCTGAATCACTGAGCCAAAGTTCAGACAGTTTAAGTTGTTAAGGTCGAGAAACAGTCATTTTCTAGGATTTCTATTCTAGTCCTCAGTCTTCTGGTGATCTGAACTTTCCACAGCTAGCCAATCAGAAAAGCATTTAGAGCAGGGGTCTCCAACCTTGGCAGCTTTAAGACTTGTGAACTTCAACTCCCAGAGTTCCTCAGCCAGCAAAGCTGGCTGAGGAACTCTGGGAGTTGAAGTCCACAAGTCTTAAAGCTGCCAAGGTTGGAGACCCCTGATTTAGAGGCTGTGTTCATATAATGGAGCTGAGCCATTCCTCCTGATCAACTGATACACCACTGCATATTGCCAGCATGCCAACTAGAATTGTTGGCTCAGTTGTGTGAATGAGCCATTTTTTAAAATTCTCCTAGGTGCTGCAAAGCAGCATCCTGGGACGCCACAGACAGTAGTGAGAACAACCCCAGCAACTTGGCTTCTGGCAAGTGAATATTTTGTGGTTGACCAGGCTCAGTAGAGTGGCCAATTTGTGAGAGTATGAATTGAAGGCCATGATGAATTTAGTCAAGACATATTCACAATTTAAAACCACCTTTTTTCAACTTATGGCATTTTCTGTTCCCGAGAATAATTGGCACCTAAATGAGGTTGAAAGGATTGCAAACTGCCACTATGCTTGCTCATTTTTGTTAAAAAGCAGCAAGAATCTATTGACTAGAGTTGTAACTGTGGACAACTCTCCCTCCACCATCCAAGAAAAAGCTGGAAAGAACTCAGGTCCTGCTACTAACCAAGGAAGAAATGAAATTCAAGAAAAACGAAAAAGGTTTTGAAAACCTCATGAAGGAAGCCTGAATATCATTTATTGCCAATTACTATTCTAACCAACTTCTTGACAGCCAGCCTGCTTCAGCCCATTTGTACTGGTTATTTGGGATGATGCCATAATGTTGCTAGGAGCAGTTGCTAAGCAAAGAAACCCAGGAAAGTGCCAAACTGCAAAAGTTCCACGTTAAAAGAAGCTTTTGAAATATATAAAATAATAATAATAATAATGGATATCTGCTGTTGACACTAGTAGAGACTGGGGGAAAGACAACAGATGACCACAAGATGAAAAAGGTCGGCCAATCTCTGTCTCCTATTCTACTTGGATTCTCTACATTCAAATCATAAGTCTCAACCATAAAACTGAAGTCCAGTGGATTGCAGTGAACCTGAAGTCTAAGAATAGGCAACAAAGGATTGAGAAATGGGAATAAGGAAGCAAGTCTAAGAGTTCCTACTGCTGAACATAAAGAGAAAAAACCCAGAGCAAGCAACCATAAGTCTGTCACTTCCAATATATTGTCTTCTAGATGTGATCAAGCTCAATTTCTGACATTAATCACATCCAACAACAGAGAAAGACTAATAGAAACTATTCAGCTAAAGACTGAAGAAATAAAACATGCCAGCCTAAGTACAGGAACTTATGACTATCATTAAGTGTTGTAGTACCTTAATGAAGGTATCTTTTCTTTTATGTACACTGAGAGCATATGCACCAAGACAAATTCTTTGTATGTCCAATCACACTTGGCCAATAAAAAAATATATTTTATTCTATTATCCCTTGTCTATATAGAGAAAGAACATAGCCCATCTGGTCCAAGGAGTCAATTCAGACTTTGCCATTTTTTCCATATATAGTGTAAAAAATGCAGCTGAGCATGAATGGCCTGGATGATTTCTGCAATTCTCCAGGTAAAGGAGATATCCTCCATCAAAGGCAGGATTTGCCATTAACAGACAAGACAGCACTTCTACCGAAAGAGACCATGGGAGAAATTCTCTACTGGTATCTTCTCCTGGAGTTATGTAGCTATTTGGAAAGCATCTGGAAAAATGAGAGAATATTCATATGTAATTCTTGTCTACTTCTCCATTAAATCAATACAAGAACAGCATCCTCCACCCCTAAGCACTTCTCCAAATTTCTCTTTTCTATTGGAAGAATTCCTACAGGAAGGAAATGAGAAATAAAGAGACATACAAAACACTGAATACTACAATGTAAATATTTTTTTAAAAAAAATGTTTATATCAAAGGGAGATGTTTGCATTCTAAATATATTCATTCCAATACACTATATCTCACTGCATTGCAGTACTCAATATCTAAATGTTGGGCGTGGTGATGGGGAGATTGTCTAATGTTCTCTCAAACTTGGAATTGATCCTGCTTGAATTCTTTTGTTGAATAAGCCACAAGCTAAGCCAGGAAAGATCTGGATGACATCCACTCTGCTGCTGTTCAGAAGAGTGGTGAAGACCTGCCTTTTCACCTAGACTTTAGTGAGGGAGAATGAGACTCCTTGCTTCATTCCAGCCTGTCTATTGGTCTTGCCATCTTTTATTGGTGTGGGGTTTTTTATTGCTGTGAGACATTCAGAGTCATTGGGAATCGGGCAGCATGCAAGTTTAATAAATCATCATCATCAACAACAACAACACCATCATCATGGAAATTTCTCACCAGTTAGAAACCACCATGCCACATTGGCTGATATGGGGACTAGGCCAAAACAGCCACTTTCTTTCAAGTAAATAACAATTGTCTCCATTACACTCCCTGGAGACTTAATTTTGCCTTTTCAAAACTTTCTCTCCTAATTAATCCCTACTGTTCCTTAAAAACAAGTCTCAATCTGGTTGAATGCATTGATTACATATGTGTATTATTATCGGCAAAACTCTCTCTCTGTGTGTGTGCTGCATCCCCCTTAAAATAACTGTTCTAATCTCCAAAGCAGATTAGCCAATTACCACTAATTCTTTCCACCCTCTTGTCACATACATTGGTCCACCCATCATGGATCTCTTGATGATTATTCCTGGTTTCTTTCACTACCTGCATCTGCCATCATATTCAATTTTGTAAACTTTCTGAAAACTTTTTCTTATATAAATGAGTAGGAGCTCATTAGGGTATTCAATTCATGATCTATCATCTGCCCAAGCATTTAGGCTACATTATTTGACATGAGGGAGGAAGAGCAATGAAATCCCTACTATTCAGTTTTAAACAATCCCCAGAAAACATCTTTGTTGAAAATGCCAAAGTTGCTTGAAGTGAAAAATTATCCCCAGAAAATTTTGTATAACTGTCGGCTGTCTGCCTCTTCTTCTTCCAAAACTAATTCAGAATGGGTTACAAAATGTCAGGGAATATTAAACAGAAAAAAGAGCATAATCAAAGGAGCCATTAAAATCTTTTAAAATAAAACAAAGTTCTTTGCAGATTTCAAAAACCAGGAAAACTTTCACTGAGAAGATTATTTCACAATTTGCATACACAGCAGCAAAACAAAACCTGAATTCTGCAAAACATCAGTAATGTTATAGTTTGATAAAACTGAATTAGGTCCAAAAAGTCAACAAAGGCAGTTTGATTCGAAAGAAATATGGCAGGCCTTACTAGGTTTTGATAATGATTTTGGTGTCATATTGTGAACTAAACATACTTTCTGTATTATTTTCAAAGCATCAGATAGAAGAATCTAGTCTGAGTTCTTATATATCATCTTTGTCCACATTTTCTTTCTCCCAAGTGCCAAGCCAAGTGCCAAGGATGCTGATAAACTAGAGGTCAAAAATATCTCTCCATTCCTCTTTTTCTGATATTTGAAAGCAAGCTGCACCCAGCCAAGAGATAATCTCCAGGTCTAATAATCCACAAGATACCTGCCCTCAATGAAGTTATCCAATTCCTTTTTACGTTTATCCAAGTTATGGCCACAATTATATCTTAGAATGTTGTATCATAGGACTGAAGGGATCTTGGAAGGCTTATTATTGCCCAACCTCCTGCCAAAGATAAATCCCAGATAAATGGTTGTCCAATGTTTTCTTGAAAGTCTCCAGCAATGGTACACCCAGAATTGCAGGAGGCAAGTTGTTCCATTGTTCAGTCAGGAAATTTCTCCTTACTTCCAGATTGGATCTCTCTCTGATGAGACTTCACCCATTGTTCCTTGTCCTGCCCTCAGATGCTAAGGCATTGGAAGACAGCTATCATATCACATGTAAGGTTTTTCCTTTGTTATGCTAAATAAACCTAGTTCCCTTAGCTGTCCATTGTATGGTTTAGTTTCTAGACCCCTTATCTTTGTGGCTCTACTCTTCACTCTTTATTTATTTATTTATTTTATTTATTTATTTATTTGTCATAACAATATATACAAGCGTTACATAAAAGGTTATAAATATATGAACGTATATATGAGGAGAAATGAGGTACTAAAAAACGTGTATATACATAGGGAAAGAAACAGTAGGACAGGAACGGTAGGCACGTTTGTGCTCTTATGCACGCCCCTTTAGAGTCCTCTTAGGAAAGTGGTGAGGTCAACCGTGGACAGTTTTTGAGTGAAACCTTTGGGGTTATGAGAAGAAACCACAGAGTCAGGTAATGCATTCCAAGTATATACAATTCTGTTACAGAAATCGTGTTTTCTGCAATCTAAACTGGAACGGTTGACATTGAGTTTGAATCTGTTTGTAGCTCTTGTGATATTGTTATTGAAACTAAAAAAGTCATTGACAGGAAGGACATTACAACGGATGATTTTATATGCTAAACCCAGATCCAGTCGAAGGCGACAAGTTCCAAGTTTTCTAGACCCAAGATATCAAGTCTGGTGGAATAAGGTATTTTATTAGTTTCAGAGGAATGGAGAATTCTTCTCGTAAAATACCTTTGGACACGCTCAACTGTGTTGATGTCAGATATATGGTAAGGGTTCCAGACAGGAGAGCAGTAATCAAGAATTGGCCTAACAAATGTTTTATATGCTCTGGTCAGTAGCATGGTGTTTTTTGAAAAGAAGCTACGTAAAATTAAGTTGACAACTCTTAGAGCCTTCTTAGCTATGTAGTTGCAGTGGGCTTTGGAACTTAAATCGTTAGATGTAAAAACTCCAAGGTCTTTGACAGGGTGGGGGTCATCTGCGAGGCAATGTCCATCAAGCATGTACTTTGTGATTGGGTTCTTTCTTCCAATGTGCAAGACTGAGCATTTACTGGTTGAAATTTGTAGTTGCCAAATTTTAGACCAGGCAGATAGATGATCAAGGTCCTTTTGAATTGTGGATGCATTGTCAGTGGTGTTGAAAAGTTTGACATCATCAGCAAAGAGAACACAGGTTCTCTTTCTAGGGTGTCAGCATCTTTTTTGTATTGTGGTAACCAAAATTGGACACAGCATTCCAAGTGTGGCCTCACTAGTCCAGTACAGATCAGTACTATCACTTCCCGTGATCTTCAGGCTATTCTTCTGTTGATAGCTTTGGGGGTTTTTTCTTTTCTTTTTTCTTTTTTGGCAGCTACAGCATATTGCTGACTCAGACTTAAGTGATGGTCCACCAGGACACCTAGATCATTCTCACAGGCACTACTATGTGCTTGTACTGCCTATTCTATAGCTGTGCATTTGATTTTACCGGCCTAAGTGAAGGACTTTTCTTTTCTCAATATTGAACTGCATCTTGTTGGATAGGGCCCAATGCTCAAGACTATTAAGATCCTTCTGAATCTGGAGTCTATCTTCCAAAGTACTAGCATTTGGTGTCATCTGCAAATTTGATGAACAAATTTGATTTGAGTGCCCTTCCAATCGCCTCATCTAGATCTTAATTTATGAAAATGTTGCAAGGCATTGGGTCCAAAACAGAAAGTTGAGGTATTCTACTACAAGCTTCCCTCCACTAGATGTAGTTCCATTGAGGATCACATGGTAAATATGGCTGATCAGACAACTGCTTAGCCAAATGTCTTACTGAAGTCTAAATATGCTGTATCCATCGCATTTTCTTGATCCATTAATTTAATCACTTTATCAAAGAAGGCAATATGGTTTGTTTGGCATGACCTGCTTTTAACAAACCTATGCTGCCTTGTTCATGTCTAGGTGCTTACAAATCCTTGCTTGATTATCTTTTCCAGATTTTTCCCAGGAATTAATGTCAAACTGATTGGTCTGTAGCTTCCTGGTTCCAGTTTTTCCTTCTTTTTGAAGATTGGAACCATATCAGCTCTTTTCCAGTCCTCTGCCAGAAAGATTTCATTAATGGTTCTGAGATCACATCTGCCAGCTCCTTCAGTACCCTGGGATGTAAACCATCTGATCCCAGAGATACGAACTCATCCAAAGTGGATAGATGTTGTCTTACCAATTCCTTGCCTATTTTGACCTGCATTCCTGTTCTACTAGTTTTTGCTTCCAGCTTCTTTGTTGGACTATTCATTAGTTAAGGAAATACAAAAATATACAGGAGTAGGCTTTGTTCCTTAAATTCTAATTGCCATACACCTCCCTTCCTATGTTCCCAAACACTCAGGCTCCCTGCATGGACAGAGAAAGCTGTGTTGCATCACAATCTGCTTTTGAAAATATCTTACATTTCCGCAAACAGTTTAGAATGTGACAGAAGGAGTTATTTAAAAAGTAGAAGCCAGAAGGGAGGAACTTCTGTTCTACCATAATCCTGGGTGGCTCCATAGTGTGAGTCAAATAAAAATCTGAAAAGGGAAAATATAATCCAGCCTCTTTCTCTACTTGTTGCTTCCCAAGTATACTTACTTTTAATTCCTGGCCAATCTTTTACTGGGAAGTGTGGCACATGTGAAGGGCAAGACATTAGTGAAGGGTAGTGCTGTAAAAAGGATGTGGGGGGAGGTAATCATTACTTGTTCACAGCCATCATACCCTAATCGCCTTTCATCTGTACTACTGTAATATGTTCCAAACACCTTGAAGAATGTCTAAAAACTACCACTGCTACAGCAATGCAGTAATCCAGACACTGATGGCTTGCTCCTGATATTCTTGAGTAACCCTACTGTTTCAAGAGCTCCACAGGTAGGTAAAGTTGTTTCCCCCCTACTAGCACATATGGACAGGCTTAAAAAGATTACCAGCCTGTAAAATTCTGATTGTGATGCTATTTGAGGCAAAGGTTAGGCATAATGAAAGTTGGCAACATAACAAAGGCAAAATGGCAATTTTCTAAATTCAGCCTCGGTTCTGTTGATTAAAATTGGCCCCTAATTATTATATGACTGAAGCTCACATAATTGTTCTGCAAACCTAACAGATTATAATCAAGAAGGCTTATGGAAAAGATTTATATTTTTGCATATGTTACATTCACTCATCTTTTATACCACATATTCTATAATGTATCATCTGAAAAATAATCTTCAATCAGCAAGTCAAATAATGTAGTATTTTCTCATAGACAGTTAGTGTCTTTCTTTCCAAACTTTTGTTCGGTTACTATTCCCAGGCCCAGTGGGAATTTCACAGAGATTTTTAAAGCTTCTGCATCTTAAATAAGACCTTCACCTTGTGCTCAAAGGAACAGCAACCAGCAAACTGGGGTGCCTGTCAAAAATATGGCTTAGCAAAAAATCAAGAAGCATTTCTGCTAGGCTGGAACTAAAAAGATTCATTATCTGTTTTGTATTCTCTCAGAGCACTATAATTAAACTCAAACTACTGAAAACGTCATTCCAACATTCAGCACAAGATGAAGCTGACTTGACCACCGCATTGTTATAATTCATTTATTAGAAAATAATTCCTCAAGCAACACTATCCAGAAAAGGCTTGCAATCCAGTGGCTGGAGAATTAAGTTTCTGCTTTTAAATCCTGTGTTTTGCCACTAGATGTTCTTTTTCTCCAACTATTAATGAAGATGAAAAAAGCATTACTTACAATGAATAAAAGGCACTAGTTTTTTTTAATACCTAAAGTGCCTCCCTTAATTAAATGAAAAAGATCACAGCTACATTACTAGACATAACACTCATATCAAGATGTCTTGATCAAATGACTTGCATTAAATTAACAGATTAATTTAATATAAATCTTCATAAATGTGCATTGGTCATTATTGTAAATGTTGTATTTTTTTCTTTTCATTTGTCATGTTTGGTTGGCTTAGTGGCCAGTTGATACATTTTGACTTACACATGATTTTTATTTATAATCATGTTAACAAAAAAGACACTCTTTTTAAAAGAAGGTGATTGTAAATTTCACATCAAGTGTTCTGATACCAAAGCACCCTTTCTTATAAAAGTAAAAAGGATATATACTGGTACTTCTAATACATTTTCTACAATGACACTCGGCATCTGTACATTTTATTCATGTTTAAATTGCACTTTCCACCTGCTGGCAATTAATTGATGCACATTTTTTAAACAAAAAGAATTATGAACTAAATCATAGAATTAAAACATAGGAGCAGACACATTTTTTTTTTATTAGATTTTTATACCGCCCTTCTCCTGAAGGACTCAGGGCGGTGTACAGCCAAATAATAAAACCACACAATATACACATTAAAACAGAAACTTAAAACCAAGCATATTACATAAATGGCCGAAATTTAAAACAATCAATTTAAAACCCTAAAATTAATAAATAACCCCAACTATAATTTAATAAAACTTTTAAGCCAGTCCCGCTTGAATAAATAAATGCGTTTTCAGCTCACGGCGAAAGGTCCGAAGATCAGGCAATTGGCGTAAACCAGGGGGAAGTTCGTTCCAAAGAGTAGGAGCTCCGACAGAGAAGGCCCTACTCCTGGGGGCCACCAGCCAACATTGTTTGGGGGACGGCACCCTGAGAAGACCCTCTCTGTGTGAGCATACGGGTCGGTGGGAGGCATAAGGTAACAGCAGGCGGTCCCGTAAGTACCCGGGCCCTAAGCCATGGAGCGCTTTAAAGGTGGTAACCAAAATCTTAAAGCGCACCCGAAAGACCACAGGAAGCCAGTGCAGGCTGCGCAGGAGTGGTGTTACATGGGAGCAACGAGTGGCTCCCACTATTACCCGCGCAGCTGCATTCTGAACTAGCTGAAGCCTCCGGGTGCACTTCAAGGGCAGCCCCATGTAGAGACCATTGCAATAATCCAAACGAGAAGTGAAATGAAGAACAAAAGAAGGTAGATAGTCTTAAAAGTCCAGTAAAACTAGTTTTACTTCTGTATATAGCAATAGCAATAGCACTTAGTATACCGCTTCACAGTGCTTTCTAGCCCTCTCTAAGCGGTTTACAGAGTCAGCCTATTGCCCCCAACAGTCTGGGTCCTCATTTTACTCCCCTCAGAAGGATGGAAGACTGAGTCAACCTTGAGCCGGTAAGATTTGAACTGCCAAATTGCAGGCAGGCAGCAGTCAGCAGAAGTAGCCTGCAGTACTGCACTCTAACCACTGCACCACCGTGACTCATAATATAAAACAAAAACATAATATAAAACAAAAACATAAATATCCAATCTAATTCAATTAACAAAGGGCTTGTTTCAGTTACTCACAGCTGATAATTGCAGATTTGGAATTGGGAGGTACATGTTCTGGGTGATAACCCTCTCATTATGAGATACCTTGCCCTTTGAAGTATGGAGAGTCCTACTACCTTCCATTTGCTTTGTATAATAATTAGAACTAGTATATACTGCTGGGAGTGTAGTAAAGGATGGATCTGGGCTGTCCTGATAGTTGAGTTCTGTGTTTGCTTGTTTTTATTTGTTTGTTTAAGCTGATTATTTTCACTGCATTTGTGTTTATTTTAGGTAATAATCTGAATCTTTTAAAGTAAGGCATTAAATAAATGCTTTATTACATAAAGGAAATTAATGAAGACTGATAACTTGAAATTTGCCCAGAAATGAATTGAAATAATATTAAATGCGGTTATTTTTTTAAATAAACGCTATTAAAATTTTAAATACCAAATAAAAACTAGAAAAACTAGTAAGTAGAATGAAAAAGAGGCAGGAAACAAGAAAAGACAAAAGATAACAATCCAGAAATCAACGAAAAATTTCAAAAAGTAAAAAATGATTTCCAATTTTGTTTTACAGAAGTTATAACTACAAGTATAAAATAATCATTTGCACTCTACGATTACAGCATTGTTTACATTTTATCTACTTTTATTATTTTTATTCTAATGCTCAAAAGCATACATCATGACTTCATTTTCTGTTTCCTGCAAAAAGTCAATAAAGGTTTCTAATAATTCAATAAATGAAAAACTAACTAAAATGAACTTCTGAAAAATGACTAGATACTGCATTTTGTACAGTCAGTAGTTTCTGCCTACAGCAGGGCTGTCAAACTCATGTTGTCATGGCGGCATCACGTAACGTATCAGAACTTTTTCCCCCTTCGCTAAACCAGGTGTGGGAGCGGCCACATCTGTGTGTGACACATCTGCCGTGAGTTTGATAGCCCTGGCCTACAGCTTCTGAATAATAACCTAGGACAGGGGTCTGCAAACTTGGCTCTTTTAAGACTTGTGGACTTCAATTCCTAGAGTTTCTCAGCCAGCAAAGCTGACTGAGGAATTCTGGGAGTTGAAGTCCACAAGTCTTAAAAGAGCCAAGTTTGCAGATCCCTGACCTAGGATAACCTAGTGCAAAATACATAAGGTTTTAAATACTTAACTTTAAAAATGCTAAATTTGCTGTGCTATTTTAGTTGACTAATGTAACAAACAAATGTCTCTTTTTCTGTTTAACATATCTTTCCTGTAGAAAAAAAAGATCCCCAAATCTGTTACAGAACCTTAAGAATCAAAGCATTTTCAAAAATTAATTCCTCTTTTTGCAGGAGTATTTTAATATCTAAATATACAAGAACTGTTTCACAACATTAAAAAGGAATCAGAAAACAATGTATTGTATTTTGCAAGCATCAATGGATGCATAACCTTGTTAATTTTATAATTAGATTCTAGATTCAAATGTATGTGACAATGAGAGTTAATTCTCTCACTGTCAAAGAAAAAAGTGTAGTAGTAAAACACAGGACAGATGGAAGAGAGAAGCCACCCTACACATAGCCCAGGGCGCAGGATGGTAAAGAAAACAAAACAAAAGAAAGTTTGAACACTGTTTTTATATAAAGAGCTTGTCCGACTCACTATATTTCCTGAACTACTTTGATTATGGCTTTCTACTTTCTTCAATATTTTAAATGTTTCCTAACTATAGTTAATTCTTAGCTATGAGATGAAATCTAACAAGAACAGAAAAATGAATTAAATTTTAACATTCCAGAATCAATTATGAGAACGAAGTCCCTTTGGGACTTCCAGATGTCTCCCTCTCAAACCTACTAAAGCAGGTATTTGTACTCTTTGAAAGTCATACATCCAAGATGGCTCCACCTAGTTACAGATTATTCTAGAAACAATTTAACTATCAAGTGAGGGGCATCTGTGAATCTCTTTGTAACCAAGTTTCAACTAACTTAAAAAGATTAACACTCCTCAATCCACTCCTGATAGCCAGCCCAAGAATTCCAAGAACTTTGGCCTTCATGAGTAGGAAGTGCCATAGCATCCTGGAGTAATTGAACCTTTTGGAATTTCTTCAAAGGCAGAACACATTACAATAATCACAGCAAAAGACAAATTTAAAGATGAAAAGTCTCCAGATCTAGAGGGTCATAAAACTCACTGCCTCTTGGCCTTGTTCAGATTGAACCAAAGCTTGTCCTTCCCCATCTAGATCCCACCCTTCAGTCTCTAGGCACTGAGACAGAAGCTAGACAGCATCAATCAATCAATCATTCCAGGGTCCTTTAAATAACCTCATGTCAATGAATTACTTTATCCCACAGCCTTATGTAGTAGATGTTAAATAAGAGAGGAAAAGTTGTAGACCCTATTTAACACCACACAGTAGGAATCTAATCTAAGGTTAGATCGCTCCTTCAACCAACTGAAATTAATCCCAAAGGAACAACTAAAGCTGATCTTGAAGGATACCATGGTAAATGATATCAAAGGCTACTGAGAGATCAAGTAGATCAGGATGGATTCATCCAGTGGTGAAATCCAAATTTATTTACTACCAGTTCTGTGGGCGTGGCTTGGTGGGCATGGTGTGGCTTGGTGGGCATGGCAGGGGAAGGATACTGCAAAATCCCCATTCCCTCCCCACTCCTGGGGGAAGGATATTGCAAAATCTCCATTCTCATCCCACTCTGGGGCCAGCCAGAGGTGGTATTTGCTGATTCTCCAAACTACTCAAAATTTGCACTACCGGTTCTCTGAACTACTCAAAATTTCTGCTACTGGTTCTCCAGAACCTGTCAGAACCTGCTGGATTTCACCCCTGGATTCACCTCTATCCATCTTACCAAAGATTATCCACAAGTGCTATCTTAGTACTCTATCTTAGTACTCTAGCCAACTTAAACCTGAAATTAATTTGTCTCAGAAAGAGGACCTTCAAGAGGAAGAGCCAACTTTATAGATCTCACAAGGGAAACTCTTGTTGCCTATTCATTAAGAATATTTTTGAGTTTTTCTATTCTAAAAGAACAGAAAAGTTAAAAACCAAGCTGGAAAATAGTCAGGTGGATATTTCCTCTTTTTTATTTAGAATAGAATAGAATAGAATAGAATTTTTTTATTGGCCAAGTGTGATTGGACACACAAGGAATTTGTCTTGGTGCATATGCTCTCAGTGTACATAAAAGAAGAGATACCTTCATCAAGGTACAACATTTATATTCTATTGTTTGTATTCTTTTACCCAGATTGTTGGGGGGGCAATAAGTTGACTTTGTAAATATACAAATAGAATGAGACTATTGCCTTATACACTGTAAGCGGCCCTGAGTCTTCGGAGAAGGGCGGGATATAAATGTAAATTAAAAAAAAAATCTATGGTATTCTTTTCAATAACTAAAATTGTTTTGCATTGTGAAATGGTATCAGAATGTCAGAAATGCAAACAAGCAGACAATGCGGTGTAGGGTGAATATCCCTTTCATGCAAGCTATCAGCAAGCTATCGTGCAAGCTATCAGCAAAATCTTCAAGAATTCATGCCGCAGATCAGCTGAAAGAGTTTTGTGCTAAATTTTCTTCCTTAGCTATTGAAAAAACAGAAATGTCTCTATTTGGATTGCTGAATGCATGGGGGAAAAGTTTTGAAAGAACCACCAAAACTATGGTAGTTATTTTTAATTATTTCGGTCCTCTTAAAATAATTAGAATTTTTGAAGAGCTCCATCTTCTTTGAAATAAGGTGTTCAAAGTATAAGGGAAAAAACCCTCTCATTCAAGAGAATAGCGACTTGACAATCAGGTTTCTTAGAAGAGAGAGATGTTATTAAATTCCACAAGGTTACATCCAGATGGAAAGTGGCTTTATTCTATAAACATGAGCTACAAGGAAAGGAGAGTACATTAAAAATTTCATCGTGTATTCTTTGGGTACACAATTCGCTAGAGAAATTCTGATTGTTTCTTTGGATAAAAAGAATATTTTGAATAGCCTCCTGCTTGGTGTGATAGGCAACCAAAGTCTTGTTGGAAGAAATGTCCATCTGTTCCAAGTGGGGAGAAAGACACTGAAAACATGGAGAGTGTTTGAAAAGATGGTTTAATGGTGGAGAGGACCACATGGTTTTGAGGTCCTGGGCAAAAAAGCACAGGGGAAGGAGGGAGGGAGGGAGGGAGAGAGAGATTTATACCCTCTGTTGCAGGGGTCTCCAACCTTGGTCCCTTTGAGACTTGTGGACTTCAACTCCCAGAGTTCCTCAGCCAGCTTTGTTGGCTGAGGGACTCTGGGAGTTGAAGTCCACAAGTCTCAAAGGGACCAAGGTTGGAGACCCCTGCTCTGTTGGGCTTTGAATTTGAGCTTGTATTCTGATTGGTTGTCAGACTCCCATGGGGCAATGCAAGGGTAACTTTGTAGGTTGTCTTTTGAGTCCCAGGCTTGGTTGAGCCTTGCTGGGTGATGCAATCTCCCCAGATGCCATGTGGTGTGTTCGGTTGCTAGATGGCTAGAGGGCTAATCCTATCTATCTTGGGTCTTGGGTAAGGGCATTTGCTTATGAATAGACCTAGCTATCTCTTTATCTCTTGAGTGCTGACATCTGCTGTGGGCTATTGAGAGTGCGGGGGCTATTAAGAGTGAGTCTGTTTCCTGCCTAAAAAACATGTTTCTCCATTTCTCATCCAGGGAGGTATAATGTTCTGCCTTTTTAATATTTCCTAGAATATTTCATTCTTCTAGGAGCGGGCTGGGTGCTAACTTCCTACAGTCTTGAATGGCTGAGGGACAAAGTAGATGTTGCTAGTTCAGGCCTATGTGTTTTCATGTCTTTTCGACTTCACAAAGATAGAAAATTCCAGAAGCTTCTGGGGACCCCAAAAATGGGTTTAAAGGCAACAGGTGATCCTTTCCTGGTTTGGGAATGAAGGTTTCAGATGAAAGATCAAGTCAGAACACAATGAGTATGTTGAGAAAAGATGCCAATATCTTGGCATTAAATCCAATAATGGTAATAAGGTGGAGAATTCTATCTATTTACTAATAAAAACTGTAAATGTGATAATATCAGACATGCAAGAGGCAACTCTGGGGGCATTCACCACAGGAGCATAGAGATCAATTTAAACACTATGTAATCTGGCTGTTGCTACAGCGGTCCCAAATGTGCACATATGTACTACATATCTGGGTATATGCATGTGGAGAAAGAATGAGAAACAGGGAGTAAGGAGAAGATTGCATTTTACTTTGCCCTAAAATACTAAATTTACTTATCTATATAAACACACCAAATCTCAGTTCTTAATGGTGGAGCAAAAACCATCTTTATCTCATTGAAAACATTTAAATTCAAATTAAATTGAAATCTTTATCGTCAGTGCATAATATATGTAGAATGAAATTGATTGAGCTCCCTCAGTGCACACACACCCCCAAACACAATATAACTCACGGTGAAGACAGAAATCCCCAACCCAATAAATCCCATTAACAAAACACCCAGTCCTATTGCACCAGTGTGAACATGTTACACATTGCGCCGGCCCTGAAGTCCATCCTACTACATAGTTACGATGTTATTTTTCATTCAGCAGTCTGACAGCTCATGGATAAAAACTGTTCTTCAGCCTTTTTTTGCGGCTGGCTATATTTCTATATCTCCTTCCTGATGGTAGTTTGGTAATGGTAATTTAACATTAGACAATATATCTAGTTCCTTTCCAAATGCCACCTGCATCAAATGTACTAATATTGTTAAGCTGCAGATAATTACCGCATGTCAGCAACTGAAATTTTTAGGAAATTCTTAGTAATTGTTCTATGCTGTTTCCAGAAAACTTAGCGACAAACATTCATAAAAAGAGGGCTTCCTATAGAGCAGCTCACATTGTGCAAAGACAGAGATCAGAAGGAAATGCACCTAAGCAAATTTTTCCCCCTTCTTACTATCATCATATCAATTCACAGATAGATGTTTATTGTAAACAACACCAGTAAGAAGCTATGTACTCAGAGATTTTTCTTTCATCCTAATAGAATGGACATATGTCGCTCAGTGGTGAAATCCACATTTTTTTTACTACCAGTTCTGTGGACGTGGCTTGGTGGGTGTGGTGTGGATTGGTGGGCGTGGCTTGGTGGGCCTGGCAGATAAGGATACTACAAAATCTCCATTTCCACCCCACTCCAGAGGAAGGATATTGCAAAATCCCATTCCCTCCCCACTCCAAGGGAAGGATATTGCAAAATCTCCATTCCCACCCCATTCTGGGGCCAGCCAGAAGTGGTATTTGCCAGTTCTCCAAACTACTCAAAATTTCCACTACCAGTTCTCCAGAACCTGTCAGAACTTGCTGGATTTCACCCTGGGGTAGCTCTAATGTCATGGTAAATTCCCCCATATAGTGTCTGCAGGGATTAATGTCCCTGGGGGTACCTTTCTTAATGTGTACCAGGCCTTCTGCTCTACCAGACTTTTTAAAGCATCAGTTTAAATAAAATTAAATAGGAAGTTGACAGACTGCAAAAGAAAGAACATGTCTCTAGCATAAACTTTTACTTCTAAAAATACCTTCGAGATCCATATTGGCCATCTGGTTGGGAATTCAAAGATTGCTGTTGTCAGCCAATTTCAGGCTGCTCAGTGGATAGAGAATCTTTTTTTAAAAAAATCCAGAAAACAGAACTTCAGACAGACAAATACAACAGGTATAACAGCCCACCTGAATTCATGGCTAGTATACTGTATTCAATGTGGTATGCCAGAAAATGCACAACTATGGTCCTCAAAATAATTATACTTGAAAGTTTCAAAAATAAAAGGTTGAAGAAAAAGAGAGGGATACATTTGGAATGTATTTGCATTTGGAATGCAAAAACAATTTCATATTGATGTTCCATTTAATTCAAAGCAATGGGAAAAGAAACTGCAAGCTCTGGATTTAAAATCAACATTTCCACCTTTTGAGAAATGAATTCTCAAGTATACCTGTATTATTGAAAAACTTGTATGAGACCAAACATCATCAAAACAAAGCAATTACTTACAAATGGATAATAAATCGAAGATCTCAGAGATCCATTATTCTGCACATTTTGGAGGTCGAATTTGAATAGAAATTGAGCCTTGGCAATATATCTAACTAAACTGGAATTACTTTTCCTGTGGAGTCTTCTCCACAACATGAATTTATTTTATAGGTAGAAACTTAAACCAATTTTTCACACACACACACACACACACACACACACACACTACAAAAATATTTTTTTAAAAACTAAAACACACCCAAGGCCTATTAAGTTTTCATAACAAAAACTATTCAGGTCTTTAAAATGAAATCACTGCTTACATCTGCCTAGGTTTTGTCCCGTCTTTTCAAAGTTTATTTAGAATAGAATAGAATAGAATTTTTTATTGGCCAAGTGTGATTGGACACACAAGGAATTTGTCTTGGAGCATATGCTCTCAGTGTGCATAAAAGAAAAGATACGTTCATCAAGGTACAACATTTACAACACAATTAATGGTCAATATAAATCATAAGGATTGCCAGCAACAAAGTTACAGTCATACAGTCATAAGTGGAAGGAGTTTGTCTTTTTGAAAGACAAAAAGGACAAATATAAAAAGTGGAAAGAGGGGCAAATAACTAAGGCAGAATATCAGCAAATAGCCCGAGCCTGTAAAGATGAAGTGAGGAAAGCTAAGGCTCACAATGAACAAAGGCTAGTGACAAAAGTAAAAAATAATAAAAAAAGCTTCTTCCAACATGTTAAAAACAAGAAAAAAGTCAAGGAAACAATTGGCCCATTGCTGGGAGAAAGTGGCAAGAAGATGACAAGCAACAGGGAGAAAGCAGATCTACTTAACTCATATTTTGCATCTGTCTTTACACAAAAGGAAAAAACAATCCAACCTATCAAAAACAGCACTACAAAAAACAGATTAGAAACACAAGTTAAAATAGGGAAGAAAATGGTAAGTGAACACCTGTCTACCCTAGACGAGTTCAAATCACCAGGACCGGATGGATTACACCCCAAGGTTCTGAAGGAACTGGCAGACGTGATCTCAGAACCACTGAACTATATCTTTCAAAGATCCTGGAGCACAGGGAGCTGCCAGAGGACTGGAAAAGAGCTGATGTAGTTCCCATCTTCAAAAAGGAAAAACAGATCCAGGAAACTACAGACCTATCAGTCTGACCTCAATACCGGGAAGATTCTGGAAAAGATAATCAAGCAACGAATCACCGAACACCTAGAAGCAAACAAAGTAATAACCAAAAGCCAACATGGGTTTGTCAAAACAGATCATGCCAGACTAATCTTATCGCATTCTTTGACAAAATGACAAAATTAGTAGACCAGAGGAATGCTGTTGATATAATTTACTTGGACTTCAGTAAAGCATTTGATAAAGTAGACCATAACCTACTACTAGATAAAGTAGAAAATGTGGGTTAGACAGCACCACCACCAGATGGATTCGTAACTGGCTGACCAACCGCACTCAACGTGTAGTCCTCAACGGAACTACATCCACATGGAGGGAAGTATGCAGTGGAGTACCCCAAGGCTCTGTTTTAGGCCCAGTACTCTTCAACATCTTCATCAATGACTTGGACGAGGGATAGATGGGGAACTCATCAAATTTGCAGATGACACCAAGCTGGCAGGAATAGCCAACACTCCAGAAGATAGGCTCAAGTTACAGAAAGATCTTGACAGACTTGAACATTGGGCGCTATCTAACAAAATGAAATTCAACAGTGAAAAAGTAAGGTTCTACATTTAGGCCAAAAACAAAATGCACCAGTACCGATATGTGGTACCTTGCTCAATAGTAGTACCTGTGAGAGGGATCTTGGAGTCCTAGTGGATAACCATCTAGATATGAGCCAGCAGTGTGCAGCAGCTGTTAAAAAGCCAACACAGTTCTGGGCTGCATAAACAGAGGATAGAATCAAGATCACGTGAAGTGCTAGTACCACTTTATAATGCCTTGGTAAGGCCACACTTGGAATATTGCATCCAGTTTTGGTCGCCACGATGTAAAAAAGATGTTGAGACTCTAGAAAGAGTGCAGAGAAGAGCAACAAAGATGATTAGGGGACTGGAGGATAGAACATATGAAGAACGGTTGCAGGAGCTGGGTATGTTTAGTTTAACAAAAAGAAGGACTAGGGGAGACATGATAGCAGTGTTCCAATATCTCAGGGGCTGCCACAGAGAAGTGGGAGTTGGGCTGTTCTCCAGAGCACCTGAGGGTAGAACAAGAAGCAATGGGTGGAAACTGATCAAGGAAAGAAGCAACTTAGAACTAAGGAGAAATTTCCTGACAGTTAGAACAATTAATCAGTGGAACGACTTGCCTGCAGAAGTTGTGAATGCTCCAACACTGGAAATTTTTAAGAAAATGTTGGATAACCATCTGACTGAGATGGTGTAGGGTTTCCTGCCTGGGCAGGGGGTTGGACTAGAAGGCCTCCAAGGTCCCTTCCAACTCTGATGTTATGTTATGTTATGTTATGTTATGTTATGTTATGTTATGTTATGTTATGTTATGTTATGGGTGATGGGAACGATGAGAAGATTAATAGTAGTGCAGATTTAGTAAATAGTTTGACAGTGTTGAGGGAATTATTTGTTTAGCAGAGTGATGGCATTTGGGAAAAAACTGTTCTTGTGTCTAGTTGTTCTGGTGTGCAGTGCTCTATAGCGTCGTTTTGAGGGTAGGAGTTGAAACATTTTATGTCCTGGATGTGAGGGATCTGTAAATATTTGTATAAAGTGAATATACAGTGAAATATACCATAAATATACAGTGAAAATATATTTCACTGTATATTTACAGATTTTCATCTGTAAATATTTTCAATTTTGATGCTATTAGTTGAAATATAGCAAGACAGCCATTGTTTATTTTTGAGATACTATTATGCATATGGTTCAAAGATGCAATTGAGGTAGTAATTCAAATGCAGTTTTTCAAATGATGTTTTTTGCTGTATTTGTAATGACATTTTACTTGGGTTAAATTTTTTTTTAAGTAACATTAAAAAGCATTACATAAGAAACTAATAAGGTTTCTGTTACTAGAAGCTACCAGATGGGAAGTACAAAAACAATAGAATTACATCAAGGGGTTAACAAAACCCCCAGCCGACACTATCCCTGAATATATTACATTTGGAAAATGGTCTTCAAAGAGAAATTAAATAGTAAATTAAACTCATAAAAAGACAAAGTAGATCAAGTTCTTTTAATGAAATAGTTTTTTTCTTTAATCTTGTTTGCTTGTTGGATTCTGTAACACCACAGATTCAGCTTGATTTTTGTAAGATATATGTTGAACAAACAATATTTTGAAGGATTTCCTGGCTTACATTTATCTTTGGATTTTACTGTCATGTCACATTGTTTTTGAAGCAAAAAAGATGGATGTCATAGCTTTGATTAAAGTGCTTTCATCTTTTCTTGTTGTTCTTCCTACATCTCATTTGAAGACAAAGCAATAACTATGGCCATTTTCACACAAGTCTTCTTTTAGTAAAGCCAGAATAGTTTATAGGAGCTTTTCACTGATCACATTTTTCAGTTTTTAAAAAATATTTTTATCACTATTTTCAAAGAGAAAATATACAAAAATATTAATATTAAAAACAAATTAATATCTACATATTGTGTATGAAATAATTATACCAACACAGACAAAACTAGAGGAAAGAATAGAAAATTAAACAGACAGAAAAAGTCAACACTAAATTAATATAAATCACCTAAATATTTCTTTATATAGTTCCTTTAATAAAGTAATAATGTACAGTATCTAATTGTGCATATCAATTACCTTCGACAGGACCTGGGTTTAGCTCATAGAATCATCCGTTGTAATATCCTTCCTGCTAATGACTACTTCAGTTTCAACTACAATAACAACTACAAGAGCTACCAATAGATTTAAACTTAATGTCAACCGCTCCAGTCTGGATTGCAGAAAATATGATTTCTGTAACAGAATTATCTGTGCTTGGAATGCATTATCTGACTCTGTGGTCTCTTCTCATAACCCCAAAAGCTTTAATCAAAATCTATCCACTGTTGACCTCACCCCATTCCTGAGAGGACTCTAAGGGGCGTGCATAAGAGCACAAACGTGCCTACCGTTCCTGTCCTATTGTTTCTTTCCATATATATATATATATATATATATATATATATATATATATATATATATATATATATATATATATATATGTATATATATACATATACATATATATATATACTTATACTTCCTTGTTTCTCCTCATATATATGTTTATATATTATATAATCTTTTTGTGTTATGCTTGTGTATATTGTTATGACAAAATTAATTAAATAAATAAATAAAAATAAAATAAATTTACAGCTCCTCCTCATGAAGAATGGATAGCCTAAAATTCTATATCTCCTGTCTTATTCAAACCACCCAAACCTTTAGACCAGTGGTGGGATTCAGCCAGTTCGCACCACTTCGGGAGAACCGGTTGTTAACTTTCTGAGCAGTTTGGTGAACTGCTTGTTGGAAGAAATCATTAGGGCAGAGAACCGGTTGTTAAATTATTTGAATCCCACCACTGCTTTAGACCCAACAAGACCTATGGTGTTCTTCATGACTAGGATCCCTAGGCAGAGTAGAAATCTCATCTGGTTCAAAAATTTATAGGATCTTTCAGTAAGACATCCTTTCTCAAAAACCATCACCCCAAGAATCAATCAATACAAATTTAGTAAGGTTATCTAGTCTTCATCAATCTGCCCTGTACCTCTCCACAGAAATCTTTAGTAAAGGGTGAAAGATTTATATGACCTGAAGAGAAATTGGAGTTTCTAATTCCAAATGCTGGTCCAAAGTATTTGGACAAGGATTATAACCTCAGGGTTTTTTGTTTTTTTTTAAGGAAATAGGATAATGACTTCAAAATATTTGTATGAACATTGGGATGGAAAGAAAGTTCTTTAGGAGGGGCAGGATAAACAACAAAAGGTCTCAGAAACTTTGAATAAAGGCTAACTCTACTAAGTAACATATTTTGTCATATTTTGTCCCGGTAACAGAATAGCTCAAGAGAAGCAATATTATAATACTATGTTTCTCCCAAAGGGATTGTCAGCAAGAGGGGAGAAGATCACCACCCACTGGCTAAAGGGTAAGGCTTAAAAGAGACTGCCAGCCAGCACAATTAATGCTGTACCTTAACTCTAAGTGGAGAGAACTACAGAAATAGCTACACACAGAAGAGGGTAGACTGCACTTGTTTTGTCAGGAGAGAAATAGTCAATCTAGTAATGCTTGATCCTAAGCAAACACAAGGGAAACGGTGGCTCAGTGGCTAAGATGCTCAGCTTGTCCGTCAAAAGGTCTGCAGTTCAGCAGTTTGAATCCCTAGTGCCACGTAATGGGATGAGCTCCCGTTACTTCTCCCAGCTTCTGCCAACCTAGCAGTTCGAAAGCAGGTAAAAAATGCAAGTAGAAAAATAGGGACCGCCTTTGGTGGGAAGGTAACAGTGTTCTGTGCACCTTTGGTGTTGAGTCATGCCATCCACATGACCACGGAGACGGACAGCGCTGATTCTTCGGCTTTGAAACAGAGATGAGCACCGCCCCCTAGAGTCGGGAACGACTAGCACATATGTGCAAGGGGGACCTTTACCTTTACTTTTAAGCAATACAAAACCACATCTGCTTTATGTTGCTTAATGGAAATAATGGGAAAACTGCTCTCTAAACTTTGATTTTTTTTATATAATATCAAATCTCCAATGATTTCCAAAAAGAATGATTTTTATTGAATATTTAAATGATGAGTATAATCTCAGAGAAATTGCTCAATAACCTTTATCACTTTAGTCTGCTCCTTCTATATTTATAACCTGGTGTAATTTAAGTGTAATTACTTTTACATCTGATATTAACAAATTAATAAAGCAGAAATAGTTTTGGTTTTTTTAAAAGTCTCTTTTGTTTTGCAAGTCTGACATTGTGATTCATAACAAAATAAAACAACAACAACAACAACCAGCAAGCTACTTGCTGAAATTGATTACACATGCATCTCAAACATCCTCCAGGCTGCACTGGACAAAACAAATGTAAATTATCTTACTGTTTATTATCACCGCAGTCCAACAAAGCAGTTTAGATTGAAAGAAAATGTCAAAGCAAAGGAAATCATTTTTACCACTTTTAGACTTTTGTTTGCTTGTCAAAACTTTTTACTGGTAGTCCTTACAACCATTCATTTAATGATGGTCTGGAGTTACAATGGTAGAAAAAGTGACTTATGACCTGAATTTGCACTTATGACTGTCCTACCACCCCTGCAGTCTCATGATCACAATTCAGTCACTTGGCAACTAGCTCGTATTTATAACCAGTTGCAGAATTCTATGGTCATGTGATTGTGATTTGCTGGCTTCCAGCAAAAATCACCGATTGGGGAAGCTGAATGGCCTTAATGGCAAGTCATTTGCTTAATGTGTTTGATAATCAAATTAGGTCTGGTCACATGGTAATTCAGCCCCTCTGTGAGGGAGATGGGCAGTTAAGAAGTTCAATAAACAAACAAACTTCTAACCATACTAACCTATGACCGAAATTCTGGTCCAATTGTGGTTTTAAGTCAAGGATTACCGATACACCCCATTAATGAAGAAAACTGTGCCAGCAATCCTCAAGGGGAAAAAAAAGAAAGAATGAAGTTTCTGAACCCTCTATAGGTTGCCTTTTTCTGCCTATCTGTCTTCATTTTCCAGATTTCCAAATTGACATGACTTTGGCCTTATTGGCTACAAATTGTGATATATTTCGAAGATGACAGATGGGGATGCCTGACCCAGCCTAGTGGACCTCAACAAAGGACTAAAGGTATATCAGGGGAATACCTGCCAGGCTTATAGGGTGGATGTTGCTCATCCCTAATGGGATTCATCAGCAAACAAAGAATTCAACCCCAATATACCTGTAAGTCCTTTGAGGAAGCCCAGCAGGCTGGTCCAGGCATCCCCAGCTGATTGCATTCTTGAAGTTGGAATCCACATGTCTAAAGTTGCTGAGACTGAGAAACACTGTTCCAGCAGATAATCCAATTTTTTTTAAAAAAACATTAACCATTGGCCACATTAAAAAAAATATTGATCAATACTTCCATTTTTTGAGAAAGAGATGGTTAAAAAGTAGAGCGCAAACATATATCATCAATTCAAGGTTGTAAATTGTGTGCGTGTGTCCACCACACAAAAAGTTAAGCATGAAGGACAGAGATAACTCTAACTCAGTGATCCTTAATTTTAACAACTTCAAGATGTATGGACTTCAATTTCCAGAATTCCCTAGTCCACATGCCAAACATGAACTTGAAATTTTCATCAGTGGTTGTATTTTAGTGAAGCACGATGACACTGTCTCTGAAGGGAAGAGGGAGATAAGGAAAAGCAACACAATTGTTTCAGAATAGAGCTCTTTTCTCCTTCTCTATATGGTTCTACCTAGAGTTTACATGTGTGTCCGTGCATGCCCAGACACACATGCACATATTTAAATGCACACATGAGGTTTGACCATGATAATTTCAAAAGTCAGAAAATGGAATAGATTGCTGCTTGATTGTATAGTGTAACGGACACAAGACAGATTGAATATTTACTGCAGCTTTCACTTGTTTGACAGATTTTCCAATGTTTACAATGTACCTGTTACTGGATACCTTCAGACAGCTTGTAAATCAGCAAAAGTTTGGAGTTCTAGCTGTGTACTTAGCATCCAAGCGGATCCTAGCCACAATAGATGAAAAAATTCAAGTAGGGAAATGGAGAGACATGGATGAGACCTGTATGCCCTAACCCAGGGGTCTGCAAACTTGGCTCTTTTAAGACTTGTGGACTTCAACTCCCAGTTGAGACTCCTAACCTCTCCTAACCTCTTCATCTATTTTGCTTACTCTCCTCAAAATTCTAACCCAAATGTAGATCTTAACAATTGTTTTCATATTATTTGCTCCTTCAGCTGGGAATAATAAGAATCAACACTAGCAATTTTATTTTATTTATTTTTTTATTTTTGTCACAACAATATACACAAGCATCACACAAAATGATTATATAGTATATAAACATATATATGAGGAAATATAAGGAAGTATAAGCATATATATATATATATATATATATGTAGATCTTTGGTTATTCGGGTTTTCTCCCGCGTAAAATTGGAAGTGTCTTGGTGACGTTTTGACGAAATCCCATTCGTCATCTTCAGGCTAGGTGTTTACAGCTTCGTGCTTCTAGGAGAAATGTTTACAGCATGAAGCTGTAAACACCTAGCCTGAAGATGATGAATGGGATTTCGTCGAAATGTCGCCAAGACACTTCCAATTTTATGCGGGAGAAAATCCGAATAACCAAAGATCTACATACAAACACCTGCGAAAACCTCAGAAATATATATATATATATGGAAAAAACAATAGGACAGGAACGGTAGGCACGTTTGTGCTCTTATGCACGCCCCTTATAGTCCTTTTAGGAATGGGGTGAGGTCAATAGTAGATAGTTTTTGGTTAAAGCTTTTGGGATTATGAGAAGAGACCACAGAGTCAGATAATGTGTTCCAAGCACTGATAACTCTGTTGCAGAAGTCATATTTTCTGCAATTTAGATTGAAGCGGTTAACATTAAGTTTAAATCTATTGGTTGCTCTTATATTATTGCAATTGAAGCTGAAGTAGTCTTTAACAGGAAGGACATTACAATAGATGATTCTATGAGTTAAACTTAGGTCTTGTCGAAGGCGACGGAGTTCTAAGTTTTCTAAACCTAGGATTTCAAGCCTGGTGGGATAATTATTATAATAATTATCTGGTGGGATAATTGTGCTAGTGATATTTGGCAATATGATTGGAAGTGGTTACAACACCCATCCAAAATCTTTAAGAACTACATGTTCTCCTGGGATTTGAGACTGTCCACCCCAGCCTGAAACTGGAAATATTAAGTTTGAATTAGTACAAGATATACCTCACATTAAAAAGGCATCTCCTGACAAATGGCTCTGTAATATTCTCACCAGTGATCCGAGTTATCAGTGAAGATGTGTTCTGATGAATTGCCTTCTGACTGAACCTCTCAGACAACTGGAAAATAGCCACACAAAAGCTTGTCAGAATTTCTCAGTTGGCAGATGGAATAACCAAGGGACCAGGTGGCCCTTGTCTACTGCACCTGCATCCGTGCATGCGTCTCTAAAGCATTAGGAATAGTAAAAGAAACCAAGAGCAGAGAGAGTTTGACAGTTACAATTGCCAGTGTTAATACAAAAATGAAAGCACGCATTTTATTATTGTTCCAGATTTAATAATAATCAAGCCATTTACATCATTATTAGGTGAATATGCCTTTTACATCCAGATGAATGAAGAAATGATGTGGAAGGAAACGAAATAAATCTCTCCATTATTACCGTAGTACACAAATTAAAAAAAACAACAAGTATCATTTGGCAATTAAAATATTAACATATCCATTGTGCCAAAGTATTTTATGGTATCAAGTATTTTAATTTCTCTCAACAGTCTCAATTATAATACTGAAGAAAGAGCAGGGATGGGGTGGGAAAAATTTCTAAGACCTTTAATTCATCACACTATGGATGGCACTTTAACAGGGCTGGACTATTGGACATACCTTTTTTCTCATGTAAGTTTTTATCTTTTCTTTCTTTCTTTCTTTCTTTCTTTACAACAGCAGAAACTGATCTTTAAAATAGTCTCTCCAGGCACCTTTCACATGGAGTTTCAGGGACTCACAAGCACCCAATGTAGACCAGTGGTGGGTTTCAAATTTTTTTACTACAGGTTCTGTGGGTGTGGCTTGGTGGGCGTGGCATGGCTTGGTGGGCGTGGCATGGCTTGGTGGGCATGGCAGGGGAAGGATACTGTAAAATCTCCATTCCCTCCCCACTCCAGGGGAAGGATACTGCAAAATTCCCATTTCCTCTCAATAAGCTGGGACTTGGGAGGCAGAGAATAGATGGGGGCGGGGCCAGTCAGAATTTTTACTACTGGTTCTCCAAACTACTCAAAATTTCTGCAGCCAGTTCTCCAGAACTGGTCAGAACCTGCGGAAACCCACCTCTGATGTAGACCTATCAAGTGAAAGAGACACTCGGCACCTATAGCTACTTCTGTAAGAACAGCTTTAGTAAGAATATCTTGAAAGTCTGAATGTGCTACAATTTGCTCCTCTTTTATCCTAATGAGGAAGGGGGAGGCACCATCAGAGGTATTTCATACACTACTTTCTTGACCTGAGTTCAAATTTCATTTATTTAACCTTGCCTTGGTAGCAGCTTTTCCCTCTGTCCTACAAGACCATCTCTTTATTCACCTGACAGAAATGCTTTCTTTTTTGGGGGGTTTCCAATTTAAAATATTGTTAAAATTGCTCCTACCGATGAATTTTTAATTTAGCCATATTGTGATAATCTGAAAAAGTCTAGTCTTTGGTACCCAGCACCCTCCCTTCAACTAACCTTTCTGTTCTCTATCAACATTTAGGAAGTTAGCAAACTCTCCTTAAATTGGATACATCTGAAACCTCCATTATAAGGCTTTGACTTTATTCTCATTGCATTCTTTACAAAGGGCAAACTTATTCATTGTATCTCAAGGTCTAGTGAGCAATTCAAATGAGAAATTAACAAAATAAACAGTCACGTTGTTTTGAAACAGTTGGAAATATCATGAACCTTTTGGTTTGCTCTGAACCTGCCCTGCATGAAAAACTGAAACTCAACAGATTTATAATATTAATTTCATGGCATAATGTTTTTGTAGTATTGCAGCATAATCACAGTGGCCACTATCTCACATTTTTAAAACTCTGGGAAGATATGGGGGGGGGGGGAAACCTTCAATGACAGTTTTCTATGACACCTAAGTGAAACTTCTGGAGAGCTCTTATCTATATATGTCTCTATAGCAAACCTGAAACATAACAAGAAAGATCCAGAGTGTTCTTTTTATATTTGCATGCACACATTCATGTTTTGTCTTTTTCTTTTTTCTACCTTTTCTTTAAAAAAAAATACTTGTTTTGCTATATTTTTATTTGAATGTACTTATTACCTTATTTGTTTACTTATTACCCTCACATCCAGGACATAAACTGTTTCAACTCCTACCCTCAAAACGACGCTATAGAGCACACGAGAACAACTAGACACAAGGACAGTTTTTTCCCGAAGGCCATCACTCTGCTAAACAAATAATTCCCTCAACACTGTCAGACTATTTACTAAGTCTGCACTACTATTAATCTTCTCATAGTTCCTATCACCAATCTTTTTCCACTTATGACTGTAACTTTGTTGCTGGCAATCCTTATGATTTATATTGATATATTGACCATCAATTGTGTTGTAAATGTTGTACCTTGATGAACGTATCTTTTCTTTTATGTACACTGAGAGCATATGCACCAAGACAAATTCCTTGTGTGTCCAATCACACTTGGCCAATAAAAATTCTATTCTATTCTATTCTATTCTATTCTATTCTATTCTATTCTATTCTATTCTATTCTATTCTATTCTATTCTCTATGTAAAATCTAAGAATAAAAATTATTCTTAAAAAAAGAAATCCTTTCTGATATTTGATTATCATACAGTTTTTGGAGACTGTTTATTGGGGGAATTTTTTTAGCTCTTGACATACAACATAATGTCAAATCATGCAATGGCATGGGCTGGCTGGCTGGCTGGCTGGCATTCAAAGGCATGGAATGGTTGCTATGCCCTGATTAATGCAATATGCCAACACAGGGAGAGGCAACCAGATACCTGTTGCTAGAAGCAGTTTGCTAGATGGTTCATTAAGGCTACTCTTGTAGTTTGACAGTTCAGCCAGAAAGAATTTTCCTATTCTTTCCCCCCCTTTTTTTTCTTCAGTAAGAATTTTATCAGGATAAATTCTGACAAAATACATCCATAAATGGAACCCAATTAAGACTTTAATATCTCTGCTGTCTCATTTTGCCTACCTCTCCTCTTAACCTTAATAGTCACCAGGCAGCCAAAACATGAGAATGGTTTCTTTCCGTACATTCTAGAAAAGAAGCCCAGACACTTGCTGTACAGAAAGGTAGAACATAGGATACTGCCTTACACCATGTCAGGCAACCTTTTCAGTATTATCTCATTTAGATATTAGAAGGCTGTGACTTATGTACAACTCCTAGCAATTGCAGACAGTAGAGCCAATGGTGAGAGATACTAAGAATTCTACTCTCATCTAGCTCTTCAGGAGCCTCTTTTTCCCAATTGTTAATTACAAACATTTTACTTTAATCCCTTTTTAAGTGTTTTGGCAGAAAAAAACCATATGATTAATGTAATGTGATTTGTTTTTAAACTGATTATATCAGAAAGTCAACTTGGATCTAGAAAGCAGCTATTCTATGCCTTTTTATTTTATTTTGTCCTTTTCTTAAAAGAAAGCAAATCTCATCATCTATGAGGGTTCTCAGCCATCCAGGTCAGTGTTGTTGCATTTTGTAAAGTGATACTAACACTAAATCTGGTCCCCACTAGCACTGTTTTCTCTTGCTTGCTTCTGGTGTAACATCCTATCAGTAGAAATGGATTGCTCAAGGTGCTTGCAATTGCTAACTTCTATCTTCAGAGAAACAGCCTATGTCAAAGTTTGTACTTCATGGAAATGCCATGCTTTGTTGTTGTCAGCCTCCCAGAATTGTGTTTTAAGATTTTTATTCTTTTAAATAAATGAATTTGTTTAAATGTGGCTGGCCATCCATTTAATGACTGTTTGTAGTTATGACAGCATTGAAATAAATGACGTATGACAAGCCATCACACATACGGTCACATCCCCACAGCATCCCCACAGTCACATGACCAAAATTTAGGCACTTGGCAACCAGCAAATGTTTACAAGAGGTGCAGCAACCCGGGGTCATATGATCACCATTTGTAGCCTTTCAAGTCTGCTTCTGAAAAGCAAAGCCAATGGGAAGCCAGATTCATTCAATGACTCAATAATTTACTAGTAATTGCTTAACAACCATGGCAAAAAAATGGGCATGTCACACTTAATTGCCTTGCTTAGTGATGGAAGTTCCAGTCCCAATTGTGGCCATAAGTTGAGAACTCTTTGCAAACTGCAATAGTTCAATCAAGAGAAGTCAAAACAGTTTGAACACAGTTATTGTATTGATTAATCTGTTTATTGTTTAATTAAATAAGTATTTAATTAAAGTATTCATAGCTAGAGCATAGCTAGGTCAGAGAATCTGAATCAATGAAAAAAAAAAAAAAACCTCATATCATTTATCTCTTTTCCAAATCTGTTCACACTATCTTTCAGTTTGTAAACTTATCTAGTCAACAAAGCTGGTTCATAAAATATATGCATCCATTCATGCATTTTTCTCCTAATACTGACCTAATACAGTGTCTTAAGAGATGAAATGCAAAAATGGTTGAATCCAAGAAAAAAGAACAAGGTATTCCTCCTGCTGCCAGGAGCCTAAATGACCTTCAATTTGGCTATTCTTCTCCTACATATGTTCCCTTCTTATTTATTTATTTATTTTTATTTATTTATTTGATTTGATTTTTATACCGCCCTTCTCCCGAAGGACTCAGGGCGGTGTACAGGCTTAATAAAAAACCGGCAATACAATATACAGATTTAAAATACGATTTAAAAAACTTATTTAAATTAGCCCAATGATTAAAATTTACCCTACTAAAACCCCGTTTAAAATTAATAAATTTAAGATTAAAATCCCAATTTAAGCCAGCCCCGCGCGGATAAAAAGGTGAGTCTTGAGTTCGCGACGAAATGTCCGAAGGTCAGGTATTTGGCGTAAACCCGGGGGAAGCTCGTTCCAGAGTGTGGAGCCCCACAGAAGGCCCTTCCCCTGGGGGCCGCCAGCCGACATTGTTTGGCGGACGGCACCCTGAGAAGTCCCTCTCTGTGGGAGCGTACGGGTCGGTGGGAGGCGTATGGTAACAGCAGGCGGTCCCGTAAGTACCCAGGTCCTAAGCCATGGAGCGCTTTAAAGGTCATAACCAACACCTTAAAGTGCACCCGGAAGGCCACAGGCAGCCAGTGCAGTCTGCGCAGGAGCGGTTTTACATGGGAGCTACGTGTAGCTCCCTCTATCACCCGCGCAGCTGCATTCTGGACTAACTGAAGCCTCCGAGCGCACTTCAGGGGGAGCCCCATGTAGAGAGCATTACAGTAATCCAAGCGAGAGGTAACGAGCGCATGAGTGACTGTGCATAAGGCATCCCGATCAAGGAAGGGGCGCAACTGCCAAACCAGGCGAACCTGGTGGAAGGCCCTCCTGGAGACGGCCGTCAAATGGTCTTCAAACGACAGCCGATCATCCAGAAGGACACCCAAGTTGCGCACCCTATCCTTTGGGGCCAGTAACTCGCCTCCAACAGCCAGCCGCGGCTGCAGCTGACTGAATCGGGGTGCCGGCATCCACAGCCACTCCGTCTTGGAGGGATTAAGCTTGAGCCTGTTTCTCCCCATCCAGACCCGTACAGCCTCCAAACACCGGGACAGCACTTCAACAACTTCATTGGGGTGGTCCGGGGTGGAAAAGTACAGCTGGGTGTCGTCAGCGTACTGCTGGTATCTCACCCCGAAACCACTGATGATCTCACCCAACGGCTTCATGTAGATGTTGAACAGCAGGGGCGAGAGAATCGACCCCTGAGGGACCCCACAGGTGAGGCCCCTCGCGGTCGACCTCTGCCCCCCTGTCAACACCGTCTGCGACCGGTCAGAGAGATAGGAGGAGAACCACCGATATACGGTGCCTCCCACTCCCAATCCCCCCAACCGGCGCAGCAGGATACCATGATCGATGGTATCGAACGCCGCTGAGAGGTCTAATAGGACCAGGGCAGAGGTATATCCCCTGTCCCTGGCCCTCCAGAGATCATCCACCAATGCGACCAAAGCTGTCTCCGTGCTGTATCCGGGTCGGAAGCCAGACTGGAACGGGTCTAGATAGACATCTTCATCCAGGTGTTGGGGCAGCTGTCGCGCCACGGCACTCTCTACAACCTTCGCAACAAAGCGAAGGTTGGAGACTGGACGATAATTAGCCAAAATAGCTGGGTCCAAAGAGGGCTTCTTAAGGAGGGGTCTCACCACCGCCTCTTTCAAGGCAGCAGGGAAAACCCCATCCAACAAAGAAGCGTTGATAATCCTCTGGAGCCAGCCTCGTGTCACCGCCTGAGTGGCCAGTACCAGCCAGGAAGGGCACGGGTCCAGTAAACATGTCGTGCCGTGAAGCCTCCCCAACAACCTGTCCACGTCCTCGGGAGCCACAGGGTCAAACTTCTTCTCTCCCTCACCCTCTCTCCCCCCCCTCCATTTCAAGAAGAAATGTATTCTTTGCCTTGACAGTGGATAGTGGAAATCTAAATAAATAAACTTGAAGTTCTATCTATGTAGTCACTAACAGCTGACACCAATGTAGCAGCACATAATCATTTCATTACAATTATTACTCTAAATTGTTGTTAGTTGCGAAGTCGTGTCTGACCCATCGCGATTCCATGGACAATGTTCCTGCAGGCCTTCCTGTCCTCTACCATCCTTTGGAGTCCATTTAAGTTCACACTGACTGCTTCAGTGACTCCATCCAGCCACCTCATTCTCTGTCGTCCCTTTCTTCTTTTGCCCTCAATCTTTCCCAGCATTAGGCTCTTCTCCAGTGAGTCCTTCCTTCTCATTAGGTGGCCAAAGTATTTCAGTTTCATCTTTAGGATCTGGCCTTCTAAAGAGCAGTCAGGGTTGATCTCCTCTAGGACTGACCGGTTGGATCGCCTTGCAGTCCAAGGTACTCGCAGAAGTCTTCTCCAGCACCAGAGTCCAAAGGCCTCAATTCTTTTGCGCTCAGCTTTTCTTATGGTCCAACTTTCACAGCCATACTTTGCAACTGGGAAAACCATAGCCTTGACTATATGCACTTTCATTGGCAGGATGATGTCTCTACTTTTTAGTATGCTTATTACTCTATATATGCTTATTACTCTATAACCCTTCCCAAGATTTATCCCTGAAACAAAAACTCTGGGTTTTCCCCAAATCACCTGATTTCCATGGTCAAATGGGGCCAGAAACTGGAATCAACTAACCTTCGCCCCCACCGCCAAAAAAACAAAAAAAACCCTATTATGACATTCTACCAACTAGTAGCTTATTTAAAGACAGAACTCTTTCTTATATAGAGGGAAGAACAAGAACAAATTATAGGTACACTCTCCCCATGAATAGTTTAGAGAAGAGCACATACTGTTCAGAATGAAAATATTTCCTTTAGTTTAGCTCAGATTACTTCCATCCCTCATCTATATAAGACAGAAAGAAGTGTCCCCTAGGCCTGCATACTTCTTCCTTACTGTCTCACTTTCCTCTAACCACTTATCAAAATAAGCAAACTCCTCAGTGAGAAGAGCATGCAGGTTTAATAAATCTGCAGAATAGTACCCTGTTGTTAAACTGAATCAAAGGGCCCATTTCTCTTAGAATTCAAGAGCATACCACCAAGTTCATGTAATCCAACGCTACCAGACCTGTTCTCATCTCCAATGGGAAGTACCCCTGCCAGCCTTATTAGGTAGTTCAGATCAAGGAGTCAACTCCACAGGAAGTTACTTCTACTACAATAAAAAACAACCTTGCAAATCTGAGTATTTTGCACCAACTAGGTACTACTACTAATAGTTCAGTGAATTAGGGAGAAATCTGAGCTGCTTCCAAATGTTTTTTGGCAGTAGTGGACTTAAAATGTGTTTTACCCCCTTGTTGTCTTGGCAACAGAGTTTGCAAATCTCCATCAAGGTTATCTTCCTTATTTGTTATACCCTTAGATGTGCTGGTTTTCACACACATACCAATAATTCTTAAACTGCATGGCCAATGATAATTAAGTCTAATGCATCTGAAAAGTACCAGACTGGCAGAAAGCTCATTAAGAGGACTTATACAATTAAAAGAAAAAGTATCTGCAAGAAGTCTTCTTTCCTACTGCTTGTCTCCATTTCTGATGATTTTTCCACAGTGTAAATAAGTAGCTTCAATCTAACTGAAAACGTTCAGTTAATTAGATCTCTTTCTAACTTATTACAGAGTAGAATCAGCATGTTGTCTGCATAGCTTGTGGGATTTGAAAAAGCACATCCAGTCTCTCTACACATTCCAAGGATCAGTATGTAAAAAACCTGGATAATAATTTTATAATTATACCCACATTGCATGCACACACATATACACACACACATACACACAGGGCCAAAACCATGGGGAAATTTAGCAATTTTTTTTCTTCCCCTTACAACCCAGTTTGCAATTTGTTTACTTGAGAGTTGACTTTGAATATTTTGGCTGCATATTTTAGTTACACAAGTATAAGGGTTTGTAACCTTTTTGGCTTGAAGGATAGACCATCTGAAAGTAGCATGTGGAGAGTTAAACTCCAGAAATGGACATTCTCCAAAGCCTAAGCAGGAAACTGAGAAATTCTGACAAAGAATGTAAAAGATAAAGCAAAGAAAGAAGCTTTATTCATGCTGTGTTGTTTTTTTAAAGGATGCTAACAATTTGAAATACTTCCAGACTGCATCAGCCTATATAAATTTTGCAGCTAGAACTGAGAAATGAAAGCTAGCAGGTGCCATTGAGACAGAACTAGAAAAGTGGCTATCATCCTGATGAGTGAGATACAGGAGGTATGAAGATATGGACCAACAAGAAGACAATTCTTCACTTCACAGTACCTTGCTAAGCATGCAATATCAGTCACCTAAGGATTAAACGCTAGGATGGAGATAAGGCACATACAACCTCCATCCCAACACTCTGAAATCTTTTATTTATTTATTTATTTATTTATTTATTTATAATTTAATTTTTATACCGCCCTTCTCCCGAAGGACTCAGGGCGGTGTACAGCCATCTTAAAATACAGCGAATAAATAACAAATTTAAAAAGAATTTATAAACAAATATTTAACTAGGCAATCAACTAAAACGGTCTAAGACCGACTTAAAACCCCTTAAAATTACAATACACTTAAAATACACTTAGGCTAGTCCCGCCCAATGAAATAATAAAGCCTTCAATTCCCGCTTGAAGGTCCGGAGGTCGGGAAGTTGGCGTAAACCTGGAGGCAACTCATTCCAAAGGGCCAGTGCTGCCACAGAGAAGGCTCCCCCCTGGGGGCCGCCAACCGACATTGTTTGGTCGATGGCACCCTGAGAAGGCCCACTCTGTGGGAGTGCACAGGTCGCTGGGAGGCTATCGGTGGCAGAAGGCGGTCTCGTAATTATCCCGGTCCTAAGCCATGGAGCGCTTGAAAGGTGGTCACTAACACCTTGAAGTGCACCCGGAAGGCTACCGGCAGCCAGTGCAAGCCGCGCAGGATAGGTGTTATATGGGAGCAATGCGGTGCTCCCTCCCTCTTTTATTGTTCTTTACATTTACACATACAAAAATGGGGTTTTTTTAAGCACAGAATTGAGGTTGAGCATATGAAGGACTCCAACCCAACCCACTGAGGCTGTGTCTTCTTCGCTATGTCTAGAGCTAAACAGAGTTGCTGTATTGCACAGAGGTTTTGTCAGTTTTCTAGTTCTGGTCATGCTACAATGTGATGACTTGCTATAAAGGGACTTCTCAAAATAAATTTTCCAACAGTGCAGGAAATCCTGTTCTGGCAATTCTACAAAAGAAGGGTTTTAACTGTCCTTTCACTCACTACCAGAAACTAGGGAAAAATGTAGCTCAGATCCAGTCCCAAACCATAAACCCAAATCCTCCTTTAAGTGGCTCATTTCCATTCAGATGCGAAAAAAGAAAAATAAAAAAAAAATGAGGGAGGTATTGATAAACCATAGGAAACTTCTTCCTGTGATTATTCCATTCCAAGCTTATTCAAGTCTGCACAGAAACTCAGTAACCAATAGCAAAGATGAGATCCCGGTTTATTTATCAAAGAATACTGTAACGATGTAAACTTTATTTAGAAACGGAGTTAGTTGATTGTGCTTTACCTCCTGTTAAATCATAGCATTATGGTTGATTTTGGTTTAATATGCAATATGAACCCAGCTACTGTAGCTTCTAGATAGTTTGTTTTAATGTAATAAGGGTAATACCCAACAATAGCATTTAATACCCAACAATAGCATTTTCAACAAATGGTTAAAAGTAAATGAGAACCCGACCCATTCTTTATCATATCTAATACATTTACCTTCTCCCACCAAGTCAAATGAAGCTCATTAGGCTGGCTGAGTGGCCCTTCAAATATCCACAAGGATCAAAGAATCAGCCTGTTTTTTACCCATTTTGATTCCAGAGCTGCTCGCTATTCTATCAGACTACCTCACAGGGCTATTGTTAGAAAACAAGAGCAGAACTCAATGAAAGTAATAGGGTTTGCTTTGGTTTCCTATCCATTTACAGCAGCTGTGTAACAAATGGTATCTTTGGAAACAACAATCCTGCTCTACTTATAATGATTTGAAAGGATAAGCTGCAGGAAGGCAAATAGACAGCAGATTTTCATAGAGTCAGAGACAGAGCTAGCACATGAATAAAAAGCACTGTCCCTTCATGGCTTTTTTAAAAAAAAAATACATTGTATTTTACAATATTAAAAATACATTGTATTTTACAATATTAAAAAATATAAGGAAACAGAAATCGCCATTTCCTTTCATAAGAGAAATCTCTATGAAATAAAAAAAAACTTATTTGCTAACTCATAATAAAGTCTACATATCTGGCGAGATACAATTTCCTCTAGAAAATGCAGTATCTGTATTTTAAAAACAACAGCGTTCTACCTTTCTATTCCACTTTCAATGAACAATTGGAATTACTGACAAATGTCACCAATTAGATGAAGGAGATGAATGTGATACTAGCAAGGTGACTGAGTTTTGGTATACACTTAGATGCATCCATTTAATACGTGTAACTGCTATTTTCCACTAGCATTATTCACACACCTGTAGTGCCACACTTTGGACAGTCATGGTCATTACTCTCTAATAGTGGGGGAGGGTCTCCAGAGAAAAGAAGCAGGTGAAGCAAGCATCCCATAATCAGTGAGTGAGGTCTCAGTTATTGCTCCAATATAGCAAACCAAGCTGACATTTTACCAAAGGCTTTAAAAAAAAAATAAAACTTAGACTAGACTAACAGAAATAGGATTATCAAACCAGCAGTTAGTCAAGCATGAAATAATCACTGCATTCTTTTCAACAGAAGGGACAAATTGCTTGGAAAACTTACTTAAAAATTTAGAATGCCTCGTCTATCCTTAAAAATAGGGAAAGATTTGAAAAGAATGAAAATCAAACCCCAAATAACCAGTTTTTAGCAAAAAATGAGACTTTTGGAGGAAAATGAAGATCTATACAGTGACAGCCCACCAGCCCAAATGAAGTTCATCAAGATGAGACTGATCTGTTCCTACAGATCAGTCTTCTCTAATTTGCTATTCTCCATCTGATATTGAACTATAAATCTGATCACCCCTAAGGAAGCAGAGACATGCAGTTGGAAATGATGGGCGGCTTGGTGTTAGAGACCGATACATTAGGTAATCAAAGTAGTAAAATGCAACAATCCAAATATTTTGCAGAAAGAAAAAAATAGTTTCAGAAGCATTTGGCGAAAAAGAGTGTAATAAAGTGCCCAAAAAAAATTAAAACTGGGTTCTCCACAAATGGAGAAACTATGAAGCAAAAGAGGATGAGAAGGCAAATTGAAGCAGCATTCCATTAACTGCATCTAACTAGCATCCCACTTGTAGGATACAGAGGTTTTGAGTGCTTCCTCTGTTAATAAGCCCAGACATCCCAAAAAGCAAGAAAATAGACACAGCAGGTCAAAAACAAGATTCTACCCTTAGCTGAGTTCACTGGCTCTCCTCTTTACCTTCCAATGTCATCTTTATGAGAGTTTCCCAAAGATAACAAACAACTGATTGTCAACCCAAGTCTTCTGGGAAAGACTCCCAGGAAGAAAGAGCTCGGTTGTTTTGCAGTCCAACCACAAAGTTGACCTAATGATGTGTAAAAATAGATCCACACATGGCATCCAACCTCCCCTTACGCTGCATCTGATGGAGCTCCATTTCCTTCACATTTTTAGGTTCACCATTGTGGCCTAAAATCACTTTAGAAAGGGGCAGAAAAGTCAAAGAGCCTTCCACTATTGGGAAGAAAGATTTCCCCAATGCACCCATCTGTCAAGAAATTCTAATTAGTCCAACCTCTTGCAGGCATAAAATCACCCTTCAGGAGAAACCAACTGTCCCCTTCTTCCTTTGCTCAATATCACTTGTCAAGAAATCAAACTTCAGCCTTTGCCAGCTTCTGCAGCAAGGAAGGGAGAAGAAAAGCCCTACTTCCCTTTTAACCTATTCGGGAGGTGGAAAATTATTAGAAAAGTCAAGGCCTTCATTCTATTCTGAGTAAAAATGGGGAGGGGGGCTGGTTTGTGTGAAGAGGTCCGGGATGTGTTGTATCACTTTCACAACCCTCCCCAAAATTAGAGGCGTTCTCAAGTATCTTTTATTAGAGAAGAAAAATCTAAAGGCATCCAGAGGTTTTATCTTCTTCATATGTTTTTCCCAGTTTTGCAAATTGCCAGCCCAAAGGAAAAAGAATCAGTTCAACAGACGATATTCTGGGATGCATCCATTCTTCACCCTCCTTCACACCCATCCTGGGAAAGAAATTACCTTTGAAAATTGTTGCTCCGATGCCCTATCCTTGCAAACTTTAAGTCTGGATGAGAAGCAAAATGTACGAAAAACTGCCAAGGAAGCTCACGCAGCTGCCCTTAAACAAGAAAAGACCCCCGGATTCTCAATTCCATCGCTCTCTCCCTTGTTAAAAACACGAACATAAAGAGTGGAATAAAAAATGATGGGTCATCCATTGGTCGTGGGGAAGGAGCGATTTGGTCAGCCGCGGCGCACACATTTACGGCCACCCCACAGGCTTCCCCCCACCCCAAACTTAACCGTCTTCCTCGAACCCCACTTACCGGTGGCTGTTGTTGCCAAAACCCCCACCGAGAGCAGTAAAATCCGGCTCCAATAGCTCACTTCCACCGTCATGAGAGCAAAAATCCCCAATTTCCCCCAATTCCGTTTAAAGCTGCAGCGGCATGCCGGCTTGTCCCAACCGAAAGAGGATTGCATGTCAAACAGGAGCTGGGGGGCTGATTCGCTTGGAAGAGAAGGAGGGAACAGGAGGAGGAGGGGGGAGAGAGGGAGGTGGGTGATTGGTCTGGATTCCTCTTCCTTTTCACCCCCCCACCTCCTTCTTTCTTTGATCAGTGGAAGAATCTAACGGAGGAGGAAAGGGAAGTATCCGGCGTGAGGGTTCTGGAGGATGGCCCTTGTTTAATCTTATGTATATATATAAGATTGATACAATAAGGTGGGGTGGTGGTGGTTGTTTTTTTTCCTCTAGGAGGGAAAAATCCGAATGTATGGACAGCCTCTGTGTTCCCTCCTCCCAGCTGCTGCAGCTGGACTAAACCAAATCACACAGGAGCTTGGGGAGAGAACTGGTACTCAATCCCCCCCCCCTCACCGTTCCATTCATTCCCCGCTTTTCTTTTAATATTATATTATTATATACTTTTAAGTACCGTCTTGGATTATTTGAAACTCCTCAGAGAATTATTCTTCTAAAACCTTGGCGATTAATCATTGATTTACCCTGGAGAGATTTTTTTTTTAAAAAAGATGATCTGCCTTTGGAAAAAAATAAAACACAAATAAAATGCTAAATTAGGAACACGTGTGTGTGCGTGGAAGGGGAGAGTGTTCAATCTGGATGAGTTGCTAAGAGGCTTCTATCATTCTTCCCCCCACCCCACCCGCCGCCTGTCTTTTTCCACCCAATAGAAGCAAATTAACCTTAAATCCACCTTGCGGGAGATGAATGGTGCAAAATCTCCCTTGCTGCCGCCTTTTAAATTCTTGTTTATTTTATTTTTGTGTAAATGTATCTTCCGCCTCCACCGCTTCTGGCGGATCCTGGAGGAAAAGGGACAAGAGCCAGCGCGGGTATCAGCGCGAAACTGAAGAGCATCTTCGTTGGGGTGGACGGAGGGAGCCCTGCATTTCAGTCAATTGCAGCAGGTTGCAAAGCAAAAAAGGCTTCAGACCCGAAGTTCCCAGCACTACAAACTGTTGTTGTTGTTGTTGTTTATTTTCCGCAAATGTTCAAATAAGTCCACCAAGAGGCTCGGCCTCATCTTTAAATTTTACTGGAAGGGAGTTGAGGGTGTAATCCTTGCGATCTGCACTGCCTCCCTAGCACCTACCAGCATCTCAAGGCTTAACGCTACAGCCTTTTCCTACCAGCGCAAGCAGCAGAAATTGCCGCGGAAAGGGGGAGGGGGCAGGGAAGAAGGTGCTCCCCAAATCTCTTTCGCTCCGCTCGCTGAGGCGCCCCTTCACCTCTCGGCTCAAAGAGGGGAGGCTGAAAGCAACCGCCGCGGAGTGCTCGGTTTGCTTTGGGGCGGAAGGTGGGAAAGATCGCGCCGTGAATAGAGTTTTCTCTCTACCCCACGCCACCCGCCTCGGTCTGAATTCGATTCCAGCGCCCTTTCTATAGAGACCCTCGGAATCCAACGCGCCTTTCCGCGGGTAGATAGTCCTCGCCACTACCACGCAAGTTCGGACCAGGAAAATGACACACATACACGCCCCCCGCGCCCCCCCCCAATACCTAGCCTCTCTTGTTATTTGAGTAGTGTTCTTGTCCAACTTGGCCGAGTGGGAGATTAAGGCGAATTCGGATGGAGAGGGATGAATGCGTGACGGAAGGGACTCAAAATCATTTTCGGACAGAAGTGAGTTGTAAATGAGGGACACTCCCTCGCGGAGAATCAGCGTGTTAACTCCACGCTCCCGGAAAGATACTAGCGGAGATTGGGGAACTCTGGCCTCCTTCCTTCTTGCGTTCCTGGCTAATTGCTAATTGCAACTCCTTGGAGCCGCGCTGATGGGGAGACCTGCGAGGCTAAGCGGCGCCTAGTAGCTCGGAGGATGTCTGGGGGAGCTCGGGGATTTAGCCCTATAAGTATCCCAAAGGTGCTTTTTCTCAAGAGCAACTGGACTTTTTCTTTGAAGACGTTTGGCTTCTCATCCAAGAAGCTTTCTTCCAATCATGACTTGGATGACTGAAAATCTCCCTAGACACCCCTATACATAATATATAAAATCGGGGAAGCACAGAGAATGGGGTTTTGTAAGAAAGTCAAGAAAAGACTCTAAAGTCAAGATTAATCCTGTGCCAAATCTGCCTTGCACTTTCTCAAACGTTTTCTTCCCCAGTGAAACAGGCTTCTGTTTTTCTTTTGTCTCAAGGGGCTGGAAAATCCACTTTGAATTTATCTTGAGGGCTTACTTCATTGCTGGAGAAATGACTACTGAAGTGGGTATTGCCAATCAGATGCCAATCACTGTGAGGTATTCCTTGGAATTTAAGAAGAACGAGGAAATAAAAGACTCTTCAAACCACTGGAATAATTTTACAATGAAAAACAGGATACTGGGACACAGCCTTTGACCATCTTGCCATTAATTATGTGCCATCAAGTTGGTGTTGCCTCTCATCAACCACATAAACAATCTGTCCCTAACCTGGTCTTTCAGATCTTCTAACAATCCATTCATCACAACCTTGACAAAGTCTGTTCACCTTGCTATTCTCATTCTCTTCTTCTTTTTCCTTCTACCTTTCACGCATGACTGTCTTTTTCAGGCAGTTAGGTTTTTGCATAATGTGTCCAAAATTAAGATTTTAACCTGGCCAATTGTGCCTCAAATGAAAATTCTGGGTTGATTTGTTTGATGATGCAGCAGAAACTTGGCTTAAGGTAGGATGAAAAAGTAATGTTTGGCTTTCTTTACAGTTAAACCATGCAAAGCTGGCTGAGGGACTCTGGGAGTTGAAGTCCACAAGTCTTAAAGGGACCAAGGTTGGAGACCTCTTCTGTAAAGTGATTTGTGAATTCAATAGTATTCTGTTCTACTCAGAGAAAGAAAAAAGAAATACAATGTTTGAGCAAACCTAATTGATAACTAGTGGTGATAGAAGACTGGGGGGGCGGGGGAATCCCTTCATTAGCTTTGTCTTTTCTCTGTGAATGTATGCCATTTAAGAACACGGGAGAGAACCACTGAAGCAGGCTATTCCTGTGTTAATCTAAGATTTGCTCCAGAGTAAAATTATGGTGGCCCCAGGTACCCTCATTCTCACATTCAAATCTCTCATTCAAGACACAGCACCAACACTCTGCTATCAGGCCAAGAAGCCATATAGATCAGTATTCAATGCCTCGAAATGGCCAACTGCATTCATCTGTAAAAACCATAAGCATAGAGAGCAAAGTAATTACCTTCTTCTACAGCTGATTTCCCTTAGGTGATATGAAGATATGTTGGGTACAAATTAGCAGGGAACCATGAAGATTGCACAGCAACCGGTAGTATACTTTACTCCTTCCCCAATGTAGTTTTGTCGAATATTTGTTTTTAAATTTGCTCTTAATTTTTGTATTTCGCTGTTTTTACTCTGGCTGTAAATCGCCCTGAGTCCTTCGGGAGAAGGGCGGTATAGAAATTAAATAAACTTAACTTAACTTAACTTGTCTATTTTCCTGAAGTTCGGACTTTTTTTTTTTAATTTGCATTTATATCCCGCTTTTCTCCGAAGACTCAGGGCGGCTTACACTATGTCAAGCAATAGTCTTCATCCATTTGTATATTATATACAAAGTCAACTTATTGCCCCCAACAATCTGGGTCCTCATTTTACCTACCTTATAAAAGATGAAAGGCTGAGTCAACCTTGGGCCTGGTGGGACTAGAACCTGCAGTAATTGCAAGCAGCTGTGTTAATAACAGACTGTCTTAGCAGCCTGAGCCCCCAGAGGGCCCTTTGAGAAGAAAGGTGGAATTTGGAAATTTGGGAATTGAGTTACAGGCTTGGTTTAGAGTACTGTATTTTTCAGACTATTTATTTATTTATTTATTTGTTTGTTTGTTTGTTTGTTTGTTTGTTTGCTTGTTTGTTTGTTTGATTTCTATACCGCCCTTCTCCCGAAGGACTCAGGACAGCCAGAATAAAACAACAAAGACATAAACAAAAATTAAAACATTTTAAAAACTGATTCTAAAATTAGCCATAATAAGTTAAAACTATCATAAAAACCCTCATAAAAACCCTCAATTAAAATTTTTGTTAGGCAAGCCCCGCACGATGGAACAAAAAGGTCTTAAGCTCGCGTTTGAAGGTCCGGAGGTCGGGGAGTTGGCGTAACCCCGTAGGCAGCTCACTCCAAAGGGCAGGAGCCCCCACAGAGAAGGCCTTCCCCCGGGGGTCGCCAGTCGGCATTGCTTGACTGACAGCACCCTGAGGAGGCCCTCCCTATGGGAGCGCACAGGTCGATGGGAGGCTATTGGTGGCAGTAGATGGTCCCGTAAGTAACCCGGTCCTATGCCATGGAGCACTTTAAAGGTGATAACCAACACCTTGAGTTGCACCCGGAAGACCACCAGCAGCCAGTGTAGCTTGCGCAGGAGAGGTGTTACATGGGAGCATCGTGGCGCTCCCTCTATTACCCACGCAGCCGCATTCTGGACCAGCTGGAGCCTCCTGGTGCTCTTCAAGGGGAGCCCCATGTATAGAGCATTACAGTAGTCCAGGTGGGAAGTGACAAGGGCATGAGTGACCGTGCATAGGGAATCCCGGTCAAGGAAGGGGCGCAACTGGCGTATCAGGTGCACCTGATAAAATGCTCCCCTGGAGATGGCCGTCATATGTTCTTCTAAAGACAGCCGATCATTCAGGAGAATGCCTAAGTTGCGAACCCTCTCCCTGCGGGCCAATGATTCGCCCCCAACAGTCAGCGATGGAATCAGCTGGCTGTACCGGGATGCAGGCATCCACAGCCATTCAGTCTTGGAAGGTTTGAGTCGAAGCCTGGTCTTTCCCATCCAGACCCTCACGGCCTCCAGACACCGGGACATCACTTTGACGGCTTCGTTGGGGTGATTAGGGGTGGAAATGTACTGCTGAGTGTCACCAAACGCACTTAGCTTTTGGGGAGGAAAACAAGAAAAAAAATCTGCCTCTGCCTCCCAGCAATTTGCCTCCTTGCAGCAAACAGTAAACAGCCTGGTCAGCTTCCGCACAGCCTTATTTAGCATGAGCAGCTGATTGGCAGTTGGATCGGCCTCCCGGAATACTGTCTATCAGCTTTTCCAGGCTGCGGGGATTGTCGCTGCCCTTTGGTGCCATTGACACCCATCACCACTGCCATCTTTGTGTGCCCCATTTTCAGCCTCTGCACACCCCATTTTTGGCCCGTTCCAAGTGGTAGCGAAAGATGGCAGTGGTGATCCCTGCTGCCTGGAACAGGCTGAAAATGGGGAGTGCAGTGGTGGCGACAGGCGGCAGCGGCAATGGGTGGCAACGGTGGCAATGGGCAGTGGTGATCCCCGCAGCCTGGAACAGCTGATAGGCGGTATTCTAGGAAGCATACCCAACCACCAATTACCTGCTCGTGCTAAATCTGGCTGTGCTGAAGTTGACCAGGCTGTTTGCTGTTTGCTGGAAGGAGGCAAATTGCTGGGAGGCAGAAGCCAAAGGGTGGGGGCCAGCAGGTGGGTGGGGCTTCAGCAACATTTGCTCTATAAGATGCACAGACATTTCCACCCACTTTGGGGGGGGGAGTGTGTTTTATATACCAAAAAATTTGGTAAATAGGACATCCAAATTTGCATGTAAGTCTTTGTAACATATATTCAAAGCTCATGTATGCCATTATCACATTAGTGTATATATTGAAAACGCATTGAATTACAATAGCTTGGTGGGTTTGCATATTGCTAAGATATATGTTCTTCACAGCTCTGTTGAAAATGAGTCCCAGATATCCATCAGGGCTGATTGTACCACGTTATGAAAATATATGTGGTACAGGGTTGAACTACAGATCCCTTGTTACTATCTGAGTTTGGTACTTTTCTTGCAGATGTTTTATTACCTAGCTAGGTAACATCTTCAGTGATAGAATTTCAGAACACATGGACAGACTTAACTGATTTCAACTGTAAACATGTGAGCATCCTAATCCAAGCTACATCCAAAAATCCTGAAAGTTGGCACTCAGGCAACTCAGCTATCAACAGGCACATAAGCAGCACTTACCATTAAAAAGATACAATAAACTGAAATAAAATACAATAAAAATAAAAAGATAGAACACCTTCTTGCCCACAATCAACACCCAGATAAGCAGGGATTAAACCAGACAAATAATAAAGCAGTAAACAACAACCCAATCAAGGAACAACTAAGGAGTAAGCAACACTCCCACCAACAAAGATAGAGCAAGTTATTGTATATAAAGATAGAACCAAACTCCATTCCATTCAAGCGCCTAGTTGTGTAATGAAACATTTGAAAGAAAACAAGCAATTTCACAGGATGGAAGCACATATGATGTGATATATGATATGATATGATTTCAACAGAGTATGGAAAAGAGAGGTTACCTGATTTGGGACTCAAGTAAAGCTTTTCTGAGAGGGTATTTTATATAGCACAATAGTAAATTTGAAAACAGAAAATGTAAATGATTTTAGAGGAAATTAAAAAAAAATCTCCAGGGATGACAGCTATAATTCACTAAGTTAAGCTTTTACAGAGTTAAGCTTTTATCTATGTTTAAGTTAGAGAGATGAAAATAAAAATGAATTATGCAAAACAAAAAAAAAGAATTTGCAATGCATACAGGTTGTGAAAGCAAAAAGAAAAAAGTCATATTAAAGTTACAAGATGGGAATATAATAGGTAATGTGAATATGAGAAAAGTGTTTCATCTTACTATGCTACTTTATACAAAGGTTAAGAAATTTCTTTGGAAAAATGGATTATGGCTAGTAGAATTATCAAAAATTACAGTCAGACAACTTTTGACAACCCTAACCCTAACAACAAAGAAGTTGTTTGTAATTAATAAAAAAAAACTAAAACAGAAAAGGTTTTAGATGAGTCCAGATGGTCTGTTATCATAAATGTTTTGCAGATGGGCTTATCCTCCCTTAACAGCAAGTGATAAATATTATTCTGCAGAATGGAAAGATTCCTGATAGTTGGAAAAAGGCTAATATAACTTATTAGAAGAAGGGATAAGGTTGGTCGTTTATTAAGTAATGATTGCAAACTGTTTACCACAATTTTGACTGAAACATTGAAAATAATTTTACTGAATTTTCTTCATAAAGATCAATGTGGGTTTAAACTATATGATTATTTATTTATTAAATTTGTTTTCCACCCATCTTGCTATGAGGGGACTCTATTATAGTATAGTGGTATTATTAATAATAATATTAGACATGTTTTAATATTCTGGAAAACAACATACATTCATATTCTTTGACCTTTGATAATTTCAATCCATTTTCTGTGTTTTTGTTTAGAGTTTTGGCACATATAAACCTTGGAGATAATTTTATTAAATGGGTAAGTTTGTTTTTCATTCTCAGAAAGCACAAATAAATGTTAATGAAAACTAACGAAGCCTCCTGAGTTTCAAAAAGGAACAGAAGCATGTCCGCTACCTCTATTTTTGTCCATTTTGCTTCTTATATGGCAAGATTTACCTTGAGATAAGATGGGCGACATATACATTCATCAATAAATAAAAGATCAGGAAATCATAGCAGTTAAGATTTAAAAAGAAATGATTGACTTAAAAAGTCAAGACTTAAAAAGAAACTGGTTGACTTCCTCTTCTTTATAGCAACCCCTGAGATATTGGAACACTGCTATCATGTCACCCCTAGTCCTTCTTTTAATTAAATTAGACATACCCAATTTCAGCAACAGTTCATTATATGTTTTAGCCTCTAGTCCCCTAATAATCTTTGTTGCTGTTCTCTCCACTCTTTCTAGAGTCTAGTCTTTTTTACATTATGGTGCCCAAAACTAGCTGCAGTTTTAGATACAAATGACATATCCAAATTTTATATGGCAAGGGAATAAAAATATAGTTCAATAGTAAGTGTTACCAGATGCAAGCAAAAGAGAAGGATTGGGTTTACCAGATTTGAAATTGTATTTTGCTTCTCATTTGGTCTGGATGAAATAGTGGATGTTGTTGAGAAACAGGAGAATTTACAGATAAAGATAAAGATAAAGAACTGAGGTTTGAATGGTATGGATATTTTTGATATGCTTAAGTTAAAATTAATCTGAACGTTAGCATTTTTATTAGAAGTGCCATATTGAGAATACGGAATAAATATAAACCCAGAGTGTACCTAAAATACCTTTATGGATCTCAGCTCAAAACACACATTATAGAAGAGAAATAGCGGATAAAATAATTTTCTAATAGCTAATTTCAACCATTTATCAAGGGGAATTTACAATCAAACCAAGAGAACAATTAATAGAAGAAGGATATAGTTGTCAATTGTCAATTCTTTATCAATTGTCAATTCTTTTATTTACAGTTTTTTGAAAGGTTTTTAAGTCAATAAAAAGACTAGGATGCAGAACAAGGTAAATCAGAATTTGAAACAATTTTGTATTGATGATGTACATGTAATTGTAAAGATATATAAATATATGGTTGAAAGAGTTGAAATTTAATTGTGTTATGATCTGAAAAAGAATTTTTATAAAATGATGCATTGTTGGTACATTTGCCAAACAAATTAACTGGAACATATAAAAGACACTGCAAATGTTATGTTGGAAATACGAACATCATGAAGGGATAATTTATCATGTTTGGTGGACACGTAAAAAACTAAAAAAAAACTGATTCAAATACATACTTTGATACAGAGGGTTTTAGAAATCAATATGCAATTGAAGCAGAGATTGGGTTCTTCTTACCTCCGCTACCGGTTCGCATGTGCAGATCACCCATGATGATGGGCGGAGCCTCCCACTATCATTACTACCGGTTTGTAAGAACCGGATCAAACTGGGAGCAACCCACTACTGAATTGAAGCCAGAACATTTCCTATTAGTATTGCTAGATAAATAGTCAGAAAAAAGCCATGGAATTTATTTCAGTGTATGATTACTGTGGCAAGATTACTGTTTGCACAAAGATGGAAAGATTCAACACTACCCACTATAGAGGACTAGTTGAAGCTGGCTGACTGAAGTGGATAAATTGATTTCTTTGACTGGAGAAAAGACATTTTTACATTTATTGGTGACTGGAAGTCTCTTATGGATGTTTTCCATAAAAATGAACATGATTTATGGTTTTGATGATTAGACAGGATAGATTATAGAAATAAGAATAATAAGATGTAACTTTGGAGAGAGAGGTTAAAATATATGCATATTTATAACTGCTGTGAAGTAAATTGAAACCCACTTGTTTATACACTTCTATTCTTCTTCAGCATTTTTTCTTTGTTTGCACTGTTTCTTTTTTCTTATTTATTTTATATTTTGTGTTACTGTCTATCTTTTTATTTAAAAGTGTGTGTGTGTGTGTGTGTTTGTTATCATCAATGATCATTTTAAAAAGTTGCTCAGGTAATTAATTTTTTGGTATAATGGACTCCCAGAAAGGACTGCAATTTTGTCCTTGAACTGGCAAATCAGATCTAATGAATTTCCCAAGTAGCATAATCTTCTCAATCTCAACTTTAAACTTGAATAATATATAATAATAACTTGAAAAAAGTGACAAAAATGAGAAAAAGACAGCACAAAGCATGCCATGATAGCATGGCATTACCACAACTATTCTGGGTAAATGGTAAATTTGTCCATTACTTTATTCTCAACAATAAAGACAGCTTTGTGCTGTCTTTTTCTCATTTTTTTCAAGTTATAAAAAAAACAAAACAAATGGACTCTGAGGAAGATAATCTTGTCTTCTGATTCTACAGTATAAAGTCCAATTTCTACATTTTGTCAAAGGCAAAACTGGAATGATCCATTTCAAAGAGATCTAGGGGATAGGTGTAAAGTTGGAGTCAAATGCCTCCACTGAAGCTGTTTTTCCGCTACAGCCATTTGTTTTAATAGCCATTTCCTCTCATTTTTTTGTCTTTAGTTTTGAAACTTATTTCCAATAACATCATCCCCCCCCCGTTTTTTTTTTGTATCATTCCCCTTCTATAAGTGATGGGGGTAGGATCATTTCACATAACATTTAGCACTTTGGATATTTTTTTGAGTAACTGCTAATCCTTAAAGTGTGAACCAATTATGTGTGTGTGTGTGTATACACATGCAAGGCTTGCAAAATGAAAGGAAAATGGAACCACAAATATTATTCCTTATCAGTGTAAACATATGTCACATAATATAGTAGCTTAAAAGGTTTAGCTTGTATAAGTCCACTTTTCATGACATTGTCCAAAAACAAAAATAATAAACTAATATTGCTCTGTATTGCCACCTACAGTCAAAACATGGACAAGAAACGGAGGAACCAAGCTGTCCAGAAATGTGTCTGAACTATTATGCTTTTAAGTTGAAAACAATATAACATTTCCCTCCTCTGCTTGAGGTTCAATTTTACCAATTAAAATTAAGAGAGTCTTGTGAGTAGGCTTTCCCTGCGTGAGATGAGAACTAATAAAAATAACAAGTTGTAAATTGCAATCCATTGTAAATTTATTTAAGTCCACCTGAAATCAATAGAACATACCTCTCTATAGCTTGTAGCTAGATTTAAAGGCTGCATAAAGCCATGGTTTGTTTGCACTGTTATTAGTTCCATTACAATGTCTAGGTTTCCAAAGACCACATTAAACCACAATGGATGGTTGGATTTACTTGTTTTAAAAGTTATGCTTAGTATGATATGCAGATTTGGTCTGTGTTTGGTCTGTATTGCTATTAAGAGCAACCATTATATATGCATGTTGTATAGATATATGTTATAGATATATGAGAAATAGTTCGGTGTAGTGGTTAAGGCACTGGGCTGGAAACCAGGAGACGGTGAGTTTTTGTTCTGTTTTATGTACAAACTCTTGGGCCAGTCTTTCTCAGCCCGAGGAAGCAGGGCAGGCTACTTCTAAAACTTTTGCCAGAAAATTTTGCCAGAAAACTGCAGGGACTTGACTTCTCCATGGAGTTGAAAGCAACGCCTCCCCCAAAGCATGTCATATTAGACATGTGAGGCTTAATTTTGAATTGTTACAAATAAGAGCTCACTTGACATAATTTATGATAAAAACTCTAATTTTGAAGTCAAATTCTTTGATGCATAAAGCCACACAATGTTGATGGCTATGTTTGCCATCTCTGATAGAGAGGTTCCACCCTAAGCATTTGCTTTAAAATAGTTTGATATTTTTTTAAAAAAAATAGTTGACTAATTAGAGAGCATTTTTAGTTAAATAGTATATCCTGAACAAAAAAGTATTTTGATGTTTATTGTTTTCATGCCCTGAGTTTCTGTCTTCCTATTTGAAGACCTGTGTCTAGGAAGCTGGATGAACTTGAATAACGTGACCTGTCTGGTCTTCTGGAGCATTCTTACTAAACCACTTGTAACTTGTCAACCTGGATTTCACTCCATTGTTACTTAAAGGCACAACTATGGTGGTTTTTATTTTTTTAAAAATGGCCACTGCCCCTTGAAAGCCATTGAAAAATAGGTTTTTTAGTTCCACTTTTTTCCCCCTCAGATCCTTTTCAGAATGTCTAATGAAGAGTTTGGCTTAACTTCTTACCCAAAAATTATCAATAAACTCACATCCATTCCCTTTCATTTTTCTTTTTCTATATTTGTTTACATGTTACATAGCAAACACTCTAGTGCTCAACCCTGACTTTCTTCTATTTATATTAAACTGCATAGTGTAGATGAATAGTAATAATAAATAAGAGTTAATTCGATGGATCATTTCTCTGAGCATATAGTAAACATCTAATATTTTTATTTGAAAAACCATCCAAAAAAAAAAGAGGAAAAAATACCTTTGATGGCAAGCAGATTTAGATATATCAGTTGGAGGAAGTAAACCTAGTTTCAGCCTGTATATGTACTTTATACTTCTTCAGAGACAACATAATCTCATCTTCCCCTTTTGCTAGATCTTTGAGTCTCAGTATGACTAAATCAATTGCTATCCCTATCAGTTGGCTTTCTACAAGTATTCCATGGTTACTTGGCTACCTAGGTTTGTTGCCATGTATTCCATTCTAGGCCATCTAAAAGAAGTCATACTATATTAACGAACATGTACATACAACAAAAAAAGTTTATGGCCCCCTCTCCTGTTTTGTAAAAAAATTCTTCCTGTTTCTTGATGTTCAAAGTGAGATGCTAACAAGTAGGAGTAATATTCAGTGTTCAGCAGTCAACTCCAAAGGCCCTTTCCCTCTAGGCCCATTCCCAAGACACATCTGGATCCACCACAACACTCCCCAGGACAGTTTGGATAAAGCTTGCCATGAGATTTGGAAGAGAGTCCAAGGCCTCCCTGAGGAACTACAGCCCAAATCTTCATCACCTCTTCTGCAGGTTAGCTGTCACCCTATCACCTCTTCAGAGGCTCTACAAGAAGACAGCAGTAGTACTCACAACAGTTCTCAAAAGGAGTGAGTGTTTTTGTTATTTTTTTTTAAATGTCTTTCTTTATAAAATGAGAATAGGCTTCTTTCCAAATATATAGTTCTGTAGAAGGTTTCCCTAACTAGAGATCTCATACAATGACTGAATTGAAAAAAGAGGCATACATTATTCTGTTATAAAACCCTAAACATTTGGAGCAATTAAGGGCCTGAAAGGATTTTCACTTAGTGTGTGTTCACAGTAGTTGGAGCAGACAGTTGAGTAACGATCCCTTCAGGGTTTAACCTGGAACCTCAACTTATAGACCCTTTAAAGAATGACTAAACTGAATAGTAAATAAATAGTCATGGTGAAAGTAATTAGCATACCCATTGTAGAGCCAGTTTGGCCCAGTAGTTAAGGAACCAGATTAGATATCAGGAGATGGTGTTCTAGTCCAACTCTAGGCATGAATACTGGCTGGGTGACTTTAAGCCAATCATGAGATGGTGAGTTCTAGTGCTGCTATAGACATGAAAGTTGGATGGGTGACATTGGACCAGTCATTTCCTGTAGTCCAACTCATCTCAGAGTGTTGTTGTGGAGAAAAATAGGAGGAGGAAAGAGTATAAACTATGTTTGCCTCCTTGAGTTATTTAAAAATAATAATGGTGGGATAATAAAAATAATAATGGTGGGTTAAAAATATCAAATTCTAAACAATCCAATATTATTATTTCATTTAGGGAAAAATAGGATGCAGGTAAACCTTTTAAAGGGCTTTTTTCACTAATTATAAACAGTGGATGCAATAAATCAGAACACATAGCTTAAAGAATCTGAATATTTCACAATCACTTTTTCTCTTGCCTACCCACCCATCCAGAAGAAATACTTTAACAAATGTGTAGACATTCACACCCAAATAGAGAATGATCTTGATAAAAGTGTGCCAACTGTAAAATAGTCTCCCTGTTCAGTTACAGTTGATGTGGAATCTTCTTAGCTTTTAGTGTCAGCTACAAAGCTATTTATTTGACCAAGCTATTGGTTGAACTTACATTTCTTGGTCATTTAGTATATTGCTCTTGTTTTTATGATGCTATTTTTTAGGCTTTAAGTAGTGTGATTTTTTAACCATTTTATTGGTTCTGTTCTATTGTATGTCATTTGGGGATTACTTTTAATGGAAAGTGGGAGAATGCTTTTATAATGAATAAAATAAAAATAACATTAAACACCACTCAAGAAAATCTAGGCAAAACAAATAGGCCACTGAATTTATAGACAAACCTGATATACTGAAAATGGTTTCTTGTTTAAAAGAGAAGCATCTCATACATCTTTCATTTTTTAGCATTCGAATAGCTTTTGCAATCCCTCTACAACAATTCCCCCAACAATCAAATGAGTAGTAGAGAATTTATCTCCCCAACTTTTTCCTAACACTCTGGGGGGTGGGGGGAATGACTGCACACGTGTGTGTGTGTGTGTGTGTGTGTTCAATTCAGATTGATAATTTTGATTTGATTTTCCTTTGGAATCATGGAAAAAACCAATGTATTTTACTAATGGAAAGGATTTTTTAAAAATTACATTTTTTCGTCTCTTCTAATGAAATGTACATTCCAGAAACTTGCAAATGCTTTCACAGCAGTTTACAGGCTCATGTTAACATAAATCCATGTCTGAGATTATGCAGGCAGCTAGAGGATGCATCAGCAACAGCTCTTAAATTAAAAAAGAAGCAAAACAAGGCTTTCATAGAGGAAAATGAATTGAAACTTATAGAGAAGCATTACAAGGAATATCTGAAGAGACAGGCAGAAATTTTGTCAAAATTCCAACAAAATGGATATTTTTGAGCACAATCTTCAAGCAAAAAAACAGTATGAATAATTTGTAAGTGGGCAATTAAACAGAAACAGGTGGAGTTATCCTGCTAAGCAGGATGTTGAACGCTAATAGTTTTGGTCAGATAAAATGTATGTGTGATGTACACTTCAGTAGAATAGAATAGAATAGAATTCTTTATTGGCCAAGTGTGATTGGGGACACAAGGAATTTGTCTTGGTGCATACGCTCTCGGTGTACATAAAAGAAAAGATACATTTGTCAACAATCATAAGGTACAACACTTAATGAGAGTCATAGGGAAACAGTCAATATAAATCTTAAGGATACCAGCAACAAGTTTACAGTCATACAGTCATAAGTGGGAGGAGATGGGTGATTGGAACGATGAGAAGATTAATAGTAATGCAGACTTAGTAACTAGTGTGACAGTGTTGAGGGAATTATTTGTTTAGCAGAGTGATGGTGCTCAGGAATAAACTGTTCTTGTGTCTTAGCTGTATTGGTGTGCAGTGCTCTATAGCGTCGTTTTGAGGGTAGGCATTGAAACAGTTTATGTCCGGGATGTGAGGGGTCTGTAAATATTTTCACAGCCCTCTTTTTGACTCGTCCAGTATACAGGTCCTCAATGGAAGGCAGATTGGTAGTAACTGTTTTTTCTGCAGTTTTAATTATTCTCAGAAGTCTGTGTGTGTCTTGTTGGGTTGCAGAACCAAACCAGAAAGTTATAGAGGTGCCTTGAATCAGTCAACTGCCTTGGACAATTGATTGGGCAATGAATTATTAAATCATTTCTGCTATACATTTTATTATCTAGGAGGAAGAAATGTCCCATCAGATCTTCTGCCTTTATGCCAAAATAACTAAACCAATTTTGGAATGGGCAAAGATAGAACTTGCTGTTTTACCCAGGCAAAAGTAGGCTAGAATTTGAGGAGAGTTTAATACTGTTTTGTTGTAAAGAATATATCAAATTCTTTCTAAGTCCATATGTGAAATAAATTGAAGCTTTCCTTTAATGATTTCCAGATTTTTATGATGCAATTTCTGACCCCCGAAACACATTTATCTATCCTTGAATATGATAATCTAAGCATTAGGGAATTGCATAGATTAGGCAGTTTATTAAGAACAACAGGGTGCAACATTAAATATATTCTAATACAGGGTTCACCAACTGGTGGTCCGTAGAATACTGGTGGTCCATGAGAAAATTTTGGTGGTCTGCAGAAAAATTATTTGCATTTTTTTATATTGCACTAAATCAGGGGTCCTCAGACTACGGGCCCTTGGCCGAATACATGCAATGAACACTTGCTGAAGAGTCTCCCCCTTCGGGGTCTTTTTGTGTGGGTTGGGCAGGGGGGCAGAAATTTTGACTCAGGGTCTGCTTCAGAGTCCTGGTGCGGGGCTTTGGGTGAAGGCTGGAGGAAAATGCCGCTGGTGGCGAAGAGCCAGAGGAACTTGTTCCAGGGGGACTGCATTATGGCCTGGAACTGACTGACCATCTCTTTATTTTTATTTATTTATTTATTTATTTATTTATTTATTTATTTATTTATTTATTTATTTATTTATTTATTTATTTTTGTCACACAGTATATACAAGCATAAGCATGTAATAACTATACAATATATAAGCATATATATGAGTATGTAATAACTATATTAATTGGATATAACGAAAGGAAACAATAGGACAGGAACGGTAGGCATGCTTGTGCTCTTATGCATGCCCCTTACAGACCTCTTAGAAATGGGGTGAGGTCAATAGTAGACAGTTTTTGGTTGAAGCTGTGGGGATTTTGGGAAGAGACCACAAAGTCAGGTAGTTTATTCCAAACATTAACAACTCTGTTACTGAAGTCATATTTTCTGCAATCAAGATTGGAGCGGTTAACATTAAGCTTAAATCTATTGTGTGCTCGTGTATTGTTGCAATTGAAGCTGAAGTAGTCTTCGACAGGAAGGACATCTCAGCCCGCTGAGCCTCCAGGCGGCGGTACCTAGCCTTGCACTCCTGCAGGTCTTCCCTCTGCTTGTAGTCTTCAGTGAGGTGCTTCTGCTGAGCCTCCTTCTTGGTCAGATCCAGTTTAAATTGAGCCACCTGTTTTGCCAACTCTTTCTTGTGGTGGCTGCTTAGCTCCAGCAACTGCTTCCTGTGTGGGCCCTAAGGAGCCTGGGCGGGCAGACGAGGAGTGGGTGGGAGGGGAGGGGCGAGTAGAGACCAGCGAGGCGCCCCTTGACATGAATGACATCAAGTTGGCCACGCCTACCCAGTCACATGACCACCTAGCCATGCCCACCCAGCTGGTCATTAGGCAGATCATATTATATCATACGGGATTTAAAATTATGAATTTAGTGGTCCCTGAGGTCCGAAAGGTTGGTGACCCCTGTTCTAATACATAGGTATGGGAATTGATAAAATGTGTCCAAATATATTTTACAAATGTTTTTGAGACTTCACCTTATATGAAAAGCAGTATGGAAATACTGATGATCATTAAAGTGAAGAAAGTATTTTTTTCACCAAAAACAGCAGCAAAACTATATTGATTTTCCCTCTTCATATTTAATTTAAGTTGTACCTTTTAGCTACTGATATAGATTAGATAAGTATATTTAGAAGTATAGATTGTGGTAACACCATGATTAAAAATATATCAATCAATTTTTAAATGGTGTTTGTGTTATTTTGTTTATCAACATTCTGTATTACATGGAGACACATACATATTTGCATTTCCTTGTGCTAATATAGGTGCTTCCCCCCATAATCATTCTTATGGAACTTGCTTAAAGATATGTGTCTGTGATTTTTCAGTTAGGAAACATTTTGAAATGGATGCTTATAAGACTTTAAGTTTGGTAATTGTTGACGTTATTTCATTCTGGCATACCATACCATGGAATTGGGGAAAATGTTTATTGCACTTCCTAAATATACAATGATTGCACGTAGGTTTGTATGTTTATGGAGATTCTTAATCATTGGTTATCCCAAAGGTGCTTTTTTTCCAAAAGGCAATTGGCCTTTCTTCTTTTTCCCCCCACTTTGAAAACATTTAGCTTTTTATCCAAGAAGCTTCTTCATTCATTCCCCACCATTCAGTTAGAACGGAAGAAGATTCTTGGATGAGAAGCGGAACGTTTTCAAAGAGAAAACAAAAAGAAAATCCAGTAGCCTTTGGGGGGGGGGGGGAAACACCTTTGGGACTGTGTTTAAATATGTTTTTTTTTCTTTCCACTTTGTATTTTTTTTTAAAAAAAAAAAGCCTTCATGAAAATGCATTCTTGAATGAGTCCTTCTCTAATATGCACATTTTTTTCCAAGCAATTTGCTCTTATTATTGGACTTTCACAGACCTTTCCCATAATGTGTGCACTTTATATTTTTTTAATGAAAGCATTGCACCACAGAATTTGGAGAAGTGTGAAAAATGAAGACATTTGCATTCCACTTTGTACATTAGCTCAGAAAGTCTAACATTTATATTGAAAAGTGACCCAAACAAATTTCTCCCCTAACCCTAATGATTAGAGATGCTGCTCTTTTGGCAATAGCTGCCATCAACTTATCTAAAAGCAGAACTGAATAATTCAAAAACTGTGTAGCTGTTTAGCAAAATGAAATTATAGCCATCTGCCTCAGGTGAGCCTGCTTAATTTTCTAGAGGCCAGGAGTATGCATGTTATTCCCAACACGTTGTAGAAACGATAAAATATGAATGCAATAAGCAATAATGCAAGTGAAGTCTGAAACATTTACAGCTTAGGGGAAGAGGATCTATGTTCTTTGTGCAAGTTCCTCAATCCAATTCCTGCCAATTCCAGATCAAAATGAGAAATATTTCTGTTCTGCCAAGCTACTATTGTAGTCATAAAAGCAGAAAATGCAGTGCTAAAAATTTGCCATATGTAAGGCAGTTTTGTATTCAATTCTACTTGGATGACTTTGGCCAATCACAGGAGACTGTGAGTTCCAGTCCCACCTTAGGCATGAAAGCCAAGTGGTGGACTTTGGTCCAATCACCATGAGACTGTAAATTGTAGTCCTGTTGTAGGCATAAAAACTGGTTCAGTGACTTTGAGGCACACCTCTCTCTTAGCTTAATTCACTCACAGGATGGGTTTGGACAACTCACCATGACTAACTTGTCATTGCTTTTTCACCACAGCCAACTTGCCAAGGTCATTTTGACAGAGGCAATCTGGCATGGTCATCTCACTCCATCCATCTTACCACAGCTAACCTGGTACAATCGTCTCATGTAACCATCTCACCGCCATCTCATGTGACCATCTTGACAACTCACTGTGGGACAATTCATGCAGGATAACTCAAAGTGATAAATGTTATTCACCACTGGTTTGTCTACATTATTTCCATTTCTGTCGATAGAAATAATGTCATAAAACCATGGCAGATAATATTTATTGTGTTGTTTTGACCCAGCCCTCATAAGTAATAAGCTGCTTACTCACAAGTAAAACAAACCCCTTTTCAAAATGGCAGGAACAGTCTTTTATTCACATGGATGAACAAAAACCAAATGTAATTAGTCCCAACAAACCTGGTTCTGGCCAAGGAATCTGAATTGTTTCTGTATACTAGAAAATGAATGGTTGTCTGTAACAACTGGCTACCCCCAAACCCCTACTATTGATTTCCTAGCCAGGGAGGGGCTGGCTAGTGCCTACATCTGTTTTTCCCTGAGATCTGGCTTACTGCTTTCCTTTGCTCTCCTCTCCCTTCCTCTCTACACATACACATATCTGGGATGGATCCCATCCGTTCGTCCCCCTCACCCAGCTCAGGCCCCAAAGACAACTGTCTCTCTACCTGGGAGAGGACAGAAATCCCCAGCTCTGCCTTGGTCTCTTATACTGTTTCCTTATCAGAGCCTTCCAAAGACTCCGAAGCTGACCCAGGCTCTCCCTCAACCTCCTCATCTGACTCTGCAGCTAGCTCTGCTGGCCACAACATGTGGAACTGTCCTATGGTGAGTTGTCCAGCAATAAATTGTGAAAAGAACTTCTAGTGAAGAGAAGGACCAGGGGAGACATGATAGCCATCTTCCAATACTTGAGGGGCTGCCTCAGAGAGGAGGGGGTCAAGCTGTTTTCCAAAGCACCTGAAGGCCAGATAAGGAAAAATGGATGGAAACTGACCAAGGAGAGATTCAACCTAGAAATGAGGAGGAATTTTCTAAGAGTGAGAACAATCAACGAATGGAACAGAAGTTGCCTTTGGAAGTTGTGGGAGCTTCATCACTTGAGACTTTCAAGAAAAGATTGGACTGCCATTTGTCAGAAATGGTATAGGGTCTCCTGCTTGAGTGGGGGGTTGGACTAGATGACCTATTAGGTCCCTTCCAACTCTGTTAATCTGTTAAATTGTTCCACAGTGAGTTGGCTGCCATGAGATGGTTGTGGCAAGATAGCCAAGATGAGTTGGCTATAGCAAGTTTTTTCATTTCATCACAGGATTGTTGTTGTGGGGAAAATAGGAGGAGGAAGGAGAAATATATATATCCTTCTGCCTTGAGTTATTTATGAACACAGTAAAGGCGTGATTTTCAAATCTAAAATCTATTTTTCTTCCTATGTCACTTTGCACACTCAATATAGAGTTATTATTTCAATAAACAAAATGCTATATAAATATTATATACACAAAAGAAACATCAGAATAGTCCAAAGAGAGGTAGTGTGGAATTGTGATGAAGTAATAGATTAGGAATGGGGAAACCCAGATTCAAGTCCATTCTCAGTAATGGAAGCTGACTGACTTCTAAGCCCAAAATCAAGTTTCAGACTATACAGTTTTCAGGTCATTTAAAAGTGCCATTTGGGGGTTAAAATGACCTATTTTGAGATTGTATTTTTTTATGACTGGGACATTTAGAATGATGCCATTTGAAATAACTAAGCATTATTTCAAACTGATGTGCTTTGTTCTGAGGTCAAAATGCATTTTGGTTTGAATCCAAAACAATTGAAACAGCTGTTTCAAAGTTGAAATACTTCAAGATGAAAATATATTTCAATGCCTGAATACTATGTATGTAATTGTTATTGTAATATCCCTCTGTTGATTTATTTTTGAAAAAAAAATTGAAGGTTGTAAAAATGTGTTGGACAGTGACAGGAGGAAAAATATTGCACCCCTTTAGATTCATAAAACATTTGTTGATGCTCACTTTTCTACTAGCTCTGGAACACTGATGTGATATTATTTCTCCTATATTACATGGATCAGCATTACAAATAAAAACAAGAAATTGCTACTGGAAACCATTCTCCAAAAGTATGTGTAACAATAAGGCAATACATCTAAAAGTAAGTTTTGCAGAACTGTATGGCTTGTTAGAATATTTTGCAACCTGAAATGTAACTGAAGAATCCCTCAAAAGATAATGTATTTACAATTTATCTGGTCTTCAATTTTGGGAATAAGGGGGAAGATCAAAACATGCCTCAGAATATCATAAAACAGGCAAGATATGGGCAATTTCCCCACCTCCCTAGAGTTGCTAAGACAAAGTTTCTGACAATAAACAGTGCAAAAGGAAGAACATTAAAATAGGCTTTGTAAAAAAAACCTTGCCTACACTTACTAAAACTGTGAAGATACACCACAGTAGAGTGTATTTATTTAGTGGTACAATTCCAAGCATTAACCAAGACTATGTAATTCTGATATGACATCAAATGATGAAAAATTACTTGGATATACCTAATGGCAGTGGATAAGTTTGGAGAATCCTAAAAAACTCGTTTAGAAGTTATGATGTACATCATCAGATAATTTTTAGCCCAAGTTTCAGATAGTTTCAATATGAACCAATCCCAAATTTCAATTACAGCCATCTAGATTGAGAACTAATTTCAATTTCAGAAATTGCCCATTGCTTGTCACTTAATTCCACTACAATAGAGATAAATTGCTCAAAGCACTTGTGAGCAATCTACAGCTATTAGTTCATGAGCAGCTCTTTCACTCTTTTTTCACTCTTCAAGTTTTTTCCAGCTGTACTTAAAAGAAAAAGGCAGTACAATTGCCTAAAAGTGTAATACAGTTTGTCTTACTTTGAAACAAGCAAAAACAATAGTTTTGTGGCTGAAAAGATGAATGAAAAATTCCTAATCCTATATTCTTCCCTCATTCTGCCTCATCCTAAAAAACCTCCAAGCACAAACATGCAAGAAAAAAGCTGCTGGCTAGTGAAATTATCCTCCCCTCCTTCAGTTTGAAGATGTTTTGATTTAAAAATTATTTAAAAGCAGAAGAGAATTCCACAGAGATCTTTAAGACCAGAATATGAGCTCCTTGCACTTTAGTTACAAAAAAGGCAAATGATATGTATGTATGGCCTATCTTTTCTTGTACAATCCTCTTTCTTTCCATTCATTTGTAATCTTTTCACACTTTCTTTTCATCATTGAAACCTAAGGAAAGAAATCCCAAGGGAATATTCCCAGAGAGCTTTTCATTAAATATACCATTAAGGAAGAGTCCTTCCCTTGAAAAACTAATATTTGTCTATTTTTTATTTCCTCAAGAAAATTTGAGGAAACTGCTAATTTATTTCTCTGACTTAATTGATCATGCCTTTCCAGCTTCTTGTCTGATTTCAAATTGTCCCTTGCTGAAACTTTTGGGGAGAAATAAAAATACTGGAAGCATTTATCAAGAGCTTTTTCTCTCTTATTTGAATTTTTCAGCTTTTGTTACTGGCCTAAGGCAATCCATGGGAAGGGGCTGCCCCCTCCTATCAAAATCCATTAATGTTGATCCAGCTGTTGAGACAAAGGGATCAGGAACAAGAATCATAGAGTCAGTATTAATCAAAAATACATCCCATTGCAAGGAATAAATTGGACGTTATTCATCTTTATCTAAAGATGCATAAAAATCTATTGAGTCAAAAACTTTGATTCAGTTTCATAATTCAGCCGGAGTTAACTCAATATGTAGGTTCACCTGAATCATTCTAGAAATGAAGTTTTGAACTGAAATTTTGCACAGCCTGTGCCTGTCCCTATGTCTCTACCCATCCTATTTTAATCCTCAACTGAGTTAACACAATATGATGAATTCTAAACCCAATTTAACCAAAGAGAATTTCTGTGTTCATGGAACACACCATGCTCAAAATAAATATGCCACAGGATTATCATAGGAGTCTCAAACTCATGGTTTATCAGGTCATTTCCTTTAGCCTTCAACAATACTTTGCAGGAGCTATTACACTATCATCATCATCATCATCATCATCATCATCATCATCATCATCATCATCATATTGGCTCTGCGCATGCGCAAGATGGCGGCTTAACAGGAGATCGGAGACGACGACGATTGTGTGAGGAGGGGATGGCGACGCCCAGGCAGTCTGCCGAGCAATCTGCGCCCCCCGGTCAGGCGTACCATCTCTTGAGCAGCTGTGAGAGGGGTCTTCGGACCTCCTCGGACTCACGGCTGCCGAGAACGAGACCGGGGAGGGCGAGCTGCGAGCGGCGGCCATCTTATCACTCGGCCGGGCGGGAGCCGACGACGAAAGCAACTGAGCGATTGAGGAGAGGACGGCGGTACCCAGGTGGCTTGCCAAGTGGTTTTTGCCCCCCGGTCAGGTATATCATCTCTCGGGCAGCCGGGGGAGAGGTCTGCGGGCCTCTTCGGATTCTCGGCTGCCGGGAATGAGACCAGGGATGGGCGAGCTGCAGATGGCGGCCATCGGGTTACGGACGAGGCCGCGGCTTGTATTTGGCTGTTGGGAAGCCGCGGCTGGGTTTCTCACCCTGTTTTGGACATCTGCCGTTCCCGGACTATTTCGGGTCTGTTCCGGCTCTTCCTGGTTTTCCCAGGTCGTCTTCTGGATTCGGTGGATGGGCCTGAGGTGAAGGGCTGTGAAGGGTCCCCCTTGCGGCCCCTGCTGGAGGTGTCCCGGCCTAGTTCGGCCTGGTTTGGCCTAGCTGGGCCTGCTTCTTCCCGGGACCAGGAAGTTACATTGTCATCTGTAACATGGGTCATCTGCACTTGTCATCTTGCACTTTATATGGCTGGCTTGAGACTTTTAGGTCATGGCCATTTTTGGAACTTTCCGGGAAGATGATTGGAGACCAACTAGGACCATCGGGGCCCTATTCTGAAACATCTACTTTGGAAACATCTATTTTGGAAATATCTGTGACGCCGCTGACGGGGGAGAGAAGTACCACCTCTTCTAGGTTATGGATTTCAGGACTGAGCTTTGTGCAGAGTAGCAATAATTTTACCATCAGACTACTTCTGCCTATCATATCATCTTGTACCAGCTTTAAGCCAGCCACCATCTTAAGACATATCGGAAGATGGGTATCCATTTGGACTTGGCATTACATCTTGCCATCCCAGACATTACTACCTCTCGTCGTCTTCTTTCTCCTGTTTATGCTTTTAATTTATATGCGATACTCTGCTTTAGAACTCTTGCGCCTGCGAGGTGCCCCCGCCTCGCAGGAATGGCCCGCTTCATTATCAAGGGCCAGCCTCAATGACGGGTCTTGGGATCCACAGAGGTGGCATGCGAAGAAAAAGAGCCTTTGGGGTTTTTTAGATAGGGCTTTTCTAAGGGGTGGGAGGGTTAGGGCGGGCGTTGGGGGTAGCCCATCGGGTGGGGAGCCAGTCCTTGCGCGCGCTCGTGACGGTCCTTTAATGGGTTCGGAGGTTAGGGGGGGAGATTGCGTTCCTGTTGGTGAGGGTGGTTTTATTTGCACGGTAAGTGGGAGGGGCAGATATGGCGGAAGGGGGGGATCATATCGTCCTGGGGGGGCGCGCGTTCGATGTTTGCAGGCGATCGCGCGCCCCGATCCCCCATCCTTTTCCCGTTCCCCGGATGGTCAAGACCCTCAGAGCCTGGGCCTTCGGCTCATGCTATGCAACGCACGGTCCGTAGTCAATAAGGCCCCCCTAATACACGATCTTATTCAGGGGGGCGCTGCGGACCTTATAGGCGTTACGGAAACCTGGTTGGGCACGGAAGGGGGCGTGCCCCTTGTTGAGATGTGCCCGCCGGGTTTCCGTGCATTCCATCAGCCGAGGGCTCAGGGTAGGGGTGGGGGGGTGGCGGTTGTGATTAGAGAGAGCCTAGAGCCGAGGGAGACCACTGTACCTCAGATTGCCGGGTGCGAATCCCTCTTTGTGAGATGGGGTCATAGGTGTCAGATGGGCTTGCTGGTCGCGTACCTGGCTCCTTGCTGCGTGACAGCTGCCCTGCCCGAGCTCCTGGAGGTGCTTGCGGGGGTGGCAGTTGAGACCCCCAGACTTTTAGTCATGGGGGACTTTAACTTGCCATCTTCCGGCTCGTCATCGACAGCAGCTCGGGAGTTCACGGCTTCCATGACGGCCTTGGACCTGACCCAAGTAGTTGATGGCCCTACTCACATTGGGGGTGGCACTCTGGACCTGATTTTTGTCTCTGGTCAGTGGTCGAGAGATCTGGACTTGAAGGAAATAGTCATTGAACCTTTGTCATGGTCAGATCACTCTCTCCTTCGCCTGGACTTTCTGACCGCCATTCAACACCGCAGGGAGACGGAGCCGATACGTTGGTTCCGTCCCAGGCGCCTGATGGACCTGGAGAGGTTCCGGACGGAGCTTGGGTCACTTCCTGAGGGGCTGGCTCACGGCTCGGTTGAGGAACTTGTTGCGGCCTGGGAACGGGCTGCGGCGAGGGCCTTAGACCATGTCGTGCCTTTGCGGCCTCTGACCCGGCGCAGGTCCCAACTGGCTCCTTGGTTCTCCGAGGAGCTGAGAGGGATGAAGCGCCGGAGAAGACACCTAGAGAGTTCCTGGAGGTCTAGCCGTTCGGAAGCTGATCGGACACTAGTGAAGTCCTATAATAGGGGTTACCTAGTGGCATTGAGGGAAGCGAGGCGTAGCTACGCCTCCTCCCTCATTGCATCGGCAGATAACCGCCCAGCCGCCCTGTTTCAGGTGACTCGTTCCCTCCTTCACCAGGGGGAGCGGGATGACCCGCTGCAGGGACGTGCTGAGGAGTTTAACGGTTATCTATACGATAAAATCGTTCAGCTTCGGGATGGTCTGGACCAAAATTGCGGTGACTCGGGTGAGACGGCTGAGGGTGGTCTTGGTGACATTTTATGGGATGAGTTTGACCCTGTGGCTCCCGAGGACATGGACAGGCTGTTGGGCAGGCTGAATGCCACCACGTGTTTACTGGACCCGTGCCCCTCCTGGTTGGTGCTGGCCACTCAGGAGATGACACGAGGCTGGCTCCAGGCAATTACGAGCGCTTCCTTGGTGGAGGGAGTCTTCCCGGCCGCCTTGAAAGAGGCGGTGGTGAGACCCCTCCTCAAGAAGCCTTTCCTGGACCCGGCTGTTTTAGGTAATTATCGTCCGGTCTCCAACCTTCGCTTCGCGGCGAAGGTTGTAGAGAGTATGGTGGCATATCAGTTTCCCTTACACCTGGATGAAACTGTCTATCTAGACCCGTTCCAGTCCGGTTTCCGGCCCGGTTACAGCACTGAGACGGCTTTGGTCGCATTGGTGGATGATCTCTGGAGGGCCAGGGATAGGGGTTGTTCCTCTGCCCTGGTCCTATTAGACCTCTCAGCGGCTTTTGATACCATCGACCATGGTATCCTGCTGCGCCGGTTGGGGGGATTGAGAGTGGGAGGCACCGTTTATCGGTGGTTCTCCTCCTATCTCTCCGATCGGTCACAGACGGTGTTGACAGGGGGGCAGAGGTCGGCTCCGAGGCGCCTCACTTGTGGGGTGCCGCAGGGGTCGATCCTCTCGCCTCTTCTGTTCAACATCTATATGAAGCCGCTGGGTGAGATCATCAGTGGCTTCGGTGTGAGGTACCAGCTGTACGCTGATGACACCCAGCTGTACTTTTCGGGCCTGTACCGGGCCACCCCAACGAAGCTATCGAAGTGCTGTCCCGGTGCTTGGAAGCCGTACGGGTCTGGATGGGGAGAAACAGGCTCAAGCTCAATCCCTCCAAGACAGAGTGGCTGTGGATGCCGGCATCCCGGTACAGTCAGCTGAGTCCATGGCTGACTGTTGGGGGCGAGTCATTGGCCCCGATGGAGAGGGTGCGCAACTTGGGCGTCCTCCTGGATGAACGGCTGTCTTTTGAAGATCATTTGACGGCCGTCTCCAGGAGAGCTTTTTACCAGGTTTGCCTGGTGCGCCAGTTGCGCCCCTTTCTAGACCGGGATGCCCTATGCACGGTCACTCACGCCCTCGTGACGTCTCGCCTGGATTACTGCAATGCTCTCTACATGGGGCTCCCCTTGAAGGGCATCCGGAGACTGCAGTTAGTTCAGAATGCGGCTGCGCGGGTTATAGAGGGAGCCCCTCGTGGCTCCCGTATGACACCTATCCTGCACAGGCTGCACTGGCTACCTGTGGCCTTCCGGGTGTGCTTCAAGGTTTTGGTAACCACCTTTAAAGCGCTCCATGGCATAGGGCCGGGTTACTTACGGGACCGCCTACTGCTACCGAATGCCTCTCACCGACCCGTGCGCTCTCACAGAGAGGGACTCCTCAGGGTGCCGTCAGCTAGGCAGTGCCGTCTGGCAACGCCCAGGGGAAGGGCCTTCCCTGTGGGGCTCCCACCTCTGGAACGAACTCCCCCCAGGACTTCGTCAACTTCCAGACCTCCGAACCTTCCGTCGCGAGCTTAAAACACATTTATTCATCTGTGCAGGACTGGACTAGATTTTAAATTTATAGGGGTTTTAAACTGGTTTTAATATTTATATTATTATATTATTTTTAATAATTTGGCTTTTAGAATAAGTTTTTTAATGGTTATCTTAATTTGTACATAAATGTTTTTTATTTGCCTGTGAACCGCCCTGAGTCCTTTGGGAGATAGGGCGGTATACAAATACGAATAAATAAATAAATAAATAATAAATAAATAAATCATATTATTATTATTATTATTATTATTATTATTATTATTATTATTATTATTATTATTATTATTATTATTATTATTATTATTATTACATTGTTCTGTAAGGCCAGCACACTCAGCACCACATAGAAAAACAGGAAAGGAAGCATTCCAGGAAGAAGAACATCATGGCACAAGCAGCCTAATGCCTTATCTTGACTTAGTTTGGCTTTTTTCTCAGGTTCTGGTCAACTGGGAGGGAGGGAGGAAGAGAGGGAAGGAAGGAAGGAAGGAAGGAAGGAAGGAAGGAAGGAAGGAAGGAAGGAAGGAAGGAAGGAAGGAAGGAAGGAAGGAAGGAAGATCTGCTAAGCAAGGAGAGAGAAGAAAAAGAAAATTAAGATTTGGGCAGCTCTTAGTGGGATAGGTTTTCCTAGAATATAGCATTACATATAAACACAATAATAAAGCCAAATATTTCCAGTTAATGAAAACTGCTGTCACATTTGTGGCCAAAATGAAATGTTTGTTTCACAATAAATGGGTTTTAAACAATATTTAATACATTTATGTTTAATGGCATGCTGTGGTATTCTTTGCTTTCAATTGCTAGAGACATTTCTGTCAATGTACAAAATGGCTTCAGCATTTCACACCTCAGACTAATGAAGTAATCTTCATGCGTCATTTCTGATGATTTCAGATTGAGGCTCCTGGTTTATCATCCATGACTGTTCCCACAATACATTGACCCATGAAGAAAACATTACTTTCAGAACCAGCGAGGGGAGGAAAAAAGGCAACCAGAAACTATTCCTAATATTAAAAGATAGGTCATTTCAATACAGAAATAGATGAAAGCATTTCTTAATTTTTCATCCCTTTGCAAATGAAGAAAACTGAGGAAAAATCCCACACTAAGCAACAGAAAATACCTTGAGCTAAGAAAACAAATCTTTATTTGTTCAAAAAATTCCAAAGATCTTTCAAATTGAACTTGAAACAGATCATTTGCATAAGTCAATAAGTTGAAATAATTAAAGGCCACCAGATCAAGCAAAAGGGCACAAGGTATAATCTTGGCCCTAAATGCTACTATAGATGACAAATTGAAGGGACGCCTTCTATATTTGGCAGGAAAGTGTAGGCTAGGATCTTGATGTGCCCTTCAGAAGAACCGTAATGAATTGAGGGCATCTACAATGTATACTTATGCTTCTAAGGTCAGAAAAACATAAAATGAGAAAATAAGAATCCTTTCCATTTTATTGAATGAAATTTAATCTCATGCCTCACTGGATGATAACTGGGATTTCTTTTCTTTTTTATCCCCTTCAAGTTATGGACAGCATGGTAGTTCATTTTTTTCTTCTTCATCAGCTCTGAATAAAGTAGCATCTAACTTTAACATTTTGCTTGCAATTTCAAGAAAAATCCAGCTACTTTGCAGAACTCACGTTAAGTCAGGGAAAGACAATTCAGGATGCATGTGATTGGGTCTGTGAAAAGAAGCTGTTCGGCAAAGCCTTTGGGCATGAATGAAAAAATGCTATAGTGTTTGGTAAACTTACATAAGTGCTTCAAAAGCTTTCCCTGAATGTGTGCAGACTCTACACTTCATTGGCCTTGCAAAGTATAGAGTTAAAAAGTGTAGTAAAGTGTAAACCTACATAAACTAGAAACAACCTTTGAAGAAGCAAAATACCTTATCCCACCAGACTTGAAATCCTAGGCTTAGAAAACTTGGAACTCCGTCGCCTTCGACAAGACCTAAGTTTAACTCACAGAATCATCTATTGTAATGTCCTTCCTGTCAAAGACTACTTCAGCTTTAATTGCAATAATACAAGGGCAACCAATAGATTTAAACTTAATGTTAACCGCTTTAATCTAGATTGCAGAAAATATGACTTCTGCAACAGAATCATCAGTGCTTGGAATACTTTACCTGACTCTGTGATCTCTTCCCATAATCCTAAAAGCTTTAACCAAAAACTTTCTACTATTGGCCTCACCCCATTCCTAAGAGGACCATAAGGGGCGTGCATAAGCGCACAAACGTGCCTACCGTTCCTGTCCTATTGTTTTTCTTTTCTTCTTCCTATATATATATATATATATGCTCATACCTCCTAATATTTATTCATATATATGTTTATATGCTATATAATCTTTTTGTATGATGTTGTGACAAAATAAATAAATAAATAAGCACAAGAGTCTTATTGTGGAATTTACTGCACCCCCTGCTTTCTGCCAATCCAGAAATATTTTACAAGAAGAGTCCTCCACTCCTCTGTAAACAACAAAATACCTTACGCCACCAGACTTGAAATCCTGGGATTAGAAAATTTAGAACTCCACCGACTCAGACATGACCTGTGTTTAACACAGAGAATCATCTATTGTAGTGTCCTTCCTGTTAAAGACTACTTCAGCTTCAATCGCAATAATACAAGAGCAAACAATAGATTCAAACTTAATGTTAACCACTTCAATCTTGATTGCAGAAAATATGACTTTTGTAACAGAGTTGTTAACGCTTGGAACACACTACCTGACTGTGGTCTCTTCTCAAACTCCCAAAATCTTTAACCAAAAACTGTCTACCATTGACCTCACCCCATTCCTAAGAGGACTATAAGGGGCGTGCATAAGTGCACAAAAGTGCCTACCGTTCTTGCCCTATTGTTTTCTTTCATTATATGTATTTATATATAATGTTGTGACAAAATAAATAAATAAATAAATACAATAAATAAATAAATACTTTTGGCAATGTGGAACAAAGGTGTCAATCAAGATATGAATAATTGAAATGGCATTTATGCCACAGAATAGTAACAAAAAGCACCCAGGAGGTACCAGGGAATTAAGAGAATTGCATTCCCCCATCTAGTTTCCAACATAGATCATCTATCAAGATATCCAAGGCAGGGCAGGGCAGGGCAGCAAAGCAAACTGCTAACAATATCCTTGCACTTGTGTGGCTACCCAAACTCAGTAGCAAGTACTCAATATTGGCAGACTGGCAGATGGGTAATATAGTCTCTTACTAGAGACTATAACCATACCACTTTCTCTAGCCTTTTCCCATTGCATCATGTAGTATGTCAATGGACAGAATAGAAAGGCTGATTCCCATTCTCTTAGCTAGGACTTGATAACTTATTTATTTATTGAATTTATTTGCTGCCCATCTCATAGCAAATGACTCTGGGCAGATTCCAGCATTAAAACATTAAAATCCCAGCAAATAAATATCTTTAAAAGAATAAAAGTAGAAATTCCAATCAAGATAAAATATAGTTAAAATATAGTTAAATTCTACATATCAAGTTAGCGCTTTCATCCAAGGATTAGATTTTGGGAGACAGATGAAGTCCCAGAATTCTCCTTGTTGAAAACAGGATCTTTAAATTAGAAGATCTATCATTCTTCATTGTAATCTAGATTTTTCTGGATAAAGTCCAATTTTCATGAAAAGGAAGTTAGCCAACAGCCTGCCCTTCTTGCCATTCTATAGTCAGATTGTGTCCTCCCACTGTGTCATTTCTTACCTCCTTACATCTGTCAAACATATCCCACAATAACAAGCAACACTTAATAACAACCAGCAAAAATCAGTTCTGCATCTCATAGAGTTTGAGCTTCAAGAAGAACATTCAAGTTGACCCAAAGGGACAGTGGATCTCCCCTTTACCTTATTGCATCAAGGAAACTTGCTTAGACCAGAGAGGAGGAGGAAACCTCTGTGTAGAAGGAAACTTGAATGTTTCTTCAATAATAATGTCTCATAAAGGCAGCTAGAAACAAATATTCAACAACTTCTCTCCCAAAGATTGCTTCCAAAAGCCTCAACTGCTTTTATGTTCAAGGAGATGGATCTTCACTCATGCGAAATTACTTTGCAAAATACCTCGTTATGAGTGCTTTTCACAGCCCTAATAATAACTATGTCAAGGTTCCAAGTAATGAACACAACCAGTGGAGAAATCCAGATTTTTTTTTATTATCGGTTCTGTGGGCATGGCTTGGTGGGCATGGTGTGGCTTGGTGGTCATGGCTTGATGGGCATGGCAGGGGATGGATATTGCAAAATCTCCATTCCCACCCCACTCTGGGGCCAGCCACAGGTGGCATTTGTAGTTGTGTATCCACTACTGGTTCTCTGAACTGATCAAAATATCCACTACCGATTCTCCAGAACCTGTCAGAACCTGCTAGTTTTCACCCCTGAATCCAACCAATCCAGCAACTCTGAGACTTTCAGCTTTCTCAAAGAACTGCTTTATTGAGTACATAATTTAGGGACATTTGAAATGCAAAACCAGCTCTGGCTATTTCTCGTACTTTGAGTATAATTAAAGAACAGACAGCTCCCTCCCTCCTTGTCACAGGTCACTTTGTCCAGTTAGGTGTTCTGGTATCTCCTTGGTAATGTCTTCCAGTCTCTGGCCAGCACCTGTTGGGATGACATTGGTTCCCACGAGATAGTAAGCTGTTGATGTCTGGTCTGACATTCCAGAACTCCCTCCTCCCTTCAAAGTGTGTTAAACTGAGAAATGGAGAAAATGGTTGTGACAGGCCCCATCCATTTCAAAGTTGACAAACTATACTTCTGAGTTCAAAACAATCATTTCTGGAGTCAATTACAATATGGTCAAATAATTAAAAACCCCAAATCATGAGAGCTTTAAACTATTAAAAGCTTTAGAAAGAGATATGCTTCCATTACACAGAGTTGGACTATTTGTCCATTTAACTCAAAATACTATTTGTTTGTACTTTCTATTATATCAAGCAGAGCTAGAACTCTCATCACCTGCTGGCTGACCTTTCCAACTCATCTCTGATTCTGCTGTAGAGCATCATGGGGCAGCCTCCAGGCTGAACTTGCCCCCCGAACCTCTTTTTTTTTTGTAGCTGATGGAAATTGCACTGTCAAAATCTGTTAACAAATGCTAAAAATAGACATATTATTTCCTGCCAATTTGGGGCAGGAAAGCCTGAACACCAAGCAAACTATTTGACAGGCCTTTTTAAAAAACACACTTCCAATCTCCGTTGCCTTCGACAAGACCTAAGTTTAACTCATAGAATCATCTATTGTAATGTCCTTCCTGTCAAAGACTACTTCAGCTTTAATTGCAATAATACAAGAGCAACCAATAGATTTAAACTCAACGTTAACCGCTTTAATCTAAATTGCAGAAAATATGACTTCTGTAACAGAATCATCAGTGCTTGGAATACTTTACCTGACTCTGTGGTCTCTTCCCATAATCCTAAAAACTTTAACCAAAAACTTTCTACTATTGACCTCACCCCATTCCTAAGAGGACCATAAGGGGTGTGCATAAGAGCACAAACATGCCTACCATTCCTGTCCTATTGTTTTTCTTTTCTTCTTCCTATATATATATATGCTTATACCTCCTAATATTTACTCATATATTTGTTTATATACTATATAATCTTTTTGTATGATGCTTATATATACTGTTGTGACAAAATAAATAAAAATAAATAAATAAATAAATAAATAAATTACCCCAAACCATATATAAAATAACCCATTCATGTAATGTCATCGTATCTTTTCCTCATTACTTAGTTTAGGCCATACAGAGAAAATCAAAGAAACTGCCTTTCCCAGCCAGGACAATCTGCCTGTCCCTTCTGTAAACACTTAATTCAAATGATTTGGTCTGCAAAATAATTATAAACATAACATGCAAGTTATCAGGATCAATCTCCACGGGGAGAATATTACAAGAAGAAAATTCTGCCATGCAAAAAATAAGAAAAGTTTTATAGTTGTCATCTGTTTCACTTCCAAAGTTGGAACACTCAGAAGTTTGAGATGAAGAACTTGCATCTTGGGAAAAATCCACAAGACAGTTATAATGATAAAGCAAGGGAAATTCACCTTGAACTCCATGAAGGAAGAACAGAATATAATGTCATTGCTCCTAATAAAAACAAACAGTCAAACATTGCAAGGAATATGGAGTCACTCACCTGTGTTGCTCTCTCCCCATGAAAAATTCACTACTGTGTTGTCTTGACATCAGCACACTGTGTTTTAGTGAAAATGAAGATATCATATATATACCTTTCATAAAACAGTAACCTGTAAAAGAGGAGAAGGCTACTTAGGTTGACATATAATAATCAAGACAAAATGAACTTTGGGTCCTGGCTGAGAGATAAAAGTTTTGCACCTATGCATGATTTGTTTATAGGCCTCTCTCTACAAAAGGTAAGGGAATAGCCAACCTAGGTATCTGAAGTTAAGCACCATGTCAGCAATTAACCTGGTTATAGACTTTAGATCTAGAGATAAAAGAAGTATCTGGGTTAGTTAAGAGCAACTGTGGTAATTTAGGGATGAAGCAGAACTTTTTTTTCTTTTAATGATAAGGCATGTATTCCAATGTGTACACTTTATAAAATATGGAAAAATAACAGAACAATTTGCTTGTCTCAGTTTGTAGAGTTATTTGAATGAAAATGAACAGAAAATCTGTTCAATTTACAAACTAATAAAGGCTGCTTTAATGACATAGTGGTGCCATAATTAGAGATAATGAAGTAATATGCAGTTTACTAAGAAATCTGGCATGATATTTATATATATAGATAAGTACTTATGCAATGGGTGCTATAATACCAGCTGTTCTGTCTTCAGAGCTTATAATAAAATAAGTAAAATTTTAACAAAAATTCTGCTGGTAATGGCAATTGACAGCGTATGATCAAGCTGGATTGGCATTTTGGGGCAAGTACTTGTTTGTGTTGCCAGATGGTAGCATTCTATAAATCCTTACTAAAACTTCCAGGTTTCTCAAAATGCTTACAACTAAAAGATTAATTACTGACCATGAACACTTGGTTAGCCCTTTTCTGTTGTGTTTGGCTCAGTTCATCTGCTAGAGCAATTCACTTGGTTTTATTCTCCAATGGCTCCACTTTCTGGATGTAATCTGAGCTGTACTGCCTGTGTTTGATATATGCCCAAGTAATAACTCGAATTTACAGTAAAGTAAATTCAGGGAAACAAATTTTTAAAAATGAAAATCCTTCACCACTTAACTCCAACAGAAAATTTGTCCAGAAGGTATCAGTTCAACTTCTAGAGTTAGCAATCAAGGTAGCAAATGAAGATAAATTATGGCTGTTTATCCTTTAATTCAGGGGTAGTCAACCTTTTTATACCTACCGCCCACTATTGTATCTCTGTTAGTAGTAAAAAAAATTAACCGCCCACTGGTTCCACAGTAATGTGCTGTGTATTGTCGTCTGCGCATGCCTCTTGTGCATCGTGGATTGGGTTTGTGCGGGGGGGGGGGGGAACTCTGCTTGTCTGTTACAGCTGGGTGGTGTGGTGGTGGGGAGATGCGCGAGCTATTCTGGGATGAGGCTCTTTTGTTTGCGGTCGCACTATAGCGCCATTTATTTTCACTTATGTAACGTGAACTAAACTTATGCGCAGGGAATACAATTTTATGAAAACCTAATGAAAATGTTTTTAAATAATGCTATGAAAATTTTTTAAAAAGTCAATTAAATTAAAAAAAAAAAAGGAAAGTGCTTCAGTATCGGACAAAACCCCTACCGCCCACCATGAAAGCTGGAACGCCCACTAGTGGGCGGTAGGGACCAGGTTGACTACCACTGGTTTAGGTGAAAAGTCTAGTGGGGATGGACTCTGATTTTTGGTGACTACAAAGCATGCTTGAATTGTTTCAAGTAATTTAGAAGAATTTTAGACTGTCTACTGGAGACCTCACTGCATTCCTAAGAGGTCTGTAAGGGGCGTGCATAAGCATACCAGCATGCCTGCCATCCCTGTCCTAATGTTTTCTTTTATTCGTATCCTTTTCATGTATTTATAATTATGTTTACACTTGTATCTGTCATAAAATACAAGCTTGACAAATAAATACAAATACAAATAAAAAAAAGTTAAGATACAGTAAAGGCATCTTGAACTTGAGTTTGACCGCTGGTGGCTTTATGGACATATCCAAGCAATGTTCTTAACAGCAATAGTTGACAACTGCCTACTTCCAGGATAATTTTTCAACTTCTAGCCTGCAGCCCTGGAATAATTTCCAGGTGCTCCCATCTTTCTCCCCCTATCTATGTTAGCCAGGTACAAGAAATGATTAGAAACCCCAGATGATGTCAAAGTACTGGTGATGATGGCTTGGAACTATGTTTCAACAGAAATTCCTCTTCTTTCTACAAGATTTACTGTATTTCAATGTAATTCAACAATTATTTCTCTTATTCCTCCGGTCATATCCAAAGTAGTAGACAGAAACATCCCCCCCCCTTTTTTTTACTAAGTCTTATTTAATTTTAATGAAAGTGAAACTAGTTTTCTCATTTCAAAGACCATTTCAGAGAAATTGATAAGCTTCTCACTTAATTGGTTGCAAAGTAGGATTATGAATGTCTTATCTTTCATGGAACAATATTTTGTCCAGTTATCTGCAGCCTCTTTGGCTTCTCACATTTGTATTAAATCTCAGAGGCAGAGTGAAGATGGAAGTGAATGTTTTTGACTAACTGTAATATTGCCACTGCTGAGGAGGTGCTTTCCTTGAACAATTATTGAATAATTTCTCCTTACACAATATAAATTTTGGGGAAAAAAACACACCTCAATTTATAATTTTTGAGGATTCAGAAAGTTTGTGTTCTGCTTTCCTTCTTAGTTATGGAATTCCAAATTCTTTAAGTTCTTCATATTCATTTTTGGACTCCAGGATATTGTCCCAACTGTTTCTGTATGAGACATTAAGTACCCATTCAGAAGTCATCAGCAAACACAGAATGAATATGTAAAATAAAGCATTTAGTCCTGTCTCCAGGCCACATCATTTAACTCGATTTCTAATCAGCTGAAATTTAATCTTTGCAACAAGAAGCCTTTTTTACCCATGCAAATTTTCAGTAGCTCCCAGCCTCTCTCAAGATTTCCATCAAACTTTAATTTTTTTAAACATGAATTAAGAGGGGGAAATGCCCAGCTGGGAGGCAGTACCTAGGCAACCATAGTTGTTGGAGAAAGCTAAGGAGGATTATTCTGGTAAGTACTTAGATGGGAGAATTCCAGAATGTTCCAGGGATGCAGACAACATTGAAGACAAACAATCCTAGGATTCCAGAAAAGATTGGGAAGATGAAAATCAATAGGTTTTCTTGTGATCTTAGAAAAATTTATGGATGTGTCCATGAAATCACCTTAACTAAAAGGTGATTTTACTCAGAGGAAAATGTATTGAATATATAACAGGATCTTATGATCCAGAGCGCAAGGAAAAAGAGAGATAATGCAGAGTAATTCCATTGCTCACACAGATACCATTTCCTACCACTCTGACGGAATTATTTTATTAATTTAGCCAGCTGACAATTTGACTGGGTTCTTTTAAGAAAACACTCTTAAGAAGATCAGTTACAAATCTCATCGCTTACATGCTGTGCTCAACCGAGTTGCTTATAATCTTGGCTAACAGGCTTTTTGGTGTTAAGCTGAGCATGTTCAGCATGAACTGAGGGAGATGGGTAGTTCAAACACCTGATAAATACATAAAGGTGTTTTATTTTGCAACACAATAGACTGGGCAAACCCTGTTCATTCAGAAACCAACTTAAATGTGCTGTGTGAAAAGATCCTCCATGAGTGACTTCAAGGATACTCCAGCAACAGGTGATACTAACTTTTTTTTACCTGTATGTCAAAACAACAATTTTGTTTTGGGGCTTCTGTACAGAATGCTACTGTAATACTATTGCTCAGCAAAGTCAATTCTCAAAAGAGATTTGCGTTGTTGTTCTGGTAGTGTGTTCTTTGTTTCATTTCTCCAACACTGGAAATTTTTAAGAAAATGTTGGATAGCCATTTGTCTGAAATGGTGTAGGGTTTCCTGCCTGGGCAGGGGGTTGGACTAGAAGACCTCCAAGGTCCCTTCCAACTCTGATATTATTATTATTATTATTATTATTATTATTATTATTATTATTATTATTATTATTATTATTATTATTATTATTTCTGTTTTTATCTTTATTTTTTTAAATTGTGGGAAGCTGCTTTATATCAAATCTGACCATTTGTCCACCCAACAATGGTCTTCACTCATTTCTTAGAAGATGCTATCCCCAGCAGCATCTGGAAATTCCCTAGGCTAAGATCTGATAGTTTTTGCATGAAAGCTGTGTACTTTGCTATCGAGCTACAGCCATTCCCTTATCTAATTTGTAACATGTCATTTATTTATTTATTGGTATGTTGCATTGTTTAAATTGAATTAGCAACTGAGTTCACACAGTGGAAAGATGAGGTGGAAGCGCTTAATAAATCAATTCTATATAAATGTGTTCTTTCTCTTTCGCATAGATCTTTGGAAACTAGCATTTGCAAAGATGAAATATCTCAGCTGGTTGAGCAAGAATATTTGAGCCTTACCCAAGAGAATGCAACAGAGATAGAAATGCAAAGATCTGAAGATGAGAAAGTGCCCCCCGTTGCTTCAGTTAAGGCCCCAAATATCAAGCAGCTACTCATGCTTTCTGATGGGGACCAGGCTTCAGATGAAAAGGATACAATGGAAAATGTCTATAGGGCACTCACTGGAAATAAAAGAGATGTGAAGTTGAAGTCGATTTGTGATGTCCAGTTGTCCACCAAGTCTACTGTCACAGGCATTTTACTCCCTGCAAAATTAATCCATAAGAATAACAAAAGCACAGAAAGTGGAAACAATACAATGGCTTCCAACACTCAAATTGCCAAGCTCTTGGCTCAGCTCCCACTCAAACGCGTTGAGGCTACCAAAACTCTGGACACTAAGTTGGTGACTGAAGAAACCAAGCTCATCAAGGATCTATTGCAAAACAATGTTTTTGGATCTGTGCCCCACAAAGACAGTATCACAAGGCCACCCGCAATTATGACAATAACAGAAAATCAAGGATCAGGTCAAAAGAAGCAACTCCCAGTGTTTGCCAAGATCTGCTCAAAAACTGAACCTGAACTTGTTGCTGATGGACTCTGTCAAAATCATGGTAAGAGCTCTGGACTAACTAATATTAAATTAAATAAGAACAGACCTAGAAAACATAAAATTTAATGTTGGGCTCAAACCCACCTTACAATTTCTCAAAATATTTCTTTCTCATAGGAAAAAACTTTTACTTTACTACATTAACGTCAAGAAGCATAAAAATTTCTAATTTCTCTCAATAGTTTGTATTTTAACTTTATTTTTGGAGGTAGCTGAGAGTTCACTTCCAGTGACTGGAAGAGGGCAAGTACCCAGAGAACATTTGAACATTTCTCTTTCCCTCCAACTATGCTTATCCATTTTCCCTCATAATAATAAATCCAGTGCATACCTGTAACCTACTTTTAGAATTAAAATGAAAGATTTTATGGGTTCCCACACCACAAGCCTTGCAAATTGTGCTCTGGTCTGAACGCAAACTTGGCACACAACTTTCTTTAAGAGAGGTTGCCTTTACAAAAATACTTAACTTTGTTAGTGAACTAATCAATAAATTACTAAAACAAGATAAAAACAAATGAAAGTTCAAAATATTTACGTTCAGCTGTTGTATAAATGCTGCTGCAAGGTTTGCAACCAACCTAATTTAGCATATTGTCCAGATAAGGGCAATCCATGAGCTTTAATGTGAATTTAACCAAGGTGTTTAAGTTCGGCCTAGGACAATAGAGCAGCCATCTTGGAACTTAACAGATAACAGATTAACAGTGTTGGAAAGGACCTTGTATTTTGGCTATCTGCTGATATTCTGCCTTAGTTATGTATCCTTTTTTCCATTTTTTGTACTTGTGCTTTTTGTCTTTCAATTTGTCAGAGAGATCTTTGTGCAGCCATGCTAGTTTCTTCTTGGATTTCTTGTTTTTCTTTTTCAGTGGTATTGTGCTGGTCTGGGCTTTTATGATGATATTTTTCAGAGTTTTCAAAGCTTTTTCAGTTGTTTTCCCCTTTAGGATTTTCATCCAAGGAATCTTTCCCAAGTTCTCATCTCTTTTAAAATCTAGGACTCTGGTATCATTATGTTCACTATTGCTTGTGTTTGTGTTAAGTTGAATTCTAATATGACATGGTCACTCTCACCCAAGGGTCCTGTGGTTTCAACTCCCTCTTACACATCTTCTCTTCTGTTTGTAAGAATTAAATCTAGTATGGCTGTCCCTCTAGTTCCTTTTGAACAACAAAGTTGTCAGCTAGGTTGGTCAGGAACCTATTCGATTTCTGCGGAATTAGCCTGCCAATTGATGTCAGGGTAATTGAACTCCCCAATTACTATTGTAGTGTGTTTCCTACATATATTTCCTACATATAAAATAGATGGCAAAAAGTACATCTATTTTTTTCTGCTTCGTTGGGTGGCCTGTAGTATGGCAATACCATTCATTTTTTCTTTTATATTAACCCATATGCATTCTAGGAGATTTTCATCTTTGGTTTCATGCATTTCTGTAGTGATCTTTTACATATAGTGCAACTCCACCTCCTCTTTTATAGGGTCTGGTTTTTTTAAACAGTTTGTATCCTTCTATCAGTATGTTCCAATCATGGGTTTCATCCAGGTGTGAAATGCTATCGGTTCAGGGTGGTTCACTGGAACCGGTAGTGAAAATGCTATTGGTTCGCCCTAACCGGTAGTAAAAAAATGCTTTAAAAAGTAAAAAAAAGTTCTGATGCACTGTGCAATGGTTGGAACATTTTTTGTTTTTTTTTTACTTTTTAAGCATTTTTTTTACTACCTATTGCCCAAACTGGTATTTTTGTGCAAAGTGTGATAGTTTGTTTTTGAGCTCTCTGTGAGGTTCCTGCTTGTTGAAGGGGCCATTTTGTGTGAAGTCCAGCTGCTTTTGCACTGTGTGTGAGTCAGTTGTGTAGCTTTTGTGTTATTTTTGTGTAAAGTGTGATAGTTGGTTTTCCTGGTCACATGGCCACCAAGCCATGCCCACCCAGTCACATGACCACCAAGCAATGTCCACCAAGCCACGCCCACAGAACCGGAAGGGAAAATTTTTGAATTTCGCCACTGGTTTCTTCCCATCAAGTTCTGCAAGTTTCATAGATAAAACTATGTTGTATCTACGGTCATGTGCTGATAGTTCAAGTTCACCCTGTTTGTTCCCCAAATTTTGTGCATTTGTGTATAGGCACTTGAGGTCTTTATGTCTGACTCTGGGTATGCTTCCTATGTCTCCTATTTGGTATTTGAGTTTGTCTTCTTTCCCATCCCTCCTTACCTCATTATTTGACTTGTTTTCTAGGGGTTTTTGCTTGGAATTAAGTCTTGGAGATTGGTCATCCTCCTCATTCAGAGACTTGAACTACTGGAGACAGGCAGGAATGCTTATTGCAAAAGTCTTCCCACTAAATGGCCTGGTGTTAATGTTAATTATGGAAGGCTAAAATAGGAGAAGCACGTAAGGCAAATCCACCACCGCTGAGATTTCATCTCTTTTCTTCTTTTTTTTCTTGAAGTCACCAGTGTGGGGACTACTAAATTCTCTTATGCAGAGGAATCAAATTTGGCATGTAGGAGTCCTCAAATTGTAATTGCCAGTTAAAAATACTGAGTGCCTTAACCGCCAGAAAGCAGCTACCCATCACTGAAGGTGGTACTGAATGTATTAATTTTCATTTCTCTCAATACTGTCCCTCAGCATTGGGAGGACTGATAAGCAGAAGAAATAATGCAGCTCAACTCCAACTGCTAACATTCATTGAATGCAGATTAATGATCAAATTGAAGGCTTCCCTTCAATGTGATGATTCACTTCAGGGGTCTTGCATGGAGGAGGTGGCAGACTTCAAGATGGCAGCCATAGCAATGCAATTGAAGCCCCGCCCCTTTTAAATTCAGGTTATGGTACATATAAAAGATGCACTTTATTGCTCTCTCTCTTTTTTTGGTATAAATTCTTATTTTTATTTAAAACAGTTTGAAATACAGATATAAAAAAAAAGGAAAAAGAAAAAATACAAAGGCAAAAAAAGAATAGACAAGATTACACAGAAAAAAATGTGCATTAAAAAACCATACAACATAATTTTTTCCCCCTAGTTGGATACTTATAAATTTCTACAACACTGTTTACCCAACCCAGTTGACTGGACAGCTGTGTAATATAGAATTCTTGCCAAGTGTGATTGGACACACAAGAAATTTGTCTCCGGTGCATAAGCTCTCAGTGTACATACAAGCAATAAATGATAAATCATGATAATAATCATTGTAAAAATACACTCATCATAAATCATAAGATACAACACTTAGTGATAGTCATAGGAAACTAAGCAATCAACACAAATCATACTAGGATAGTAAATAAAACAATATAAATCGTAAGATACAGGCAACAAAGTATCCAAAGATAGGTAATAGGAAAAATGAGAATATATATGTGTGTTTGTGTATATGTATATAAACATAGGTAAAACCTACAGCAAAATTAAACTTCAAACCTCTCTGTTAACAATCCATTATTGTATTTCACTTGCAAAAAGTCCACAGTGGCTTCTACTCTACCATAAGCCACCGCAATCATTGTCTAACATGCCCTTATTTCTGCAAACCACCTGGAGTCGCTCTGAGTTGGGCGGCCATGTAAATTTTCTAAATATATAAACAAATAGGCTTAGGGGTTTCAACCACATTGTTATGATTGCCATCTTGATATCTGTGACACTCCTCTCTGTGGACACTTATCTCGTCAAATCCAGTTTGGAAAATCAGCCTGATAAGCCAAAAAAACAAAACAAAAAAACACCTTTTGAATCAAATCTCTAAACCGAATTTTTGCCCTGCTGAACAATCTACTAAAGGGCGGTTGAATTACCACTTTATCTGTACAGCCAAATAAGGATATGGATAATTGGAAAGGAAGACATGCTAACTGATACACATTCCTGGTGTCTCTGACCAAAAAAAAATGACAGTAAAAAATTACAAAGCAATGTTTTTAGGCTTCTGTGCATATGAAATTATTTGTTTTCCCATATTAGAAAAACTGGATTTTCAGTTGCAATACCTTTCTCACAAACTGTTTTTAATTTTATGTATTCATTAATTAAATTTTTAGGCCACCCTTTTCCCCTACACGGTTACTCTGGGTAGCTTACCAGTAATAAAACAAATAAAAAAATAATTAAAACATTAAAACTACACAGAATAAAATCTTCTGAAAATGTTTCTTTTCAAGAACACATGCCAGTGATAATATAGAATAACTGATAATGTACTTTTCAAATTTCACCTTAGAAATATATACTATGTTATGTGGTCTACAGAACTGGGGATTGTACATTTGAAGACATTCCCAAGACACTCCAAAACCCGGACAATATATGATTTTAAGACTATGCCTTCTGGATGGAGGACATGAGGAAAAGAAAGAGGACATGTCCTCCTTTTGCTGGGCATTTTATACCCCTAATCGGCTCCCCAAAATGTCTCCTTTTGGGCGATTCTTCAGCCATCTCCTCAGGCCATAAAATTTAATTAAAGTATTCCATAGTTTGGGAATATTTTTGTCTTCCAGCAAGCAATCCATCTGCTGGAAGATTAAAAGCAACTTCCAAGAAAGAATGTATTTAGAGAACACAGACTGTTCCCCTCAGAAATAAGAGAAAGCAAGATGTTTGAACAAAGATGGCAGAGAAATTTTCCCACCTTTTGTTGTTGTTGTTGTTGTTGTTGTTGTTATAGCCTTAGCACAAGAGGTGCAGTTTGGTACTTGATACTGTTTACTTTTTTCAACCCAGGAACAAAAGTGTCTCCTATTTAAAAAATGGATAGTATTGATCCATTGTAGAAGTTGTTTGGAAAAACAATCTCTAGCATACAGTAGAGTCCTGCTTATAGCTATGTAAATGATACTATATCTCCACAGGCATAGCTCATGTAATTTTTATTTTCATAGAATTTCAGAGCCTGGCCAAGAACTTTTTGAATGACATCTCTTGAAAGATCATGAGGGCTTTAAAAAAAAAGAATTTATATAACATAAGTCTTTTCCAGAACTGGTTTTCCAGAACAACAGAGTTGGAAGGGACCTTGGAGGCCTTCTAGTCCAACCCCCTGCCCAGGCAGGAAACCCTACACCATCTCAGTCAGATGGTTATCCAACATTTTCTTAAAAATTTCCAGTGTTGAAGCATTCACAACTTCTGCAGGCAAGTTGTTCTAACTGTCAGGAAATTACTCCTTAGTTCTAAGTTGCTTCTTTCTTTGATCAGTTTCCACCCATTGCTTCTTGTTCTACCCTCAGGTGCTTTGGAGAACAGCCCGACTCCCTCTTCTTTGTGGCAACCCCTGAGATATTGGAACACAGCTATCATGTCTCCCCTAGTCCTTCTTTTTATTAAACTAGACATACCCAGTTCCTGCAACCGTTCTTCATATGTTTTAGCCTCCAGTCCCCTAATCATCTTTGTTGCTCTTCTCTGCACTCTTTCTAGAGTCTCAACATCTTTTTTACATTGTGGCGACCAAAACTGGATGCAATATTCCAAGTGTGGCCTTACCAAGGCATTATAAAGTGGTACTAACACTTCATGTGATCTTGATTCTATCCCTCTGTTTATGCAGCCCAGAACTGTGTTGGCTTTTTTAGCAGCTGCTGCACACTGCTGGCTCATATCTAAATGGTTATCCACTAGGACTCCAAGATCCCTCTCACAGGTACTACTATTGAGCAAGGTACCACATATATGGTACCGGTGCATTTTGTTTTTTTGGCCTAAATGTAGAACCTTACTTTTTTCACTGTTGAATTTCATTTTGTTAGATAGCGCCCAATGTTCAGGTCTGTCAAGATCTTTCTGTAACTTGAGCCTATCTTCTGGAGTGTTGGCTATTCCTGCCAGCTTGGTGTCAAATGTATTTGTTCTTCAAATAACTACACGCAGTAATGTAACTTTGCCATTTTTTTCCTTGGCTACATTTTATATTTGGGGAGATTTTACAAGAATAATTAAAAACTCAAAAGCCAAGGAGAAATTTTTTCTATTCCATGATTTGGAAGGGAAAGACTTGACCTGCCACCTGTCCATTCCATATGGGACAATTTAAAATTGAGATTTTAGGAACAATTTGAACTTGATTCTCCAAACTAGACAACAAAGTTGGTCAACTGAGTGATTGTTTTATTTTCTTTGAGAAATCCAAGTTCGTTGTGGATATCAGAATATTAAGCTTTACCAACTTGATACACCTACTGTTTTTTCTGATGCTTCTTTTGGAAAGAATTTCCAAATATTTATTTTAAGGTTTAATGTTTAATATTGCTTGACATAGTGTAAGCCGCCCTGAGTCTTTGGAGAAGGGCGGGATATAAATGCAAAAAAAAAAAAATGTTGTAAAGCTTCCTGGTGAGGAGTTTTCCCTACTTACAGAAGTGTATTTAGAATTCTTCTTTTTTAGATGATCTGGAAATAGTGATTCCTTAAATTAGAGTATTTAATCTATCATGCAAGATTTGCCTTCTTTCAGGTATTTTTTTCCCTGAACATATGGTTTCCAGAGAAAATTACTTATATTTCAGGAAGTCAGTTCTGTTTATTTTTAGTCTAACCTTTTTCATTAAGTGGAAATTTCAAGAGTGCTTTGAAAATTAACTCATCTTGCAGTACAGTACTTGTAGTTGTTTGATGGCTACTATCATATTAATATTTAGATCATACCCTGTAGCTAACATGATGTCATCATTCCAGGACCATCATATCAGCATATCCAGCTGATGTCTCCCACCATTTCTACACTTTCCTGGTGAGAATTTGGCAAGTCAAGAGCAGCCTTTCAAGGTTGCCCAATATTATTATGACATGTTATAATAACAAAATTATGCAAGTTTACCTTTGTTTTTATTTTCTTCCTTCTTATACACCATTGAGTCATGAAGGACCTAGTCTTGTTCTCTTCCTACTGCTGACCCTTTTCCTGGGGTTTCTGCCTTTATTGTTTTTATAATGGCTTCTGAAGGCCATTTTTATAATGGCTTTCAGGCCATCTCCATGGCTTTCCACAGATGGAAAGTTTCACAGCCTAAGAATGATTCCATTTTCAAGTATTCTTTGGGTTCTCAGACCTCATGTTCTTCAGCATCTGTTTTCAGGGCCTTTGCTGATGGGATCCTTTAGTTGGTTAAATATTTAAAAAGGGGATCTAATTCTCCTAGTTCTAGGCTGGCTTTATTAGCTCCAGTAGATGTTTTATTCTAGTCTGTTGGACGTGTTCATAAAATCCTAACATTAGCTTCCTTACATGCTTTTTATATCCTATAATATTTCCATACCCCAAAAGATCTTATTGATCGACATGCCTTGACCATAGTGTCACAAAAAGCAATACACTTCCAAAGTTTAGTCAACATAGTCTATTGAAAGAAGATTGAATAAAATTACAGGAATCTTTGCAACTGATTCCCCTCCCCCTTTAGAATTTAATTCATCCCCCAAGTTTCTACACTGAAGAACTTTTCAGCCTCTTATTTGTGGTTTCTGAGTGAACTACTGATAAGACTGTTGTGGTCCCTGATAATAGAAGAAAGTTCAACCATAGAAATGTGAAACATTCAGTTCTAATCATTTCCTTGCACCTTCTCACATATAAAGATACTTATGTGTTATTCCTGCTAGAAAGTATTTTATCTTCTATACTAGAGATTTGTAGTCTTTCACCAGAATTTAGGCTACTAGGTATTCTGGATAGCATGTTGAATACAAAGATAACTTTTTCATCTACAATGAAGGAGTTAAAACAGAAATTCACAACCATTTCAGCTAGTAAGAATATTCAGAATTTTGAGAGCATGTCATGTGCAATCAGACAAAATGGCTTCAAGGGAAGTACTTATTCAAAAAATGCCAGCCATCATCTTATTTACCCAAAGACGATTTTTTTCTGTCACTCCAAGATGCTTTTTAGTCCTACCATCTCAATGGACTGTTTGTTCATTGGAATAGATGGATCCTCTTTCGGATAAAGGTAAGATTTTGGCTGTGTAGCATTTTAATTTTCTAGGAAAGTATGTGGGACCTAAATGTTAATTTGGAAATAAAAGGTTTGTTCTACAACAGAACATTTCTTTAAAAAAATTTGGCTTGTATCAGAACAGATATTCCTGTCCGTGGCTATGTTGGTTATCCACAATGGGAGACTTTGTAATTAAAGGGAGGTCATCATCATAACAGGAATATTATATAATGAATTAGGACTGGTTCATGCAAATTGAGGGTTTAGTTTGATAGCATTTAGAGCCAGATCAAGGAAAGTGAGTCTGATAAGAAAAGATCAAATTCACACCTACTCCAGGAAAGAAAGCTACATTTCCAGAACTAATTGACCATGACACTTTAGTAGCACTCACACCTCCCAGAGATAGATCAAGATACTGGCTTCTTTGGATTTGGGCATAATGATCTTGCCGGCATTTTAATGGGAACCAGAAGCGTAGGGTGTGCTTTGTGCTTTTGTTCCGCCTTACGTTCCACAGTTCAGATGCAGGTAGCAACTGGTCTTCTGTTGGTCTGTTTGAGTATGGAGGAGGTGATCAAACTTGAAGTTTGCTGTGGGAAGCATGGAGGGACAGTTCAAGACTGCAGGAATCATGCAAACTGGAGGAAAGGGCATATTTAGTTTGCAAGCCTGTGTGTAATCTCCTGGGAGTAAATTCCATAGCATTTCATGGACGCTTTTTCCTAAGGAGATTGATATAAGATGAAACAGTTGTTATGTAATTTTCATAATATGTCTGCATTGAAATTACATTGCTGTATACAATTTAGAAAAAAAATAAAAGAATCTGGCATTCCCGGATATGATTCTATCTTTTATCTTTCACAGCAACTTCAACAGTTATCGATAAGAACAACCTTAAATACAGTGGGAACGTGTTTACCCCACGATTTCCAACAACTTCAACTACTACCTCATTGAAGCAACCAATGTGGCTGAGTTTGAACTACCCTCCACCACCTGTTTTTCCCAATCACTCAAGTTTCCCTCAGTATCAGGTAATAGTGGCACATATGCTTATTGTGGAGTAATTTCTAAGGTACCGATAAATCTGTCTCTTCTGAGCTGGAAGAGGATACAAGGATACACATTATTGGCATTCTAGAAGCACAAGAAAATTAAGGATTTTTTTCAGTAGAAAGATAAGCCATATGTAACCCTTTCTCTAAAACAGCTTGTCCCTTGAAGCATGGATGGCTTTTATACTCCTGGCCTTCCTGAAATAGGTGAAAGCATGGAAGAACAGTGGGAATAAATTGTATATAACAAGACAAACTTCTCGAGGACGACTTCCGGTGTCCGGTGGCAACGGACGTCTGGAAGGCTTCTCCTGCCTCCAGTGTCCGAATCCGGCCGCCGCCGAGGCCCTTAGGGGCCAGGTGTTCCGAAAAGGACACCTGCCGCACGGACGGCTCGCCAGGGGTCTCCCAGCCGATATACAGGACTGGGGGGACCGATGCTGGCGCGTCCTAGGCTCGGCGGGGTTCGGAGGCTACAGGCCGCGGCCATTACTTTGGTCGTCGCCTGGGCCGCTGTGCCCGGTGACACCGGGGCTTTGGATTTATAATTGCAGCAGCCTGGTGGTGAACAGGGAACAGAGAAGAATTGAGGAATGAAGAAGGGAAGGGAATATCGGCAAATGTGAGTGGAGTATTCCGGAGTGCGGGGGGGTTTTTTCTCCCCTGCGACTGGAAGGAGTACGAATCACTTTGGAGAGAGGAGAACTTAAAATAACAAGATTACGGTTTTGTGGAGCTCTGGAGAGAAGAGGTGATGGAGAAATTTAGGAGGGAGGGTTTGAGGCCCCTCCTCTGGGGAACAATGGTGGCGTCCAGCTTCCGCCTTCACTATGAGAATCTTGATGACATCACTTCCCTTGACTTCCTGGTTGATTAACTGTACTCTGGACTCGTTGCTCCTGTGAGTGCCCCTGGTGGATCCGGAGGAAATTATAAGGATACTGTGCTTGCCTGAGGATTTTGAAAATTTTTTTAAATGGCAAAGGTCAGAGACCAACTGCTGGAGAAATGGAGAATTCTGGAAAAGTTATCTAATATGGACAAGAAACTGGATGAAATAAGAGCAGAAATTGTGACTATCCAAAAGGATTTAAAGGATACTCAACAAGTCTCAGCAGAAAATAAGCAGAAAGTGGAAGGTCTGGAGGGTGAGATGCGGCAGTGCAGAAAAGAGGGAGACGACAAGCAATGCTGTGCTTGGACTACAGATGGATAAAATGTCTTATTTCCTTAGGTTTCAAAATTTGGAAGAAGTGGACCAAGAAGACTTGAGAGATGTTGTGACTAAACTGTTGGGAGAATTTCTTGGGAGAGGTGTTGATTTTATGAATTGGGATGTGGATCGAGTTTATAGAGTTAATTCACAATATGCACGCACGCATGCAGTTCCTAGAGAGGTTCATGTCAAATTTGTGAAAAGAGAGACGAGAGATGAAATTCTTAGAAAACATAGGAGTGGGGCACTGACTTATAGGGGCAGGAGATAGCCATTCTGAGGCAGATTCCCAGACAGGTACGTGAAATGAGAAAGAAATATTACTTTTATCAAGCAAATTGTACCAGAAGGGAGTGGGCTTCAGATGGCTGATGCCAGAGGGATTGATGATTTTCCGGGAGGGCATTACGAAAAAAATTAGTACAATTGCGGAGGCTGCGGCCTACGTGGAGGAACACAAAGCCCTCCTGGATTTAGATGACCCAGGAATTGAAGAAGGGGAGGTTATAGACCATGGGGCGGAGGCGGCTGCCGCTGTTGCGGCCCTGGAATTGGGTCAGGCTGAGCCCAGAGTTCTGAGATCCAAAACTAGGAAGTGACAAAGATATTTGGTATTGTGTTGGTTTTCCTTATTCTCTTTCGTATGATATTCTGATTATTCTTGGCCCTTCCTTATTGTGTATGTAAGATTGAAACTTAGCTACTTCATATCACCTGCTTGCCATATGGCTGTTGTATGTGTTTAAAATCTTGAGTAAAATTCTTATCATGTATAAGAAAAATGAAAATTTACCATACCTGATATGTATTTGCATAAATCTTTTTTGACCAATAAAAACTTTTTATATAAAAAAAAAAAAAAAAAAAAAAACAAGACAAACTTCTCTAATTCTCTAATTATAGTTTTTATAATTCTATAATTCTATATTTTGGTTAATGTTTTTGATTTTGTGTCCTGCTTTTATTATGTACATTCCATGAGTTGCCTAGAATTCAGCTGGTTTTAGGCAGTCAGATAAATTTCATTCATAAATAAATAAATTGGAAGGGTAGATAACTGGCAAGATGTCATAAAACTGGCAATGGCATAGGGTTAGATCTGTGGAATTAGCTGATATTTCAGGACTAGACAGACTGGTTTATGGTATTTTGATGTCAGCTTTGATTAATGGCTTACTGTGAGGGATGCTGCCTATGGAGGAGAAGGCAGTGTGATGGACAAAAGTGAAACAGTAGTTTCCCAGGAAGGACAAAACACATTCCAAGGAAGCAGGCAAGACAAGAGGTAGCACAGCTTGGGTGTGGAGCAGAGACAGTGCAAGAGAGTTAGGATAGCTACTCACAGGGCAGGGTTGCTATTCAGCAGGTTCCGACCAGTTCTGGAGAACCGGTAGCAGAAATTCTGAGTAGTTTGGAGAACCAGTAAATACCACCTCTATTCTCTGCCTCCCGAGTCCCAGCTGATTGAGAGGAAATGGGGATTTTGCAATAACCTTCCCTAGGAGTGGGGAAGGAATGGAGATTTTACAGTATCCTTCCCCTTCTACGTCCACCAAGCCACGCCCATAGAACCGGTAGTAAAAAAAATTGAACCCCACTGTCACAGGGTATATCCACTAGTGAGAGACTAGCATAAGTTTAGTTTGGCAAAATGCTGGTTTTTTTATGTGAGCAAATAAAAAACTGAACTTTGTTTTATGCCATTCTTGGGTGGTACTTAGAGATGATGATGATGTCATCAGTGTACAGCATATGCTGCCTTTTGCAAGAGAATAGCTTAATTTAGTTACAATCTAAAACCTTTGTTTTAGGAAGGAAATGGAAATGGACCTTCGACAAAAGAAGGTTGTATGATTTCTTACATACCTTCAATAGGTTACAAATTACTGTGCACTAAGTTATAGAGTGTTTCCCTGAAAATAAGACCCTGTCTTATATTTTTTTGAACCCTGAAATAAGTGCTTGGCCTTATTGCCATGGGCTCAAAAGCTCAATTGGGCTTATTATCAGGAGATGTCTTATTTTGGGGGGAAACAGGGTAGTAACATTAGTACTCATGATATTAATCCTTTTTTTTAATCAACCCTCCATCACCAAAAACATCCAACCATCCGTCATACAGAACTTTCAACCAGCCATCATCTAAAACTAGGTATGCACGCCTCTTATTTCCTTTATACCAACCACTACTGAACTTAAATGCAAACAGATAAATGCAAGAAGCATTGTAAATAAAATGCCTGAATTTCTCCTCTTATTAAATACTGGTACATTCGACATTATATTTGTCTGTGAAACATGGCTGAACTCATCCCTCCCTGACTCCATCATCTCAAAAAGAGAATATCATGTTTTCCGGTCAGATCACGAAACCCGCAGGGGAGGTGGAGTAGCTATCTTTTACAAAAAGTCACTAAATCTAAAAAATATTCAAGTTGCACATAAACTCGCTCTTCCAGAAACTATCGTCTGCGAACTGTCCTTTAACATCACACTTCGCTTCTTACTATGCTACAGAGCCCCCGACTATGACATCACACATGCGAACAAGTTAACTACAGTACTAACATGGGCTGCCTCTTGTCCTTATCCTCTCATCTTCCTGGGTGACCTCAACCTATCTCTTATTAATTGGAAAACAAACAAATGTACAACTGAACTCATCCATACAACCCTGTACAATGCCGTTACAAATCTAGATCTTGATTAACTAGTAACTAACAACACTAGACTCAACAACTGCCTTAACCTCATCTTCTGCAACAACTCAAACTCAATTTATGGACTACAAATAAAGGAACCCTTTTCCAACAGTGACCACAGCATGATAGACTTTTGTCTCAATATACGCCCTTATAAAAATCTCCATAATAATGAGATACCAAACTACAACTTCAAAAAAGCCAACTAGGATCTTATAGATACTGACCTCTCATCTCTTGACTGGCAAATTCTATTCTCTAACTGTATCACTGCTGAAGACCACTATAGCATTTTCCTACTTGAAGTTAATAGAGTCATTAAACTCTACATACCACAAACCACCACCAAAATCAGGAAAAATTACCCATATCAATAAAAAAGCTCCAATCCAAAATAATAATAATAATAATCTTCTGGCAAAAAAACCAAAACTGGCTATGTAGCTAACTTTAAAAACTGCTACAAAAATTTATGCCACCAAATAAGGATTGAATGCACCAATTACGACATCAAACAAGATGTAGGTAATCTTCTGCGCACAAAATCCAATTGTGCTTTCTATAATTTTGTAAACAACAAACTTAAAGACTCGAAATCCATCCCACCCCTAAAAGGATCTAACGGTAAAGAATGCAATGATGAAACAGTTAAAGCAAACCTCTTTAATACATTCTTCGGCTCGTTCTTTGTTAAGAGTAATGGCTCATACCCAACATTCCCCAGTCCTACCAATAATGATTACAACACTCTAACACAAATAGATTTCACAGAAGATAATGTTGAAAAGACACTACGCAGACTGAAACCATCTCTATCTATTGGACCTGATGGTCTATGTGCATACTTCTTAAAAAAGCTTTCCACTGTTATAGCAGAACCCCTAAGCATATCTTTGAAAAATCTTTCAGGACCAGCTCCCTTCCCAATCTATGGTCACTAGCCACGGTCATCCCTGTCTTCAAAAAAAGAGACCCCAGCCTAGTTGAAAATTACAGACCAATCTCTTTATGCTGCGTCACCTGCAAAGTAATGGAATCAATCATCAACCAATCCATCACCCTCCACCTAGAAACAAACAACCTATTCTCTAAAAAACAATTTGGTTTCAGAAAAAAAATATCCTGTAATCTACAACTTCTTCACTGCAAAAACATATGGACTACAAATCTTGATTAGGGCAAAGCAATAGATGCAATTTACATAGACTTCTGATTCAGTGGTACACGACAAACTGCTTCTAAAACTAATATCCTACAGCATCTCCGGACCCCTCCATAATCGGATAACTGTGTTCCTGTCAAACAGGCAACAAGTGGTCAAAATAGGCAGTGCCCTATCAAATCCTGCTCCTGTTAATAGCGGTGTCCCCAAGGCAGCATTCTAGGACCAACACTCTTCATATTATTCATTAACGACTTCTGTGACCATATTATAAGTAATTGTGTTCTCTTTGCCGATGATGTTAAACTATTTAACACTACCAACAATGCGGTTACCCTTCAAAAAGACCTTGACTTTGTGTCGGAATGGTCAAAAATTTGGCAACTCCAAATCTCAACCAATAAATGCTCTGTCTTACACATTAGAAAAAAGAATAGAGAACACTAAATACAAGCAGTCCGGCTTTCGGCCCGGATACAGTACGGAGATGGCTTTGGTCGCGTTGGTGGCTGATCTCTGGAGGGCCTCTGCCCTGGTCCTATTAGACCTCTCAGCGGCTTTCGATACCATCGACCATGGTATCCTGCTGTGCCGGTTGGAGGGTTTGGGAATGGGAGGCACCGTTTATCAGTGGTTCTCCTCCTACCTCTCTGACCGGACGCAGACGGTGTTGACAGGGTGGCAGAGATCGACTCCGAGGCGCCTCATGTGTGGGGTGCCGCAGGGATCGATTCTCTCGCCCCTCCTGTTCAACATCTATATGAAGCCGCTGGGTGAGATCATCAGTGGTTTTGGGGTACGCTGATGACACGCAGCTGTACTTTTCCACCCCAGGCCACCCCAACGAAGCTATCGAAGTACTGTCCTGGTGTTTGGAAGCCGTACAGGTCTGGATGGAGAGGAACAGGCTCAAGCTTAATCCCTCCAAGACTGAGTGGCTGTGGATGCCGGCACCCCGGTACAGTCAGCTGCAGTTGCGGCTGTCTGCTGGGGGCGAGTCATTGGCCCCGATGGAAAGGGTGCACAACTTGGGCGTGCTCCTGGATGGGCGGTTGTCTTTTGAAGACCATTTGACGACCGTCTCCAGGAGACCTTTTTATCAGGTGCGCCTGATCCGCCAGTTGCGTCCCTTCCTGGACCGGGATGCCCTATGCAAGGTCACTCATGCTCTCGTTACCTCTTGTTTGGATTATTGCAATGCTCTCTACATGGGGCTTCCCTTGAAGAGCACCCGGAGACTCCAGTTAGTCCAGAATGCGGCTGCGCGGGTTATTGAGGGAGCAGTTCGGAGCTCCCATGTAACACCTATCCTGCGCAGACTGCACTGGTGCTTATTGTCTTCCGGGTGTGCTTCAAGGTGTTGGTTACTACCTTTAAAGCGCTCCATGGCTTAGGACCGGGATACTTACGGGACCGTCTACTGCCATCGTCTATCTCCCAACGACCGGTGCACTCTCACAGAGAGGGATTCCTTAGGATGCCGTCAGCCAAGCAATGTCGACTGGCGGCCCCCAGGGGGAGGGCCTTCTCTGTGGGAGCTCCTACCCTGTAGAACGAACTTCCCCCTGGACTTCAACAATTACCTGACCTCAGGACCTTTTGCCGCGAACTTAAAACTTATTTATTCCGTCTTGCTGGACTGGCTTGAATTTTTAAAATTTTAATATTATTTTATGGGTTTTAAATTTCTGTAAATTTTATAGGGAGATATTTTATTTCAATGTGGCCATTCGAATAAGTTTTTTTAAGGGTTGTTCTTAGTATTGTATGTGTAGTTTGTGTATTTTATTTTGGCTGTGCACCGCCCTGAGCCCTTTGGGAGAAGGGCGGTATATAACACACACACACACACACACACACACACACACACACAATAATAATAATAATAATAATAATAATTATTATTATTATTATTATTATTATTATTATTATTATTATTATTATTATTATTATTATTATTATTATTATTATTATTATTATTATTATTATTATTATTATTATTATTATTATTATTATGCTTGATGGACATTGCCTTGTAGATGACCCTCACTCTGTCAAGGACCTTGGAGTACTCATATCAAATGATCTAAGTGCCAAAGCCCACTGCAACTACATTGCCAAAAAGGCTTTAAGAATTGTAAACCTAATCTTGTGTAGCTTCTTCTCCGGAAAGATTACACTGCTAACCAGAGCATACAAAACATTTGCTAGACCAATTCTCGATTACACCTCATCTGTCTGGAACCCACACTGCATTTTGGACGTTAATACAATTGAGCGTGTCCAGAAATATTTTATAAGAAGAGTCCTCTACTCCTCTGATCGCAACAAAATACCTTATGCCACCAGACTTGAAATTCTGGATTTAGAAAATGTAGAACTACACTGCCTTCGGCATGACCTGAGCATAACTCATAAAATCATCTGCTACAATGTCCTTCCTGTCGAAGACTACTTCAGCTTCAACCACAACAATACACAATAGATTCAAACTTAAAGTGAACCACTCCAATCTTGATTGTAGAAAATATGACTTCAGTAACAGAGTTGTTAATGCCTGGAATACACTACCTGATTCTGTGGTCTCATCCCAAAATCCCCAAAACTTTGATTGAAGGCTGTCTACTGTTAACCTCACCCCATTCCTAAGAGGTAGGTAAGGGGTGTGCATAAGAGTACCAGCGTGCCTACCGTTCCTGTCCTAATGTTCCCTTTGGTTGTATTCATTTTGTGTGGTTATTTCATGCTTATACTTATATAAGCATTACTTATATATTGTTGTGTTTGACAAAATAAATAAAAAAATAAAAAATATAATTGCAATTATCATGGATACAATCTTCTGCTTCTGGGAGACCTGGCCAGGGGTTAAAGAGCTGCTTAATTACTATTCTTAGATAAGATTTCATTAAGGATGGGCTAATTTAAATCTGGATCCCACTTCAGTCTTCCCAATTGCAGCTGGCTGATTCAGATATTAAAGAGCTGCAACCCTAAAGACTTCCAAAGGAGGAATATTGAAGATGGACACAAGACTAGGGTGATCATAATTCAGGCTGTTGGGAATCAAAAGCAATCCCAATTTTCTGCCACACCATCAGCCTTGGAAATATTCAAGCACCCCTGCAAATTTCCCAGAAATGTTCTTCCTTATGCACTTGCTTGGCTGCTGTGAGAACACACTATCATACCAGATAGGCCAGGCATCCAGTCCAGTAGAATACTGCTTATGTTAAGGATGAGAGACATTCCAGGACCATTGTGAAGAAACTTCCTGGCTGCAGCATCCCCTGCCTGCATTTGCCAGGAATAGGACACAGGAATTAGTTCAGTTTCTTCTGGGAAAAACACTGCTAATAGGTAAAATACAATTGGAGAAGGCAAAGGGTCCTGAAGGTACCAAGGTATGAGATTGAGCATTACTTTATAGGTTAAAGCCAGCATCTGGCCAACTGCACCTGGTATCAAAAGCTAGGAAGGTTCAAGTATCCTCCAGGAAATTCCAAGAAATCAAAGCACAGCAAAAGCAAGCAATAATAAATCACTTTTATGTTGTCTAAAAAACTGCTTATCTTGTCTGTGAAGGGATGAGGAGTCAAGTCGACATGAAGATATCTTGACTTGCACCTCACTATGGGAAATGTCCTCCCTATGATGAGAACAGAGTGACAGAATATTTTTGTTTTGTTTTGATGTTATAAATCTACTTCTTGCAGGGATTTCACATTCCCAATACTTAGAGGCCATAGTGTCTGCTCCCATGATAGAATTTTTTTTTTCACAAATCAACTTTTGATTCATTGACCCGAGCGATTTTTAATTGTTACCACAGCAGACTACTGACAGTGAGTTAATTTTTGGAATTGTTAGTTTACTTATGTAGGGCATGAAGACAAAATGATTAGATATGTCCTTTCTTTCTTACAATGCTACTCTTTTTATACAAAGTCATATTATTTTATTCTTCATTGCAGAAAGTACCACTGTTCTTACTTCTGTGGGTAATTTTATTATATTGCTGTCTGTAAATTGTTTTTGTTACCATAGTTGTGGTTGCCTGTATTTTAAATTCATGTCAAAATGAAAGAAAATCTCATAGATTTCTAAAGCCCTGTAGTGAAAAATGCTCCCCCTCCTCATCTAGGTATTCTTTTAATAAAAAAACCCTCAGATTGTCAGCAATGGGAAGGAAATGATTTATAACAGCTCAAGGGCTTGTCTAAATTCCCCCAGACTGAAGATGAGGCTGAAGGTTAGAATTGTTTATGACGCCCCATTGAACTCATGTTCTGCCTCTTTTTCCCTTCAATCATTTTCCAATAGTTGGAAAACTGATTTTAGAGAATTGTGGTGGGGGAGGGATTATAAAAATTAAATTATTATTATTATTATTATTATTATTATTATTATTATTATTATTATTATTATTATTATTATTATTATTATTATTATTATTATTATTTAGCTTCAGATTTGCTTTTTGATGTTGGAATGCTACCTCTCTGTGAATTTGGAGGGGGGATTCTAAACTATTCTACAGTTCCTAGGATTGCAGCCTACATTATTTTTGGTTTGATTGAATTGGTTTGTTCTAAGGTTTGAAGAATCAACTTAATGGTTTCTTCTTTATTTACTCCTTTGTTTATTATACTGCATTTTGATTAGGAATTTCAGACCATTGCACATTATAAATTGGTTTTTCTCTTATTCATTCGGAACAGAGTTTGTATCAGCAAAGGGCACGGATCCCGTACCAGCAAACTTTACATCCTCAACTGGGGTGCTATTCCAGACAGGTACGGTGGAAGTTCTGTAAGTCACCTGTAGCATAAATTGGGGGGTGGTGGTGACTGTAAATCTGAGAAGATCTCTGTGGCTTTGAGTCATTCCATCTCACTTAGCCTCAGTCTTTTAATTGAAGAGGATGGTGGCAGTTAATTCCTAGAGAGATCAGAAGGCATTGTCTAGTAACAGTCTTAATCAGGGATTGTCAAATGCAGTACTAACCTTGACCATGAGTGTTTCCAAAGTGGGGAAAAAGGAACCCATGCTAAAACCAATGCTCACCCTGTACTTGGAGTATGCCTCCTTAGAATACCACCCAGCCGCTCCTGTGGTGCATACGGCATCTTGGGACAATCAGTTTTAAGCAGTGAGTTATGTACTATAAATGAGAACCACTTAGAAAATATCACAACACAGCTCTTTTATTTCTGCCCCTTCCCAAAATCTGCAATATTCTACTCTCCCATTTAACTATTGCAGGCTGAAATATATTAATATATATTCCCCAAACATGTTTTTCTTTTATTTGAATTCAACTGATAAGTTGAATTGCTTACAACATCTTCTAGATATTCTGAAGCTTTTAATAATATAATTTAGAAATCTGCACTATTTCTGCATGCATAGGGATTCCTTTGATTAAATAAAAAGAAATTGCTACTTTCTTAAGAAAGCCAGGTATGAGGTAAGTAGGAGTCAGACCTGTTTAAAATTTGGATGGGTGATCACTGAAAATCCCAAAGTTATACAGGGAACTAGACTGGGAAATCAGAAAATAAACATTATAGTGCCAATCTGCTCCCCTATTGCTGCTAAAAAATAATAATACATGGATGTATAGATGAATATAATAGTCACCAATTTGACCTGACCTTTTCCCCTGCCAAAAGGAATTTCTTTTTCAGGTTTTGAATGTGTAGATAGATGGCCTTTCATAAAATGCTCTGTATAATCAACCCCAAGCCATGAATTTACAGTTTCTCAAGAAAGATGAGAATAAGATAAATATTTACATTAAATAAACTATAAAGGCATTAAAGGCAAAGGGTGTTAGATTGTGTCACTTTTACCTTTCCTAAAAAAGCTAACAACTTAGCCTAGATCTCCTAGACTTAGTCTTAGTCTAGATGTATGAATGTGAGAGAATATAAGAGCTGCTTAGAAATATGTATTATTTTTCATAATCAAGAAAGATGAGTTGCATATTTTTTGATTAATATATGCAGAAATTGTACAATGGTTTAGTTCATTTTATTTTTAAAAATGTTTCTATCCACATGCTCCTGATATATTTCCTGAGAAAAGGAACACAAGTAAAGGCTTGTGGCAACAGTGAAATAAGTGCTAAGTTAGATTTGAGAATTGGATTTGAGAATTCTAAATAAATTAGCATTTATTATGACCACCACCCTCAAACACATGGATCTGGCAGTTTTGTTCTTGAAATAGAAATAAAACATTCAACCTCAATAATTCGCACATAGATCTTGGGCAACCTGTATATTCCCCACTCCAGCCCGAAATTATTTTTATTTGGTGAAATAAATTTTGATTTATAAATGACTTTTAAAGGCAAAACAAGTGAAGAAATCATTGAAGTTGGGAAATGTAGGCAGCCAGAGAGGCTTCTGAAAGATGGAGAGACAAAGAACCACCACACCTCCTCCTAGCTCTCACTAAAAGGTACCGTATATACTCGAATATAAGCCGATCCGAGTATAAGCCGAGGTCCCCAATTTTACCCCAAAAACTGGGGTAAACTGGGGACTCGAGTATAAGCCGAGGGTGGGAAATGAGGCACCTACCGGTTGGGGAAACCCTCCCTCCCTCAGCTGAGAAGGCTGGCGGCTCCCCCGCCCCGCCCTCTCACTGCACCGGCAGGGCTTCAGTCCGGTAAAATGTGAAAAAAAGAAAAAAAAAAACTCGAGTATAAGCCGTATATACTCGAGTATAAGCCGAGGGGCTTAAAAAAAAAAAACTCGAGTATAAGCCGTATAGACCCGAGTATAAGCCGAGGGGACGTTTTTCAGCACAAAAAATGTGCTGAAAAACTCGGCTTATACTCGAGTATATACGGTACTTGAGATTGAAGTTATAAAACAGAAGCCTCTACATAGGGGAAGAAAACTGAAGAACAAGGCAGCTTTCAACACAGTATCCATATAAAGCTGCATCTTTCATTAAATTGCAAATGGAAGAGGCATAGTTTCATACAGCCCCACTTCCACACACACACACACACACCCCCAAAAAAAGAGAGAAAAGCTTGATGAAGAAGAAGAATGCAAAGAAGTTGGCAATGTGCATTTGGACTAGATGTAGACTGATTTTGTATCTTCAGTTGATGCACCTGAATCTTTCTATTTCCCTCTTCCCAGCTGTAAAACTGGGAAGTACCTTCTTAAGTTTAAATCTATTTTCTCCATGTATTCAGTGGTAAAAAGAGCATAAACTCTCCCAGAATCTTTTTTATTTAATATTCTTTTCACTTGAGAATTCTAATCTTCCCAAAGAGCCTTGAGGACAAAGGGAAAAGAGAAGGAAGTGGACATTAATATTCAAATCTCTATTTGATGAAGAGATTGCTGGGTCACTTTAGAGTTAACCTTAGCCCATCCTACATTTTAAGGACTGTTGTGATGGGGATGAAATGTATGCTTCCCCTACCATGAAATGTACAGTTAGGATGTAAAGGATATCTCTGCCTGTTTCACAAAGTTGCATAGGGTAGGCGTCCTCCAGGTTCCCTGTTTGAAATAATGCCACCTAATGAGACTTAGAGGGTGAGTGACTTCTCTCTCCTACCCACCTCGCAGTTTAAAAGCATGAAAATGCAAGTAGATAAATAGGAACCACCTCAGTGGGAAAATACCAAGGACATGAAAGGAGTCTCTTGGGCAATGGTGATGTCACTTGGCTAATCCTTTCAACCCAGAAGTGCCTTGGTAGGTGTTTCCAACACAAACGGAGTAATAGCAGTGATTTCTCTGTGGCTATAACTTCCCTTTGGAATGAGTTTCCCAATCTTCAATCTAAATAAAAAATCTAAATAATAAATAAATAAAGGTATGGATGAATTGACCCCTATTGGCCTTTCCCAGAATGGCCGGTGATCTGGGACCTGTCTGCCAGTTTTCATTCCTAGTTTCAATTGCATGTTGATTATGCTTTGGATGTTGTTGAGGGTTTTGTTTTTCCTTTTATTTGTTTTTTTATTTTATTTGTTTTTCTTTAGGGTAATAGCTTGCAGTCATATATTATGAAAGGGGTGATTAAACAAACAAACAAACAAACAAATAAATAATGGATGGATGGATGGATGGATGGATGGATAGATGGATGGATGGATGGATGGATGGATGCTGGGTCAGATCAAATGGGGATCTTTCTACATTCTTAGACACAGCCATTACATTCTACTTTTTCTTCCTGTTCTACAGGTAACTCCTTACAACCCACAGCAAATCTTTCGCTCACCTTACACTCCTGTCCTCAGCTACATCCCTTTGGTTCAACCTGGTTATTCTTATCAGCAAAGGAATCCAACCAAAGCTTCTAGCAGTGTTCGGGATCCTCCAGCAATGGCAGGGGATGGGCCTCAGTATCCATTTTCTGCTTCTTATGGGTAAGCAGCCTATCACACTTCCTCCTTTTATGTATTTGTGTGCACGTGTGCGTGATAATCCTTGATTATCAATTTGTTCTGCTATTACCATTAAACCCCTTTGACCGTTTACAAATTACTTTAACCAAAAAGGGGGAACCTAACATTGTGGAACATAGGGAAAATTGACACTTGATTAACATATGGTAGTAACAAAAAATATATATCCCAGATCTTTATAACATAGATAACTCAAAATGGGATTTAAAACAGATATATCTATTTCTAAATATTATTTATAAGCCCATCAATGCTTTGTTTTGGGGGGGGGGTTGTCCTAGAATTATTCTTAAATTTATTGCCCAATGTGATATATGCATACAATTTCCCAGCTAGTATGTTGAGCATTCCTCTGGACTGGCTGGGTGATTTTGGGAGTTGAAGTCCACACATCTGAAATCTTCCAAGTTTGAAAAAGGTCACAGCTTTCTACCAGCATTTCCCAATTCCCTCTCTCCAGCTCTCTCTCCTGTTTGGAATATAATCTAGTACAACATTCCCAATGTGGCCAATCTTTGACTAGCAGTTCCCCCATCCAATCACCCAACAAGACAGACCCAGACTTCAGAGGATAATTAGAACTGCAGAAAAAACAATTGCTACAACCTGCCTTCCATTGAGGACCTGTATACTGCACAAATCAAGAAGAGGGTCGTGAAAATATTTACAGATCCCTCACATCCAGGACATAAACTCCTACCCTCAAAACGACACTATAGAGCACTGCACACCAGACCAACTAGACACAAGAACATTTTTTTCCCCAACACCATCACTCTGCTAAACAAACAATTCCCTCAACACTGTCAAACTATTTATTAAATCTGCACTACTATTAATCTTCTCATCGTTCCCATCACCAATCTCTTTCCACTTATGACTGTATGACTGTAACCTTGTTGCTTGTATCCTTACAATTTATATTGATATTGTTTCCTGATTGCTTATTTGTACCCTATGACTATCATTAAGTGTTGTACCTTATGATTATTGATGAAGGTATCTTTTCTTTTATGTACACTGAGAGCATATGCACCAAGACAAATTCCTTGTGTGTCCAATCACACTTGGCAAATAAAAAATTCTATTCTATTTTATTCTACTGCCCAGCTTTTGTACAATTAATATGAATATCTCAGTGTCATTTTGATTAGCATAGGGATTGCTACCTTTCACTCAAATTTGAATTTTTTTCAGTTGGGATGGAGAATAGATCCTGAAATTGGAAGAAGGGTTGCACATAGATATTTTAACCCTTTTCAAGGGGAGGGAAGCAAAGTTCAGTATTTTTTCCTCTTCAATAAAAGCTGTTGAGAGATCACAAAGGGAGTTTATAAAGGACAAGGAGGAGTTTTCCTTTCAGATAAATTCGCAGGTACGAAATAATAAGAACTGCAATAGTAGCGTTGATGAGTTGGCAATTTTTAAAAATGAGAAGCAAAGAAGCCACCTATTTTGCATTGCAAATCCCCTTTCTTTTCCCTTAAAAAGCACTCCAAATAAGAGAAAATTATAAATGGAAAAGTACAGGGGGAAAAGAATAGGAAAAAAGATCGGGGGGGGGGGGAAGTGTGTATGTGGGGTTAGTGGGGAGAAAGAAATGACCCCGATTCTGTTTCCTATTTCATGCAGAAAATGGCTTGCCCTTTCTAAATGGGGTGTTTCTTGGCCCAAGATCATGTTGACAATTGATCTAACTAAATAGGGCAAAGAAAAGGTGCTTGCAGATCCCATAGGAATTGCCTGCTCTTAAACTCGTAATGTTGAAGATATGACCTTACCATTATATACAACCCAAAAATGTTGTGAGAAATAGATGTGGCTCTATATCCTATTTTTCATTCCAAAACAGTCTTTTAAAACACACTAGAAGGGCTATTGGCTGTACTTTGTCTCTCCATCAATGTCTACCATGGCTAGTGAAGCTTCATTTTTCTGGGAGTTGGAAAACATGCAGTCCCTTATATTTTACTTGACTGCAGTTGCTGAATTCTTATAAAGTTTTTACAACTTTCACCAATAGTTTTTCCCCCCTATTGCAACATAATCCCCTATCCAGGAATACTAATTGGTTTTATTTTCTTAAATCTCTCAGTGATTTTCCATTCCTTCTGCTCTTTCCACCAACCTCAGATTGCCTTCTATAACATGACTTTTCCCCCTCATTCTGATCCAAAACCTGATCTAATTCTCAAGTAAACCATAATAAGATACTCTTTTTTAAAAAAAAAAATGTCATATTTACATTCAACTGTTATTTCTCATCACAATAGGTATATAAGGCCACTGTGATTTCTTCAACCAAACATAGCTTAAAAACTGCTTTGCTATATGTAAATTACTAACAATATTATCAGTACCAACAGAGACTATTATTACTGGCTGTCCCAAGATATTACTGTAATGGAACCTGCCCATTATCATTGCATATTGTGACAGTTGTTAGGTGAAGCATCTCATTTAACACCACCACCCTGCTCTTCTCAATGAATTGTTAAACCAATGTGTGAGCCGTGGATGATTTGGGAGGTGGGGAGGGGAGGCCATTGGAGGCTAAGCAGAGACACAGGATTGCCTGCCCTGGTTCTTCCAAAGCCTTCTCCACCCCCTGAGATGCCCCATGCTCTGTTTTCTGTCCCTTGGGTCCCCATAGTCTTCTTCCCACTCTCACCAGATCCTCCCACTCCACTAGGCCAAACATCCTCCTCCTTATTTACTATTTGAAATGCTCTGAGGCCTTCCAGAGTGTTGGAATGAATTGCTTCTTTACACGGCCAAATGGTGCAATTCCAAAACAACCACCATTTTGTTCCACCAGCAAAATGGTGTCTGTGTTCGGGTCATCATTGTGTGGATTGAGTACAAAGTGCTCCTTTTCTCTACCTTAACGAGGTCTTTACGGCATTGCAGAAGCTGCTGAACATTGCAGAGAGCTTCTGAGGTGTTGTGCACACTTTGTTAAGACAGGTGCTACAGAGTCTCAGTGAGTTGGGTTGGGAAGAGAGAGGTGGGGGCTCTACAGCATTCCTGTGGTTGGTCATAAGGAGGGGTTGCAGCAGGGGTTATGTAGCTTTTGAAGGGTCTATCATAACTTTGAACAGTTGCTAAATAATAGGTCATACCTTAACGACTTTCTGTAATTTTTATTTACTAGTAATAGTTTTCATTTAATAATATATTAATTTGTATAATAATTTATTTCATTTTCAATTTCATTTATTAATATTTTATGTACTACTATTGTAATAAGAAAGCTATTAATATTAAAAGAGATTATTCAATAATGATTCATAATGGGGTTTGTGTATATACTAACAATAATTCTAATTATTCAATAAATTATTTAAAATTCATTCTTTTATCCTCAGGTTCACATCTACCACAGCTGCTCCTGTAAGGACAAATCCTTATTTCTCTACTAATGGAGGCGGTGGCAACAGTTATTAGAACATTTAACATTTTGTTTTATTAGTTTTGTTATTTTCTTGGAAATATGGACACTTTACAAATATTTTTAAAATTCTTATAATTGGACATTTTGCTCCAAAGTTAAGGAATTAAGATCCAAATCACACGTGTAATTTAGGGCTAAAAGAGGCACCCATCCAAAAGAGCAACATTTTATTTAGCAAGAATGAATAAACATTTCAGCACTTTTTAAAAGAAGTATTATTATTTTTTTAAGACAAGATATTTTTAAAGTTTTTTTAAATAACAAATATCTTTCCTGCTTGTAAGTTGAAATTTTCTGTAATAAAAGTGGCTGATTAAAAAACTAAATCAACAAAATGCTGTTGGTAACTTTTGGATAGAACTGGATCCATCTGTTATTTGAAAAACTGAATCAATTCATTGGATATGATTGCATATTGAGCTAAGCAAAAATGCTCCATATTTCATTTTAGTTTAAAGCACTGCACGAACCATCTGTTATTATTTTATAAATCATGGTTCAAGGCCACAAATGAACCCAGTCCATTGTAATATATTCAATAAACTGTATTGCAATAAATGAATTCAATCAATACCTGGTTTTAGACCATGGCTTTTAAAAATGTTTCAGATGATGTGCAGCTGCACGGGTGATAGAGGGAGCTACGCGTAGCTCCCACGTAACACCGCTCCTGCGCAGACTGCACTGGCTACCTGTGGCCTTTCGAGTGTTGGTTACGACCTTTAAAGCGCTCCATGGCTTAGGGCCTGGGTACTTACGGGACCGCCTGCTGTTACCACATGCCTCCCACCGACCCGTACGCTCTCACAGAGAGGGACTTCTCAGGGTGCCGTCCGCCAAACAATGCCGGCTGGCGGCCCCCAGGGGAAGGTCCTTCTCTGTGGGGGCTCCCACACTCTGGAACGAGCTTCCCCCGAGCTTACGCCAAATACCTGACCTTCGGACATTCCGTCGCGAACTGAAGACACACCTTTTTATTTGCGCGGGGCTGGCTTGAATTGAATTTTAATTTTTAAATTTTGTAAATTTTATTAATTTTAAATGGGGTTTTTAGTTCATGGCATATTTTAATTTTTTCAGGCTAATTTTAAAATAAGTTTTTTAAATTGTATTTTAATTTGTATATTGTATGTCTTATCTTGCCTGTACACCGCTCTGAGTTCTTCGGGAGAAGGGCGGTATAAAAATCAAATAAATAAATAAATAAATGTGAATTTGTAACAACTAAGAAAACAAATGGCAGTGCTAAAGAATTTACTAGCATCCCTCTTCTCCGATCAAAATGGAGAAAGCAATCAGCTTTGCTAGATATGCCTAGGAAAAAAGAATGTATGTCTGGTGAAGCTGAACACCAAAAGGGATAGCTATGTTTATTTATTTATATTTATTTATTCAAATGTGTTAATAGCTGCCCAGCTGCAATAGACTCTGGATAGCATTCCAGACCAAAAAAAAAAAAAAATCCACAAAAAAGATAAAACATAAAATAGACAGCCTAGACTAAAGCAATTTTAAAAGCAATATGTTAAACAGAACAGGAAAGAGTAGCTCCTTGTAAAGTATAACTTTATTAAAAAGTATTTCCTCTCAGGAACGTATATATTTTGAAACTTGGATCAGGGATATCTATGTTACTAGAATGAAACCAAACCTATATAACTTCCTTTATTACTTACTAAAGAATGTACACCAACTTCTTTCTACATTACAAGGAAAAAGTCCCTTCTCTCCCTTATGGGTGGTCTGTGTGTTCCTTGATCTCAGATCCTCTACCAAAGAACTGGGAATTTGAGGGTTCTGTGCAGAATCTTAGTTATTCCTAGCGCTGCCTTCTTATGGATAGAGAGCTCTAAATGTTGTTCCTTGGAGGCAATCTCCTAGCTTAGGAGTTATAGCGGCAAGTGTTCCTGTCAACACTGGGACAACTTTGGCCTTGACTTTCCACATCCTCTCCAGTTCCTCCTTCTGGCCCTGGTACTTCTCCAGTTTCTCATACTTCTTCCTGATGTTGCTGTCATTTGGCACCACTACATCTATCACTACTGCTGTTTTCTTGTCCTAGTCTACTACCCAGTGGTGAAATATGAACCGGTTTGCTACCGGTTCACTGGCCAGGCATGCGTGCTGCACGCCAAATGTGCGCTGCATGAACATGTGCAGTGCATGCCAAAAGGAGGCTTGGGAAGGTAAGTAGAAAGGGGGGGGGGGGCGTGTGATTTAGCTTACCTAGAAAGCAGGATTTTCTGCTTTCTAGCAAAGCTAAACTGCATCGCAGAGATTCCTCCCCCACTGATTCCCGATTCCTCCCCCACTGATTCCTCCCCCACTGTTCTACTTACCTTCCCAAGCCTTCTTTTGGCGCATGCTGCGAGAAGCGCACAAAGCGAGGAGGGGGAATCAGCTGTGGTACGCAATTTAGTTTTGCTAGAAAGCAGGATTTCCTGCTTTCTAGCAAAACTAAACCCTGTTGCACAGCTGATCATCAGAAATTCCGATTTGGAGGAACCAGTAGCTTTTTTAAACTACCAGTTCACCCGAACTGGTAGCTTTTTAAACTGCCAGTTCAACTGAACCGGTAGCTAACTACCGATTTGTCCAAACCAGTAGCTTTTTTTATTACTGGTTTGCCTGAACCAGTAGTTTTTATCACTACTGGTTCACCCGAACTGGAGCAAACTGGTAGCATTTCACCCCTGCTACTACCACAATGTCTGCTTGATTGGCCAGGACCTGCCTGTTTTTTGGGATCTGAAATACCCATAGGACCCAAGCTTTCTTATTCTCCACAGCTTTTTGTGGGATCTCCCAACTAAGACCTAGGAGGACCTAGCCCACATACTGTATACAATGTTCCTGTATACAATGCCAGCTAATTGATTGTGCATTCAGTGTATGCTGTTCCCACCTGCATCTTATACCCTATCATTATGTGTTGACTGCCTTTGACAATTCTCTGCATAGCTGCCCTTGAGTCCCATCTAGTATGATAGACCCCAATGTCTATCAATCTGTAGCTTAGTGTTTGTTTTTGTTCTTTTAGTCTAGCCCTTTCCACCACTGGTAGATTTTCCACTATCTCTTCAGCTATCTGTTGATGGTACATGCAAGGTCTTATCTTGTCATGGCCCATTTTCTGCTTGATCTTCCTCCCAAATCTGCTGTTGCCTCAGGCATTCTCTCAGCAATTCATCTTTGGGTGCTATCTTACTACTGTATTCCTGAGTGCTCCAGGTTTCATCCATTATGGTGGCTTTGACTCTTGCCAGACCCTGAATCCCCTCTTTCTGGCTAGTGTACAGTCTCTGGATGTTGGACTTGGCATGGAAACATATATACATTGTGAAGAAATTCTGGGACTTCACATCAGCATCTTCCCTGTCCTTTTTTGCCCAGCTCACTATTGGCAGAGCATATATCTTGATGGCATGGATCTTATTCTTCCCATTGAACTGATTCTTCAGAACCTGTCTCATCCTCTGGTGGTACTTGGATAATTGCTCTCTTCTTTGCCCTCACCATAGTTCCCATGTGATATCAAGTTACATGCAGTTGGTCTGTATGTCTGCTATAGTTCTACCCCATCAGCCTTAATTATTTTTCCTCTCTTGACTACCATCTGGCTACACTTCTGTTGTTTGAATGACACCCTTATATTCTCACTGTTGATCTGTATCAGGTGAATCAGCAAGTCGATGTGTCAGATTCCTTTTGTGATACTTCCATTCAAGTGGGGAGGGGACCCTGGATTCTATTACTCACTTATTGTTCACATCTTGTTTTCCTATGTATCCTGTAATTCCCTAGTTTATAACTTTTACCCTGTCGCTTATTCTGCCCTGTGCTTTGATTTACCTTGGGGCAGGGGTGAAGGCTAAAAATTTTCCCTACCGGTTCTGTGGGCGTGGCTTAATTGGTGGGCATGGCTTGGTGGTCAGGTGACTGAATGGGCATGTCCAATAATAATAAATAATAAAAATAATAAAGTATACAAAACTTGGGAGTGCACCAGTCTACCTTCTTTAAAAATAGAGGCACCAGTCTACCAATTGCCTTTTTTTGGGAGGCACCAGTCTACCTTCTTTAAAAATAGAGGCACCGGTCTACTAATTACCTTTTTTGGGGAGGCACCAGTCTACCTTCTTTAAAAATAGAGGCACTAGTCTACCAATTGCCTTTTTTTTTTTTTGGAGGCACTGGTCTACCTTCTTTAAAAATAGAGGCACCAGTCTACTAGTTGCCTAGAGCGCTGATCAGCTGTAGTACGGCCCTTTGAAGCACCGTGGCTGTTTACAGCTATATCACCACCAAGAGCTTCAGGGACAGGAAAGAGGAACAGCGAGGTGTGGGCTGTGGGGGAAGGGCAGGGATTTTTGCTACTGGTTCTCCGAACTACACCCCCCCCATCACTACCGGATTGCGCAATCCGGTCCAAACTGGGAGCATTTCACCCCTGCCTTGGGGGATGTACAAAGGGGAAAGGCCATCTGTTTTCTCTCAGTTTGGAAGCCTCACAGAAGAACCACATGGGAATGACTCCTTATCTCTTTCTCAGGAGTTTCCATAACATCTTCACACCTGTGGATTGGCTCATTCAACATCAAACTGAGAGGAGGGGTTTCTAACCACTTTATCCTAATGAAATTGCCTGGAGGGAACTCAGACCCTGCTTTGCATTTTCTTGCATTCACTTCCTTCAATAATAGTTTCTTTTTGAAATGCTAAAATTTTGAGAGTCCATGCTTTCTTGAACAGGAGGGAGAGGCAGTATGTAAGGTCATTCTTTGCATACAATTTTAGGTCACCCATGTAGAGGAGATGGCTGATAGTAGTTCTACTCTTGAACATGTCTCCCTATCCAGTCTTTGTGATTGTATGACTGAGGAGGGTTCAAGCCTGTGCAGAACAGCAGCATGGACAGTACATCACCTTGGTATATGCCATATTTCATGGTTACTTGTGTGACCTGTCTTAAGTTGAATTCCAGCATTGTCTGCCACAGTCCCATTGAGTTCTTGAGGAAGGTTCTGTTGACTTTGTACAGTGCCAGGCATTCACAGGTTCATATGTGTGGCATTGAGTCATAGCTTTTTCTGTAATAAATTCAGGCTGTGTTCAGATTGATCTGTCTAGATCTTAAGTCTTGGGTGACTGCTCTATCAAAGCAGCTGGTGCTTTGAGCCTCTGGTATTGTTCCCAATGACTTTCTGACCTGTGTTCATGTATTAGCCCAGATTTCCTTAGCTTGGTGTCTATGATATCTGATATGATTTTATATATAATAAAGTGTGTGTGTGTGTGTGTGTGTGTGTGTGTGTGTGGGTGGGTGGGTGGGTGTGTACGTGCAAAATGTCAAGATCTGAAGAAGATCAGTTCTTGTTGATTACAGCTCAGCATGAGCGCTTCACTCACTGAGTAGCTTCCAATAAATTCCATTCGGTTCCTTGGAAAACAATTTGAAATCCACCGACTAAACTCAATAATATTGATATTCCTACAGTGAACAGTAGTATGGCATTCTCTCTGTAGAAACTTATTGGCTTTTGCTCCCTGACTCTGGGAAAATTCTGCACTGATGCTAACAATGTTTCTCCAGTATTCGTAACACAATTAAAGTAAATGAGATAAAACAATCATGTAGTCGAATTCCATTTCTCTTTCTCTCTTGTTTTTTAGCAAGCTGTTGATGACAAACTAGGAGCCCAATTCATTATTAAATTACTTTTACCACAAAGGAGTTCATTAAGTTAGAGTATCCAATAAAAACTATCATCTTTCAACCTGCAGGAAGGCTCTTCTTTAAAAAAGAGAAAAAATCACTTAGCAAAAGAAGAGCAATTCTTGTTCCTGCGTTCCCATCTGCTCTGTTGGCCTGCAGTCCTTTAAATTTACATGATATAGACATTTTAATACACAAATAGGGAGTTTGTTTCTTCTACGGCAGAATTATCTAGATCTGAATCACTCAACTTGTTACCCTCCCATGAAGTATAACTAAATGGACACTATAGGGTTCTGGAAGTTGTAGACTGATGTATTTTCATAAAAAGTGGGCTGTCTGATGAATACTACTTTATACCAGTTTGGGATAGCCTTATTCAAAGTTTTATCCTATTCTTTTTCTAATTAATCTGTCTTTAACCAGCTCTCTTGTTAAAAAAAATATTCTGAAAATAGGTATCTCAAGACAATATTAGCGGGTTAGGGTTTTTTCTTAGAATGCACATTTAAACGTGTAGAATACTGAGATATATATTTTAGCACATATGACATTATACACATTTGGCTAAATGTAAATTGTTGCAAACTGTATCACAGTATTAATAGTATGCAACGTATATTAAAAAGCAGCATTCCAATTCCCTTATATCTTATCCAAGGCAGGTACATCTCTATACCAATGTGTGTCAACCTTGGCTAGTTTAAGTTGTGTGGACTTCAGCTCCCAGCAATACTGGTTGAGGATTTCTGAAAGTTGAAATCCACTCAGCTTATATTTGCCAAGGTTGAGAAACACTGCTGTATACAATGAATAGATATTTGAAAACTTCAAGGGATGAGTCACCTGTACCAACTGTACCTGGATATAAACATAATATGTCCTATTTGAGTTTGGGCTGTTGAAAACTATGGTTTATATGTTGTGAAGGTAGCTGATTAAAGAAGTCATTGTTTATCTTATATAAAGCCAAACAGGGAACCAACAAGAGTTCATGGTGAATGAATCACATTCTGTGCCAGGGGGCTGTTTGTTTTAAGCTGTTGCCCCCTTGTTCTTAGTTGCAAAGTCATGTCTGACCTATCATAACTCCATGGACAATGTTCCTCCAAGTCTTCCTGTCCTCTAGCATCCACTGGAGTCCATTTAAGCTCAAACCGACTGCTTCAGTGACTCCATCCAACCACCTCATTCCCCCTTAATCACAGTTTATTTTTTTAAGAATTCGTGAAAGCTGAAATAGTCCAGTTAAGGCCGAGCCCTTAGTTGAAATAATCATATCCCTGAATTTCTTCAAAAGTTATATAAAGTGTATGTCCAATTACTCTTAATTTTGACTGACCTCTTTCTGCCCATTCTTTTTCACCAAGATATGATCTGCTCCATGTCCACATATTTCAGTTGTTTAAATTCAGACTTCTTTCTCCCATTCTGTAGTATATCCCTGATGGGTATTAGTTATTGTGGGGCAACTTCATCCAATGAAGCCATCTCAGCGTTCAGACTGCTAGCGTCATTATTTTAAGTTTTGTTTTGTGTGGTGTTTACCCACTATGGGGAGAGTTCATGCCTGCCACAATAATACACTGTAAGCAAAGCATCTTGGTGCAGTTGTCAAGAACGCTTCCCTCCCCCACATTTTTCCCTTTTACACACACACACACACACACACACACACACACACACACTCTCACTTTCTATACCTACCAGATAAGGAGAAATATTATTGAAAGCAACAGAGGTGAATCAGACAAATAACTTAATAGAACTGGAGAACAAAAAGAAAATGGAGATTCGGTACTAAATAAATTGCTTTGAGAGCAATGCTGTCTAACTATAACCTGAATTAGCTTTACGGAATGGAATGACTGGATATTTTTGTGCAATTCACAATCTATGTTATTATTATAATCCTCATTTTTAGAAAGCAACAACAATAAAAAGCAGATATAGAATGAGAATCTCTATGGCAACCAGGACTAGCTCAAGATTTTGAAGGATCCTTGGCAATATGCCATCCCACATGTTTTCTTCCTCTTCTTCCTTTCCTCACTGGCTAAAGAGTGAGCAATATCAGTAACAGCTTTCCCAACCCACCCTTAGCAAATGGGTAGCAAATACTATTTCTAAGAGCCACAATTGCTGTCACTCAAAGGAAAAGGACAGGAGATCAAATGTCAACATCCAACCATTTTCTTCTCTGTATGGTGGCTGCATATGAAGACCTTGTTGATTGTCAACCTGCTTAAACAATTAGATTTTTTTTATTTATTTGTCAAGCATATATAAGACAACAGATAAAAGTATAAATATAATTTGAATACATGAAAAGAGTAAGAGTAAAAAGGGACATTAGGACAGGGACGGTAGGCATGCTGGTGCACTTATGCACACCCCTTACAAACCTCTTAGGAATGGGGAGAGGTCAACAGTAGACAGTCTAAGGTTAAAGTTATGGGGGTTTGGGGAAGAAACCAGAGTCAGATAGTGCATTCCAGGTATTGACCACTCTGTTAATGAAGACATATTTTCTGCAATCAAGTTTGGAGCAGTTCACGTTAAGTTTGTATGTATTGTGTGCTCATGTATTATTGTGGTTGAAGCTGAAATAGTCATTGACAGGTAGGATATTGTGGTGGATAATTTTATGTACTACACTTAGGTCAGACCGAAGTTGGCATAGTTCTAAGTTGTCTAAGCCCAAAATTTGAAGTCTGGTGGCATAAGGTATTTTATTGCGGGTAGAGGAATGGAGGACTCTTCTCGTAAAATATCTCTGGACTCTCTCAATTATATTAATGTCCGATTTGCAGTGCAGGTTCCAGACAGATGAGCTGTATTCAAGAATTGGTCTAGCAAATGTTTTGTATACTCTATTTAGACAAGACAATATTACCAGACAAGAAGCTACACAAAATTAGGTTAACAACTCTTAATGCCTTTTTGGCAATATTGTTACAGTGGGCTCTGGCACTTAAATCTTTAGAAATGAGTACTCCAAGCTCCTTGACAGAGTGAGGGTCATCTACAAGATCATGTCCATCTGATTTGTATTTTATATTTTGATTTTTTTTATTTTATTTTTTGCCAATGTGCAAGACAGAGCATTTAGTGGTTGAGATTTGAAATTGCCACTTGTTAGACCAATCTGACACATAGTCAAGGTCTTTTTGAAGGGTAGTTGCATTGTCTGTAGTGTTGAATAGTTGAACATCGTCAGCGAAGAGAACTCAGTTGCTTTTAATATGATCACAAAGGTCATTTATGTAAAGTATGAAGACTGTTGGACCTAAAACACTGCCTTGGGGAACACCACTATTAACAGGTACAGGATTTGATAGAACACTTCCTATTTTGTCCACTTGTTGTCTGCTTGACAGGAAGGCAGCTATCCATTTATGTAGGAGTCCAGAAATGCCACATAGAAATGCTTACCCAGAGAAAATAAGAGCAGGAGACACCAGCTAAGGAAAGAGGAAGCCCACTGCTTCTGTTCCGAAAGAAAAAAACCCAGGACATGCACCAAAAGTTGTGTTCACAAAACATAGTTAATTTATCAGTGAATTAATATTCTGGGTTCACTTAATATATTGTTTCATAAATTGAATTAATGAAGTGACCTGGGTTCCTGCAACATGCTAAGTAAGAGAGAGAGAGACAGAGAGAGAGAGGGACTATATAACCATGATGGCGAACCTATGGCATGCATGCCAGAGATGGCACGCAGCACCCTCTTTGTGGGCACACGAGCCGTCGCTCCAGTTCAGCTCTGCCGTGCATGCACACACACCTCCTACCAGCCAGCTGGTCTTTGGGTCTCTGCTGCCCATGTGTGGGGGGCGAGGCACATGCAGGGGGTCACATGAGCATGCATGGGGAGTGGGGCACATGCAAGGTGTGTGTGTGTGCATGCATGCAGGGGGGGTGTATGTGCATTGCATTTTGGGGGTTCAGGCGCTTTGGGCACTCAGTCCGAAAAAGGTTAGCATCACTGATATGTAACATCAACCAAAATGAGAACCTGCTGAGAAAATGTAGCATATTGTCTTTTTTTTTTTTTTTTACATTTATACCCCGCCCTTCTCCAAAGACTCAGGGCGGCTTACAATGTCTTTAGCATATTGTCTGAAGACAACCAGTGAGAACTATCTAAACCTAATAAAGTTCCTTACCATTATTGTTATTTCTGTTGTATGGTATTTCACTTTCGATTCATAAGGCACTGAAATAACACTGTAGCATAAAGAAGAAGGTGGCTTTCTCCATGCCCATAGAAATGATCGGATCATCTGAAGATGATCCCTTGTTCAATGCCCACATTACTTCATCTCTGTTTGGAGAAACAGACTTTTTTCCCCCAGTATATGAAGGGACACAAAGCAATCCAGGAAACCTGGAGAAACTCCATTTCTATATTCATAGGGGTCAGAATGTTAGAAGAATTTCCCAAACTGAGTTTCCCAAAGAGCACAGGACAGTTGCTTGAAATGGAGATGAATTTTATTCAATAGCAAAATAGATAGTTAGCAATCAAAGATGGCAACACCTTGAAAAGTTGGTTACTTTTATAGGGAAGTCTATCTTTTGTTTCTGGAAACTGAGCAAATTTAGCCCTCCTTCTAGGAATTACACTTCAGGTCTGTTGGAGAGAAAATGCGATTTCCCACCCTACAGAGTTTTGCAGTTGTCACCTTTTGTAAGTCTCACTATCTTGAGATGGTGATCTACAGATGGGCTTGAATGGGGACGATTATTGTGGGTATGATGAATTTTCAGAACTTTATGGGATTTGCCACTTCCTTATATGGAGACATTTCAACTTAGCTTTCAGAATCAGTGGAAGGGCTTAAGTGATGTTTTATATTATTGTTGGAGGTTCTCCAGCAAGTCAGGGATAGACAGGGTTGGTGGGTGGCATGGAGGATAAAGGGGTGGCATTTCTCCCCCCACAAAAGAAAGGGACTTTTTCAACTGAATGGAACAACTTGCAAGGAGAAGTTTCCCCACCTCTGTTAATTTGTGTTAAGCAACGTTGATTCTTTCCACCTAGCATACAAACCTCAAGACCCTCAATTCTGTGGTATCTAATTCTTACCCTCCTAGTTATTCTAAATGCAAAATACAGCCTTCAAGCAAGCCAACTGTGCAAACAATTATCTAGGCAAATTTCTATAAGATACATTCCACTTAAGGCAACATAGGATTGAAAAAGGAGGAGGTTATGCTAGGGGTTGATTAAAATTCTATTAATCATCCAATAGGCTTATTACTCTTGTGATCGTCATGAGATGGCACTGCTAAATCCAGAATGGTTCATTAAATTTACTGGAATGCCAAGAAAAATAGATAGCTTTAATAAGTCCATTCTGCTTATTCTGTGTATTTTTCTTTTTACAAAAAGAATATAGAATTATAAAAAATAGACTTCATAAAAATAGCATTTCAGAGGGAAAAAAAAAATGAAAATGGATGTATTTTAGAGACAGCATCTCTAATAGTCTGAGTCCAACCACTAAATACTCTATTATTCTGAATCTCATTAACCACCACAGAAAGCAATTTTTAAATAGTGAAGATTTAGCAGCTTTTATCTCAGAAGGAAGCAAAGGAGAAGCTTCCAAACTTTGCACGGACACTTGCTTCTTTAGTTAAAAATTAGCATAGTGTAATCGTGCTAGTTTGCTAAAAGCTGCTGATTCTTTACCATAAAATCTCTAAGTGTAGCAGCAGATTAGGAATGCTAATTTATGCAAGATGAGTCTGGCTAACATCTCTCCCATAATATTCACACAGTATTTATTTTTTTAATCCTAAATAGGGAACGTTAATACAAGAGGTTTAATACAAGAGCGCACAATAGATACAAACTCATAGTAAACTGATCCAAACTAGACTGCAGAAAATATGACTTCAATAACAGAGTTGGTAATGCCTGGAGTGCACTACCTGACTCTGTGGTTTCTTCCCCAAAACTTTAATCTTAGACTGTCTACTGTAGGCCTCACCCCATTCCTAAGAGGTCTGTAAGGGGCATGCATAAGCTCACTAGCGGGCCTACCGTCCCTGTCCTAATGTTTTCTTTTATTCGTATCCTTTAAATGTATTTATAATTATGTTTACACTTGTATCTGACATAAAATACATGCTTGACGAAATAAATAAAATAAATAAACGTAATTTTGAATGCAGTTGAAATACTGCCCAGCAGGAGCATTCCAAGAGATAACAAAGAAACTATCGAGCAGTTGAATGAATTATGTGTGATTTCAGCACAGAAGTTATAGATACTTGTAACAAAATGTATTTCCAGGAAGGATTTCAGGCAAATAGTAGCAAAACAGTATTAGAGAAACTAAGAATAATAATGATCTAAAGTCAAAATGGCATCTGAGCTTTCTTGTGGAACTTAAAAAGCAAATGGTAGAACTTCCTACAAAAACATGGAACATGCCTCCAACATCATTCTTTGTATTAAATGTTTGAACAGTAGATAGTGGACGTTCTTAACCATCTAAGAAAAATGATTTTTTCTTAACCATCTAAGAAAAATGCAAAGATAGAAAAACTCACAGGTTAATAGAAGTTGCTATTCTGGATTTATTGAGGGAAAGCATTATTCAAGGAAATATTAAGCATGGAGAAAGTCTTTTGCTAGAAATAACCAACAGGGCATCTACTAAGCCAGGGGTCTGCAAACTTGGCTCTTTTAAGACTTGTGGACTTCAACTCTCAGAGTTCCTCAGCCAGCTTTGCTGGCTGAGGAACTCTGGGAGCTGAAGTCCACAAGTCTTAAAAGAGCCAAGTTTGCAGACCCCCTGTACTAAGCTAAGTCCTATCTTGCTTCTCTCAGAATTTGCCCAGAGTGTTAGCAAGTACAGTAAACACAGAGGGATGCAGCTGACTTAACTTATTTGGATTAAGATTATTTAAAGGATTTTGACCAAACCTCTGTTGAAGGTTATTGGGCAGCCTTTGATTCTGTGGAATAAATCCATTTTTTAAGGAAAGGAGTAAAAAAAAAATATATCCCTCAAATGATAATGTTTTTATACCAGTCTGGCAACCCTGATTGGAATGCTACCACCTCTTCTGCAGCTTGAAAAAATGAAAAAAAATATAACCAAAATGCTGAAATGACAGACTAACGCCTATACAAGGTAAGACTATTATATTCAGAGCTATTTAAATTACAGGAAAGAAAATTGGGATAGATAAAATGTGTATAACGTGAGGAAAATTGAGGACCCAGATTGTTGGGGGCAATAAAAGTTGACTTTGTATATAATATACAAATGGATGAAGACTATTGCTTAACACAGTGTAAGCTGCCCTGAGTCTTTGGAGAAGGGCGGGATATAAATTCAAATAAAAAAAAATTGTTGTCCATCTCCTATAATGAAAGACTCAAGTTAAATAGCAAAGATTCAGAAAGAGTAAAGGAAACACTTGTTCACACAGCATATAATTAAAACTATGAAATTTATGACCAAAATGTGCAATAATAGTTACAAACTTGGTGGATTTTTAAAAGAAGTTTTATTACTTTTGCGAGAGGAAGGAAATATAGGCAAGGGAATTTGTTAAAAACTGCAATCCTACATGTTTCATACATAACTCAAAGGATAAGCTATAATGGCTTGTGTTTCCTGATGTGTGAATTCTTTCACTGTGGTTTAATACATAATATGTAAAAGAGGCTACTATGGTTTGGTCAACAACCCATGATTTTAAATATCTTAGCACAATTATGTGGCCATCATCTTTGTGCACAGTGGGGCTAACTTCCAAAATAAATGAGCTAAGGAACCAGTGGAATAATTGAATGCAACGAAATAATGGGAAACCATTTAATGGAAACATTTATTCACAAATAAATGCATTCTTTCTTCCCTTCTGGGCCTAAATTACTGTTTCTCACCAGTTCTACTTCATGAGCACATTACCATAAACTTTGGCATCTTACTAATCAGACCCACAAGTTTGGAGAAATGCATTTATTTGTGTGTTGATAAATCAGAAGTTAGACCGCCTGTCTTTAATTCTTTCTGACTCTCAGTAGTACTTTGCAGATTAACCTCTTAGCACTCATCATGTCTTAATAGACACAGATAATAAGGGTATTGTACTGTTCATAGGCCTCAGGGACCGAAATCTTGCATATGCCAAGGCGCTATTTATCCATCTCTGTGTAATTACTCTTCTTGGGGAGGGGGAAAAGAGGCTGTCAATGGAATTGACTGGCTAGGTCCATCTCTGTGATTGAAGCAGAAGAGAAAAAAACTGCCATTAGGGAATGCCAATAAATAGAGAACAGCAAAAGATTTTCAAGAATGACATCTGACATCTTGATATTAAATTCTAATTCCATCTGCATAGTTGGCTTTTTACGAGCATGCCTGCAAGTTAATTTTCCTACAATACTTATGCAAAGAAGCTGATCAAAAATTAAGTGTCTCCTTGAATTGATGCTCAGCCTTCACCTCCTAAATACAGATTGTGCCTCCTGAGAAGTCAAGGTATTCAGCCGAGAAAAGCAACAGCAAATCCACAGTGGTTTTCAACAGGCAGAACATCAAAATGGCATTTGAGATTGGCTTAGACTGGCATTGTCAGTTTGGTTTCAGCTCCAATTCTACTCCGCAATAAATAAACACCTTACAACCTTGTGGGTGCAATTAGATGCTGGGGGGAAATAACTTAAAGTCTAGGTCAGGGGTGTCCAAACTTGGTCCCTTTAAGACTTGTGGACTTCAACTCCCAGAGTCACTCAGCCAGCAAAGCTGGCTGAGGAACTCTGGGAGTTGAAGTCCACAAGTCTTAAAGGGACCAAGTTTGGACACCCCTGGTCTAGGTGCAAAAGGTAATTAAAGGTTCAGGTTGTCCTTGACTTATGACCACAATTGAGCCCAAAATTTCTGTTGCTAAGTGAGCCATTTGTTAAGTGAGTTTTGTCCCATTTTACAATCTTTCTTGCCACAGCTGTTAAGTGAATCACTGCAGGCGTTAGTAACACGGTTGTTAAGTGAAACGGGCTTCCCCATTGACTTTGCTTGTCAGAGGGCCACAAAAGGTGATCACATGACCCCAGGGCACTGCAACCGTCATAAATGTGAGCCAGGTGCCAAGCAGCTGAATTTTGATCACATGACCATGGGATGTTGCAAAACATTGTAATTGTGAAAAAAAGTAGTAAGTCCCTTTTTTCAGTGCCATTATAACTTAGCACATCACTAAATGAACTGCTGTAAGTTGAGGAATAGCTGCGTTATTATGGCATTGCATAATTGGAATTGGCTCCTCAGATTTGCCAAATAAGTAAAGATCAGCAAAAGGAACAAACTCTTGTTATAGTAGATAAGTAGTGGGGTAAAAGAAGTTATGGCTAAGGACCTCAGAATGGGAGAGTCTATCCCCAGGAGTAAAGCTGCAAAAATGCATAAGTGGGGGAAAAAAAATAGGAACCAGACAGGAGTGGGCTCCTGGGGGTTCGGCAGAGTTTGGGCGATCCTCTAGCCAAGAATTGCTGGGGTTTGGGGAACCCCCCAAATGCCACCCCAGCTGGCCACACCCATGCCCACACCCTCCCCTCCCACCCTTCCCCTCCCCTCCCCTCCAAGGAGTCTCCATGCAACCCATTCATCACTCCAGGTAAGTGTAGGGGCCACACGGAGAGTCTGGGAGGGCAAAAAATGGATCTACTGGAGGTTCTGGAAGTCTAAAAACGGGCCTGTTTTCAGCCTCTGGAGGGCCTCTGGAGCCTAGGGGGAGCTGTTTTCACCCTCCTGGAGGCTTGAGGAAAGCCTCCAGAGCCTGGGGAGGCCGAAAAATGCCCCCCCACCCCCCGTAATGCAGGCAAGGCCATGTCCACCATGGCCATGCCTACCCAGCAAGGGACAGCAAACCTGTTGCTAAAGGATCTGAAGCCCACCCCCGGGGCCAGATGAATACAAGCTATCTGCATGCTCCCAATTCATCCTGCTGTTGACCTGGCAAAGAAGAGGATGAAAAAAAGAGAATTTGAAGCAAGCAGAAGTCTTTTCTGCCTCTGAAACAGGAGAGAGGAAGACTCAAGAGCAAGTGGCAGAAGGGTAGAAGAGAATATTCTTTCAGTAATGTTCTGCTCAACAACTCTCTGCCCAAATGGAGAGAAGAACTTGAGCCTGCCAAGGAGAAAAACATCTTGGTTGGCATTCAGTGAATTAAGAAAGCTAGGAACTACTGTGCTCACAGAGGAGAAAAAAATGTACCAAATTGATGGGGGAGAGGAGAAAAAATCATAGTCACCAATCGCAATGGCAGAGACTAAAAAACTATGGAATATGATGAGTTTTAGTGTGTTGGTTGGAAAGGATGAATTGCTGGATTAAAATGTTCTCTGTCTTTAAAACGTATGGTGCTTATTCTGAAGCAGAGAGCTAGAAAGGCAACTCTGGAAAGTGAACATCCTTAGGTGAAAAAAGGGATGCATCTCATTGAGTTCAATTGCTTTGTCTGAACTTATTCTTATACCTTCTTTCTACCTGAATGGATGTTTGCTTACAACTGGTAGTTAAACTGTTTGGTATCCACAGGAAAGTTTTTTTTATTTTTTATTGGATTTCTTGGGCAAGAAGCTTGAAATGGTTTTGTTAGGACATCTAACCCAGGGTGGAGGCATTATGCCAGTTCTTGTTTAAAAGCCCAGTAAAATAATAGTCAATCCTTCACTAGGTAAAGAAATTAAATACATGCTGACAATATCTTGTCTAGACTGTTGAACAAGCAACTGATAATCAAGTAAATAATAAAGAAAGCCAGTAACTCACAGTAGGGCTGGGAGCCAAGCCCATGGTCACAAATGAAGTTCAATTAGGAGCAGAGGGCAACTAAACTAAAGTCAAAAGGCTTTAGAGATTGTTTTCAGTCCAGGGGTGAATCTAGACCAGAAGATCAGAAGATAATGACTTCCTCCACCAGGAATTTAGGATTGTAGATTTTTAGGTCAAAGCAACTGAAGATCCACCTAAAGCAGGGGTCTGCAACTTTAAACACTCCAAGAGCCATTTGGACCCATTTCCCACAGAAAAGAAAACACTGGGAGCCACAAAATCGGGGTGGGTGTAGCCAACTCGATGTCACTCACTCCCAGTCACATGACCCCCACTAGCCACACCTACCCAGATGGTCATTAGGGCAGAGAACCAGTTGTTAAAAAACACCAGGAGCCACAAAAACCTTTTGACATCTCCCTCTCTCCCTCTCTCTGTATCTCTCTCTCTCTCTCTGTATCTGCATCTGCATCTCTCTCTCTATGTCTCTCTCTCTCTTTCCATCCCTCCCCCTTTCTCTCCCCCTCTCTTTCTGTATCTCTCCCTCTCTGTGTCTCTCTATGTCTCACTCTCCCCCTCCCCCTCTCTCTGTATCTCTCTCTCTCTCCCCCCTTTCGGTCTCTATCTCGCCGCTCTTACCCCCTCTCTCTGTATCACTCCTTCTCTGTGTGTGTCTCTCTCTCTCTCCCCTCTCCCCTCTCCCCTCTCCCTCTTAGTCTCCCCCGTGTGTCTCTCTATCTCTCTCTCCCCCCTCTCCCCCCTCTCTTTGTATCTCTCTCTCTCTCCCCTCTCCCCCCTCTGATTCTGATGAGGTGTCAGGCAGGCCATGAGGCACTCTCGCAATGCCTTGCACAGCACAGTGAACTTTAGCGTGCTTCACAATGGGGGAGAGTGGGGTCCCCTCCTCCTCCTGGAGCCCATTCCAATGCGGAGCCACAATTCAACCCCGCCCCATTTGCCCCTAGCAACAGGACACGGCTTACAGTTCTGAACTCAAAGTGGCAGGAGGCTAGGGCTGCCATGAGCACAAATGTGGCATGAAGGCAAGTACAGGGCCGCCTTGCTCCTGCACTAAGGCTCCAGTGACCCTCCTTCTCCTCCCCCTCCTCCCCCTCCTCCCCCTCCTTTTCCTCTCATGACTCCCTGGCTGGCTGTGGCAGGGCTGGGAGGTCGTGCATCAGTGGGGAGATCCTCCACAAGCGAGTGGCCAGGTTTGGCCAAAGCACAGTGGGTTGACCGGCTGATGAGTGTCTTTGGCAAGGGCACTCTGGGCCTGACCCCCGGGGTGGGCATGTGAGGTTCGGTGAGGCCAGCCCCCTTTTCCCACCACCCTGAGCTTAAAGCCATGGCTGGGCACTGTGGGCCCAGCCCCCTTTCCCATTCCCACCCCACTAGCCTTCATGTTAGAGAGGCCAGCATCGGTCACAGCTGGGTCTTGGGGTGGAGAGCAGGTTATATGTCTCACTAAGTGACCAAGGTACGCCCAGCACCAAGGGCCAGAAGAAGCTCCAGAAGAGATGTGGCATTGGAGAATCATCCCCGGTCACTTCTCCATCCCCCGCTGTTGCCCTTACCTTCTCAGGTGAGAAGTGACTGGCAGGAGAGGGTGAGGGGCAGGACCAGCCAGTGGTGGGTTCAGCCAACAGGGAGCCACAGCAGGAGAGCCCAAAGAACCACATGCCGTTCCAGAGCTATGGGTTGCTGACACCCGATCTAAAAGTTCACTACATGCCAGGAAGAAGATTACTAAAGACTGCAAAAAATTACTAAAACTTAGTCCTAAGGAGAGTTTTACTGAGGAGTTTTGCATTTGCTCTGTAAATAAACAAGAGAGACCAAGGCACAAGGCAGAATGCAACTTGCAAAGAAATTAATTATTAAAACAGAAAAGCTATGGACAATTACAATGACATAGGGCTACCATTCACTGAGATGTTTATGCAGAACTTCTACTATATACATATTTATCCCACAATATGTCCTGAATGCTTTTCTTTTTGCTCTTTTCATTTTACTTTGTTCTTTTTGTTGTTATTTTTCATAACCATGTATTGTTTATTTTTCTCTCAGTTTGAGATTTTTTTGTATGCAATTAAAGGGACAAAAAGTATTTCAATGTAATTAGAACTCTTAATTTTTCAGCAGAACAGCATCCCCTGAAAATCTCAGGTCCTGCTAATAACAAAAGTAGCATCTCTCTCCACTTTTCAGTGACATTTACAGGAGTCACAACTTTGCCTCTGCTTGTTATCTGGACAAAGATGTATAAACATGCAGAAATTCTGCTCTATTGTCTAAAGATTTCATAGGTATAAAATAATCCAGACAACACCATCAGCTTCCAAAGATATTACATGAGTTCCCTTCAAGCTGTTTTGAAGTAGATCTAGTGTTTTTAAGATTATTGGCAATTACAATTACTCAACTTTGCTTAGTCAAATAGGAAGTTAAGCAAACTGATGGAAATCTTTTAGATCCATCAGAAAATAGGTGTCCATGATTAACTGTGCAGCAGTTTTATTGGAGATTTAGAAGATTTATAACATCAGTAATTAATCAAACTCCAGAAGACAAGTATTCCTTTAAAGAGGTATTCATTTCTTTGGGGGAGCAGATGGTAAATGCCTCTTCTAAGATGCTCAGAGAAACATCTCTCTCCTCCTTTAGAAACATTGCTGTGCTTAAGCTTTGCTTGCATCACATGTGAATTACAGTTTATTGGATTAATCCAATTGCCTAGATTTGAACAACACTTAGTCAGAAAGTAATCACAGGGGATGAGTTCACAGAATACATGAAGCCGTAACCATATTTTAGCTGAACCACATTTTAAACATCTGTTTATTTATTTTAAAAGATTTGTACAGCTGCCCATCTTGAACTCTGGGTAGCTCACAAAATAAAACCATAAAAATATGTAAAAAATTAAAAAAACAGACACTTTGATCAACTTCCCAGGGCACCTCAGCAACTCTTTAGGTACCATCACTCTACCCCAATGCCTAGATAAAAAGCCAGGTTTTAATGGCTTTTTATCTTTCAGAAGTTAGTGCTCCCTGTGCTCTAGGAAGATGGAGAGCCAGCCAGATTGCTGCAGGGAGTGTGTCCATAAGATAGAGGCAGCCACAGTAAAGACGCACTTCCTGTGTCCCCTTTAGATGACAAAATGGCATGTGCCCATCCTTGAATTGCACCCAGAGGAAACTGGAAACCAGTGCAGTTTTAACAACAGGGATGTAACATGGATGAACCTGGTTGTCTTCTGGAGTTTTATAGTCTAGATCCAAAATCCTACTTTATTTTAGCTGAAGTGGCTTTTCATGTATTCAGCAAATATGATTTCCATGATAATTACAAGATAGGAAAAAAACAGGCCCAATGTCAGTCAAAGTTAGGATCTTAGGGAGAGTAGTCTAATGTCTACAGCTAGGACAAAACTGAATTCTTTAAATGACAAATGAATTCAAGGAACAGTCAATAGTGAAGTCACTAGATGACTTCAAGTACACAATCAGAAGTTCACGGTACGATCAAAGAGGTGCAGAAGAAAGTCTACAGCTGAAAACAGCCTTGCGAATAAGCAGCAAGCTTCTTATATCTGCCAAGCTAAGTATTTCTCCCAGAGCTGTTTGATTAATCTTTTTAGGAAGTTCAACTTCTGCAATATTTTAATTTCAAACAATCTTGCCTTCTGGGTTATTTAAGATATGGAGAAGTAGACAAAGATGCCAATAGCTCTTCTTTATGATCTGTCTCTGGTATAGTTCTCCCACCCAGTTCCAAGATGCTTCTAATTCCTCCATCTTCCAAGGGTGCTGTCCTGGACAGGCATCACAGGGCTCTTGGAAGACAATCCTCATATATATGAGAGTATAGGATGAATTGATCAAGCAATGTTTTTATTTTTGTTACATAGTACCATTTTCCAAAGACATACTTTCTCATCTGATGTGTTGTAGCACAATGTCATTCCCTGAAAACATGGCTGGATATGAGAGAGATTGTAGTCAAGTACATTGAGAGGACACCACCTGGTAACAATTGGTCTGGCTGAATGATCTATCTGCAGTCCATGATTCTGAATTATTTATTCCCCCTCATAAATATTCATTCCCCCTCTTACATAATCCCTCTACAACAAGGCAGAAGTTTTCTACTTTGAATATCATTGTCATCATCATCATCTCTTTAGTAGCAGCCTAAAACCAAAACCAGTTTTTTCCAAGCAAGAGTCTGACACTCTTTTTAGCAAGATATATTGAAATGAAAAAGATGGGGTTATAAAAACTATATATCATGTAGAACTAATTCATTTCCTAATAGGTTTTTGCAGTGTCCAACAATCTTTCTGCATCCAGTTTTGGCCACCACAATGTAAAAAAGATGTTGAGACTCTAGAAAGAGTGCAGAGAAGAGCAACAAAGATGATTAGGGGTCTGGAGGCTAAAACATATAAAGAATGGTTGCAGAAAGTGGGTATGTCTAGTTTGATGAAAAGAAGGACTAGGGGTGACATGATAGCAGTGTTCTAAAATGTCACAAAAAAGAGGGAGTCAAGCTATTCTCCAAAGCACCTGAGGTCAGGACAAGAAGCAATGGGGGGAAACAGATCAAGGAGAGAAGCAAAGTAGAACTAAGAAAAAATTTCCTGATAGAACAATTAATCAATGGAATGACTTGCCTCCAGAAATTGTGAATGCTCCAACACTGGGAATTTTTAAGAAGAGATTGGATAATCATTTGTCTGACATGGTATAGGGTTGGACTGGAAGACCTCCAAGGTCTCTTTCGATTCTGTTATTCTACTCTATTTCTGTGATCCAAGAAGGAAGTGGCTTTTCATTGTTTGCTTTTTACTACCATTTGCTCCCATAGAGAAAGGAAGATCTCTTTTAAGAAATACTTGCCTTCTGGCTTCAGTAATTATTATTTCATTATCAATTATTTAAAACTAAATATGGCAGCTGTCCAGTTAGTTGTGGACCTTTTTGTTCTAATGGATCTTTTCACTAGCGATGTTTACAGCTAACCTCCTAACTGCCTCCTGAATCTTTTTCCGCATGGGAACCAATTGTCACAGAAATACTAATAAACATGTGGATCATAATTTCTTTGTCCTTGCGCACTTAATGTTTGCAGGATTTGTAGTACACCATACTTCAGAGGCTTTGTGCGATAAGATATGCAAACTTTCAGCACCTCATAGAAATTTCTCACGTGATCTCAACGAGGGATTTTAATCTCTACTTTCTGAAATGTGGACAACCTTAGTCATTCTCTGTGGGTAGCCATCAAGTTGTTGCTATCTACTTCCCCACCTGCTCAAAAATACATAATACACTTCATTTTAATTCAATATGCTTATCCCCCCAATCCATAACATGTGTTAGATGATTAAAGAATGCTGTTGAAATGAAAGGAGTGAAGAATGACCTGGCATCTGAATATTATACTTTGTAATAAGATTAATTTGATGGTTCTTAAATGATGGAGGCACCATGGTGATGTGTCCGTGTCTGGCAGTGACATATTGAAAGATGCAGGTGCTCCTCTTAAAGCGGCAGATGGCATTACTCAGTCAGCTCCTGTAGAATGGAAAGGAAACATGAATAGCAATAGCACTTACTAGAATCGGAAGTTCCCCCCCAATCAATTTGAATCTTGGAAGAATAAAAACAGGCAAAAGGATTTTTTTAACACAATACATAATTCAACTTTGGAATTTGTTTTGGAAGTTTTGGGGATCAATGACTATTAGCCTTGATGGCAATGGGGCTGTCTCTGAAGGACATCTGCTGGGAGATTAATGGGCTTCTTTGTATGGTTGGTTGACTTATTTTCTATCCTTTCTTTCTTTCTTTCTTTCTATTTATTTATTTATTTTGTCACAACAGTATGTATAAGCATGAGCATGAAGTAACTATATAGTATATTTTATTTATTTATTTATTTATTTATTTATTTTGTCACAACATCATACAAAAAGATTATATAGTATATACACATATAAACATATATAGGAAGAAGAAAAGAAAAACAATAGGACAGGAACGGTAGGCACGTTTGTGCGCTTATGCACGCCCCTTATGGTCCTCTTAGGAATGGGGTGAGGTCAATAGTAGAAAGTTTTTGGTTAAAGCTTTTGGGATTATGGGAAGAGACCACAGAGTCAGGTAAAGTATTCCAAGCACTGATGATTCTGTTGCAGAAGTCATATTTTCTGCAATCTAGATTAAAGCGGTTTACATTAAGTTTAAATCTATTGGTTGCCCTTGTATTATTGCAATTAAAGCTGAAGTAGTCTTTGACAGGAAGGACATTACAATAGATGATTCTGTGAGTTAAACTTAGGTCTTGTCAAAGGCGACGGAATTCCAAGTTTTCTAAGCCTAGGATTTCAAGTCTGGTGGGATAAGGTATTTTGTTGTTTTCAGAGGAATGGAGAATTCTTCTTGTAAAATATTTCTGGACACGTTCAATTGTATTTTATTTATTTATTTATTTATTTATTTATTTATTTATTTATTTATTTATTTATTTATTTATTTCGATTTTTATACCGCCCTTCTCCCGGAGGACTCAGGGCGGTGTACAGCCAAGTAAAAATTCAATATATAAACATTAACAGAAGTTAAAAAGAAATATTATAATGTGGCCGAAATTTTAAAACCATTTAAAATCTTAAAACATAAATACCCCAATAAAATTGATGTCTTGATGTCAGAGATGTGGTGAGGGTTCCAAACAGGTGAGCTGTATTCTAGAATTGGTCTAGCAAATGTTTTATATGCTCTGGTTAGTAGTGTGGTGTTTTTGGAAAAGAAGCTACGCAAAATTAGGTTTACAACTCTTAGAGCTTTTTTTGCTATGTAGTTGCAGTGGGCTTTGGCACTTAGATCATTGGACATGAAAACTCCAAGGTCTTTAACGGGATGGGGGTCGTCTGTAAGGTAATGTCCATCTAGTACAGGGGTGTCCAAACTTGGTCCCTTTAAGACTTGTGGACTTCAATTCCCAGAGTTCCTCAGCCAGCTTTGCTGGCTGAGGGACTCTGGGAGTTGAAGTCCACAAGTCTTAAAGGGACCAAGTTTGGACACCCCTGATCTAGTATGTACTTAGTTTTAGGGTTCTTTTTTCCTATATGTAAGACTGAGCATTTGCTGGTTGAAATTTGGAGCTGCCAATTTTTAGACCAAGCGGTTAGATGGTCAAGGTCGTTTTGAATGATAGAAGTGTTGTCTGTGGTGTTAAATAGTTTGACATCGTCAGCAAAGAGAACACAATTACTTGAGATATGGTCACAAAGATCATTAATGTATAGAATAAAGAGTGTTGGTCCAAGGACGCTGCCTTGAGGAACGCCACTCTTGACAGGAACAGGATTTGATAAAGCATTGCCAATTTTGACCACTTGTTGTCTGTTAGACAGAAAAGCAGATATCCATTTGTGGAGGGGTCCTGAGATGCCATAGGATGTTAGTTTAAGGAGAAGTTTATCGTGTACTACTGAGTCAAAAGCTTTGCAGAAGTCTATGTAGATTGCATCTATTGATTTGCCTTGATCTAGATTTGAAGTCCATATGTTTTTGCAGTGGAGAAGTTGTAAGTTACATGATACATATATATGAGTATAACTATGAAATATCTATATAAATTGGATATAATGAAAGGAAACAGTAGGACAGGAACGGTAAGCACGCTTGTGCTCTTATGCACGCCCCTTACGGACCTCTTAGGAATGGGGTGAGGTCAACAGTAGACAGTTTTTGATTAAAGCTTTGGGGATTTTGAGTAGATACCACAGAGTCTGGTAGTGTGTTCCAAGCATTAATAACTCTGTTACTGAAGTCATATTTTCTGCAATCAAGTTTGAAGCGGTTAACATTAAGTTTAAATCTTTTGTTTGCTCTTGTATTGTTGTGATTGAAGCTGAAGTAATCCTCAACAGGAAGGATAATTCTATGAGTTAAACATAGGTCCTATCGAAGGCGGCGGAGTTCTAAATTTTCTAAGCCCAGGATTTCAAGTCTGGTGGTATAAGGTGGTATAAGGTATAAGGTATTTTGTTATATTCAGAGGAGTGGAGAACTCTTCTTGTAAAATATTTCTAGACACGTTCAATTATATTGATGTCTGAAATGTGGTATGGGTTCCAGACAGACGAGCTGTATTCAAGTATTGGTCTAGCAAATGTTTTATAAGCTCTGATTAGTAGTGTAATGTTTCTGGAGAAGAAGCTACATAAGATTAGGTTAACAACTCTTAATGCCTTTTTTGCGATGTAGTTGCAGTGGGCTTTGGCACTTAGGTCATTGGATATGAAGACTCCAAGGTCTTTGACTGGGTGGGGGTCATCTGTAAGGTAATGTCTGTTGAGTTTGTATTTAGTGTTTGGATCCTTTCTTTGCTGTATGCTTTGCGCTTACTGAATTTTGAACTAACTCAATTTTGACTAAATTTATGAATTTTCAATTAACTAAAAAGTGTGCTGACATGTCCCATGGGTGACTCTCAAATCTGCATATGATGATGCTGATACTGATGCTGATGATGATATTGATTCAGTTGTGTTTGATTCTTGATGATTCTATGGGCCAGGTCTCTCCGCATCTTCCAATCTTGCCTTACTTCATTGAGTTTTTCTATGCTGTGGTTGGTGTCAGCTTTGATATCTTCAATTACATCTCCAAATTCCACATTTTGTGGAAATTTGAACTGCATCTCTCAGCCCATCTAATTTTTAGAAAATGATGGTGCAATTCACAAAGTTTGATTTTCAGAACGTTTTCTACCCAGGGTCAATGTATTATGAAGGCAGATGGACAGTCTGCTAGATCATGTCCCCAGCCCTTCCACCAGCAATTACCGAGAAACGTGGAGCTGTTCTATAGCTTTTTTAAGCAACAGCAACTGAGGTTGTTTTTCATGAATGACAAAATATTTAATGGGGAAATGCATAAATGTGTCTGCAATTATTTTTAGACACCACGATAGCAAACAGCCTGCTGAAAGCTAAGAATGGATGAATCAGTCCTCTTTGTGTATCAAATAGTAGATTTCCACGAATATAAAATTTGACATGGGTACATTTTTGCAAACTAGCTTAGCTGTGTGCATTTCCCCCACAAATATATGCATGTTTGTATGTGTTATTTTCGTGTCATCTGGGTTTCATTGTTCCAAACAGCCAGCAGTCTGGGAAAATTTGGCAGCATATAAATCAAACACACAAACAAACAAACAAGTAATCTCACAAGTCTTGTGCTATCTTCAAGAATGGATAAAAGACTCTCCACAAAGTCCTTCTGAGTAATAATCATATCAGATCTTTTGTTGTTTTTATTGTTTATATTTTATTTTAGGACAAAATTGCATGCATTTACTCGCCTTGTTAGTACACAGAGTGCTTCTATACCAGAGACAAATTCCTTGTGTGTCTAATCACACTTGGCCAATAAAGTATTCAATTCAACTCAATTAAAGAAGGGGTCAATCTATTTCCCAAAGCAGCAGAAGGCAAGATAAAAAACAATGGATGGAAACTAATCAAGAAGAGAACCAACCTAGAACTAAGGAGAAACTTCCTAACAATGAGAACAATTAACCAATGGAGTACCTTGCCTTCAGAAGTTGTGGATGCTCCATCACTGGAGGCTTTTAAGAAGAGTCTGGACTGCCATTTGTCTGAAATGGTATAGGATCTCCTGCTCATGCAGGGGGCTGGACTAGAAGACCTCCAAGGTCCCTTCCAACTCTGTTATTCTGTTAATTCATGCACTCTTGATAGGAAAGTGAGGCAAATAACAATTAATAATAAAAGGAATGAAATCAATGAAATAAAAATCTAAGTCATGAACCCCAGTTCTATTCCTATGTAGAAAGGAAAGGAAAGGAAAGGAAAGGAAAGGAAAGGAAAGGAAAGGAAAGGAAAGGAAAGGAAAGGAAAGGAAAGGAAAGGAACATATGTCTATCTTGTATATGAATAATGAGTACTTCATTATATTTTAGCTTCTCTCTAAATGAAAGTTGGATTATTAATATTTTGAGGCCTGTTTTACAGTTTACATTCGTAAAATAGGATTCAGTGCCACTCCCGTAAAAGTACAGGCCAATTTTGTCATCTCATTTTATGAATGGCTCAGTTCATACTAGGTATCGGGAGCCATAAATAGCATCTCCTTTCCAGGAGCTCCTCTCTTTCCCTTGTACTCTTTGCTTGCAACTGCTTTGTGCCATTGTGCAGTTAGGAACTCAAGGAAAGTATATCTGATTGAGAAGAAATAAAATTACATTCCCCTGTGTTTTAGCCTTTTTTCCATTTGTTCTTTAAAGATACAAAAGTAACACAGAACAAATTGTTTTGGACTGATTAAGACGGGTGGTGAATGAAAAATATATTTGGGACTACAGCTGGTGCAGAACGGGTAGCACGTATGCTGTTGCCCAAGCTGCATTGGTTACCAGTTTGCTTCTGGGTCCAATTCAAAGGGTTCATTATTACCTTTAAAGCCCTATATGGTATGGGTCCAAGGTATCTGAGGAACTGTCTCACATCAATAGGACTGGCCCACTCATGCTAGCAGAAGGGGCCTGCTGCAGACCCAGTCTGCTAAGGAATTCTAATGGATGATGTCAAGAAGAAAGCTTTTTCTGCTGTGGCCCCAAAATTGTGGAACACTCTACCACCAGTGGAACCACCTAACTTTGGGGGGACACGGTGGCTCAGTGGCTAAGACACTGAGCTTGTCGATCGAAAGGTCGGCAGTTCAACAGTTTGAATACCTAGTGCCGCATAAGGGGGTGAGCTCCCATTACTTGTCCCAGCTTTTGCCAACCTAGCAGTTCGAAAGTAGGTAAAAAATGCAAGTAGAAAAATAGGGACCACCTTTGGTGGGAAGGTAACAGCATTCCATGTTCCTTTGACATTTAGTCATGCCGGCTACATGACCATGGAGACATCTTCGGACAGCGCCGGCTCTTTGGCTTTGAAACGGAGATGAGCACCGCTCCCTAGAGTCAGGAACGACTAGCACATATGTGCGAGGGGAACCTTTACCCTTCACTACCACCAGACGTGAGAACTGCTACCATCCTTTTGGCCTTCTGGAAGGATATCAAAACTTGGTTTTGCTGTGGCCACGAGGAGAGATGATTGATCTCCTCCTTATGCCATCCCTCCCCATGGGTCCATTTTGTATAGTTTTTAAAATTGCAATTGTTTTTCTAGTTACCTTTTTTCTATTTGTAAGCCACCCTAGAATCACCTTATCAGTGAGATGGGCAGCATATAAATGTAATCAATCAATAAAGTACAATAGATAAACATTAATGATATCCAATCACCAGATGAAGCTGTGAACAGGTGAATATCGTGCGGTGTGAATTTGTGCTTGGACTCTTTTTCTTCCTACTAGTTTTCATTCAGTTTCGTGAGAAATATATTTTTTTTTTCAAAAGAGGACGAAATGAAGCCAATTTTGGTGAAATATTGAACGGTTCTTCACCATCAGCAGTAGCACTCCACTACATCAAAAACACCAACCACGAGAAATTTGGAAGAAATTCTCCAGCACTTTAAAAAGAAGGAAGAAGCATGAGAACCTCTTTCATAAGGAAAGGTGACATTTGAGAAATCGTACTGTAGATTTCAGCACTCCAGCAATATAGATTTCAGCACCTGAATAATATAGATATCAACAGATCAAATACATGTCTAGAAAAATTGATAGTTTAGATTCAATCTCAGATTCGTGTATTCAGTAAACTAATTCCATCTACTACCCATCCTTCTAATTGCTAACAAGAAGAATTTCAACATCTGATTAATTGGAATGCTAGAAACTGTTATTTGGGGACAGTAAAACCATATAACCTCCCAATTAGAGAAAACCAATTCACCACGAGCATGGTTCAAAATCCATCCTAAGGCTCTTATTAGCTACTGATGCTTCAAATAATCATTGATAGAAACAACATAATCAAGACTGACATGATTGCAGTAATGCAGTTTTCTCGGGTTTAGCCATTTACAGATGTGTGGATTTCACCTCTCAGAATTCCCCAGCCAGCCTGCGAAAAACAAGCCTTCCAATCCTGTGATTCTATACAGGTAGATCTCAACTTGCAACAGTTCATTTAATGACTGCTCAAAGTTATGATGACCGTGAAAAAAGTGACTTATGACTGTTTTTCACACTTATGACCATTATAGCATCCCCATAATCATGTGATCAAAATTCAGATGCTTAGCAACTGACTCATATTTATGATAGTTACAGAGTCCCGGGGTCATGTGATCAACGGGGAAGCCAAATTCACTTAACAACCCTGTTACTAACAACTGCAATGATTCACTTAACAATTATGGCAAGAAAGGTTGTAAAATGGGGCAAAAGTCTCTTAACAAATATCTCACTTAACAACATAAATTTTGGACTCAGTTGTGGTTGTAAGAAATGGTGGGTTGCTCCCGGTTCGGGCTGGTTCTAGAACACCAGTAATAAAACTGGCGGGAGGCTCTGCCCACATGCCATGATGTCATCATGGGTGATCTGCGCATGCTCCCATTGTGAACTGGTAGTAAAGGTAAGTAGAACCCACCCCTGGTAGTCAAGGACTACCTGTAATATGTTTATATAAATATGTAAGAAATGTTTGTAGAAGGTTGCAGAGGGAAATGAATTGCTTAGAAAAGAGATATTTTTCAGGTTTCCTGTCTGATCTACAGCCTTGGAATTCCTTAGTAGTTTCCCATCCATGTATTGTGTCTCACCCTGCTTATTTCCATGTAGCGCCTACAGGTGGTACTCAGGGTCAAAGGCACCACTGTAGAAATAATTCAAATATAAATGCAATGATATTTGGCTTTAGAGATGAAGGATAGTCTCTGTAAGCTGTGTCACCACAGGTGCAACACCTGTTTACAGGCAATTTCCAAACTCTGCTATTCTTCCTTTCCAATGCCTTTCTCTTAACAACAGACTTTGATGGGAAGCTTGTCAAATAGAGCAAAGGTAAGTAGTTTGGCCCCTTTCCATTATTTTTGTGCTCTTCTCCTTTCATTAGCCTTTCTTACTGTGGCTGCTGTGAATTGAAGTTAGGCTAAATACACCTAGTTCCCTTAGCCATTCAACACATGAATGAACATGTATTTCTACCACAAGCAAAGCACACTGAGAAGGCTTCTTTTGCATATCGGCTGAATGCAGCCCAACCAACAATTCAATAATGCAAGAATGTGGCTTAACACAGGTTTTGCGCTGAGGATGCACCCAGGAAAGCTTACCTGTATTTTTCAGAGTATAAGACGCACCTTAGTTTTTGGGGAGGAAAATAAGAAAAAAACTGATTGGGGGTGGATCAGCCTCCTGGAATACCCGCAATCAGCTTTTCCAAGAGGTGAACTTTAGCAACAGGTTCGTTGGTTCTGAGCTCCGCGCCTTACTTTTGTTTTGGCCTCTGAAACCCTCCATTTCAGAGGCTGGGCAGGGCTACATTCAGATTACAAAACACACCCAGATTTTCACTCTCTTTTTGGGGGTAAAAAGGTGTGTCTTATACTCTGAAAAATACAGTAATTCCAAATCAAATACAAAGAACTGTGAATTGATTGGACAGGATTTTTCCTTTCTACCATTACAAAGAAAAAATAATAATTTTAAACTTTTCCTAATTATCTGTAGATTGTTAAAAACCCATAAACTGAAAATATTCACAGGTACAGTGATCGGTTTTTCGTAACCTTATTCTATTTCAGCTCCAGAAAGTTCAGATGCCAAACATTTGCCTAAAAATATCCCAACTAAACCAGTGGTGGCATTCCAATTTTTTTACTAATGGTTCTGTGGGCATAGCTTGGTGGGTGTGGCTGGGGAAGGATACTGTAAAACCTCCATTCCCACCCCACTCTAGGGGAAGGTTACTGCAAAATCCCCATTTCCTCCTGATCAGCTGGGACTCGGGAGGCAGAAAATAGATGGGGGTGGGGCCAGTCAGAGGTGGTATTTACCAGTTCTCTGAACTACTCAAAATTTTCGCTACTGGTTCTCCAGAACTGGTCAGAACCTGCTGAATACCACCTCTGTACTACACCTAGAGCCAGAATTTTGTGGAAGATGGCTGGATGGATACACTGGACAACAAGGATGTTCCTTCCTGAACACTTTTGTGTGCATGTTATAGATTTGGGGCTGCTAAGCATAAAAATAACTTTTTTAACCGATCACATACTGTTTTATACAAATCTTCTGTTTTTAAACAATGGCAATGCACATTCTTTAGTACCTGGTGGCTTTGGGGTACACATAAAAGAAGTATACAAAAACATGGAACTGTTGTTGAACTACAACCAGTACGCTAAGTACAACTGGAATATCTGTGGTGATCTAAAAGTAGTGGTTTTGCTGTTTGAAATGCAGCTCAGATATATCAAGAATTGCTGTTACGTATACGAATGGGACAGCTGTACAACAGAGTCACATTCTATTACATTAAGGGCCTTTCCAAAAGGATTTGATTTCAGAACAGAAAAACATGGCACATGAATCACTCATTGACCCAACAAAATTATTTTTGCCTCTGCTTCACATATGAAAAATGTTATGAGAGCAATGAACAAGGAAGGTGAAGGTTTTCATTATTTCCAAGAAATTGCCAAGATGCCAAGATTAAGGAAGCATTTTTGTTGGTCCACAAATCAGATACATCATCAGTGACAAGAGGTTCAAAGATCTGTTAGTGGGGCCAGAGAAAATCACCTGGAAAGCATTCAAGGAAGTTGTTGAGAATTTTCTTGGCAATTCCAGAGCAAACTACATTCAACTCGTTGACAAACGTCTTACAGTATACAACACCAGGAAGTGCAACATGCCACTGAGGATTTTTTATCTCCATTCACAATTGGACTTCTTTCTTGGAAAGCTGAAACTATATTTGTGTTCAGTTCAAAAGGGTCGATCATATTCACCAAAAGTTTTTCAAGGAGCAAAACTTTTGGGGGGAAAAATTGAGGACCGGTGTTATGATTACTGATACATTTGCACAAGCAATAGTTTACAATGTTTTACATTGAAGAAAGGTTTTCTCCTTCAGGTAATGGGATAAATGTTCTTGCAGCATGACAAAACATGCATTAGCATGGAAATCTGGCTACTGAGAAGACACAGACCAAATTACACATTATTTATTCACTCAACTTGGCCTTGTCAGATGCATTGTTTGTTTACCTTGACATTGTGCAAATCTTGTCTAGAAAAATGTAAGTGTGCTTGCATCTGAATCATAAATGATAGCTTAAAGAGGGGAAAAGAGAACTTTGCTCTGTGCAGAAAATCCTGCAGGATATAATGAGGAAAAGGTTTAGGGTGACGGCAGCATCAGGGAAGGAAAAAACTGCTGAGAGGAATAGCTTCCCTAGATGTAGAATTGGGAACATACAGAAATGAGGATCACACAATTTGGGCTAATTTACTGAATAACAGAATTGTGGAGTGGGATAACAAAGATTATCTAGTCTAACCCCCTGTAGTGTGCAGGAAAACCAAATAAACTGTCTGAAAAGTGGCTGTTCAATCTCTGACCAGAAATCCTAGCCTCTGGGGAAGGTAAACTTGTTGTAAAGGTACTCATGACCACAATTGGCACCAGAATTTCCAATGCTAAGCAAGGTGACTGTTGAGTTGCACCCAACTTTACGACCTTTCTTGACAGTCATTAAGTGAATCATTGCAGTTCTTAAGTGAGTCAGACAGTCATTAGGTGAATCCAGCTTCCCCTATTAGCAGTAGCACTTAGACATATATACTACTTTACAGTGCTTTACAGCCCTCTCTAAATGGTTTACAGAGTCAGCATATTGCCCCCAAAAATCTGGGTCCTTATTTTACTGATCTTGGAAGGATGGAAAGCTGAGTCAACCTTGACCCAATGAGAATCGAACTGTGAACTGCTGGCAGCCAGCAATCAGCAGAAGTAGGCTGCAGTACTGTATTCTAACCGCTGCACCACCATGGCTCTTTGCTTGTTGCAAACTGGCTGGGAAGGTTGCAGATAGAGGTCACATGACCCCGGATGCTGCAACCAGCATAAATATATGTCCATTGCCAAGTGCCTAAATGTTGATCATGTGACCGGGGGATACTGTGATGGTTGTAAGTGTGAGGACTGATTGTAAGTTACTTTTTTCAATACCATTGTAACATTGAGTGGTTGCTACATGAATGGCTCCAAAGAACTGTCAGGAAGTTTTTAAGGTAAAGGTTCCCCTCACACATATGTGCTAGTTGTTCCCGACTCTAGGGGGCGGTGCTCATCTCCATTTCAAAGCCATGGTCATGTGGCCAACATGACTAAATGCCAAAGGCGCAAGGAATGCTGTTACTTTCCCACCAAAGGTGGTCCCTATTTTTCTACTTGCATTTTTTACCTGCTTTCGAACTGCTAGGTTGGCAGAGGCTGGGACAAGTAATAGGAGCTCACTACATTACGTGGCACTAGGAATTTGAATCACTGAACTGCCGACCTTTCAATCGACAAGCTCAATTAAATTTGATTTTATTGAGGGCCACATCAGGGTTGTGTTTGACCTTGGGGGGGCTCAGGTAGGCATGGCTGAGATGGGTGTGGCCATTGAACATCACTTGTGTCGGGGGGCCCTGTGGTGGCCTGAGTGGTCTGCCAGAAAAAATGGGCTCCTGAGCTCCGTTTTCAGCCGCAGTGGCCTCCTACAACCCTCTGCCAGTGAAAATGGTGCTCGGGAGGGGTTCCGCGGCCCTCCTGAGCTCCATTTTTGCTGGCAGAGGCACTGCGAGCCAGTTCTTCATTGTTTCCAGGACAGTCCTGCAGGCCACATCTAAGCACCCCATAGGATCCATCTTTCGGGCCTGGAGTTTGACACCCCTGCACTAGCCCATGAGCCTCTGCACAAGTAGATCACTTACAGTTGTATAATGTTATTCCACCATTTCTCTTGTGTTGCCTAAAACAAAATGTACCCATCAAGTCCAACAGTCCATTGCTTGCAATTCATCCCACCGTATTTTTAAAATCTCCATTATATCAAACGTGCCTTTCTGCTTCCTGTCATCCAACTCATCTTGCTTATTACTTTTTATACATTATTTTTATGCATTATTGTAAACATTTTATGCGTTATTGTAAAGTCATTTAAAGGAATGGGTTAGACTCCCTTTGTTTGTTATCTTTGTAATTCTCGGATTTCCTTTATTCATTTTTAAACTAATCGTTTCCAAAACATGTTGCTTTATTGCTGTATTGAATCTGTTGCTTGTGAATTGATTGTTTACCAAAGGTCCTGTGGCTCCTGCCCTCCTCAGTTCTGCTAACCAGGTTAACCCGATATTATTGAAAAATGTATTTTTCCTCCTGAAGTTTACATCATTCGTGAAAAACATCCGAACTATGTTGTTTGTATCACAATTGAAACCAGCGGTTCACTTAGAAAAATCCCTTTTCTAACTGGATTTAGGCTTTCAAGGCAAAGCATTGAAAAAACAAACAAACATCACTTGTGCCTCTGGAACTTTTATTCTCCAGACCAAAGCCAGAAAATTATTCTTGATACAGGGGAGGTAATGCCTTTAGTATCATTTGTATCCACTCTGTAGAGTAGAAATGGACAATTTAGTTCTAAATAGACAGAAAGGCAATTTCTACAAGTAAGGTTCACTTTCTGTCTTTGTTCAGCTTTCTTAAGCTGTTGGTTCAAGTTGATTTGCTGATATTTTAAAATACTGTGAAGTGGACCTTGGATTAGTAAATTTAATTTTATCTCATTCAGAAAGAGCTAAAAGAATAAAGAGGGGTTATCAGCTGGCCCAACTAAAGGTCTTTGCCATTGTCGGCAGCAATTGAACAACAACAAAAATTGGGAGGACTCAGTAGATGTTTTACAAGCTGAGTATAGAAAAAATGGAGAAGCTTGAACTGGGCTCTATAACAGTGCCTTCATGGACAGTAGAAGACTTTTGTGACTACTGTTGTCACACAGAGCTTCTGTGTAGCAAGACGTCATTTTCAAGACGGACTTTTCGCCGTGAGCTGAAAACGCACCTATTTATTCAAGCGGGACTGGCTTAAAAGTTTTATTAAATTTTAATTGGGGTTATTTATATTTTAAGGTTTGTTAATTGTTTTAAATTTTCAGCCACCCTATAATATGTCTTGTTTTAATCTTGTTTTTAATGTGTATATTGTGTATTTTAAATGGCTGTACACCGCCCTGAGTCCTTCGGGAGAAGGGCGGTATAAAAATCGAATAAAATAAATAAATAAATAAATAAATTTGGTAACATAATCAGAACTGCCTCAACTGGTAGCTGTTGTTTCTATCAAATGATGGAAATCCTGATACCTTTTTTTGTTTTTTGTTTTTAAGAGACAAAATGCCATTACATGTCAGTTTTCAAATCTTGGTAAGTGTCAAATACTGTGAGGATCAGTAATCACTTTATGACAAGTTCTAAATTACAATGAAGATTAGTTACATTGCTGTCATTTATCAACTCTTGAAAAGAAGGTCAGATGTCAAATACAGAAGTTAAATTGCTGGCAAATATTTCTTTCTTTATGTGGTTCTGTAGTTTTACTAGAAGAGAAGGAATCAGACAGTGGTGTCTTTCTCTTCCCCTTAGGTGCATGGTTATCAGTTCTGTTGCGTAGTCTAGGTGAGAAAATCAACTCCTCAAGAAAACCAGAACTATATTTTATTGAAACTGCCTGTAATAAAACAATTTATTTTTATTTTATTTGTGTTGTTGTTAGTTGCGAAGTCGTGTCTGTCCCATCGCGACCCCATGTATAACATTCCTCCAGGCCTTCCTCCAGGCCTTCCTGTCCTCTACCATCCTCTGGAGTCCATCCTCTGGAATCCATCAACTGCTTCAGTGACTCCATCCAGCCACCTCGTCCTCTGTCGTCCCTTTATTCTTTTGCCCTCAATGTTTCCCAGCATTAGGGTCTTCTCCAGTGAGTCCTTCCCTTATCTCTTATGACTGCATTTGCGATTATAAGTCTCATTCTCAAACCACACAAAGTGGTTCCACAATTTAAATGTTAAAAAGTTGCTGTAAATTATATATTCACTTAATGGTAAATATCTTCCAATAATGGGTATATTAATAGGCCCACTATTTTTCTTGGCATTTAAATTGTAGTTGCCCATATTAAATTGGCTACACAACTCAATTTTTGATAAGATTTGGAAGGGAACTGTGAAACCAGTTAGTCAAATGTGCTTAAGGAGGTACTTTGGCCTAGGGAGATGTAATAGCTCCAGGCTGCTATTTAATCATCCACCTTCTATTTAAAAAAAAAAAAAAACAAGTCCACACTCATACTAGACAGCCTGTACTGTGTTACATAAATCAATATTTATGTAAGACCCACACAATTGATTCTTTTGGAAACCAGAAAACATTTTCCTTTAAAATACAGACTCTTGCTTAGATTGTATTTCATTTTTTAAACTTCAAATAATATTTGATATTCAACACAGCTGGACTTTCTCTCCTATACACAGATCAATTTTTCTCCTTTTCTGATGTATCTAATCATTTCCAGGAATTAAAATCAAGGTCTGACCAAGGGATTTAAAAAAAAACACAATAACTTTTAGAACCAGTACAAGTTCAGTCTAAGTCATTTTCTGTTTCACCCAATAAAACTCTTGCCACACAGTCTTTGATTCCACTTTAATAGTTTGGATTGAAGTTTTTTTTAAAAAAAAATATATGAAAAATGGAGCAGCGTAACCATGCTTAGCATGTGGTAAAAGTGAAGTTGCCAAGATACTGACTGACCTTTTTGGGTATTGAAGATGAATAACTGGTCAGTTATTCAGAGCTGGGTAATTATATATACTGCTTTGTGCATTTATTATTATTACATTACATGACATTATCTTGTATACCACCTAGACCTGTGTTTCTCAACCTTGACTGCTTTACAACATGTGGACTTCAACTTTCAGAATTCTCCACCCTACACAGGTGGCTGGGAAATTCTGGGGTTTGAAGTCTTAAAGTTGCCAAGATTAAGAAACACTGCTCTAGACTTTAGAGCAGGGCTGTCAAACTCAATTTCATTGAGGGCCGCATCAAGGTTGTGTTTGATCTTGGGAGGCCAGGGTGGGCATGGCCGGGGTGGATGTAGCCAGCTCGACATTACTCGTGTTGGCGCCTATGGTGGCCCAACTGCTCTGCCAGTGAAAATGGGTTCCTGAGTGCCATTTTCAGCTGCAATGGCTTCTTGCAATGGCATCGTGCAACTCTCGGCCAGCGAAAATGGAGCTCAGTTTTTGCTGGCAGAGGCACCATGGGCTGGTCCTTTACTGTTTCCAGGGTGGCCCCGCAGGCCATGTCTAAGCACCCAGTGGGCCGGATCTGGCCCCCGGGCCTTGAGTTTGACACCCCTGCTTTAGAGAGAGGCAGTTTATAAATCTTATAAATATTTGAATTCCTGCATTGAGTTGTGGTAAGACCTAAATACTTTAGATGTGGAGTGAGAATATTTTTCAGTTTTTATTATCTTTTTTTTCAGATTGATGCATCTCTCTTTCTGCATATCCAGCTGGTTGTCCATTGTACCTGGTCCAAAAAGGGCCCATCAGAGGCATTTATTTAGGATGTCTTTCATCGGAATTAATTGAATCAGAGAATTTGCAGATTGCAAAAAGATTGTTCGTATACAATGAAATGTGGGACTCATTTATATACTAAGTTTAAAAAAGATACATAAATGTACTGGATAGTTGCATTACACAACTAGTTATAGAATTGTAACGGTTCATTGTGATATTATTTTTTCCTTGTCATACTTCTTTCAATTTTTGTTATAGCACTTTTTATATGTTCTTTTTTCCATCTCTTTCACAATGTACATATCACCATCCCTATTATTTTTGTGTTTTGTTCTTTTTTGTTATTAAAAAACAATAAAATATATTAATAAATATTATTTGTATATTGAAAGCTATCATCTTAGTGAGGGGGATATGGAAGAACAAATTTAAGTTACAAGAAGATAGAATGTTAGGAAAAAATGCATAATGGTAAGAGCAGGTTGACAATGGACCCAACTGACAAGGATGTTGGTGCTGTTCCCTTCACTGAATGTGTTCCATCAGAGGCTGGTCATTCATCTGTCTGAATTGTTTGAATTTAGATTCCTAGTCTGAGACATGGACCATGTTGGACATGGTTGACAAAATGAAGCCTTACATTGCTGAAGATCCCTTCATACAAATAAGATGTTGAGACTCTAGAAAGAGTACAGAGAAGAGCAAGAAGATGATTAGGCTACTGGAGCCTAAAGGGTACAATGAACAATGGAGGGAACTAGGTATGTCTAGTCTACCAAACAGAAAGATTAGAGGTGTATACAGAATTATAGTGCTAGAAAGGACCTTGGAGGTTTTCTAATCCAACTCCCTGCTTAAGCAGGAGACTCTACACCAGGGGTGTCAAACTCGTGGCCTGCGGGCCAGATGTGTCACGTGCTGGTCACATCTACCCCAGTTTAGCGAAGGGAAAAAAAAGTCACGATACATCACGTGTTGATGATGTGATGGTGCGAAATTGACACCCTTGCCCTATGCCATTTCAGACAAGTGGCTGTCTAGTCTCTTCTTCTGACATGATAGGATGACATGATAGCAGTCTTCCAGTATTTGAGGGCTGTCACAGAGAAGAGAGGATTGATTCATTATCTAAAGCACATGAGGGCAGGCCAAGAAGTAATGGATAGAAACTTATAAAAGTGAGATCTAACGTAGAATTAAGGAAAAATTTCCTATCAGTGAAAACAATTATTCAGTGGAATGGCTTACCTCCAGAAGTTGTAGATGCTCCATCACTGGAAATTTTCAAGAAGAAATTAGACAACTATTTGTCCAGAATGGTATAGGGTCTCCTGCTCGAACAGGGAGTTGGACTAAAAGACTTCCAACATCCCTTCCAAGTCTTTTATACTGTGTTCTACATTAATTTAGAGATGTCACTCCATGCTCCATAAGAAATAGACTGAATCTTCAAAGTATAAACATTAAAGCATTCTTGCCCCAGTAGAGAGCTATCAAACAGTAGCATAAACTTCACTTGCAACCCAATTAGATATACAGCTTTCCAGAAAAGTGGGAAATTTTGACTTGTAGGCCTTTAACTGAACAATGTCTTGAATTTTAAACTAAGCATGGGGAAAGGACTCCAAAGCCTGTCTTAGTAGCAATATAATTCAAACAGCTTATCCCCAACTCCCTTGATTTGGGTCAAAGGAGACTTGATTTAACCCAGCTGTACTGCTGTTAATTACTCATTTTCATTAATTAAGTGGATGTGTTTACCAATACATAAATAGCATAGAATAGTGTTAATTGTGGGACTCAACCTTTTGTTACTATCACAGGAAAGGTAATATCAATTTATTTATCCCTATATGTTCAGAATACTGAAAGCTATTTCTGTTCAGATTGTCATAGTGTTTTAAAAACATAATTTATAGCTTTGAATATATTTTGAATGTAGCCAATTGTGGCTTATTCAACAATCCCTACTTATGCAAACCATTATTTGGCATGTCATAGATGAATCAAGTCTGTGTAAAGGTGTCTCAAAAAGTTACTGATAAATGATACCTTTGTTAAATGTCATACCTATGTAACCAGTCTAACTCCCCGTCTGTCACATTCTTTACTGAAGAAGCAATATTGTTTACATATACCTGTTCTGAATTTTGAATCTAAATTATAGAAATGGAAAGAGAAAACTGAGACGTGCAAGAAGCTTATTTTCTATGCTAATGGAAGATGCTTCCTGTATCTGAATAATATTGTCTCTTTAAACAGATATAAATTATTTCTAAATACAAATTTACTATCTTGATTAGAATTTTCCCAGTGCACTAAATTCATGTTTCACTGGGGTTTTTTTTTTCTGACAGAGTTGGAGAACATCTGGCTCCAGAAGGCAAGGGTGACAGGTAAGTAGACAAATAGACAGATAGACAAATTCCCTGTAAAGAAGATTCAATCCTTCAGCTTTATCTCTGGTCAATACAAATAGTGAGCAATGCTGGCTCAAAGAAAATAGGTGTTATCCAAAGCAAATTCCACCCATGGCTTTAGATTAATGAGGCTTAAATATTGTCATAGTGAAGTTGCCCTTGTAGCAAGGGAAGAGCCTAACATAGGACAGACAATATGCTTTGCATGCAAACATTTTCAAGTTCAGTCCCCAATTCTGCTGAGCTATATGAAAACTGCTCCAAGCTGTCAGAAGCAACCTTCCCCAGGTTCAGACTCTGCATTTTTCTTGGGACTGCATCCTTCAATGGCCACACCTATTGGGATTTCTGGCACTAGCAAAGAAAATACTCTTCTAGACGAATGAAAGATATGGTTCCATCTATAATTCTCAAAGCAATTGGTAACTAACTAAGACCGAAGAAATGCAGATTCTAGTCTGGATGTGCGACAAGTCATTTGAGGCTAGCTCAGGAAGTTAGGAAAAATATATCCCAAAGGAACACCATGTTGTTACTTCAGTGCAGTTACAGAGATAAATACATGGTTATGTCTATGTAGTTTCAACAGGTGGCAACGCATATCTGACCTTAGAAACTAAGCAACAACGCTTAGGATTTGGTTTGAAGACCTCCAGATAATTCCAGGGTAGATGGCTATACTGAGAATTTGAAAAATATAATGTAGAAGGAAACATGGCACCACGTCCATGTGGTTGCCAAGAAAACGGCCTGAAGAAATCTATAAAATCATTCAAATTAACTTCAGCTCAAAGTTCTTAACTAACAATGCCTGCAGATCACTTTCTCTCTTTATCTTTCTGCTTGGTAATGCCTGTGAATTATGAGGGAGGAGCAGAAGCAACTGTACAATGGTACACTCTAAGTCAGTGTTTCTCAACCATAGCCACTTTAAAAAGTGGGGACTTCAACTGGCTGGCTGGGAATTCTAGGAGCTGAAGTCCTCACTTCTTAAAAATGAATCAAGTTGAGAAACATTGCTCCGAGGTTTGTTTGCATCAAGAAGAGGCAGCTCTTTGATTTCATTGTTCTAGTCATTGTCTTTATTTTTTTCACCACACCCTTAAATGAAACTTAAATGAGGGGAAAATGTCAACTTTCCTTTTTCCTTTACAGAATTGAGGGAACTGTAACACCCGGAGACTTCAGTTAGTTCAGAATGCAGCCGCGCGGGTGATAGAGGGAGCCACTCATGGCTCCCATATAACACCGATCCTGCGCAGGCTGCACTGGCTACCTGTGGTTTTCCGAGTGCACTTCAAGGTGTTGGTTACCACCTTTAAAGCGCTCCATGGCATAGGACCGGGATATCTTCGGGACCGCCTTCTGTTACCACATGCCTCCCACCGGCCGGTATGCTCCCATAGAGAGGGCCTCCTCAGGGTGCCGTCAGCCAAACAGTGTCGGCTGGCGACCCCCAGGGGGAGAGCCTTCTCTGTGGGGGCACCTACCCTCTGGAATGAGCTTCCCCCAGGACTTCGACAACTTCCTGACCTCCGGACCTTTCGCCGCGAGCTTAAAACATATCTATTCTTCCGAGCAGGACTGGCTTAATAGGGTTTTTAAATATGGATTTTATTGGGGTTTATTTTATATTTTGTATTGTATTTTAAATTTAGGCTATTGGAATAAGTTTTTTAAATAGTGTTTTTTATTGAAATGTATTGTATTATTTTATTTGCCTGTTCACCGCCCTGAGTCCTTCGGGAGAAGGGCGGTATAAAAATTAAATAATAATAATAATAATAATAATAATAATAATAATAATAATAATAATAATAATAATAATTATTATTATTATTATTATTATTATTATTATTATTATTATTATTATATGACATGCACAATACCCCATAATGAGTTACTTGTTACTAGGAGACAAAAATAAGCTTGTTAACTGGGGAAGGAATCCTTTGACTTCATATGGTGCTATTAGATTAGATTCAGAGAGGAGTAACTTACTCAGGGAGGACAACTTACTCAAATGAAGACTTTTAAAAAGGAAATTGTTCACCCTAAAAGCTTTTTTTTAAAAATAAAAATAAGCAGTTCTTTTTGCATGCAACTTTCAAAAGCACACATTTTCTTCTCATCCCTGTTCTACATTTTTCTCTGGAGAAAGAAAGATCTTAAGAAACTCAATGGCAGTATTCAGATAAGCATCTCAATTTAGTTACTGAATTGAGCCATTTTTTGGATTGATACAATACACTGAACCATAAATTAAGCCAGACAAAAAACTAACCAAGGTCAAAAATAGCAAAGCTTAAACATGTTGGGTAAATTACATTTTGTACTGACCTGGTTAAATGCATCATGATAAAACAGCCAATGAAATACAGCCTTGATAGAGTTATTTGCAGAACTGCTGGCTCAGATATCCATGGAGAATTTTTAATCACACCCCCCACCGCCCCCCCTTAGCATCCAAACTTGGAATCTGAATAAGGTGCTCAGCTAATTCTATTTTCTTCTTATGCCACTACGATTGGCTTATGAGCATCCTCATTCTTGCCCTTTTTCACATTTGTCTCTCATGCTGTACTGGGGAAGTGTCTTTCTGAAGCTTCTGCTGATGTTCAGTTTCTCCTTCTTCATTTCCGGCTTAATCTGAAATCAGCAGCATCTTCCTTCTGCTACTTTCCAAAGACCCAATTGTATGTCATTCAAAACTCAAATTGTTCTGGAACATTCATTTCTATGCTGAATAAATTATATAAGAAAAGTCTCCATCTGCTTCTTGGTGAATAATTATTTTTTTAAAAAATCATATTGTCAACGTTCCAGAAAACCCCTCCTGCAGAAAAGACTCCAAAACCAGCATCTTTCAAAGTTCTTTTACTAGCATAGGTAAACTGGCGCAGTTGGAGGAAAACCGAAACTGGGGGTTCCGGTTCCTCCCTCAGTAATACAAACCCCAAAATCTCTATCCTCATGACCCCTCTGCTGGTCACATGCTCCAATCCTCAACTGTCCCATGTCGAAGCATCACTCCAGCCACTCCTTCTCCAGATGCAAACCCAGCCTGACCTTGACCGGCAGAAAATGTTATTATGTCTAATCATCCCTTGCACTACCACCCTCCTCCCCTCCTTTCCCACAGAGGAGAATTGTGGCAGCGCATGGAAGCCTTCAGCCTAGTATGGCTTCCAAAGCTGACAGATTTCATATTATCTAGTCCAGGGGTTTCCAACCTTGGCAACTTTAAGCCTGAAGGACTTCAACTCCCAGAAGTTCTGGGAGTTGAAGTCCACCAGGCTTAAAGTTGCCAAGGTTGGAGACCCCTGGTCTACTCAGTTTGGAAAAAGTTGGACTTAGTTGGATCTGACCAAAACTTAGCATCGTATTAGATCAAATCAATTTTTTATCATCAAGTCCTCAGGAATTCAGCTGGATGGAAAGAAGTCTTGACTTGTGTCACAGCGTGGCAGTGGTAGTAGGGTGGAAGATATGAGTAAGATGCCATTTAAAAGTGCTTTTAAGTGCCTGGCTTTTAAAAGTAAAGAATAAAACTAACTTTATTCACAAAATGGCTTTGTTTTATTGACATTATATCAGTTCAGTATTCATTGGGCAGTCAGTCAGCTTCAGAGCTTTCAGTTTGAACTTCTTTACAAAGTGTAACATTTCAATGTTTAAGAAAAAAGAAGAAGGGGGGGAGGAGGAAAGAAAACCAAACATTTAATGTACAAACATTTCTTTGCATTTCTGTATTATGAATCCTCTGTTTGTATACCTACAATAGGCTAAATGGAGCACATGGATTTGCTTGATTATGCTTAACCTATTCTGTATCAGCTTAGAAACCAGGAGACAAGGAGTTCTAGTCCTGCCTTAGCCATCAAAGCCAGCTGGGTGAATTTGGGCCAATCATCAAAAAGCTGTGAATTCTACTCCCATCTTAGGCACCAAAGCTAGCTGACGGATTTGAGGCCAATTACCAGAAATGGTGACTCTAGTCCTGCCTTGGGCATGAAAGCCATTGGGGTGACAGCCCAATTTACCTCACAGCATTGTTGTGGGGAGAATAAGAGGAGTATTATGCATGTTTGCTGCCTTGAGTTATTTATAAATAATGAAGAGGTATAAAAAATAATTGTTTATTTTTTCATATATATATATAAATGTTCGTATAACATTTATATTTATATAAATAAATATATTTATGTAGGTCTTTGGTTGTTCGGGTTTTCTCCCGTGTAAAATTGGAAGTGTCTTGGCGACGTTTCGACGAAGTCTCATTCATCATCTTCAGGCTTCAGCTTCGTGCTTCTGGGAGCAATGTGTGATCGCAGCTGTTTCTTCCTTTTAACTGCTAGTGGGGGTTTGAACTGATTGGGTGGGAGCTTGACTGTGCTCTGATTGGATGGGGGTTTTTTTGTGCTCTGATTGGCTGGGGGTGTGTCCTGTTTGGGTGTGGGCTTGGTTGTGCTCAGTTTAGTCTGTGTTGCAGGGGGATTTGAGCTGGTAAGCTGCATAGCTGTTGTTTGGCTTTGTGGTCGTGCTACATCTTCATAGTGGGTGTCAGTCTGCTGCATGTATGGATTGGAGGGGTTTGAAATGGCTAATGTTGCAGCTGTGGTCTGGCTTCTGGTCCTACTTCTGGCCAGACCGCAGCTGCAACATTAGCCATTTCAAACCCCTCCAATCCATACATGCAGCAGACTGACAAACAACAGCTATGCAGCTTACCAGCTCAAATCCCCCTGCAACACAGACAAAACTGAGCACAACCAAGCCCCCACCCAAACAGGACACACCCCCAGCCAATCAGAGCACAAAAAAACCCCCATCCAATCAGAACACAGCCAAGCTCCCACCCAATCAGTTCAAACCCCCACTAGCAGTTAAAAGGAAGAAACAGCTGCGATCACACATTGCTCCCAGAAGCACGAAGCTGAAGCCTGAAGATGACGAATGAGACTTCGTCGAAACGTCGCCAAGACACTTCCAATTTTACACGGGAGAAAACCCGAACAACCAAAGACCTACATACAAACACCTGTGAAAACCTCAGAAAACAAATATATTTATATATAACATCAGAGTTGGAAGGGACCTTGGAGGCCTTCTAGTCCAACCCCCTGCCCAGGCAGGAAACCCTACACCATTTCAGTCAGATGGTTATCCAACATTTTCTTAAAAATTTCCAGTGTTGGAGCATTCACAACTTCTGAAGGCAAGTCGTTCCACTTATTAATTGTTCTAACTGTCAGGAAATTTCTCCTTAGTTCTAAGTTAGTTCTAAGTTGCTTCTTTCCTTGATCAGTTTCCACCCATTGCTTCTTGTTCTACCCTCAGGTGCTCTGGAGAACAGCCCAACTCCCACTTCTCTGTGGCAGCCCCTGAGATATTGGAACACTGCTATCATGTCTCCCCTGGTCCTTCTTTTTGTTAAACTAGACATACCCAGTTCCTGCAACCGTTCTTCATATGTTTTATCCTCCAGTCCCCTAATCATCTTTGTTGCTCTTCTCTGCACTCTTTCTAGAGTCTCAACATCTTTTTTACATCGTGGCGACCAAAACTGGATGCAATATTCCAAGTGTGGCCTTACCAAGGCATTATAAAGTGGTACTAGCACTTCACGTGATCTTGATTCTATCCCTCTGTTTATGCAGCCCAGAACTGTGTTGGCTTTTTAACAGCTGCTGCACACTGCTGGCTCATATCTAGATGGTTATCCACTAGGACTCCAAGATCCCTCTCACAGGTACTACTATTGAGCAAAGTACCACATATACGGTACTGGTGCATTTTGTTTTTGGCCTAATTGTAGAACCTTACTTTTTTCACTGTTGAATTTCATTTTGTTAGATAGCGCCCAATGTTCAAGTCTGTCAAGATCTTTCTGTAACTTGAGCCTATCTTCTGGAGTGTTGGCTATTCCTGCCAGCTTGGTGTCATCTGCAAATTTGATGAGTTCCCCATCTATCCCCTCGTCCAAGTCATTGATGAAGATGTTGAAGAGTACTGGGCCTAAAACAGAGCCTTGGGGTACTCCACTGCATACTTCCCTCCATGTGGATGTAGTTCCGTTGAGGACTACACGTTGAGTGCGGTTGGTCAGCCAGTTACGAATCTATCTGGTGGTGGTGCTGTCTAACCCACATTTTTCTACTTTATCTAGTAGTAGGTTATGGTCTACTTTATCAAATGCTTTACTGAAGTCCAAGTAAATTATATCAACAGCATTCCTCTGGTCTACTAATTTTGTCATTTTGTCAAAGAATGCGATAAGATTAGTCTGGCATGATCTGTTTTTGACAAACCCATGTTGGCTTTTGGTTATTACTTTGTTTGCTTCTAGGTGTTCGGTGATTCGTTGCTTGATTATCTTTTCCAGAATCTTCCCCGGTATTGAGGTCAGACTGATAGGTCTGTAGTTTCCTGGATCTGTTTTTTTTCCTTTTTTGAAGATGGGAACTACATCAGCTCTTTTCCAGTCCTCTGGCAGCTCCCCTGTGCTCCAGGATCTTTGAAAGATATTTATATAGCTACCAGTATATAAATAATTATGTTTTGTGCACTGGGTGGCTATATAAATTACACAAATAAATAAATAAAATCCAGTCTACTGTGGAAATTCTGTATATTATGGAAAGTTAAGAATGAGGAGCTTCAAATACATATAATTATAGAAATATATTACAGAACATATTATTTTCTTGAATAGCTTTTCAATGCTATTATTAAGACCTACCCATGTCTGTAAATAACACTGAACCTTGTTTGTACTTCTGACTAAAAAAATTGATCATTCTTATCACTCAATTTCTTTTTTATAATGTCCAAACTTAATATTGACTTTACAACCTTTAATTCAACATTACTATATTAAAAATGTGAGTATACAAAATAGTTTCTAGAACTGAGCACACACAAAATGTTTGCACTGTTTCTCTGTGTCTGTTTCTTGCAATAAAAAGGATTTTTTTAGTACAGGGGTCTTCAACCTTGGCAACTTTAAGCCTGGCGGACTTCAACTCCCAGAATTCCCCAGCCAGCAAAGCTAGCTGGGGAATTCTGGGAGTTGAAGTCCGCCAGGCTTAAAGTTGCCAAGGTTGAAGACCCCTGTTTTAGTAGTTGTGGAGGGATTTTTTGTTTTTGTTTAGTTTCATTATAGCAAGCAAAGATACTGCATCCGTAAGTTTTGAAGAGTGCTCAGAGGGGTTTAGCATGAAGGAAACAAATTCATTAATGGTTACACCATCCCTGAAGACAGAAATGTTCAGTTTTTGAGAACATCTTTTTTTTAAGTTTATAGCTTGTAGGGAACATCAAAACCTATAGGTGTTTTTCTTCTGAGATGTTGCTTAGATATGTTCAGTGGTAAATGCATTTGGAGAAACTCCTTTGCTGGATTCTGTGAATTTTCTGAAAAGAGATCACCTTTGCTAGATGCTCCATGTTTGAATGGAATGTATTAGCACCATTGACTGAAGGTGGTAAAATCTACAAAATTACAGAAAAGGCAGAAGGACGAATAAAACCAAGGCTAATTTATCCATATCCAGTCAGCTAATTCTTCCATGACACAGACACTGCATTTTGGGGAACTGGTTGGATCGCTTCACTCTCAAAATGTAGCATCCCAAAGATGCTTTATAAAAATAATGTTTCTTTAGGAGCATATGTCTCTATTTTCTTGGATAGTTTTTTAGGAGACCAAAATGAGCAAGGGGTGAAATTCCCCATAGACATCCAAGAAAGTTCAAAGAACTTCACTCTCAGAATGAATTCCTTCAAATTCTAGTTTTTTTGAAGATGAGCTTCCCCATTAGGATCACAGCTCTGATTGTCACGCTGAGTGACAACAGTTCATGCTTGTTGCTTTATTCAGCCTGGATATCTAGGTGAATCCTAGTTAAAATGGATCATTTATTGAAATGTTCTATATAATTTTAGCAAGCAGAATAAATATTGAGAAGTGCCACCGAGGCAGATAAGGAATAGAGAGACCAGACTTCTAGTCTTCCATCACAGAAGCTCAAGGTGGCTTTGAGCCAGTCCTCGTCTCCCAGCTAAGGGCCACTGGTGGTATGGTTAAAATGTTGGACTAGAAACAGGGAGATCCAATGTCTAGATTATTGTCAATCATAAAACTTTTAGGCCAATCGAAATAAGAACTGAAAGGGACCTTGGAGGATTTCTTGTCCACACCCTTGCTCAAGCAGGAGACCTATACCATTCTGGACAAATGGTTATCCAGTCTATTTTTGAAAACCTCCAGTGGAGCATCCACAACTCTCAGCAAAAAAACAAAAACAAACCCAGTTTGGTCTGATTTTGAGGATGTGAGTGGGAAAGTTCAACTCCACCCTCAGCTATGAAAGTTCACAAAATGACTTTGGGCCAGTCATACTCCTTAAACCAAATTTATCATGATCAGAGGAAAAATGGGAGAAAGGAATGTTTTCTATGCCAAGGTGAGTTCCTGGAGAAAGGAGGATACAAATCTAATGAACAACGAAACTTTGCCAAATATTTAACTTTAGCACTGGGGCCTCTGACATTTTTTTTCCAGGAGTTGATACCTGTCAGCAATGTAATTAACTTTCGTTGGCACATAATATTTGTCAGTGTTAACTGATCTGAAACAGCATTTAAAATGATCTGAATTTAAAAACTGACATGTAACAGCAATTTGTATCTTTAAAAAAAAGTCGGGAGAGTCATCATTTGGTAGAAAGAACAGCTGCCAAATGAGATGGTGCTGATAACGTTGTTATGAGCAAATGCAAATACAGAAGCTCTATATGGCAATGATAACCACAGAAGTTTTCTGCTGTTCATGACTCCACTGTTGAAGATCCCGTTTGAAGCTTCTCCATTTCTTCCATACTGAGTTTCTACAACATCTAAATGCCATTTTTTTTTGTTCAATTGTTCTCCCATGATAGCTACAAAATCAATATAAACTGATAAAGATAGCATGTCCAGGTTCACTCAGTGTCACCCAATAAGATCTAGTAAGTATCTCTGTTCTAGCCCAGCACCTGCCCTCTGAAATGAGGTTGCTCTTGAGATCCAGATGGCTCCCACCTGATGGAGCCCCTCCTTGGATGTTGGTTCTATACGGTATATTCTGGTATTGTCAGATTCATGATCTTGTTCTTTTCTAGTTGTTTCTTGTTCTGTATTATCTTGCTCCCTATTATCTTTAAAAAATAAATAAATCTGTGAGCCGCCCAAAGTTGTTTTGGAGTTGGAAAGTGTCAAATTGAAATAATACCTTTGATTGTATATGAAAGCCAATATCAGTTAGAGATCTTCCAGCTGTGATTTCACACTGTTGTATGTATAACAATAATAAACAACAACAGTGGCAACGACCTTTAGCTATCCCAACTGATAACCTTTATTTAATCTTTTAGCTTGTTTCTGAATGACAGAAAATTAAATTTACTAATCTCTCGATTATTTCAAAGATCTAGTGTGTTTTAAGTTATCAGCAAATCAACCTGCCCCAAGAGCTTAAGAAAGCCAAATAAAAGCTGAGAATAAAAACCTTCCTTGTAAAAAGACCTTTCTGTAATTTTGGAACAAACTAAAATGTCAGTTTCTGCTCTTTCTTCAAAGTCTCTGCCTTTCTACATAATATTTTCTGTCTGGTGGGAACATTTCCATGGTTTTAAATAACTTAAGACCTACTTGCTCCCTTAAGCTTCTTACCATCAAAGTCGTTTATTCAATCTGCCTTGGAAATGAGATTAATTCTTATTAGTCTGTGCAAAAATCTAAGTAGATGTGGCTGGAACTTCCATTTCCTTGATCAAAAACCCATCGGATGATGATTACCATAGTACTGCTGGATCAGGCCAAGTTGTACTTTGTTCCTCACAGTAACTGATATGCCTCCAAGATATTCACTAGCAGGTGGTGGAGAAATATCCATTCTGCCACTATTCCCTTCCAACTGTGACTTGAAGACATTCTGCTCCATTCCAGAATATTGAAGCACCAGATAAATAACCATTGGGTAGATCTGTCCTTCAAGAATTTATCTAATTCTCCTTTACAGCCATCTAAGTTAGTGGCTATCACTATTGGCTACTTGGGTATGCCTAATCAGTTTCCCCTAATCAATACTTGTGTTCATTATGTAGTAATTAAACTTTTCTTAGACTATCCATCTATTACCAGGCGTTTCAACTGTTTTCGTTCAACATTTGACTAAACTATAATACACATGTTACACGGTTGTTTGTGCTGATAATGTTTTAAATAATCAGCCTGATTGGCTGATTTTGCATACAGCACTAAGTCATAAACACATTGGCTTGTTCACACGAGTTGCTATAAAACTAAAACAAAATTATGAAGCTTAATGGGATGTCTTCCTCTGATAAAACAACTTATTGCTTTTGGTACAATACAAGGATAAAACTTAGCAATTAAGCAGTACCAATTTTATATAACAATGCAATAATTCAAAAATACACAATAAAACCCAAAGTATGAAGCTAGAAGGATAAAAGGAAAAGGAAAAGAAAATATCAGTCTAATAAATTGTGGTTAAAAGAAAGAAGGCAAGGAGCTAAAACCAGCACAGATGAAACATGCTTAAAACAAGAGAGATAAAGAGAAAAGTGGATAAATATGAAGATATGATCGTGAATAAACAAGTTGATGTAAAGAAGTTTTCTTTAAATAGTTTGGCTGAAATGCCTGAATTTGTGCTACAGGAGGCTGTCTCCCGAATCGAAAAAACTCACAGGGTTAATGCTTTCCAAGAGTTCTCTTTTTGGACTGATGAAATATACGGCAGTAATTTGTGGATTCTTGGACATAAGGAACTACTAGGAAATATTGTGATTGACTTTTCAAAAGGAGTAATGAAGGAAAGACAGAGATTAATGCATCAAAAAAAAATGGCAAGAGACAAAAGTATTATCCTTGAAACAAGGTTGTTTTGAAATATTAACAGACAAAAATATTAGTGTCCCTGAAAGACAATATGTGAGGAAGATCTGGAAGAAATGGGTTGATTATATGTTTTATATCTATCATAAAAGACTAGATATTTGGATTTATACTGGATTTTGACGAGGAAGGACTAAAGTTGAATAGATATTGTAATTTTCTGTACTGAAATTTTATAATGTGTTGTATTGAATTTTAAATAGAATATTCTCGAAAGATCTTATGTAAGAAAGACCTGGGGGAAAAAGTATATGGTTATAGAAGCTATAAGGGAGATATTCTCTGAATGGGATTGGATTTTTATGCTTTAGCTGGTTTTAAACACTTTAGGATTAATTTGTTTTATTGCTTTACATATCTTATTACTGTTAATTGTTAATTTTTTTTGAAGGATTTTGGTTATGTTAGGAGGAAGTCAGAGCTAGAGAGGGAAAATTGGTATAATAGTTTTGGGGAAAAATTTTCTTAGCATATGTTTGTTTTATTTTTAACTATACCTTGTGCTTCTTCTGGGAAGTCAGGGGGGAGGGGGGAGAGGATTAGTGAAGGGAGGGGGGTTGGGGGGAAAGGTGGGGGAATTTTTTTGTAAAACTTTTTGAATAAAAAAAAAGAGAGATAAAGAGAAACATTTCTATTTAACAAACACTTATAATTTTGGTTCTTTTATCACTGTTTTCCACTAGGTCTGGCCCTGAAATAATTATTTACTTAGGACTTTTTTCCCCCACTAATTTTACCTGATGTATGAAAAGCTCATATCAAGTTCAGGTCAATTCATAATGACACCCATGGCCACATTTCTGAGGTTTTCTTGGCTCGCTGTTTTGATGTCCTAGTTTAGCCTACAGCAGTTGTTCTCAAACTTTTCTTCACCACGGACCCCTAAAACATAACTCAAGATTGAAATTATAACATTTTTTCAAGTCTTTGTGGACCCCCTGTGATGGCATAGTGGCCCCTCAAGGGTCCTCAGACCACAGATTGAGAACAACTTTAACCAAAAACTGTCTACCATTGACCTCACCCCATTCCTAAGAGAACTATAAGGGGTGTGCATAAGTGCACAAAAGTTCCTACCATTCCTGTCCTATTGTTTCCTTTCAATATATGTGCTTGTATATAATGTTGTGAGAAAAATAAATAAAAACAACAACAACTGACCTATAGCTTTTGAATTCCTGATCCCATCCAAGTGTTAGCCAAGTTAGGTCCAAGTTAGGTCCAAGTTATGAATCCCCTCCATGTAGTTGCCAAGAAAATTGCCTGAAGGAATCCATGACATTATTCCAAGTTGAGCTCAACTGAAAATTCTTCCCTTAAGTAGCAATGCTTCTAGACCAGTTTCTCTTTATTTCACTCCTTGATAATTTTCCGCCCTGGGAGTGATGAAGGAGGAATAGAAACAAATAGAAATGATACCCCACTTCCCTAGCCTATCCATGCCGGTACCATCCTGATTGGGGGAGTGGGGAGAAGTATTTATTTATTTATTTATTTATTTATTATTTAAATTTATATACCGCCCTATCTCCCAAAGGACTCAGGGCGGTTCACAGGCATATAAAACATCGATACACAAAATTAAAATAATCTTTAAAAAACTTATTCCAATGCCCTATCATTAAAAATAGAAATATAAATATTAAAATCAATTTAAAACCCCTATAAAATTTAAAATCTAAGCCAGTCCTGCACAGATGAATAAATGTGTCTTGAGCTCGCGACGGAAGGTACGAAGGTCCGAAAGTTGACGGAGTCCTGGGGGGAGCTCGTTCCAGAGGGCGGGAGCCCCCACAGAGAAGGCCCTTCCCCTGGGCGTCGCCAGACGACACTGCCTAGGTGACCGCACCCTCAGGAGTCCCTCCTGTGAGAGCGCACGGTCGGTGAGAGGTATCTGGTCGCAGTAGGCGGTCCCAGATAACCCGGCCCTATGCCATGGAGCGCTTTAAAGGTGGTCACCAAAACCTTGAAGCGCACCGAAGGCCACAGGTAGCCAGTGCAGCCTGCGCAGGATGGGTGTTATGCGGAGCCACGAGGCTCCATCTATCACCCGCAGCCGCATTCTGACTAACTGTAGCCTCCGGATGCCCTTCAAGGGAGCCCCATGTAGAGAGCGTTGCAGTAATCCAGGCGAGACGTCACGAGGCGTGAGTGACCGTGCATAGGGCCTCCCGGTCCAGAAAGGCGCAACTGGCGCACCAGGCGAACCTGGTAGAACGCTCTCCTGGAGACGGCCGTCAAATGATCTTCTAGAGACAGCCGCTCATCCAGGAGGACGCTGTTGCGCACCCTCTCCATCGGGGCCAGTGACTCGCCACCGATGGTCAGCCGCGATTTAGCTGACTGTACCGGGATGCCGGCATCCACAGCCACTCCGTCTTGGAGGGATTGAGCTTGAGCCTGTTTCTCCCCATCCAGACCCGTACGGCCTCCAGACACCGGGACAGCACTTCGATAGCTTCGTTGGGGTGGTCCGGCGTAGAAAAGTACAGCTGGGTGTCATCCGCATACAGCTGGTACTTCACACCGAAACCACTGATGATCTCACCCAGCGGCTTCATGTAGATGTTAAACAGAAGGGGCGAGAGAATCGACCCCTGCGGCACCCCCACAGTGAGGCGCCTCGGGCCGACCTCTGCCCCTGTCAACACCGACTGCGACCGGTCGGAGAGATAGGAGGAGAACCACCGATAAACGGTGCCTCCACTCCCAATCCCTCCAATCGGCGCAGCAGGATACCATGGTCGATGGTATCGAAAGCCGCTGAGAGGTCTAATAGGACCAGGGCAGAGGAACAACCCCTATCCCTGGCCCTCCAGAGATCATCCACCAACGCGACCAAAGCCGTCTCCGTGCTGTAACCGGGTCGGAAACCGGACTGGAACGGGTCTAGATAGACAGTTTCATCCAGGTGCAAGGGAAACTGATATGCCACCATACTCTCTACAACCTTCGCCAAGCGGGTTGGAGACCGGACGATAATTACCTAAAACAGCCGGGTCCAGGGAAGGCTTCTTGAGGAGGGGCCTCACCACCGCCTCTTTCAAGGCGGCCGGAAAGACTCCCTCCACCAAAGAAGTAGGTCGTAGAAGACAAGAATGTTCCTAGGATAGAGTCAAAAAATCAAGATGGTAGCCTTGATGGTTCATTCTAAGGTAGTGTTTCTCAGCCTTGACAATTTCAAGAAGTCTGGAATTCAACTCCCAGAATTCCTTAGTCAGCTGTAAAGTGTGTGGTGATATCCATAACAGTACACTCTAAGGCAAAATATATTTCATTGTTTTTTGGTTTTGTTTTTTTAATTTTAATTTTATTTTTATTTTATTTTGACACAACAATATATGTAGGAATCATACAAAATATTATATAGTATATAAACATATATGAGTAAATATAAGGAGGTATAAGCATATATATAGAAAGAAGAAAAGAAAAACAATAGGACAGGAACGGTAGGCATGTTTGTGCGCTTATGCACGCCCCTTATGGTCCTCTTAGGAATGGGGTGAGGTCAATAGTAGAAAGTTTTTGGATAAAATTTTTAGGATTGTGGGAAGAGACAACAGAGTCAGATAAAGTATTCCAAGCACTGATGATTCTGTTACAGAAGTCATATTTTCTGCAATCTAGATTAAAGCGGTTGACATTGAGTTTAAATCTATTAGTTGCTCTAGTATTATTGCAATTAAAGCTGAAGTAGTCTTTAACAGGAAGGACATTACAATAGATGATTCTATGAGTTAAGCTTAGGTCTTGTCGAAGGTGATGGAGTTCCAAGTTTTCTAAGCCTAGGATTTCGAGTCTGGTGGGATAGGGTATTCTATTGTTTTCAGAGGAATGGAGAACTCTTCTTGTAAAATATTTCTGGACACGTTCAATTGTATTGATGTCAGAGATGTGGTGAGGGTTCCAAACAGGCGAGCTGTATTCTAGAATTGGTCTAGCAAATGTTTTATATGCTCTGGTTAGTAGTGTGGTGTTTTTGGAAAAGAAGCTACGCAAAATTAGGTTTACAACTCTTAGAGCTTTTTTTGCTATGTAGTTGCAGTGGGCTTTGGCACTTAGATCATTTGACATGAAAACTCCAAGGTCTTTAACAGGATGGGGGTCGTCGGTAAGGTAATGTCCATCTAGTATGTACTTAGTTTTTGGGTTCTTTTTTCCTATATGTAAGACTGAGCATTTGCTGGTTGAAATTTGGAGCTGCCAATTTTTGGACCAAGCGGTTAGATGATCAAGGTCGTTTTGAATGATAGAAGTATTGTCTGTGATGTTAAATAGTTTGACATCATCAGCAAAGAGAACACAGTTACTTGAGATATGGTCACAAAGATCATTAATGTATAGTATAAAGAGTGTTGGTCCAAGAATGCTGCCTTGAGGAACGCCACTCTTGACAGGAACAGGATTTGATAAAGCATTGCCAATTTTGACCACTTGTTTTCTGTTAGACAGAAAAACAGATATCCATTTGTGGAGGGGTCCTGAAATGCCATAGGATATTAGTTTTAGGAGAAGTTTATCGTGTACTACTGAGTCGAAAGCTTTGCAGAAGTCTATATAGATTGCATCTATTGATTTGCCTTGATCAAGATTTGAAGTCCATATGTTTTTGCAGTGGAGAAGTTGTAAGTTACATGATAATTTTTTTCTGAAACCAAATTGTTTGTTGGAGAGTAGGTTGTTTGTTTCTAAGTGTGAGGTAATGGATTGGTTGATGATAGATTCCATGACTTTGCAGGTGATGCAGCAAAGGGAGATCGGTCTGTAGTTTTCGACTAAGCTTGGGTCTCCTTTTTTGAAGATAGGGATGACTGTGGCTAGTGACCAAAGTTTGGGAAGAGAACTGGTAGTGAAAGCTTTATCAAAGATAATACTTAGGGGTTCTGCTATATTAATGGAAAGTTTTTTTAAGAAGTATGCACACAGTCCATCAGGTCCAATAGATAGCAATGGTTTTAAGTTGTAAAGAGCTTTTCCAACGTTGTCTTCTGTGAAATCTATATGAGTTAAATCATCATAATCATTGCTGGTACGTTTGTGGAATGTTGGATATGTGTTATCGGAGTTAACAAAAACTGAGCCAAAGAAAATGTTGAAGAGGTTTGCTTTAACTGTTTCGTCATTGCATTCTTTGTTGTTAGAATCTTTTAGTGGTGGGATGGATCTAGAGTCTTTAAGTTTATTGTTAACAAAATTATAAAAGGCACGATTGGAATTTGTGCACAGAAGGTTATCTTCTTGCTTGGTGTGGTAATTTGTGCATTCAGTTTTTATTTGGTTGCATATGTTTCTGTAACGGTTTCTGAAGTTTGTAACATAGCCTTTTTTGTTTCTTTTTCAGAGGGATTTTTTTTTGATTGAAGCTTTTTTATTGATATGGGTAGTTTGTTTTTCTTGATCATGGTAGTCATTTGTGGTACATATAGTTTAATGACTCTATTGATTTCAAGTAGGAAGACTCTGTAGTGGTCTTCAGCGGTTATGCAGGTTGCAAACAAATTTTGCCAGTCCAGAAATGAAAGATCGTTGTTTATAAGGTCGTAATTGGCTTTTTTGAAGTTGTAGTTGGGAGTACTGTTGTTATGACGATTTAAGTATGGACGTATATTGAGACGAAAATCAATCATGCAGTGGTCACTGTTGGAAAAAGGTTCTTTAATTTGTAGTCTGTAAATTGAGTTTGAATTGTTGCAGAAGATGAGATCAAGGCAGTTGTTGAGTCTTGTATTGTTAATTACAAGTTGTTCAAGACCTAGGTTTGTAACAGCATTGTATAGTGTAGTATGGATTGGGTCAGTTGAACATTCATTAGTTGTCCAGTTAATGAGAGGTAGATTTAGGTCACCCAGGAAGATGAGAAGATATGGGCAAGAGGTAGCCCATGTTAGCATTGAGGTTAGCATATTTGCATGGGTAATGTCATAGTCAGGGGCTCTGTAGCATAGTAAGAATCGAAGAGTAGTGTCAAGGGATAGGTCACATACAATAGTTTCAGGAAGAGAGAGTTCATGTGCTACTTGGATATTTTTTAGATTCAGTGACTTTTTGTAAAAGATAGCCACTCCACCACCTCTTCAGTTTTCAAGATCTGATCGATAGACTTGATATTCTTTGTCTGAGATAATGGAGTCAGGAAGGGATGAGTTCAGCCATGTTTCACAAACAAAAATGATATCAAATGTGCCACTGTTTAATAAGAGGATAAGTTCAGGTAATTAGTTGACTATGCTTCTTGCATTTATCAATTTGCATTTGAGATCTGAAGTAATTGGTGTTGAAGAGGTAAGGGGCGTGCATACCTAGTTTTGGATGTTAGTAGGTTGGGGGTTGTGTACAACAGATGGTTGCATAGATGGTTGGATGGTAGTTTGGTTGTTTGGATGGGTGGTTGTTTGGATGGCTGGATGGGTGGATTGTTGGGTGGCTGTTTGGATGGCTGTTTGGATGGCTGTTTGGATGGCTGTTTGGATTGTTGGTTGAATGGCTGTTTGGATGGCTGGTAAGATGGTTGGTTGAATGGGTGGTAGGGTGATGGGTGCTTGATTGAACACTGGGATGGCTGGTTGATTGTTATGTGTGATGGGGGGTTTGGAGGTGATTTTTTGATTGTAGGTTTTATTTTTTATGCAATCGGCACGGTAGTCGATGTATAGGTTGGATTCACCATTGTCTTGTCTTCTTTTAAGTTCTGTGTGAAGTTCACGAGAACGTATCCATTGTAGAAAGGATAGATCAGGACGTGATCTAAGTTTACTGTAGGTAGGGTTGGTTTTAGCAATTGAGTTTATAGTATAAATGAATTTACGTTTACAGTCCTCATTTATGCATGTGACCCTACAAAATCTTGGTGCTGTTGACCCATCGCTGTTTTTATACTCTGGTCCATCTCTGGAGACAGCAATTATTTCATTTGGGAATGTGGTGGGACTCCAGAAGATTGAGTGAAGTGATGTAATGGGCTCCCAGATTTTTAGACCTCACTTTAAGAGGTAAGAAGTACTGCTTTTCGTGCATTTGAACTTGAATGTCTCCTACGTAGAAAAAGTGACAGAAAGAGAGCCAAAATACTCAGATAAGGCTCTTCTTGACCCAAATACAAAATTATAGCCACAACAAAGTGAAATGTAAGATATAAAAGGCAAAGGTTATTTGGAGGACTTGAGCATAGACCGTCTAGACCAACCTTGGCAACTTTAAGGCTGGTGGACTTCAACTCCCAGTCCACCAGCCTTAAAGTTGCCAAGGTTGGGGACCCCTGGTCTAGAACAGAGGTGTCAAACTAGTGGGCTGGATGCATCATGTGCAGGCCATGCTCACCCCAGCTCTGTGAATGGGGAAAAATCATGAAACATCATGTGAGGGCAATGTGATGCTGCAAGTTTGATATCTGTGATCTAGGAAGTGTTCTGCTCAGGTATAATCTGATGCCTTGAAGCAAAAGAATTGGCATATGTTTGTGTAATATTTCTCTTAGCTTTCCCTCTGTACTTATATATCTTATAAGAAATATCCTTCTATTGCTTTGTCTACACTCTTTAGGTATAGTTATTGTTTCTGAATCCTGAAAGAACCTCTTGGCTTAGTCACTGTTGCCAAGAAATGGAAAAAGTAGGTCTAACACATGTCAACATATGCTCCATTTTAAAACTTCAGTGATTTCTGAATCAGTATTAAGAAGATGGGTCCTATATAGGAATGCAATTAATCTTCTTTTTGCCTTTTTAGTAATGAGTCTTTTCCAGAACATTGATATTGTTTTTTTGCATTTTTGGAAATGCACAGCTGACTCATAGTTGGAAGAATAATTTGCTCCTCCAGAGAAGCTGTCAGATGTAATGCTGTGACATTTACTTCTAGCTGCAGGTATGATACTCCATGCTGTATCTGTTAGATGTTCAGGTGATGCAAACATCTAGAGTACAGTTGACCAGCCTCATCTTTATCAGTCCTGTGTCTTCTCAGTTTCTTCTGTTTCTTTTCCCAACCTTTTCTTTCCTACCACAATTCTTATTAAAGATAGACTCGTGGAAGCCTTTTGCCAGGTAACATTCACTGCATTGCAGTGGAAGGGAGCATCACTTGGTTTGAAGAATGTCTTATTGGCTGCAAGACCCTTGCTAGATGATTGCATCAGCATATTGAACAGCTGAGAGCAGTTTTTATTCTCAGGACTGCCATTCAGAATATCTGCCACAGAGCTGCTGAAGATAAGGAGTGTGATCCTCATGACATTTTCATTTCTTTTCTTATCGCTGATCTTAACTGTGATGAGGTCAGATCAAATGAGCTCCTTGATCTCGTTGACTCACTTTCCAAATAGGAAATGTCTTTTTTCAAATATTTGCCTTCTCTGATATACTGTAATGTGACACTATCAGAGGCAGCCAATAATTTTCCTTTTTTAATATGGATGATTTGCTCTCTCTTTTTTTAAAAAAAATCTCTAGGTCAGATATAAAATGGTCAAAATAATTTTCCACTGAAAAGAAATTGGGAGGAGAAGAACATTTACCTATCACAGAATGACTAAGGAAACTGAGCATGCATTTTGCAAAATTTGTTTTAAGAAGATCTCTGATGCATTTAGTTCAACGTGCCAGCAGAATTAGATGGACTGTTTTGGTTTAACTTTTCACTTAGGTTTAGTTTGTTATGATTGCTCAGTAAATGGATTTAAATTAAAATAAAATGAAGAATCTGCCAAAACCTGATTAAGGAACATAATAGAGTACAGATTGCTAAATTGTAAGAGCTTGACTAATCTTATTCTTAATCAGAATATATTTACTTGACTAATATTTTAAAGGATATTTATACAGCAACTCCACTACTCTATCATAATTCTACTATTGGTAAATTTAGGGATAAGAACTGCATTGTTGAAACTGAAACAATTTAATTATAGTAGACTATATAGTAGAATATTTTCTATCATTTGGGTTCCATCGTGAGACATGTTAGTTTTACCCTACTGATGATGTGTTGTTGGGCTAGTAATCCTGCTCAGTACAAGAGGAACTGCAGGTTCAGATCTTTGGTGTATGCGCTTGGCTGAGGAGGCAATGAGGTGAAGCTAAGTCAGAATCCCCCCTAAAAGTAATGATACCACAGTGCCGAGGAGCCTCAGTGGGCTTCAGATAGCCAGGCCTGGTGTGGAGAGCCATCCGTCATGGGAGCAGCACAGGGCCGGAAGGGGGCCGCCTCTCGCCCATTATTTATGAGATCCCAAATCCAATAAACTCTAGAAATTCTTTTGAGTCAAAGTTGGTTTGCCTTTGATCTCCTGCCAGGGACAAGTTCCCATTTTCACGACTCTGAATGTATTTCACCAGGCTACCAAACTCATCTTCTAACCTGACTTTCAGGCCATCTCTGGCGTATAGCTTCATACTTGGTGGTTAAACTCAGTTTCAACTTCTAATCTTCCGGCCCTTGGACCAACTTTGACATGTCTCCCTTAGCTTTCTCACCTAATATCGACTCTAATGTGGCTTGACTGATTATTTCATTCTTCCTGTTTGCCTTTATCTCACATTTTCTTCAATGCTGTCCATATCCTAGTGTGCTATTTCTCAGTTATGGTTCTCTCTTCGCTGTTATCTAACATATGATCATGGGGCAATGAAACAGGTCTTCTTGTCATATCAGGAATGTGGAAATTTGATCTGGGGAAATCTATTTGCTCCCTTCCATGTTCATCCTCACATTCCTTATTATAATTCAATGGCTATATTCAAATATATTTTTTTTCAATCTGGTTACTGAATCAAATCATTTTTCTAGGTTCACACTATACATTGAATTATAAATAAAATGAACAGGCTGGATCTGCACAATATGCTGAGTCACAAAACAAACAAGCCAAAGCTTAGGAGATTGTCCAAAACAGCTGCTGGTTTAAGCTAGGTTAATTGAGTTTGTTAAGCCCAGATGATCCTACAGCAGTCTTTTGGTATGGCTAAGCATTTTAATTCATTTACTCCATGAGCTTTTTATTGCCTGTTGCTATGCCCATTTGTTCCACATCAAACCACCCCTGCCTCTTTGCCATTTTATTATTTTATTCCATGCGTGTGGTTTTGCATATACATCCAAAGAAAGGGCACAAGGTTGTGATAAGAACAGGGTAAGAAAACACTGTGGACACCATGTCCATATTTTTGGATGAAAGATGGAAGGAAACATCAAAGCTGACGACAAAACTGATTTGAGAACTGCCTCTAAAACCCGCCAAAACCATTGTTGAAAACATAATGCAGGTGGTAATAGCTTTATTACCTATTCAGTCATTTGATTTGAAAACAATCTGTTGCATCACTAACAGATTGTACCAATGACAAATATTGACCATGGACGTTCTCAGTTATCAAGCATCCCAGATGCTTCATGTGGAACTTATTTGGTGTTTATGTTGCATATTGATGTTCAGGTCATTGTTGAGAGAGAGAGAGAGCAATGTGTGCATACTAACAAGTGTATAATCCACTTAAGAAAATAATTTTCATTTACCAGCTCAGCAAATATAATGGAAAGAAACCATCCAATAACTGATTAGGCAGTTAACATTTCCTGAAACTATGAGAAAATCTCTGAGAGAGACTGGGCAATTGTGGACTAAGCCAGACATGTGATTTTCAAACTGCAGATCTGAACTGTTACTTTAATTTGCATCCATTTTACTATCCTTACTTTGCTTAATCTGCTTTCATTTCTTTTTCAACAAGGGGATATTTACTGTGATTTTCCTCTTCTGCAATGATTGGAAATTTAGACTTATTTTCACATCTCTGAGCTGGATACATATAGCATGTCAATTTAGTTTTTTCTTTGCTTGTTATGTTCAGATCATATATTTATTGCCTGCATTGGCAGATTGATCTTTCCTCCAAGAAGCTCTTCCATCTTTTTTTCTTCTTTTCTTATAATCCCTTCAGACAGTTTAGGCAGTCATAGGTAAAGGTAAAGGTAAAAGTAAAGGTTCCCCTCGTACATACGTGATAGTCATTCCTGACTCTAGGGGGTGGTGCTCATCTCCGTTTCAAAGCCGAAGAGCCAGGACTGTCCGAAGACGTCTCCGTGGTCATATGGCCGGCATGACTCAATGCCAAAGGCACACGGAATGCTGTTACCTTCCCACCAAAGGTGGTCCCTATTTTTCTACATTTTTTACGTGCTTTCAAACTGCTAGGTTGACAGAAGCTGGGACAAGTAACGGGAGCTCACTCTGTTATGCAGCACTAGGGTTTCAAACCACTGAACTGCCAACCTTTCGATCGACAAGCTCAGCATCTTAGCCACTGAGCCACTGCGTCCCTGTGGTGGCAGTCCCTTAGGCAGTCATAGGCAAAGATAAACCTGTGAACCTTATCGCTAGATCGAAACTTGAACAAGAATGACCTAGTTCTAACCTGAAAGTTTCATACGGCTTGATGCAAACACAGGTGCAAAAGGTATTCTATTCACAACATCTATTTAGAGAAATGGGATGGCTATTTTCCCAGAAGCCTTCAGGTGAAGGAAACAATCTTCTAACCATTTATCAAGTCAAGACTCTTCCTAGCAGTGACGACTGTGAGAAAAATTTCAGATGGCTTTTCCTGGAATTTGAGAATGGGAAGCCACGGAGGCTGCAGATATCACTGGAGAGGGGATTTTGCTATTAATAATCACACCGTTCACCCTCTTGGAGAAATATGGCATTCTAGACTTATTGATGAGCTAGCCCAAAAGTACATATGTGTGTGTATGCACACTGGCCATGTTATTCATTGGGCAATTGTCTATAGGTTCTTTCGCTTCTACTGAATCCCAAGAGCAAGACATCTTAAAGGAATTCACCTGGGAACTAGTTCAATTCGTTATGTGAGCAGTTAAGGTGTCTGTACCACAACAAGGACAGGTGTCACAACTTCTAGGCTTCTTTGCAATGCTAAAGTAAGCTCAAAAATGTCACCAAAAGAAAAGTGAAAGCACCTATGTCAAGGAAGTAGAAAAGCAGATGCCTCAATTATTGGAGAAGAAAGATTTTAGGAAATTGGGAAACCAATTCAACTGCAGCATTGTTTAAAAAGAGCATTGTTAATAAACCAGTTCTCCATGGATGACCAGCATTGTTAGAATGGTAAACCCATATACAGCAAGGCTGTTTCTCTGTGCTGTCCCTGCCCCGGCTGCCAAGTACCCTCTTTTCTCTCTCTCCGTGGTACCTTTGTTTACTGGCCCTGGATTCCAGGACTTGCTCATTTTCACAGTTTCTATTTGCCATCTGATCATCCCAGTTAATTTCCCTCTGTAATTATTACCCTGTCTCTCAAATCTGCCTATAATTACAAAGGAACATTCTCTGTTGTAGCGCCAAATTTAAATCCCAGCCCACGCAAATCTGTTAGGGTTTTGCTCTTCCAAAGCCAAAACATTGTCTTCAGTAGACAGTGAGACTAGAGCAGGTTTTGATAAATTTAAATCATTCTTCTAAAGTTCAAATCTTGGCTCTTTGCATGGCTTGCTCAGGCGAGTGGGGGGGATGATGGTTTTCAGCTACAACAGCTATCTTCCAAATCTTAATCCCCATGTCCTGACATAGTGATCCTAAACTTTGACCTCCCTTTAGTCTAAGCAATGCATCATTTCAAGGAAGCTAATGTGGCCTCTTTTTGTAAGATTAAATTATTGGCTTTCATCTTGTTTGAATTTTAGTCTATATTCATGGGTCTGCCAGCTTGCCATCTGCTTAAGCCGGCAGTTGCCCAAAATATTTTCTAATTCTCAAATTGGAGTGCCCAAATGAGACACATAGATTTTCATTAGGGTAATTCCAGCTTTCCTAACAATAAATAGAAGCTTGGACAGTGCTCTATAATTGGGAGTGGCTAGGCATACTTTGGAGTTGGTCATCATGAAAAACAAAGGTCACCTTCTCATAGAAGGTAAAGCATTGAGATAATATTTGTTGATCATGCTAAAAATGCTAATGGGAGCAATCTGGAATCCAAAATTTATTTATTTAAACTTTTAAAAACTTTTTATCCTGCCTTTATTATTTTTATAAATCAAGGCAGTGAACATACCTAATACTCCTTATTATTATTATTTTTCCCACAATAGTAACTCTGTGAGGCGGGCTGGGTTGAGAGAGAGTGACTGGCCCAAAATCACTCAGCCAGTGTTCATGCCTAAAGCAGAACTAGAACTTACCACCTCCTGGTTTCTTGTTGGGTGCCTTAATCACCAGACCAAATTGGCACTTTCTCAAATGTCCTACTTATTGATTGCCATGAACATGTCTCCATAATATCACTTCTGTCTCACTGTCAGCCTGTGTTCCATATCACACTACCAGAAAACAGGAAAACATCTAGCATAAATGTAGGAGGCACTTGAAATGATGCAAATACCTCCTCCATATATGCTAAATGTCCTCTTGTTTTCTTGGGTTGGCAATCTGCTTGGTGCCAATTGGCCCACAAGTGTTGATTGGAGCCACCCATTTCAGTCTAGTCACTTAACTCTGTGTGCTACTTTGGCTGGGAGGGAGACCAGCTTCTCTAACCACTTTCTTTGTGGTCATTTTCTTCTTACTGATAAAAGTGGTCATAGACTCAGCTGAGTGCCTGTATAACCTGAATAGAATAGAATAGAATAGAATAGAATAGAATAGAATAGAATAGAATAGAATAGAATAGAATAGATTTTTTTATTGGCCAAGTGTGATTGGACACACAAGGAATTTGTCTTGGTGCATACACTCTCAGTACATAAAAGAAAAGATACCTTCATCAAGGTACAACACTTACATCACTTAATGATAGTCATAGGGTACAAATTTAATACTTAATGATACAACACTTAATGATAATCATAGGCTACAAATAGGCTACAAAAAATAAATAAAAAAAATAAGCAATCAGGAAACAATCAATACCAGTATAAATCGTAAGGATACAAGCAACAAAGTTAGTCATACAGTCATAAGTTGAAGGAGATGGGTGATGGGAATGATGAGAAGATTAATAGTGCAGACTTAGTAAATAGTTTGATAGTGTTGAGGGAATTATTTGTTTAGCAGAGTGATGGCCTTCGGGAAAAAACTATCCTTGTGTCTAGTTGTTCTGTTGTGCAGTGCTTTATAGCATCGTTTTGAGGGTAGGAGTTGAAACAGTTTATGTCCAGGATGTGAGGAGTCTGTAGATATTTTCACAGCCCTCTTTTTGACTCGATCAGTATACAGATCCTCCATGGAAGGCAGGTTGGTAGCCATTGTTTTTTCTGCAGTTCTAATTATCCTCTGAAGTCTGTGTCTGTCTTGTTGGGTTGCAGAACCAAACCAGACAGTTACAGAGGTGCACATGTCAGACTCAATTATCCCTCTGTAGAACTGGATCAGCAACTCCTTGGGCAGTTTGAGCTTTCTGAGTTGGCGCAGAATTCTTTGTTATCCTTTTTTAATGACGTTTTTGATGTTAGCTGTCCATTTTAGATCTTGCGATATGGTAGAACCTAGAAATTTGAAGGTTTCTACTGTTGATACTGTGTTGTCTAGTAATGTGAGAGGTGGAAGTATGGAAGTGTTTCTCATAATGTTCCTGACAGATGAACACAACACATATGGTACTCTAAAATATCAGTTTTGTCAGTTGCTAGCCTATGATGTGGGTGATTTGAATGGACTTTCTGTATGCATGGGATGTTACATTTAACACTGCTTTAAAAGGGGGTCTGGAACCCCAATTTCCTCAGTTTGTTTTTCCCATTTTGAAGGATGCACATATATGCAGCAAGATCCCCTTTTCTAAACTTTAGTTCCTTAACAACAAACATTCAGTAGCAGCAGCAGTCAAGCTGTGCAAGACTAGATAACAGAGAAGAGATACAAACAAACCTTAACACTTTGCTTCTACCTAGAAGTGACAGTGCAGTGCAGTCCCCAATCACTCTGCCCAGCTTTCAACTTCCTTTGGCAATAAGGCTGCATGGTTGACCAAGCAATGTGGAAAGACTCCAGGGGATGGCCTCCGTAATTCAAAGCAGCTGTTTCCCAAGTCCTCAAATTCCTAAACTGCTTTGGCCTTTTTGTAACAACTCAATTCTGCATCTTAATGTCAGCCACTTTCTTACCTTCAAGGGTTTGATTCCTGCATTGTCTAAATGTGATGGAATGTACACCTGCAAGAGCAATGGAAGAGGCTTTTGGCAGTCCAGATCTTCCCCAGAAAGAGGTCCAGATTAAGAGACTGTGCAATAAAAATCAGGATAATCACATTGTGTAATATCTCTGGATATATCTAGTAGGTTATAATGTGATAGCTTTAGTTTGGCAAGATTCTGTCCATTAAATGTAAGGAAATAAAGGATTGGATTCAATTGGATCTCATGTCTGTGCTCGGGCCTGACACTAGGGATCTGAATCATGGCTATGGTGGTATATGAGTGCAAAAAAACCAAAATGGGGAGGGGGGAGCTCAATGTAGCAAATAGGTTTTTGAGTAATTGCTCTTGAATGGTGGCTGAGAGGAAGCAGTGGGGGTTCATCTATAGAAAGCATCTCATGACCATGGAATGGAAGGTTGGGAGCAGAGACTGAAATTAACTTGAGCATGCAGCAAACTTCTTACCATACAAATCAGCACAGATTTATGATCTGTGAATGCATGGAAGAATTGGGAGAACTTGAAGTTTTGATGTGAATTTTTGGTTCTTGGATATAACAATTAGAAAAGGATGAAATTCCCTTCTGATGTCTTCAGATTTGGGTTTTCCCAGATGTGCCAATATGACATCTCTAATAACCTCTGTGGCTCAGACTGGTAAGACAGTCTGTTATTAACAGCATCTGCCTGCAATTACTGCAGGTTCTAGTCCCACCAGGCCCAAGGTTGACTCAGCCTTCCATCCTTTATAAGGTAGGTAAAATGAGGACCCAGATTGTTGGGGGCAATAAATTGACTTTGTATATAAATATACAAATAGAATGAAGACTATTGCTAACATAGTGTGAGCCGCCCTGAGTCTTCGGAGAAGGGCGGGATATAAATGCAAATTAAAAAAAATGGAACTTTGAGGAACTTCTAGCCTCGGAGTCTTCTTTCATTGGGGGTGTTACTTGGAACCCTGACAGACCAATTGAAAACCAATTTTCTTTCATCAAATTAAATGAGAGTTGTTGGGGAAAATAAATAGAAGAGAATGTTTCTGCCTGGCAATATAGAAACCCAGATGAAGGCCATCTCAGATAGATGCTAGTTTGGTTCCTGTTTGAAGACCTGCAAAATAAAAGTCCTCCAAACTGCCCTTGGCTTTAAGAAGTCTCTACTATAATTAATCTGAGATCTCACTTTCTAGAACTTAAGCAAGATGTAGCCTTGCCATCTGGGGCAGGAGAAAATAGTTATGCTGTGAATTGCAATGGCCCCATACAATTTACTAAACAGGGTTAAATGCATTGCTAATGTTTTCACACAGAGTAACCTCATCAAGCTACATATCTGCTTGTAGGTTTGTAAGCATCTTCTTCTCCTGGTGGACCTCTTTCTTATTGTCCTCACCTAAATTCCTTTTCCCTCAGTTAGCAGATTATCTGGTAGGATCAACATGCTTTAGATTGCACCAGTGAAGCGATGCCCCTTTAGAAAACCCTGAAAGTGCACCTTCTCTAGAGCAGGGGTCTCCAACCTTGGTCCCTTTAAGACTTGTGGACTTCAACTCCCAGAGTTCCTCAGCCAGCTTTGCTTTGCTGGCTGAGGAACTCTGGGAGTTGAAGTCCACAAGTCTTAAAGGGACCAAGGTTGGAGACCCCTGCTCTAGAGTGATTTCTGCCATTTGAAATAACATTGTCCTCCATGTCCATACAGGCTACTGATGGCAAATCTGACATGCCTGTCAAAGGTGCCATGCTATGACATTTGGGGTGACACACCAGCATTTACCTACAACCATCCACTATTTTAGAAAGCCCATCCCATTCTCACACAATTTTTGGAGGCTGCAGAGACCATGTAAGAACGGGATCCATGTAAGACCACGTGCTCTTGCACAGCCTTTGGATCCTCTGAAAATGAATTTGTTTTTCTTGTATTTCATTGTTTGTAATTATTTGACTTTTTAAATATACACAGCACTATACATAATTGTACTGTATTTTTTAAAACATCAGTCAATCAATCAGAATAGAGATGGAAAGGACCTTGGAGGTCTTCTGGTCCAGTGACCTGCTCAAGCAGAAGAACCTAACCCATGATGGCAAACTTTTGATGTGCCTGCGTGCTGGACTGCATGCTGGAAGTGGCACGTGAAACCATCCCGCAAGGTATGCATGGCCCTGCTGGCCTTTGCGCGTGGGAGCGCCAATACCTGGAAGAGCAGCGGTCCATCACGCATGCGCGAGCTGGCACCCAAACACCTGGATAGTGGCATGGAAGCACACCTGACAAACAGCTGGAAATCATGCAATATCAACCCGGAAGGTCAGGTGCCGGCTTGCGCATGTGTGCCAGAACGCCGCTCTTCCGGGTTCTGCCGCTCCCATGCACGTGACGGCCAGCTGACCGGCACATGTTTGATCACAGGAATGTGGAATAGGAGCCAGCGAGGCCGCGCTTTCTTTGCAGGATGGTTTCACGTGCTGCTCTGCCTTATACCATTTCAAACAGGTAACTGTCCAGTCCCTTCTTAAAAACCTCCAGTGATGAAGTACCTACAACTTCTGAAGGCAAGTTGTTCCACTGGTTAATTGTCCTCAATGTTAGGAAGTTTCTCCTTAATTCCAGGTTGCTTCTCTCCTTGATTAGTTTACATTCACTGTTTCTTGTCCTGCCCTCTGCTGATTTGGAAAATAAGTTGACCACCTCCTCTTTGTGGCAACCTCTCAAATACTGGAATAATGCTATCATGTCCTCCCTAATCCTTCTTTTCTCTAGACTAGCCAAACCCAAATCCTGTAACTGTTCTTTGTATGTTTTTGTCTTCGGGTCTTTAATCATTTTAGTTGATTAATGAAGCAATTAATTAATAATTAATTAGTAGATGTATGTGTACACACACACACACACACACACACACGTATGTGTGTTTTCTGAGGTTTTTGCGGGTGTTTGTATGTAGGTCTTTGGTTATTTGGGTTTTCTCCCGCGTAAAATTGGAAGAGTCTTGGCGAAGTTTCGATGAAATCCCATTTGTCATCTTCAGGCTAGGTATTAGTCTTCCTTATGGTCCAACTTTCACAACCATACATTGCAACTGGGAAAAAAATAGCCTTGAGTATATACATTTTTGTTGGCAGGGTGATGTCTCTGCTTTTTAGTATGCTGTCTAACTTTGCTATAGCTTTCCTTCCTAGGAGCAAGTGTGTTTTAATTTCTTGGCTGCAGTACCCATCTATGGTGACCTTGGAGCCCAGGAAAATAAAATCTGTCACTACCTCCATTTCTTTCCCATCTATTTGCCAGGAATTGAGAGGGCCAGAAGACATGATCTTAGTTTTCTTAATGTTGAGTTTCAAGCCAACTTTTGCATTCTCCACCTTCACCCACATCAAGAAGCTCTTTAGCTCCTCTTCACTTTCTGCCATTAGAGTGGTATCTTCTGCATATCTGAGGTTGTTGATATTTCTCCTGGCAATCTTAATTCCAATTTGAGATTCATCTAGCCCCACCTTTCTCATGATGTGCTCTGCATGTAAGTTAAATAGGCAGGGCAACAGTATACAGCCTTGCCGAACTCCTTTCTCAATTTTGAACCAACCAGTGGTTCTGTATCCATTTCTCACTGTTGCTTCTTGACCCGCATATAGATTTCTCAAGAGACAAATAAAATGGTCTGGTACTCCCATCTATTTGAGGACTTGCCACAATTTGTTGTGATCCACACAATCAAAAGCTTTAGCATAGTCAATGAAGCAGAAGTAGATGTTTTTCTGGAACTCCCTAGCTTTCTCCATAATCCAGTGTATGTTGACAATTTGATCGCTAGTTTCTCTGCCTCTTCGAAATCCTGCCTGCACTTCTGGTAGTTTTCGGTCCACATACTGCTTGTAGGATTTTGAGCATAACTTTGCTAGCATGTGAAATGAGTGCAAATATGTGGTAGTTTGAGCATTCTTTGACATTCCTCTTCTTTGGAATTGGAATGTAAACTGACATTTTCCAATCCTGTGGCCACTGTTGAGTCTTCCAAATTTTCTGGCATATTGAGTGTATCACTTTTACTGCATTGTCTTTTAATTTTTTGAATAGCTCAGCTGGAATAGTGTCACCTCCACTAGCTTTGTTGTTGCTCAGACTTCCTAAGGCCCATTTGACTGTATTTCAGGATTTCTGGCTCAAGGTCAGTGGCCACCCCACCATGGTTATCAGGGATGTTAAGCCCCTTCTTCTATAGTTCTTTTGTGTAATTTTGCCACCTCTTCTTAATCTCTTCTGCCTCTGTTAGGTCCCTGCCATTTTGATCCTTTATCATGCCCATCTTTGAATGAAATGTTCTCTTCATATTTCCAATTTTCTTAGAGATCTCTGGTCCTCCCTATTCTATTGTTTTCTTCTATTTCTTTGCACTGTTCATTTAAGAAGGCATTCTTATCTCTTCTAGCTATTCTCTGGAATTCAGCATTTAATTGGGTGTATCTTTCTCTTTCTCCCTTGCCTTTTGCTTCCCTTCTTTCCTCAGATATTTGCAAAGCTTCCTCAGACAGCCATTTTGCTTTCTTGCATTTCTTTTTTTTCGGGATGGTTTTAGTTGCTACCTCTTGTACAATGTTGTGAACCTCCGTCCATAGTTCTTCAGGAATTCTGTCTATCAGAATCTAAAGAATTCCTTCAATCTATTTGTCACCTCTACTGTATATTCATCAGGGATATGATTTAGTTCATACCTGAATGGCCTAGTGAACCCTACTTTCTTCAATTTAAGCCTAAATTTTGCCACAAGAAGCTCATGATCTTGTGTTTACTGACTGTATAAAGCAGTGATGGCTAACTTTTTTGCCATCGTGTGGCAGGAGCGGGGTTTGGGGGGGTCATGCGCACGCGTGGCCACATCCATTATTCTATGTGCCCCACCCTGCGCATGCACGCGCGACCCCCCCCAGTCCTCCCTGCTCCAATGCCAACCAGTGATGAGACAGGGAGCTGCAGCAGAGGACCCAAAGAGCTGCATGTGGCTCCAGAGCCATGGGTTGCGGCCACCTGACCTATGTAATAGGCTGTTTTACTGTTACCATTCTCATCTTATCTTTCTCATTATCTCATCTTTCTCATGTTTCTTACCATCCTCTCCTAGTGGTATCTTATGATTTATCAATTGTAACTATGATTAATGATCTTTGACTTAACACTTTGTTGTTTATATGCACACTGAAAGCTTATGCACCGGAGACAAATGACTTGGGTGCCCAAGTCCAATCATACTTGGCCAATAAAGAATTCTGTTCTGTTCTGTTCTGTTCTATTTTTTTAAAGTTTTTTTATTTTATAGACAAACATACAATACATAATCAATCATTCAGTGTATCATATTTTTTGTGTTTTCTTACTCCTCCAATATTTATCATTTCTTAATATTATCATTTCATTAATTGTAACATTTCTCCCACATTTCTTGCTTTACTATTAATATATTTATCTCTCTCTTTTCTCCTCTTCCTTCTTCACTTATTTCATTACATTCATTACCATAACCAATGGTAAAATTGCCCCATATCTTAAAGTATTCCGATTCCTCTCTTTGTTTAATTGTCAAAGTCAATCTATTCATTTCTGCACAATCCAATATTTTCTCAATTACTTCTCCCTCTGTAGGGATTTTCTCTGCTTTCCATCTTTGCATAAATATTATCCTCGTTGCAGTTATTACATGTATAATCAAATATATATTTTCTTTACTAAATTTCTCTGGTAACACCCACAATAGGAACAGTTCAGGTTTTAAAACTATATGTTTTAAACATTTCTTCTAATCATGTTTTAATTTTAATCCAGTAATTTCTTGCTTCTGGACATGTGCACCACATATAATAATATGATCCTGGTGTCTGATGGCATTTCCAACATTTAGCTGGTTTATCTTTAAACATTTTTGCCAGTTTTTCAGGTGGCATGTGCCATCTGTAAAACATTTTGTATTGATTCTCCTTATATGCTGTGGACATGGTTAATTTATAATTCCTTTCCTGTAGCTGCTGCCATTTACCTAACTCAATTGAATATCCAACATTTTTTGCCCAAGCTATCATTGTTTCTTTTACCTGTTCTTCTGATTCAATACTAAGTAAGTGATTTTATATATATATATATATATTTAATTATTTTTTCATCTGTTCCTGTATCTTATCCAGTTCTGTCATTTCTAAATAAAAACCATATAGTTTAGCATCTTTTCTGTATCTTGTTTGTATTTGCCTATGAGTATACGAGTCCATCTCAATCCCTTGTTCTTCTATTTCTTGTTTCCCTTTTAATTCCCCTTTATCTGTTAATATATCCTTATATCTAAGAATACTTCTAATATTAATAATATTTGGATGTATTAATGCTTCCAATGTTGATAACCATGTTGGTATTTTCAAATAATATTTATCTCTAATCTTCTCCCAAACTAGTAATAATCAGTGATGGGATTCAAGTAATTCAACAACCAGTTCTCTGCCCTAATGATTTCTTCCAACAACCAGTTTGCCAAACTGCTCAGAAAGTTAACAACTGGTTCTCCCAAAGTGGTGCGAACTGGCTGAATCCCACCACTGCTGGAAGGGCTGGGGTGGGGTAGGTGGGGCCAGCCAGGAGTGGGATTTGTGGGTTCTCCGAACTGCACAGAATCTTAGCTAGAGGTTCTCCCGAACACCTGCGAACCTCCAGCAGCCCACCCCTGTCTTAGAACCTAATGGACCCACATAGTTTCCATCTCTCTTATAGGCAATGTTTTTGAATATAAGTATGCATTTTGCTTCTGCCATACCATAAAAAGGCATGCCATCCCAATTGTAAATCATGTCCTTCCAAAATTAATAGTCTTGTATTTCTTAGTCCAATCCATTCTCTCATCCAAGTCAATGCTGCTGCCTGGTAGTATAGTTCCCAATTCGGCAGTCCAAATCTTCCATGTAATCTCACATCTTATAATACTTTTATATTGATTCTTGTTTTCTTCCCTTGCCATATAATTTTTTTTATTATTTTGTTAAGATGTTCAAAATATGTCTTTTCCACTTTTATCGGTATTGTCTGAAATAAAAACAATAGTCTCGGTAATATATTCATCTTGATTGTTGCAATTTTTCCCATTAATGATAATTGTAAATTTTTCCATTTCTCCAAATCTTCCTCAATTTGTCTTTTTAATTTATAATAATTATCTTTTTATCATTACACTTCTATTCTATTCTATTCTATTCTATTCTATTCTATTCTATTCTATTCTATTCTATTCTATTCTATTCTATTCTAATTCTAATGGCACTCCTTCTATGAAACTACAGATAATCCTCAATTTACAATCACAATTGAGCCCAAAATGTCCACTGATAAGCAAGACAGTTGTTAAGAGACTTTTGCCCCTTTTAGTCCTTTCTTGCCACAATTGTTAAGTGAATCACTGCAGTTTTTAAATTAGTAACATGGTTGTATAGTCAATCTGGCTTCCCCATTAAGTTTGTTTGTCAGAAGATTGCAAAAGGTGAGCCCATGACTTTGGGACACTGTAACTGTCATAAATACATGTTGGTTGCCAAGTGTCCAAATTTTGATCACGTGACCATGGGGATGCTACAACAGTGTGAAAAAAGGTCATAATTCACTTTTGTCAGTGTGGCTGTAACTTCAAACAGTCACTAAACAAATGGTTGTAAGTCTATAGAACTACCTGTACATCTCTGTAACCGATTAGTTATTATCTCACTTCCTCTCCTGTTTTTCAGTCTTCCATTTCACTAATCAAGGCATTTCAAGCATTTTTTAATCTCATCTCAGCTGAACCTTGATGGATTATCCTCAACATTTTTCCTGAATCATTCACAGGAAGCTCTAATGTACATATCAAAGAAAAAATATTTTATTATAGTCATTTACAAAGTAGAGTAAAATAGCAGAATGAGATTAATAAAAATACGAGAGAGATTAATGAAATATAGTAAGACCAAAAGGTAAATTAAAAAACGTAATCTGATTGAACTATTTCTGGAAAGGTCCTGACAGATCTGGCCATCTTTTTTTAAAAAAGAAATGATGATGGTGATGTCATAAGAGAGCACATCTCTTTGATCAGCTAGGAGTAACTAACATAAAAGGACTTGAGGCAACCTGAAAGTTGAGGTAATAAAGGTTTAATAAGCTTGTGTCACAGTTCATAAGACTGACAGTGAAGAAGTATCTAATGGTTTTTTTTCCTTTAGTTCCTGCTTTGCAATGACAAAGGTCTTCACTGAATGACATTTTTTTTGGAATCTCCCTTTGAAAACCACAGTTGGCAAAGCTTTGCAGCATGCAAGGGTTAAAGCTCTTCAGCAGCATACATACTAAAATTGGCACCTGGATATAAAAAGACTGAAATCCAGAGGCTTTAAGCTCTTGTTAGGTGTTAGATTGAGTAGCTCTTCCAACTCTCAACGTTTTGACTTTTAACTTCTGCTCCAGGGAGCATTTCTACTTTCCTGTTAAGAAGCCTGATCTTAGTCTGTGACTAACTAACTAACTCATTATAACTAACTCATTTCTTCATGTTTATTCTTCTCTTTCTGCGGACATCATAGGAATGAAGTGAACAAAGCCCTGGTATCAAGGTAGATGGGGATCATCCTACTAATCAAGACAGGACAGACAATGTGGGGAACTTTATTAAAGTTATATATTAATAATATATCGATAAAGAAGAATATTTGTAGTTCAGGGTTGAAATGAGGGGTTCTTGGTGCTCTTTAGCTTGGATGGTTTCTTGCAGACATTTTACTACGCAAATTTGCTATCATCAGTGTTAATAAGTAGTATACCAACTGACTTATTTCTTCAGTTTTCATAGTAAGGGGTCCTTAGTGCTCTCTGAATTTGGTTGCTTTCTTGCAGACATTTCATTACCCAAACTCAGTACATCCTCAATGCCCTGATGATGTTACCTAGTTTGGGTAATGAAACATCTGCAAGAAACAACCAAGCTCAAAGGACTCCAAGAGTCTCTCATTTCAACCTTGAGCAACAAATAGCAAGGACCCCCCCCTTAATAATATATATCTTTATATGTTACACCTTCTACTCATCCAGCCTCTAGAAAAGGTCTCCCAAATGATTTTGCTGCAGCTTTTCAATTTCAGATGCTGCCATCTGATTGCTAGGGTTCCCAGTTAGAACTGCAGAGTGCTTGATGGTTGCCATAGTTTCCAGGCCTTTGAGATGCAAACGTGAATGGCACATCACCAAAATGTGATGTCAAGGGCTGGGAGAAACAAGATCCCCAGGTATCTCAACAGGAATGATTCTCCTCCTTTTTACATATTAACCCACAGCTGTAAGCTGAGAATTTCCAAATCCAAATTCAGAAAATGACTGGTGTGTCTCGTAATTACCAATCAAACAGATGGTGACTATCATAGCTGAGGGCGAGCTTGCCTCAGAAGTGTCTTCCCATTGAGCTCTGGTGGGAAGGAGCCAATCACTGGGAAGTTTAACTGGTGGGACTCCTCACATTTGACAAAAGACACAGCTTAGCTGAACCACTTTCACCCTTATAAGGTGCAATTATTGAACTGAGATTGCAGCTTTAGGTTGGAAAGGGACTTCAACTGCCCAAGTTATTTCCTGGAGGAGTTAAACACGAATACAATAATTATTAGTCTCCTGAGATCAGCTCTCCAATTTTTGGAACATCTCTGTTGATAAGAGAGCCTTTTGGTTTTCTGTATATTCATAGTGTGACAGAATTCCTTTCAACTGCCTTCACTACCACTTGACTTATTTCTCTTGCCATGTGATAGTGCAGGATTAACCCCAATTACATATCTTTACATCATTTCAGGTGTTTCCCTTTTTTTTTTTAAATTGAGAAGAGATTCATCATAATGTCTTTGCATTGAATTTGAAGGAAACGTAGGAAACCAGGGTGGAAATGTGAAAAGGCAAGATACCATTCCCACCCCTTTAATCACTTGGAATGAAGCTATTGAGGGCTCTATGGTTCTTTCTGAGCTTGATTGTCTTCTGGTAGATATTTCATTACCCAACTAGGTAACATCATCAGTGATAGATGGGAGCTGAGTTTGCAAACGTAATAAAATGTCTGCAAAAAAATCAAGCTCAGAAAGCACCAAGGATCCACAGGTCAATCCTGAGCTACAAATATTCAAGAACTCTGAAATCCACCCATACTTTCGTCTCCTGTCAAAATAAAGATGCAAATTCCCAATGGGGCTGTTATAAAGGTGAGAAAGTTGAATTTTAATTGGCAATCAATGATATAATCTTTGCCTAATTTAACAAACAATATTTCCTTTCACTTCAATGAGACTTATTCTCTGTTCAGTAAGTTTCGGATTGTAACCAAACTCAATGATAGGTTTAACACCAATAAAAATGTCGATGTTTGAAAGTGGGGCTAAACCAAAAGAATGATTTCTGCCATTTTTTTGTCTTTCAAATACCAGGAGATGATCTGTAATATACATTTACTATGTTCAGACAACCAAATTTGTACTAAGTTAACCTACAGTAGTTTCTGTTTTGCAAAATACATTGAATCAAACTACCAAACAGGCTGAGTTCCCACACAACATATTAAATCATAAAATGCCCTAATCAAGATTAAAACCCAACATGTTCAACATGTGAATTCAAACTTTAAGTTATTATCTGACTTGGATAAGCATTATTTGTTATAATGTAATTTCATATGTCTAGAGATGGAGCAAATACAAAAGGACTCAAGTATAAATTACATGTAAATGTGCCCTAGATATTTTCAGCAACTCCAAAAATTCCTTTTTGGGCCAACATATTGTCATTCTTTGACATTTAAACAAAAGCACATTTGCCATTCTGTGAACATGAGGATACATTCACAACAGGGCTGATGTAGATGCCAAAGTCTCACAAAATTTTCCTATACTGGAAGGCAGGCAAACAACTGCTGAAGTTTCAGTTTCTTATTTATTTATTTATTTATTTATTTATTTATTTGTCACAACAGTATGAAATAAGCATGAAATAACTATATGATATATATAAGCATATATATATAAGCATAAGTATGTAATAGCTATATTAATTGGATATAATGAAAGGGAACATTAGGACAGGAACGGTAGGCACGTTTGTGCTCTTATGGGGTGAGGTCAATAGTAGATCATTTTGGTTAAAGCTTTGGGGATTTGGGGAAGAGACCAAAGAGTCTGGAAGTGTATTCCAAGTATTAACAACTCTGTTACTGAACTTATATTTTCTGCAATCAAGATTGGAGCGGTTAACATTAAGCTTAAATCTATTGTGTGCTCGTGTATTGTTGTAATTCTTCTCCTTCTCCTTCTCCTTCTCCTCCTCCTCCTCCTCCTCCTCCTCCTCCTCCTCCTCCTCCTCCTCCTCCTCCTCCTCCTCCTCCTCCTCCTCCCCCTCCTCCTCCCCCCCAAGAGTGGGGAACCTTTTATGACTTGTGGATTCAGGAATTCTGGGATTTGAAGTCCACAAGTCATAAAAGGGCCGTGGTTCTAACCTCTCTTCTAACAAGACTTTTGTACTCCTTACTCTTCATAGTGTTTCCATGAAGGATTATAACCATTGTTGGAAAAAGAGATATTTCCTGGAAAAGCATTTGTCTTGCATCAAAGTAACATCTGAGCCTTGAACTCTGAAGTCTTCTGCTTCATCTCCCTGTGGAGATAAATTACAAACTGTCTGCTGAAACTTTGATTTTGCCCTGCTTGGTACTGCTTGACTGAAATCTGAACTCTTGCTTTGAAATTTTCACTGGGGCCAGACTATTTTTCCTGTGTACATTTAATTGGGGCTATCACTTGAAAGAGTATACAAAATCTTAGGGATTTTTTTAAAAATCCATAAATATTCACTATAACTTTAAGTATAATTAGTCAGTCTACAGCTTTCCGTCTTGGAGTACTGAAGTTCTGAAAAAAAATACTTCAAAAAATAATTATAACTTGATGACCGTATTATGGAAATATATTCTTTACATAGTTTCTACAACGAGAAGCTTGGACATTTCTACCAGTTCTGATTGTAGTTCTAGGTACTGAGGTTGCAAACTGATGATGCTCTTTCCATCTGGGTGATAAGAACGTGTTGTCTCACAGCTCATGAAAAAGGCCAGCTTCGTTAATGATATGCAATTAAAACTTGCAAATCAACATGGCCTTCAGCTCACAATATGTCCCCAATGTAGCCCTTGGTAATCAACAAGCTGGTCATTCCAGAGTTAAACACATTCATTTCTCTGACATCTCAATTCGAGTTGCTCCAATTCATGACATTTCAATTCGGGCTGTCTTGATTCATCTGTTGGCACTAGCTGAGTTCAACGAGTCAGGGCCAGGAGTAAGAGGGAAATCTTCACCAGATCCTAGCTGAATAAATACATGAATTCAGTTGTCTGTAAAATTATATGAGGACTTTAAAACACTCCATAAGTATTTTAAAAATGTTAAGCTTTAAAAAGAATTAAGTAGGTAACTTAAAACTCCACTCTTCTATAATAACAAGAATTCTTCCTGGAACAATCTTGCTGGCCCATCTGTTAAGCAGGGCATATAAATTTCATATGATCTTTTCTGGGTTGTGAAGCAGACTATTTATTTTGTTCTGTTTTTCAGGCACTACTAATCTTTCCCTAAAATGACATTTAAAAAACCAGAACCACTCAAATGGAGGTAATAAATCAGCAACCTAACAGGAGCAGAAAATGCAGCATAATAGCAGTCATTAAAACAAATTCATACTTGACACCTGGGGAAATAATAGGCCTTAAATGCAGAAGAGTATTCTACAGCTGGGGAGCCATCAGTACGAAGACCTATCTCAATATAACCTATCATACTGCGATGGTAGAGTTCCTACTGAAATGGCTCTCCTGGCGTGCATCTGCTGAGGGATTAAAGTTCGCCAAACAAGAGTTTTCCAGCATCTCAGAACTGGGATTGCCCGTCATGGGGATGAGGATATGCAAAGATTTCCTAGCTGAAGCACTTTTGTTATGAAGTGACTGCCATTCAGAAGCTTCTCCTAAGCTCAATGAGGTGAGAAGGTTTCCTTTCTTGGGCTCAAGAACAAAGGAAGTTGGATGGTATAAAGCTAAAGGTTCCCCTTGCACATATGTGCTAGTCATTCCCGACTCTAGGGGGCGATGCTCATCTCCATTTCACAGCCGAAGAGCCAGCGCTATCCAAAGACATCTCCATGGTCATGTGGCCGGCAAGACTAAACGCCAGAGCATGGAACACTATTACCTTCCCACCAAAAGTGGTCCCTAATTTTCTACTTGAGTTTTTTACGTGCTTTTGAACTGCTAGGTTGGCAAAAGCTGTGACAAGTAATGGGAGCTCACCCTGTTATGTGGCACTAGGGATTTGAACCGCTGAACTGCCGACCTTTCGGTCACCAAGCTCAGCATCTTAAAGGGGAGATTAATCCTAGGGAGGAAGGCAATGTTAAACTTATACAGGATAAGGATAGATCAATGACAAAGTTCAGAATAGTTAAGGCAGTGATCTCTCTGGGGATAATGTAAGGCTGTAGAAGCTGGGGACTGAGAAAGGGCAAGGAAAGAAAATAGATCCCTTTGAATTATGGATCAGAAAACAGTTACCAAGAGCATCATGATCTGCAAGAAGAACCGATCAATCAGTCCTGGGCCAAATAAAAACTGACTGCTCCCTTCAGGCAGTGATCAGCAATCAGGAACTCAAAGACTTTGGATATGTGATGCAAGAGAATGATGGACTTAAAAAATGACTCCACTTGGCAAGGTTGAGGAAAGGAGAAGGGAAGATAATGGATAAGACCAAAGAGATTACTAGAATGACCTCGGAAGAAGTATGAAATATTACTTAAGACAGGTTGAGATGACAAGCATTAGCCTTACAGCCCCCAGGATTGAGTTTGATTTAATGACACCTAACTATCTAAAAATCTGGCTATTTGCACAGATACCTCTTGTTATATGCTTTTGAATGTGTTTTAAATTAAATTTTGGAGTTTTGTTCTAGAGAAATTAATAATTTTCCATCATTTTGCACTGATTACACCCCACCTCAACTTCTGGTTCCAGTTCGGGGCACCACTTTTTCAGAAACATTCAGTAGATGCTATTTGCTGTATGTGCAAATAAGGTATATTCAAGGACTGGGACTTAAGTCCATAAGGAACTTATTCATCATCAATGTTTCTCTGCCCTTACAGTTACTCCTCTCCAGGAGATTCACAAAGTATTTTTTAAATGAAACCTGATTGGACAGAAAGCAAAGCATAGATGTTACTCTCTGAAGACTTATTAAAAAATCTGTTAGAAATGTTCCTGTCCTATTGTTTCCTTTCATTATATCAAATTAATATAGTTATTGCATACTTTTGCTCATGTATATGCTTATATGATATGTAGTTATTTTATGTTGATGCTTGTGTATATTGTTGTGACAAAATAAAATATATATATATTATTTTTAAAGATTTAATCTTCAATTTGATTCACACTCTGGGACTGGTAAAAACAATAGTGATGTCAGGCTGTTGTGGCCAAATCTATGACACCTTGGCACCACCATCTCAGCGCCACTATCTTGTCACAGACATGCCGCCACGGCAACCTTGGTGTGGTTATCTTGGCACCCATCTTGGCATGGGATGAATCATTATAGGAAACTCAATGAGGGACAATTCAATGCAGTCCCCCTGTTGTGATTCGTCCTCCCTCCTCTCCTCAGCCGGGCCCCTCCCATCTCCAACCGGGCCTGTTATCAGACTCCGAGTCTGATAATGAAGATGAATGGCCTGTCATGCCTCCAGCCCCTGGCCCTGGCCCCATGCCCAGAGAGGATGCCAGGAGTAAACGAACAAGCCCGATAAACCTCACTCATACGGCGTGTGTTCCTTTGGCTCAGCCATCAGAGGAAGCCAGCCAGGTGCTGGAATTACTGACAGCAGATCCAGCTGAAGACAATTCAGAGTGGGTGGACCCTCGCTTCCGGAGATCTGAGAGGCAACGCCAGCAGAAGGAGGGGTGGGGCAGACCTGGATAAATGCTGAGTCATGGAGCCACACCCCACAGCCTATATAAAGGACCTGCTTTTGGCATTCCAACCTTGAGTCAAGCAAAGTCTTAGCTAGTTTGCTGATATCGGACTCTATCGCTGAGGTCACAACTTGGACTCCTGCCTGCCCTGTTAAACCTCGAAGGAACTTGGCAAGCTGCAAAGGCTTCATTGCCAAGTCTGTTACGGACTTCCTTGACTCATGCGTCGGAGTGGGGGTGGGACACGATACCCCCTGTGACACTTCCCTTCATTGACCACAGTGTCTCTGGATCCAGCCTTCTGCAGGTGCAGCCAGTCGATGGGGTTGGAACAAGTCCGCTTCATGCTCCTGTCTGTGGTGTCACCATCCCTGCCCACGTGTGAGGGGTGCATCCAGCCTGCTTCCTGCCCAACAGGGAAGCCTATTAAAACTATTAGACATGCTCATGTAGAGATTGGTTATATCAGCAATATTTCAATTTAGATTCCTACATTTCCCAAAAAGTTGGAATTTATGACTTTATACTCCTTCATCTCCAGATTTTGTAATAGCAAAGGCAAGAGTATCTTAATAAGCAGGCAGGCAGGAAAATACATTTATTGATCAACTCACAGATTGCTTGGTAAAGGGCTAAATAGACTCCTCTTAGATTCAATAGCCATTTCTCGCTACCAATGAACAATACCCTTGAATGCAAAAGCAAGGCAAGAGGTATTTCTCATAATGCTTTCTAAATGTTTATTTCCTCCAGGATATAGAGAGCATTCGGTCTGCTCCTGTTACATAGTTCAATTTCTTTTCTTATTACATGCTAAGGTGTTTATTGTTATTGATTAGCCCAATGCCATATCAAAATATAGAATAAAACATAAAACATTGCAGAATAAAAACCATATGTAAAAGTGGAATATGAGAAACAGATTAAAGAAATAAAATAAAGAATACATATCATGCTTCTGAATCACCCAAAAATTTACCCCAATGATACCCACATATGTAGATCTCAACTGAACTGATTGATTCTAATAAAGGAACATGCTATATCTGATTTTTCAGTTCTGATCACACATTAAATATATTGTTTTAATAAAAGAGTCCAAATTGTTTGTTCATCTAAAGTGTGGTCCAAGATACTGGTCTCTCTTATACAGTGTTTTTTTCTGTTTATGACTTTTATTGTTTTATCCAAGTATAAAATATAAGGAAAAATAGAAATAGGAAATTAGGGGAAGGAAAAACAGCGGGGGAAAGAAAATATGGTGTACAAGGGGGGGAAAGTGTTGACTTCCAACTCTTTTTTAGCACAGTAGAAGATAACAATATTATAGTCTTAATTTTTTACTTTTACACATTAGTATATCCTAGCTATTTCTATAACAACAAATTAACTAACCGACAAAACCAAAGTCAGTTTCATTTTTTTTTATCACAAGCACAAAATGCAGAAATGATTTCCAAATAAAAAAAATATAATTAAATATATTCTCCTCTTTGAATTAAATCAATCATTTTAATCATTTCTGTTTTTTCTTCCTTTCTGTGGAAATAATATATATTTCTCTTTGCACTTAATCTTTATAAACTATCACCATTTATATTAACAAAATTTACTGTATTCTTTCAAATTCTTTAACCTTAAACAGAAAAAAATGCAGTTAATGTCAGGTGTGCCTCCGTTCAAAACTCAAGAAAGGAAAACCCCAACTCCATTTCTGCAGAAAAAGGTACTTTTACTGAGCCTGAACTGATAGCAACGAAAAGAAAGCAAAATCTGAGGCAAGAGGCGTAAAAATTACAGATTGAAAGTATTCCCAAATCCCTCCCCCCCAGGACCCTGGCTGAATGTCCAATCCCCAGCTCCCCAAGGTGTCATGTGAGGTGCATCTTCAGATGGTCCCATCCATCTGGTATGCCAGAATGGTTGACCTTGACTGGCTATCAACAAGTCCATTCAGCTGTGCAATGAGAATATTCCTCCCTTTCAGTCACATCACGAGACATCTCCACCAGTTTGCTTCCCCCTCCAAAATACCTATGCATCCCCACCCCTGTTACTATGGCAGCGATAGCAAGCAAGCATCATAGAGGCTGACATTTTCTCTTATACAGTTGACAATTGAATAATAAATGAATTATACCGTCTATTACTGAAGTTCTGCAAAAGAAATGTGTTCATTATAAGAAACTTGGTTAAATCTTCCATATTTAACCGTTGTGTCCAACTGCTCAAATCTTGCATATGTAAATACCTCCCTTTGAAGTTTAGGCATTTCAGTGAGGTGCAAAGAATCAGGGCCATATGTTAAATTGCAGTTAAGAAGATTTGTTGCTCAATCCTATACACAAGAATCTAGTCCACTGACATTCAATACTAAATTGGTGCTAGGTGAGAGTCAACAGAATTCAAAAGTGCTTAAACTTACCTTTGTGGGAACGTAATGTCTCTTGGTTGATGACTTGCTTAATTCCACCTCCAGCTCTGCCTGCTTCTTCTACATTTCTGCCTTTACATATTTGGCAATTTGAAAGATATGTTTATAATGGCTCCTATTATATCCATTCTGTGAGAGTCAGGGACCTATAGCATTACATGTACAGATAGTCCTCAACTTACGACCGCAATTGAGCCCAACATTTCTCTTGCTAAGTGAGACAGTTGTTAAGTGAATTTTATTCCATTTTACAACTTTTCTAGCCACAGTTGTTAAGGGAATCACTGCATTTGATTAGTTAATAAGTTAACCGGCTTCTAGGACATTGCAACCATCATAAATCACTTGCGAAGTGTCCAAATTTTGATCACATTATTATTATTATTATTATTATTATTATTATTATTATTATTATTATTATTATTATTATTATTATTATTATTATTATTATTATTATTATTATTATTATTATTATTATTATTTATTGGATTTATAAACCGCCCTTCTCCCGAAGGACTCAGGGCGGTGTACAGCCAGGATAAAAAAGAACAATATACAGTTAAAATACAATTAAAAAACTTATTATACAGTATGGCGAAATAATTAAGAATTAAGAATCTAAAACCCCAATTAAAACCAGAGAAAATTTAAAATTTAAAATTAAACAATTTAAGAAAGCCCATACGAACAAACAAATATGTTTTCAGTTCGCGGCAAAAAGTCGAAGGTCAGGAATTTAGCGTAAACCAGGGGAGTTCGTTCCAAGAGTGGGGCCCCACAGAAGGATCTTCCTCTGGGGCCGCCAGCCGATATTGTCTGGCGGACGGCACCTGAGAAGGCCCTCTCTGTGCGAGCGCACGGGTCGGTGGGAGGCATGAGGTAACAGAAGGCGGTCCCGTAAGTACCCAGGTCCCAAGCCATGGGCGCTTTAAAGGTGGTTACCAAGACCTTGAAATGCACCCGAAGGCAACAGGAAGCCAGTGCAGTCTGCGCAGGAGAGGTGTCACATGGGAGCTACGTGTGACTCCTCTATCACCAGCGCAGCTGCATTCTGGACCAACTGAAGCCTCCGAGTGCATCTCAAGGGAGCCCCATGTAGAGAGCATTGCAATAATCCAGGCGGGAGGTAACCAGAGCATGAGTGACTGTGCATAGGGCATCCCGATCAAGGAAGGGGCGCAACTGGCGCACCAGGCGAACCTGGTGAAAGGCTCTCCTGGAGACGGCTGCCAAATGATCTTCAAACGACAGCCGTGCATCCAGGAGAACACCCAAGCTGCGCACTCCCTCCTTTGGGGCCAATAACTGCCCCAACAGTCAGCTGCGGCTGCAGCTGACTGTATCGGGGTGCCGGCATCCACAGCCACTCCGTCTTGGAGGGATTGAGCTTGAGCCTGTTCCTCCCCATCCAGACCCATACGGCTTCCAAACACCGGGACAGCACTTCGACAGCTTCGTTGGGGTGGCCCGGGGTGGAAAAGTACAGCTGAGTATCATCAGCGTACAGTTGATATCTCACCCCAAAGCCACTGATGATCTCACCCAACGGCTTCATATAGATGTTGAACAGGAGGGGTGAGAGAATCGACCCCTGCGGCACCCCACAAGTGAGGTGTCTCGCGGTCGACCTCTGCCCCCCTGTCAACACCGTCTGCGACCGGTCGGAGAGATAGGAGGAGAACCACCGATAAACGGTGCATGACCATGAGGGTGCTGCTGTAGTCACAAATGTGAAAAATAAGTCATTTTTTTCAGTGTTGTTGCAACTTAGTACAGTCACTAAATGAATTGTTGTAAACCGAAGATTACCTGGATTATCTCGTTAGCCCTTCCCCAGCTAAACATAACTCAGTTCTTCCATTTTAAATTCTATATGCAAATCAAAGGTATATGTATCATCTCAGCTAGTTGAATCTGCAATGCTGCAGGTTCAGAGGTGGGTTTCAGCAGGTTCTGACCAGTTCTGGAGAACCGGTAGCAGAAATTTTGAGTAGTTCGGAGAACCGGTAGTAAAAATTCTGACTGGCCCCGCCCCCATCTATTCTCTGCCTCCCAAATCCTAGTTGATCAGGAGGAAATGGGGATTTTACAGTAACTTTTCCTTGGAGTAGGGTGGGAATGGAGTTTTTACAGTATCTTTCCCTTGCCATGCCCACGAAGCCACACCCACCATGCCATGCCCACTAAGCTATACCCACAGAACCGGTAGTAAAAAAATTTGAAACCCACAACTGTGCAGGTTGCCATGAAATTTCAAGGAGATAGTCAGTGCAGTGAAACTGCTTTCACTTTCTAATCTTTTACAGCAGTTATCTCAAAGCTTCTGGTTGGTTTTGCTTCCCTGTTTGATGCTGAATGTAGGTCTTTCAAACATCCTTACCAAGCAATTGAATAAACCTCCACTTTTGATTGGTGTCCTGACTGAATGACAGGATTTATGCACATTGGGAAAAGCAGCAACATTTTTTTCAAGAATGATCTTCTCTCAGTTGTGCCTCTCTCCCCTTCTTTCATCATCAAGAAGGAAGTCAAGACCCAAATATTACAGGTAGGAATAAATGGATATTTAACTATTTTATACTTGCCTTTTAAAAAAAGAACATCTTCACTGCTGTAGTGTCTGAATGAACAAGACATTTATTTCAGATTTCAGGTTTGTTTATTTATTAAATGATAAGGAATTTATTTCTGGTCTGGTTTTTCCATTGCTCTTGATGAACTTGATGAAGGTTGAATCATTTCTTTTATTTCTATAATCTAATAAAGCATAAAGCTTTATAAAGTCTCTCTGATTCCACCAGCAGTGAAAGAATAGAATAGAATAGAATAGAATAGAATAGAATAGAATAGAATAGAATAGAATAGATCAGATCTTTATTGTCCCTCCATACATTGGAGAGTGCCAATGTGGGAAAACATGGCTTATGGGTTCTACATAATAAAGCTGACATAATGTGACCTTAAAAGAATAAACAGGCTAAGTTATTGGTTTCAATATCCTATATCATTAAAGAAAATTTTCCTTCATCCACAATGACCTTTTAATTAATGTTGCCTTACAGGTCCAACTTGAATCTTCTTGGCATTTAATTAGTAGTAATATTATTTGGAACAGGTCCACGTGGGTTTATAATGGATCATTACTGAAATCTTAAAGGAAGTGAAAGAGAGAAGTAAAAAAAGAAAAAAAAACCTGGAAAATCTCTGGAGATCTTAATAAACGATGAGGTTCTAATAAACAAGAAAACATATGGATCCAATTCCTTTGGAGGAATGATCTTTTGTTTAATTGGAACAAAAATGGGATTTGTACTAAGCTTAGATATACTGTAAGGGAATACCAAATGAAAACACTAAAAATAAATTAAAAGCTTTAACGGCGGCTCTTTCATGATTGTACTTCCCTTTCCTTAAAATATACAAAAGAAATGAAAGCCTTCTTCTCCTTTTTCAGAAATGAAAGGACCATGATGAAATAAAACCTATTTTACAGCAAACTATGGAAGATTTCAAAGATAACCATTGCCATACATTAAGTGGCCCTCATTATCATGAACTTAAAAGGAGCCGGAGAAAAGAAGTGGGGTAGGGGGAAGAAAAGAAAAGGAATGCTGTTCACTCTCGTCTTTCGTGAGCACTTTCTTTGGGAGAGGCACCTTGATTTCTGAATAATTCTGAGGAAACCAATTTGATGTATAAGGCTGACAGCCTCTCTGCTGGCTTGTCAGAAAAGAGCATATCATTGAAAAGTCCAAAGGAGCTAAAATGACAGGAATGACAGCTCAGCTGAAACACTGGGGAGGGCAATGAGTGATTCCTCAGGTAATCTGGAAACATTACATTACACACATACACAAACATACACAACTAATCTGGGAACAGTTATGCCTCATTGCTGCTGTGGTCTTGGGATCCAGAAGGACCAGGATGATTTTTCTCTTAATTTGGTGAAACCAGCAATTCGCCCTATGCAAAGTGTTGGCCCAGCAAGGGGAGGGCCTAACACTATGAGTGCCAAGACTCCTCTCATACCTTTTCCACTGGTCACCATGAGGAGGCATTGAGGCCGTATAACTTGACCCCCTTAAGAGAGTCATAGTTGCTCCCACTGTAATTACTCCCACTGTATAGATAAAATTAAAGGTTTCCCTTGTCCAGTCGTGTCCAACTCTAGGGAGTAGTGCTCATCTCCATTTCTTATACAAGGGAGCCAGCGTGGTCTGAAGACCATGTAGCCAGCGTGACTATACCCCAAAGGAACACAGAATGCTGTTACCTTCCCACTGAAGTGGTACCTATTTATCTGCTTGCATTTGCATCCTTTCGAACTGCTAGATGGGCAGGAGCTGGGGCAAGGAGCTCACCACATTGGGCAACACTCTGGTCTCGAACCCAAGCTGTCAGCTGATAAATTTAGCATCTTTAACTACTTACACACACACACACACACACACACACACACACACACACACACACCTAGCTTATTACTGAATCACAAGTGCCCAAGAATTTGACGCTTTTTGTTTGATTTTCCTCTCTCTTCTTATTTTTAAAGCTTCAGTATAATTGCCCTGCAAATCTAAAAGAAGAACATCTTTTGGTCAATGTTTGTCAACAGTTCCTGTTGATTGCCTGTGTGTGAATTATCTTACAGAATGAAAGATACATGGCACCTGCAATTTGTTTTATAAATGGATCTGTGATGTGGACAAAGCATTGGCTGAATATTAGGGTCTGCCTAAATCTTTGTATCAGTACTTTTCAAGCTGATATACAGTTCAGAAACTTGTTATTCAGATCATTATTATGCTCTCCTCCGGTGTTCCCCAAATATATTGTCACTCTAGTGCCCAAATATCCCAACATCATAGCTAAGGACTATGCTGCCCAAACATTCCCAGCAATGTGAATTCATTCATTGGGCTATGCCATGATTTGTTTTAACCATAGTTTAGCTAAACAAGCCTCCAGCAGAGACCATAGTCATAAATCAGCCCACCTACTAGCATATTTGTACTATAAAGCCATAAATTATTCCCCAACTTTTTATTAGAGTTATAAAAAGACAAGCAGTTGCGCTATTCAAGAGTCCACCAAGAAGTCTAAATTCAGCATCAGTGCGGAAGCTGATGGCAGTTGTTGGGCCCTAGTCAAGAGCTCAAAGAATTCCAAGGTTCGAATATGTTATGACCTATAAGGCCTATTATCAAACCCAATTCCTGTAAATATTGGAGTTAGGCAGAGATGTTTTGCCACTCCTTCCCCAATTAATGTATATGTAAACTCTTTATCTAAGGAGTTTTAGGTCCAAAATTTCATCATCCCAAAATTGCAGATAGCAATAGCACTTAGCACTTAGCACATATATCGTTTCGCGGTGCTTTATGGACCACCTCTAAATGGTTTACAGAGGCAGTATATTGCCCCCAACAATTTTATCAACTTCAGAAGGATGGGATTGAACTGCTGGCAGAACTGCAGTACTGCACTCTAACCACTGCACCACCTGGACTCAGATACAGCTAATCCTCAATTTACCGCTACAATTGGGACCAGGATTTCAACTTATTTATTTATTATTTACTTATTTATTTGAATTTTATACTTCTTAACCACCCATTTTCCTCCTTTAACAGCCATTGCTAAGCAAGCCTGTTAAGTGAGACACATTTTGTGTCCTTTTTATCCATGGATGTTAAGTGAATCACTGCAGCTGTTCAATGATTCCTGTGGTCGTTAAGCAAATCCAGCTTCCTCCACTGAGTTTGCTTGTCAGAAACCAGGCAAGCAGAAACCAGGCAGGTCACAAGTGGTGGTCACAGGATTCTGGAAAAATCATAAATAAATGCCAATTGCCAAACATCTAAATTTTGATCATGAGACCATGGGGATGCTGCATATGAGGAGTGATTGAATGTCACCTTTTTCAGTGCCATTGCAACTTTGATGGTCACTAAATGAATGGTTGTAAAATGAGAACTACCTGTATCGATATTCTGAATTACTGGATGCAGCCACCTTTATTCCTACAATTACAATGGCCTTAGGCATTCTCTTAATACTTTAGTGTGCTACTGTAGTGGGTACCAATTTATGAGAAATTAGTAGAAGTCCAAAACAATGCTCTTTGCTGAGACATTCTGGAAGCTCCAAGGGAGACTAGAAGGTCAAGAGATTGAGCAGGTGAGGGTTTCTAAATACCTAGGTGTAATCCTTCAAGACACCGTCATGAAGTGCACCTAGTGCCTCTATGGCTCCTCATGCCATAAAATGCTTTGGGCATTTGAATTTTGTGTTTCACGTTGAACATGGGAAATCTCTTCCTACAGCTTTCACGTTATTCATAGCTAAATCCGTGGCTCAGTGCTTTATGGTTCCCAGTTAGGTCCTTATTCAAATTATAGGTAGATGGAAGTGATGCAAACTAAGTTTATCAGAGTACTTCTCCATGCCCCAAGATACATATTAATAAGTTCTTAGAGCTTGTCTATTAGTTATTCATTATTGGCTTAAATGACACTATTCTCCAGCGGCCAGGAGTTGGCTCTTATCAGGAATCTTCTTCTGCTGAATACTCTCCTTCATTATTAAGCCAAAGGAAGCAAGATTCTCTAAATCAGTGGTCCCCAATCTTTCCAGCTTTGCAGACCAGCAGAAGGGTAGAGGGGATGGTTCTGTTTGATCAAGTTTGCATGAGTAGTGGGCAAATAGAACTGTGTGTGCTTGCCCACTGCTGATACAATTGAAGCTGCACATAGAATAGAATAGAATAGAATAGAATAGAATAGAATAGAATAGAATAGAATAGAATAGAATAGAATAGAATAGATTTTTTTTTTATTGGCCAAGTGTGATTGGACACACAAGGAATTTGTCTTGTCTTGTCTTGTCTTGGTGTATATGCTCTCAGTGTACATAAAAGAAAAGTTACATTCATCAAGGTACAGCATTTACAACACAATTGATGGTCAATATATCAATATAAATCATAAGGATTGCCAGCAACAAAGTTACAGTCATACAGTCATAAGTGGAAAGAGATTGGTGATGGGAACGATGAGAAGATTAATAGTAGTGCAGATTTAGTAAATAGTTTGACAGTGTTGAGAGAATTGTTTGTTTAGCAGAGTGATGGCCTTTGGGAAAAAACTGTTCTTGTGTCTAGTTGTTCTGGTGTGCAGTACTCTATAGCATCGTTTTGAGGGTAGGAGTTGAAACAGTTTCTGTCCAGGATGTGAGGGATCTGTAAATATTTTCACAACCCTCTTCTTGATTCATGCAGTATACAGGTCCTCAATGGAAGGCAGGTTGGTAGCAATTATTTTTTCTGCAGTTCTAATTATCTTCTGAAGTCTGTGTCTTTCTTGTTGGGTTGCAGAACCGAACACATGTGTGCTCACCTGCCACTTCGGTGGCCTGGGTCTGAATGGGCTGTGGCCCTGTAGTCAGTTGCCACCCAGAGGTTGGGAACCACTCTTTTAAAGATTCAGAGTTCTCTCTTTTTTTTTTGAGATGTTGGTTGCAGAATCTTGAAAATGGGGCATGTGTCATTTCTCAGTGAGTACATTTAAAGCAGGACCTCTCTCCTTTTGTGAATTTTCTTGCTAAGGCTTAGATTAACAAACAGGAGGCTAATTGCTTATATGCAGTCACAACAATGTCTATTTTTATTCTGCCATATTTTTGAAATGTCCATTTTTTCTTCCCAGGATGCAAGAATCCCATCACATTCTCCTGGCTAACTTTGGACTCTGTTCATTGCTGCCTGTGTTCTCACAGCCTAGAAATGATGTCAGTTTCATATCAAAAGTCTCTGTATCAGGGTGAAAAGGAATGGACTCCACAAGTGACTTGTAACATTGGGGCATTTAGTTTATTTATAATTTCAATTTCTATAAGCTGCTTACCTCCACATGACTCTATAAAGGGTATAATTAATTAGTGTCAATAACAATGTGGAAACCAAAACAATTAACTGGAAATCTCAGTGATGATTTCACATTATATCCTAGTTTAGCCTGTAGATAAGGGACGTGGTGACTCAGTGGCTAAGATGCTGAGCTTGTTGATCGAAAGGTCGGCAGTTCAGCGGTTCGAATCCCTAGTTTCTGCGTAACAGGGTGAGCTCCCGTTCCTTGTCCCAGCTTCTGCCAACCTAGCAGTTTGAAAGCCCATAAAAAAATGCAAGTAGAAAAATAGGGACCACCTTTGGTGGGACGGTAACAATGTTCCGTGCACCTTTGACGTTTAGTCATGCCGGCCACATGACCACAGAGACATCTTCATACAGCACTGGCTCTTCAGCTTTGAAAAGGAGATAAGCACCGCCCCCTAGAGTTGGGAATGACTAGCACATATGTGTGAGGGAAACCTCTACCTTTACCCTAGCCTGTGGAAAGCATGGCTTCTCAGTATCTGAAAATGGAGGCTTGTAAGCTTGTCCTTTTCTGACAAAAAGAACCTATCTCTGTGTTTCCTGACAGTTTTCCAAGCAAACTATAGTGGCCTAGTTGACAAATTGTCATGGTCTTTTCTATTTCTTTGGATTCAAGGTAGACAAACTATCAGATTACAGGCCCAGTCAAGCACCTGTAGCAGCTTCAGGAAACAAGGAGTCTGAATATGTGAAGGTCCTAAGAAGGCAAATACAAGAACATGCCAGCAGCTGCAAAGAAGGCAGGAACACTCCCTAATCAAGCCATAAAGGTAAAGGTTCCCCTCGCACATATGTGTTAGTCATTCCCAACTCTAGGGGGCGGTGCTCATCTCTGTTTCAAAGCCAAAGAGCCAGTGCTGTCCGAAGACGTCTCTGTGGTCATGTGGCCGGCATGACTCAATGCCAAAGGTGCACGGAACGCTGTTCCCTTCCCGGCAAAGGTGGTCCCTATTTTTCTACTTGCATTTTTTACCTGCTTTCAAACTATTAGGTAGGCAAAAGCTGGGACAAATAACAAGAGCTCACCCCGTTATGCAGCACTAGGGATTCGAACCGCTGAACTGCTGCACCTTCAATCAACAAGCTCAGCATCTTAGCCACTGAGCCACTATGTCCCTTTAATCAAGCCATACCAGCATCTGAATGTATAAGGGCAAACTCCCAGGTCCTTGTGTTTCACTACAAACAGTCTCCCACTCCTGACTTGACTTCCCTGTTATCTTTATTTGGATCCTAGGGCAGGGGTGAAATTCAGCAGGTTCTGACAAGTTCTGGAGAACCAGTAGTGGAAATTTTGAGTAGTTTGGAGAACCGGCAAATACCACCTCTGGCTGGCCCCAGAGTGGGGTGGGAATGGAGATTTTGCCCCCAGGAGTGGGAAGGGAATGGGGATTTTGCAGTATCTTTCTCCCAGGAGTGGGTTGGGAATGGAGATTTTGCAGTATCCTTCCCCTGCCCTGCCCACAGAACCGGTAGGGAAACATTTTGAATTTCACCCCTGTCCAAGGGTTACTATTCAATCTGTGCTCAAGCCCTGGAATGTTGTACCTACAGGTAATCAGGTTCCTACAGATAAGAAAGATTCTCAACTTGACCTGGAGATGAATGAGGTTAAGTTGAAGACCATTTGCAAAGTCCTCCTGAGATTTATTGAAGCAGATCCAAATCATGACCAGACCGTGATGTTACCCAACTCCCAACTGTGACCATCAGTTGAACTAGAAGACCTCCAAGCTTCCTTCCAAATGTGTTATTCTGTATTCTGTGCAAAAAAAAAATAATTAATAGACCTTACAGACCTCTTAGGAATGGGGTGAGGTCAATAGTAGACAGTTTTTGGTTAAAGCTTTGGGGATTTTGGGAAGAGACAACAAAGTCTGGTAGTGCATTCCAGCATTAACAACTCTGTTAATGTTCATAACCTGTTCCTAGCAATTGTTCTAGAGAAATACATCAGCTCTTCTCCAGTCTAGTTTCTCATTCTGCTGGACAGACTCTACAGGTCATCCTCATTTAAATCAGGGGTCTTTGCTGGCTGAGGGAGTCTGGGAGTTGAAGTCCACAAGTCTTAAAGGGACCAAGGTTGGAGACCCCTGATTTAAAGAACACTTGTTCAGTGACTGTTCAAAGTTACAACAGGTCTGAAGGAGCAGCGTTTAACTAGTTCCTTGTGTTAGGCTGTTGCAGCATCTCCACAGCCACCTGATTCACCCTTTACGACCTTCCCTGTCAGCTTCCAACCAAGAAAGTCATTGGGGAAGCTGGCAGGAGGTCACAAATGGCTACCATGTGATGTCATGAAGCAATACGACTTTATGACCATGTAGATTATTTCATTTCAGTCCCAATTACCATCATTAAGCAAGGACAATGCTTTGGAGTCGGGGCAGGGAATGCTTCAATGATAATTTGCAAAGCAAAACATTCCCTTATGTTTATAAATAAAAAATAGTTCTTTAATTTCATTCAAAGACTTCCACTGAATACAAGCTTAAAACCTTTGTGTAGATATTGGTGCAATGCAAAACATTTCACAAAGACAAAGAGGTTAGTTCCCTAAAGGAGAATTACATTGCCTCCATCCTACAAAGCAAAGCCATCTTACATGGATGTAATGAATGTCGTGTTACACCACTGCAAACCATAATGAGTTGGTTTGTTTATTTTGGATTGCATAAGTGTGTTTTTCTTAACATGTCTGGAGTTTAAAGTTTTTTTTTTCTTAAAAAAAGGAAATTGTACTCATTTTCTGCAAAGTCTCATTTTTGAAGGTGCAAAGAGTGCCTGGCTAATGATTTTTCTTTTCCTTTTGCCAAACGTAGGAGACCTTCCTCTCATTTGCGGGGTGACCCACTTGGCAAATCAGTTGTACAGCATTTGTTCTGTGAAATTGCTTTTTGATTTTGTTGCCCGTTCAGGTATTGGAGATATAATCAAATATCAGTCAAGTACAACAGGAACTGCAAATGGTTTGTGTATAACTTTTATAACCTTATTTAAAAGGAGGGGATTGCACCTTGAGTAAGTTATTTACTCCTCAATTGGGTTATTGCAAAAAACAAAAAAACAAAAAAACTGGAAACAGTTGCTTTGGAACTCAATAAGCTTGTTAATAATGCAGAATCTGGAAAGGGCCTTTGTGATAGAATGACTTGGATTGCGGGCATAACAGGACTAAGCGGATATGACAGAAGTTTATGAAATTATGGCAGAAACAGAAAAGAGATTGGGACTCACCTCAAAGACAAACAGAAGTCTGTTTCAATGAGAACAGACTGTGAAGGCATCATTTGATGTATCTCTCCGGTCTTTTCAGACTGAAGCAATTGAGGAGTCCATAAAAAGTCTCAGCGTGTAAATGGTATGTGGGAATAGCCTTGGGAGACAGGAGGAAATGCTGCAGACTGGATCAGAGTCAAATAAGAGATAGCTGAGTCCACAGAAGGAATTGGGGCATGGAAAACACCTCAGAACAAACGGTCCCCAGTTTTTTTAACTGAAAAGGCAGGAGAAGAGAAGCACTTTCACTTGCAATATTTTGTTTAGATAACCTTAAAGTAACAGCTAGCAGTTCTTGCTCCGTTTCTTGTCTGGATTACCTTGCAAGGCTGATGCAGTGGCTCCTAATGTGCAGGTTTGCGTTCTTGGGTCCTTCTAGATCTAGAATTGAGAAATGGCGGGGAAGCTGTCAGTTGAATGTCTGTCTCAAGGCAGCTTGGTCTAGATCAGTGGTTCTCAACCTTTATAGTGCTGCGACCCCTTTAATACAATTCCCCATGATGTGGTGACCCCAACCGATCTCAGCACGCCTCAGCAGCCGCAGAAGGGGGAAAAAAGCGGCAAACTGTTTTTTTGAATTTATCGCGCCTGAAGCCGTATTGGCTAGCAATCTGAACTGCTTGCGATTGCCTTGAGGACGGAGGCATTAAAGCGGAGACTCCTCCCCTATTAAGTTTATCGCGCCTGAAGCCAGATTAGGCTAGCGATTGGGAGCGATTGCAGCTGGCTTGAGAGGGAAACATCAGAGCAAAGATTTCTCTCTTTTTTAATTCATCGCGCCTGAAGCCGAATTCGGCTAGCGATTTGAAGAGCCTGCAGCTGGCTTGTGGAGTCAACCATTGGAGTGCGATTCTTCAACTCGCAAGTATACTTCCCATATTTCCGATGGTCTTAAATGACCCCTGGAAAATCGTCATTCGACCCTCAATGTGGTCGTGACCCACAGGTTGAGAACCGCTGGTCTAGATGCTGGTCTAGATGCTGAGAGTGTCAGGAAAAGCATTTGCAAGAGACTTTGCCTTAATTAACTCTCTATAATAGGGGTCTCCAACCTGGTCAACTTTCAGCCTGGCGGACTTCAACTCCCAGAATCCACCGGCCAGCAAAGCTGGCTGGGGAATTCTGGGAGTTGAAGTCCGCCAGGCTGAAAGTTGACCAGGTTGGAGACCTCTGCTCTATAACTGAGGCTGCAAAATTCATGCTAGAGTTTCCATGAATTTGAAAGAGTTGCACGAAAGTGGCCTTGTAGAAATCCACAACTTTCTTGCTTTCGTCATCTCGCCAGCTATGTGAAGCTTGACAGACACTGACACCAGAGATCAAGGAGGATATTCTGTCCTCCTTCGCCTCCGTCCGAGTGATGGCTTAATTAGCCGGCACTATTAGCTCTGGCAACAAAATAGCGAGCATCTGCCAAGTGTCTCCGTTATGTCCCTCGACGCTGATGAGTCACCCAGGAACAAACTTCAGCTCTTAGTTAATCAGTTGATTTGCCTGCTACGAAGAGGCACAGCAGTTCTTGCTACCTTTATATCCTGTGGGGTGTGGCTCCATGACTCAGCACTTCCTAGGCCTGCCCCACCCCTGCTTCTGTTGTTCCCTCTTCTCTTGCCTACGAAACTTAGGGTCCAACCAAGCCTGATTGCCATCAGCTGGGTCTGAAGGCTTGGCCTGGGAGGGAAAGAGTCAGGGGATGGAGGCCTTGTTATCTCTTCCACCTGGCCTGCCTCTGGCTCCTGGAGCTAAGTCAGGGAAGCCGGTGCTCCTGAGGTAAGTCCTGACGGCCCTTCCCCCTCACTTTCCAAGTCACTTTCTGGCAAGAGGCCCAGCTCCAAGTCACTTTCTAGCAGGAGGCCTGGCTCGGGGGACGCAGACACAACGGAGGAACTTAGTTCAGCAAATGGTTACCAAAACAGATGATTCCACCTATGGGAGAGATACCTGGCTTTGGTAACTCTTGGTGTTGGTAAGCACAAAGCTGGACTACTGCCATTCACTCTTGGTGAGTCAATCTTTGAAGATGGCTTGGAAAGGGTAACTGGGTCTGATGTGTTTGATACCAAGGATACACAGTGCTTCAGATTCAGTTCTGAAAAGGAACATTGGAAAATTGTGTGAAGGCTGCAGCTGCGGAGAGTCTTTGGTGCTCCACTGAAGATGTAACCTAGTCAAGTGACAAATATTTTTTGCAAGCAAATAGACAAGTTCAAGAACACCAAGGACTCCCCAGTTCAGCTCTGAGGCACAGGTATTCTTGTCTATTGGTAAGGCTGGAACCCCTTGAAATGGTGGTTTCTTTACTGAAATCAATAGAAGAGAATATTTGTAGTTCAAGGTTGAACTGCGGAGGTCTTAGTATTCTCTGAATTTGGTGTTTTTTTTTACAGATGTTTCATTATGAAACTAGGAAACATCAGTACTAGTAGGGAGTGGGATTTGCTCTCATTTAATATTCTAGTGGCTTGCTCGGTCTTGGTGGGAGTGATCTTGATGGTTCCTTGATTGGGCTGTTGTTTACTGTTGGCTTGTTTGGCAATTCCTTGATTGGGGTATTGTTTGCTTCTTGATGATTAGTCTAATGTTAAACTTGGTTTCAGCCCCTGCTCATCTAGGTATTGATTGCTAGTGAGGAGATGTTTTGGTCTTGTTATTTTCATTTAGGCCTTTTGATGAATGCTATATAGATGTTGTTTATGTCTATGTGCCTGTTGATGGCCTAGTTATCTGAATGCAAGGCTTCTAAGAATTCTCTAGCATTTTTGGGCTTGGCTTGGTCTAGTTTCATAGTCAAAACTATGCTTAAGTCTATCCTTATGTTGTGAATGATTTTTCTAGGATCTTTCAACTTTCTACCAGCACTGTGCTATCTCAAGAAAATGTTTTTTTTAAACAGAACAATAGATCATGCTTCTTTCCTGCCCCCAGTGTTCTTGTAATAATTTTCTGACTTTGAACCCAAAGGTGGCACAGATTTGTACAATAACCTTGCTACTTCTAGAGGTTCAACAAAGCAACTCCTATTGTCATGGGTTGAAGGAAAATGCTCGATCTATTAATGATTGATGGGGTGGTAAGAGCAGGTGATAGGGAAGAGATGTTTGAAATAATTTTGAAAACCTACCCATAGAAAGTGATGTCTTAGCTTCTTCCACCTCATATAATTCGTATGTGTGTGTGTTTTATAATCTGCATACTTTTCTGGCACGGGTCTGGGTATGATACAATTCTTGGTGTATTTTCCTCAAATATACACCTATGTGTAGGTACTTTTATTATTTGTATTAACTTCTCTTTTGAAAAGTTACTGAATGTCAGACTCATGGGTCCATTACTTGTCAGTTTCTATCAAGACTACTGGAAGGGAAAGGGGAATTGGAAAGAGCAGAGATGCTGCATAGAACTGACAAGAAACATCTGCTGTCCATAGCCTTGTACATGGCACATACACACACCAACAATTCTGTGATTTGTTTCTTCCTTTATTAGACATATTTTTTTCCCAAATGGAGATCATGAGAAATAGAACTGGAAACTAGGACAACTTTCTGCACACTTGTCTCCAGTAATCCTTGACTCACAACCATAACTGGGACCAGAGCTTCTGTCACTAAGCAATGTGGTTGTTAGGTGAGTCCCACCTGATTTTTGGTGTGATAGCTAGATGGGTTTCACAGAAGCCCCCTGGCAAAGTTGTAAATGATCACATGATTACAGGATACTACAGCTGTCATTGTTAAATGCCAGTTGTCAAGTGCACAATTTTGGTCACATGACCACAGGAACGCTGTGATAGTCATAAATGGGAGGACTGGTAAAAAAAAATACAGAATAACAGAGTTGGAAGGAATCTTGGAGGTCTTCTAGTCCAGGGGTCTCCAATGTTGGTAACTTTAAGACTTGTGAACTTCAACTCCCAGAATCCCTCAGCCAGCAAATCTGGCTGAGGAATTCTGGGAGTTGAAGTCCACAAGTCTTAAAGTTGACAATGTTGGAGACTCCTGTTCTAGTCCAATCTCCTGCCCCAGCAGGAGACCCTATATACCATTCTGGACAAAGAAATGTCCAAACTCTTCCTAATTTTAGTATTTTTTTTAGTATTTATTGAATTTTTATATCGCCCTTCTCCCGAAGGACTCAGGGCAGTTCACAGCCAAGATAAAAACAATGATAATATACAAATAAAACAATAATTAAAAAACTTATTAGATGTATGTCCAAATTAAAACATTTAAAACCTTAAAAACCCCATAAAATTTGTATCAAATATTAAAATATTAAAAATATTAAAAACTATTTAAAATTCCTATGCCAGTCCTGCGCGAATAAACAGATATGTCTTCAGCTCGCGGTGGAAGGTCCGAAGGTCAGGCAGTTGACGAAGTCCAGGGGGAAGTTCGTTCCAGAGGGTGGGAGCCCCCACAGAGAAGGCCCTTCCCCTCGGGGCCGCCAGCCAACATTGTGTCAGGCCTGGAAACCATACTAGACTTTAGGGTTCCAGACGCTGCCACATTTTTCCCCTGAGGGGAAGAAGGGGGGTTGAGGGGTATGGTAACATTCTTCAAGCGGTCAAGGTCGGATGGTGTTCACATCTGCAGGGAGAGTGGCGAGAAGATATTCGAATGAACTGGGAGAATGTGGGACCATGTGACCAGCAAAGGGGTCAGGGCGGTGGGATTCTTGGGGTTTGTATAACTGGGAAAAGAATCCGGAAGTTCAGTTTTGGAATTTCACTCATCGTGTACCAGTTTCCTCATGCTAGTAAAGAACTCTGAAAGACAATGGCTTCTGAGTTTTTTTTATGCAGAAGTGGTTTTTCTGGAACCTTGACACATTGCTTGGCGGACGGCACCCTGAGAAGACCCTCTCTGTGTGAGCGTACGGGTCGGTGGGAGGCATTCAGTAGCAGCAGGCGGTCCCGTAAGTACCCTGGCCCTAAGCCATGGAGCGCTTTAAAGTTAGTAACCAAAACCTTAAAGTGCACCCAAAAGACCACAGGTAGCCAGTGCAGCCTGCACAGGAGTGGTGTTACATGGGAGCCACGTGTGGCTCCCTCTATCACCCGCGCAGCTGCATTCTGAACCAACTGGAGCCTCCGGGTGCTCTTCAAGGGGAGCCCCTAAAAACTGCAGGTTTTTTTTTTTGTGGGGAGCACCTACAATTTTTTTCACTTTTTTCTTTTCACTTGTTTTTCAGTGCCACTGTAATGTTCTTGAATGGCATTAAACAGAATGATCTACTGTATATGTACCTTTAGAAATATGTAACATAGCTCATGCTTAAAATATTGTGCTCTTGGCATGCCCTTTCCAATGTAGAGATAGCTATTCCATATGCGCATGAATCATGGTGTTAACATGAATCAAGATTTTTATTTAGCTTGGTTAAATTTGTATGCGCATAACCAGGTTATGTCTCCAATTTTACACACACATGTAACCTGGGTTCAAGTTGAATGAACTGAGTGCTTATTTCTGAAGACACTAACCCAGGCTTATGCTAATCTATTCATTAGATAACTGCATACATCTACACAAATAACATTTGTTTGGTTATAATAACAAAACACATTTTAGATTTAAATGATATAAGGATGCGCCGCAAGAATTCACATCCCCAAAGAAGCATTCTCTGTTCTCTGTCACAATGGAGAGAAAATCTTTTCTTAGATAACAAAATAAGAACTTCCATCTGCTATGACAAAAGTGCTGATTTTTTTTTTTAAAAAAAACCATGTTTTAGAAAGAACGTTTTCTGAGAGCTTTTTATGCTGATGATTAACACCAAAGGTTTTTGGGAAAAGACCACATTCCTCCATGAAGGTGGTGTAACTTAAACTTGGCTAGGTGAAGGTGATGATCTGGCCTTGTCAGAGATGTGAATTTAAAGAAGTTCATCCTAATACTAGGACCATTGAGAAGGGTTGCTCTGATAGAGATACGATACCTTGCTTTTTTTTGTGATGAATGCCATTGTTGAGATAATGGGTTATAAGTGCTTTTATGTGATTCAGGAAGTCCTCAACTTACGACCACAATTGAGCACATTTCTGTTGCTAAGCAAGACAATGGTTAAGTGAGTTTTGCCCCATTTTACAAGCTTTCTTGCCGCAGTTGTTAAGTGAATCACTGCAGTTGTTAACTTAGTAACATGGTCATTAAGTGAATCTGGTTTCCCCATTGACTTTGCTCATCAGAAGGTCACAAAAGGTGATCATATGACCCCAGGACACTGCAACGGTCATACATACATGCCAGTTGCCAAGCGTATGAATTTTGATCAAGTGACCATAGGCATGCTGCAATGGTTGTAAGTGTGCAAAAAGGTGATGAGTCATTATAACTTTGACTGGTCATTAAATGAATGGTTGTAAGTCAAGGACTACCTGTACTAGACTGTGGAAATGAAGTTCTAGCAAAAGCTCAGGCGTTCATGTCCTCAGTGGTTACCGTGGGCTTGTCTCAAATAACTTTGGGCCTGATCTTTTGGATTCTTCCTTTGGCAATTACATGATCATTTGGAGAAGGAAAGACTATTAACATATTGTAAGGGTCAAATCATTCCCTGTTTTGGTTATGATTCATAACTACATTTGCAGGACTCATGGTTCATTTGGATCAGAGGTGGGGAACAATCCTCCCTTTTTGACTTGTGGACTTCAACTCTGAGAATTCCTGAGCCAACATGGAAGTTCAGAAGTCATAAAAGGGCCATTGTTCCCTACCCCTGATTTGGATAGTCAGCTCTTACAGCAGGGGTGGCCTTCAAAAATTTTAGCAAGGGGTTCTTTGCTCGGTTGCTGGGTGGGCATGGCTACAGTGGGCGTGGCCTAGTTGGCCTCCTGCACCACAGCAGGGGGGGGCATTTTTGCCCTTAGAGGGCTCCAGAGACTTTTTTGAGCCTGTGGGAGGGCAAAAATGTCCCCCCCCAAGGCTCCAGAGGCCCTCTGGAGGCCAGAAATGGGCCTGTTTCCAGCCTTTCCAAAGTTCTGGTAGACCCATTTTTTGTCCTTCCCGAGCCTCCATGCGCACCTTGCACTTACCTGCATCCAAAATGGGCCACGTGGGGACTCCTGGGAGGCAGTGGTGGGATTCAAGTAATTTAACAACCGGTTTTCTGCCCTAATGATTTCTTCCAACAACCAGTTTGCCAAACTGCTCAGAAAGTTAACAACCGGTTCTCCCAAAGTGGTGCGAACTGGCTGAATCCCACCACTGCTGGAAGGGCTGGGGCGGGGTAGGTGGGCCCAGCCAGGAGTGGGATTTGGGGGTTCTCCGAACTGCACAGAATCTTAGCTAGAGGTTCTTCTGAACCCCTGCGAACCCCCAACAGCCCACCCCTGTCTTAGAGCCTAATGGACCCATGTAGTTTCCATCTCTCTTATAGGCAATTCTGTCAACTAACTAATGCACAACTGGCAACAGGAAGAGTGTTACATGCTGGATAGAATTGCCCTTAAGATTAGGTCTCTTCCTGTTGACTATCCTGGCACCATTGGAGGCCCACCAACCTAAACAGGTTTTTAAAAAGAAACACCATCTATGTACGGAAAGCCTGTTAGGCTAGGGTGGTATGAGGATATTAATAAAAGTTTCCCCAGCTGTCATTTGCTTTTGATGAAGCCTCATTTCTGTCCAGACTATGATTTCTTTGAAAATAAACAAGTTGGTTTGAGATAGTACAAACTCTAATGTCATCTGATGTCAACAGAATTTGTAATCAGCTTGGTAACTTAGCAGTTAAAGTTAGAAGTTGGGAAGCATCAAGTTAGAGCAGACTGTAATGTGCTCTAGTCGGATGATATCCATTTTTGACACCTCCAATTTATAAACTTATATATTTTTCATAAATATTAAAGAATTAGAGTGGAACTTTACACTTTGATCTATGAATGTTCTTTTTGCCTCATTGAGAAAGTGAAAGCAAGGTAGATACTAGGTGTTGTGTCTTGCCTGCTCTCACCGCAGCTGGGGTCTGCTTATCTGCTTCCGAACGCTGAAGAATGTCCTCCTGGCCCCAGCCCTGGCTCCATGCCCAGACAAGCTGAGGAGGGGGCATCTCCCGGCCCCAGCCCTGGCTCCATGCCCAAGCAGGCTGCAGAGGAGGGAGCACCCCCCGGCCCCAGCCCTGGCTCCATGCCCAGGCAAACGGAGCAGCTAGACCCCTCCCCCTCCTCCACAGCATGTGAGCCTGAGGAAAGTTTATTTCCAACAGCTGCTGATTGGAGTGACCCTCGCATCAGAAGACTGGATAGGCGGAGGCAACAGAAGGAAGGGAGGGGCAGGCCTGGATAAGTGCTGAGTCATGGAGCCACACCCCATGGCCTATATAAAGGACCTGCTTTCTGGCATTCTCTGAGTCAGGCAAAGTCTAAACATATCTTGCTGAAGTCACTTTCTGGTCTCCTGCCTGCCCTGAGGACTTTGCTAGGACTTTGGCAGAGCTGCAGAGGCACGCCTGATTCGGATTTCCCTGACCCGGCCGTCAGCGGAGGAGTGGGACACGACACTAGGATTACCAGAAGCATCAATCACACATAGCTTTAACAATGATAGGCTGCTTCCAGAACTACAAAAGCATTTTAACAGATATGAGGATTAAAGTCCTGGTTTATGTGAGAGTTGGCACAAGACGCATGATGATTTGATCTACCGAACTTTCTTCTTGCCCTTAATGATCCCGATCTTATGTAGTAAGGTTGAACTTTTCAGCTTTTTCTTAACCAATTTGAAAGGTGTGCAAACAGGCTGATCCCAAATAATTTTGCTGCAGAAGGCAGCCAATTGAGGAACTGCCAGTCAGTTACAGAAAAATTCAAATGACTGCTGGATGTCAAATGCTTGCTCTACTGATAACCATTCACATTTACATTTCTTGCACCTCTTTCTCTACCCATATTATGCTGAGAGCTAAAATGGAATCTTGTCCAGCCCAAATTTTTTGTTACTAAGCGAGACAGTTGTTGTGAAGTTTGTTTCATTTTACAACCTGTCTTGCCACAGTTGTTAAGCGAATCACTGCAGCTGTTAAGTTAGTAACATGGTTGTTAAGTGAATTTGGCTTCCCCATTAACTTTGCTCGTCAGAAGGTCGCAAAAAAAAATCATATGACCCTGGGATACTGCAACTGTCATAAATATCAAGGGTCCAAGTAATACATCCCATTCAATAAGAACTCTGAGGCAGGCAAATTCCTCTAAGAACATTTTATTGGGACATATCAAATTGGCCCATTCCTGGTGAAAAACCAGCTGTACGTTCCTGCTGGTTTTACACCCAATTAAAAGTAAAACTTTGTCACTTCCCCCCAGAGTCTCCAGTCATATGGTACAATTAGCATACAGTCCAGTTGCTAGGTGACCTCAGTCTCCACCTTTCGAACACCTGCACCAATGTCCTTGATTCCCAGGGGAAAGAATTTTATTTAGGCTACAACACCACAGCTATTTCTACACCCCCTTCCTTGGCCTCATTGCTCCAGGCTGTGTCAAGCCTGAAGCAGTGAGAAAGAAAAAAACCTCCCTAGGGAAAACTACCAAAAAGAAAATGGCCACAGTTTGGCCAACTTCAGATAGTTGTCAGAAGCATCCAAATCTTGATGAATTGGGTATGTCTAGTCTAGAGAAAAGAAGGACTGGGGTGACATGAGAGCAGTAGTCCAGTATTTGAGGGGCTGCCACAAAGAAGAGGGAGTCAACTTATTTATCAAAGCACAAGAGGGCAGGACAAGAAACAATGGATGGAAAGTAATCTAGGAGAGAAGCAACCTGGAATTAAGGAGAAACTTCCTAACCAGTGGAACTACTGGCCTCCAGAAGTTGTGGGTGCTCTATCACTGGAGGTTTTTAAGAAAAGACTGGACAGCCACCTGTCTGGAATGGTATAGGATCTCCTGTTGAGCAGGGGGTTGGAGTAGAAGATCTCCAAGGTCCCTTCAGCTCAATTGTGATCTGATCAGATCTGACCATGAGGATGCTGCAACAGTCATAAGTGTGAAAAAAGGTCATAAATCAGTGTGATTTTAATTTCAAAGGGTCACTTAAATGAATTGTTGTAAATCAGCAAAGGACTACCTGTATTCCTTTTCTTGGTAATAGACAGACAATGGACAGTTTTGAGCTGTTTACTTTTCACTGTGTGAGAAATGACTTTCACTGCATCAGTGGAAAACAAGAGGGACAAAATCTAAGCATCCGTAGGGATGGGAGAGAGCAAGGAGGAGAAAATGATAAAATGTGTGCCATGGTATCATGACATAAATGCCTTGATTTATGGACTCATGCCCAACACTGGAATGCAAATTCAAAAGGGCAAGATTTGCATAATGACACCATGATACAAGCTTCCTCATTCTTCATCACCATGGTTAGTAGCTGATGCCTGTGGTTAAAGGGAATAAACCACATTGCAAGAAGAAAAGGCAGTTTTTAATCCAGTTGCCTCTGTGTTACACTTCCCAACACACTACTAATGGCAGAAGAGGCATTGTTAGGTATGGGGCTGTAGCAGGAAGTTCTGTGTTGTACTGCAGAAGGAGAAATTTAATAGCAATAGCATTTAGCTTATATACCACTCCTTAGTGCTTTATAGCACTCTCTGGGCAGTTTTCAATATTGAAGCATTATTTGCATATTAACCCCAACAATCTGGATCCTCATCCAACCTCAGAAGGATGGAAAGCTGAGTCAAACTTGAGCCCCATCAGGATCAAACTCCAGGCTGGGGGCAGAGTTTGCCTTCAATGCTGCACTTTAACCACTGCGCCACCAATGCTCATGTACACTGAAACGTTGGTTGTGTACTGATTTTGAGCTTTTACAACTAACAGGATAAAACCAACAACAATTGGTCTTGGTGAACGACCATTGATAAATGGTGTGTATTGTGTAAGTGAGAGATCTATGCCTTGCTAAATCAAATAGGACACTTGATCAAAAACGATCAGCTAAATCATATCCCTGTAGAAATCCAAGCAATTTATTATAATTTGATTTTAAGATTAATTCCATACCAAATTTCCAAAGTACCTGAAGGCAGGACAAGAAGCAATGGATGGAAATTAATCAAGGAGAGAACCAGCCTAGAATTAAATAAATTCCTGACAGAACAATTAATCAGAGGAACAATTTGCCTCCAGAAGTTATGGTGCTCCAACACTGGAAGTTTTTAAGAAAAGATTGGACAGCCATTTGTCCTTAATGGTATAAGGTTTCCTGCTTGAGCTGGGGAGTTGGACTAGAAGACCTCCAAAGTACCTGCCAACTGTAATTTTGTTAAAATACCAGGCTGCAGTTGAAAGATGATGCAGAAGGAATGGGATAAAAAAATTACAGGTCCTCTACATTTCTATAAAGAAATTAAGGTTTTGTGATCTCCCTTTCTGAACAAACTCCTGATTCTTCCAGCTGCTAGACTTGGCCAGAAAGTTCTGAATTTGCTTCCTAATGCCTTTACTTGAAGTCTAGTAGAAACATACAAATTGATCTCTCTGCTGGGAATTGCTACTCATCTTATTAACATTCCTGAAATATTTTTTAAACTAAAAATGGCTCCACTATTGGTCTAGATGAGGAACTCAGAAATTGGCTTCAATTTATGTCGTGTGTAATTCCTGGGTAGAAGAGCAATTGACTATCACTGAATCTTTGCTTGAGTTTTTTTTTTTTAATTGGAAACTGGGAATGCTTGATTTAAGTCCCATCCTGGGCCGCGGTGTGGCTCAGGCTGTAAGAAGCCTGTTATTAAACAAAGCTGCCTGCAATTACTGCAGGTTCTAGTCCCACCAGGTCCAAGGTTGACTCAGCTTTCCATCCTTTATAAGGTAGGTAAAATGAGGACCCAGATTGTGGGGGGGGGGCGGCAATAAATTGACTTTGTAAATATACAAATAGAATGAGACTATTGCCTTACACACTGTAAGCCGCCCTGAGTCTTCAGAGAAGGGCGGGATATAAATGTAAATTAAAAATAAATAAATAAAAAAAAATCCTTGAACCAGATTGTAAGACTAAGAGAAAGAGGTGTTTCTTGTAAAACCAGGTAGTTTTGTATTCAGACCTCATTGTTATTCATCAGACAGAACCAGATTAAAGTTTCTGTAGGACTTAAAGTGCTCTCATAACTGTACAATCCCAAATCAGAGGTTGTAACCCAATGGTCATCATTTCATTAGAATTTCTTGTGACTACTTGTATGTTTCCCTTGTAACATATTGCCACGATGTAAAAAAGATGTTGAGACTCTAGAAAGAGTGCAGAGAAGAGCAACAAAAATTATTAGGGGACTGGAGGCTAAAACATATGAAGAACGGTTGCAGGAACTCGGTATGCCTAGTTTAATGAAAAGAAGGACTAGGGGAGACATGATAGCAGTGTTCCAATATCTCAGGGGTTGCCACAAAGAAGAGGGAGTCAAACTATTCTCCAAAGCACCTGAGGGTAGAACAAGAAGCAATGGGTGGAAACTAATCAAGGAAAGAAGCAACCTAGAACTAAGGAGAAATTTCCTGACAGTTAGAACAATTAATCAGTGGAACAACTTGCCTGCAGAAGTTGTAAATGCTCCAACACTGGAAATTTTTAAGAAAATGTTGGATAGCCATTTGTCTGAAATGGTGTAGGGTTTCCTGCCTGGGCAGGGGGTTGGACTAGAAAACCTCCAAGGTCCCTTCCAACTCTGATATTATTATTATTATTTTATAAAAATAGGAATGGGGAGAGGGGAGGGGATAGGAATTTTATTGTGGGTAATGACCACTCATAATAAAACTTATATATGTGTAGACAGGTACTAGTCATAAAATTAACAGGAATACTAATTTATTGGCTATGCATTTTATAGATAATTCAGCCAAATTTTGCTGTATTAAGTGCTTGTATGCAGTATAGACATCTTGTCTTCTGTTACTGTTGTTTTCAACTGCTTTCTGTTTTTCTTGGAGTCATCTTCAGTGATTCATTTTCCCCCCTATTATGTATACAGAATATAAAGGGTGGTTCAGTGGCTAAGATGCTGAGCTTGTCGATCGAAAGGTCGGCAGTTCAGCAGTTCAAATCCCTAGTGACGCATAATGGGGTGAGCTCCCATTACTTGTCCCAGCTTCTGCCAACCTAGCAGTTCGAAAGCATGTAAAAAATGAAAGTAGAAAAATAGGGACCACCTTTGGTGGGAAGGCAACAGCATTCTGTGCGTCTTTGGCGTTTAGTCATGCCAGCCACATGACCATGGATACGTCTTCAGACAGCGCTGGCTCTCCGGCTTTGAAACGGAGATGAGCACCACCCCCTAGAGTTGAGAACATCTAGCACATATCTTTAAGGGGAACCTTTACTTTTACCTTTACCTATACAGAATATATAAGCTTTAGCTTCATTATTAAGTGCTTCCAGTGAGCAGTCTGGATTTATTTCATCTAGTATTAAATGTTTTATTTTTCCTGCAATCTAAGAAATTCTCAGCAATTTCCTTTTCAGAGGAATCCATTTTCCGTCACTCAACTTTTCAGATGTCCAGCTTTTCACAGTCTGTTGTCACTACTAGAAAAAGCCTTGACAATAGCTGCCTTTGTTGACAGTGTGGTATCTCCACACTGTTATAGTTCATCTAAATTTCTCATTTTGCCCCCAAGAAGCAGACATCTTTTTACCTCATGGCTTTTTTATTATTATTTGCATTTATATCCCGCCCTTCTCCGAAGACTCAGGGCGGCTTACACTATGTCAAGCAATAGTCTTCATCCATTTGTATATTATATACAAAGTCAACTTATTGCCCCCAACAATCTGGGTCCTCATTTTACCTACCTTATAAAGGATGGAAGGCTGAGTCAACCTTGGGCCTGGTGGGACTTGAACCTGCAGTAATTGCAGGCAGCTGCTGTTAATAACAGACTGTCTTACCAGTCTGAGCCACAGAGGCCCTTTTATTTTATAGTTGCCATTCCTTTGGATTTTTTAACATAGATTTTTTTATTGAAAGTTTTACAAAGAGCATAAAAACTAACACCAACTAATAAGTAAAAGTAGAGAGAGAAAAGACAAAAGTACAGAAAGTATAAAAAGAAATAGAAGTTGTTACTGGTTTCCTTTGAAGCAAATGTAAGTACAATTATAAAGTTATAAAAGAAAGCTTTTAGCTGGGAGGGGGTTGTAATAATCAAGCAATAAATCATAATAAATCTATTTTATGTAAAAAGTCTATTAGCGGTTTGCAGTCAACCATAAATGTAGATATCATTTTTTTTCTAATCAAAGAGGTTAGTTTAATTTAGCCATTTCTGCAAGTTCCATTATATGTACCAACCATTCCCCTGTTGTGGGTATTGACAAAGTTTTCCACTTTTGAATATATAGTAATCTCATTACAGTTGTCATATATAAAAACAAAGTTCCATGACATTTTCTAGCTGCTGTTCATTAATCTCAAAAGAAAAGTATCTGGTTTCAACTGTAATTTAACTATTAAACTTTTTGGAATTATATATATATACATATTTGAATCCACATTCTTTTTTAACCTTTTTACATGTCCATCAGGCATGACAAAAATGGCCTTCATGTTAATCATGTTTCCAGCAAAAAAGTAGAAGTATCTTTTTATATTTTAAGCATTTTTATCTGGTGATAAATCTATTGGTTTGTGTATATTATACACAAATTTCTAATCCATTCTCTCAGTTGTTCTTACGTCTCATATCTCAGCAAACGTTTATACATTCTAGCAATAAATTTTCATTATTGATACATACTTCTATTTCAAAGTCACTTTTATTTTGCTCAAAATCATAAAGTCTTTTAAACTTTTTTATTAAGTGTACGTAAGAAAACCAGTGAGAAGTGAATCGTTTGTTATTAAATCTCCCCTTGATTTCATTTTATTGTCTCCTTGAAAGAATTCTAATACATCATGATAAGTTAATCATTTACATTTACTTATCTGCTCTCATCTGTAAAATGCTTCTTGCACTGAAAGCCACAAAGATATTTTAAAGTAGAATCTAAACACATATTTATTCCATATTCTTAAGAATAGCCTGCCTTAGTGATTTTTAAAATCTACATTTACCGTCACTTTATCATACCACAGATAGCCATGCCATCCAAATCTCAAATCATGACCTTCAAAATCTGATAATGTTCCATTTAACAACTTCCTTCCTTCCTTCCTTCCTTCCTTCCTTCCTTCCTTCCTTCCTTCCTTCCTTCCTTCCTTCCTTTGATTTATATGCCATCCATCTGACCTAAAGGTGGCTCTAGGCAACTAAAGTTTTTTCCAAACAGCAGGCAGCAAAACATAGTTTTAGATTTGATCATGACAATCCTCCTCTTTCCTTTGCATCTTGTAACACCTTATATTTAACTCATGGTTTTTTTTCCTCTTGTGATACAAATATAGATACGTAAATGTATTTTTCTGCCATTGTTTAAATGGTAGATCAGTTGTCAAAGCCAGTATTGTCTGAAACAAAAAGTATTCATGATAAAACATTCATCTTAATCACAGAAATTCTACTTAGCAATGACAATTGTAATTGATCACATCTTAACATGTCTTTTTAAAACTTCATTCCATATCTTAACACAGTTATATTGAAATAATGTGCAATTAATATTTGTCATAATAATACCCAAATATTTTATCATCTTCTCAATCTTAAAACCTGTTTTATTCATCAAATTGATTTGATCTTGCATCTTCATTTTTTGTTAATGTTTGTTTTAAATTTTGCAACCTGCTAGTAACCCAAATTCTTGTAATTATCAAAAGTTACATTCCTTTTTCCCCCCAAATAATTTTATTACATTTTGGTCTGCTAAAAACCAAAATTAAATATCCTCAAAAGCTCTCAAGTTCTTTGACTCTTTTTAAATTGTGACACCCACAATTTAATCCACCCATAATGAAGATTCTCATTATGTTGTATATGTCTATGTGTGTCAAATGCATATGTATATTTCATGCACAAAAATAAACAAAAGAGGAGAAAGCAGGCAACATTGTCTTATATCTTTTTTATTTTGCATGGTTTGCTTAGATCTCCAATAATAATTATTTGTGCATAAATTAATTTCACCCATGTTAATAAAGTTGTCTCTAAAATTCATATTTTCCAAATCTTAATTTCCAAATCTCAAAAAGGTCCAGTTCAAAGTATCAAAAACTTTCTCTGCACCTAAGAAAATCCACGTGACTTGCTTTTTATTATATTGTTCCAAATATTCCAAAATATTAAATACAGTTCTAACATTAACAGTTCGATAATCTTTCAGCTGTCTTTTAAGTAAAAACCCACATTAATTCCCCTGAATTGATTCTTGCAAAATTATTTTCAGTCTGTTAGCTAAAATCATTGTAAACAAAGTGTAATCATTGTTCAATAATGACATTGGTCTGTAATTTTTTTACTGAAATGAAATCTGTTCCTCCTTTAGGTATTACTGTTGTATTAGCCTCCTTTCAGGTTTCTGGCATCTTTCTCCCTGTAAAATAGATCATTATGCTTTGTAAAGGTTGTAAAAATTCATCCTCAAAAGTACTTATAACAGATTCAATAATCAATCTGGTTTAGGCATTTCTCCTCGTTTATTCTTTTTGATTGCTTTTGAAACTTCCCTTATCATTATAGGTCCATTCATAATTAATTTAGCCAATCAAATCCATTACATCTATTTTTTACACGCATTGTGAAATATGTTTTTGTTTTGTTGGTGTTATCATTTTGTTGTTTTCTTTAGCTTAAGTTGTAAATCTGTGATATGAGTCACAAACAATGCCAGGTCTAAGGGATTTTTTATCTAATAGAATAGATAGCATCTATCTTTGATTAGAATGGATGTAGTCAGTTAGATCTTGGCATCGTCCAACTGGTGATCCCTGTGGGTAGAACATATTTTCTGTTGTTGGAAGAGGTTATTTGTTATCAGCACTGAATTTTCTAGTCAAAATTTGATCAGTCTGTCCAGTGGTGAAATTCAATTTTTTTTACTGCCAGTTCTGTGGGTGTGGCTTGGTGGGTGTGGCAAGGGAAGGATACTGCAAAATCTCCATTCCCACTCCACTTGGGCCAGCCAGAGGTGGGATTGGCCGGTTCTCCGAACTACTCAAAATTTCCGCTACCGGTTCTCCAGAACATGTCAGAACCTGCTGGATTTCACCCCTGAGTCTGTCTCCCCTGATTTATTTTGTAGACTAAGACCAAATTTTCCTATTTTTTTTGTGCCACTTTTCTTTCACTACTAAATTTCCCAGTCAGCATAAAGTTTTTTTATATTTTGGATTTTGAATCAATAATGTCTCCCAGGTTAACACAGAAATATTAACTTCCTCTTTCTCCA